>NC_141900.1:49881798-51317423 GCF_057802395.1 Ceratotherium simum simum | reverse complement strand
ACTGTTGGTTTTATGCAGCAGTATTTCCTTTTGAAAAAAAATGACAATTTTTAATTATTTTTTTATATTGATTGATTTATTTGTTTGTTACCCTGGGAGTCACCTGGTTAGGAAAGTTTCAGAAGAAAAAGGAAACTCAAAGGGCTCCAGGATGTGTTTGCACACCCAGATGTCTTTGCAATTTTTTCCCGCATCAAATCAGTCTCAAAAAGAAAATACTAAAAGAATTTTAAGGCTATTTCCCCTCTACAGCCCTTAATTGGAATCCCTGTTTTCAGTGGTCTGCATATTGGGATGAGATAAAATGACCACCTCCGACTCTTGCTTTAGGGCACATCTGATAACCCCAGAGGTGTCAGGGATCTGATAAAACAGAGGCCTTGAACAGCAGCCATCTGATATGCCTGTAATACTATTATATACTTAATATTTTCTTTGAGTTGGCTCATTTTTTAAAATTATATATATTTTAAAATAATATCTGTGAATTAATGAGTCTGGTGGGCCAGTTATATTTTTTTCATTATATGTTAAAATAAATATATAACTGTTAAAATAAAAATATAGTTAATCCTTGTCACCTAAACTTATTTCACATTGTCACCTAAACTTATTTCACATTCTACCAGAGATGCCTGGGGAAATACTATAAAAGCTCTGGGGAGTCTTAGTTGAAAACCCATATGTGTAAAGCTGCTGTTTACAGAACAACATTTCTGCTTGATCATGATGTCAGCATAAGAAAGTCGCCACTAGTTCATTTGACTTTTTGTTAGAAAAATGCATTAAATATGTGATTTCCTCTAAAATTCAAGGAGATTTTAACTCCCAGTATGTTGTATCTTTACATTATAGTGGCCCTGATTAAATGCCTTTCTTTGTAAGAGGAATTTCAGTCTAGGGCTTGTTTGCTTGAATGGGTCACCTATAGATCTTTTGCATTAATTTTTTTTGCATTTAATTTTTTTCGTCTAAAAATAGGTATGCTGCATTCCTAACGATCCCAAGGGAATTCTCAGTTGAATTTTTTATTTAATTTTGTATCTTGATTATTTCTTAGGAGTAGCCAGCTCCCAACTAGCTCCAAGTCCTTCCCTCATAAAATTTGACCTTCCCATACCACTGCTGGGTTGATATTCCTTGGTCTTTCAATTCCCTGCTTGAAAACTTTTAGTCACTCTCTTACCTTAGTATTAAAAAGCCTTATCCAACTTTCTGTATTTAGTTTATCATCAGGCATCTTCACCCCAGTAGGACTGAGCTGACTATTTTTCTTATATACTTAAGGCTTTTTGTATGTTCTTTGACTCATGTTTACACTTTGAAGTGACCTTTGCTCCCCCATCCCCTGTGTCCCAATTCTACCCATTCTTTAATGGTTCAGCCTAGCTATCGTGTGTTTTCTTGAAATCTTCTCTTATCCCCCTGAGTTAAAAACATTGTTTCAACTCCCCAAATTCCAACTCACTTTGTATCTTCTTTATGGTTTTCATTGCAAGCTTGCTTTGTGGTTACTTGTGTTACTACATGTGTGAATGTGCTTGGTCTTCTATAAGGTCATATAAGGCCTTTTGGGAAGGGCCTATATGTATATTAATTTCCTCTAGAAAAGCCTAATACAGTGTGTGGCATATAGTAGCATTCGGTAAATATTTTCTTTAATTAATAAATAAGTGAACAGCTGAGCATCCAAAGCCAGCTTGTGTGTATGTGTGTGTGTGCATGTGTAAGTTAGAAGAGCACCCAAGGTTTAGAATCCACCAGATATAGATGTAATACCTTTGACGTACATAGAAATTAAATCAACTTTGTGTGAGTGAGCTAGGTTTTATGGCAGCCTTTGGGACTTAGAAAGTTTCAACCACAGAGATGGTTACAGCCAAGACTGTAGCAATTCTAGGCTCTATGAACAGTACCAGAGTCTCTCAGACTTGCCTAGAGTGGTGGTCCTCAAAGTGTGGTCCCTGGACCAGCAGCATCAGCATCTCCTGGAGCTTGTTGGAAATACAAATTCTTGGGCCCTATCCTAGTCCTACCACATCAGAAACTCTAGGAGCAGAGCCCAGCAATCTGTGTTTCAACCAGCCCTTCAGATGCTTCTGATGCACGTCCAAGTGTGAGAACCACTGGCTTAGAGGAAGTTCTCGGAGGGCTTGACACCTCTTGGTTCAGTTAAAAAAATAGGGCTTTTATAAATACAGAATGATGGAGTGTGCATTTTATAAGAGAAAATGCAATAATGCTTGTTCGGTCTCAGTGACCGAATCAATGGATGACAAGTTAGGAGCCTATCTTTCACCTCCCTCTGTCATTTGTTCATTGTGAGAAACTGCTGCTCATAGTATCTTGACAAGTGAACAAGGTGTATATATTTGAGCAAAGTATGCTCATGTTGAGAAGTTGATGTGGAAAGTAGCAGGGGCTCTCAGCTTCCTGTCAGCTGACTAGTGAAGGTCATGGTGGGACTAATGTCCTATGTTAAAGGAGTGTTCTTTGACTCTGAGTTGCCTGGATGTCCCTGTTTTCTGATCTCTGCCATTTCTCAAGCACATCAATATCCTAGTGCTTGGGTATACTGCCCTTGGGTAAGTCAGTGCTGGTTGACTTACCCAAGATGCATTTTCCTGTTCTTGTATGCTGGCAGTACCCCAGTGTCCACCCCTCCTCTAAGTGAGTCAGACTCTGATTTGTCAAAACCAATTATGGTGGTTGCATTCCTTGAACACTGACTCACGGAGGATTGGGCAGGTGACCCAGTTCTGGCTAATAAATTGTGAAGTCAAATCTGCTGGTGGGTTTCTGTGAAAATTTTCTTCATTTTTAGTGAGAAATGCACAAGGGGAAAATGGGCAGGCTTTTGGACTTTGGTGTGTGAGGATGCAGTGCTTGGAGCCAAGACAGCTTTTTTGGCACATAAAGGCATCTTAGCCAACACACTGGGGGCAGCAGAGTAGAGGAAGTGGAGGGACCTGGCCTCTGATAATGTTGCTGAGCCACTGAATCAACTACCCCAGGTGCTGCCCACATCAGGACTGGTTACAGGAGATAATAAATCCACATCTGCCTGAAACTTATTAAATATTAAGTATTTATTATTGCTGTTCCTCCTCCCCTAATTTCTCTTGAAAAATAAAAGGGATTGCTGTGATGACACCTCTAAGTTACTTTCAGCTCTAACAATCAATGTCTATGTGTGGAGTTTTAAGATGAGACAAGACTTGGCAGCAGTGGGATCTGGAGAAGGGTACAAATATTGTCTGAATTAGGGTCAAGTGTTTCTAAGGTCCAAGAGGTAGCATCAAGGTGAGGCAGTGGGGTCATTAGCATGAATTCCTAGAGAAGGGCTGAAGTCCTAAGTCCTAGAGCACAGCAAAGTCAGGAATCCATGGGAAAAGCTAGACATGGAAGGTAATAGCTAAGAGTGAGGTGCAAGACAAGTCGGGAAAATTCTGATGAATGATTTGCTTGCCTGCATCAGAGCTCATGGTGTGTGTTTCCCTCAGCCCTCTAAAGGTACAAGCAGGGGTGGTATATCAGCATTGAGTACTACAGGGCCAGCAGTGTCTTTGAGGGCATTACCAGGGTCAAGAATCCTTGTCCAGACTCACTGAATTCCCTCACAGGTCCATCTGGTGAATTCCTGGGCCTGGCCTCCTGTTTCAGTCTCGGTTACTTAGGCAGCTCCTTTTCTTTCTCCTCCAATTGTCCCTTTGCTGATGATTCTCTAAATCCACACGTTTCAGTTCTCGGTCTTCACCATGTGGCAGTACAATTTCTAACCTTTTCAGTTGTCCTGACCTTTGAAAAATAAATTTAGATAAACCACAAAATATAGTAAAAAGAGGATGTTGACGTTGGTTTCTAGCATTTTTGAGTCAACATTGCCACCTAGCGGTCAAATAATCCTTAAAGCTGTGTGTGACTTTAAACTGCTTTTCTGTGATGGCGTATTTGATTTCAAGGATCGTCAAATGAAAAAATTTTGAGAGAGAGGAGATGGTAATTATGATTTGATTTAAATGTATCATTTTGAACCTGAGAAAATGGAGACTTACGGAAAATAGACCCACTATTTAGACCCGCTAAACTAATTATTGGGCTAATAGTACTGGGCTAATTATTATTATTGGGCTAATATGGTTCCTGATTCACAGAAATTTTTAATTATTTGCTCTTAAGATTTTGGTTGCTCCCTCAATTTTGCTCCCTTAAGTTTTAAGAAATCTTTACCAAATTTAGCCACTTCCTGGTGGTAATCATAAAACAAAACCAAAACAAATAACAATAACAACAAAAATCAATTTCAAATGAACCAAGGTTATATTACTTTTCCCTCTGTGACGTGCTTATTTTGCCTCTTTCGCCAAGTCTCTTTCAAAGATTGTCAGTTTATGAGTATTTCTTCCTCTCTTGTGTCTGTTTCAATACAGTAAAGACATTTTAATACATTCTGTACAATCTAGCAAGATTTATAGTTTGGGGCAGGTCGGGGGTGGGGCCTGAGATTCTGAATTTCCATCAAGCTTCCCCAAGATGCCAGTACTGCTCCCAGGGGACTGCACTTTAAATTGTAAGTCTTTATAGAACACTGACTATGTTCTCCACAACCCAAAATCTTTCTTTAGAATGGATCAGAAAACTGTGTGTTCTGTTCGGGTGAATGAGGAACATAAGGGAAACTCGTTTGCCTTAAGCGTCATCTCGGCTGAAGTGGCTAATTCCTGACGCGGGGGTCATACAGAATGTGAACCTGCTGCTGCTCGCGCTACCTAACGAGACGAGGTCAGGACGTTTTCCTGCACTCTGAGTTGGCCCTCTCTGGGGGATCTGTGATGACTGAGTCTGGGCAAATGTCCGCACAACAGTGATTCTAGGCTAGACGGTTGCATTCAAGTTCTAAATTTGGTTGCACATTGGAGTCACTTGGGAAGCTTAAACACATACCGCTGATATTTGGGTCCTATACCCGGACACCAGAGTTTTTAAAAGCTCCTCAGGTGATTCGAATGTGCACAAGCCTGAGAACCTCTGGGAACTTAAAGGCATGTAATGGACTGAAAGGACGCCAGCTTGTCCCTCCTCTCTTTTCTCCTCCTCACCAGATCAGTCTGAAACAAAGACTTGGGGAAGCCCTCTGCCAGAGAGGGCACTCAGCTCGGAGCTGCTCTGGCTATTATTCATTCTCTCAGGCCGACTCCTTATCTGCACCCACATGGAGGGGCGTGCTTTAAAGCAAGCACGGTCCCTCCCCATCCTCCCTAGGGCTTGGTGAACATGTATGACATTTTACTGTCACACCTACCTGCTCTCCTCTAGGTCAGCTGAGGTCACGTGATAAGGCTGCTGCATCTTGAGGAAAGAGCTTCCGTTTTTATAACGCCGGTGCTGGAGGGGTTTTATCTTCTGGGAATTATGAATCAGATGGTCTGAATGCTCTCCTTGTGAGGCTTGTGGCCTCAGAAATGTTATCCAGGTTTTTCCTTCAGGACTTCTAATATAGGATCCTGGGAGCTCTGACCTAGAACTAAAATGGCTCTTGACTTTGAAAATAAATTAATTAGGATTAATTTTTTAGGCATTTCTACCACGTGTGTGTATTATATATACATTTATGGGTGGATATATAATATATTTGTAAAATACAGTAATACATAGGCTTGAAACTTTAATGTGAAGAAGTAGTACAAATTTCAAGTTAAAGAAATTATTGGTTTTCTGGAATTATAGTTAAAGATCAAAAGAAAAATGCCTTGGTTCTCCAGTCTTGTCTTTTCCATGAGATGTTTTCAGAGAGATCGTATTATATATGTGTAAACGGAATATTTTTCAATCTTTATCCTCTTGGCTCTTCTGTATTTTTGGCCCGTTAACCAAATCTTCTTGACACTGTTTCCTCTCTGGCTTTCATGGCGTCACTGCCTCCTGGTTGTCCTTCAACTGCTCTAGATGCTTTTCCATCTCCTATTCTTCTCCCTCAAATGTGGAACGTCCAGGAATCCATCCTTGGCTGTCTTTTCACCCTAATCTCTCCCCTTGGTGGATACGACTCACTACTCCCTAGTCCCAGCTATGCTCATCACTATGCTGATGACTCCAGCACTGCTGTATAAAGTCCAGGTTTTCCTTCTGAGCATCAGATCCCTATTTTCTTTCCTCACTGAACTTCTCAGTAGGTCCTGCAGAAACTATAAATTCAACATGTTCCAAACTCAACTCATCATTTATTCACACAACTAATATTTACTGAGCAGCTACTACGTGCCAGGCACACAGGTCTCTGGAGATTCAGGAGTGAACCAGACAGATACTGTTCCTCTTTGCATGGAACTTATATTCTAGTGGAGGAGACTGACAGAAAACAATATAGTGTAATGTCAGGAAGGAATGAACGTGTTGAAGAAAAATAAACTAGGGCGAGGAGATGGAGGATGATGGTGTTCGCATTATAGGTAGAGTCAGGGAAGCCCTCTCTGAGGAGGTGGCCTGGAGTTCAGACTTGTGCAAGCTAAATGAGACAGTCATAGGTTCTCTGCAGGGAGAGCGTTCTATGCAGAGGATTTTCTCCAGATTGACTCCTCTGTCTACCATCCACTCAGTTGCTCAAGCTGGGAACTTGGGCGTCTTTATATATCCCTTTCCTTACCCCTCCTCCCCCTAATTTATAAGACCTGTCATTTTTGTGATCTAAAAATGCAATTACAAACACAACCACCAGGTGAGTGTAATCGGAATCATTGCAGGGACCCAACACAGAAAGAGTCAGTCTGTCAGTTGACTATGAACTGCAAGAGGTTTTTGTCATATGTAAAATCAAAACCCGTTTTTTGGTTGTGATTATCTGTGGCCTCCAGGAAAATTTTATTAGTGTCCATTTTATCTAGTGTAAGCACCTCTCAGTGCATCATGTGTTCTATGGCCTCTATTTAAATAGTTGTTGTGTCCTTGAGTGAGACACCAAAATCATATTTGTAGTGTAAGTCAGAGGACTCTGGGATTTTGGCTGTGGACTGAGTCAGAATGTTCATGTTGTCATTTCAGTGGTTATTTATCCTCTTCAGCCTCAGTCTATTACTCTCTACAATTGCGACAGCATTCCTATTAATCTTTTAGGGGAGGTGTTGTAGGGTTTATCTAATATTTTGTTTTGTCAGCATATTTTCTAGCATTCCTATAGTATTTATGTGCACTGCATTTATTTTTCAATAAACAAATGAATGTTTCAGATGTTCAGCAAACGTTTTTTGACTGCTACTCTGGGCCAGTTAGGGATGATGTAAAGAACAAGACAGGATTCCTCCCCTCCAAGAACTATCTAGAGTGTGGTGGCAGAGAGAGGCAGGTCAACCAGTAGCTCTGAGTCTGGTGTGAGTCAGACACTGTTGGTTCTCTGCTCAACAGCCGCTCTTTCCATCTTCCTGCCTAGCAGGGCCTGGATTTAAAAAAGAAAATTAGGTATGAGGCAGCAATATGCTCAGATAAGGTGGGCTCCATTCAAGGGATGAATCATTATTGGTTTAAGCCAATCATCTGATCCTATTCCTCTTTGCCCTGATTGATTGGAATGGCCATGTGACCCTGTTCTGGCCAATGAGACAAAAAGTAGAATCTTCTGGGGAATACTGGAAAGAGTTTCCTGCTAATCAAAAATGAGAGACAAGTGGGTAGAATGCTTCTCCTTCTCCTCCTGCTGTTGAGCATGGTTTTTGAAGTGATAGTGGTTAAATCTTGAGGGACAATATTTCTAACTCGCTGGGGATGATTGAGGGGACAGATGGAGAGGGCTTCTTGATGACACTGTGGAACAACAAAACCAACAGCACCACCTACTTTCTCCAGGATTCTTGTTCTGTGAGGTAATCGTGATAATAATCTCCTGATTGTTGCAGGCACTTTTAGTCAGCCATAATTACAGGCACCTGAAAAAAATCTTAATTGATAGGTATTTCAATAAAGTCAGGTACAAATCCTTAAAGATACACAGAATACAGGGAGGTAATTTGGCCAGGGGAAATCAGGGAGGGTTTCCTAGATGAGGTAAACTTTGAGTTACATTTTGAAGAATAAGTGGAATTCAACTAGGTAGAAAACGCAGGGAGGCACAGCCAGGTGGAGGAAGGGCAGGTGGAAGGGCTCAGAGGCTGGAGGGTAAATGGACCTTTTAGACTTATTCATGGTTTTTCAGTATCAGAGTATTTTAGATTCTCAGTAGAATAGATTCATGGCATTTGTGGATTTAACATTCATTTGTGTGTGATCTTTAAAGATTTTTAATTAAGCATATAATCTGAAAAGTACAGTAACCTGTAATTTGTCCAAGACTTAAATCTAAACCCTGGTGGCTTTCAGTCTTGGGAGTAGAGTGAGTAGCTGGGCAGTGAGTGAGTCAAGTTGACAGCAGTGAACAGAGTGCAGCTTCCCAGTTTTTTTGCCCATAACTTGGTAACTTTCATGAAACATTAGAAATTTGCTTCCTTTGTAAGTCCTGGTTGTCTGAGAAGCAGACACCAGGATGGGATTAAACATGCAAGGATTTTTATTAGGGAACCACCTTGGTAGAGGAAATGGAAGGATGGCTGGGTGGGGCCATCAGACTGGGATGCAGTCGTAATGCAGAGACAAGGAGAGAGGGAGGGCAGGTTGGGTGGAAGTGCGCTAGACACTGTGCAGTCTAAGGAAAGTTCCAAGAGCCCATAGGGAAGTCCTCGAGCCAAAGTTACCTTCAGAGAAGTCCTCTGTCTCCCAGGAACGGGCCTGCCTCAGTATCCCTGCCCCACACAGAGCAGCCAGTGGGGAGCATGACCTCAGCACACACGTGACAATGGATTTCAGCACGGCAGCTGGGGCCGCTGTCTATTACACTCCCTGCAGTTGGAGGTTGGTGAGGGTATTCTCAGCTTCTTTTCAAAAAATTGCCTTAAGGGAGCTGGCCCCGTGGCTTAGCGGTTAAGTGTGTGTGCTCCGCTACTGGCGGCCCGGGTTTGGATCCTGGGCGTGCACCTACGCCCTGCTTCTCCGGCCATGCTGAGGCGGCATCCCACATACAGCAACTAGAAGGATGTGCAACTATGACATACAACTATCTACTGGGGCTTTGGGGGGAAAAATAAAATAAAAAACAGAGAGCAAAATAATGATACTTCCCACAAAGGCTCTGAATATTTAAAAAAAAAGTCAAAAAAAAAATTGCCTTAAAAAGAAAACTACTAGGACTGGTGATGGAAGTAAGAAAATAAAGATAAAATATTTGTCCATTTTATAGGTAAAGTTCTTAACCTTTTTTTGAGTCATGGAACCCTTTCAGAATTTGAATTCAGATATTGACTCCATCCCCAGAAAAATTCACATACACAAAAGGGCCCTGAGTATAGCATGACTCCTTCATCCCAGGGTCCGAAATGCCCAGCTTTTCTGCAGCCGAGTTCCCAGTCCCTGCTGCTGCAGCCCCTCTCCAGCTTTCCGCTCGTGTAGATCTGAACCCCCTCCGCCAGTTGCTGGTCCCACTTCTGGGACAGACTCATGGGTTCAGCAGCTGCAAATACACTTTCCCTTGAAAGACGCCTTGGCTAAGAGTACTGACATATTGTCCTTCAGGAACTCCTGTTTATACCGCCCCTTCTCAGAATTCTGAATCCTTGCTGAGAATTAATTTCTAGAATACCCTAAGGATGAAATTGCTTCTGTGTTTAGATCTTGACCATCGCCTTGTTCACTTGGTCAGTTAGGACCTCTTCTCACTTTTCATCCCATCTGAGCTCTTTTCTGAAATTTGGGGTTGACAACCTGGCCTGTGATCTTGATTTTATCCTTAACGCTTAAGGGTATATACCCTCTTTTATGTTCCCTCCAACACCTGTGCTCACATAATCGTAAAAATAAAATATATATACACTCACGTACATATGCAGTTGATTCTCATTATTTAAGAGCTATGTTCTATAACGTTGCGAACACTGAATTAGTGAATATGGAACCACTGCGTAGGCGAACTATGTATATCTCTCACATAGATTATAATCTTAAATCCTGAAAATAATTCATCCTAGTAGATTCTATTTTCTTTATTTTACAGAAGAGAAAAGGAGGTTCAGAAGTGTTAGGCGACTTGCCTGAGGCCGCCCCACTAACAGGCCCTAGAGTTAGTATTCAAAGCCTATCCAGCTGTCCCAGAGCCTGCCTTCTTGCATTGCGCCATCCCCTGCTGTCTCCGTTGGTGGCACATCTCTTCATAGGAGAGCTGAAACCAGAAGGCAGAGTGTCTCCCTCTTCCACCTCAGCTGGGAACGTGCTTGTTGGAGCCACCAAACTGTTTGCCATCCTATGCAGTACTACAAATGACCAGTAAAACATGCAAATATTGATTTTGGTGTTACAAATAGATTTTCCCTAGTAGGCAGATCTGCAAATATGGAATCTGTGAATAATGAAGATCGACTGTACAAGGTAGAAAAATTCAAAATGTGCAAAAGGGCACAGAGTGAAAAGTATGTCTCCTTGTCTCCTCTCCCTCAGATTCCCCAGTTCTCTCAGCTCCCGCTCCCCAGTCCTCAGGGAACTGCTATCATTGATCTACAATTTATCCTTTCAGAGGTATTCTTCTACCAGCACCTTGGACAAAACAAGTGGTTAAGAATCAGGGATTTGAATGTGAACAGATCTAGCTTCAAACAACATATGCAAACATGGGCAAACAAGTTATTCACTCTCCAGGTCTCAGTTTCCTCAGCTCTAAAATGGAGGCAATTATCTTGCTTGTGTGCTAGGCCAGCTGAGAAGATTAAACAGTTTCATGTATATAAAGTACTTGTCACTGTAAATGGCAGGTGTGACAGCCGTGATCTTCACCCACAAAGTGCTCTAGCTTCCCAAAGCCTTCTACTGCTGCACTGTGGTCTGACTCTCCCTGTCCCACTGCTGTGACTGACCCATGTGTTCCCAACCTTGGGTCCAATTTCACAGTGAAGGACGTGGCAGGAGGCAGGGAGCAGTTAATCAACTGTAGCCATTCTATGCATATCAAACCACCGCTTCTAGTTAGAGGGTTTATGGAAAGGGCCATAAAGATTTTTTTTTAAGCCTGGTATAAATCAGGGTTTAGCTTCAGCTACAGCTGATCCCAGAGAGAGAGAGAGGAAGATACAGGCTAAAGGAGAAGAGAGAGTGCGTTTCCTGCTTTAAATAAACAGGAAGTGTCGCCTCACCCGTGTAAGCATCTAATAATGCATGAGTATTCATTCCTTCTTTCAAGTGGAAGTCTGTCCTTCTTCTTAGTGGAGAATCCATTTCCTCCCAGGAAAGCTAAGCACTCTGCATTTTCAAATAAATTTCAAGTATTGATCCTGCTTGAAATGATCTGTGTAAAATTGATCCTTTGAGATCAAATAGTGTTTTTCCCCAGAAATTAGAATTATTTTTCAATTATACATATATTTTTCACTGATTAGATGTGCCACTGTTGGCAGAGCCTTTAGGAAGGTTTTAACCTATGAGCTACTATTTACTTAAGGAAAGGCAGGGCTTTATCTGATTCAAATCTTTCATGCTGTCAGTCAGCCAGCATGTAAATAAACATAAAAAGAAAATATAAGACCGTGTCATGGGGAAATGGGTCGGTATTTGAATCATGTATCTGCTTTATGTTCCTGAGCAAAGCTCTCTGGAGCTCGGTTGTTTCTGTAAAAGCTAGGAATACTGATATTTTCCTGCTCTGTATATCTTTGAGATTTAATTCCTGTTGACTTCAAAGGGAAAAATGATAGCATATACATCAAGTTTTTGAGGAGGTTTTCAGAAGCTTGTCTGCCTTTTAAAGAAAACAAAAGCCTTTCTGTTTCCTCATTTGCTTAGGAGCAGCTATCATTATAAATGGAAACTCAGATTTCTCACAGTTTTATGTTTTAAATTAGCAACAGAATATCTAAAATATGCTTGGGCTTTTTCTGTATCCTTTAACTTTTTGTAAGTATGCAGCCCAAAAACACTTGAGTTAAAATCAAGGGAAGTAAAATTTATTCTGGTCATTCCACAAATAATGCTTCTTTTCCACTTTTTTTTTGTGTGTGTGCTGAGGAAGATTCGCCCTGAGCTAACACCTGTGCCAATCTTCCTCTATTTTGTATGTGGGTCGCCGCCACAGCATGGCGGCTGGAGAGTGGTGTAGGTCTGTGCTCTGGAACCGAACCCGGGCCACCAAAGCAGAGCGCGCCAAACTCAACCACTAGGCCACAGGGCTGGCCCCATCTTCTTTTCTATTTTTGAAGTTTCAGCTCTGGGCCAATATTTAAGAGGGTGGGAGCCTTTTACTACATTGCTCCCCAGAATTCCTGACCACAAATATTTACTGTGAGGGTATTCACTGCCTGTCCCCCAGCTCCGGATCAAGGTGTGGGAAGAAGCTCATCACTAGATGCTGTCACAACTTTATTTCTTCTGACTGAATCAGCGTCACTACAGCTAATTATTTCTTGGTAGTCTGTAAGCTCTACCATAATTATTCACAAAGCCTTTCTGTTTGCGGATCTCAATGAGGTGAAGGGGATGTTCTCACATTTTCATTTAGCTCTGTTTATTACTTAGAAAATTAATAGATGAAATGCTTTTTTGTTTCCCCATATAGCAATAAAATTTTTTATTACTATGTGCTCCTCATTGGATTGTTTTTCCCCTCTGTGCATCAATGGCCCTTAACAGGGAAAAGAGTTCCCTGCCTGTTCCAAATGATGATTTCTTCCAATAGTATGAGACTAAGCTGGGATCAATACAAGGAAAAAGGGAAATATGGTTCTTGTTCTTGGAATGCTTACTGTTTGGCTAGGGAGAACACAAGTGGAATTATTTGCAATGATATAGAAGTGATAAACGTGGTTGTGGTTTAGATAAATGGTTCTCAACCAACTTTTCTGCCACACAACACATGTGAGTTGAAGTTCACAGATGTGATGCACACCCATGGGTGGAATCATGGTTAAACACAGCTTTAGGAAGTAGCTAGAACCCCACCCCTTTCTCTCCTGTTTGAGAAAACATCAGAATGCAAGTGAATAAGCATGCTAGTATTTAAAGAATATCCTTAAATTTATTCACATTTATTTAAAAATGCCAATTTTTTTAAAAAAATCCTTGTTACTTTGTTATTAGTAATGAATTACTTGCAACACACTTCACAACTGACTGCCCACCACCGTTTAGAAGTTGAAAGGTGCTGATTTACGCAATAATTGCTACTTGGGTTCATAATACTATCTTTAGGCTGGGCCCCACAAACACACACACAAATATAAAGTTATCCAAGAGCCTGTGAGTTCCCCTGTCTCAGGCAGAGGGCAACCCACAAACCTGGACATATTTTCTTGTGATTAATACTGTTGAGGCTCTAGAGAAACACTTCTTCACATCTCTTGTCCTATGTCCTTGATATCCTGTGTCTGAAGGCCATGAAAATTTATAGCTGGTGTTTCTGCCAACACCAGAGAATGACACTACCTCAGAGCTGAGAAAGAATTTTAGTTTCAGGAGTGCTTAGGTGTGCCCGATCTGTTCACCAAGGAAGGAAGTACCACTTGTCAGCAGCGCCTGAACAGCAGACTGGCCATGTGACTTGTTTCGTCCTTCCAAGTGGAAGCCCTGAGAGCTATTGCATGTTTCACCATGGCTTTCTCCTTCTGCCCCAAGAGCAGCACTCACTCCCCAGATTAAGGGCTACCCTGGAATGAAGAAGATATGGAGTTTCACTGAAATGCATCTGCAGCAGACATTAATGTGAGCAAGAAGTAAACCTTTGTTGTTACAAACCACAAAGATTGTGGTCACTTTTTTGTTTGTTTTCAACAAAGCATAACTTAGCTGATTGATTATATATGGTGTCACGGAAATACCATCAATTTTATAGAGTCTTGGTTTCAGGTTTGATCTTTCATGTTTCATGAGCATGCTCTTTAGCCTCTAAGAACTTCAGTTTTCTCATCAGCAAGATAGGAATAAAAAACATTTTTTTTACTGTTACAATGAGGATCAATTAGAACATTACAGTTGAAAATACATCATAAACTCAAAAAATGTATAAATGTAAGGAGAGCTCCTCCTAGAAGGAAAGCAGGTTTTAGCATGAGGCAGACCCTAGGGCCACAGTCTACCTCTGTTCCTTACTCGCTTTGAGATCTTGCCCTGTGTTACTTAAACCCTCTGAGCTAGTTTCTGAACATGTAAAAAGTGGGTGTGAAAACTAACTAGGCAGGTGTGTTGGGTAGTTACTGTTTGAAACGTGTCTCTATCTCAGCGTCCAGCATGTAGAAGGAACTCAATACATGGCAGCTACTATTATCGTAAGAACTTGGGTTGTTCTACTCTGTGGCAGATTCATGTATATAATCAACAACATTATTCAACATTTTAAGGGTTTACACATTTAAAGTACATGGCAGCTGTTGCTTACCTGACTGTTTTTCCTTCCGGATCTCTGATCTTCAGAAAAGGACCAATTCATCTTCTTCTACTTGGCCCTAGCACATAAAAGGTGTTTCAAAAACATTAGTTGGATGTTAAAACATTTGAAGTTTAATTGTGGATGTTCTAAAATAATAAAAGCTAAGAATTTGGGGCTTTATTTTTTTATGTTAGTATTTCTCAAGGTATGGTCTGAGGCCCACCTGCATCAGAAGTTTGGGGGATGGGGTGGGGTGGGGGTGAGGCGAGCTGCTTGTTAAAATGCAGATTCAGGACCTACTGGGTCAAAGTCTCTAGGAGGCTTGGTGCTCAAGGAATCTGGATTTTTAATAGGAACTCCAGTTGACTCCTACAAATATTGGATTTGGGGCATTGCTGTTCCAAATGATAGAAAGCTCATATAAGAATGACCTGCACACATTGAGTGACAACTGACTAGACAGCTTGTACAAATGCAGATTCAATGGCCTCCCCTCAGACTTTAAGATTCAGTGGCTTTGTGCTAGATGCGGAGAATCTGAATTTTTAACAAACATCCTTCCCTGTGGCCTCCATACCCCTGTCTCCGGTAAACTGATGCGGGTGTCTGAACATCAACCTTTGAGAAGTAGGGAACTAGCTTCCCTTTAAGAACTGATATTTTTTTCCCTTTAGTGTTTTGATCACTGCTACTCCTTTATTTATTTTGTGTTCTTGCATTTAACTGAAAAGTGTTTGAGGGACATTTGGAATTCTCTGTGACTGGATTTCACCTGAATCAGGTTGTGAGAGTCGAGAAACATAAGTAGCGTGTGGTTCTCCTGGCTATGGTTTGTGGGGAAAGGTCTGTGAAGTTCTTGGAGTTGACCTCATGACTGACCTGCCTTGCCGCTATCTAGGCTCAGATGAGTTTAATCCTTAATAAAATACATCCTTGAGGCCAGCCGGTGGCTCAAGCGGGGAAGTGCGCATGCTCCGATGCGGCAGCACCGGTTCGCCTGTTCGGATCCCGGGCGCGCACCAATGCACTGCTTGTTGAGTCATGCTGTGGCGGCGTCCCATATCAAGTAGAGGAAGATGGGCATGGATGTTAGCTCAGGGCCAGTCTTCCTCAGAAAAAAGAGGAGGATTGGCATCAGATGTTATCTCAGGGCTGATCTTCCTCATACACACACAAAAAAATACGTCCTTGCTTGAGATAGATCACTAATGCACCTGCCCCAGTAATTTGCTCAAGCGACATAAATTGAGGCAACAGTGCCCTTTGGTGCTTCCCAAGTCCCAGCCCCTCCATGGCTCCTTTCAGTTACCAGATGCCAAAGGAGATAGGCGAGGGGTCGTGATAGCAACGGGGCTTTTAATTCAGGGGTAGGCGAAGAGGAACAGTAGGGTGCTGGAAGAGACTGAGCATTCGTCCCTTCTGTGGGGACATCCTTCATGTTAGGGATGTCGACCTCTGAGCTTGGCGCACACCGTAGCTGTATCAGGGTGGGCAAGAGGCTCACCCTCGCCATCACCCGCCCAACGCACAGTGGCGCTGTCAGACACGTGTGTGTGTAGGTGGGGCGGGGGGTTGCGGAGCAGGTTGGGGGCGGTGGGTGTGCGCGACCCTGACGCTCCAGCGCCCAGGCACCTCCCAGGGCGGAGCACAGTGGCAGAATGCCACCGCCCTCTGTGGACTTGATCCAGTGGGCCCCGTCTAAGGGTTGCTGAGGACGCAGGATGGGGAGGGAGGAAGGGGAAGGCAGATGGGGACCAAGGTGTCAAGGGTCGGGGCCGCTGACTAAGAACCTACCCGGGAGAGGTGGAGAGGCCAGGAGGCAGGCGTGTGAGCTGAGGCCCCGAATCCCCAGCGCAAATTCAAAACGGAACTTGGTAAGAAATTCAAGGTGGTGACAGAAGAACATTAACTATTAGCGCTGGGCCCTTTTGAGGAGGGACCCTGTGCGACCACACTGGTCACAGGACCCTGAAGCCTGCTCTGAGTCTAGGGAAGAAAGGGTGAATCCTTTTTTTCTCCTCTCTCATAGACACAAAGAGAATTTGGGGGTGGAGGGTGGTTCTCAGTTTTCAACAGGTGGTAGGGATTTATCTCTCGTTGTTTTTGCATGGATAAAACAAAACAACCTTTTAGACTAAAATAATTTTGCAAATTAGTACATGTTTTTGTTCTTTTGCTCTTTAAGTTTTTGTTCTTCGTTTTCTGGTAATGAGCAATGATTACAAAGTTCTATTAAAGATCTAAGTAACTCTTCCCTCTTTTAAGGAATTTTTTTTCTTGAGGACTCCTTGTAGACTTAAATCTCATATGCCCAAAGGGTCAATGTGGTCTAATTCTAGGGAGATGACATCGGTTTCTACTAAGGGAGACCACATTCACATTTGATGTGGATATATAATGTTTTCCACGTGTGACCACAAAGCAACCCAAATCCTCGATCACAGGAGACTTGATTATGACTTTAAATAAACCCAGAGCAAACAGCAGGTGATGCGGGTAAATGAAACTATGACTGATTGGTTCTCCTTGCCCCTGAGGCTTCCATTTAATAATTAATACAATTTTAGAAGCCACTTAAAGATACTCTCAGGGGATTATATTGATAAGAGCAATGAGACGTACTATGTATCTTGGTTTTCTTTGTCAACTTGAAGCCACTTTGTGTGCTGTGTCTTGCAAAGTCAGGGCAACATTATGGTCTCGTGTCTTTTCAAGGGTGTGTGACTATGTGGTGTATATGACATTCGTTGGTCCTAGTGTTTTCAGACCCTTAATCATGAATGGAGTAAAAAGAAAAAAATTGTGCCTGACTATACGTTCCCTGTAGTACTTTTTAAACTGGAGTGTCTTGAAATTGTTAGACTACCAAGTAGATTTACAGCTGGAGATGCTGAATGGCACAATGGTAGTCTTCGAAGAGAAAATAAATAAGGACAATACTCTCAACTTGCAGGAGTCTCTAGGAGTTAGCAGAGATGGCTTCCAAGGGGGATATTTTCTTCTACATGAAAAAAGAAGGCAGAGTAGGGTGATTCTGTTCTGCTTTTTGAGGTTGGGGTCTGGTGTGCGGGAGAAGAGTAAGTGCTTTGTATTAATCATGTTTCCCTTCTTTTATCTCAGTGTAAGTTCATTTCATTTCATTTTTTGTTATTTTTCTTTATTCCTTCATTTTTGTCCACATTACTTGCCATCATCTGACCTGCTATACATTTACCTGACTATTTGTCTATTGTCTGTCACCCCCAGTAAAGTATAAGCTTCGTAATGGCAGGGACCACGTGCTTTGTTCTCTTCTGTACACCTAGCACCGTGACTATCCCGGCAATAATAGTTGACAATAGCTAACGTTTACTGAATGTGCCTGACAATGTTCTAAAGCACTTGACATTTATATTACAATAGACCTTAGAGATAAGTAATATTTTAATCCCCATTTTATAAATGAGAAAACTGAAGCTTAGGAAAATTAAGTAAATTTCCCAGAAGTTACACTGTTGTTGAGTGGGAGAGCTGTGATTCAAAGCCAGGCTATATGGCTCCAGCATTTACTCTTAATCGTTTCACTGGGGCAGGAACTTTGAGTGCCTTGTTTCCTGCTGTGCCCTGCTGCCACCCCCCCCACCACTCCCCCACCCCCTCACCCGGCCCCAAACACACACTAGGTTCTCAATAAACATTTTTTGAATAGATGAATGTTCAGCATGAAGTGTGATGTTTCTGCCTTCATCAGGGACAGTGGCCATCAAAGACTGAGACGAAGCTGAGGCAAGTTACTGGGACTGGCTTCTTCTCAAGTTGCCAGGTGTGATTTGTTGTTCTCAAGGATGATATAGAGGTTGCTCCCCTCCCTCACGCCTGTGCTTCCCCCCTCATCATCTTCTGCCCACCCTTCCCTCACCTACGTGTGGGCTGCTGGGGGCAGGGGCAGCTCTGGATTCGGAGGGCAGCTTTGGGAGAAGCATCTCAGGGCAGATCTGCCCAGACATCCAGGTACCTAATTCCTCCAATGTGCAGCTGAGTCAGAGGCATTGGCGGGGGCAACGTGTCCCCAGATCAGAGTCCTGGATCATCACAGGCCCCACAAGTTGTTTAGTCCAAGATATGTGTGGACTGAATTGACTCATGTTGTATTCATTTGATGTCCTTCATAATTAGCTCTCTCTGGAGACAAGCCTTCGATGTCTCCTTCTTTTGTCAAACTAAAAATGCTTTGAGATGTGTGTGTGTTTGTCTGTGTGTGTGTGTGTGTGTGTTTAGTTACTGTGGCTGGGCCCAGAAAGTATTTGTATCAGCCTTAAAAACAGTTTGGTATAAAACATTCAATTTCCCTTGTTCTCTCTTATTGCCACATAGCCGTTAAGTTGTAAAAGAGTCCAACAGTAGCTTTGGAAAAGAATATTACTTTAGCGTGTGTGTGTGTGTGTGTCTGTATGTGTATGTGTGCAGGCTTGTGCACCTGGGTGGGAAGGAAAGGGCAGGAGGTGGAGGTATAGCTACATGGTTGTCAGGTTTCAAGTATCAAAACACGAAGGTGTTGCTTCAATTGGGACTGTTAACTTTGCAGCCCATTAACACACACGGCAGGGGGTTGCTACACTTTGCATACTCAGAGGTAACATATAGCACCCCTACTTGGACACAAAGGCTGCCTTGGGAATCAGGTTGCTCACCACAGTTGAGGGAAGGCCTTTCAACTAAGAAGGAAATGAGCAGAATAAAAGAGACCTTTATTTGTGGGCACCTGACAAGTTGAATCCTGCTTCTGTTAGCAGGGAAATTTGTTTTAGGATTAAGGTATGATATAAGCCCATAAAAACTGAACAAAGAAATTGAAGTACTGCTTAACAATCAAGTTTCTGATAACTGTAAAGGATGCCTCGGGACTATTCAATACTTCCACACAACAAGGGAAGTTTGTAATAGTGTAAAACTCATTTGGCAGCCAAATACCCTTATTTCTTACCACATATTCTCATGTGTGAGTTTGTGAGCTTTTATTTTGTTTAATACATCTGCTAAGGAAATGCCATTCAAGCTTTTAGCTTATATCAGTGTTTTGGGTTTTTAAGCTATCTTCATCCTTTTAATATTCTAAAGTTCTGGTGCGGTGATAAAAGCCCCGTGGAAAGGTAGTTACAGCAGGTGTGGTTTACCTCTGCCTGCATGATCACCATAGACTCTCCAGACCTTGACATCATAAAATCTCATCAGCACTTCAAAAATCTTGAAAACTGTGATGTTAAATAAAGAGTAATTATAACGAGTAATGTATCTGACTTGGGTCCATGTTAACTATTTTTACATGCTAAAAGAGGATTATAACAATTTCTGTGCAGGAATAAACTCTTTCTAGATTATTATTGAGAGCAAGGTAGTTCATTAGTCATCTGTTGAAAAACAGGAAAAAAGGTATCTTCTCTCTTGGAGTCTACATTTTTGTGGAGGAAAGAGCCAATAAACAATAGACATAATATGTAAGTGAAGAGTGCACTAAATTAGAAGGTGCTGAGTGCTATGGATAAAGAAAAGTAGTATGGGGAAAGAGAGATTAGGACTTGTGGTGGGAGATATATGGCAATTAATAATATGATGGTCAGATTAGGCCTCACTGAGAAGGTGACATTTGATCAAGAGACAAGGGAGTTAGTTGTGTGGATATCTGGGGGAAGAGCATTTCAGAGACAGGCAACAGCCAATGCAAAGGCCAGTGTGTGAGCACACCCAGCATGTGTGAGGAACAGCCAAGAGGCCTATGGGGCTGAGGCAAGTGAGTGAGTGGTAGGGTTTAAAGTCAGAGCAGAGGGGAATTGTAGGATCTTTTCGGTCATGTGAAGACTTTGACTTCCAAAAGAAAAGTGAGCCATTGCAGAATTTTGAGCTGAGGGATGATTTGATCAGTCTTGTTTAAAAGGGTAAGTCTGAGTGCACTTTGGATGGTCCAGAGTAGAAGTAAGAATTATAAGGCTATTGCAGTAATCTAGATGTCTGAGTTATCTATTACCGTGTAACAAGTTACCCCCAAACTTGGTTGCTTAAAACAACGAACATTTATTGTCTCACAGTTTCTGTGGTCAAGAACTTGGGTGTGGCTTAGCTGGGTCCTCTGGCTCAGGGTCTCTCATAAGAATGCAATCAAGGCGTCAGCTCAAGCTTAATTAGGGGAGGATTCACTTCCAAGTGAATTGGGTTGTTGGAATGTGGCCTTTGGGACCTCCCTAGATATTGGTCAGAGAATGCTCTCAGTTCCTAGCCGTATGATCATCTCCGTAGGGGAGCTTACAACGTGGCAGCTTACTTCAGGTGAGCAAACAAATAAGAACAGCCAGAGAAAGAGAGTTATGAATGAGTTGGAAGTCACAGTATTTTAAAACCTAATCTCTGAAGTGTTATCCCCTTAGTTTTGCCATATTCTGTTTGATAGAATAGTCATTAAGTCCAGCACACACTCAAGGGGAAGACATTGTACAAGGGTGTGAATCAGGAAGTGAGGATCATTGTCACCCATTTCAAAAGCTGCCTTAAAAACTTGGCAAGCAGGGCCAGCCCCGTGGCTTAGCGGTTAAGTGCATGCGCTCCGCTACTGGCGGCCTGGGTTCGGATCCCGGGCGCGCACCGACGCACTGCTTGTCCGGCCATGCTGAGGCGGCATCCCACATACAGCAGCTAGCAGGATGCGCAACTAAGACATACAACTATCTACTGGGGCTTTGGGGAGAAAAAGGGAAAAAAAGGAGAAGGATTGGCAATAACTCAGGGCCAGTCTTCCTCAGCAAAAAGAGGAGGATTGGCATGGATGTTAGCTCAGGGCTGATCTTCCTCACACACACACACACACACACACACACACACACAAGACTTGGCAAGAGATGATGCTAGAGTAGCAGCAGTGGAGGTGGTGAGAAGTGGTGACAAAATACACAGAAAATCTTGGCATTGTAATTCATGATCTAGTATTCTGTCAGTGACTTCAAGCACCTTGTATAATACCTCTGGGTTTCATTTTCTTCTTTTATTTGAAAGTCTGCTTACCTACCACTATACAAATAGCTGAAACTTAAAGATTTTGAGTAACTAGACAAAGTTTACGCAGCTAATAGGCGATAGACCCTGTATTTACACCCTGGCAATCTGTCTCTACAACCTTAACCTGGGGAGGACACCAGAAAGGATAAAGCAGCTGAAGCTATTCTAGAAAATGCAATGTGCTATACAGATATAAGTAAATCATGGTCACCAATGTGGGCACAACAATAGAAATAGCTTGGTTTAAAGAATGTTAATTCCAAAAGATGATGCTGATGTCAGTTTTCTTGAGTGGAGAATTTGAGCAGTACTGGGCAAAGGATGGAGCCCTTCTGGCTTTCCATGTGTCTCGCATGTGTTTCTGTGGGGGTGGAAGCAGAAACTAATTCCTGCTGTAGCCTGTTTCTACACAATATGGTCACACTTAGATGCTACCCAGGATAAAGCCACATGAATTTTGACCTGGAGCTCAATAACTGGGGCTAGAGAAGAAAGAACAGTTGAGAACAAATGGAGAGTTCAACTTAATGTGGGGCTGGTTCTGTTTTTACCCAAGAAGGTATGTGGCCCTGACAAGGCAAAATGGCCTTTACAGGACCCTGCAGTGGCATGAGGTCCAGTTCAAAGTGAAATCCACCAGGGGATAGGAAATTCAGAGTAGAAGCTTATGAGCTAAGCCCGGCTAAGCTGGTTGCAGTGTGAGTAGAAGAAGGTGATTCTGCAAAGTCACACTAATGAAACAGAATGAGGCAAAAGCCTTGGTGACACTTGGCTAATGAAACCAGTGACAGCCATTCTAATATTAATATAAAAATTCCAGCTTTCTCATGACTAGTTTTTGCATGGTAGCTCTAGTTCCCTCCTCTTATTTTACACTATCTGCATCTTTATATTTTAAAGGAGTTTCTTGATACCATATAGTAGAGTGTTGCTTTTTTATCTAGTCTGACAATCTCTGCCTTTTAATTAGCATGTTTAGATCATTTGGAGTTAATGTAAATAGCAATATGATTGGTTTTAAATTTACTGTTTTGTCATTTGTTTATTAATGCCATCTATTCTTTCTCCCTCTTTTCTGCCTTTTTTTGGATTAATTGAGCATGTTTTGGGATTTAATTTTATCTCCACTATTGGCTTATTAGCTATACCACTTTTATATTTCTAGAAATTACTCTAGGACTTATAATATGCATTTTTAACTTATCACAGTCAACTTTCAAATAATATTATATCACTTCACATATAATGTATGAATCCTATAATAGTATGCAATCATCACTTGGTATCAGTGGATGATTCATTCCACAACCCCTCCCCCCTCACAGGATACCAAAATTTGTGGATACTCAAGTTTCTAAGTCATCCCTCTGTATCTGCAGATTTAGAATCCATGAATTCAACCAACCATGGATTGTAAACCTAGTACATGATCCACAGTTTGTTGAATTTGCAGATGTGGAACCCCTGAACACGGAGGGCTGACTGTACTTTCATTTCTCCTTCACATCCTTGATGCTACTATTGTGATAAATTTTATTTCTACAGATGTTAAAGACCCTACAATACATTGTTATTGTTTTTGCTTTTTATTTTATTTTTTTATTTTTATTTTTTTTGTGAGGAAGCTCAGCCCTGAGCTAACATCTGCCAATCCTCCTCTTTTTGCTGAGGAAGACTGGCCCTGGGCTAACATCCGTGCCCATCTTCCTCCACTTTATATGGGATGCCGCCACAGCATGGCTTGCCAAGCGGTGCATCTGTGCGTGCCTGAGATCCGAACTGGCGAACCCTGGGCCGCCACAGCAGAGCACATGCACTTAACCGCTTCGCCACCGGGCCGACCCCTGTTTTTGCTTTTTAATAGTTAATTTTCTTTTAAAGAAATTAACAAATGAGAAACAATAGCTTTTTATTATTTTTTTTGCTGTTTCTAGCACTCTTCATTCCTTTGTGTGGATCCAAATTTCTGTCTGGTATAATTTTACCTTCTGCCTGAAAAACATCCTTGAAAGTTTCTTATAGTGTAGGTTAGGTGGTGGTTCTCTCAGCTATTGTTTTTCAAAAGAAGCCTTTATCTTGCCTTCATTTTAAAAGATATTTTCACAGGGTATAGAATTGTAGGTTAACACTAGTTTCTTCTTTTTTTTTTTTAATTGTAGTTAAAAAATACATATCATAAAATTTATGATCTTAACCGTTTTTAAGGGTGCAGTTCAGTAGTGTTAAGTATATTTACATTATTGTGAAATAGAATCTCCATTTCTCATCTTGCAAATCTGAAACTCTATACCTGTTAAAAAACAATTCCCTCTTTCACTCTTTTCCCCTCCCCCAAGCCCTGAGGCCATTTTGCTTTCCATTTCTATGAATTCAACTACTTTAGATGTCTCATATAAGTTGAAACATACAGTGTTTGTCCTTTTGTGACTGGCTTATTTCACTTAGCATAATGTCCTCAAGGTTTATCCATGTTGCAGCATGAGACAGGATTTCTTTCCTTTTTAAAGCTACATAGTATTCCATTGCATGTATATACTACATTTTGTTTCTCCATTCATCTTTTCGTGGACATTTGGGTTGCTTCCACCTCTTGGCTATTATAAATAATGCTGCTATGAACATGGTTGTGCAAATAGCTCTTTGAGACCCTGCTTTCAATTCTTTTGTATATATAGCCAGACTATGCTGGATCATATGGTAATTCTATTTTTATTTTTGGGGGGAACTGTCATACTGTTTTCCATAGAAGTTGGACCATTTTACAATCTCATCAACAGTGTACAATGGTTCCAACTTCCCCACGTACCCACCAACACTTAGTATTTTCTTTTTTTGTTTTGTTTAATATCAGCTATCCTAATGGATATGAAGTGATATCTCATTGTGGTTTGGATTTGCTTTTCCCTGACAATTAGTGATGTTGAGCATCTCTTCATATACTTGTTGGCCATTTGTATATTGTCTTTGGATAAATGTCTTCTTAAGTCCTTTGCCCATTTTTTGAGTTATTTGTTTTTTTATTATTGTTTAGTTGTAGTTCTTTATATATTCTGGATATTAACCCCTTATCAGATATGTGATTTGCAAATATTTTCTCCCATTTTGTATGTTGCCTTTTCATGTTGTTGGTTATGTTCTTTGATGAACACAAGTTTATAAGTTTGATGTAGTCCCACTTTTCTATTTTTTCTTTTGTTTCCTGTGGACATTTGTTTATTCTTTCAGGACGTTAGGGTGCTCTTTTGTTGTCTTCTAGACTGTAAAATTTCTGATGAAAAGTCTGTGATATTTGTACCATTGTTTCTCTCTACTAGATGTGTTTTTTTTTCCTCAGGCTCTTTTTAAAGATTTTCTGTGTATTACTGGATTTAAGCAATTTGATTATATTGCCCTTTAGTGTAATTTTCTTTGATTTTTCCTTCTTGGGATTTGTTGAGCCTCTTAAACTTGTGTGTTTATAGTTTTCATCAATTTTGGCATATTTTCAATCAGTATTTCTCCAAATATTCTTTCCATTCACCTTCTGTCTCCTTTTGGAATTCCAGTTACATTTATGTTAAAGCTCTTGATATTGTCCCATAGATCACGGGGGCTCTGTTAATTTTTTTCAGTATTTTTTCTCTATACTTCTTATTGGATAGTTTCTACTGCTGTCTTCAAATTCCCTGATCTTTTCTTCAGCAGTGTCTAGTCTGCTGTTGATTCCATCCAGTAAAAGCTTTGTTTCGGATATTATATTTTTCATCTCTGTTTCTACTGACTGATTTTCTTCTTGGTTGTGGTTCATATTTTTCTGCTTCTTTTCATGTCTAGTAATTTTTGTTTGGATCAGGTTTTTGGACTAGGTTTATCTGTTTGAGTCTTTCTAACAAAGTTTTTTAAGGGCAGCTCTAGAGTAGTCTTTACACTAGAGCTAATTTAAACTCACTTATAAGGTGTGGCCCTTCTGTGGTCTCTATTGCATACCCCATGTGCTCCATGAGGTCTCTGTACGTTCATTGTTGGGAACTTGAACTATTCCTGGCCCTATGTGACCTCTAGGAATTGTTTGGCTTATAAGTCCTCAGTACATTTTCTGTTCTCAGAATGCCCTGCCGCATGATGTTTCATGCTCTGCAAGTGTGCACTGATGTTCAGTCATAGATTCTAGGGTTCTCCTATGCAGATTTCCAGAACTCTTTCTCTGTATAGTTCTCTTTCCTCAGGTATTCTGGCATGCAAATTACAGCCACCTTGGCTTCTTGAACCCTAATCCCCATCTTCTGCACTCAGTGAGACTGCAGTTCGGATTTTTCCTCCTTGCTCAGCAGTTCAGAAATTGCCTTTAGGAAGAAAGTCTGGAAAATCATAGGACTCACTTCATTTATTCCCTCTATCTCTGGGGTCACAGTTCTCAGTTGGCTGTTGTCCAATATCTGAAAACAGTTATTTCCTGTGTTTTGTTCTTCTTTTTAGTTGTTAACAGGGGAAGGATAATTCCAGGCCCTGTTACTCCTTTATAGCCAGAAGCAGTTTTTCCCTAACAGTATTGAAAACTATTCTCATACATACTTTATAGACTTCTATGGCAGGGACCTGGTAATGAAATGCACTTAATACAGGATTTTTAAAAGAGTTAAACTAATGAATGAAGTCTGGAATTAGATTGAACCACATGAAATTGATAATGTTTGATTGTTTTCAACCTATATGATTCATATGGTTCAACTTCATACATTTCTAATTTTGATTAGCCGAGGAAAGCAGACTCAAGTAGAGATGGTTGCATTTTCCGTGTGAGATCTCAGCCAAAGATGGATCCTTTGTGTTTTAAATGATGTCTGGAACTGTACATCTGGAAATCTTAAGACACTTCTGTTGACTTTATTCTTTAAACAGAATATTCTAGGTCTATCTACGTGGGCTTTGGGTTTTTAGGTTAAGTTGTTTTTCTTTTAAG
Organism: Ceratotherium simum simum; assembly: GCF_057802395.1. Classification (NCBI taxonomy): domain Eukaryota; kingdom Metazoa; phylum Chordata; class Mammalia; order Perissodactyla; family Rhinocerotidae; genus Ceratotherium; species Ceratotherium simum. The sequence continues at coordinate 51,291,042 of NC_141900.1, read as the reverse complement.
AGGAGGACTCTTTCTCTGATTGAGTTTATAGTTTATTCAAGGAGTATATCTTTGTTCCTCATAGGCTCAATTGAGTTCTGTCTCACAACAAGAGATTTATAAGAGGAGGCTTCTACCTTATCCTCATCATAGTAATCAAGCACAGTGACCCAATCTCTCTGACCTAGGTTGGGGATCTTTTAGCAGGAATGTAGTTGAGCTTTTTGTAAGGAAAAGAACCTCACTAAAGACATAAGAATGTTGTTGGTTGTTGAGTTGTGGTTGTGACTGCCAGGAGGGACAGAAGATTTTGGGAACTATGATGAAGGTGACAAGACTATATTGTTGTCTCACTGTTAAATGCACAAAATGGAGAATTAAGCTTGGTAATTACCTGAGCAGAGAAAGATTGAAGAAAAAGCCAAAGATAGTGTTACCAAACTGGGTCCGTTTTTGCCCGCCACCCAGAAAGCCAATCACCGATTGCACAGAGAGAGGGTTTAATCACAAGGCAGCCAAGTGAGGAAAATGGGAGAACAAGTCTCAAATCCACCTCTCTGAAAATAGGGACTCAGGGATATTTATGGGGAAGTGGGCAACATGGTCTGAAATGATTGGAGGTGAGGAGAGATGTGGTAATTGATGATCCACACAAGCATAGTCAGGCTTCATGCCTCTTTGTAGGAGGCATGTTCACAGAATGGTGGTAGTAGCATGCCCTGAGGGTGGATTCCAACCTCTTGCTGTCAAACGCTTGCTTATCAGACACATGTCTGTGTGGGCCCAGTTGATGGGTTGCTGGTCTCAATCAGGCCTCAAGTGGACAAGGGGTTCAGTTCCTGAAAAAAATAGCTCTAACCCCCATTACCATGGTAACCCTGGCTCCAGGGGGATGTTATCTATAGGAACCTAGTGGGGTCAGACAGCATATTGCCTAAACAGCACAGTTAACAATGGATAAGTTTATCATGCAGATTTAAGTCCTCACCTTCCCTTCTGGTAAGTTTTTAGGTAAGGCCATCCCTCCCTTCTTCCTGGTACAGGGAAGAAGATATCTTGACAAATGGAGATTTTCTTTACAAATGTAAATATCTCTTATCATGGGCAACCAGAACTAAGAACGGGCTTAGCACAGACCCACCCAGATACCTGGAGATGTCTATGGTGATGGCCTGTTCTGGGGGCAGGCCTCCCATCCCAAACTCCTTTGGTTAGTTAGTGGGGGAGGGGAAAAGTGTCTTTCAGGCAGAGACATATTTTGAGGTGGCCAATTCCGATCCCCCCTAGTTACTAGCTGCTTAATCATCAATGGCTAACTGTTTGCCAGTTTCAGTATTGTGTTCAAAGATAATTACCTGTTGTGGTTTTAGTTTCACTATTTCATATTATTGTACAGTAGAGAACACTTCACATACATGTATAAGAAAAGGTGTTTTATGGGGCTGGCCCCATGGCTTAGCGGTTAAGTGCGTGCGCTCCGCTGCTGGCGGCCCGGGTTCGGATCCCGGGTGCGCACCGACGCACTGCTTCTCTGGCCATGCTGAGGCCGCATCCCACATACAGCAACTAGAAGGATGTGCAACTATGACATACAACTATCTACTGGGGCTTTGGGGGAAAAATAAATAAATAAAATTATAAAAAAAAAAAAAAGAAAAGGTGTTTTATGGATAACCAGAGTGCAGTGAATTTTGTTTAGCATTATAGGATAATTGCTTATTAGAAACTTTTGTGAGCTTCCTTCAAAACGTATTGAGATGACACATGGCCCAGTGGGTTTGGCGTGCTTGCTTCTCAGAGTGCAAATCACCCTTAAACGTTGGCATCAGTGTTTGCCTTGTAAGGTTAGATAGAGGATTGTTATGGGTTTAATTTTGACCCCTAAAATCTATATGTTGGAGTCCTAACTAACCCCCCAGTATATCAACATGTGACCCTATTTGGAGATAGTATCTTTATAGAGGTAATCAAGTTAAAGTGAGGTCATTAGGGTGGGCCCTAATCCAATATAACCATTGTGCTGATAATAAGGGGAAATTTGGACAAAGAGATACCCATAGAGGGAAGATGATGTGAAGAGACATAAGAAGAAGATGGCCATCTACAAACTAGAGGGAGAAGTCTGGAATAGATCCTTCCCTCACAGCTCTCAGAAGAAATCAACACTGCCAACACCTTGATCTCAGACTTCTAGCCTCCAGAGCTGCAAGACAATGAATTTCTGTTATTTAAGCCACTCAGTTTGTCATACTTTGTTATGTTATGGCAGCCCTAACAAACTAATACAAGGGTTTATGCAGAAATACATGTTATAGACTGACTTGGTAGGAGGAAGAAGCATGTAAGGAGCAGCGGGCCACCAGGAAACTCCTTAAACACTGTTAGACTGTTAGATAGGGTGGGCGATCAGTTCTTGTTATTATCCAGTTTATTATCCTATTATGCAGGAGGGATTTAGAAGAAGAAGTAGAATAAGACTTGAATTTTCTGTGTGAGTTGTGAGGGGATTTGCTGGTTTCAAAAGAGATTATTTGGAGTGCACAGATGGTTTGAAAGAAAAACACATAAATACTCCAAATTGTGCCATTGGCATTTAAGAAACTTAAGATCATACTGCAATAGGGTTATTTTATACTCCACTGCTCTGAAGGATTATGAACTCTATGGAACATGTATAAATCTTATTTTAATTAAATGTTTAGGACTTCTAATGGTCTACCCTATTTCTCTCTGTCTCTCTGAATTATGTGGGTGACAGTGCAGATTTTTTGATACTTGACTCATCCTTTTACCTACTTGCTCTTTTGTTTATAATGAAAAATTTAACCTCAGTTAAAATGTTAACTGTCCTAGCGTACAAAACAAAGACGGAGGTCCAAATGTTACCTCCCAAACAATGGGACTTTATTAAGGGTGGAAGTAAAAAGCCCCAAGACACTCACTGACCGAGTGAGGCAGCTGGAGGGGCCCCAGGGCTGTCAGCAATTTGTTACAATTGATGCCCTTCCCATTACTCTGACCAAGGTATAGCAGTTTAAAATTCAGTTGGTTGATGCTTCTTGACTTGTTTACAACAGTTCCCAGGCTGTGAGAAGTTAAGCCAAAAAGGTTTTCATTAATTTGCCTTCTCCCTGAACATTTTAGGCTTGCTGTTTCAAAGAAAGCTAGATACCACAATGAGCCAACTATTTGGTGAGAAGTTTCTCCTCTGGGAGAAAGCCTTTGCTCAGATTCCAGCCTTTCAAATGTCAAATATTACTCATCGCCCCTTTGGCTCTTCTAAGCATGTGTAGTCTTTCTTCTTTTTTATTTTAATTTGAGAATGTTTGCCTCTACTAGTAGCTCAGGGAACTTTTACTTGCTGTTTGAAATCTAACCCTCCTGGTACACAAAAAGTATGACTAATTCTCCTTACTGGAATTTCAATGTTTTCATCAAAGCCGCAATTTCCATTTCCAGTTTTATATAATGAGGGCAAAATACCAACTGGCAAACACACTCTTTCTTTTTCGGTTGGTATACATCAAGATATCTACTGTGTTAGAATAAAAAGGGAAGTTTCATCATGGTGATTTTTGCAGTTGAAAGAAACTGTCTCCAAGTGTATTTACAGAGAGGATAGCTCATGATATGAGTACCCAGTTAAGATATTTACTCAATGAAGCACTGAAAGTTAACCTTTTGGTTGCTTTTTAATCTTCTGTACAGCAAGGCTATTAGTGTATCTCTGGGAAAGAGGAATGGTATATACACAGGAGTCATGACCAATGGAAAGATTTTAGAACAACATACAAATCTTCATGCCATAACAATGACTTAGTTAAGCAATCATTGTGATGGCCATTGGAAAGATGAAAGAATGTCAGCTAACCAAAAGCAAACTTGTCTTCTTCCACAGCAATACTTGATCACTTCCATATGTCATCAGTGTTTCAAATATGGGTTTCTGGAATGCTGTTGGGAAGAACTCATATCAGGAAGCTCTAGTGGAATTGGGTTGAGACTTACTCACCAGGCAGCTCTTTTAAGGCAAGATCTGACAAGCTTAATGGGAATATAGATATTAATTTGGAATGGCCTGAGAGATTTCTAAACCCTTCTGCTTAAAAGAATCACCTGGAGGTTTAAAAAAATGTAGACCCTCAGGTGTCATTCCCAGAGTTTCCACTTCAGTGGGTCAATGTGTATTTATATTCACTTCCAGATTATTCTGGGCATAGTCATGAACCTCTGGCCCCAACTGCCAGTTTGAGTAATTGTGGCAACAAAGAAATTATGCTGAATTATTGGATCGCCTATGTACAGTCTGCTGTATTTGGCATATAAAGGCAAAGGTTTTTGTTTTTGTTTAATCTGTAGATAAACCCCAAATCTCCTGTTGTTTGTATGGCTTTTTTGACTCCTTGTGGAGTTATTTGTATGTCAATTGATAAGCAATCAGCTGGAATCTTTCTTGGAAAAACAGTGTCCTGGACCTGGATGGATATCAGAAACAAATGTAGAGCTACATGAACATATATTTTTCTCCAGACCTTCTGAACCATAATCTTAGGGAGGTGTCCAGACCTCCATTCTCACATAGGCCTCATAGATGATTTTGAAAAGCAGTTAATTTTGAGAATCTGAGTTATACTAATGGGGAGAAGTGCTGATTGCCTGGTGTTGGCTACTAAGTGCAGCAGAATGGTCTATACAGAAATCATATTAATTTGATTTAGATGATAAAAACTATTCATTTCACTGTATTATGACTAGCTCTTGCATTGGATCCATAGATATTTGGTAATAGTCCTAAGTCCTATTGGGAAGGGCAAGAGAGATCTTTAATACCTGAAGTATATAAAAGCTTTCAGATGCAGCTTAAGGTGAATCTTGAAGTATGGGTAGGATCTGAATAGGTAGTGGAGTAGGGAGCAGAGAATTCCAGATGAGATGAAGGAAAATGAGTGAAGTGACTAAGACGGGAACTAGAATGCCTTGCTAGAAGGACAGTGTGTTAACAGAGCAAAGCATGTGTAGTGGGAAATAGTGGAATATAAAATTGCACAGAGTGGATTGGAGTCTGGGATGTGGCTTGAAGTTGCAAATAATTAGGAACCATTACAACATCTTTGTGTGTGCACAGGAGTAAAGTTCTGACATTTTATTTTGATAGGGTGTGCAGAAGTTTGGGAGGCAGGGCTGTGGTAGCAATGCAGAATGAGAAGATGGAACTTGATCTAGGGTAGTGGCTGGGGAATAGGAAAAGGACAGATTTGGTAAATATGTATAGAAGTAGCCTAAAAGAAAACTATTTCCTTTGCAGATTTAGAAATTTTCTGTTTAGGGAGAGACATATCATGCAGAAGAACGCATAAAATAACTATCTCCACAATTGCAAAATAGCTACTTTGGTCACATTGGCTGCTTGTTTAAATGGTCAGCAAAAACATTCAGGCATAGCATTAGCAAGATTTTTGATTACGTCCATGGGCAAAACTTTTTCCGCTTAAAGTGTGTGTACAGTCACTCTAGTTTGTTGTTCGTATAGCAAACAGACAAGCATTCACATATTTGAGTATTGTGAATAAGCATGCAAGAAAAGTGAGTATAATTAAGTGTTTGAATAGTCTTTCCCCTTATGTGTAATGTTTACAATTTTTTATGATTCTATATACACAGAGTGACACTTGACAGAGATTAGAAAGACAAAGATTCTGGAATTTTCCTGGCTTTCTCCTATCATGCCCCTACTTATCTTTTAAGAGCCATTTCAAAAATTACCTCGTGGGTGAATCTTTCCTTGGATGCTCCTTTATATGCCTGACCTCCAATCTGATGGCTCCAATTGCTCCTCAGCCCTCTTCTCTCACTCCCGGGGTCCTGCGTCCTTAGTCAGCAGACGTCTTTGACTCAAGGCAGCAGATGGCCTATGTAAAAATCAGAGGACTCCTTCAACTACCAGAGTGATGTAAGGGAGACCCAAACTAGCTAGGGTGGACCCCAGGAATCTGTAGATTTTGGAGCAGAATTGGGAAGCAGTGAGACTCAAAAAAGGCTTGGAAAAATCTGCTTTTGGATGCAGACATATCAGGTCCCAAGTTTATAAAGTAACTGAAAAGTATGAAAGTAGCTACTTTATAGGAATAGTCTTCCTGTTCGTTAGGCAAACATTCATGGACAGGCATTGGGAATATGGCACAAAACGAAGTTGGACACAGTAGTTGCTCTTGTGGCGACACAAAATGAGCTGAATTTATGAAAAAAGGAGATTTTAGAATATATACCAATCCATTATATTCTTCAACTCTATGCCCATCGTGTGGGGATTAAGTTAAGTCTTGCCAGAAGCAAAGCCTTCAGACTTCATTAGATTCAATACTGTGTTTCTTCATGACCTTACATATGAAAATAAAATTGAAAAGTGGACACACCTGAACATTACAGATGCGAGGTACCAGCTCTTAAAGTTGAAGTAAAGGACTATGGGAGGGGGTTTTCTTAAAGCCCTAGGGCTTTTTCTCAGAAGACTTGTCCAATTTCTCTTGTAATTTTTTTTTCATTTTTTTTGGAAACCCCAAGATTTTAATGTTATTAAGTTCAAGAATTTCTTCGTTTAAATCTCTCTCCAATCGCATGTTAAAGAATGGCCTCAACTGTTATTATGAGCTAAAAAGAGGAAAGATCATTTCAAACATAATTTCAAATACAATAATACCAATTTGAGTTTACCTTAATGAATGATGAAAGCTTCTATCTAGTTGTAAAACTCTTGACTAAGTGGCAGCTGGAGATTGGACTTTAATACTTAGGTTAATTGCATTTAATGTTAATATGTCTTAGTGGGGGCAATTAAGTAGAATTATAACTTCTCCATGTTATAATGTCTTTTGTCTTCCTGATTCATCTGTGAACTCCCACAACTCCTCCTTCATTCAGGTGTCTGCTCCTCCCTGGGGGAGACAATGCTAGGAGACTCTATCCCAACAATGTGCTTTTTTATAGCTTAGGTTACTTCAACAGGGAAACATTAGTATTCATCTTAATTTATGGATGATCATTTCTCCTTGAAGGTAGAGCCACTGGACATGTCAGTGGCTTGCTGGAAGGCTCATTCCCATGGTGGTCCTTCTATCCTATACCTTGGCCATACCCTCGACTGGAATTCAAGCCTGAGGTTAGAAGGAAGATGCTCTTCACCAGCCTTTGAGAATGTCTGACCTAAACTTATAGCAGCTATCCCTTAAATATGAAGAATAATCAAGCTAATTGAATACTTTGATATTTTTGAAAGAAAATGAAGTTTCAGCGTTGAGAAGTTGAAAAGTTTCAGCATTGAAAAACTCTGAAGTATAACCACATCCAGGAAGAATGCTGTATATTTTATCCTTTTTTTCCTAGTTGGATGTTCAAAAGCTGGATAACACTGTGTTAGAATGTTAATTCATGTTTCTGGTTCAGTTTCATAGCTCGACATCTGGTATTTATTATGGGTTCACCTGAGTTTTATTTTATTTTTCACAATACAGTTCCCAGTTTGAAAGATCATTTAAGACATTGACTCTTGACACTGTTAAGTTCACTTCTCCCTGGGCAGTGCTGTTAATATCAGATATCTGGCCTTTTTTACTTCCAGTGCCAGAAACTCCCAGCAGATGTCATTGTAAGGCAGATTGGTTTAGCAAGGCTTTTCTAGAATAGCAAATAGAATTGTTGCATGTAGTAGTGATGTGTGTATTGGGTACTGAATTTAATTCATTCTAGTCTCACCAGGGTGGGGATTGTTATAAAAATATAAAGAGACTCGTGGGATTCTTGCTCGCCTTTCCATAATGTGGGAGACTTGTTTTCCTTCAATATAAATTAGAGAACAAAGAACAGCAGCCTTGTACCCAAGTATTTCCTGGGCTGTGCAGCTCAGCACAAGGCATGGCTGTGCTCTTTGTGGTAGAGAAGGGCAGCGGGGGAGGAGGCAGTTGCTGAGACACATGGATAGCAAGTGAGGGAGTTGCGATTTAACATGAAGCAGGCTCTCTGATTCTAGACCCCATTCCTTTAGTGCCAAAGGGAAAATACAAATGGGCATAAAAACATGTGTCCTTACCATGCCCAATAGAGCACATGGCTGGTCCTTATCTGAAAAAAAAAAGGTGAGTGTTATATTGGAACTGCCTGATATATTTCATGGATCTCAAATTCAGGTGGAAAAGACAGTTTTTGACAAGGAAGGCCAGGGCACATTGACTTATTTGCTGTAAATGTAAATGAAACTCAATCTAAATTCTCATTAGCTTCCACCTAGATGTGATAATTTTTTTTCCCAGCTTTATTGAGGTATAATTGAAAATAAAATTGTATATATTTGAAGTGTATAACATGATTTGATATACATTGTAAAATGATAACCACGATTAATTTACACATTCATCGCCTCACAGAATTACCTTTTTTTCTTTTTGCTTGTTTATGGTGAGAACACTTAATTTACTCTCAGCAAATTTCAAGTATACAATGCAGTATTATTAGCAATAGTCACCATGCTGTACATTAGATCCTAGAACTTATTCGTCGAAATTTGTAACATTTGATCAACATCTCCCCATTCCTCCCATCCTTCAGCCTGGCAACCACCATTCTACTCTCTGTTTCTAGGATTTTGACTTTTTTTCTAGATTCCACATGTAAGTGATACCAGGCAGTATTTGTCTTTCTCGGTCTGGCTTGTTTCACTTAGCATAATGCCCTCCAGGTTCATTCATTTTGCCACAAATGGCAGGATCTCCTTCTTTTCATGGCTGAATAATAATCCATTCTGTGTGTGTGTGTGTGTGTGTGTGTGTGTGTAGATATATATCTCCATATTTTCTTTATCCATTCATCGGTTGCTGGACACTTAGGTTGTTTCCATGTCTTGGCTGTTGTAAATAATACTGCAATGAACATTGGAGTGCAGATATCTCTTCAAGATACTAATTTTATTTCCTTTGGATGTATACCCAGAAGTGGGATTGCTAGATTATATGGTAGCTCTGTTTTTATTTCTTTGAGGAACCTCCAAACTGTTTTGCATAGTGTCTATACCAGTTTACATTCCCACCAACAGTGTACAGGGTTTCCTTTTCTCCACATCCTCACCAGCATTTGTCATCTTTTGTCTTTTTGATAATAGCCATCCAAACAGATGTGAGATAATATCTCGCTATGGTTTTGATTTGCATTTCTCTGATGCTTAGTGATGTTCAGCACCTTTTCATATACCTGTTGGCTATTCGTATGTCTTTGGGAAAATGTCTATTCAGATTCTTTTAATGTTTTTTAATTGGGTTATTTGTTTTTTTTTGCTATCGAGTTATATGAGTTCCTTATATATTTTGGATATTAATCTTTTATCAGATAGATGGTTTGCAAATACATTTTCCCATTCCATGGGTTGCCTTTTCTAGGAATTTGTCTATTTATTCTAGGTTGTCCAATTGATTGGGATATAATTGTTATAGTAATCTCTCATGTTCTTTTGTATTTCTGCATTATCAGTTGTAATGTCTCCTTTTTCATTCTTATTTTATTTATTTTAGTCTTCTTTTTTTTTTCCCTTAGTCTAGCTAAACATTTATCAATTTTGTTTATCTTTTCGAAAAAGCAGCTCTTAGTTTCATGATCTTTTCTATTATTTTTCTGGTCTCTATTTCATTTATTTTTGCTCTGACCTTTGTTATTTCCTTCCTTCTGCTAACTTTAAGCTTAGTTTGTTCTTCTATTTCTAGTTCCTTGAGGTATAAAGTTGGGTTATTGAAGATCTTTCTTTTTTCTTTTTTTATTGAGGTAGAATTGATATATAAGATTTTTATTAATGTAAGTGTTTATTGCTATAGACTTATAGAAATGCTTTTGCTGCATCCCATAAGTTTTGTTACATTGTGTTTCTATATTTGTTTTAATTTTTTTTTGGTTCTCTTTTGATTTTTTCTTTGACTCATTGGTTGTTCAGAAGTGTGTTAATTTCAAAGTATTTGTGAATTTTCTAGCTTTCTTCCTATTAATTGATTCCTGGTTTCATACCATTGTGGTAAGAAAAGATACTTGAGGGGCTGGCCTAGTGCCACAGTGGTTAAGATCATGTGCTCTGCTTTGGCAGCCCAAGGTTCACAGGTTCAAATCCTGGGCATGGACCTACGCACTGCTTATCAAGCCATGCTGTGGCGGCATCCCACATACAAAATAGAGGAAGATGGGCACAGATGTTAGCTCAGAGCCAGTCTTCCTCAGAAAAAAGAGGAAGATTGGCAACTGATATTAGCTAAGGGCCAATCTTCCTTACTAAAAAAGAAAAAAGAAAAGATACTTGATATGATTTCAATCTTCAATTTGTTAAGGTTTCTTTTGTGACCTAACATATGATCTATCCTGAAGAATGTTCTGTGTGTGCTTGAGAAGAATGTATATTATGGTGCTGTTGGATGGAATGTTCTGTATATGTCCAGTCTTCTGATTTGAAGTACAATATACAGGTTCATGGAGTTTTCTTGATTGGGAGGGAGGTGTGGTCTACTTTTTTAGGCTATGTCTTATAGTACTTAATTTAATCCAGATATTGCAAATATTTGAAATAGATACATGCTATGCATAATTTCGACCTAAATATGCATAATTCTAACTTTTCATATTAGCAAAATTATGACATTAGTGATGGTAGTGATGACAGAAGAATCTTTTTGTTGGTTTGTTTCCATTAAGTTTAATTCCAGAGTTGTTCATGTTTAAAACAATTCTAAGGTGCGAAGGAACTATCTTTCAAAGGGATAAAACTCCTTTTAAGGTTTTGAGGTGATAAAGATGGAGATGGCAATGGAAATGGATAAAAGAAGATGGAAGGAGGAAGAGAAAGGGGAGGAAAGCACACAGCTTTCTTAGAAGGTGAAATAGCGCTTCTTGGAATCTAGCTTATTGCACTTTGATTTCTTTTGTGCTCTACTGGGAAGATATTTGCTTATTGGCATTACTAGTTAAACAAAATAGAATAACAAGTACTAATGATTTAAAGTCTAGACCTACACAAATCCTTCCTAGGCATCTTAAATTAAAACTCCTCCCTACCCCCAAGCATTTGAGCTTTTAAAGGAAAATGTTGTAATCAGCTTGAGAATGATAGTTTGAGAACGATAGTTTGAGAATGATAGTTTGAAGAAATATTTATCAGAGTAGAAAATCCTGTGGTAAACAGAGCAAGTGGAAAACCAAATTTCAATCGCCATTCATCCTCCATTGGAGAAACTTAATTATAGTGGGTATATGCAATTCATATTTTAAAGAAGGCAACATTTTTTAAAAGGATAAGAATAATTACTCCCATATAACTTAAAGACTTTTTCCGTTGCTGGATTTAAGCATCTGGGGAGAATTCCCTGAGCAACTTTAGGCGCATCTGAAAATGGGATTGATCTTTGAGCTTTAGGGCCGCAAGCCAAAATTCTGACTGCTGCCTTTCCCTGTCAGGGGGATATTGTTTTGGGGTGAGATCTTATATAACCTTGGCAGAGAGCCCCTCATTTTCTGCTTCTGGATGAGTTGCTGGAGCCGAATTGTTGGTGTTTCTGGACTTTGTTCCAACCTTAAAGCATAATGACCCTAGACAGCCTGAGGTAGGGGAAAAAAAGTGCTAGCTTTTAGAAACTTTATGAGTCAAGCAGCTTGAGGTACTGGGAACGGGGCTAAGCTGGGTATTAGGAGATCTTGGTTCTCATCCTAGTTTTGCTCCTATTGGGTGATCTTGGCTCCAACACTTCAATTTGAGGCCTCTTTCTTCCAGGCTTAGGAATGTGGACAGAATTTTAAAATTCTGTGGAGAAAAATTAAATCTTAATTGCATTTTCTTTCTCAGGCACTCTTTCCAGAGTTTTTGAAGCTTGTTTTTGGGGAAAAAAGTCAAACTGAATGAATCTAAAATCCAGTTTATGTGTTACGTTTGGGATACTCTGATTCTAATATGTACACTCGTAATCCATTTTGTTGATGAAGAAAGTGGGGCCAAGATGAGTTAAATTTCTATACCCCAATCATGACTTGAGGTGATAGAACCCCAAGTAGTCTAAGTTTTGGTTCCATTACTTTTTAATCTCTTCTTAAGAGATTCCCTAGATTGGATAGAATTTTTGCCATGTGGTTCTAATGTGGTTGAAAAGACAGCCTCCAATAATGAAGCACAGGCTTCAGACACACGGCTGTGGCTGACCAGGCTGCCCCAAGGAAGCCTTACATAGATTTTCTTTTTAACTTAAAATCTATTGTTTCAAGAAAGGAGCAAGAAGTAGATTCTCAGGGCAAAAAGTAATGAAGGTCAAGATGAATCCACATATGTTTTTTTTTTACCTGCAGGATTATAGGCACTAATGGTACCATCTTCAGCAAATACAACTTCTGCTACTTCAGCTAAGAATGGAAAAAATTTTGACTTCTGTAGCCGCAGACACAATAATAGCCATAACAACCTCTAACACCCATAGACACCTGCAAGTCCTGGCTCACTGAACTCCGTAGTCTGCCCACATCATCTCATTCAACTCTCTCGGGGGCCCCATGAGGCAGGTCTGATTTTGCTCCACATTTTACAGATGAGGAAACTGAAGCTTCGAGAGATTAACTAACTTGTTCAAAATCTTCTAAAACCACTAATCTTTTTATCTTTTTGAAGTTTTTAATCTCCATTTTACTAAACACTCTTTTAAATTATATTTCTCTTGCCTACTGTTTCCTTTCCTCCTTTTTTTTGTTGAATTTTTGCCATTGAATGGCTCCAGCTAGGAAGTGAGATCAGGTACTTTCATTTCCTGGTTTTCATGGAACTTTATGTAGATGAGGACAGTTTAAAAATAATATATCACAAGTAATTCTTCAAAATACAATTTAATATGATCCAGCACACAAATTTAAGTATTAGGAGAGTCATTTTATCTATGAACTAGATTTTGATGGAGTTTACCCTACTCTAAGAAAATCCTGTATGAGAAACTCTACATTTACTCAAAAAATAAAAGATGAGGTGGTTATTAATTATCACTTTACAAAAGCATCTTTTGCTTAAAAAGATTAATAATAGGGCTTTTAAAATGTGATATTCCTCTAACACGTTAGGTGTTATGTGAATGGGTTTAGAATGGATTTAGAATCTCAGAGTTATGGTGGAGAAAGAAAATGTCTGTTTTTTGTGTTTAAGATAAGGGTTGGTGGATGTTCATAGTTGCGGAAGTGCATGTGTGGGGACTGGGGTATGTGGAAACTGTACTTTCCACTCAATTTTGCTGTAAACCTAAAACTGCTCTAAAAAATAAAGTTTATTAATTAAAAAGATAAGGGTGTTGGTTAGAATTTCAGCTCTGTGACTCACGATTTGTGTGATCTTGAATAAGTTATTTGTCTTTCTGAGTCTTAGGATTTTATTCTGTAAAATGAAGATGATAATAGATCCCCTACCAATATTGAGAGGATTAACTGAACGTATCTATTTATATCTCTGTCTCTGTATCTATCTCTATCTCTGTCTCTGTCTCTGTCTCTATTTCTATCTCTATCCTCTGGCTCATTTTGAGCACTCGAAAAAAAAAAAAAAAAAAAAGCTTGTTCCTTTCCCCTTAAATTCCCTTATGTCACACTTGAGAGACATGGTGAGTTTAAAGCAGAACAGGACTGAACCCAAATATTCTACCTTCTTGTCTGGCACATTTTCACAATCCCACACACGTCCCAGAAACCCAGCTTCCCATGCAGTGGGAGGTGCCTGCTGCGCAGGTTGTAACTGGTGACCCACGTCACGGGGGACACTCACTGAGTTGGTTGACAGAGGAACCTATCGTGGATTTTGTTTGTTAAGATCATCCTTGGTAAACTGTACCAGGCACATTTTCCAGGCTCTGGTCGGTTTTCCTGTAATCATTTTCAACAGCCTAAAGCTGTAAGGAGGCCTCTTGAGCAGTGTGATAAGGAACAATAGAGTCCTCTCCATCAGAGAGGGAACTGTGCTCTCCAGTCTGGGAGCCGACTTGAAGCCTAGTGGTTTTGACAGGTGAAAAGCTGTGCACTTTAGTCATGGATGAGCCATTTCCAGAAAAGGATAACTCACTCTATCTCCTGGATGGTTTAATTGCTTAACTGCCAGATGGTTTCTTCCAGTCCCTTCTAACTTTATTATTTTGATTCTCCAAATCACAAGCACATCTATTCTACAAAGCAGAGGTTTTTAACCTCTTGGCATCAAGAGCTGCTTTGAGAATCAGATAAAAACCACAGACCTGCTCCTCAGAAGATGCAGACAAACGTATACACAGCAACCTTTACAAAATGTTTGAATTGAATTTCGGGGAGCTAAACTCTGCTGTAAAAAGACTCAGACATCAAAAACACTTAAACATACACAAAGGAAGCAAAACTAATATCAGAAAATAAAATAAAGTGAAATATTGAGCAGTTACTGCTTTCTCTTAAAAAAATGAACCCCTAAAATGAGCTACCTTCAAGAAAAATTTTGAACCCAAAGGGTTATTTCTTACTGCAACCGAAGAGGATTAGGTTTGGGCTGCCTGTAGATATGGTGGCCAAGAGCAAAGCAGGGCCAGCAAGGGCTGTCTCAGCAAGAAACCCAGCAAAGAAAACCAAATTCTAATGAAACAAGGCAGCCAATATTGAAAATATTCATTTAAATAATAATTCTTAAGAAAGTAGAATTCTATGTTCCTTTGCATCACAAGAATATTATTGAGGCTTTAAGAAACATGTCCAGAAAAAACAGTACTCATTGTAGCAAAAAGAGTGCTTCAGGATGGAAACTTCCAGGTGGGAAAAATGGGATCAATAGACTATCTGATACATTTGACCATGGGGAAGTTTGTTTTCAGAGGCTGTTAGAGAGTAAAGGAAGAACAGATATAGTTATATAGAAAGCTAAGCAAAAAAAAGAAAGAAAAAAGGACAAAACATTGAAGGAAGTGTTACTTTCTGGAAAAATAAAAGTTATACATGCAGAAAATACTTATAGCTGGGCTGGCCCGGTGGTGTGGTGGTTAAGTTCATGCACTCTGCTTCAGTGGCCTGGGGTTCGTGGGTTCAGATCCTGGGCGTGGACCTACACACTGCTCATCAAACCATGCTGTGTGACATCCCACATACAAAATAGAGGAAGATTGGCCTAGATGTTAGGTCAGGGCCAATCTTCCTCACCAAAAAAGGAAAAAAAAAAAGAAAACAACCTGATTAAAAAAAAAAGTGGGCCGAAGACTTTAACAGACACCTCACCGAAGAGCTACAGATGGCAAGTAGGCATATAAAAAAAAGAGAGAAGAAAATAATTATAGCTCACCGCTTGGTTTAGCAGTGAACAGTTTATACAGTCATGGTAATTTAAGTAAAAATAATGGGGGGGGCACGTAAGGACACTAATCGTCATCTTTCATAATAAGAATTAAATATATTATACTTAAAACTGATAAATCAAGAAATACCAGCGTACGTACAATTTTTAGAAATGTGGAGATAAATACTTGGAAAAATACAGGCATTAAAAGTGCTTAGTTTGGGATTGAGATTAGAAAGTCAGAAGTGTTGGGCAGGGGACAGTACTTTTTTAAGATGACTTTATGAAAGTCGCATAATGGATCTTTAAAAAAATCAAGTTCTACACAAAAACCCATGTTTCTGGGTCCTCTTTAGTAATTATAAGATCTGAAAATACTGAACTCCAATTCAAGTCAAAAACAGTAAAGTCATAACTTAAAAATAATCTCATCCTCTTACCAACTCATTTTGAACCTCTATTTCTTACTAAAATGGTATCTTTTTCTCTTTACCACTCCATGGAATTGACTGCCAGGACTAGTTCCTTATCAAGCTAAACTTTTGTTTTTATCCAGCTATATTTGCAAGTATGTAAGCTTTCTGAAGTCAGATATTTTGTTATTTTTTTGTGTGTTCATAGCTATATCCCCAGTGCCCAGAGCAGTGCCAGGCCCTCAGAAAACATTTTTTTGTGAGGAAGACCAGCCCTGAGCTAACATCCAATGCCAATCCTGCTCTGTTTTGCTGAGGAAGACTGGCCCTGGGCTAACATCCGTGCCCATCTTCTTCTACTTTATACGGGACGCCACCACAGCACGGCTTGCCAAGCGGTGCGTCGGTGCGCGCCGGGATCCAAACTGGCGAACCACGGGCCGCTGCAGCAGAGCGCGCACTTAACTGCTTGCACCACCGGGCCGGCCCCCAGAAAACATTTTTTGAAAGATGAAATGGGTAAAGAACCTGCAGCACTTTTCATAAGAAGTCATATGGCAGCAAAAAGTGTTTTCTGAAGGAGTACACAAATGTTACTAGGTATTCATCGTGCCCTTTTGAAGGAGCTCAAAACACCTGGTAACTACTTTTTCGCTATGAACGGTTTTATAAGGCCGATATCAGGCCCACGGGAGTGGAGATTTTAGTTGTGTAACTGTGCTTGTTGTTGCTCAATTCCAGCGCTGGCGACCAGTGTAAAATGGGCGTGGGGCGCATTGCCTCTTCAAAGGAGCAGTATGGGAAACAATGACTCACACTGTAGTGAGAAATGAAAGTGACTACTCAGATCAAAAATGTCTAAGGAATTGGTGAACCTAACTGAGGGCTACAGAGGGTGGCGGGAGGAGTCCTCAGGTGCCCACGGCATCCAGCGTCCGAGCTGCTTGGGCCGCTTGATGGAGCGGTCCCAGGCTGCAGCTCTGACTTTGGCAGGATCCTTGCTCTCTGCTTCCTTTTATCCCTTAGGCTCTAGGGACTCAGTCAGCTTCCCTTTTCTCTGTAAACCGAAGCTTGGCTGTGGAGTAAGAACAACCCCGCTTCCTCCCCAGCCCATGGCATTATCCTTGTCTCTTTGCTCCTGTAGCATTTTGGATACAAGAAAATGTGCTAGTCCAGAGCTTGCACTCCATGTTAGACCTGGGTTTGAACCCTTTGCCAACTTATGGGCATGGACAAGGCACTTAGCATCTCTAGAGCCTTCGTTTGTCCATCTGTAATAGTACCTACCTAGAATATTATTGTGAGAGATTAAATAAAAATATCCACGTAAAGCACTTAGTGTCCAGCAAACAGGAAGTGCACAACAAGGGTTAGTTAGTACAGTTGATGTTGTTACAAGTATTTGTTTACATATTTGTTTCCTCTAGTAATGAACTTTTCCAGGACAGAGATCATGTCTTAGTCATCTTTGGTATCCCAGTTGCCTAGCAACGTAACTTGAGTACAGAAGTTGCTCAATAAATTTTCTACTAATGAATAACTGCAAATAGGTGTGTGTACATATTATATATATATATTTATATGTGTGTACACACACATACAGATACATACACAATGAGATAAAAAGGCCTTTTGAAGCTCTAATTTGCTTATGAATATGGATAGTATTAGAATAATTGTATATAGCACTATTAAAACCCTGATTTAATTATATTGGAGATTTTCCCTCACCGTAATCAGAACTTTTCCAAGTTTAATTACTCTTGGCCTCAAGAAGTTTGAGTCTTCATGGCAAGACCCAATCCCCAAGAAAGGAGGCTGCATATTTGTGCCCTAGAAAGGTATATTCTCTGGGCCAATTTTGGATTAAGCCGAAGAGAGAGGATGGAGTGCTCAGAACAGCTGACCCTTTGGGGGCAGAGAGGTGCTGCGGGCCACTCGTCGTTGGAATCTCTGTTTCATGGTGTCCAACTCCTCCCCAGGGACAGATTTTTCATAGTAGGGAAGTTGATGAGTGATAACACTGACACAAGCTGGAAACTCAAGAGGGTGGGGTGGAAGAACCAATTTTTGGGGGAAGGAAAGTTACCTACTGAAATTTTGAGTTTTAGTTGATATTGTGTTCAAGTGGATGCGTCCAGAAGACAGGGGAGATAATAATGTTGTGGAGGTAAAGACGTGGCTGACAACACCAAATGTCATGAGAGATCACAGCAGCTGAGGATTGAGAAAAGCTACTGAAGTCATTTAAAGCTGTTTGAAGTCATTTCTTACTAGATGTCTGTCCATCTTGGGTGTGCATGTTATGCTGTCTAGTTGGCAAAGAGAATCACATAGTCTAGTTAAGACTGGTTTTGATTCCACAAATGAAACTGGGGAGTTGAGAATATATTTTCAGGGAGATCTACAATAGATCTCTCTCTCCACATACAGGACAATGCCCACTGAAGCCTCATCACAGCTGTTCACCATCCTCCTTCGCAACCAGCAGTTTGTAACAGAGGCCAACTCCTGGGAATATAACTGCTGACTTTATGAGATCATTTTCGTTAGTGTGCAGAAACTATATTCAGCTGTTTGAGAGTTAAGAACTGAAAGCATTGGAGCAGACCACATGTCAGAAAGAGAGAGGAAAAGGAAAAAGAGGTATAGAATTATAGATGGAAAATCAAGAGAAGAGTCTATGAAAATGGCAAGCTAGTATGGAGAGAAGGAAATAGTGGAGGGAGAGAGATCGGAGATGCTGGAGGCAGCATCAGGGAGTAAAATCCAAGAAGAAAAATGAAGGAGCAATATGGAGGGATTGGGGGCATTAGTGTGGAAAATGGTACCATCTTGCTCTGAGCCTTGAGGGAAGGATAAAATGACACAAGGAGAGTCAAGGCCATTTTGCAATGAGCAGGATATTTGAGAGATTGTCATGTTATTGCTATATAATTATGTGTCAATAAGATTGCCATTTATTGAGTTATTACTATGTGCCATGCATTCATTCACTTTGATTCTCATGGCAGTCTTCAAGGTAGGTGTTATAGCCATTTTACAGAGGAAGAAACTGAGGCTTAGAGTGTACACGTAACTTACACTACAAGTAAGCAGATGGCTTGAGCCCATATATCTGTATGACTTCCTAACTTGCCTTTTTTGCCAGTTATGAAATTCTTTGAAAATTTGATGAGAGCAGAAAGTTCTTTCCTCTGATAAAAAAAGAAAAAGCCCAAAGTCTCATACACATCATATTTTACATGCAATTGCAGGAGATTCATGACCCCTTGAAACCCATCTATGGATCTCTGTGGATGTGTTGACATCAGATTAAGAGCAATGAGCCAATTTTCAACAAAATAACTTTTATGTATGTGTTAGCCTTCCAAGTCATCACAATGTGATGCTATTCAAATGACATTTTTGTGGCTCCAAACATTTCTGGAGCTCCAGCTTCAGAATGGCCCCAGAACCCGTTCACTGGCCACAAAAGAAAATCAGTCCCAGTTACTTACTTTTGTTTTCTCCAAACACTGTTTGTTGTCCTGCCTGTTCATTATCTTTGGTTTCAAATCACTTTTGGCTATTTTCAAAATTGCAAACCATTCTCAAAGGATTCCATCATTAAAGAAATCCAAAGAATGTGCAATAAACTCAGAAAGAAACACTAATGGGGCATTTTAGAAGAGATTCTATCCAAGGTTAAGCCTTGGGGTAAGGAACTGTTCTCAAATACAACCATATGATAGCTACACATGTTATCTGTGGTTATTACTTTAATGACAGGAACTCATATTTCAATGTATAAGATAAGGCCTTTTAAAAATATTACTTTGAAAATATACTAAATTTGATTATTATAAGTTATCTAGTAAAATTGACTGCTTCAAGATTTTTTTGATTATTGGAAACAAAACTTCATCACTTGTGTAGGTACAATTCAGTGTCACTTTTGCAGATATAATCCTTCAGTGAACCTACGTAGAAACAGTACGTCTTAGTCAATGTCACTTGGCTTGCTTGTTTCTATAATCCAGTTAATTTTCAATGCTTTTGAGAAGGTATTGAATAACTACACCTAAAGTAATGGTTGTGAAAAATTGTTTCTTGTGGCAGTTTTTGCGGCATCCTCTCTTCCTCTAAAGTCTGGCTGAAATGTATCTACTTTAAAAATTAATTTTGTTTTGGGAATACGATGTTACACCTTGGATTATTGGAAATAGTTCTAGAACTGTTTGTCTGAACTCACTTTGGATGTTTATCAGTTGTATTGACTAGAAAATTGCTTCTTTCTGACCACATATCCCAATGGTGCTTAAAAAGCAAGGGACCCTATAGATTGTACATAAATATCCATATGTAGAAGCCTATGATTCAAATGTCCACAGTCTCATCTTGTCCTTCATCCCACTTAAATGATGATTGACTTTGCTGATATGTGTTTATACCAACCTGATGGGCTCCCCTTCTGGAATGGACTCTAGGGCCACAGAGATGAGTATCCTTCTCATGTTATAGCAGACAAATACTTAAAGCAATGGTTCTCACCTTTTTTTATTTTTATTTTTTACTGATGCGCGCACACACCCATTCACAAGATCTTATGGGCAACACAGCCCCATCGGTAACTAATTGTTGGGTCATTTAAAGTAGAGGCTGTGGTCCACATGGGACTTGTTCTAATTCTATCACTTTCCTCCTCATGGAGATAGTTATACTCATGTACTGTGGTACTGTGGTTGAGAACCATTGGCTTAAGAGATAGACAGATGATGTCCTTCATATTTCTTCAGTACATTTAACATTGATTCTTGCTACTCCAGGTGTGATCCAGGAACCAGCCGCATCAGCATGACCTGAGAGTTTGTTAGAAATGCGGAGTGTCAGGCCCCACCCCAGACCTACTGAATCAGTATCTGCATTCTAACAAGATCCCCAGGTGATTAGTCTATATGTTAGAGTTTGAGTAGCACTGATTTAGATGGTTCTGCATAGTCTCATATACATAGAAGTTGCAGGAAATGCTGAGTTGCTGTGTTTTGGGTGATGGATATTGACAAAAACAACAAACAAAAAACCATAAGCGGACTGAATAGACACAACAATTCCCTCTTTGGCAAATCATAGGTATACATATGTAAAATGGTTAAATTCCAGATATTTGGCTTATTCACTTTAGCCTTTGCAATTGGTTATTTTTCTATTTCTGCGGCCTTTCATGTTGCGTTTAGGCTCTGTTCTGGCTCACTGTGGTGAAACTGACTAAAGTTCCTCATCCAAATCAGCATTTTAAATTTGCTTCTCCTAGGAGCAGGAGTTTGTGGTTTCATCCCATGTGAAACCACAGTTCTTGTGAAGTAATCTTGATTCATCTCAAGTCAGTAGCAAGGATTAAGGATGTGACCAACTGACCAAAAATATGTTGTAATCCCAAGATGCAACTACAGGTCTGTGTCAAAAACACAATGCTGTGCCTGGAAAGTAACATTCACCTGCTCCTGCAGGTCCAGCGGGAGCCCCAAGAAGCACTCTCCTGAACCATTATTTGGTGGGATGTTGAAATGAATCCCCCTTCTTTCTTACTCTGCTGGTGGAGTGCAAATTGGTATAAGCCTTGCAGAAGACAATTTTGATAAACATGTATCAAAAGCCTTCAAAAATGACTGTTCTGTGATCTAGCAATTCCACTGCTAGAAATTTATTTAAAAATAATCATATGTATGGATTAGTAAGTGAAGCGGTATGTCAATTATATGAAGACATGGCTACAGTATCTATAGGAAGCAAAAGAACCTTTCTGCTTGCTCCACCATTGGCACCCCTCCTGCCCTCTGCAAACTGCGTCCCACAAGGCTTCCTCAAAGTAGGTGAAGGTCCTTTAGTAAATCATTTGATCCCACTTAGGGCTCAGTTTCCTTGTTTGGACAATAAGAAGTTTGGAATAAAGGCAGTGCTTCTCAGAATATTATCTATGTAGACAGCCTGAGGGAGAATCATTTTGCCTGCTGTATGAAATGCATATTCCTGGGCCTGAATCATAACAACACCCTGTGAAAGGATGTTGTTTCCTGTGAAAGGGTTATTTTCTTTTTGTAGAGGAGGAAA
The DNA here is from genome assembly GCF_057802395.1 of Ceratotherium simum simum. Taxonomy (NCBI): domain Eukaryota; kingdom Metazoa; phylum Chordata; class Mammalia; order Perissodactyla; family Rhinocerotidae; genus Ceratotherium; species Ceratotherium simum. The sequence goes on along the minus strand of NC_141900.1, from coordinate 51,269,241 downwards.
CTAAGGCTCAGAGAGACTTTCATTTTACACTTGGTGAGAGGTAGAGCTTGGATTTGAATCCATTTCTACTAGTTTAATTCCAATGCTTGCTCTATCACTCTAGGGGCTAGGGAAACAGGCAGACAGACAGGTGCAGAGTTCTGCCCTTATGAGCTCACATCCTAGCAGGGAGGATTTTGAAGGCTACTCTCACATGCCCCACAAGTTTCCTTAAAGTGTCCTTTTTGTTGTTGTTGTTGTTGGGGAAGATTCACATCTGTGAATCTAACATCTGTGCCAATCTTCCTCTACTTTGTATGTGGGTCGCTGCCACAGCATGGCCACCGACAAGTGGTGTAGGTCCGCACCTGGGAACTGAACCCAGGCTGCTGAAGTGGAGCACGCCAAACTTAACCACTAGGCCATGGGGCTGGCCCCTATAGTGGCTTTTTTTTTGGTAAAAATACTTTTGTAAATCTTTAATTTGCTACCATGGAAATAGCAGAAGATCTGGTTTTAGTTTTTTCTTTTCTTTTTTTGAGTTATGGAAAAAGAGAGATTCTACTCTCCAAATATTTAATATTCAATGGCTGATGAAAATGCTACATCTCACTTTTAAGTTACAGACCTCTCTGGTAGGAATTGCTCTGCTTGGGAAGATGGTGCTGCTGTGAACTGGAACAGGAGTGACTCTCGTTCTGTGGGTTGTGTCTACTCCAATCAGATGTGCAAGCCTTGCCTTTTATTCCAGGAAAGCTCTAGTTTCATGTCTAGTAGTTGTAGGTTTGATACCACCTTCAACCTGTGCTGTTTATATCTCCATTATACTTTCTGCATTGCTTCGCAACTGTTTGGAAAACAATAAATCTCCCTTAAAGCATTAATTAAAGAAATATATTTATTGAGCACCTCTCATGTGCCTGGCACTGGGCAAAGACACACGGCTACCCAGTGAGCAAAGCACCCAAGGACCTGTGTCCTCATGGATTCAGATCACTATGTCAATAGTCCACTTTTAAACTTTTTCCCCTTCACTTTGTTAAGCTCCATTCTAAAATTTAATTAATTAAGAACGTAACCAATTAAAGTGAAGTTTTATATATAATCTAACTCATTGGAAGTGTAATAGTGTGTAACAGCCTGTACAACTTAAGCATTACTTCCAAAGAGGAAGACCCACAATATGTTAACTTCCTATGTTAAAACTGTAAATCAATTTTTTTAATGTAAATCGAGTCAAAAAATTTGGTTGCTTTGAAAATCCTGCCACGCTATTTAGTGCTCTTTCAGTATATTTGATCTTCAAGTTCATGGGCTGCTTTGGTTAGTAATGGTAATAGAGGATTATTGTAGCCTTCAAGGAGATGAAAGGAGAAATGGAAATGATTAAAAATAAGTTAGCTTTTTCATGTACAGGAAGGAGGAATAGTGAAGAAGTAGCAACGCACTCTTAAAATGATTAAGTAATTTACTAGGGCAGTTTGAAGCCTCATTAAAAATTAACAAATTGATCTTAATGCCTCTCATCTCATTTTGTTGGCAGGTTGCCCAGTGCTTTGAGGTTCTGGTTAATGGGCTCAGACAATAATCTGTACCAAATGGCAATAATCTAACATTTGGAAAACCGTCTCTTCTTTCTGTTGATTATAGTGAGGCAAAGACAGAAAAAGGTGGGCCCTTCCTTAGAGTGATTTTCACAAATTTTAATTTTAATTGACCCTGCTAAGTGTTGCTACTGCTTCTGGGACTTGTTGGCTCACACTGAGATTATAAATGCTTTTGCTGAACGCCAGCTATATCTACATACATTTCAGTAAATTAGATCCGAATCAAAATTCTAGATCTCTATGAACTGCTTAAATTCTTCATGTCGGTATGGAAGTAACAAGACTATTGGGCCCTGTGGCCCAATAGCAGGCTTAGGTCAGTGCTCTGGCTTTGTCCCAGTCATTCTGCTCAAGGAGCCAGTGTCCTCTGGGTGTTTGTTGTATTCACATCAGCAAATCAAGGAGCCTCCTGTGAATGTTGATGCCCTCATCAGTTTCATCTGCATAGGACACCAAGCTTCTCTTTTTTTGCATGCATCATTACTTCATATGAAAATGTATGATACCAAGAACCATTGAGTTCTGATTTAAATCCATGCCTTTAAGTTTGTTTCTGTATCTCCTTTCTAGGACTGAGGCAATGGAGCTTGCCTAAAGACATTGAAGTAGGACAAGGAAGAGTCATACCAAGTCTCTTCCCTTTGCTCATCATCTCCTCTCCCCCAAGCAGGGATCAAATCCTTCTACCTTATTCATTCATTCAACACATGCACACACACAGGCAAATACACACACACACACTGCATCCTCTACTACTTCTGGTTATTTATTTTTGAGTGGAAGAATAATTTGATGATACTTTCAAAGTAACCTTCTAAATATGTCTTTAAAGGGTTAAAAAAATTCCCCAGTATCCTAGTCAACTCATTCATACCTCATACATTAGCAGTATTTTTTCTAGTGGCTTGCATTTATGAATCTTTCCAAAGAATTCATTTTAGTTTTCATAGAAATGCTATAGAAATCTCTTTTTTCCACTGTATTTCTTGAATTTACATAAAATTTAATTGATTGAACATAATTAAAATAATGTGTGATTGGAATTTGCAGTTTTGAGAACATAATAAGTGACAACACAACATTTAGGAGGAGAGGTGGGCAAGGATACCAGAAGTGAATGTAGTGGCTGTAAATGCTCATTCTATTCTATGGGCATCAGCATGTGTCAGTTAATCCAGTGGCTTGATTAAGAGGAAATCGACTAAAAGAGCTGTAATAACTAACATTTATGGAGGGTTTATTCTGGGCCAAGTCCTGTGATAATCACTTAACATACAGTCTCTCATCTGCTCTTTACCGTAACTGTGAAGGTTAGGCATTATTATCCCCATTTATGCAAATGAAAAAAAACCTCTGCTAAGTAGCTTGCCCAAAGTCACAATGATGGCAAGTAGCAGAGTAAGAAAAAAACCAAATCTGGCTGTCTCCAAAGACTTTATTTTTAACCCTCACGTTATATTTATAATAATGGATTTTGACTATCTAAAAACTCAAAGAAATCTACACCTATGGAAAGAATGCAGATATCACTAAAATCTCCATTTTAGTAAACTATCATTTTCCTTACCTAGTACCAGTTTTTTGCTATTCCTGTTACTGGAATTCACAAGAAAAATTTTGTTGAAGGAGCCTGGAAAAACACAGTGACTTTTGGATTCTGCATAAATGAGGGCAAATAAACAAAATGTCTCCTCCTGCTCTAAGTTATTTATTAGAAGTTTACAATTTCAGTAGTGAGTGATGTCAAATTTAATATATCCTCAGTATTTACATGAGTTCTGTCAGCTTGCAAATTTCTAAGGTAGGAACATGGATACTTTATGACAGACATTTGTTTTCTTGTGGTTCTTTGTACTGTTGCTCCACTCTGTTCAGTTTAAGTCTTTTAGTTTTGATGAAAGCTTTGATCTTTGATTAGAGAGAACAATTTGGGTAATTAGGGAATGTTTGTGGTTTTTATTGGTGATGTAGACAGTGATATGTATATAGCTAAGCTGTGAGATGAACCTGATTTCATATCTACATATTTTTTCTTCTCCTACATTTAGGAATAGAAGAATATTTAAAAAATAAGTTTAAAATAGAAAATCGACCTTGACTTTATGACGTAAGTCTTGGAGTAAGCCAACCATTTGTTTTGGGAGGCTTCTGGCGCTGTTGAAGAGAATTGCCTAGAAGCCCTCATCATAAGTGGACCAGCTGGCTCTACTGCTCTTCACTCTATTTAATGAAGTCAAGATAATCCCGGGTTTAACAGACTTTTGGAATCTCCTGTACCTAAATGGAATGCTCCTGCCTTAAATGAATTTGGCACTCAATTCCCTAGAGCATCTTTATCATCAGCACGTTATTTCACACGTTTTGCATATTTTCTTGCGTTAGGAAGTTACTTCTCTCATTCTTGCCTCTCAGTGGTAACACGGATCACCCAGTTTATCCAGAACAGCCTCTCCCTCCCCTAGTGGTGTGCTGGTAAAGGCTTAACGACAGGCACTCAGTGGGAAAAAACCGATGCCCTGGCCCCGATTGGTAGCGTTTGGTGATTTCCATGGTGTAAATACTCTCCTCATGGCCTCTGTGAAGCTACCACCCTGACAGCGCTGAATCCTGGGTTGGGAAGAGATGGGCACGATCAGCTCTCGTGAGCCGGTCCGAGCCAGTCCTGAAGAGCCCTGCTTCATTTCCTCTGTCCTTTAATCAAACAGCTTGTGCTGGCTCACTTCCGATGGTGTTGACCCATGGGAAGGCAATGAAAAGTTGCCTCTGACCGCACTTTCTTGCTGAGTTTTCAAGGTATTACTTTATCCACTCTTTAACTTACTAGTTCAAATGCACTTGTAAGTGAGAGTTCATTTCAGGGCTTGTATGAGAGTGTGTGTGTGTGTATGTATTTAAATTGACATCTGTTCTGTTTCAGGCTCTCATTTTTGGTGCTGGCCTCCCATGTCTTCTTGGGTCTCGAACCTTGTCTGTTTAAGTTTCTTTCTTCAGCCTCCTAAGTAATTAAATCAGTACAAATCAGTAATAAAATCAACCCAAGCATGAATCTATCAGGTTCAACCCTTTCTCCCAGTCACAGATTTCCTTAGTGCAAACCATCACCGTGGAGAGGACAAAAAAATGCTTGTGCTTTTTTTGCAAGAGAGGAAAAACTATGCAAATTGAGACTAGCCTACAATTTTATGCAAGGCCTTCCTAACATTTGAACAGGATTCCAAGTACAAGTAAGATGATTTAAATGGTCTTTTAATCCTATAATGAAATGGGGTTAACATTCTCATGAAATGTCTTCTGCTTTTCCTGTCGTGTTCTGAAGCTCCCTGTATTGAACTGTGTAACAGCAGCAGGATGAAACATAGAAGAATACTACCACCCACTGGTCCTTCCTCCTCAGGACAAGATTTCCAGACTTAAGACAGGTGTGCTCTTCTTGGACGAGCCTTTAGTCCTTTTACAGTTGGTACAAGGAAATGACCACAGTATCGGAATGATACGGAGAGGTCACACTGATAATCCCTTCTGCCTCAAACACACAGAAATGATAGATACAATATAATAAGAGAAAAGAACAGAAAACAAAAAAAGACAACTGGCTTAAAAACAAAATAAATATTTTGGGGGCCTCGAAATGTTGCAGAAATGCCCAAGAGTGAGCAAAGCCGATGCCACTGTCTTTGAAGTCTTTCTCAAATGTTACCTTCTCAGGATGCCAAAGTAAAGCAGCTTCTCTTTGCTCCCACCCTGGCAAGCACTGTCCCTCTTCCCTGCTTCATATTTGTCCTTAGCACTTACCATCCTCTAACATACTACATATTTTGACTAGAGTGTCAGCTTCAGGGGACAGGGATTCTGTCTCATATTTGTGAGTGAGTAAATGAATGATAATACACGTAATGCATTTAGCAAAGTACTAGCACCTAGTAAATGGCATTCAGTAAATGCTATTGTTGTTATTATTATTACTATTATTTTAACAGACAAGTCTTGGTGCTGGTGCCATCTGAAGTTTCCTACCTTATTTCTGTGTCTTACTCTCCCATTCCTCTGCTGCCTTTGCCTCTATATTTACTGTTCTTGTTTCTCTACTTTTCTCCTCCTTTCCTTCCTTCCTTCCTTCCTTCCTTTCTTCCTTCCTTTCCTTTCTCCCTCCCTCTTTCTTTCTCCCTCCCTCTTTCTTTCTTTTTCTTCCTTCTTTCCTTCCTTCCTTTTTCTTTCCTTTCCTTTTTTTTTTTTTTTTTGTGAGGAAGATCAGCCCTCAGCTAGCATCTGATGCCAATCCTCCTCTTTTTTTTTGCTGAGGAAGCTTGGCCCTGGGCTAACATCCGTGCCCATCTTCCTTCACTTTATATGGGATGCCGCCATAGCATCTCTCTCTCTCTCTCTCTCTCTTTTTCTCTTTCTTTCCTCCCTCCCTTCCTCCTTCCTTCCTTCCTTGGTTCCTTCGTTCGTTCCTTCTTTCCTACTTTCCTTCCTTCCTTCCTGTTCAGTGTTGGATCCAGTGCCTTCTGCCTGTGGAGAATAGCAGAGGACACTGTAGAGCCCTAGTTTCTGAGTTCAGGCTCCTGTAGGTATCTGGTGGCCAATAGGAGAGGGGGTGGTGGTAGAATGAGGAGGCTTATGGCATGGATAGATGGGTAAAACCCTTTTATCCCTCCTCCATCTCAATTTCACTGCCACATCCACAGGGCTACTTAGCTTTGATGAGAGTAGAGCCTCAGGTTGTTCCTGATTCATATCAAACCATACAGATAAAACACAATCACATTGGTTTTGAGTTTTAGGGACACGTGACTTCTCTGGAATGAAACCTGGGTTTTGAGGTGGGAATAAATAGAAATTTGTGGGATGAAGAATTGAGACACAACCTACAACAAATACATTATAGGAGGGGTATAGGGCATCAGAGATTTTAATTTAGTGCTGAAACAGTATATTTTCCCTGGTTCAGAAATCCAGTGAAGACAATAAACACAGCTTGCCTCCCAAAAGAGGATTTCAAGAGAAATAGGGAACCTCGATATTGGCTTTACTGTCTGAGGCCCTGATTGCCTAGATCCCAGACCACAGGTGGAAGTAAGCAGTGTAGATGGGAGGGTGAAATGATGAATCACCTGCATTTGCTGAGAGGGAAGTTATAACCTTTGCTTGGTGAGAATAAAGTGAGGCGCGTGGCTTGTCTCTATTTGCACTTGTGAGATTTGTTGCATCCTTGACACTAGTCCTCAGCAAGTAGGAAAAATGTTTTTAAGAAGTGACTGAGGATTTTATCCCCCATTAATAACATGTGGTTGAAGGAGTTACAAGATTAAAAGCACCAGCAAAGCAAGTTGTTACAGCTAAGTTGAATATCTTTTTTGATTTTGAATTTTAAAATGTAATGACCATAAACGAGCTCATATTGTCATGCTCCATGCCTAACTACTCCTTCATTATCAGACAGTTACTATACAGATTTCTAAAACTTGAGTGATTCGCTTCAAGGTGATGCTCATTTTTGCTAAGTCTCTGAGGGTAGAATGAGGTGCTTAGGTCCCTCAAGGCAGCAGCAGGAAGTGGGAGATGTTGACCAGAGGCCTCTTGAATAGATGAAGATCACTCTAGGGTGATGTATTTTGAGTATTACCCTGCCTCACTAGAGCTCCCCACCTTGCCTGATGCCCAAAGCTGCTGGAGCCACAGCTCTGGGGACTTAAGGTGGTGAAAATTATTGAGGAGTTTCATGAAGCAAGAACTCTTTCAACAACAGGCACCCCTGTGCTAAGGGGTATTGGCTGCCCATCTGTTGTGGGGAATCATTGCATTTCAGAGCTGAGAGGAGCCTTGGAATATGCTCTGGTCTGTTTCCATTGCTACAGCCTTGTGGAACCAGTCCAGGCTCTGACTATACAGGCTACTCTCTGTCACCAGCTCTGTGACTTTCTGAAAGTCCGTTAAACTTTCTGAGCCTCAGTTTCTTCAGCTGTAAAATAGGAATAATGCTTGCAGAGTTATTATAAGAATAGACATTTAATCAGTTAAAAAATTTTTATTAAGTGTCTACTATGTGCCAGACCTGTGCTTAGATAACTGGACTACAATAGTGAGCAAAAGAAATACTCTCCTTGCCCTCATGGAATTTATAATCCAGGTGGGAAAACAGATATTAAATAGTGACTGGCACAGGGTAGGGTCTCAAAAAATGGTAGCTATCTTATTATTCATTTAAAAAATGAGGGCACTGCAGTGCCAAGAGGTTAAGAGAGCTCTTCAAATTCACAGTGAATGTTGGCAGAGTCAGGACTTTATGTTAAGGCCTATAATGCATAATCAAGAACTTGTCACAGAGGCTGGTGGTGGTGCCCAGAGCCTTGGGGATGAAACTAGACCTTTTGATTAATTTGGAGGCAGCATTTCCCATCCAGATGCCAAGGTAGCATGGGTCCCGGCAGCATTTCCAAGTATTGCTAGGTTAGACTTATTTCAGGTCAATTGGCATAATTTAAAAGCCACAATTAGTTCATTCTATATGGAATTTATTACGATCTTGGAGGTTCTTGGAAAATCTCCACAAAGATCATTAACATAAGTCATAGACCTAGGGTTAAATGAGCATTGATTTCCGTTGACCACAGAATTGGTGGAGAAAGTCCATTATGTAACTCAATGACTCCCATTAAAGGACTCATATGAGAAATTTGAGAATTTAGAGCCAATAGAAATTTTGCTTCCTTCATTCTTACAATGAGAACCATGTAAATAATCATGTTTGCCTTTTTGCCTAGACTGCCAAAAGTCTTGGACTCAGAATTAATGCCCAGTCACAGGAAATATATAAACCCTTGAGGTTGGCATATATATTTCCTTCTCATTGCCTAGGCTCTGATATGTATTTCATTTCTGTGATTTTATTGTCTGTATGTCCTTTAATCTGAGCTAATATACCAAAATAATATGTTAAAAAACTACTTTCCTTTGTAGGGCAGAGAGTGCCAGTATGGCGAGAAAATAGAAGCACTGAGGGACGTAATAGGGAAACACATGAATGAGGATACTCTCTGAACAATCACTTTGTCATGAACTCCTTTGACCAGGTAACTATAGACTTCCGTTTGCTACTGACGGAATGAAGCTCAAGGACCTACGACCTCTTGGATCTGATCTCAAAATGAGTGCCTTCCAGCCTTTCGTTTTGTCTCTGTGTATATCTGCTGGCATATCAGATAAGGCACAGCAGTTAAAAGCTTTTTGGTCCCATATTTCCCGTCTATCTAGATTTGCAAGGTTAGTTTAGTCTTGGCTTCCAGTATGCTTGCTGTGATTAGGATTTTATTCTCAGTGACCAGAGTTACATTTACCTCTGTTTTCTTTACCTTTGTGCACTGAATTTATGTCAATTTTTCTGCAGAATGGTGTGTGTTCTGCAGAATTGGCTCTTCCCTCCTGTTCTCGTTCCTATTGAGAAAGGAATACAAATAAAATATTTGGACTCAACTCTCAAATAGGAATATGTTTCAACCAAGTATAGCTATAAAAACATCATAAAACCACCCAGATTTACTGCAGCTCTCCAGCCTGGGGACAAAGTTAGGTCACTATAAGAGTCACAGGGCAGCTGATTTCTGGTCCAGCCCAATTAGTGATATTGCTGCAGCCCAAGGTTCTTTCTATTGAAGAGGTCACTGGGTGCCCTACGATATGCTCACCAAAGTCCATGAATGACCTGCCTCCTTTTTTCTGCCATGGGGGTCCCACTGTTCTCTCTGCTGCCCTGTTCTGTGTTTCTCTTGTGATCCTCTCCTGGCTGTAATGCTCGTGACTCCTTTTGAGGACATTTTTTCTAGTGCTCCGTCCCCTTGGAGCTGTGGTTGTAGCCACTCTTCCGCTCCGGTTTCACGATCTTCATGCTCCCTCTGACCAGTGTTACACCCTATTACCAGGCGCAAAGCAGAAGTTCTATATCCTCAATTGTCTGCAGGCCCTCTAGCATGATTTTTTTTTTTTTTTTTTGCTGAGGAAGATTCGCCCAGAGCTAACATCTGTGTGAATCTTCCTCTATTTTCCATGTGGGACACTGCCACAGCATGGCTTGATGAGCAGTGTGTATGTCCACACTTGGGATCTGAACCCGCAAACCCTGGGCCACTGAAGCGGAGCATGCAAACTTAAGCACTACACCACCAGGCCAGCCCCTAGCATGACTAGTTTTTAACTTGAGCTGCTTATCAATTCATTGGGCAGGCATGGCAGACTGCTAGTATACTCCCAAATCTGGTGTCCCCGCTTCCATATAATATGGCTACCTAGTTAGAGACTACTTTTCCCAGTCTACCCTGAAGCTAAGTAAGGCCATGGAACTCTCACTAATGGAATATGAGAGTTTAAATATTTGGTCACTTACTGAAAAGGAAAGTGTTTGCCTTGTACATCAGCTTTCCCCCTTTTCCCTGGGGAACATAACCATACTGATAAGGACAGCATCCTAGGGCAGTGGTTCTCAAAGTGTGTTCCCCAGACACCTGGAAGTTCCTGAGGCCCTTTCGGGGAGTCTTGGAAGTCAAAACTATTTTCATAATCATACTAAGATGTGATTTGCCTTTTTTACTGTTTTGCATTTGCATTGGTGTCAGAAATGCAGTGGTGTGTAAAACTGCTGGTGCCTTAGCATGAATCAAGGCATTGACACTGAACTGTACTAACAGTCATCGCATTCTTCACAGCCTTGTGCTTACAATAAAGGAAAACAAAACAAGACAAAATGCTAGTTTCGGTTAAGAATGTCCTTGAAAAAGCATTACAAATAATCACTGTAATTAAATCATCACTGTTTGTACGTCTCTTTAATATTCTGTGTATTGAAATAGGAAGTATGCATAAATACTTCTAATGCATATGGAAATGTGTGGTCTCAAGGGAAAGTACTCGTGTGATTGAGTTGTGAGTTGAACTATTCAATTTTCTGATAGAACACAGTTTTTATCTGAAGAAATGATTGACAAACTGTGTTTATTCAGACATTTGGCATACACTTTTTTGAAAATCAGCTTGTTACTTCAAGGAAAAAAAATGGATGGTATTTGTTACCAATGATAAAATCTGAGTTTTCAAGTGCAAATTTGAATTTTGGAAAATATGTATCTGCCGCCATGAATTTGGCAGCATCCCAATATTTAAAAACTTTTCTGGTGAGATTGTGGTGATATCAAGGAATGTGATTTTCTGATATTGTATAATAAAATGTGTCAAAATCTGAAAGTTCTGCATAACTCAATGAACCAGTGATTTCTAAAGGACCAATGCATGATGTTACAAAATCATGCATGGGTAAAAGATCCATTGGAAGTATAAAATAAGAAATTTTGTTTGTTTGATACATTTTGACAGATATATTCAGTTGTATAATCACCACCAAGCCAGTGGATTTTAATGTAACAGAGTATGAAAAGTTTATTGATATGGTTTCAGATTCCATATTGCAACAAACCTTTAAGAAACTGCTGCTTGAGTTTTGGTGTAGTATCAAAGAGCAGTATTCACAATTATCTGAAAAGGCTATTAAAATTATCTTATTTTTCTCACCTGTGTATTTGTGTGAGGCTAGAGTCTCTTCACATACTTTTAACTAAAACAACTTACTGCCCAGATTGAATGAAGAAGCATTCAGTCATTATCATCATCGTCATCATCATCATCAGTCTGTCTTCTATTATTAAGCCAGATGTTAGAGATATTCAAAAATATCAAATAATGCCACTCTTTTCACTATTTTTTGAAGGTATATTTATTTTTTATAAAATAAGTTGGTTATGTTAGCATATAATGAGTTTATCATGGTTTTAAAAAATGAATTAATAAATAAATATTTCAATAATTTTTCAGGTCTAATTTTGAATATAGTAAGTATCAATAGATATTACCCAGAAAAACAAATGTCTTTGGGGTTCTCAATAATTTTTTAGTATAAAGGGGTCCTGAGACCAAAACATTTGAGAACCCTGACTTCACTTATGGCAGAGCTACATGATGGAATCAGCCTGGACCATTGAGTGAGCTCTTAGAAAACAGCTGTCTCCTTCCAGACTGTTGTATGAAAGAGGAATATACCTCTATTTTGTTTGAACCACTTTTATATTGGGGACTATCTGCTATAGTATCTTGGCCCATATCCTAAATAATATACTTGTCTAGAAAGTGATCTAGTGGACACAATTATAATTATGTTTCCACTCCTACCCCCAATAGTGTCCCCAAATCGAGCTTGTGTACCTCGACTCCCAGGAATAGCCTGGATGGTTGAGCAGCGACTTTTTGCCCTTAACTTTTTGGATGAACTCAGTCCTGGGCCAGTTAGTCTGAACATATCAAGTCAATTGTCTTTTTCGTGAAGGACCTCAGGATTCTGAAGTGGTAGACGTTTTAACAAATAAAAACGGCTTATGACCATATTCATGACCGTATTCTAGGATCTCTGTTACACAAGGTTTTAATCTGCATTCTATCTTTGTTCCCCTAGTATCAGTGTGTTTGGTCTAGTTGCTATGGTAATAGTATTTTTCTGAGACAACAATGAAGGCATGTGATTTAACAAGTACAAGGATATCATTCATGATAATGGAAGAATACTTGAATTTGAAACTTTCTGGGAAAATTCGTCATTGCTGGTCATCATGTTTATAATAAAAGTCCCTAGAATATGAGAATCACATTTTACTAATTTCTCTTTACTAGACTTTGCACAGTGGAAAAACTTGATTTACTACGATGCTTTTTAATGAAAGCATTGCTGTTCTATTGTGTCAACTCAAATGGATATAAGCCCCCACAAATCCTGATTACTCAAGAGAGGAGAGGAAACCTCTTGTTCTCTTCCTTTTTTATGAACCATGTTAGAGTTTTTTATTTTATCGTTTTTACTCATTTTCTCCACAAGCAAGTCTACTTTCCATCCTGGGCATTTAGACTCTGTATAATCTGGCCTCATTCTACCCAATCACTGGAACTCTTAGCAGGCAGCACAAAGCCCGGTAGGTGGCTGAGTCCACAAAAGAGGAAATAAGGGCGAGGCATAAATTCCTTGGCCTGATACTATCACCACTCTCTTGAAAACACCTTTTATTCTCTTGTTCCCAGTCATACGCATCTGCAACATCACAAGCCTGATTGGATTCAGCTCTCTGCCTACTCTGAACCTGCTCTAACAGCCGAGCATTGTTGGAGAAAATCAAGCAACTGCTTTCTCCCTTTAAAATCATAACCACAGATCTTGAACAGCACCCAACACAGACCAGCAGTCCTACCAACTTCTCTCACACCCTCATTCTCCCACTAACTGAGGTGACATCTTTTCTCTTCTCACTTCCTCAGCTGATGACCTTGCCTCATTATTTATTTAAAAAAGAATAGATAAAAACTGACGTGCATCTGCTCACACATATTTTACCTTTCCTCTTTTTATGATGAGAGAATCGTCCTCAGTTCCCCTCTAAAGACAACACGCCCCACTCCTGGTCCCGTTATTTGTACTTGTAGACCATTTTTGCGAAATAGGAGAGGACACTTCTACGCTTTCCAGGAGACAATATTTATCACACATTGCCTTCATTGTGCCGCAGATATGTTGGCTTTCTTTCTGTCTTTTGAAATTTCTGTCGCAGGTCTCTTCACTTGCCCTTTTCTCTGTGTGGAACAATGTACATTTAGGTTTCAGCCCAGATGTTACCCATCACCTCCTCACCTTGACCGTAGTAACCAAGGTACGCTTCTGTGTTAGTTTGCTAGGACTGCCATCACAGAGTGCCACAGACTGGATAGCTTAAATAACAGAAATTAATTTTCTCACAGCTCTGGAGGCTAGAAATCTGAACTCAAGTTGTTGTCAGGGTTGGTTTCTTCTGAGGCCTCACTCCTTGTAGATGGCTGTCTTCTCCCTGTGTCTTCACATGGTCTTTTCTCTGTGTGTGTCTATGTCCAAATTACCTCTTTTTATAAGGACACCAGTCATATTGGATTAGGGCACACCTTAATGACCTCATTTTAACCTAACTACCTCTTTAAGTACCCTATCTTCAAATATAGTCACATCCTGGGGTACTAGGGATTAGGGCTTCAATATATAAATTCTTGGGGGACACAGTTCAGCCCATAACAGCTTCCCCCAGTAACTCTCTAGCTCGTTGTGTCATTTTTTTCTTAGCGTTTATCACTGTCTGAATTTATATTATTCCTCTCTATTTGTCTTCCCGCTGGAATGTAAGCTCTACGAATGGAGAGCCTTCATCTCTCAGTTTCCTCATGCCTAGAACAGTGTCTACCTCAAAAGAGAAGCTCAATGAATGTTCATGGAATAACTGGAAAGGCAGCAAGGAATGGGGAAGAATTATGACTGCTTTGTTTCAGCCTGGGAAGATTTTTGTTCTCACTTCTGCACTATTGTTTTTCAGTTCTCCTACTGTTAGTGCTTCTATTTTCTCTTCACATCCTTCAAGCCTTATACCAAGTCATTCTTCTTTCTGGAAATCTTTCCAAATTCCATAGCATAGATTGATTTTTCCAGTCTCTGAATCTTCTATAGCAGTTATTGCCTCAATCAATTATTTTGGCACATCACATCATTGAATAGTACTTTTGGTTGTTCTTTAACTGTTTCCCATCTTCATATATGTGCTCTGTCTCTCCAGTGAGGGAGTGATGTGTCCAAAATTTATTTATTTTGCTTCTGGGTATACTATAGCGTCCCAAGTTAATAATGAAACTGAATTAAACAGGCTTGGATCCAATTTCCATTCCTCATTTAGAAGCAACACAGGCATCTCTGGGCAAGGCACCACGAGTGGAGTCAGCAGCTCTGTGTGGTGTGCTTTCTGAAACATTAAGAAAAACCCTCTGCCAGGCCTACACATTTCTTCCCCATTCTCCTCTCCACATTTGCTCCTAGATGTCTAACGGCAACTTTCTGAGAAATTGTTAAGCTGAAAAATAGAGCAAGGAATTTTTTTTAAAAAACTGCTTTATTAAGGTATGATTGACATACAAAAAGCTGTAGATATTTAATGTTTCCAGCTTATGTTTGGAGATAAGTATTCACCCTGTGAAACCATCATCACTATCAAGGGCAAGGTGTTTTAAATGCAGATATCTCTCAGGGGAAGCAAGGTAGTGACTTACACTCATTTCCTGACATTCTTTTCTAGAAAACAGACTTAACAGAGAGTGGGAAAGGAATGGATGCCTGAAATGGGAAAAAACGTGCTGAAACAGGAAGCTGAGACCTGATTTACACTTTAGCCTGAGTCAGTCCTGGCCTGGACCAGCAGGCTGAAGAATGAGAAGATACTTCCTTGAGTTACAATCAGGTATGGCTGAGTCTCTGCTTAGAGAACCATGGCTCAAATCTGCACTCTATTAACGTGAGCCATGTGACCTTAGGAAAATTACTTAACTTCTCTGGGTCTGAGAATCCCCATCTGTAAAATGGTGTTACTTCTAAGTTTATGGTGAGGATTTCGTTAGTGTTTAATAAATTAACTGCTATTATAGGGCTCTTTTCTTAGTTTAAACTATTCTCACTGTACTTAAGAATAAACCTGTTCTCTTAGGAGTGGTGTAGGGGGTGAGGGATTGGCTAACTGACTCATACTTAAGGGATTGATATTCCTTCTCTATGTGCTCTCTTAATAACGGCAGTGGTCCTGAAACTTTTGGAACAGAGGAGCTACTTTTTATTTTTATTTTTTTTGCTTGAGGAAGATTAGCCCTGAGCTAACATCTGTGCCAGTCTTCCTCTATTTCGTATGTGGGTCACCGCCACAGCATTGTTGATGAGTGGTGTAGGTCTGCACCCAGGATCTGAACCTGTGAACCCAGGCCACCGAGACAGAGTGCACTGAACTTAACCACTACACCACAGGAGCTGAGGAGGCTCCAGCCCTGAGGAGCTTCTTTTTATGTTCTAGAAGGTTTGAAGTTACCAGGATGTAAATGTGAGGGGAGGTGCAAGTAATGAAAAATCTCTGAGCAAGTTGGAGTTGGTGTGGGGTGATGGTGCTGAGGTTGTCTCTGAGAGTGCTATCGCCCCAGAGAAATATTAGAAGGAACTAGTCCCTTCATCACTGGGAATTCCATCAAGCTATGGATAGGGGGCTAGCCCTAAAGGAAAAATAGGTCTAAGGTTATTCCCGTTTCAGAATAAACTAAAGCCCAGTGAACTGTTTTGAATGAAAGTTCTACAGATGAACTCCAAGCCAAACGTCTTTTGATGACTTTATGCTGGTTTTCCCACACACTTCAGAAATGAGTTGAACTGCAAAAGTGCCAAAATTCAAAGAATATTCTGGAAATCCATGTGGAACTTCTCAGAGGTAGATTTGACCTCTAATGCAGGGCGGGGATGAACTTGTAAATAGTTTAGAAATACAATGTTTATACTACATCAAGATTTTCATAGTCCCCATCTACTTTGAGGCCAATTTTATGCTCTGGAGACATACACCTCTTCCTGCTGGATGTCAAAACAGCCTTGAAGTGGTGGGCATAATGATTCATGGTGATGTAACATTCCTTTTAGACACATATCAGAATATTTGTTATTATATTACTGCCCAAACTCCCACAGAATCTTGGGAGGTCAAATAGGATTAATCTTGAAGAATTTAGTCCCACCTATTTCTCTTTTATTCAAATCAAACTTTTGAAATGATCACTGTTGGGAGTTCATTTTTGCTTCTAATAAGGGAAAAGGGAAATATGTGGGACCAGGCTGGTCTAAGTCTTTGGAGTCAAGCCATTTTCTGGAACTATTTTATTTGGAAACCACATCTAAATCATAACAAGGAAATCATCCAGCATGAATTACATGACCCAGCTTGTAGGTGTGGAACTGGAAGGAGTTGGCATCGCACAGTACAACATGTAATGGGTAATCAAAAGGTATCCTATAAAATGCCATTAGCTACTGAACATGGAAAAATGGCTTGCTTACAGCTGAAGCTGGTAATTTGGGTCAATAAAAAGGTCAGATTCACCTATCTCAGCCATAAATCTCACGCCATAAATCATGGTCAATGACCAGACTCTTAACTGGTCTGTAAATAGTATAAAGTACCTGCAATATCTACAGTGTACATTGGATTAGAGGAATACATATTTTATGACAACCACAGGGCATAAAGGTACTAGTACATGGTGAGAGTCCATTACATGTGCATTGATTAATTTCAGAGAGTTTGTTAAAATGATGAAAATGTTTTAATAGCCCCCAAAATATTTATTTTCTTATTTTACAGAGTCATAGAGACATTCATTTATTTATTCATTCATTTAATAAATATTTAGAATACCTAATCTAAGCACTGACTCTCATCCTTACTAGTTGAGTGAACTTTGGTGGTTACTTAACCTTTCTGCCTCAGTTTCTTCATGTGTAAAATTAGGAAGATAGTAGTACTTACCTCCTAAGGTTGTTGTGATCATTAAATGAATGAATACATATGAAATACTTAGAACATTATCTCAAACATTGTAAACACTAACATTTATTATTTTTGGTGTAGGGCAGTGATTATTTAGCTGCATACCAAATTACCCTAAAATTTAGTGGCTTAAAACAACACATGTTTATTATCTCACAGTTTCTGAGGGTCGGGAAACTCAACATGGCTTAGCTGGGTCATTTACCTCACAGGCTGCCTTCAAGGTGTCCACTGGGCTGTAGTCATCTCAAGGCTCAACTGTGGAAAGCTCACACACATAGTTGTTGGCAGGATTTAGTTCCTCAATGTCTATTGGCCAGTAGTTACCCTCAGTTCCTTTCCAACATGGCAGCTTGCTTTGTCAAAGCATGCAATTTGAGAAGTCAATAGATTTAGAATAGGCTAGCAAGATGCAAGTCATGGTCTTTTACAACGTAGTTGTGGAAGTGATATTCCGTTACTTTTGCCATATTTATTGATTAGAAGTGAGTCACTAGGTTCAGCCTACACTTAAGGAGACAGTATTACACAAGAGTCAAGAAGGGTCAGGGATCATTGGAGGCCATGTGAGAAGCTGTCTAACACGGTGGTGAACAATACAAACTTAAGGATTACATGTTTATTTGAAGACACAGACATTAAAAATAATTCTGGAATAAAATAGCAATTAAAAATTGGGATAAGCACTGAGTTGGAAGTACAATGTTTGATGACCAATTACAATATTGGTACCTGATTTGAGTTGGTATATTTCAAATGAAGACATCTCTGAGGAAATCATTTTTAGTTTTAGGTTTGAAGGATGTGTAGAGTTAGCCAGGGGTGAAGCAGAGAGAGAGAGAAACCCTCTTATAAGAGTGAACAGATGATGTGTAGGCCTTGAGGTAGGTAAGCACCTGCAGGTGGCCTCTCCATGTGGCTTGAGGTTCTCACAGCACAGTGTCTAGTTTCTGAGATAGTGTGCTCCAGGAGAAGGAAGCAGAAGCAGGAGCTGCCAGGTCAAGCTGCAGGGCATCGTTTCCGTGGTATTACGTTGATCAAAGCAGTTACAGGCCTAGGCTGGAGTCAAGGGAAGGGGTAATAAACTCTACCTTTGAAGGAATAGCATGCTTCTACAAGAACCAGCAGAATTGTTTGGGGCCATCCTCAGAAAATAACAACCAGAATCGGCGATTTTAGCAAGAGTAATTTAGATTCAAGTTAAAAATTGGATAGGAAGTAAGAAAACAAAGGAATCATGTGTAGATACCTCTTTAAGAAGCTCGGATAGAGCTGGCAGATGAGACTTAGATGGGTAACTGGAAGAAGATGGGGTAAAGAGAGGACTTTAAAGTGAAGTTTGTATGTTGCAGGGAATAATTCTATAGAGAAGAACTTGAAGATCGTGATAGAGATGGGCCAGTGGTTGAAACAGGTTTCTGAGAGATGGGAGGAGAAGGAATTCAGAACACAAATTTGGGAGATTGGGCTTAGATAGAACTTTTTCCATTATATCAGGAAGAAAAGAGGAGAAGGTAGGAGTGGATGCAGGTAGTTGTTGAAGGCTGACTTTTCCGTTGGTTTGGGGGTCCCATGTAGAAGAGACACAGCAACACACACAATGCAGAAAAAAGTGTGTGGGCAAGATGTGACAACTGTGTACTGCAGCAGGATAGGGAAGAAACGAAGAAGGGAAGGATTGTAGATGCAGCAGAACCCAACTCAAGGAAAGATTTTTAGTTTAATTTGTATGTCGCTGCCTCAACAGGTTGTTGTTTCAGAATTTATTCTCATTTTATCTCCTGAACAGAAAACAGCCAAGGAAAATTTTATTCAGTTGCATGATCTCTGTTCTCTCCTATTGGGTTTCCTTCTGAAGCTAAACTAAGCTAGACGAAACAGGAAAAATTCCTTTCAGAAGCAGAAGGACCTCTGTCCTTTCTTCTTCAGCCTTGGTGCCTTCAGCCTTGTGGAATATCTCACTGGGTTCCAGATCAGCGCTGCGTCCTCAGCTTTGATTAAAGGTTTATACAAGAAACACAGATATGAGAAAATGCGAACATTGTTTACTGCCCATCAAGATGTCCATTATTTCTTATTTAAGGTCCCGCATGATTTACTCTTTCTGAATTTTGCTCTCAGAAGTTTTTCTCTTTAGAAGAAATAGCCTATTTAATTTACTGGATGCTTAAAATGCTAAAGCAATCACTGTATTTTTTCTTTTTTGCATTGGATGTCAGGGTCTCAGACCTAAATTTAGTGCTCTATCTATGGATGGTCATAGCATGGACTACAAGAACACAGAGTTTGAAGTTTTATTTCTCTAAGCCACAACTTTCTTATCTGTAAGATGTCATATTTTTGGAGCCTATTTGAGAGGGTTATTTTGAGGATTAAATGAGTTAATACATGTGAAGTGCTTAGAATACTACTTGGCATTTGATTGTTTGCTCTATCGGTCTGAATTATATTCTTCAATTTACGGTGGCTGATTTGCAAATGCAGAACACAGTTTCTGGGCTTACATTTCTGTAGTTGGTCCACATATGTCCAACATAGTCTTCTTTTCATTTCTTTCTTCCAAAGCATTTTCTAGAATTTTTTTTTTTTTTGATCTATCCTCTTCTGTAGGGCCTAGAGGAGATGGTTGCTAAGGATTCTTCCAGTTCTTCAATCGTATGTATTTTATGACTCTTGTCTGTGGAGGTAGGGATAAAGGAGAATAATATTTATTCAAGGCAGTAATATGAATGGTTCTAACTTAAAACTGATGGACTTTTTATTTACTTTTGAACTGGAAAGTGGATATTAATTTAACATGTGATATTCTTCCTGTAAACTTTCTCCCTATGTGGTGTGAATGGATGGGCTGAGCAAGTGTTTACTGGCTCATATTATCTCGTAAAGACAGGGTAAGAAAGCTTCAAAATCCTTGGCATGTAGGGACGTAGAATCTACATATATAAACAAACAGATTATTATTTACCATTAGCATGAGAAACAAACCCAAAGGGATCCATATCATTTGAGGTACCCAATGATTTTACTGTTACTTAAACATTGTGTTGTGAAATAATTTCCTTGTTCAAATAAAGTTGATGACCTTTTTTATAGTGTGTTGTAGAGAACTGATACATGAAGTAGATGATTGAAATATATAAACTCTAATGTCCTTTCAACTCTTACTATTCATGCCTTTGCAATCTTGTCTTCAGAGCACTGAGTCTACTCACAGAGATGGCCTCATCTGAGATTAGGTGAGTCATTTTGATTTCATAGTGGCGTTGGGTATCAGGGCATCCCAAACATAAGCAATCAGACCTTTCCCTGTGTACTCTAAATTAATTCGTCTGAGGTCAACTGTAACTGTTGATTCAAGATTTGGCTCAAAGTATACATTCTTTCAGATCACAGTATGATATTTTCCTCTGTTTGTAGTTCTGTCATAAAAAGGCTTATCAAATCCTGGTTAAGGGTTGGGTTGGTTAGTTGTACTTTTGCATGAAATCTGATTTTTTTTTTTTTCATTTTGCATCTAACTTGGCACAAAAGATAGATATACCAGAGGGATTTCTTCTATCTGAAGCATCAGGAATTCACTGGATGCCACCCAAGGCTTTGAATCAGGCTGGGGTCTTCTTACCAGATTTGATGCTTCATGTGCACTGTTATGATTATATTGGTGTATGCTTGAAGTTAAAGGCATGAGTATGGGTGAAGGAAGGCAGGTATCTAGGGTCTAAGGCATGGGCTTTGGGAGCAGCTCTCCTTACACCCCAAATCTGCCAGAATGAAACATATTCCTTCAGAACGCACCAGGATATCATAAATTTATCAACAGGGGCATCTTGGCCCTGTATTTGAAATAGCCAGATGCATAGACATCTCAATCCCATTGCACAGAAAGAAGACACTCGACTTAAATGAGTCCAACATCCTGGTAGATATTACATAATTACTAGAATAGTAGATAGTGGTTGTCAAGGATTGCTTTTGATGTATAGCATTGATAACCAAAATGAGTCTGGGGCTTTCTCTTTTAATCCTTGACTATGTCAACCTTACTAGGAAAGATGGGGCAAAAATGTATGGATTTTCGGTTGCTTTTCTCTGCTATTCCTTTTACTAGGCTATCAAGATTTTTCTTTTTTATTATGAACAATCTTGTATTGGTCTCTAATTGTTTAAACTGTAGACTGGAAGCATTTCAATGGCAGGCATTGGGCTTCCTTAACTCGCTTTTATATCTTAGTGCCTTCTGCAAGACAAAGTCAAAAGCAAAGCAACTAACCTCTTGAGACTTATTCTTTTTTTTTTGTGATCGGCCCTGAGCTAACATCTGCCAATCCTCTTTTTTTTTTTTTTTTTTTTTTGCTGAGGAAGACTGGCCCTGGGCTAACATCCATGCCCATCTTCCTCTACTTTATATGGGATGCTGCCACAGCATGGCTTGACAAGCGGTGTGTTGATGTGCGCCCGGGATCTGAACCGGTGAACCACGGGCCGCCGCAGTGGAGTGCGCGCACTTAACTGCTTGCACCACGGGGCTGGCCCAGAGACTTATTCTTTGATTGACTAAAAAATAGGATTTAGTTCCAACTGTTAAAAAAATGATTAAAGAGTATACTTTAGGTGATACAAACAAACTTTATTTAACACTTCGTGAAGTGGACAGTCTCCATTTGGAGAACTACAAAATGGGGTGGAAGGCAGGAAGTTATTATAGGATAATCTGATTGGCTGGGGCCACATAGTCAATTGTTTCGGTGTTTGGGGTAAAAAGGAACAAGGAAATAAGTATAGAGTTCAGAGTTTGCCTTGCACTTGGGGATTGGCTGACTGAATACACTGCATATCTGGTCAAGTGGAGCATTTACAGGACATGAAAGGTACCTAAGTTTCTGTTTGCTGATGTGGCACCCCAGGCAGAATTGGCTCCATCTTGGGCCTACAAAGTTATTTCAACACAACTGATGCATTAAAAATTGCACTTTTGGGTTCTATTTCTTCAGATTATTCTAGGTGCTCTAACATTTGAAAAGTGAGGAAGGCAGCTGCACACTTTCCTCCCAGTGAAGACTTAATGTGTCAAAATGAGGGGTAGGGGAGAGGGCAAGAGGTAGAGAGGCCCAGGGTGGGAGTGAGGACTTGCTTCCCCAGGGCCTAGCACCTTGCCTGCCTGGTATGTGGTAGCCACTCAGTAGAGGTTGGTTGATGAATGAATGAACGTATGAAAGCTGAATTAACTTGGACAGACAAGTTTGGTTAGCTCCAAATCTTCCCTCTCTTTTCTTGGGAAAGCTGAATTAAATCCAGCTGTTCTTCAGACTGCCAAGCCACTTTTGAGCAAGTTCCTTTTCTATTTCTTCCGTTTCTATTTATTTTCCCCTTGGGTGCTGAAGAAATAAATGCTTCACCAATTATTTATTCTTTATAAGTGTTGGCTCTTTGTACTTGACATTTTCTTAATTGTTCACATTCTGCATATTTATTTTTCCTAGTGCTGTTCCATTCCTAGTAACATCTTATTATGTGACTCGAGTGATTAAAGTGTAGAGGGATTTCCTATGTGGGCCTTCTTATTTGTCCTTTCCATATGTTTCTGCTATAAATTTTCCCTAATACCAATTTTTTTATCTAAGCTGACCACACTATTGACTATATAAATGTGAATTTAAAGTTTCAAATGACTCAAGACATTGTATCTCCTGCATTTAGAACAAAATGTTTCAAAAATATGGATGCGCAGTTCAGCTCTCTCTCAGAAATTCTGCTAGGCTTTTAGAATGTATGCACATCCATCGGATTCACTGATCGAATGCGACACCTGACCAGCTGGGTGAGGACATATCTATAAATAAATTTACGCAACGCGAGCAGCCTCCTGGCGCCAATCAGTCCTGCAGGACATGATCATAGGAACTAATAAGGATGAAGAAAAAAACTCTGAATTGGAGCACCCCCCTGGCATAGCCAACTTTCCTACACCCATTAGCCACATAGCTTAAAAAGAAAATACATTAGCATTAGAGTCAGTTTTAAGAAAAAGAAAAAAACCCAACATTAGTTTACTCTACAATGCTATTCGTATGTTCCAATTCTTGTTCACATACTACTATTTTTAAAATAGTAATGATTGTATGATACATGCAACTTTATATTCTGTTCTTTTCTTGACCTTATTTATATCATTATATTTTCTTTGTTGTTATATCATTTATAGTTTACCTTGTTTCTGCCCTCATTTACCATGTCTTCCCATTTCTTCTTAAACATTAGCTAATGTTATTACTACTGCCTAACTTCTGAATTACTTTGCAATCCAATAGACAAAGCCAACCCAAGCGCAGCCATATTCAGACTTCCTCTATCCATCCTTCTCTTCCCCTCTTCCTTCCCCCTTTCTCTTCTTCCTCCTTCTGCTCCTCTTCCTCTTCCATTTCCCCTCTCCCTCTCTCTTTCTGGTGCCCAGAACTGGATTGATTTTATGAACCATACTCCTAAGTTAGTAAGAAAATATAATTGACCCCATCATGGTCCTTATTTTATGACCTTTCTTTACCTCATCCCCGGACTTGGGGCCCATTCATAAAATACCCTTGTGTTTAGGTGGTCATTTTGGGCATTCCCTGACTAACAGATACTTCAGTGTTCCTGGGGCAAGTCATTCTTCTTTTTTTGGAAAAAGGAAATTTTCTCATATTTCCACCTTCATTTGATTTTGCTGGTTTCAGTGATAAATATGGTAGAACAGTGGTTCTCAAATTTTAGTGAGCTTGTTATCACCTGGAATGCTTGTTAAAACAGATTGCTGGGCCCCAATCTCAGAATCTCTCATTTAGTAGGTCTTGGATGGGGCCCAACAATTTGCATTTCCAGGTGATACTGGTAGTGATGATCAACCACTCTTTGGGAACTGTCTCGTCATTAGAAGATTTCTACCTTTTTTATTAAAGCACAGTTTGAAAGGGAATTGGAGATTATTTAAGAAAGAGTGATTTGCCTTAGGTCAGAAGTCCAAGGATTTACTCAGCATATATATTGTTCTAAGTCTGGAATGCACCTCTGCTATCAAAAACCATTTAGCCATACTCCATCAATCCAGGGAGGAGGTATGTACTTCTATTGTTTATTTATTTATGAGCTATAAGTAAAACCCCGCCATAACCCTATAAGAGAGTCCAAAAAATTAATTGTATAAAAAGTGGGATTCCATTATTTTCAGATTAATGAAAGTGCCGTGGAGGGCCAACTTGTAGGGTAGAAGTGTTCAGCCAATGGCCTCATATCTAAATGAGTGTTAATTGCAGTCCAGTTATCTGTGGGCTCCACTGTAACATTTCAGTTTTTTCTAATCCTTGGTCTCTTCAGACTGGGGTAATCAAAAAATAAAACTTTTTAGATGTGGAATGCAAAAAATCAGCAGATTTGGGCTAGTAGTGAAAAACACAGAGGGAGGAGCAGTATTAGAGCTTTAGCGAGACAGCAAAGGTACAGTTTGGGGAAAGTTAAAAGATCTCCACTTACCTCTCTTCTTTTCCTTCCTTTTCTAGTTCTTTCTTTCTACAGACACTTATTGCAATGATGAAAAAGTGAACTTAACCCCGGGCCAGGTACGTAGTAGATGTTCAATAACTGTTTGCTGCGTAAATGAAAAAATGAAGGAAAAGAGGTAGATGTGAAGTTCTGTGGGAGTGCAGAGTGGAGTGATGACATTGCTACTGGGTGTCATTGTCAAAGCCTGAGGGGACCTTAGAGATTGTCCTGCCTCAGATATTACTGCAGGAATGGTATCGCAGGATCCAAACTCATGTAGTGATTTGATCTAAGTGTATAGTGCAAATCTTTCTGAGAGTATGACATGGTAAGCTGTTAACAACTATTAACATATCAGTGTGAATTCGTGTTCCCCACCGAATGTGGTATGACTGGGGCATTTTATGGACAAAGGGAGATTTGGATGATTAGGAGGGAGATAGGGTGAATTTTGGACCTGAGGCACTTCCTGGGCAGTCTGCCACCAACTGACACCCTCAGCGCCTAGCCTCATAGAGAAAAGACTGAATGCTCAGAGAGGGTGCACTAGACAGGGAGAGGAATGATAAAATTTGTCCACCTCTCAGCAATCAGCCCTATAATTAGGATTCTTTAGGCCAGGAATTGTCAGATCATCTAGAGGGTTTGGTGAAAACACAGATTGCTGGACTCTATCCTTAGAGATTCTGCTCCAGTCCATGTGGGTGGAGACCATGAATTTGCTTTTCTAACAAGTTCCCAGGTGATGTTGATGTTCTTGGTCTGGGGACCACAATTTGAGACTCATCAGTTCAGTCATTTCTGAATGAAATGCAAACTTTTCAGTTAATGTTTTATCTGAGGAGGGTAAAAAGATTAGAAATGGCTGCAGTGTTATATTTTACAGAAATGATATGGTTTTAATTGACTCAAATTTACTAAAAATGTATTAGAGACCTTCTTTTCTTCCCAGGAGGGCATATAATTAAAAAAATTTTTATTATGATCAGGTCCAAATAAATTAAACTGGAGTTGTTTTAATTAAGAAAGAAGATTAACATGTTATATCTTGGGGGGAAAAACCTGTGGCTATATATTTTGGAGCTTTATTATCTTTCAGTTTTTGTACATAATAATTTTCCTACTCCATTTGAATTTCATTGCTAATTGTAGATAAAAATGAAGGTTAAAAAATAATGTGGCCAGTGTACGTGTGTGTGCACATGCACACACAATCTCAGAGGAAAAGGAGACTTGTAACATTTCAATAGCATGGATGTTTTAGATAAGTGTAAGTCAAGATAAATATTTAAAATTTTCATCTTAACTTGGGAAGTCCAGAACATAATAACCAGAAGTTTTCTGTAATAGTAAACATCTTATCTTTTACATCCCTTTTATGTTTTAACAACAGTTGCTAGAACATACATTGACTCAGTGATTTTAATCTAAGTAGAATCAGTCTTACATTTATTTTCCTTTTGATAAACAGCTACGAGGAGGGGATGCTTTAAAAGAGTCTCATGACAGTGACAATAACAATAATAATAATTTATATTTGCTATCTAGTTATTCGGGATATAGTTTCATATGAACTATTGTTTCTTCTAATTACCATAAATAAATCAAGATGCTGCTATCAGCTCAGTAATGTTATAAGGTCACTTTGAAGTACTCACACAGCAAATATTATCATTTCTGTGTTACGTATTGGATCCAGGGATCCTGGACGATAAAATTGGTTCCCTATGCTCACTCAGGCTGGGTTAATATGAGAGAAATAATGAAATCAAAGAATAGGTGATCCAACAATTTCAGCCAGCTTCATGACCAAAGCATGTTGATTGCATGGGTAATCAATATGCAGAAATGGATAGGAGACAGGCTAAGAAGTGAAATCAATTGAACAATATTGTGAGTAAAAAGATCAATTCAATCCAAATTAATTGAGCATTATTGTGGAGAA
This sequence comes from Ceratotherium simum simum, assembly GCF_057802395.1. Classification (NCBI taxonomy): domain Eukaryota; kingdom Metazoa; phylum Chordata; class Mammalia; order Perissodactyla; family Rhinocerotidae; genus Ceratotherium; species Ceratotherium simum. The sequence goes on along the minus strand of NC_141900.1, from coordinate 51,242,752 downwards.
AAAAGTCGATTTAGGGTAGTATAAAGTCATCCTAACTCTCTATCCAGTGCATGCTTCACTACATAAGCATTTAGATATGTTAAGGGCCACAGCTTCCTTAGGATTATGTTTACTTTTTTAAAAAAGGAATTATAGAATTACTCAATAGAGGAAATTCCCCTGATAATATGGTTAAACGCAGAGCGTAATCACTCAGTCAGCTGCTTCTGTTGTGGAAGGAACATAAGAGAGTTGAACTTGCTGTAGATTTAAAAGATACCCCCCACGCCAATGATAGAAATAAACAAAATTCTAGACTTTTAAATTTATATTTATTTTATATTTATTTTTAGAAACAAAACAAAACCTAAAATAGAAAACCATCTTAATGCTAAATTGTTTGAAACAGACTAGGAATTTTAGAAGTGTTTAGGGAAGAGGAAAGAAAATGTGACTGGGTCATGGGGGGAAGTGAGGATCAACTTGGCTTTAGAATGAGGATACTTGTTGGATAGGAGATGAGGAAGGAAGAACGTTTCTACAATTGTCCCCCTAGAGTAGGCACAAGCCTAAACACCTCCACAGTCTATCAGGCCACTGTAGAAGATTCTAACATTGTGGAGGCCATTATTATTGTTGTTGTTGTTGTTATTGTTATTATTATTTGCCTGCCTAGCAAGCTCTTCCATGGGCCTTTCTCTAGCTACCAGAGTATGTGAGCCAGGTATGGTCACTTTACACCACCCCATCCCCAGGGGCCTAACAACAATCTAAGTGAGGTTAGTAATACAAGGAGAGCCAATGAGCATCTTTCCCTGTGGTTCATGGGGGCACGTGGCTGAGGCTGCTACCAGCCCTATATCCTGCCAGTAGAGAAGGCCATCTTCCAGAAAAAGAGAGTAAAGTGAATACATGAGGAGAAGCAGTGATGAGCAGATATGAGAGAAGAATGGAAAAAGAATCCAGGAGACAGAGTCCTTGGTGCGTTGCCTTTCTTCAATCTTGAGCCTACCCCAGTAAACATCAATAACTTCCTTTTTTGCTAAGTTAGTTTGAGTTGGGTCTCTGTCACTTAAATGAAAACAGGACCTACTCCAGGTATCTTTCCTGTCGATGCAGAATAACCAATAACCATTCTATAGATAATAGAAATAGGTGAGTTTTACTTGAGCCAGAGTGACGATTGTAACCCAGGAAGGCCTTAGAGAGTGTTCTGGAGAATCATGGTTCAGTACAGTCTTATATCTTTTTAGGACAAAGAACATACATTAACACACCCAGGATACATTTTCATTTAAGTTTCAAGGAGGTACTTAGTTGCAAATTAGCAGGTCAACATGACCCTGATGTCGGGAAAGGGACTAATCCGGGCGTTACCAATAGGACGTTCCAATGGGGCGTAGGAGGGGAAGTATGCATTCTTATCTTAAGAGTGCATTCTTTACTGGTTAAGCAGATGTACAATGTATGTTTGATAGGCCATAAGTCAGGCTTTTTAGTTCAAGCCAAATCAGTTTTGAACCCAAATAGTTACCCCATATACTTTAATATGTGAAAATCTCTTGTCATTCCTAACTCTCCTCACCCATCATTACAGCTGGCAAACTGTTGTAGGAAAATCTTTTTTAAATGCTACTTTCTGAATATTATTTCTTTTCACGAAAACTTCTATGGCACGATTCCCTCCTCTATGGAGTCTATTTTCCTTTGGCTTAATTTCAAAACCAAAAAGGATGTTATTGGTGAGCTCTCAGATATTCAAAGCACTAAATGACCTAGGGTATAACCCAAGAAAAGCCTAACGTCAAATGCCCTGGTCCATTTTGGAGGCTGTAATGAGTTTTTCTCTCAGAGTGACAGAATTCTTAATGTTGTCTAGTGGGAGGTGATCACCATCATCGATGGCATCTCGGCTGAATCTAAATTTAAATTTTGGACTCATATGAGCTCAACCTGCAGGACTTTCCTTGGGGAGGATGGGAGCTTTCAGAAAAACTAAAAGTTTTTCTGCTTTAACCTACAGCAGACTAGAAAATGGCCTAATCTGATAAATGGCAGAATTCACTGTCTTTACAAGTGCATATCCCAACTGATTCAGGTGCCTTTTTTGGAGAACACTGCCATTCCCTGGACATCTTTACAGCAATAACAGAGCACTAGAATACAATTCCCACATCCTCAGCTGGTTTTCAGGGGCTGGGTTGGTTAGCATTCATGGAAATGCCTTCTTTAATGCACAGAGATGGACCAATCCAGCGTGTGTTGGATTCATAGACTGTCATGATTTATTGCTTAAGTATCTGGGACTTGGCGGAGTGTTTTCTGCTAAGCAGATTTTTTTGAACAATGAGTTTTATTTGAATGTATTAGAATTCATATGTTTTTCATTAATTTGCAATTAACTCATATCAAGATGTTATTTTATAAGAACAGTTTAACATCCATCAAACCCTCTGAGTAATTTTTTTGTATGCTCTAAGTTCCTTTGTGACCTCAGAAGACATTAGGCATGGTATCAAAGGCAGCTGACTCAAAGGTGAAGACATGGATTTGGTGAGAGCAGATCACAATGAGTATTGAATGAAGAGCCAACCGAGTTTAACTGCAGAAGTAGCTAACTAGAAATTGAAGCCTGGGTTCCAATTTAGCCTGTTGTGAGATGATGAACTTGCCGTGCCTTGATCTTCTCTTCTATATAATGGGAGTGACAGAGAGTTGTTCTAAATACAAACGAACATAAAATTATAAAAACATCTTGAGAGATGGGACACAACTCAGTAAAAGTAAACAATATTATTATTGTAGTCCATCAGACCTTTCTTCCTCAACCATGATGGCAGACTTACTTGATATTGAGATGAGTCCTGCCTCTGACATGCACTCCCCAAGTTATAAACTAACATGGGTCGTGTTTCCCAAACACTTCCCACGGCCTTTATTTTATTTTTCCATAAATGCAAGTTCTGTGGTTCAATTGGATAAGCACAGGATTTTGAGTCAGAACTGCATATGTTTGAGACGTAGAATTGAAGGCAAGTCAATTATCCTGTTCCTTCGATGCTTTTCTCCCTCCTTGGAGGAACATGGGGGCAAATAGACAGTGATATGAACGCGTGGGGAATTTGCCTATGAAGTATTGCTCATCTACCTGCCTGAATCAGAAGAATGGGACTATTTTTTTTTCAGAGTTGTATATTCAATATATAAATTAATATATAAATATATGTAATATAATCTAACAAATGCATTAATGATGTAATTTTTACCAGAAGTTGTTAGGGTAATATTTATCACATTTTAGTTTTATCCTCATTACTTGTTGAAAAGAGATCATTTTTTTCTTACTAAACTAGGAAGATTCTTGTGACATCTTTTCACCCAGAAGAATCTTCAGAGTGGAAAGAGAAGTGGTTGCAGCTACAGGGGAGGCCATGCCTGGGTTACACCTCACTTCTTCTCTCTTGGACTCCTGTATGAGCCTGTTGATTTTCCTGCTCTTCTTGTTCCCAATTAGTGTACAGGCTGCTGCCAGAATTTTCCTTCTAAATTACAACTCTGGTTATGTAATTCCACTGAGCATAAATTTTGATGACTCCACACTGACTGTTAAATTAAATAGAAATGTATCAAAGTAACATTCAGAATTCTCTAAAATATGATTTAAACTTTTTTGGCCCTCTGATAAGACCCTTTAGTTTTTTTATGCTCTGTCAAATTAGATTATTTGTTCTTTCCCAGACACAGCCTGCGTCCTTACCTTGGAAAGCCATTTTTCTCGATTTTTTCCTATTGAATTTCTTTGTTATGGAAGGCCTATCTCAAAAAGCCACCACCTCCATAAAGCCTGCCACGTTCTCCCAATAGCTATTTGTGTGTGGTGAATACCTGTACTTTGGTGTGAGTCAGTATGAGCCTTTCAGGGCAGAGCCTGATGCCTGTCAGCTTAGTCTTCTACCATATTAATAACCCTAGCATTGATCGTGTAGCAGATCGCCAATGAATATTTCTTGAACTGAGAATTGAGTTCAAATGCTCTCTTCAACTTTTCTCCACCCACTTCACAAATTCTTCTGATAAGCTCAGCCAATAGCTTCCTTTGTCTACACGACAGCACTTTTTTTTCTTTTTTTTTTTTTTTACTATTTCTCCCACTGTTTGACTTTGAAACTCATATCCTGCCTTTTGTTCCTCTTGCTTCTTTTCTCAAGAGTTGGCTCCCCAAATTGCATTTTAAATATCTTAAAAACACAGACTAGGTTGAATGCATAGCACCTTTCAAAGCACCTGGAGAGTGCCCTGTTATAATAGATGCTCAATTGCTCGTTACTGATTGACCAATCCCAATAGTAGGAGATATGGTCTATAAGAAAGAGGTCAATTTTGTCATCTGCTGTGGTTGGGCCTCCCAGAGAGTACAGATGTTTTAGACTATTGGGAAAGAAGTACTAATGACCTCAAGACCAGAATATAGTCTGGAGTAATTTACAATAAATCATTATTGAGCAAATCCTATTTCTTAATTTTGGAAAGGTTAGGAATGCACTTAGACCACTTTATTTAAACTAATATAGGTTAGAATTGTCCAGGCTACTTGGCCAGCAATTGCTAAGTAAAACTATGGAAGGCTCTCAGCTTTATCGAGAGAGAAGGGTTATATTGATGGATTAATTCTTCCTTGGGAATAATGCCTACAATTTAGGTAGCTGCCACCAGTAGCATGGTGATGACTGGCAGTTATAATGGGAGGTGCATATCAGTATCTCTGGGGACTTGACATATTATAATACACATTCCTGGACCCCACCCACCCTAGAGTTTCTGATTCAGATGGTCTGAATTGAGAACCAAGCATTGTTTTTTAAAAGCTCCCAGATGATTCTGATGTACATCTATAGTTAAAAGCCATTGGTTTGGAATTTGGGATATCTTGATGTCTTCAGGTAAGGTTAATTGGAACCAAACATAGAAAGTGGGAAGCACTTGACTTTCCTATTTCTATATAATTATTTATTCAGAAAATTATATATATATATGAGCTTTTTTTTGCCTTCTTATAATACCTAAGTTAGAGTCAAAGAAATGCACACTTCTAAGCATTGAACCCAAGAAGGGCTTTGACTTAACCGAGACAAGCTCTGAGTATTTAAGACTTTACTTTCCTTTTATCCTAAAGAAAGGTTTTTAGTATTCTCTGTTAGGGGACTCCTTTGGTACTTTTTCATGGCTCTAGGCCCCTTTCCAGCTATCCCTAACTTCTATTCAAAGGAAAGGTGTGATTTTTTTCTTCTGGAAGGCTCCTTGTTGCTCTGCAATCCTTAATTACCCTTAAATACTCTTGCCTTTGTGTGCTTTTGATCGGTGGACTGCTGCCTGGTTACTGAGCCCTTGGATTCAGTCTTACTCTCTACCCTCCAGCTCTGAATTACCTTCTAAAAGGATAGTTTTGGACCTATGCTTGTTACTAATTCCCTCATTCAGAGCCCCGTTCTGTTTTATTTTAGTCTTCTCAAATGGGCTACACGCTTTTAAATCTGAACATCTAAAAACCATCAAACAAAGCTGTTTTTAAACAAGATTGTATAGATGATGTATGGCTGTTATTAACATGAACTGCGCTTAAAAATTTCTCAGGAAACCACAAGCATTAATCTGGGGGGATGTACAGCACTGAGTACCCTCCACATCTGTGCCATATTGATGTCTTTTCTATAAAACAATCTTTCAACAGAGTCCTTTTGGTACTTATGTCCACTTAAATGGGGGTTATTGAGTACAATTTTACTCTAAAACAGTGCTTTATCAAGATTGAAATTCTAGGAACGTTTATTGAGTAGCTCATGTGCCAGCCGTTGTGGAAGGCACAATGTAATTCTTAAAACAGCCTTATAAACAGCTATGATTCATGTTATTTTATATCAGAAAATTGAGGCTGAGGGAGTTAACCTAATTTGCACAAGGTCAGTGTAACTTGGAGTTTATTTCGTGTCTCACTCATTGCAGCGAAGTCAGCAGCCACTTGGCCCACTAGCCCACGGCATGGAGGTTTAAGACAAATTGTAAAGGAGCCGGATTCAGAGCATCTGTCCATAGTGTTCTTTCAATCCATAGGAAGGATGCTATAATAGCACATTGATGGTGTTGTTACAATTAGTCAATAACACCAACTGATGTGTCATTTGGTGAACATAAGCCTCTGGAAAAATGGGCATGCTCTTACAAATCTAACAGGTTTATTTAGGAGTCTCAATTCAGTTAAGGAGTTAATGACTTTTTTTCCTCTCCAATTCTGCCTTGACTTTGTTGATTTGAAGACTTTTCTGACTTTAGGCAAAATCTTGGGTGGATTCTATATATTTCTGGTCAATTTTGATTACTGTAACTCAGCCCGGTTTTCAATTTTCAAGATCAGATCTAATCCAAAGCTCTTAATTTTTCTTGCTCCATCTCTCAGGCCCAGACACCTCCAGTGTCTTGGAATGGGAGGAGGGAGAGGGGAAGAGGGGAAGCATCTCTGTATTCACATGGCCCTGGTTTAGATCCCTCCAGTTGGTGGTCGATGTTTCTCTGCCGGCCTTTGGTGCCTCTGTGGGGCAGCATCCAAGTGTTGACCTTCTCCCAGGGCATGAGGCTGTGGTGTCCCCACTACCCAGTTCTCTGATGTTGGAATCCCATATTTTCCAGCCCCCACAAGCCCCACCACCAGCAGTCTAGTCACAGCTTCCTGCTGCCGTAGTCCAGCCTTCGGCCAGCACTTGGTGAACAGCTTGCTTGGGTAAGCTTCTATAAAGGACAGCTGGAGCACAGCTAATTTCTGCCGTGTCCATTTGGCCCTTAGGAACTTAAGTATCTTCCACTTCAGCAGTCTCCTGTTTCTACCGTAACGTCATTCTTATTCTCTTTTCCCTTGCTCAAATAGGCAGAGGCTAAGCTTACCTACAAATAGCATCCCTTCTTGTAGGAAAGCCCTCTTGGAATTGTCTCTAACCACCTTCCTACCCTCCAGGCTATCCAGAGAAGAAAAACAGCCCCCACTTGGAAAGGGAGATTCCTTCCCCCTTTGTATTCAAGGCCAATGTCTTCACCTCACCCTGCTTTTCTAGTGCAACAGTCATTCCAACCTTGCCTGCAATTAGAATCACCTGGGGAACTTAAAAAAGTCCAATTGCCTAGGATGGCACCCCAGACCAATTAAATGATTAACTCTACTGAAGGCATCCAGGCATCAGAGTTGCAAGCTCCCGGGTGATCCTAATGTGTAGCCAAGGTTGAGAACCCCTGTGTATAGATTAGAAGTGGGGGTGAGAATGATTTTTAGGTCACCTGGTTTTGCCACATCTTGATAAGCCCCAGCAGGTGTTGCAGGTATCCTTAGGTGTTGACATTCTTTTTAAAGTGTGGCTACTTCTCTTCTATTGTTTCCAGCCCAGCTGTGAAGCCTAGCAAACCATTCTGGGAAAAATTCCCCTCAACATCCTGTTACACAAGATGAAATGACATCCTCAAGAATAGAAAGTGAATTGAAAAAAGGGCTTGCTGTTTTCTTCGGCTGTGGCCCCTAAAGGAAGGTGCCCATAATGTTAAGCATCACCAAGTATTTGTGCTGCGAGTGAGCTGTATGGAAGGGTGCAGGCAGCTTGCTTTCTATGCCTTCGTTTCCAGGACAAATAAAAGCAGACACAGCATGTGGTTATTTTTTGTTCTCTTGCTCTTTTTGTTTGTTTAAGGAATGCACAAGGCTGAGGCTTTTTTGTTGTGGTTTAACTAGTCATGGTTTGGTTGTAGTGAGATGCAAAATGAGTATAGCTAAGGAGAGAGAAATTCCATCTGTGAAAATGAGAAACACAACCAGCTCTCAAGTTGGTGGGGAAAAGGAAGCATTTTGATACAGAGATAGCAAAGAGCCTCAGTGACTGGGATCAGGAAAACCTGTCTTGGCTGTGTCAAAACAGAAATTTTAAGGTGAAAAGAACGTGGGATTTAGTCAGGAATCTTGTGTTCTGGACTTGACTCTGCCACTGACTGGTTTAGAGAGACAGTGGTTAGTAACCTGACATGTGGAGTCCACGTTGGCCAGCCTGGGAACTGGCCCTGGCTTTATCACTGAACAAGAGAAGTCTCTTAACTTCCTTGTGCTTCAATTTCCTCATCTGTAAAATGAGGGTCACAGTGGCACCTACATCAAGATTGTTATGAGGATTAAATGAGTTCGTATTTCAAGAGGCTCTATGTGAGCAGTTGTTAAATAAAAAATATTAAATTTGGGCAACTCATTGGACCTTTCTGCACTTCAATTTCCTTATCTCTAAAATTCAGAGCCGAAAACCTGGTTTTGGTTACTATAAATAAAGCTGCTGTGAACATTAGCATACACAGTTTTGTGTGGACATATGTTTTTGTTTATCTTGGGTAAATACCTAGAAGTGGAATTTCTGGGTCACGTGGTAAGGGTGTGTTTGACTTTATAAGAAAATGCCAAAATGTTTTCCAAAGTGGCTGTGTCATTTTGCATTCCCACCAGCAATGTTTGGGATTTCCAGTTGCACCGCATCCTCGTCAGCACTTGGTCTTTTTAAACTTGAGCTAGTCTAGAGAGTGGGTTGGTACTTTGCATTGTGGTTTTAATGTACGTTTCTCTAATGACTAGTGATGTAGAATATTTTTCATGTGCTTTTTTTCATTTACTTCTCTTTTTGGGGAAGTGTCTAAGTATTTTGTTAAAATTGTGGGTCATTTGTCTTATTATTGAGTTTTGAGAGTTCTTTGTATACTCTGGACACGTATTCTTTATTGTATAATGTTGGGAGATAATTCTCCACAGATCTCTCATGTTCCTGCAAATATTGTTAGCAGAGACACTGAGGGCTATTGTTCCAGACTATCTTTTGAAAGGTGTTTGTATACCAAAAAAGCCTTGGGCAATTGAGACAGTGTCTCCCTTTGGGGAAGGGAAAATTTGTTTACTGTCTAGGATAATAAAGATAATATCTCCCAGGTTTGTTTGCAGCCCTTTAAAAAAGTGGGCTTTCCTAAGCTTGGTATTACTGAGTTGTGATGCAAATCTGCTGTATACAGCGTCCACCAGGGCCCAGCTGCACATCACCCACATAGGCGCTTGCTCTGCTGTAAGTAATAAAGTTCTTTGTCTATGACCCAAGAGTCTCAGGTCCTCTGCTAGAATCCATGAAACTGTGGCAGGCTAACCTGTCAGTTTGCTAGTATTATAAAATCTCAGACCTTTCATAGCTTTTGACAGACACATGTTTTCCCAAAATTTTTATCTCAGTCTATGGCTTGCTTTTTCATTTTCTTAACAGTGGCTTTTAAATATTTAAATTTTGATAAGGTCTTTTTATAGGTCTTAAAATAAGGTTTTTAATTATAGTTCTTGCTTCTTGTGCCCTGTAATAATAAATCTTTGCCTATCTCAAGGACAGAAAGAATTTTTTCTTCTGTTTTCTTCTAGAAGCTTTATAACTCTAGGTTTTACATTTTTGGCCTATAAGTCATTTTGAGTTAATTTTTATATACAGCGAGAGGTTCATTATTATTTTCACTTAGGGATATTTAATTGTTCCAGCACCAAGTGTTGAAAAGATTATCCCCTCCCTACTGAATTTCCCTGGCATCTTGATGAAAAACGAATTGGCCAAATATGAGTAGGTCTATGTACATATTTTCTATTCTGTGCCATTCATCTATATGTATATCTTTAGTCACACTATCTTGATTATTGAAACTTTATAATAAAGTCTTAAAATCAGATAGTGTAAGCTCTACAACTTTGTTCTTCTTTTTGAAAAATATTTTCAATATTCTAGATCATTTGCATTCCACAGAAATTTGAGGATCAGCTTGATGATTTCTACAAAAAATGGTATCTAGGGTTTTTATTGGGATTATATTGAATCTTTAGATCTATTTGGGGAGAAACGACATCTTCACAATACTGAATCTTTTGATTTATTACTGCAATATATCTCTTAATTTCTTCAGGTCTTTGCTTTCTCTCAGCAATGTTTTGTACATATCTTGTAAATATTTTGTTGAGTTTATCCCTAAATATTTAGTATTTTTTGGTGCTATTACAGATGGTAATGCTTTGTTTTAAATTTTAATTTCCAATTGTTCATTGCTAACACACAGAAATTCAATGAATTTTTATATATTGACCCTGTATCTTGCAATGTTGCTAAACTTACTAATTAATTTTAATAGTTCCTTTGTGGGTCAGTTCCACAAGTTATTCTACATAGACTATCACATATTCTGGGAATAAAAAGAGGTATAATTTTTTCCCTCAATCCGTATACGTTTGATTTCTTTTTCTTGCCCTATTGTACCAGATAGGACCTCCACAACAGCATTAAATGGAAATAGTGAGAGTAGGCATCCTTGACTTATTCCTGAACTTAGGGGGAAAGCACTCAGTCTTTCATCATTTAGTATGATGTTAGTAGTAAGTTTTTCATAGATGCTCTTAGTTTCAAGAAATTCCCTTCTATTCCTCGTTTGCTGAGAGTTTTTATCATGAATGGATGTTGAATTTGGTCAAGGGCCTTTTCTGTATCTCTTAAGCTAATTGTATGGTCTTTCCTTGTGTAGGCTCTAGAAATGATGAATTACACTGATTGATTTTTGAATGTTAAAGCGACCTTGTATTTGTGGAGTAAAACCAATATGGCTGTGATGTTTTATTCTTTTTTTATATAATTGGATTAAATTTGCTAAAATGTTGTTAAAGAATTTTGTGTCTATGTTCATGAGAAATATAGGTTTTTAGTTTTTTTTTTTTTATTGGATGCCGTTATCTGGTTTTGATATTAGGGTAATCATGTCCCTTCCCCCCGATTTATTTTCTAAAAGAGTTTGTGTATACATGGTGCTATTTCTTTCTTAAGTGTTTGATAGAATTCATAAGTGATGCTATCTGTGTCTGGACTTTTCTTTTGCAGGAAGTTTTGAAACTATAAATTCATTTTCTTTAATAAATATGGGACTATTCAGGTTATCTTTTTCTTTTTAGTGAACTTTGGTAAATAATGTCTTTCAAGGCATTTAAACACTTCATTAAAGTTGTGAAAATTATTGACATAAAGTTCATTATTTTCCCTTATTATCCTTTTGATGTCTATAACTTATGTGGTAATGTCCCCCTTAGCTTCTGATTTGGTAATTTGTGTTTTTCTCTCTCTTCTTTCCTCCCTTCTTCCCTCTTTTCCTCTGTTCCTCTGTACTATTTCCAGTGTTCTTCATTCTTATGTGTATATCAAAAATTCCCTCTGGAATCATTTTTCTTTTTCCCCAAATATTATTTGTAACATTTTTTTGCAGTGCGTTTCTGCTGGCAATGTATTATCTCTGTTTTTGTATATCTGCAGAAGCCTTTATTTCACCTTCAGTTTTTGAAGATATTTTTGCAGGGTGTAGAACTCTAAGTTACATTTATTTTTATTCTTTCCATTATCTTCTGGCTTGCAATGTTTCTGACCAAAATTTCATGTCATTCTTATCTTTGTTCCTTAAAATATAATGTGTTTTTATCCCCTCTGGTTATTTTAAAGTATATTTAAAAAATTATTAATTTTTAAGCAATTTAATTTGATGTGATTTGGTGTAGTTTTCTTCATTTTTCTTTAGCCTTTGACCAATGAAATTATTGGATTTTGGATTTGTGGTTTTTTAGATTTCATCAAATCTTTTAAAATTTTCATCAGTCTTTTAATTTATTTCACCTTTCTTCATCTCTCCTCACTTTCCTACTTCTCTGTGTAGGGAAGTTAAACGAGAATGTGTGAAAATTCCATTATCTCTGGCCTTTTTATAAGAAGGCTGCTGTTGTGGGGGAAAAAAATTTTAAATTTAACAACTACCCTTTTTTTTTTGCCTTTTAATGCCATTTAATAGTAAAGTAGGTTGAGTAATATTGATTATTTCTACGCTCCTAGAAAATAGGTAATATATATTTACCTTTCTCAACACAGGACATACTAGACAGTTGCTTTTATACAGATCATTTTATACATGATCTCTTTGGTTTTTCTATTTTTCCTATTAATTGGTTATTAGGAAAAGTCTTACTTTTAAGTGACTCTTACTTTTATCTTTCTGAGGACCATGAAAATTCATGTGATTCTAATGATTTTTGTAAGCTTATGTTTAAGAATGGTTACATTTGTGTATTTTTTAGAACACTGATATGTTCTATAAAATATTTTATGCAAAACAATATATATATTTTTTGGTAAATGGATAAACTGTTATATGCTGTGGTCTTGTGGTATCGTAAAGTTTAAGAGCAGAGTAGACAGATTAAATTGAGACTCTGGGTACTTTCTTTTGAATAGTTTCATAATATTGTAGACATATATTGAAAATGTAGCATATTTTTCTAGAACTTTATCTTAAGGAAAGTTATAATTTTACTGTTTGGCTCTATCTGTATCCAACAGATTGTCACATGGTTGAATGACTGTCTAGATATTAAAAAAAAAAAAAGCCATTTAGGCTAATAACCCTGTCCTCAGGTCAAGCAGAGTATAAGGTTCAGAGATCTGTTATGTGCCCCCAAATAAACTAGTTCTGTGGCTGATCTTGTCAGGTTATGTAGCAAGAGGATTATCTGTTATATCTAAACTGGTAACTGGCTCTTTTTTTGGAGTATTTGAAATGGAAACAAATATTTAAATATATTGATGTGTGCAGTACTTTAAAATTTGTTAATTTCCTCAACATCCTATGAGGTAAAATGGAAGAAATTACTTATATGTAAATTTAGTATCTAGGGCATTAAGAATTTAGGTACTTTTCTAAGGAGTCAGGATCAGAACAGCCTTTGAATTTTAAAGGCAAATTGGTTCTCCAAATTCTGGTCTCTGATGAGTCACATGGGTGAAAAGCTCTATTCAAGAGATCTTTATTCTCTGCTTTGGTATTTTTGTGGGTAGTCTTGTCTTGGTTAATTTGAAACCAAGGTTACTCACAAGTCCTTAATTTGGACACAACTGGTTTAAGTGGTCAGCTTACTATTCTTTAAAAAAAAATGCAATGGCATTGGGCTAATCATGGGAATTAAAGTATGTTAGAAGCATCTCCTGCAGTCAAGAAACCCTATTGCTCATCTTAATCACTTTCCCACACATTCAAAGCTATGTTTTGAAGGGGAGGGAATTATTCAGAGAAGTTGAGTATGTATTATGTGTGTATGTATGTATATATATACATACATACATACACACATAAATGTTTGTGAGAGATACAAGTTGTTTATGGCAATAAGGATTGTAGTGGTTTGAGGTAGTAGAAATAGTTTGTTTTTAATGTCAGGAATTTGGAAGGAAAATGAGGGCGACAGTGAAATATTACTTTCCTAATGATTAATTAGTTATGAAAGACTATTTTTCATCCACAGATGAAGTGTTACCATCTTATGAATTTTATAGGCAGAAGATATGCTTCATAATCTCTTTCATACATGGAAATTACGTTTTTCTTCTAAGTAGTTAGTTTTTCTCATATAATAAAAGGTCTGTGGTAGGTTTTTGCTGGCATTGATTCGGCTCCTTGATAATTCCATCAAAGATACAGGATCTTTTTCTCTTTAGCTCCATTGTGCTTATTTTGTTGTCTTCTGTCCTTAGGATTACTGCCTTATGGTTACAAGATGGCTCCTGAAGTTTCAGTCAACTACAGCATGCCTTATTCAAATCAGGACGCTGAAGGAAGGGGCCATGCCTCTTGTGTCTTTTCCCTTTTAACAGTTACACAAAAATGCCAGAAGCTACCAGCAGACATTTCCCTGTACATTTCATGGCCAGGACTGGATCATGTGACTATACCTAACTGCAAGGGAGGCTGGGAAATCAAGGAACAAAATTGTTAAGATTGACTTGGTCTAATCATAATCTATCACCTGAGTCTGGGCACATTGCTACCCTAAGGCATAAAGTGTGGGGGTGAATATTGAGTAGAAACTAACAGTGTCAGTCACATAGGGTCATATTTTATCCTTCATTACTATGATTTAAGTAGTCCTCCTCTATATAATGAAGCAGTCCATGTATTCACTAAAAGAGAATTATCTTGTACTCTAAAATTCTTTACCCTACAAATGCCAAAATGCCTCTGTGAAGTATCTTTATTTATTGACTCTCTGTCTCTTTACTTTCGTGGAAGTAAATTCAACTAATACTTTACTTTCGTGGAAGAAAATTCAACTAATTTGTGAAATATTTGATTACAGATCCAGAATAGGAAGGAAATATAACCTACTCCTCAAAATGTGTAAATATAAATTATCATAAAACTTTCATGAAAGCAAAAGATACTCCTAAATTGAAGCTGTATAGTAGTTGCATAGGAAATAGTGTGCTCTCACTGGCTTGATTCTTGAGTCTTTGACAGTGAGTAGATTCCAAAATTTAGGTCATATGTCTGTGTTGCATCATTTAATCATCAGGATATTGAAGCAAATCTTTGAAAATAAATTTAACAAATATATAGTAAACATCACTTTGTTTCAGGAACTGTGCTAGCACAATGGAGATAAAAAAGATGCAAATTAAATTTCTTCCTTCCAGCTCACAACAAAATGACATGAATTTCTCGGTAACACAGGATAGGAAGTATTCAAAGTCTAAACAGTAAATTGGATTTTTTTGTTACCAAGACTACCAACTTGGGAGTCTTGATATCCAAAGTATGAGGCTATAAGTATAGGGCTAGGTGCTCAGTTTTAAACAAAATAAATAAAATTAACAAACATCACACCAAAAACACTATTTTTCCAATTTAGGATATAGAGATAGAGGTGATAGTATTTTGATAGAGATATGAGGTGACAGTATTTTCCTACTTTCAAGCTGATTGTTTGGGCGTTCTGAAGCCATGGTTTAAGTTAGGTGGGCAAAAGAAATAATGCTGCTACATTTAAAAGTTATTTTCACATACAAGTTACACTCAATGTTCATTCTAGAGACACATGAATAAAGAAATAATTGAAGAAAAATCAAGTGTCTAGGTTCATGGAAATTTATTTTGAAAATATGATGGTCTGGGCCCCGTGCTAAAGCACATGCCTGTAAGGTGTCTTATTTTAGAGATGTGGAAGCTAAGTCTCAGGGATGAGTAACTTTCCCAAGTTCTCATAGGATATCAAGCCATAATGGCAGTTCTGGCAGCCCTAGAGGGTTGGGGGATAAAGTTTCTGAATCCATGTTCTACAGCTAATATAGTGGTGCTCCACTCTGGCTCACATTGAATCACCTAGGGAGCTTTAAAAAATATGAGTGCCTGGACCCACCTTTATACCAATTAATCCAAATTGCTGGTGTTGGGGCCCAGACATTGGTATTATAAAACAAAAAAACAAAAAGCAAAAACTTCCTCAGGTGATTCTTTGTGTAGCCAAGGTTGAGAACCACTAATTATGCTGTAGACCTGAGGACATGCTTAACTGTGTTGTTGAATCAGGGTGATCCATAGCCAGTGGGTTCTCAGACACTCAATTCATGTGGTATTTCATGACCCGAAAGCAAATATAGACAAGTTCCTTGTGTCTTATTTGAAATAGTGTCATGAAATAGCATCATCTTTTCTAGCCATTATTCTTTTTTCTGTTTTCAAATGACTCATGCTGAACAGTACACTTATTTCATGTTGCAACTTGGTCCTTCACGTGGTTGTCCCAGTGCCCATTTATCTTTGTGGTCGTGGGCGCAGCCTAGAAATTTAGAGCGATGCAAGTCATTTAGAAATTCAAAACATGATTTCTGGTAATGCTTCAGGAAGTATTT
This sequence comes from Ceratotherium simum simum, assembly GCF_057802395.1. NCBI lineage: Eukaryota > Metazoa > Chordata > Mammalia > Perissodactyla > Rhinocerotidae > Ceratotherium > Ceratotherium simum. The sequence continues at coordinate 51,226,982 of NC_141900.1, read as the reverse complement.
TAAGGTTGATTTTCATTTCCACAGTGCCCTGGACTCCTTCCTGAAATAGGTTAAAAACTGGTTATTGGCAGAGAGGAGAAAAGGTGGAAGGGACTTGGGCTAGCACTAAAGATCTGTGTGATTAGTCCTGATTTAAATGCTGGACATGACAATTGAGTCACTTATGGCTTCTCTAATTATGAATCTATTTTTCTGGAATATTTATTTTAACACTACCTGGGTGAAGATTTGTAAGAGTGTTTAGTTTAACTCATTCTTTTTAAAGGAACTGAGAGCCTAGTTTTGTCACACATGCACACACACCCATAAATATACTTTCTTCCTTTTAGATAAAATGGGGGGAAAGGGCAGAGGTGAATTCTGTTAGATATATTCTGACCTAGGACAGAGTCCAAATATTATGTCATTCAGGTTTACCCAAACCTTAGGTAGACAGATTGTTTTCCAGGTTCTCTAATTCATCACCCCTGGTTCTCAGAACTCTTTGAAATTTTGTGTGTTTGTATGTACTTTTAAAAAATTGTGCATCATACTCCCCTCCTCTGCCTAGAGCAAAGTTGTTTTGCCAAAATGACTTATTTGATTCCCAAACTTACTATTGATCGGGCATGGGACTCCAGACAAATTGCTTAACTCCTCTGATACTGAGTTCATTCATCTCTAAAATGAAGATAATATTATCTACAGCTTAGCATGGTTGCAGGAATTAAAATTACATAATTTATGTAAAGCACCTAGTACAAAGTCTGGGACATGGTAGCTCCTCAATAAATGTAATCTATCTTCTCTTTTCCTTCCCCTTCCGTCTATCAAAATACATTCTCAGGAAGAAGCTGATGCCAGTTATTTGCACGTAAGTGGGAATTTGTCATTTTTTTTCATTTCCTAGAATATTATATAGAAGTAGACTTCTAATAATAGTAATGATAATAATAATAGACAGTTATGATGCTTACTATATACTTTACTATGTGAGTTGTTGATTAGATGGCTTGTCTTCTTTATAGAAATTTAATATCAGTGAGTGGGGAAAGGTTATTTTTGTGTGTGGTTGGTTGGAGAACAGAGTCGTCACTCCATGCAGGCAGCTTTCTCCTCTGCATACGAGGAAAACCCACCCCAAGTCACACTCAGTGATGTGTTTGTGCACGCAGCAGTTAATGACCATCATAGAACAAACTATCAACAGAGCTCTATCCCAACTGATTCAGGGCACGGTTAATCACAAAAGTCAGGATCTGTAAGACACAGGTTCTGGGAAATAAATTAGGCTGGACTTCTATGAAAATTGTTATAAAGAAGTAACAATAATTAGGAGAATGGAAAATATGACCTTCAGCCATTTGGTGCTGTGGTAAATATACAACAACACAGCCCACTTCAGGCTGGAGGATGTGAGAAAATCTGTGCAGTGGCGGCTTGAACTGTCTTTGAAATATCTCTCAAAGACACTCCTGCTGGGTTACTTGTCAGAAGTGCCCTAAGTCTATTTTTCTAGAGACATGGAGCCCTTTATTCAAGCATCTGTAGAAAAAAAGCAGACAAGGCTTTAGATTCTGCTCTCTCATCCTCTTGAAGGCATACCTTATTTACAAAGGGAGATTTAGATTACATGATTCCATAAAACTTGGCATAGAGAAACTGAAAGCAAATATTTATTCTACAAGGATGGGTTAGCAGTGTTAAGGTACTGAGACTTACCTTGTACAACTTTGAAGAAATTTATTAAGTTGTTAATGGAATGATATTATCTATAATTAACAAATGTTAAGAGACTGCTGTCTGATTTCTGGTAAATATTTAACAACATGTGAATCAGACAGCAAAAATGGAATCAGGTCCCTCCTCTTTACCACCCTCCCACCCCCAAAAAAAATCTACATTTTTTTTTGGCTCAAAGTCAGGATTTTTCCCATGGAACTGGCCTCTTTGTTACTGTATATCCTTAAAGTTTCTGGATCAGCGCTATAGGGAAAGTGACACAGACTCAAAGAACCCTCAGGTAATTTTGCTTCATTTTGCTGATTCATATAAAGAAATACAATCCCCAGTTCTTACTGAGAATACCCTAAATAATGCCTTAATCCTGATTTGGACTAAGAAAAACTAAAGGTCTTTTTGCTTCTTTCTCTTTTTCTCTCTATAGTATATGTGTGTGTGTGTGTGTGTGTGTGTGTGTGTGTGTGTGTGTGTATTTTAAAAAAATATTTGCAACTTTATTGAGATCCTGAATGCCTATACCAAGTTTCCCTGAACATATGACTATGTCGTGTTGAAACTTCTTTTGGTGTTGATTCTACCTGATTAGTTTCAGCTCTTTAATAGCCTGGAGGTTGTGAAAGTTGTTGTCACAGGGGTCCAGAATATTGGCATATGACTTCAAACAAGAGATCAAAGCGAATTTCCAGAGGAGTTCCAAGTGTGTTCTGTAACTGCTGGTAAAGAGTATCCAACATTCATGACTCATTAACTGTATCTACAACACATAGAAGGAAGTGGAGATTTGGTACTTGCCTAGTCATTAGTTTGTTATCCACCTACACTGATAGAACACATTAATTATACTAGTTGGTTAATTGACAGATCTCTACTTTGCTTTTTGTTTTATAGACATCCTAGTATGTAGATGCCGAATGTATTGTTCTAGCCTTTACACAATTCTTAGGATGACTTTTGGCCAGTCTAAACATTGCCTAGGAATTGTTTATCATGGGTGATTTACTCCTCCTGAAGCATGTATACTATTAATTTCTGCTTAAGAATCTCCAGCAAAGCAAACATTTACACAAAGAGGGTGATTCCCTTCTAGCTGCAGGGATGGATCAAGCCAATGGTACCAAAATAGATATGACTGTGTCTGAGTCCCCAAGACTTTAATCACACTTAATAACTGTACAAGTTGTGCCAGGAGGAAGGAAGATGTGCTGTCTCTCTGTGGTTATGCAATATAGCTTGTTTTTTATTTACATGGCTGCAATAGAGGGGCTACATTGTAGCTTTTTCCCCAACTCCATTTACCAGCTATTTGTAGAAAGCCATATTTGGTGTATTTAAAAACATTGAGAATAGGGCAAGGCAAGGAAGAGGAAAGATGTTAGGATAAAGGAAAGTTTCCCACAGGAATGACCAAGAATTTATTCCACAGAGGAAGTCTTTCTCAATTGCTTCTTGCTCATGGAAATTTTTTCACCTGCCTTGCCAAGGCCTTGATACTGATATCTGGGAGGTTTTAAGCAATCCAGAAAGTTTATTCATCAACTTTGATTCATCTTAACTAATGAAAGAGCAGAGCAGCAAAGTTGTTTCCCTCCTCTCTCAAAAGTTCAGGATTTATAATGTCTAATGGCTTGCTCCCTACTTAGAGCAAACACATTAGTCAAATTTGATACACTGACTCATAAATCACACATTAGGGCCAAACATGTTCTGTTATGAGAAATTAAGACTCCTTCTTGACGCATAACTTGGCTCTCAATTTGAACCAGATAAACAACATCATGTTTAAATGCCACATTTGGAAAGTAAATTGAAATATATAGGTAATAGTGATCTCTTTATCTCTCACGGATATTGCTGGATTCAGGGCAAGAAGCCTGGTGTGTTTTGGGCTCCTTTCTGAAATCAAGGCCCTTCCTTAGGGCTTCCGACACAATCAGTTTAAATGTGAGGTTGGGGTAAATTCTAATGGCTCTGGTTGTTTCAAGGACGCAAGCGAAAGGAGTGGAGTTTGCCTTACAGACGTAGCTCCCGGTCCAGTGTGAGGAGCATCCTTGTTGCATGGAATTGAGCCTGAACTCTAACACCTCAGAGACTGCCACAGTCTAACCACTGGAACCAAAGCATGAGAGCCAGGATGAAGGCGCTACCATGATCTGCACTCATATTATTGTGGTAACTATGAATCAGTAATGCTAAAAATACTTTTTTTTTTTAAGCTAAAATATTTGAGATCTGAAGAAAGAACAAACTAACAGCTGACTCATTCCACTAAAAGAAGGCTTCAAAGAAGTTACCCAATCAAGACAGTGTATTGCCTGGTTTTCTACAAGAAAAACAAAACATCTGGTGCTTTTCAATTAATAATAAAATAATTCTAAAAGCAGAGTTTTCTTCTTCTTGAAATCAAGAGAATCCTTTAAGTTATGAGGATGTTACATTAATCTCCTTAAATTCTTTGTGGGAATTTCAGATTTTAGTTATCTTTCTAGACAGCTTTTGATATCTTTATTGAAGTTTTCTAAATAAAGATATCTCCAACTTCTGTAAATGTCAAAGCCCCACTCGGCTGTCTCCTGTGTCCTTAGAGGTGCTTGTCCCTTGCTCACCACCTCATTTTTCCTATAGGGTCAGGCTGACCTTGGGGTGCTGAATCCCAAGGAGATCAGACACTGGTTAGGAACAGCTAGACTCTGTGAGCAGAGTTACCATGTGGCACCAGGCTATGCTTGCTAGGGATGTGAAGCAAGAACTTATGGATTGTGGCAATATGTTGGTGAAGCCCGTTGAATCTGGAAATCAATTAGTAATGTATCTATTGAGTCTTTTGATCTTTTTTTTTTTTTTTTTTTAATAGCATGAGCATCTCCTGTGTGCCAAACACAATTCTGTACTATCTCTTAGTGCCCTTGGCCTCACACACTATAATATACCCTGAGTCCTTCCTTCGTTACCTGTACTAACAACAGCATGGTCTAATGGGAAGTAGGACTTTTAAATAAGAGTTTCAAGTTCGTATTTAAGCACTGGCCCTCACTTGTGTGACCTTTGGCTACTTACATTTTCTGAATCTCAGATTACTGACGTAAGAATAAAAGCACCTCCTATATTTGAAATAGTTGGCAAACTCAGTAATTTTTTTCTGGATTTCTCATTTTATATACAAGGAAACTATTTAAAGGATATGGCAGCAGTAAAAAGAAAATAAAGACATGGAGGTAAGTTTAGAAAACATTATTTATGAGGAAAAATGAAAGACAGTTGTGACACAGGCAGCTTATGAACCAAAGAGGGATGGGTTACCTGGGAAAGCATTTTAAAGGCATGCTGCTAAATGAGCCAATTGTATCCCAGAATTGGGGTCCAGACTTCCCCACCAGCTTATGTGGTTTCATTGATAGTACATGGGCCACCTTCATTCTATTTGCCAGAACCATCTGTCACAGGACAGGGCCCGTCCTTTGTGTATCAGGAAGAGTAGGCCTGTATTCTTGGTGAGAGGACAGGTAGTTTGTGTGGAATCGTTGTCACGTTCTGAGTTGGGAGTTGTATATCTAGGGCCTGTAGCACCTGAATGAATGTTGGGCAGTGTGCTGCAAGGTACTGTTGGGCACAGCCTTTTCTTTCTGCCAAAACTGCATGAGTTTACATCAAGTTGAGAGAAACAGAGGGCTAGATAGACAGATTCTTGGAAGGGGAAGAGATCACTAAATGTCTCCTTTTATTTTGTTAAATGTTTTCCAATTTTTATCTCTCTTCATGTGCCATAATTCTTCTTGGTTTATTTTTAAAAATGAACTTGGTCTACTTAGCTATCTTTGTTAGCTCTGACCAGGCCGGGAGTCAGCCAAGGGTGAACAATAGCAATGTGTCAAGTCAGGGCTGTTGGCTAAAGCAGAGTGGCCATGGAAGTTCCTGGGATCCATGGAGGTGGGTAGGGCAGAGTCTCTGATGTTAGGGAATCAGTAAGCACCTGCTTCATAAATGGGCTTAAATTATGATCCCAGCACAGAACCTGTTTCTGCTCTGCTACTTTATATAGTCTTTTTGGGGTGGGTTTCTGGGGTGGGTACCAGCCTGCAGCCAGAAAGTTAGATATCTACAGGTACAATTTACCCCTGATCAAAAAAAACCACACCAAATTTGCTTCAATTGGCAGGCCAGAAGGAAGTAGAAACTACGGGATAGGAGGTAGTCTGAGTGAAGAGAAGGAATGCATAAAGTGTGTAATCTATGCAGAGGAAATTGAAAGTGGATTATGTTCAGATGGTTCATGGAATGTTGATTAATTCCAATAGTGATAGCAGCTAGTTGCAAGAATGACATCCTTCAGTGCATGAGCCATGCTAAGAACTAGTTTACAACCAGAGGGGTTGGGCTTAGATAGAAGTATGTGTAGTTTATCTGGAAGAACAGCAGGCAAGGCAGAGTACAGAGGCAAAGATACAGTTGGGTGGGTAGACCAGTGGATGGAGAATGAGGAAGTTCTTTTCTTATTGCTTCTAATTTTAGTGAAATAGGAAAGAAGGTTATCAGCTGATGGTGAGAAGGGAAAGGGTTGTGGGAAGTATGACTGGGAAGTGAGTGGCAGAGAGAACAAGATCACTGGAGGTGAGATGGTCAAGGAACTGGAAGGACGAGATAACAGAAAGATTTTCTACAGGGATATGAAGGTCACAAGAACTGTGAAAAGACCAAGACCAGTGATGGAGAGAGAGATAGTGAGCCACGAGCTAAACTCTTCAAGAAATGAAGGGAAGTCAGATGGATCTCTGTAGATGACCGCAACAAGGAGAGATATGGAGTGCTATAGTCTCAGGCATGACTTTTAAATTGCTACAAGTTTTTCTCGAGATGAAAAGAACACGGATCTGGAAGCAGCATTAAATAGCAAAGAAGACAACTACTTCACTTCCTGGTCTAGTAGTGCAGGGGTTTGATAGATAAGACCACAACCTCCTGGAAAGGCTGTAGAAGTAGTGTCCTCAAGGGGATCCAAATTTCAGATGCAGCAAGAAGGTGAAGGGAACATTCACATGGGAGGTTGAGGACACATGGGGATTTTGCTGATGACAGATTGGGAGTGCCAGAGAATGGAGAGGAATAAGGAAGATGAGTGTGGGTCAAAGTAGGTGACAAAAAAAACCATATGGAAATGACACTCTGGGTGATGAGTGAAGACCTGGGGGTTTTAGCAGAATAAAAATATTCTTATGAGCATATTGTTTTGGTGGGGGGGAATGTGGGGCTATAAAATTTAACTTTATTGTCATGATCATTGTCATCATCAGACTGGTTTGGTGCTTGTCACTTTGGATACAAATTTGTTCATTAGTGTAGGTTCTATCTTCCAGACCACATTTATTAATATTGATCTGCTAGGCTTGAAATAATCTCAGAGGCCTTTTAATTCATTCCTCTGTGTGTGTGTGTGTGTGTGTGTGTGTGTGTGTGTGTGTGTTTGGTCAGTTTTACGGAGGTATAATTTACGTACAGTAAGGAGTGAGATTCATCGTTTTTAGTGTATCATTTTATGAGTTTTGACAAATGCATATACCACCAAATCTGGATCTAGAATAGTTCTAACAGCTCCCAAAATTCACTCGTGCTTATAGTCAACACTTATTTCTACCCTCAGCACCTGGCAACCACTGGTCTGTTTTAGTCCCTATAATTTTACCTTTTCCAGAATGACAACTAAGTGGAATCATATAGTATGTGGCCTTTTAAGTCTAGCTTCTGTCACTTAAACATAACACGGTTGAAATGCATTCTTGTTGTGTGTGTCAAATAGTTTGTTCCTATTTCTTACCGAGTATTATTTCATTATATAGAAATAACACTGTTTATGAATTTACCAGGTGAACAACATTTGTGTTGTTTCTAGTTTTTGATGATTATGAATAAAGCCACTATAAACATTTGCATATAAGTTTTTGTGGGAATGTAAGTTTTCATTTTCTTGAGTAAAAATCAAAAAGATTGTTTGATCATAATAAATGTATATTTAACTCATAAGAAACTGCAAAACCATTTTCCAAAGTGGCTGTATCATTTTACATTTCTACTAGCAACGCTTGAGAGCTTCAGTTTCTCTTCATCCTTGCCAGTGTTGATATTGTCAGTTTTGTGAGGTTTTTGTTTTTTTTAGTCAATCAAGTGGGTGTGTAGTGTTATCACATTGTGGTTTTAATTTGCACTTTCCTGATGAATAATGATGTTGAATATCTTTTCAAGTGCTTATTTTCCATTTTTTTGTGTGTCTTCTTTGTTCAAATCTTTTGCCTACATTTTAAAAATGTTTTTTTCTTATTATTGAGTTTTGAGATTTCTTTGCATATTCTAGATACAGGTTCTGTACCTATCATGTCTTTCAAAAATATTTAATCCAAGTCAATTGGTTGTATCTTTATTTTCTTAACAGTGTATTTGGAAAAGCAGATGTTTATATTTTGATAAATTTCAATTTATCAATTTCTTTTTTAAATGGATTTTGCTTTTGGTTTTGTATCTAACAAATGACTCCTTAACCCAAGGTCACAAATACTTTTTCTATGTTTTCTTCTAGGTATTTTATAGTTTATGGTTTTACATTTAATTCTATAATCCATTTTAAGTTAACTTTTGTGTATAGTGCAAGGATTATTATCTTTTTGTATATTGATGTCCAATTTTTCCATCACTGTTTGTTGAAAAGACTATCTTTTTTCATTTGAATTCCCTTTGCACCTTTGGCAAAAAATTAGTTGACCATATTTGTGTGGCTAAAATTCTGGACTCTGTTTTATTCCACTGATATAGTCAATACCACACTTTCTTGATTCCTGTTGCTTTATAGAAAGTCTTGAAATCAGGCAGTGTGAGTACTCCAACAGTATTAAGTCTTCCAAAGCATGAACATGGTATATATTTCTATTTTTTTAGGTCTTGTTTCATTTCCTTCATCAGATCTTGTAGTTTTCAACATATAGATGTTGATCATCTTTTGTTAGATTTATACCTAATAATTTCATGCTTTTTGGTGCCATTATAAATATACTTTATAAAAATTTTACTAAAAAATTTTAATTTTCAATTGGTTATTGTAAATATGTCAAAACAAAATTGATCTTTTATGTTGACCTGGATCTGTGACACTCTACTAGAGTTTTTGCAGAATCTTTGGGATTTTCTTTGTTGTCTGCAAATAGTAGTTTTGCTTTGGTTTTCCTTTCCAATTCTTATACCTTTTATTTACTTTTCTTTCCTTATTGCACTGATTATAACTTCCAAGATGGTGTTCAATAGAAGTGGTGAGAGTAGGTACCCTTGACTTTTTCATGATCTTAGTGGGGGAAAACATTCAGTCTTTCTTCATTAAGTCTGACTTAGCTGTCCCCTTGTCATAGATGCACTGTGTCAGACTGAGGATGGGCCTTCTTTATTCCTAGCTATTTCAGAATTCTTGGTATTAATGGATGTTGAATTTTATCAAATGATTTTTCTGCGTCTATTAAGTAAATCATATGTTTTTCTTCTTAAGTCTGTTTGTATAGTGAATTACATCGATTAATTTTCTAATGTTGAACCAGCTCTGTATTCCTAGGATAACTTCACTTGATCATGATGTATTATTATACTTTGTATATATTGCTGGATTTTACTTGCTGAAATTTTTTTGAGTACTTTGCTTCTATGTTGACGAAGTTTTGTAATTTTGTATTCATTGTAATTTCTTCATCTGGTTTTGGTATCAGGGTAATGCTGGCCTCATAACATGAGTTGGAAAGTGTTTCCTTTTCTAGTTTTTGGAAGATTTTGTGTATAATTCATATTATTTCTTCCTTAAGTTTTTGGTAGAATTTGCTAGTCAATCCATCTGGTTCTAGAGTTTTTCTTGTTGGAAAGTTTTAACTATAAATTCAATTTTTTTAAAAAGAGATATATAGTCATTCAGATGATCTATTTTTTCTTGAATAGGCTTTGGCAGTTAGTATCTTTCAAAGAATTTGTCCGTTCGTTTTGAGTTATTGTTGAATTACTGATATTTGTATCTCCTCCTGGCCCATCTGTCACTTTCCCTCTTCTCTTTTCCTGTCAATCTACTTAGAGGTTTATTAATTTTAGTGATCTTTTTAAAAACCCAGCTTTTGGTTTCATTGATTCCATTATTTTTCTTTCTAAAATTTTATTGATTTTTTTCCTCTCATTTTTATAATTTCCTTCCTTCTTTTTGCTTTGGGTTTAATTTGTAGTCTTTTTCTAGTTTCTTAAGATGGAAGCTTAGATAATTAATTTGAGCTCTTTCTTCTTTTCTAATAGAGATATTTAATGCTATGTATTTCCCTTATGACTTTCTCTTTGACCCTTGAATTATTTATGTTTGTAGTTAAATTTCCAAATATGTGGGAATTTTCAATATCTTTTAGTTATTAATTTCTAAATTAATTCTTTTAGTATCATAGAACATTCTTTGTATAATTTTAATTATTATAAATTGGTTGAGATTTGTTTTGTGGGCCTGAATGTGTCCTATCTTGTTGAATGTTCCTTGTATACTTGAAAAGAATGAGTGTTCTGCTGTTATTGGATGGTTTGTTTTATAAATACCAATTAGTTCAAGTTGGTTGCTAGTTTTGTTCAGGTTTCATATTCTTACTGATTTTCTTTCTACCTGTTTTAGCAAATACAGAGACAGAGGAACATTTAAGTTTCCAACTCTATTTGTGGATTTGTCCATTTCTGCTTTCAGGTCTATCAGTTTTTCATTTGCATTTTGAATCTGTGTTGTTAGGTTCATATGTATTTAGGATTGTAATGGCACTCTTTAACCCTAAAAGTATTCCTTGTTTTGAAATCCACTTTGTCTGACATTAACATAATCACTGCATCTTTCTTTTGATTAGTGTTTGCATTGTATATCTTTCCCACACTTTTGCTTTTAACCTGTTTGAGTCTTTAGATTTAAACTGGTTTTATTGTAACCAGCATATATTGTATCTTGCTTTTTTTTCTTTTCTAATCTGATAATCTGTGATTTTTTTTAGTTTGTTTTGACCATTTGCCTTTAATATAATTATTGATATGGTTGGATTAAAATCTACCATCTTGCTTGTTGTTTTCTATTTGTTCCATTTTTTCTTTGTTCCTTTTTTCTTTTTTTTCTTCATGTTTTTGGATTGAGTATTTTTTAATTTCCATTTTACTTATCTCCCTTTTTGGATTATTGTTTTTACTACTTTTTAAAAGTGTTTTTATCTCATACATCAGCATTGGCAATATACATCTCTAATTAATTGCACTCTACCTTCATATAATGTTATACCTTTTAATGTGTAGGTTGAAGACCCTTCCCACAGTATACTTCCAATTCCACCCTCCCAGCCTTTGAACTCTTGTTGCCATAGATTTTACTTTTTTTTTTTTTGGTGAAGAAGATTGCCCCTGAGCTAACGTCTGTGCCAATCTCCCTCTATTTTTTGTATGTGGGATGCCGCCACAGCATGGCTTGATGAGTGGTGTGTAGGTCTGTGCACAGTTTTGGATTCATGGATCCAAACCCATGAATCCCAGGCTGCCGAAGCAGAGTGTGTGAACTTAACCATTAAGCCACTGGGCCAGACCCAGATTTTACTTTTATATATTCTATAAAGACACAGTAAATTTGTACTACTGTTTTAGACAGTCAGTTTTCTTCTAGTGCCATTAAAAATTTAAAAAATCTTTTGTGTTTACTTTCATTTTAACCATTTCCAGAGATCTTTAATTCTTTGTATAAATCTAAGTTTCTGTCTTATATTCTTTCTGCTTGAAGAACTTCCTTTTATATTTTATAATGCGTGTGTGCTGGTAATGAATTCTCTCATCTTTTCTTTGTCTGAAAAAGTCTTTAATTTGCCTCATTTTTGAAGGATATTTTCATTGTGTATAGAATTCTCAGTTGCAATTTTTTTTCTTTCAACATGTCTTCTTATTCTCGTACTTTCTGATGAGAAATCTGTTGTCAGTTTTACCTTTGTTCCTCTATATGTAATGTGCTCTTTTTTTCTGGTCGTTTTTAAGATTTTCTTCTTGTTTTTCACTGCCTTGTATATATATCTATTTTTTTTTTTTTTTTTTAAGATTTTATTTATTTATTTTTTCCCCCCAAAGCCCCAGTAGATAGTTGTGTGTCGTAGCTGCACATCCTTCTAGTTGCTGTATGTGGGACGCGGCCTCAGCATGGCCGGAGAAGCAGCGCGTCGGAATATATCTATTTTTTAAAAAATGTATTTATCCTGCTTGGAAATCTCTGAGCTTCTGGGATATGTGCATTGGATGTCCCTCATTATTTTTGGAAAATTCTTGACCTTCATCTCTTCAAATATTTATTCTGTCCCATTCTTTCTCTTGTCTTCTTCTGGACTTCAATTGGTTAGACCACTTGATGTCATCTTATAGCCCTTGGATGCTCTCATCTGGTTTATTCACTCTCTTTTTGTGTTTCAGTTTAGGTAATTTCTAATGATCTATCTTTAAGTTTGCAGATTTTTTTATTCAGTTGTATCATGTCTATTAAAGTAACAGTTGAAAGCATTCTTCATTTGTTTCTGTGCATTTGTTTCTAGCATTTTCACTTGACTCTTTCTTATAGTTTTCATATCTCCACTGAAATTCAATATCGGTTCATGCATGTTGACCACCTTTCCTGCTAGAGCCTTTCACATGTTGATTATAGTGGTTTTAAATTTACTGTATTATGGCCCAACATATGGGTCATCTCTGGTTCTGTCAATTGCTTTTTCTCTTGTTAGTGGGTTGTTTTGTTCTTGCTTTTTATGTCTCATAATTTTTCATTGAATAGTGGGTATCAGGTGTACAACAGTAGGGAGTGAGGTAACTAGTATTTATGCTTGGAAATGGGTCCACCTGTCTTCTGCTAGGCTGTTATTGTGGGGCATTAGGCCAATCTATTCAGAAGTGAGCTGGGTTTGGATTTTGTTGTTGCTGTGGGTTCATTTACTGTATCCCTGGCTTCAAATTCCTTTAGCATTACCTTGTATTTAGGGTGGGGTCTCATTTGCCATTGGGTTTTCTTGGTGTTCCTGTCCCACCTGAGCAATAGACCTTCTCTGTGTACCTATACTTCAGAGAGGGTTTCTCTCAATTCTTGCCACTCCCACAGTGGTAGACTGCTGTTCCTCGTTATTTGGTTCTTGCTACTCTAGGGGGGAGAAATGTTCTCTGTTTTATTAGTGGAGAATCATGGCATCATGGAGAAGAGTGACTGAGTTGGTACAAATTCTCCTTGTGTATGCAATTTCCAGGGGTTCTATATTTTCATACTGGCCCATCCTTGGACTTTAGGAATTTATTAAAATTTTTAACTGGGTTTGTCTTACCTCTTGTATGGCAGCCCTGGCTGCCCTCTGTTCCCATTAGTAAGCCCATGCTCATATTGCTCATATTCCTTCTCTCTTGAAGACACTTGTCTTTTCTTAGAGTTTAGACTAGTTGAATACCCTGTGCCTTCAATTCTCTAGGTTCAAGACAAATCAAGATTTGTAGTTTATCTAGCCTTTTCTAGTTGATAGGGTAGAAGTGACATTCTTTCTACATTTCTACATTCCAAAAAGAAGTCAAGAGTAAGTCTAATATTTTAAATAGAATATTTTTAGCATTTTTCACTTTTATTCATACCAGTATGGATGTTGAAGCTGTTTTGGTCTTGATTATCTTGATATTTATTCTGATCAGAAATAGAGCTTGGCTTATGAAGTGCTGAGCCCAGTCCGTACAGTTTCAGAAGAAGATAACTGTACATTCTACAGAAGGTGATTCTACATGAAAGAACCACATCCTTGGGCAGTGAGTTTTCCCCATAGTCACTGGGGTAATCTGCCTGCTATTTACTGCCAAATTATGGACATAATGAGTCACAGACACATTTCTAAATATATCACCAGCCCTGCAAAGTGTTTCAGGGGCACATCCATCAATTATGGTCATGAGAAAGGTCATAATAGTACAGGCTTTCATCATAATTCAGCTCTCCCTCCCCAGTCTGCCTTGGGTGTGTTGAAATACTGTGATTGTTCAGTTAGAAACAGTGTTCATTTTAGAAGAGGACTTACTGGAAGTGAGTAAAATATCTGAGGGAGGCTACCCCATGTAAAGGCCTACTTCCTCATTCAAAAGCTTTTTGTGTAATAAAAGTTATCTCAAAAACTCTTCTGTGAGATTCACCAACCTCATTCCTTCTAAACCCTTGATTAGAATCCACAACTTCAATTGAAGAAAAGATTCACTGTGGACTTGGGTGCCAGCCATTTTCACTGAATTCCCCTCTTATATACTCCTGTTAATAACAAAAACATTGTTAATAACACTGCTGTGTCCCTTCTTTCCAGCATGGTGGGTATTTCTGAAAGTATAACCCTGGCAGCATCAGACAATCTATAAAGTCCTCTGACATTTTAATGTGGCTATAGAATAGGGTGGAATCTTAAAGAAAGCTACCCAAAAAATCAACCTTGGATAAAAGAAAATTGTTCTGAATCCCATTACTTTGAACAATGTTCCCTTCATACCAAAAACAATGATCCTGGCAATTTTCCACAGCCTATATAAATAAAATCAGATAACAGGGATCAGGAAATCAGAAAACATTTCAAAATTAAATATCAAAAGATCTTCTAAAGCCAACAGTCTTAACCTAGCATTTTTTAGTTTTATTATCCTCTTGGTAAACTGTAATTTAAAGCAGTTCATGCTTTCCTTTGTTAACTTTTAGTCCAAAATCATATGGATTTGTCAAACCTCAGGAGATTATTTATCGAAATGGTTAATTTCTGTAACCTGTTTCCATGTTCTGCCCACATTATGGCATATCAGTTTTCCCCTAAAGATTAAGGGTCATATTTTCCATGTGCTATTTAGATAGAGAAAGAATTCCAAAAAGAAGTTGCATTTCTTTCTTGTCTGCTTATAATTTGAAACTCATACAGTTCCCCTCCAAATTAATTTGGAGTCTTTTTTTTACAGTACTTCATCACTTATTGTTATGCATTCTCCATATATTTATACTAATGATGAGTGATGAAGTTCTTAAACTACTAAGTTTATGATCACCCACAGCTCTGTGAAGGTCTGGAACCACATCATAAGTCTTTTGACACAAAAGTAGAATATATTTATTTTGGAAGAAAAGCAACATTAGTGAAGACCAAACCATTTGGATATATTTTTGTTTGTACTAGAACTAAATTAATCAAACCAGAAAAAATTGCCTAGCAACGTCTGACATTAAAAAGATTCCATAACAAAAACTAAACCACATGGAGGATAAGATAGAAGGCAGCCCAAGCCTCGTCTAGATAAGAGACACAGTCTGTAAATGGAGCTGCATTTAACCCTAAAGAGAGAAGGTAGAAAAGAAATTAGAGTTAGATACAGAGGAAGAACTAAGTTAATGTAGACTAATACATATTGAGTGCCTACTAGATTTCAGATTTTGCACTAGGAGCATTATATCTATCTCATTTAATTCTCACAAAACTGATTATCTCCATTTACAGAGAAGCAGAGCAATGTAGTTAAAGACCAGCCAACTCTTAAAGCCCAACATCTGTTTGTTTAGAATCTTACTAGATTCTTATCAATTATAGGAACCTAGGCAATGAATTATCTTCAAATTGTAGCTGGAAAGAGATGTATTTTGGAAATATATATTTTTATAGGTTTGAGGTAGAAAGAGTTACTCAGAAAGTTAACTAGAATGTTCAAATTTTCAAACTTTCTAATTGATTGAGTTCTTTTTAATGAAACAGACACATAGATGGCAGGCCATGTTTAGGCAGACTTCCACAGAGGCAGCACTGATGGGCAAAGCTGGCCATGGTTACTGTCACTTTTGTGGGGAGGGTGATTGTGAAAGTGAGAACCAAGAAGTGATGTTTGGTGCTGAGGTTGGAGAGTCTTCCAAAAAAAAAAAAAAAAAACTTTAAATCCTGTAAATCACAGAATTAAAGTTATTTTCTTTATATTGCAAAACCATAGAGAGAGATCAAGACCAATTTGTAGCAGAGGAAAGAAGATAGCAGCTAAAAAAGAAAAGAAATTTTAAGATCTAGCATTCTACCAGGGCAGGGAATCGGGGGACATATTATTAATGTATTAATATGAAGGCATGCTTTAGTAGTAGATGGAAACCCAGCAACGGTCAATACTTGATGGCATAGATGACCTGGTTTCTGGGACGTTTGGTTCATAGGACATTGGTTTCTTTTCCGTTATTTGTGAGGCCATGGAGAAAGTATGCATCCAGTGAAAAATGGGAATTTTGTGAGTTTCACACTGCTAGGTAATCTGCATACTCAATGTTTGTCATTTTATTTGTTCATGAATCCTTTGTTATTTTACTTCAAGAATGATTTGGCAAGCTGTAGGGTCTTTTCTATATGGCAACATTCCTGAGAATGCCGGTAGAATATGAGGAGAATATATACTTTCTGCCAGGGCAGAAAGTAATGACCTGTTTAGGGCTTTCTGAAACTGTGGCTATGATTAGCTTTCAACATGTGACCAACTATCTTGTGACTTGCATGGTTTAGACATTTACATGGCTTTCTTGGTTGGTTACATTTTTGGTGTGTGGGTATGTATGTTTGTGTGTGTGTAGTTTTTTTCTCCTGTGTGCTATGCATGATCCAAGCCACTCAGCACCCTGTAGATTTTACCTCAGCAGTCTCAAGGGATCACAAGGCTCAGAACAAATTAAAAAGGAGCAGAGAACACTTTGAAGTTACAGCCTTCCCAGTAGGCTTGGCTCTTCTCTACCACCCCTGACCTCTCTCCTAACAGGTTACTGTGTTTTCTTTAGACTGAGCAAAACTAGGCTTCCCTTCAGAACTCTTTATCCAGTCTACCTGGAGCTGTCAAGAAGGTCATGTTATCCAGGCCAGAAAGAAAAATCAGAATGAGATAGGAGAGGGATCTTAGAAATGCTTGATGAGTTTAATTCTATTCTTCAAACTTGGCAGGGAAAAATTTTGTCTCTTTTGGCAGAAGGAGAGAACATCCTTTCTGTTCATCTTCAGACTGAATTCATCAAGAATGAATGGGCTAATGAATTGGCTCCTTTGAGAATCACTTGACCTGACGTCTAACAGTATTAAGAAATATATATATATATACACACACACTTTCTACTGAATCTCCTCAGCTTCAGTCTTTCTTCCTTCATCTCTCTTTGCACTTTCTCTCTCCTGAAAACATACCCAAAGACATATCCCTAGTAGATAAAGCATTGCACCCTGGGTCAGTGAGCTCAGGCACGTAGTTCTGCCCTTCCCGTATCACTCAATAAGTACTCCTGGCGGGCTGCTAGATGCTTTGTTAGGAATTAGCCTCAAAGAGTCGGTAATTCTCAGATCCACCCCAAAAATATTATTTAGGAATCTTTAAGGTTATCAAGTCCAAGAGAAATATGGTAGTTGTGATAGTCTTCTAGCATGTTTTCTAAAAATTACACAGGATCTAAAACAGACGTATTAACCTCATGAGTAAAAAGTACTTTTACTTTTATATGGATTATAAGTAAAGGTAGTTTTCTGTAATCGGAGCTCCAGAAGAGTTTTATCCTTAGAAAGGAAAAAACAACATTGGAAAGTGTTTAGTGATGTTGTCTGAGAATCTTGGGTTCCCTCCCTTTATTTTTTATTTTGTGATAGTAACACATCATAAGATCTACTCTCTTAGCAAATTTTTCAGCATACAATACAGTATTGTTAACTATGGGCACTATGCTGTACAGTAGATCTTTAGGACTTAGTCATCTTGTATAACTGAAACTTTGTACCCTTTGACTGATACTTCCCCATTTCTCCCTTCCTCCAGCCCCTGGCAACCACCATTTTAGTCTCTGTTTCTATGAATTTGACTATTTCAGATTCCTCGTATAAGTGTATCATGTAGTATTTGTCCTTCTGCGTCTGGCTTATTTCACTTAGCATAATGTCCTCCAGGTTCATTCACGTTGTCACAAATTGCAGGATTTCCTTCTTTCTTTAAGGCTGAATAAACATATACTACATAGTATGTATATACCACATTTTCTTATCTCTTCGTCTGTTGATGGACATTTATGTTGCTTCCATGTCTTGGTTATTGTGACTAATGCTGCAGTGAACATGGGAGTACAGATCTCTCTTTGAGATACTGATGTCAGTTCTTTTAGATATATACCCAGAAGTGGAATTGCTGGATTGTATGGTAGTCCTAGTTCTAATTTTTTGAGACACACTCATACTGTTTTCCACAGTGCCCATACCAATTTACATTCCCACCAACAGTGCACAAGGGTTCCCTTTTTTCCATATCCTGGCTTTTGAAGGTTACTCAGAGGAAAGTATCATGACAGCTTATTATAACTGATTTCAGTAGAAACTTGGATATCTTGGAGTAAATATTTGATATGTGGAAAATATCTTTGAAGCTTTACATTTAGATAGAATCTCTGGATACAGTGGTTTGTTTCTTGTGAACTAGTTTTGAGAAAGCCTTATTTATAGCAGGCCCGGCTGTATGTCAGTGTTTAGGTCAGGCAATTCTAGGTAGAACTGGAAAGGAGGTGAAGTTTGGTCTTGTCCCTGGCTGCTGCTTTGTGCATCCTTTTCTTCGCTTTCTTAGTAGTACATCCTCTTCCGTCTCAGTAATCCAAGAACTTCACACTGAAGTGCCATAGAAAAGGTGTGGACAGCATGATCCTGGTAGGTATAACTGTGGGGCCAAGGATCTTCCCCAAGTCCAGATTTGGACCTTTCTCTTTCAGGCCTACCTCTTCAAATGCCTTATTGCCAACTAAAGATTTCTCTGGAAGTGTGTGTGTGTGTGTGTGTGTGTGTGCACAAAAGAGAAACTTGAGGTGTGGGAAATGGAATGGTGCCTGTGATCTTCAGACCCAAGTGTTTCATAGGTGACTCCTGCTTATTTTCTCTCCACATTCTTCACACACAAACACCCCTGGAGAGTGGATTTGTTAAGCACAGTACCACAAGAATGCTGGTTTGCTGTTTACTTGTCCAAATTGACTAGGGGCTAATTCCACCTGGAATCCTAAATTTTCAAACAACACTGAACCGTTAGGCCAATGGCTTGGCTGGGTGAGGAGGACATGCCCAATAGGGAAGACCCATTCTCCCCACCTGCATACCTTCCTTAATCCCTGCAGCTGAGGACTCGTGTTGTGGGGAAGGCTAGTCCCCTTTTGGAAAATGTTTCAATAATTGCATTGCATTCCTTAGTCCTTGATGGTCCTTTGCTTTGGAAGCAGACACACTGTCATATTGATGCTGGAGGCCCTTTTAGTGGTGCTCATAAAGGCTACTCATTTTGTTTCTTGTGATAAAAGGAATACAAGTTCAACTCAGAAAATTTGAATAACACCAAAGGATAAAAAAAAAAGAGGCTTATAATCTCACTACCCAGAAATAATTTTTCTTAGTATTTTGGTGACTATCTTTCCAGTCCTTTTAAGAAAGGTATCTGTGTGTATGTGTGTGTGTGTGTGTGTGTGTGTGTAGAGAGGGAGAGGGGGAGGCAGGGTGTGTGTGTCTGTGTGTATGTTTGTTATAGTGCTTTGTAGCCTCCTTCTTTCATCTTTTAGCTCACTGTGGACATTTTCCTGTGATAATTACATTTCCCATGATAATAAATATTCCAACCAGGGGCAATTTTCACCCCCAGAGGACATTTGGTAACATCTGAAATCAGTTTTTGTTTCTGATATCTACTGAGTAGAAGCTAGGGATGCTGCATAACATACTGCAGTGCACAGGGCAGCCCCCACAACAAAGAATTACGTAGTCCAACATGTCAATAATGCTGACGTTTAGAACCCCTCCTTTATAACATAATTTTAAATAGTTACCTATTATTCTATCCTAAGATGGAATTATCCATTGCTCCACTGTTGGAAATTTAGGTTGTTTCCAATTTTTTTACTATTATAAACAAACTGCTGAATATTCTTGGTCAAACATATTTGTATATATTTCTGCTTAGATTGAACTAGAAACAAATCTTAGACATGAAAATTGCTGGATCAAAGGAAGTGCACTTTTTGAGCCTTTAACCAATGTTCTCAAATTTTTCTCTAGAAAGGTGATTTCAATTAATAGTTCCACTGGTATGATATCCCTATCTTTATGCCTTTTTCGTTACTAATGTCTGCCTTCTTAGAACGTCTCCTAGTTTATTTGAAGGGACCTTTTAGCTTTTGTTCAATTCATATAAGATCCACCAGAAGGACAGGGAAAGTTAAGTAGCATCTGTGGGGCCCTGGCCTCACTCTGACCATTCACAGGGAGTTCTGGGGAACGAGGAAGGTATAAGCAGAGGCTTGTAACTCTTGTGTTAATTCCTGAACTACCTTGTGACTAAGGGGATTGAGTGTCTCGACTTTGCAATGGCCAGTGGGCAAAAAGCAAAATGGTTTAACATACAGGCATTTGTCAGACCAAAATCTAAACCATCAGATTAAAATGGAGTGATATATATCAAGTGCTTGGGATAGAGCCCAATATGTAATAAATGCTCAATACATTTTGGCTATTATTACTATTACTATTTTAGACTTAAAACAATAAGTTCTCCGACTTCTCCAAACTCTCCCTCTGTTAGGTCTTGCAGCAAGTCCAGTGTGGACATCCCTCCATTATTTCCGTGGTCACTGATTATCCTTTTCGGCATGACAGCTCCCCTTGGTCAGAGCCTGCATTGCTAAGCTCAGGCTCAAATCACTCATATGTGCAGCTGAGCTTGAAAAACGTTGATCACAAAAGAAAATATCCAGCTTTTTAGAAAAGGCCTTCTCCTATGACATCACATCATGTATTCACAAAAAGACCAAGTGAGTATAGATATGGTTTTCTGTTTCAAGTTAGTCATATTTTTATTATTATTTCTCCAAATTATTACTTTGTATTGTAGTCTGATTGTTTTTCCTTTATATTTCTCTTTATCAGGAACAAGGCATAGCTATATCGTATCAATATTGACTAAAAATTCATTTTTGTGTTCGACTTTTTACATACAATGTTCATAGTGTTTTTCCAAGCGTCTCTTGATCTGTGCTCAGATGTCTGTAAAACAGACGTGTGTTTTTCGTTGCTTGGAGGGGTACACGTATACTTCCGGTTTCCACTAAACTCAAATCCCCTTGAGGGAATGGTTCATGCCATTTCCTGTCTATACCCAGTGCCCAGCACTGTGCCCTGTGTCCCATATGTACTCAACATATATTTATTGAAACAAATTGAATATGAGACATTCCCCAGCATCTGTAATATCACACCTTATAAAGGGTTAAATAAAATGAAGAAAAATAGTTGTTTACTTTTCCTTAGCTCATTGAATCATTCTGTCCATTTTCTTTTTTTTAAATCAGTGTTCCTTATGTTCTGGGGCTAGGCAGGCAGTGGAATGTAGTAAAAAATTAGAATAACTGATCCTTTGGCTGTCTTAGATTTAACCAGTTGTGTTTACATTTGACCTCCAAGATCCTTTTAAAGATACCATTAAATAGGAGGTACAATATTTCAGTGTGTTTATGCTGTTTTTCCTTAAAGGAGGAGGAAGCACTGACCACACACAGACAAATTTTTTTCTCAGCCTTCTGCTGTAAAGTAGATTGCTATTACTGTGTTCAGAAAATGAAGGAAGTCTACTTCCCAAGAGTTCAAACTGTTATCTCATCAGAAATATTGCATTGGCTAATCTTGCACAATAAACAGGGTTCACTTTGCACTGCAGAGATTCTAGGGAGGGTGTTGTCCTTCCCTTGAAGCAGCTTTTCTAGAGATATTAGTAGTATTTGCATGTCACCAGAAAATGTGTCAGTTGCTATTTGCAGGTTTGAGAAAGGATATTAACATTGGGATCTTGAACCTCGCCAAATTCTCTATCCATTGCCTAAATGCAAAATGTATAGAAACACTGCTTGGTACAAGACCAGCTCTGTGCATTTGTTAGCTCTGTGGGATGATGGCAGGCATGGCTGTCTTGTTCTTCATTCACATTTTGCATCAAGTACCATATTGGCAATCAGCTTCTGTAGACACACTTTATCAGGTTCTCTTCTATTTCTAGTGTGCTTATAACTTTTTAAATTATGGATGCCTCTAAGTTTCACCTAATGCTTTTTCTGTACCTATCAGAATTATATGATATCTCTCCTATAATCTGTTAATTTGTTGAATCATCGATTTTTCTAATATTGTGCTAACCTTCCATTCCTGGGACAAACACAAATTGGTCATGATGTTTAAACTTTTATATTCTTTGCTGGATTTGGTTTGCTAGCATATTATTTAGGTGTATCTATGTTCGAGAGTGAGTTTGGCCACTAATTTTCCTTTCACTTAGAGACTTTCTCTGGTTTTGTCTCGAATTTTTACTAGTTTCAGAAAATCAGTTGGATAGTGTTCTTTCTTTGTCTGTTTTCTGGATTAATGTTTGTAGGATTTGCATATATGGACCTTAAAATGATTGTTAGACCTTGCCTGACATGTTATTTAATCTTGGTGTTTTCCTTGTGGGATGACTGTAAAATATTGATCAATTTTATTAATTTTAGTGTTTCAGTATTTTTATTTCTCCTTGAATTTATTTTAAATTATTTTAAAAAATGTATTCATTTCAGCTGTTTTCAAATTTAGTGATATAAGGTTATTTAGAATATCCTCTTGATAACCTTTTAATCTCTCTTGTTATGCCCCCCTTTTCATTTCTAATTTTTGTGAACATTTTTTGTTTTCTTAATCTTACCAGAGTTTTTCTATTTATTAGTCTTTTTTTAAACAACTTTTAGACATTTATCCCTATTGTATCTTTTTTTATTAAAAAATTCAAAAAATTTTTTAATTTTTATTCATTTCTGTTTTTATTAGTTTCTTTTTACTACTTCCTTTGGGTTTTGTCTGTTACATTAAGTTGGTTGCTTAAATTATTAATTTTCAGAATTTTACATTGTAAACTGTCTTAAGGCAATCAATATTTTTCTAAGGACTGCTTTAGCTATGTTTTAGAAGTTTTGATATGTACTACTGTATTTCATTATCTTTCAGTTCTAAATATTTTCAATTTCTATTACGATTTTTATTTATTTGAACTATGTTTTTCATTTCCAAGTGTATAATGTTTTTTTAATTATCTCTGAATTATTGTATTGAAGTCAGTTAATGTTGTCTGCATGATATAAATTCTTTGAAGTTTTTTGGAGTTTGCTTTCTAGCAACTTTTATATTTTTTTCTTTATGCATGAAAAATTTGTTAGGTATAATGGATTTTATATGTCCATTAGATGAAAGTAAGTAATTATGCTGTTCAAAACTTTTGTAGACTTCCTGATATTTTGTCTGCTTAATCTACTAATTGCCGAGGATTTTTTTAAATCTCCCACTGTGGTGATGGATTTACTAATTATCATTTAATAGTTCTGTAAATTCTTGCTTTATGTATTTTGATCTATATTATTTGTTGAATACAAGTTTAGAACATTTGCAGAACCTGGTGATTTAAATCTTTTAGTATTATATCATGACCAGATCTATTTCTAGTAATGTTTTGTCTTAAACTGTGTTTTATCTTACATTAATTTAAGTAATCCACCTTTCTTTTGGCTTATGTTTGCCTGTTGTATCTTTTTCTATTCTCTTACTTTTAGAGCTCACTTTATCTTTTTTTTTTAAAGGGCACAATTCAACGATTTTAGTAAATTTATAGAGTTGTACATCTATCACCACAATCTGGTTTTAGAACATGCATGACCCTAAAAAGTGCCTTCATGACCATCTGCAGTTAATTTCTGCACCCGTTTCCAGCTCACAACTGATCTGCCTTTTCTCTTTATAAATTTTGGACATTTCGTATAAATGCAATCATATACTATGGAGTCTTTTGCATCTGGTTTCTTTGACTCAACATAATTTTTTGACATTCACCATTTTTTAGCATGTTCACTTCTTTTCATTGCTGAATATTATTCCATCTCTGGCTATATTAAAGATCTTTTCTTTGCTTCAATGTTCTGTATTATTATTTATCCTGCTTGCAATTCACTGGGATTCCTAAATCTAAAACTCTACAAAAATTCTGTAAAATTCTCAGCCGTCATCTTTTTAAATACTAACTTCTACCCTACACTCTGTTTGTTTTTTGTAGTACTGGAACTCTGATATACGTAGATATTAGGCCTTCTCATTTTATCCCTGTGTTCTTTAACTTCTTACCATATTTCCATCTCATTCTATATTCTGGACAATTTCTTCAGATTTTTTCTATCAGTTCACTTGTGTTCTTATCTTCTATTTCTACATTGTTGTTTAACCTATGCATTGAGTTTTTATATTCAAATATATATTTTTTCATTTCTAGAAATTTTTATGTATTTCTTTGTCAGAACTGCCTGGTTATTCCATTCTTATTTATACGTTATTTCTGTCAACATATAAAATACACTTTGGTGTCAGATAATTCCAATATCTTAAATTTTTGCACATCTAAATCTGCTGTTGTTTCTGATAATTCTCTTTTATCCTGCCCCATTTCCTTGTATGCATTGCAATATTTGACTTTGAAGTCATGGTGTTTGATTTAATGAATTCTTCGAGGTCTGATTGTAAGTGTATTGTTTCAGAGCACGTTTGCTTTTGTTTCTTCTTGGCAGGTTTGGTTTATAATTTACTCAAGGGGTGGAGCCAGGTAACTGTAGAGGGAAATGATAGTACCACTATCAGACATGAATTTTTTGTTCCTTCTTATTTCTTTCTTCTTCTATCATTTTCTTGTTATATAAACACAGTGTAGGAAAACTAATACTGTATCCAAATTTTTCCCTTTTTTAATCTTTGTTCACTTTTTCATTTCTTAATGTTGTTAGTTACCAGAAAGAAGAAATTTAAGATTTTAAGCCAAGTGAGGGGATTTAAGGGAAGTGTGTAATGGTACATTCCTTAAATAGCCAGTTTTGAACATCTTTAACTAAAGGCCAAAACTTGATGATGAACAAATGAAGCAGAGGCTGGTCTCTCCACTTTATAGGGCATAGCTAATGATTCTGCAGTGTCCTCTTTTTATATCCTGTGTGTTGTAATGGATGATGTTATCAGAAAATCATCTCTTTCTGCAAGGAGAGGTATTAGCTGTTGGACGTTACTCAACCCACAAGCTAATGAAATTCTTATTTTCTCTCTCTTTTCTTCTTTTTATAAAATTGTATAAATCATTCAAATATAGTATATATGTATTTTATAGGCCTTATTGTTAGGGACATCATATAGCCAAGTGGTTTCTTCCACCCACTTGCCCGTATATACCAAAAACAGTATTTTATCTGTGGATTGTAAATTATATTTTACCTAAAAAGAAGCAGAAGGACAGCATTAAATCTGAGTCAGATCCACAACATTTCCTGTTACTTACTTATACAAGACATGTATTCAGTACTTTTCCAATGCATTTCAGGGTTTTTTCTGGAGGAAGACATTTCTATGTTTAAGGTGCCATCATTATCTATCTGTGGATTAGGGACTGCTAAAATGAGTACATAGAAAGCCATATGCTGTCATATATTATAATTGTGATTGTAAAACAACTAAGATAAGTGATTTTCTTCCTGTGAAATCTTTCTTCCAAATAACCTAAATTATTTTCATGAGCATGGGGATTTTTCGTTCCTGTGTAAAAAAAATGTCTGGCCCATTGTAAGTGTTTAAGAAACTTTTGTAATATGAATGAAATGAATGTGTATTTTTGATCTGGGAATTCATGTTATGTATTTTATCTGATGCCACAATTTTAGAGTCATAACTTCAAATTCTGTGGTCTCAGGAAAAATACTTTTTAATTCAAATGGCTATTCTTTACAATATCTATAGTAGGAGATGGTGGGGTTGGGGTTGAGGGACCCTGCCTTTTATGGCATCCCAAACTAGTATTGAGGCTATATGTAGAACTTAGATGTAGTCCTAGTCCAAAATCTAGACCAAAGGAATATGTAAATTTGGATGTGTTCAAATTTATTCATGAGCCTGATATAAAAAAATATGTATTTCAAATTCTAAAAGGTACCCAGTGAAAAGGGATTTCATTTTTTTTTATCCATTTAGCAATGTATTTGCCATCTTTTGAGGGGCAAGGCAGGAGAGAGAATATAGGTCACTGGAAATTTCAGTTCCTGGAAGTGGAAATGTTGGAGGCCAAACCATCCTGGATTGGAGACAATCACCACGATTGACACTTTATTTACAGAAATGTAGTCAGGCATCCACCAGCAACCCAAAAATCTTAAATAAAACTGTGAAGGAATCTGTCTGAATGCAGATTACTGGGTCCTGGTATGTTATGTTTTCAGTTCAGTGATGTGGATGAAGGTGAAGTTCATTTGACTATGACTTGAATAGAAAGAAGAAATGGTTTTCTGAAAAGAGGAGATTGTATTAGATTATAATGGACAGAGAATTATTTTAAATGGATTAGTAATACTTTGGGGGAATACACTGTAGCCACCTTTGGTTGGGCAAGTTTTTCCACTTAATCTTCCAGTTCTTCAGCTGCGCCTCTCATGATAGTCAATCTATTAAATTATTTTTTTTTTCAAACCTTTTGTTTTTCTTTCTTTTCTTTTATTCTGCTGAGGAAGATTGGTCCTGAGCTAACATCTGTTGCCAGTCTTCCTCTATTTTGTATATGGGTCACTGCCACAGCATGGCCACAGATGAGTGGTTTAGGTCCACACCCAGGAACTGAACCCAGGCTGCCAAAGCAGAGTGGGCCAAACTTAACCACTAGGCCATGGGGCCAGCCCCTCAAATCTTTTGTTTTTCAAGGCAGCATCTCCAATTGTTTTTTGGTTATTTTTTTTTATGTATTCCCTATGCCTCCATGTTTCTTTGTCCAATATCCTCTCTGTCTCTTTAAGGATATTTTATATGCTTACTTTCAAGTCTCGCTTTTGGTCTATTAATTTTGCCTTAGTAAACACAATACGTATTTTTTTGTTTTAACAATTGTGCTCCTATGACACCACATTGCTTTTCCCTTTGAGTTCAAGTTCCCCAGAGCACATTAGCTCCCTTAGACAGTGATGTGTGTGAGGGTGAGCCTCTCGATGAGTTTAGCTGGTGGGGTGGTGATTGTTGTTATTTTTCCCTGGGAGAACTTTTTAAGAAGGCCCTTGCCATGAGGAGAAGGACAAAATGGGAGGATGGGACAAGGAATTGCTCAGAGGTGGACAGATTTGCTTATTCACGTTGTTAACACTTCACCTCCCAGGCTGGCTAGCTGTGCCTTAGTCATACTCTGCTGCCTCCAGCAAACACTGGACTGGCTCCTGCTTTCCTGCCTCATAGTGGTGATGGGTAGGGCAATGATCTGCCCAGAGAAATGGGGGAGAGAGAAAATGACACACAAAAGCCCATCTCTGCCCCATCTGCTGTGTCTTTGAATCTCAAGGGTTGCCTGAGTTCTAGTGGAAGAAACTGGGAAGCTGGGAGATTGCTGGAGATGAGAGCGGTAGCTGCTCGATGACTCAGTGGTGTGGCTGGACTTCCAGTGTGCCAAGCAACAAGGAAGTGGATATTTGTGCAACACTTATCACTTCTTCCTGGTCTTCGCCATCAGTAAATTGGTTCTTGAAAGCACCCCTCCCCTATTCCTCTATTTCATTCCTGTTACCTGAGCAGCATAATTCATCCCGCCTGGGATGAGAAAACAATTCCACAAACCTCTCCTTGGACACTTACCTTCATTGTTCCATGGTCCACAGAGGGGTATGTAATTACTAGTGGGTCTTTTGTGTTTTGTCATTTATGTTCCTATCTGATGAGTAATCTATTTTATTTTTTAGGCAGCTGATGTGGCAGTCATATCAACATGCAGTTATAAAAACGAAGCATCTGTAAATCCTCTTGATAAATATTTGTAAGTTTCAAAATCCTCACGTCTAATCAGTGTAAGTCAGTCTGCAAGACAGTCTCCTAGGAAAGCCCTTTGGAGTCATAGTAGCACTTTCTGGCCATGGGAACTTCCTCCTGGGGGTGAAGGGTAGGGAACTCAGAGTCTTCGGCAAAGAAAAATTAGTCTTCACAGAAGGCAGACACTTTCAGACTGATACTAATATTTATTGAGATCAAACATTAAAAGCCTCATTTTTAGGAGTGGGAGAGTTGGGGAATCAAGTCTGGTTTAAGTCTGTCTAAATAAGAGTCTAGAAGAGAAGTCCCTGAAGTTTGCCTTCCTATTCTTGGAGAACAGAGGCGAAATTCTATATAAAGTATTATTATGAGGAAGAAAAATTTAAATGAAGGTTATGTAAAATTAAAACCATAAATATGCAAAATAAATATACTTTAAAATAACTGTAACCTTTGGGATATTTTCCTGAATTTTGAACATGGACAAAAATATCCTTCTTTTTTTTCTCAAGCCCTCCCTAAAGCTAGCTAACTTATTAGCTAAAAAGAAAAGATAGTAGAAAGTAGAATCCCAAGTGGACCAACTAAATGGGCTGGACTCAGTGGTATAAAACTAGAAAATAGCTCTATTTTTCTCCTACCATTTTTGAAAACATCTCTGTCAGATATTCCTTCCTTACACCTAGATGATATTTTCTGGTCACATTCAGTTTCATTATTAAGGTATTAAAAGAGCAGTCTGATCTAAACTGAACTTCTCATTTCCAGTTTAAAGCTTTTCTCTTTCTCTTGGGCCTGACCCAGAAGTTTGGGAAGGGATGTGGTGAGTTTCGTCTCTCTTGCTTCATATCTTCCTGACTTGCCGTCCTTTGCCTCTGGATCCTTCAGGCTTGGATGGGACAGAGGAGTAAGACATAAAGGGCAAAAAATATGTCTCATTTACTTAGCTGGTGCTGTTTGGAGATCTTACTAAGCTGTCAAGGGCTCTCTGGCATGGCAGGCTCCTAATGCTGGCTCTCTCTTTAATAGGGCACCACTATGGGTTTTTCTTTTTATAATCAGCATCCTGAACCTGCCCCGTCTTAGACACTGAAGAATCTCTTGCTGTGGGAGATGTTTTCTCTGGCTAACCCATTTCATCTTGCTCTCTTTGCCTGACCTAGTGATACCCACCATTCCATAGCTCAACTCGCACTGGGGTCACTCAGATGTGGCAAGTGACAGGTTGTCTTGGACAAAACTCTTTAAAGTTTCCCCAACTCAGTGGTCTTCTTTAATCTTCCAATTCTAGTAATCCAGGCCATTCCCAAGAAGTTTATTGCCTTTTCTACTTATAGTACCTTGGGACAGGACCACAAGTTTCTATAGCTCAGGAGGCATGAGAGTAGCAGGGGTACACATATGAGACCTCAGCAATCTCCCCTTATCCAGTCAAATCCCATAAAAGGCACAATTTATGTGAGTGGAATGAGGCATAGACAAACCAACTGGGGATATTTACATTGTTTTAGAACAGTGTCAAGCCCAAATGGTAATATTAAATTTTCAGTGGATAAATATGGATGGAATGGGAGTGTGGGAAATCAAGATAACTGAGCATTTGATTAAGGTTAGTTTTGGAGCAAATGGATGTGTTTTAAGACTCAACTGAATCTGGGATAAGGTCTGCCTTCTATACAGTACTACACCAAAGACCGCTAACCATCAGTCTGAAACCATACAGGGGTTCCTGGTTGGGTCAATGAGAGTGTTTCAGTTACAAAGGAGAGTTGAGAATGTTTTTCTCTGAAAGTGCCTGTAGATGTCACTAAAGTAAATGACTCTTTTATCCATTTGATAGTGGGGCAAAAAGCCCACAAAAAAGTAAAAAACAGTATTTTGTAAAGTCCATCTATATTGTTATATTAACAATATTGTACAACATAGCAACAACACCACAATTCACAGTAGGTTTGCAAATTGTCTTTCCGTTTTACAATTGTGATCTATCTTAAATAATGAAAGTACTGTATACTCAGCAACAGTCTTCAGTTTACAGCAGGGAGGGAAAATCCCTCCATTCCCTCTTCCCACATAGACATTTCTTTTTCAGGGCAGGAGGCACATTTCTTCTCCTTTACCATTAGAGACACTGTCCTCAAGCTAAGAATATTGGTACCTTATGAAAGAAAAAGAAAAATCACATAGGCATTGACTGTAAAACGAGAAGGTGGAGAAAACAGTTTAAAACAGAATTCATTTCTAAAAGCATTTAAATGGGTTTTTTCCTCTGCACTGGTTTTAAAAACAACTGTAAATCTTAGTTATCTAGAAAACATAATATTTCCCTTCTCCTTCTAGGGAAAGGAAACTCAGTGCAAAATGATCAACTAGGAACTCCATCTCTGATCTTTCATAGCCAGGGAGGGTATTTAGTGATCTAACCCAGGAAGCACTTGGCACCCATATTTTGATACAGTGGAGGGTATGTTTTTGAGTGTGACCATATTCTGCATACCATTCTTCTCTTCAAAAGGCTGCAACATTTTATCACAGGATGGCCAAGACTGAGACCTACTGAAACAAGAATGCTCAATGAAGTGGAATTTACAGAGCTTCAGAGCCATGTTAACAGAGTGTGAACAGACTTTCTTACGTTAGCAAGAATTTTGTAGGCCTCATTGGAAAAAGAATTCTCTTTAGAAACTTGTGATACTTTAAAGTGAAATCCAAGCAAGTGAAAAAGTAGACAGAGAGAATAAGTCCTCTGAGAAAAAAGCTATGCGTCAATAAGAGATGACTCAGAGCAGGAAAGACATAAAATAATGAGAATTATCAGTAGAATCTAAAAGAAAAAAATCCATATAGAACAGAGACTAATCTTGCAGTTATTCTGGCATAAGTATTACTGCCTGTTCCATGTGAGGAAGGATTGCAGTTGGCAATAAGACCCCATTGTATATTTCTTATACTTTGTGATGTATAAGCATATGCAAATGGTAAAACGTAATCTTATATATTTCAAAGTAATATATTCCATTTCTAATTTTAAGTAAGGATTTAAGCCTTTTCTACTGATCCTATTTTTGTCCTTATTAAGGCCCATGCTAAAGAATTCTTTCTGGTGTGCTTACTTATAGATATTGGAAGAGAATGGACCCTACTTGTGTAGCCTGGTCATGTTACTGGTGTCCAGATTGGAGAAAAATCAAGTAAAAAACATCCTTTGCAAAATTCTGTCTTTATGAGACATATTTTTGCTTAAAATTTTTTTCTCTTTGGTAATATTTCAACAAAAAGAAAATTATTCCATTTAGTTGATAGAGTAAAATTTAAAAAATGATGTATTAAAGAGATTTCCCAAAAAGTTAAACATAGAATTATCATATGGCCTAGTAATCCCAGTCCTGGGTATATGCCCAAGAGAATAGGTCTTCACACAAAAACTTGTACATAAATGTTTAAAGCAGCATTATTCATAGTAACCAAAAGGTATAAACAACCCAAATTGTCCATCAACTGATGAATGGATACATTAAATGTGGTATATCTATACAACGAAATACTATTTGGCAATAAAAAGGAATGTAGTATTGATACCTGCTATAACAATGATGAACTTTGAAAACGTTATATTAAATGAAATAAACCATTCAAAAAAGACCAAATATTGTGTGATTCCATTTAGATGAAATGTCCAGAATAGGCAAGTCTAAAGGGCCAGAAAGTGGATTAGTGGTTGCCAGGGGTAGGGTTTGGGGGGAAGCATAGGGGAGGGGAGATTAGGAGGTAACTGCCAATGGGTATGGGGGTTACTTTTTGGGGTGATGGAAGTGTTTTGGAATTAGATCATTGGTGACGATTGCACGGCTCTGTGAATATACTAAAAAAATCACTGAATTGTACACATCAGAAGGGTAAATTTTATGGTATGTGAATTATATCTCTCTGAGAGAGAGAAAGATGAATTTTCTGTTGGGCATCATGAAGTCAGTTTGAACTGCCTTCATTAAAACTCTCAGGAAGGGAAAGTTTCTCATTTGATCAATTCAAGTATAAAAGAGTAATTCACAAGATTCCACCTCTCTCCTTTTTCTTGCAGGGCTAGAGAAAAGCATCTGGGAGATACGCAGTATACTGAAGTGGAAAAAGGGATGTAGTCTTTTATTAGTCATTCTGAAGAGGACCATTTTCCTCAGCGCAGCCTGATCAGTGAATACAAATGAGTCACTGCCCAAAATAGGTGAGTCACATTAAATTTGGGAGGGGGAAGGGATCCTAAAATAGACAGTGGACTTATATTAAACAATAACACATCTGCAGGGTTTTGTGTATATATGCATAGAAATTATATGGGAAGCCAATTTAAATATTTCTGTGTTTCTGTTTTTGTTCCTTCTGTGCAGAATACAATTATACCCAAAAAAGTCTTGATGAATCACTCTAAAAACTACAAGTATAATTATTTTAAGGACAATAACCTTTAGCAGAAATCAAGTTAAAATGGCTTCTGCCGTAACCTTTCCCTTATGAACAATATGAAGAAATTACATTCAGGTCAAGACAATCTTGTCATTACATAGTTTACTCCAATGGCTTTGTGTATAAGGTGTGTTTATGAAAACCCAATGGAGTTTTATAACTAGCAAAGCCCCAAATATGCTCCTAACTATAACACGTGACGTTCAATCTGCAGACTGATGTTTTGAAGTATTTTCTCATAGATCTGGGACAGCTTCTTTATGTTTCATCATGTGCTATTGCTCCTCTGGCTCAGGATGGATTCATATGATTTGGCTGTTGGGCATCAGTAGACAGTGAATTAGCGACTATACCTGTGATGACACATTATTCTTATTAGATTGTTTATTTCACTTCATCCTTAGAGGTTTTTTTTTAATGTTATTTTTATTTTTTGCTGAGGAAGATTCACCCTGAGCTAACATCTGTTGCCAATCTTCTTCTATTTTGTATGTGGGTCGATGCCATAGCATGGCCGTAGTGGTGTAGTTCCGCGCCTGGGAACTGAACCTGGGCTGCTGAAGTGGAGCATGCCAAACTTAATCACTAGGCCACTGGGGCTGGCCCCCCCTTAGCATTTTTAAAAGTACACTTAAAAAGTGTTTAAGCAATTTTTTTCCTCTAGGAACAATAGAATGAATTCAAGAACAAAACTTCCATATAATTAGTTGCATCAAAATTCATTTAAAAATATTTACTGGTTTATCTTCCTTCTTGTTTCTAATATCAAAAGATAAAATAGAAGTCATACAATAAATACACGTATAAAAAATAAATACATAAATGTACACATAAGCAAAGAAATGAAATAGAAAAGAAATATTAAATTTTTAGTCTAATAATTAATGATTTTTGATAGATTTTAACCAGACCATGTAAGATTCATTTTTACTTAACACTAAACAATACTCCTGATTTAAGATGGTAGACTTAGCACAAGGCTTTCTATCCCTTCCCTCTTGAAATCCCAATATATGACAGTAAAGGAATCAACTCATAAAATGGAAAGAATGGGAGGAGAAATATTCTTGAAAAAGATTCCAATATATTTCTGGAAGATGCGAGGAAGATAAAACTCTGTTGACAGATTAAAAACAAGTAAATCATAACAGCCCAGAATACACAGGGAGGGAACGCAATAATGAAGAGATGCCTGAGCCGTACAGCAGCACTCCAGAGATGATCCCAGCCCAGGAGCAATAAAAACATGAATGAGAAGGGAAGCCAAATTGGGAGGCTAACTGAAAGGCTGACAGTTGAATGAACAGTAGGATTGAAACACCCCTTACTGCCTGCCCTTCCACATCCCCAGATGGGTAGAACTCAGGCATTTCTAGGTGGCTTAATATATAACTTGCAGGCAAAGACAAGGAAAGGAAGACAAAACAATAGCAACAAAACAACCCTAAAGCCACTTCCCTAAAGAAATCAAATGATCTGCAGGTATAAAATTAGGTCTTCCAGTGTAAAGCCCTCCTCATTCTGCATTCTGGTATTTGGAAACTCTTTCTCCACCCCAGGCTAAATGCCTTCTCCTTTATTGCCCCCTGCCAGTAGACCAATTCTGCCTATATGCACCACGCTTTGAGTCAAACATCATCTTTGTGTGAAAGACCTAGCCATAAAATTGAAATATATAAACAGCAGGCTGGGAGACTCATAGTTTTTATCTTAGAAAATCAACCCAATCCACTGTTCTTTACAAAAAGCCAGCCAAAGATCATAAAAAATATGAATAAAACCAGCAGCATGAAAGAATAACTCAAACAAGAACAGTTGCTTCAGAAGAAACACAGATAATTTAGGAAAAAGAAGAGAACTTTAAAAGAAGCTAATTCTCATCCTCATGAAAATCTGAGAGGAATTGCATCCAAAAAAAGAAGAAAGGGAAACTATAAAAAAAGGAGTAATGGAGAACAAAATCAAGTTCTTTTATATTGAAGATAAGATTGTAAAAATTCAATAGATAGTTATGAAAATGAAATTAAGAAAAGCAGAGTAAGAGGAAAAAAAGACCAACAAAAAAAGAGAAAAGGTAAGAAACATGGAGGATTAATCCAAGAAGCCTGACATTGACCTAATAGGATTTCTTGGAAAAAAAGAACCAAGGACTATGGGGAGGAGGAAGTTAGCAATGAAAAAATCAAAGAAAACCTCCCAATACTAAGGCATAGGAATTCTTTAAATTGTGAAGGTCCGTTGACTTCTCAGGATGATGGAAAAAAATCCATATCTGAAATTTCAGAACACAAGGAATTAAAAAGAGAACTTAAAAGTTCACAGTTGGGATGCAACAGACATGTATTTATGATTCATAAAAATGAATCAGATTAACATCAGACATCTCACCAACACTGGATCCTAGAAGCAATGAAACAATGCCTTTGAAGCTCTGAGGAAAAATTCTAGGCTTAATCACAATGATGTCAAGTGTGATGGTAGAATGTAGCTATTTTCAAACTTTCAGAAACCTTTCTAAGGAGGTTACTTTTCAACTAGATTCTAAGTAACAAACTTTTATCCTTTTTTTGTGTGTGAGGAAGATCGGCCCTAAGCTAACATCTGCCAATCCTCCTTTTCTTTTTTGCTGAAGAAGACTGGCCCTGGGCTAACATCCATGCCCATCTTCTTCCACTTGATATGGGATGCCGCCACAGCATGTCTTGCCAAGCGGTGCATTGAACTGGCAAACCCCGGGCCACCACAGTGGAGCACGCACACTTAACCGCTTGCGCCACCGGGCCGGCCCCAGTAACAAAGTTTTATAAACTTTTCTACAGAGGTTACTTAGATTTGCTCAAGCAAAACAAAGGTGAAAACCAAAAAATTGAAAGACATGGGGGAAAAATACTGAAGAATTAACCTAGGAGTAATTTGAAAACAACTACTAGTACATCAATTATATAGGAGATCTGGAAAGCTATTGGCCCCAATTACAGTCAGGCATAGGCATGACAGAGACCAGCAAGCCTGTATCAGAGTAAATGCCTGGGATTAGAGGAAGAAGACAGAAAGAACTAAGGACAAGGGCAAGAAATGAGGCAGCAAAATTGCAGAAGATAAATGAAAGTTCATTCAGATCGTATGATTTTTCAGAGTAGGTGTAGGCCAAATATTAGAATTGAAAATTGTTGACAGGTAAAGCAATGTATTAATTAGAATTAGAGTGGAAAGCATGTAATAGCCAAAAACAAAAATTAAGTAACTTAGGAAGAAGTTTTGTTCTCTTCTACAAACCAAGTCCAATACTCAGAGTCTTACTATAGAATTTCCATGAATTCATCAAAGCCCCAGGCTCCATCCAGCTTTTATCTCTGCTACCCCTAGTGTGTGGCCCTTGTCAGTACTATCTTCATTCCACCCAGAAGGAAGGAGAAAAATGGAGGCAAGGTGCATAGCCTTCCTTGTGGAGATTGCTACACAATTTCTATGTACATCTCATTCACTAAAACTTAGTCATATGAGTAAGGGCAGTTAGGTGGGACTGTGTACCTGCTAATATTTGAGGAGGTTGGGGGAAGCTATTTGTGAAGAAAGAATGGAGAACAGATTTGTGGACTACAGAAAGCCTTTTCCATAGACCCCAAGGAAAAGTCCTTTTGGAGGTAAGGTATAGGCCTTAATGTTCATATTTTATTATCCATTGTATCTCCTTTAAAACTTCCATTGTATTTGGGGAGACATGGAATGCAAAGGTCTTTAGAAAATGAAAAGATTTGCTATGTCAGGGCATTAGACATTTTTAGAAGTGTCCATGAAATATCAAATATTGTCATTAGATTAAATAATATCTTACACATTCACGTATTACTACTTTTACATGTGGATACACTTCTGATTCAAAATACAATTTCCCTTAACAGAATTCATAGTAATTTATTGTTTCATAATTCACCAATGGATGTTTGTGCAATTACAGTTGTTATCATGGCTGTGGGAGGGCAGATTGTAGTTTGAGGGTGTGAAAATTTCTAATTTTAGAAAAAGCAACTTCATACTAAAAAAGGCTGGAAATCATTCTTAGATTTTATTGTAAAGATTTATTTGTATGCTATTTATTTTTGCCTTTGTTTCATAAGCTCTGCCTTGTTTTCTTTTTGCCTGAATTCTTTCACTTTCTTCCAATTTTTATTGTCATGTTGCAATGTTTCTATTTTATTTTTTTGTAAGACGCCTTATATTGTTTTCGGAACAGGGTAGGTATAAACACAAAATCTGGTAATAGCTTCCCCTCTCCTTGCAGCCAGGTACTGGCTACTGGAGTCAAAGAGTTTCATACCTAGGAATTGCAAGTCTCCTCGTCTAGGTGTAAAAGAGGTTAGTTCCAAGTAGTGTTAGCAGTGGACATTGGATGTTTCATTGTCCTTTGAACTCATATTCAATTTTGCCCTCTTCTTCTTTGAAAAAGCTTGAAACTTGTTGTCAGTTTCCAGCTGATTTCTGGTTTCTAGTTTCCTGCAATAACCATTGCCTTTAAACCCTTCAGAATCTATTCTTGCTCTCTCTCCCCAGACTTGTGCAGTGCCTTCAGATCTTCACCACCTTACTGATCTTGTCTTTTGAGTATTTCATTTCCCTCCCTCACTTCTTCATTTTCATTCTCTGGATATTTGATGTTATTGTCATCTATGGTCAATTCTTTGAATCCTGAGTGTTACTGTGTGAGTGATACTCTTTGCTTTGTCTCTCTTTTCTTCTCCTTCTATGATGGGTGTGAAATATTTTCCCCAGGGATTTTCAATTCTCTTTTACATTTATTTGTAGCCTGCTCTGGGGCTATTAAATCCAGACTTCCTCACAGTTAATCCTGCATTTCAATGGGTTATCTCATCATCATATCCAAACATAACTGCCAAATGTACAATCTTCATCTTGGCTTAGGTCAATCCTCCTCATCTTTTATGAGCCGCACTGAGACCTTTGAAGTACTAGTTCCTCTCCCCACTGATGGCTGCTGGCAGAGGTACAGGCTGCCTGAGATTGATAAGGGGAGGGGCAGGCATCACTGCCAAATAGCTGTGGCATCATAAACAGTGCAGAGTACCTTGCCAAAGACTATGCATTGACTTTGTTTGCCTCCCAGGGCGATGAGGTAAGGCTCTTGAAATAAGTTTGAGATTGTGAAAGATTAGACTATCATCAAATACTTAAAAGTAAGACAATCTTTCTCAGCAGAGTATGTAAGACATTTTTAAAAGGAGAAATGACTATCACTCTGTACAAACTGTGGATTTCCTTTTGGCTTGAAGAATTTGACATTTGCAGTGTTTTACCAGAGTCGGTGTTGATGGACCTAAACTGAATCTAACTTGAACTGTGTAGTAGTTCCAATCATCTCCAGGAATAGGAATACAGAATGCATAGAAGATACGAGAAGAGGGATCATATGAAAGGAGAGAAAATATACCTGGTGTTAAATGTCTGTAACTCACTTTATATAGAGTATGTAGGTTTTGTTAGGTTAAGCAATAACCTAGATGCTAATCAACAGTGCAAAAGTCCAAAAAAAGCCAGCTGGAGTTCTGATCAGGAAGTCCATACCCTACCAGTGGCTAATACAAGAGCTTCTGTTTTTCGATGTCTCAGCTGACAACCAATATAGGAATTAGCATAATAATGACAGAAATTAGCTTTTATTGGTGAAGCTGGCAGCTTATAAATTAGCATAATTTCTCTGCTTCGTGAAATTAAAAGTTTTCAGGAAAAATGATTTGGTTAAAAACATTTTAGAGACACTCTGCACACTTATTTGAATGTAGAATAAGGAACCAGCAAGGCCTATCCTCTCTACCCTTAAAATAGTGCCCAATGCTTGATCCCTAAATTGTCCTTGGTCAGCGGTTGGTTTAAAAAGATTTCAGGTTGTCTGGAGTTGACCACCAGGGTACTAGGTCCTGCTTCTGGAAGGTTGTCATATCTGGCTTCAGTTAATTTTTCATGCAGGTGGGGGTCTGACCAGTTAAAAGGACAGAGCTGGTATTTTAGTGAAACTACAGTACAGGTTGTTTTTTTGCCTGTTTGTTGCTGTTCGTTTAATAATTGTCTGCAAGTGTGGGAGAATGTTGTATGAGACTTGCTCTCATTGTAACCTGGTAGATCATTTTACTGAATGGTTGGTTAACTTGCAGACTGACTTCAGAAACCATAAGAACAAAGTGTGCTATTCTTATTTAAAATTTCTACTATTTTGAGGGATGAAAAGCATGTTATTTTCTTGAACATTTTTTTACTTCTTTGATTATTAGTGAGGGAGAACATTATTTTTAAGTGTTAGCTATGTATTTCCGGTTTTGTCAATGCTCAGTTCACGCTCATTGTTGATTTATCTTGGAAATATTTTACCCAGCTGTTTTTTACTATTAAAATGTATGGTGTTCTCCTTTTTTTTTTTTTGGATTGGCAAAACTTTGAAAATTTTAGATCTTTAAATCTAGCAATCTGTTCCTTTGTTTTTGAGCTTAGGCTTTTCTTTTTTTCCCACAATTGATGAATTTTCTTGTTTTATTATTTTTTTATGATGTCATTTATTATTAGTTTTTTTTTTAATTGAACTTTCATCATTCTGGAATTATTTCAGAACTATTTATCAAACAAATTTTCCCCTCCTCCTTATTCATTTGGAATACCTTATTTATTACATATTTAATTCTTATATATTCGCCAGTACCGTGTTTTTCATACTATTAGAACATTATAACATGGTTTAATATTTGGTAGTGTTAAACTCCCTTCACTCAGTACTCTTCTTTTGCAAAATTTTCTTAACACTTTTCATCATTTATTCTTTCATATTAAATCTAAACATATTCTATCTAGTTTTTAAAGAAGCTCCTCTTACAGTTTTGATGTAATCACTTTATTTTTATAAATTAATTTTAAAAGAACTAACATTTTAATAATATTCTATTTCCTCATCCATGAACATGGGATGTTTCACCATATATTTAAGTTGTTGTTTATAGGAATAACCCAGAAAAGAGATTCATGATTCTTGCACATGTGTTTAAAAAGGCTATTTCTATATATTTTATGTTCTTTTCCACTACTGTCTTTCTTCCATCTTATTTTTTAACTGGCTTCTGCTGATGTGCTGAGGAGCGACTGCTTTTCCTATTTTATCTTGTGTCTATCCAATTGACTGAACTTTCTAGTAACTTTTCAATTGATTATCTTGGATTGTCTGGGTAGACTATTATCCCTCTTTTCCAATACTGAAGACTTCAAGTTCTTCTTTATATTCTATGTCATTAGCTGAACTGTCGAGCAAAATTCTAAGTGTTAGTGGGGATTGTGAACATCCTTTGTCTTTTCTAGATTTTAATGTCTGGGGCTGCCTAAACGAGTTTCTCTAGTAAGAAAATGGCTGTTAATTTTAGACAAATTGGTATTTTGTGCATAAATGAAATGCTTTTTCATCCTAGTTTTTAAGAAATATTTAAAACAAGAAATGGGGCTGATTTTTACAAGAATGATTTTTAACAGCTCTGTTGAGATAATCAAACATTTTGTGTGTTTGTTTTGGGTCTTTTGATATGATATGTCACACGAAAAGTTTCCCAATTATTAAACTCCGTTTATCCACAGAGATGTTTTCAAAGTTAAAACTCAATAAAAGCCAGAATACATACCAATGTAATAAATCTCTTGCATAGAGGTCATAATATTATATATTTTAAAAGGTGAATTTTACCTAAATGTTTCTTTTCACATTTTTTTTTTTGGTGAGGAAGATTATCCCTGAGCTAACATCTGATGCCGATACTCCTCTTTGTGCTGAGGAAGATTGGCCCTGGGCTAACATCCGTGCCCATCTTCCTCTACTTTATATGGGATGGCACCACAGCATGGCTTGACAAGCCGTGCATAGGTCTGCACCCAGGATCCAAACCTGCAAACCCTGGGCCACCTGAAGCGGAGCACGTGAACTTAACAGCTATGCCACTGGGCTGGTCCCTCTTTTTGCTTTTTTAAACATATTGTAAATCTGGAAAGCAACAATTTTTTTTTTTTTTTAATATCAAGGCTGAGGTTTCCCCACCTTTTGTTTATTTATTGCCTCAGGCTCAGAAATAGATATTTAGTTTGGAAAGATTTTTCTCTTTTCAATTATATTTGGAAATTTTACTGTTTTACAAAATAACTTGCTGGTGTTTTTCTTTCACATAACTTATTCCTTCTCATACTGATTTCAGGAAATTATCTGTGGCCAAGGCTGTTTTGTTATTTTTGTTAGCATGTGACTCACGTCCTTCTGTCTTCCTTCCTTCATTTAGTTTTAAACAAGCTTAAAGGAAAAGATCAAAGAATTTAGTCTATGCAGCAATAACAAGAACTAAAAAAATAAATGTATAAACATTGATATTAAAAGAATTATTATTTAACCAATTATGTATTTTGTGTAAATGTACTGTTTAACCAAGGTATTTGGTGAGTGATCAGCGACTTAAGGATTTTTATCTTCTAAAATTGAAATGTGCAGGTTGAGGCTGTTAATCTTGCCTTTCTCAATGTGGAAACCCACGTTAATCATGGTTTTCTTGGAGCTCAGCAGCTTTTTTGTCCATTGGTTGCATTCTGTACAAATTCAGTATAAGTGAGTAAGGTAGAGAGAGTTAATATACGTTTCAGAAAGTCTTCTCACTGGACGGTACACCTGGGATAACCTGAGAACTCATGGATATGTCTCTATAGAGTGCAAAATCCAACTCTTCAATACAGACATTTGTACCTTTTAGACATGGACCAAGAATCTAGAAGATGTTCCATAAGTAAATTATATATACTAGTAACTGGGATGGAACATGATATTGATTAAAGCCGTTGTAACTCTGGGGCTATAAATAGGAGAATCTGAACAGTTGTTTAAAAATGGGAACTGAATCATATTATGAGGAAAAGAAATTAAAGTTTATAGTTTGAAAATAACAACAATAACAACTTCAAGGTTGTTGTGTCATCCAATGGAAAGAGTACAGGAAGAAAGCAAAGGGGGTTGTGAATCCCCTTGGCCACTTCTCTGTGTAGTTGGACAAGTTAACCTCAATCAGCTTCAATTTTCTTTCTTTTTTTTTTTTTGATGACGATCAGCCCTGAGCTAACATCCATGCCAATCCTACTTTTTTTCCCTTTTTCTCCCCAAAGCCCCAGTAGATAGTTGTATGTCATAGTTGCACATCCTTCTAGTTGCTGTATGTGGGACGCCACCTCAGCATGGCTGGAGAAGCAGTGCGTCAGTGTGCACCCAGGATCCTAACCTGGGCCACCAGCAGCAGAGTACACGCACATAATTGCTAAGCCATGGGTCTGGCCCCTTCAGTTTTCTTATTGATAAAATAGATGTATTTATTTCGTGGGAGACAGAGTATGTGTGTGTGTGTGTGTATGTTTTGTTTCCTTTTTTCTTTTTCTAGTCCTTTGCTCTGCAAAGATGTTCTGGACCAGTAGTATGGGTGTTACCTGGAAACTTGTTAGAAATACAGAATCTCAGCCCCACCTAGACTTACTGAATCAGAATCTGCATTTCCACAAGACCTCCCGGGAGATTCCTTTGTACATTAAATATAAGAAGCACTGCTCAGTCTAGCACAGAGTTGAGCTCAGTTAATGTAGTTTTCTTCTTTTCAAATTAAATGAATTTTAACACATGATCTGGTGCTAGAAGAAACCATGCCTACTGAATAAAGTTTATGGGATAATTTTGGGAATGAAAACAAATTTTTATTTCAATTACATCATGAATTATGCTAGTTCAATATCCCAGTTACACACATACCTTCAAGTTCCACCTTCGAGCTCAAGACTTAACCTACAGGTCAAACTTCACCCCACACTGAACTCCCTGACATTGCCTTAACAATTAAGATGTGTGTTAGAGCATGTGTATAGTAAATATTTAATATTTAATACACTCTTGTGAACTCTTAATTTTTTTGGATTTCTGAATGAATGTTATCCTACTAAGATTAGAGATTATTTCTTCTACTTTTTGAAAATTAAAAAAAAAATTTTTTTATTGCAGTATTTCTTCTGCTTTGAAACTTTCCTTTCTCCACTAAAACCTTCTAACCCTCATTTCCAGGTAAAGGGTGTGGTTGACAACTGCTTATTAAGAAAAAATGGAATTAAATTTTATTTTAGGTGATTTATTTTTTTTGGTTATTAAAGCAGAAATGATTAAAAAGTTACATTAAAAGAGGAGAGATATAAATTTCTTCTTCCTTAACTGAGTCTTTATGGCAAATTTGGCTTTTAACATGGGGCATATTACAGGGAAAAATAAGACTATTTTAAACTCTCTTTTGTGTTGTGTTCTTGAAAATGGCATGTTTGCAATGGACATGGCTACTGAAAATATAATTTAGAAATTAATACGTTTTACGTTTATAAATTATAACATTTCACTCAAATGGTATCTGGTTTCATCATATCCTCCCAATGAACAAGGAAGTTTCAGGTCTATAATGATGGAAAGTGAGGTTTATGGTAAAAAGACATTTTATAGAAATGCTATGTCCTAAACATATTTAACAACATTAGGTATTAGAGATTTAATATTCTTTTACTAAATTTGTATTTATTTTAAATTTTTTTATGTTATAAAATGTTAGAATTTCTTAAAGGTATGACAGATCAAGTTGCCTTCACCATAGTACCAAGAGCAGTGCTCTGTGGCCAGCCTCCCATAACAGCAGTGCTTTGCAATGTTGAATAATATTCTCTTGCTTCTTCTATAAATATAATAAAATGAAAATTTATATATATATGTGTGTTTTTATATATATAAATTATCTCCCAACATAACAGCTGTCTCCAGAATTCTTCTTAGAAAGAGAACTGGACATGTTACTTCAAGAGCTCTTTGAGTAGGATGTTAGATCCCAAGAACTTGGATACTGGCAGGCACCATGGTTCAGGGAAAAGAAAGACAATGACTGGACCTAAGAAAGACCAGGAAAGAATTTGTTACCTCTTCAGAGAAGGAAAGAGGAGATGAGAGAACATAAAGAAAGAAGGACGGAGAGAAGAAC
Source organism: Ceratotherium simum simum (assembly GCF_057802395.1). Lineage (NCBI taxonomy): Eukaryota > Metazoa > Chordata > Mammalia > Perissodactyla > Rhinocerotidae > Ceratotherium > Ceratotherium simum. Next base: position 51,183,808 of record NC_141900.1, on the reverse strand, counting down.
CAACAAGATGAAGAGAACTGAGGTTACATAAAGTGAAAGGTCAGTGATAATCCTTAATGGTGATATAATCACAGGGAATTTTAAGATAGGTGATACTTATTATTTAATTTCAAGATGATTTTGTGGCTGGAATGTAAACTCTTTTCTGCCCTCTATCCAGAAATCATTTTGCAGTCTACTATGCCTTCAAATTCTCACTGTGTTGGATTATTTGTTTTGTAGACATCAAAGAAGAAGATATATATCAAATTTGAGTTGGGACAGAAGAGAGATACCAAACGTGAAAGCAGAATTCTATATCAAGAAGCCACAAAAATGAATATCTTCATCCTCTCTGCCATGCCTTATTGAATTTGTTGAGAAACAGGATTTTTTATTTCCAAAATACACGGACTTGTTTGGAGTGAAGTGGTAAGTCAAATTAATGGGGTGTTGTGCAGCTGATGTTTGGGTTACAGAAAAATCTCCTATTATTGCTTACATTTATATTTTGGTTTGTGTTTTGACAGTTCTTCCTTTTGAAGAAGACATCCAACAGACTTAGTGTAAATCCCATACGTATATCACAGCAGCCATTTTTCTTAAACATTCTTGAGGTCAAAACATTAGGAATTAGGAAACAGTTTTCTTGGGAAAAGCTTAGCCCCAATAATATCTTGACTCATCGATTTGGATGGGAAAATATTTGAGCAATAAATTAATTGCAATGAATAACTATAAATGAGCTGCCCATATTAGCAATATAGCACAGTGCCCGACATCTGTATCTGTACCGTACAACATCAATATCTTCATGCACAAAAAATTAGGAATTGATGAGCCAGAAAAATCCAGTGTTATTATGTAAGTCCAACAAAATTAACTTGTTCTAATATATTAAAATAAATTATGCACTATGGAGGAAAAGAAAAGACAAGTATTTTTTTCCTATAAGCTTCTCAATATTTTAAGGCTAAAAATGAGCTTCCTGCATTAAGTCTGCTTATTTTCTTTCTTCCTCAAAACTTTTTTTTTTTTTTTACATATATCTGTATTTTCAGTTTGACATAGTCAATGTCATCCTGTTGGAAGAAATAGGTTAATTGGAAACAAGGTATGGATAATTGGGTCTCTCAGGTGTTTAGTTAGCATATGTGTAGAAGAATAACAGTTTGAGTACTTACATAGTAAAGAGAGAAATTTCAACTTGCAAAATTATTAAGAAAATGTTAAACTCCACTCTACATGGAAGAAAATAAAAATAGCCCTCAAAAGAAAAACAGGGCCAGCCCCGGTGGCCTAGTGGTTAAGTCCGGCATGCTCTGCTTTGGTGGCCTCAATTTGATTCCCAGGTGCAGATCTGCATCACTTGTCTGTCAGTGGCCATGCTGTCATGGTGGCTCACATAGAAAAGAGGAAGATTGGCAACAGATTGCTCAGGGCAAATCTTCCTCATCAAAAAAAAAAAAAAAAAAAAGGAAAGAAAAAAAGAAAAACAGAGCATTAAGTCAATTACCTTGAAATTTGGGGTGATATAACTCTTGAACTGTTTTAATTTGGTTCTCAGGAAATCAGACAAATCAAGGAAATCACACATGCTGTATAAGGAAGTTTTAAATAGGTCAAAAATTAATTAGTGGTATACAATTCATTTATTATTCTGTTTTGTTGCATTTTTGTATTCTTAAATTAGAACTAACATTTTTACTTGAACAAGATTTAAATTTTAATATTAACATTAGACTGAAATTTTTTAATAAAAAGATCAGGTAAATTATCTATATTACTTTTCAACTCTTACTTTTTAAAAATATTTCAATACTCATTTCTCAGTAATTGATACAATAAATGAAGTGAAAATTGGTAAGGATGTAGAAAAATTGATTGGCATTAACAGCCAACTAGGCCTAATTAACATTTATAGAGCATTCCACGAAACAACAGCGAAGTATATATATTTTTCAAGTGCCCATGCAACATTTATCAAGATATACTGTATGTTGGATTATAAAATATGTCCTAACATATATAAAATAACTAGAAAATATATAAAAGGGTTGAAATCATGCAGTTTGTTCTCTGATCGCAACAATTAAATTGAAACAAATAGCCAAAAGATATCTGAAATATCTTCAAATATTTGGAAATTAAAAACTACTTTTCAAAGGAGTGACATCAATGTCATGGCAGAGTGAGCTTTCCCGTAAACTCTTCCCCCGATAAGATACAACAAAAGGAACAGTCACAGACCAACAACAGACTCCTAGACAGTGAAAAGAAAGATCGGAAAGATCCACACTGCCACACATCTGAGAGTGGACTGTGCTGGAGCCCCCGGAGGAAGTGGGGAGAGATAAGGAGAACTCCTCTCCCTCCCCATCAGATCAGCGATCCTGGTCCATGAGGCTCCCAGAGATGGGGGAGGGGTGGGCCTCTGCAGAGAAACCGTAGCTCTTCGGAATCTCTCGGCCAGTGGGAAACTCCCACACAGAGGACTCAGAACTGCTACAGGGGTACCATCAACATCTGAACACCTCAGGAGAGTGGATAATGAGGGGCAAGCGAGAAGCCCCCCACACCAGGGACCCAGCGGGCAAAAGACAGAGCCCCCCCCCCCCACGTGCCGGACACTGCAGCTCAGCTGACTAGACCAGACCAAGTGACTGGCCAATCACAGCGAGCAGCTGGGGCAGAGCACAGGGGGCTCAGATTACACAGCCCTTAACCCCCACATGGTGGTGGCAGGTGGAAATTGCAACCAGATATTTCCAGGGGGAGGAAAAACAAAGCAAATACAGGAACCACAATGCAAAAGTACATGAAATCACCAGACCAGAAGGAAAATGACAAGCACCCAGAAACCAACCCTGAAGACACAGAAATCCATAACCTAAATGACAGAGATTTCAAAATAGCTATCGTAAAAAAACTCAACGCAATACGAGATAACACAGACAAACAATTCAATGAGATTAGGAGTTTCTTCACAAAAGAGATTGAAATCATAAAGAAAAACCAATCAGTACTGATGGATATGAAGAACACAATGGAGGAGATAAAAGAGAATCTGGAATCTTTAAAGAACAGAGCTGACAATATGGAGGAAAGAATTAGAATTATAGAGGATAGGAATACAGATATGCTCCAGATGGAAGAGGAGAGAGAACTAAGACTAAAAAGAAATGAAGAAAGTCTCTGAGAAATATCTAACTCTATTAGGAAATGTAACATAAGAATTATAGGTATTCCTGAGAGAGAAGAGAGGGAAAGAGGAATAGAGAGCCTATTTAAGGAAATAATAGCTGAGAAAATCCCAAATCTGGGGAAGGAGCAGGAAATACCAGTAAGTGAAGCCAATAGGTCGCCTAAATACATCAACAAGCAAAGGCCCACTCCACGACATATAGTGATAAGGCTGGCTAAAGTCAATGACAAAGAAACAATGTTAAGGGCAGCTAGAAAAAAACAAAAAATAACGTACAAAGGAACTCGCATCAGGCTCTCAGCGGATTTCTCAACAGAAACTTTACAGACTAGGAGAGACTGGAATGATATATTCAAAATACTGAAAGACAAAAACTTTCAGCCAAGAATACTCTATCCAGCAAAAATATCCTTCAAATATGATGGAGAAATAGTAACTTTCCCAGATAAACAAAAGCTAAGGGAGTTCATGGCCATGAGATCCCCACTACAATAAATACTCAAGAAGGATCTCAGGCCTGAAAAAAAGAAGAGAAAGGGAATACAAAGCTTGGAGCAAGGAGAAAAATAGGTGGATAAACTCAGAAAAATAGTAGATCTTTACCGGAATAGGTCAGCAACCACTAAAATACCAAAATCAAAGATCAAAGAAAGGAATTCCCCACCAAAAATAAATATAAACTCATCACTGTAAACAAACACCCACATCACAAGATAGAATAAGGTATAACAAGAACGACTTAGAAGAGGAAGAGGAAAGAGATTGAATTGACTTAGTATAAGGAAATAAGAGGCCATCAGATAATGGACTATCTGATACACAAGATTTTTTATACAAACCTCAAGGTAACCACTAAACAAATAATCAAAACAAAATCACATATGATAAACAAAGAGAAAACTAGAAGAATCATAAGACAGAACAACCAAACTGAATTGGCAGTCCGAAAGAAATGGGACAAGAAACAAAGGAATGCCAAAGAACTGGAAAATAGATGACAAAACAGCAACATTAAGCCCTCATATATCAATAATTACCCTAAATGTAAATGGATTGAACTCTCCAATCAAAAGATACAGAGTGGCAGGATGGATTAAAAAGCAAGACCCAACAATATGCTGCCTCCAGGAAACACATCTCAGCTCTAAAGAGAAGCACAGGCTCAGAGTGAAAGGATGGAAGACAATACTCCAAGCTAATGGCAAACAAAAGAAAGCAGGTGTTGCCATACTCGTATCAGACACAGTAGACTTCAAGATAAAACAGGTTAAGAGAGACAAAGAAGGGAAATATATAATGATAAAAGGGACATTCCACCAAGAAGACATATCAATTATAAATATATATGCACCCAACATAGAAGCACCAAAGTACATACAGCAACTATTAACAAACCTAAAAGGAGACATTAACAACAACACAATAATAGTAGGGGATCTTAATACCCCACTTACATCAATGGAGAGATCATCCAGACAAAAAGTCAATAAAGAAACAGTGGACTTAAATGAAAAACTGGACGAGATGGACCTAGTAGACATATACAGAGCACTCCATCCAAAAACAACTAACTACACATTCTTCTCAAGCGCGCATGGAACATTCTCAAGGATAGACCATATGTTGCGAAACAAAGCAAGCCTCAATAAATTTAAGAAGATTGAAATCATAACAAGCATCTTTTCAGACCATAATGCTATGAAACTGGAAATCAACCACGAAAAAAAACTTGGAAAGCGACCAAATGTGGAGATTAAACAACATGATACTGAACAACCAATGGATCATTGATGAAATTAAAGGAGAAATCAAAAAATATCTGGAAACAAAGAAAAATGAAAATATGACATACCAAATCATATAGGATGCAGCAAAAGCGGTCCTGAGAGGGAAACTCATAGCAATACAAGCCTACCTTAACAAACAAGAAAAAGCCCAAATAAGCAACCTTAAATTACACCTAACAGAACTAGAAAAAGGAGAACAAACAAAGCCCAAAGTCCACAGAAGGAGAGAAATAATAAAAATCAGAGCAGAAATAAATGAAATTGAGACCAAAAAAACAGTAGAAAGGATTAATGAAACAAAGAGTTGGTTCTTTGAGAAGATAAACAAAATTGACAAACCCTTAGCCGGATTTACTAAGAAAAAAAGAGAAAAGGCTCAAGTAAATAAAATTACAAATTAAAGAGGAGAAATTACAACGGATACCACAGAAATACAAAAGATTATAAGAGAATACTATGAGAAATTATATGCAAACAAATTGGACAATCTAGAAGAAATAGATAAATTCTTAGACTCATACAACCTCCCAAAACTGAACCAAGAAGAAATAGAGACTCTGAACAGACGAATCACAAGTAAAGAGATTGAAATAGTAATCAAAAACTCCCAAAAAATAAAAGTCCAGGACCAGATGGTTTCTCCGGTGAATTTTACCAAACATTCAAAGATTTAATACCCATCCTTCTCAAACTCTTCCTGAAAATAGGGGAAGATGGAATACTTCCTAACTCATTCTATGAGGCCAACATCACCATGATACCGAAGCCAGACAAAGACAATACAAAGAAGGAAAATTACAGGCCAATATCGCTGATGAGCATAGATGCAAAAATCCTCAACAAAATATTGGCAAACCAAATACAGCAATACATTTAAAAGGTCGTATACCATGATCAAGTGGGATTTATACCAGGGACGCAGGGATGGTTCAACATCCACAAATCAATCAACATGATACACCATATCAACAAAACAAAGAATAAAAACCACATGGTCATCTCAATAGATGCAGAGAAGGCATTTGACAAGATACAACATCCATTTATGATAAAAACTGTCAACAAAATGGGTCTAGAAGGACAGTACCTCAACATAATAAAGGCTATTTATGACAAACCCACAGCCAACATCATACTCAACGGGGAAAGACTGAAAGCCATTCCTCTGAGAACAGGAACGAGGTGGGGCTGCCCACTCTCACCACTCCTATTCAACATAGTACTGGAGGTTTTGGCCAGAGCAATTAGGCAAGAAAAAGGAATAAAAGGAATCCAAATAGGCAACAAAGAAGTGAACTCTCACTATTTGCAGATGACATGATTTTATATATAGAAAACCCTAAAGAATCAATTGGAAAACTATTAGAAATAATCAACAACTACAGCAAAGTCTCAGGGTACAAAATCAATCTACAAAAATCAGTTGCATTTCTGTATGCTAATAGTGAACTAACAGAAAGAGAGCTCAAAAAGATAATACCATTTACAATTGCATCAAAAAGAGTAAAATATCTAGGAATAAATCTTACCAATGAGGTGAAAGACCTATATAATGAAAACTACAAGACATTATTGAAAGAAATCGATGATGACATAAAGAAATGGAAAGACATCCCATGCACATGGATTGGAAAAATAAACATAGTTAAAATGTCTGTATTACCTAAAGCAATCTACAGATTCAATGCAATCCCAACCAGAATCCCAATGACATTCTTCACAGAAATAGAAAAAAGAATACTAAAATTCATGTGGGGCAACAAAAGACCCTGAATAGCTAAAGCAATCCTAAGAAAAAAGAACAAAGCTGGAGGCATCACAATCCCTGACTTCAAAACATACTACAAAGCAATAGTAATCAAAACAGCATGGTACTGGTACAAAAACAGACACACAGATCAATGGAACAGAATTGAAAGCCCAGAAATAAAACCACATATATAAGGACAGCTAATTTTCAACAAAGAAGCTAAGAACATACAATGGAGAAAAGAAAGTCTCTTCAATAAATGGTGTTGGGAAAACTGGACAGCCACATGCAAAAGAATGAAAGTAGACCATCTGCTATCGCCATTCACAAAAATTAACTCAAAATGGATCAAAGACCTGAAGATGAGACATGAAACTGTAAAACTCATAGAAGAAAATATAGGCAACACACTATTTGACATTGGTCATAAAGGAATCTTTTTGGATGCCATGCCTACCCAGACTAGGGAAACTAAAGAAAAAATAAACAAGTGGGACTTTATCAGATTAAAGAGCTTCTACAAGACAAAAGAAACCAGAATCAAGATGAACAGACAACCCACCAGCTGGGAGAAAATATTTGCAAAACATATATCTGACAAGGAATTAATCTTCATAATATATAAAGAACTCATACAACTGAACGACAAAGAAACAAACAACCCGATCAAAAAATGGGCAGAGGAAATGAAGAGACACTTCTCCAAAGAAGATATACAGATGGCCAATAGGCATATGAAAAGATGTTCAACATCACTAATCATCAGGGAAATGCAAATCAAAACAACACTAAGATATCACCTCACACGTTAGAATGGCTATAATCACCAAGACAAAAAACAACAAATGTTGGAGAGGATGTGGAGAAACAGGAACCCTCATACACAGCTGGTGGGAATGCAAACTGGTGCGGCCTCTATGGAAAATGGTATGGAGATTCCTCAAAGAATTAAAAGTAGAAATAACCTATGATCCAGCTATCCCACTACTGGGAATCTATCCAACAAACCTGAAATCAACAATCCAAAGAGGCTTATGCACCTCTATGTTCATTGCAGCGTTATTCACTATAGCCAAAAAGTGGAAGCAACCTAAGTGTCCCTCGACTGATGATTGGATCAAGAAGATGTGGTATATATATATACAATGGAATACTACTCAGCCATAAAAAAAGACAAAATCGTCCCATTTGCAACAACATGGATGGGCCTGGAGGGTGTTATGTTAAGTGAAATAAGCCAGAAAGAGAAAGACAAACACTGTATGATCTCACTCATGTGGAATATAAACCAACACATGGACAGAGAAAACTATATTGTGGTTACCAGGGGCAATGAGGGGAGGAGGTGGGCACAAGGGGTGTAGGGAGACATATATATGTTGATGGACAAACAAAAATGTACAACCCAAAATTTCACAATGTTATAAACTATTAGAACATCAATAAAAAAATACTTTTCATAAAAAACACAAGACCAACAATAAAAAAAATCACTAGTGGAACTAGAAAATACTGGAATGAAATGAAACCTAAAACATCATATATCAAAATGTGTGGGATGCAGCTAAAGCAGTGCTTGGAAGAAAATTTATAGTTTTAAATGCTTATTAGAGTAGAAGGAATTGTAAATTAAATTCTCTAACCCTACCACCTTAATAGTCTAAAAAGAAAAGGGGTACTTAAACCCAAAATAGGTAAAAGGAGAAAATAATAAAAAGCAAAATCAATTAATTTGAAATCAGGAAAACAAGAGAGAAAATAAGGAAACAAAGCACATTCTTTGAAGAGATCAATGAAATTAAAAATCTAGAGAGATTGATAAAGAGAAATGAGAGAAGATATAAACTACTAATATCAGAAATTCTAAAAAGGAGAATCACTACAGAGCCTACAGACACAAAAAAAGATAATGAGAGGAAGCCAGGACTCCTCTTATATCGTAACCAGACAAAAAGACATACAAGAAAAGAAAACTGTAGGCCAATATTCCTTGTGAACATAGATGCAAACACTCTTAGAGATTCCAGCAATATATAAATGGGATAATACATCATGACCAAATAGGATTTATCTCAGAAATGCAAGATTGGTTTCACATTTTAAAATCAGTCAATGCAGTTCACATAATTAACAGAATAAAGGTGAAAAAAACCCATATGATCATCTCAATAGATGCAGATCAGTTTGATAAAACTTAACACCTATTTTTATAAAAACACCCAGAAAACTTGAAATTAAGAGGAACTTCATCTATCTGGTAATGGCATTTGTGAAAAACCTATAGTTAACATCACTTTTAAAGGTGAAAGCCTAAATGCTTCCACCTCTAAGATCACAAACAAGGCAAAGATGCCAACTCTGACCACTTTTATTCAACATTTTACTGAAAGACTTTCCCAGTGCTATTGCGACCTTCTGGAGGGAGGGGTACTGAGGGTATTGAGAATATTTTTTCATGTGTCTCTGATTCAGGTGACACCCACAACTGAAAATATAAGCTTTCAGGGCATGTATTACTTTAACTGCATAGTACAACTTGCTGGCAGAGCAGATGTGTTGAAAAAAGAAAAAAACCTACCTCCTTTCTATAGCCATTAAAACAAAGTTTACTGTTCTAACAAGTTTGTATTTTATTTTGCATTGCCACACATCTGCTTGTTTAAAAAACTATATCCTTTTGGTAGTAATGGTTCAGTACTAGTAGGTATGACAGCTTGATGTTTGTGTGTTCTAATGCTAAGTGTTCTTTTATTCCAGGTCTTATCGAGCAGTTAAGGCAACTGTAATGGCATTTTTTGAAATATATTGTAAAATAATAAAAGGTAACATAATTAAAATTGAAAAAAGAATCACGCAAAACAAAAACAAAAAAACTCAGCTTAAAAAGGAAGAAGTAAAACTTTCTATTTGTAAATAATATGACTAACCATGTAGAAAATCCAATGGAATATACAAAAATGCTGCTAAAACTAATAACTGAGTTTAGCTACCTTTAAGCTGCAGTGGCAACTTACCAGAACTGTGATTTCAAAATAGAAATAACAGAATCAAACTTATTTGTAAGCTGGTTATCTGAACATTACTTGTCCTTCTTCATTTGAGTATCTATTTTTTGTGTGTGTGTGAGAGGAAGATTAGCCCTGAGCTAACATCCATTGCCAATCCTCCTCTTTTTTTGCTGAGGAAGATTGGCCCTGGGCTAACATCTGTGCCCATCTTCCTCTACTTTATATGGGACACTGCCACAAGCTTGGCTGGCTTAACAAGCAGTGCATTGGTCCGCGCCCAGGATCTGAACCTGCAAACCCCAGGCCACCGAAGCGGGGCATGTACACTTAACAGCTACGCCACCTGGCCAGCCCCTTGACTATACCATATCCCATGTGCGTACCACAATTGAATTAATTTTATCTGTATATAAAAGCTCAATAATCTGACTTCAACCCTTGTGTACATCTTAGCTGATAAAAATATTTGGTAGATGAGGTGATGAATACATTTTGGGTTTATGAAATTTAATCCATGTAATACTTTCAATCCCAGAACTGGTTGTTAATTCATATTTATATTTTGAGGGAGAATGCAGAGGAGACATTATTTATTGTAGGTAGAATTATTTTCTGTTCATGAAAGCTATCATTTCCCTGATTTTGGAAATGTAGAACAAGCATTCTTTTTGGTATAAGAATCAACATATTGGTATTATTTTTCTCTAAGTGGCATTTGTACTTACTATTTCGGCCAATGTTAGATCTTTAAGTTAATTATACACTTAAAACACATATCTTGGGAAACACAGCATGCTGTTATCATAACCAACAGAAAAATGTCTTAATTGCTTAGTTGCATTGATATTTGTTTATTTCTATCATAACTCAGATACAACATTTTCAAAGAGACTAAATTCCAAACATCTGTGGACATTCCCTACATCCATTTCTGAAAATAATCACTGTGCATCTACAGTTTACAACTATTGGCATGGAGTCTGATTCTCCCGCTATTTATGTATTGTAAATCTGCCAAGCCGCCTTAGAGTACAGGAATTGTACAGTATTTGAAGGGATAAAGAATTAAAGATGAGAGTTAATGGTTAGAAATTGGTAGAGACTTAAAAGCTTTCTTGTTGGAATGAGATGAAGAATTTTAGAATCTGTCAACAAAAAAAGAGTCAATTTGGTGTTTTGTCATTTAATTGCTCCTATTTTATAGAACATCTATGTACCCAAGAAAATATGAATCAAGTTTAAAGGCAAAGAATTGAGAGTATGGTAGCAGTTTATAAATATTCACAGGGTATAAATGTCATGAAAAGGCAGGCTTTAACATAGAACATGAAAAAAATGGTGGAACTTGAGGCAGAGCCATAAATTTAAGACAAATAAAAGGGTAGTTCAAGTATTTAGAAGAAAAAGATGTTTCATGCATAATCATTTCTATTAATTATTTTGATTTGAAATACAACAATACATTAAAGAACATGATGTTTTCCCTGGGTACATCCCACATCTTCTCATACTCTTAAATTTTAAAGAGTTCTGGCCCATTTAGAGTATAACAGCTAAGTGAAACAGACATTTGAGCCTCAGCTAAAGCTAAAACTAAATTATAGCAGATTAATTGGGCATCTAACCATAAAATATTCCACATGAATAGAAAAGCTTTTTAGAGATACAGTTCTGGTGCTGTTGTCAATAAGACACTGGAATATTTACAGAAGGGGAGTGCGGCATTTTCAAATACTTCATAACTAGATAAAGCCTGTGTTGTTACGTATAACATAAGGAAATAAGGCATTATTTTTATACACCGCCAGAAATACCTGTCAGGATGTGCCTTTATTAAAAGGCTTTTTTTGTCTTCACTTTTTTTGAGTTGTTAATAATTTATGTGCCTTTTTTTTTTCCACAATAGCGTTGAAGCTCCCTATGGTGAACCATTACTCCCCTGAGATTGCTTATTACTCTATCTCAAAAAATCATGGAGTAGGTGAGTGAGCCACCAGAATAAAAATACTACAAGACATTACATGTGTCTACCTACAAGCTGTTTCTCCTTTTATGTCACTGGAAATCATAGCAACAGCCAATGGTAGTTACAAGCTTCATAAAATATTCCGCCCTGAGCAGTCAGATTAGAGGAAGCCCGCATTATTCAGTGTTAATTCAGCCATATCTGGATTCTGTAACTGTATTAGCTACTTTCATTTTTCCATGAAATTGAAGTTAAAATGAATTTGATATGCAAAAAGCATTCTGTAGATTGCTTTAGAAGAATGCATATGTCTTTATGTCACTAAATATGAAGCGTTAGGCGTCTTTATTTTTTCAACATTATCTTGTGTAATTTCTCTCTTGTAAAGCCAGACGGTTTGCAGTGAGTTTGAGATACCACTAAATGATAATCTTGCTAGTACATGGGATCTAAAGAATTTACTGTTGCTAGCCAGCATTTTAAATAATTTAATATTTTAATGACAAATAACTGTGTAAGCCACCTGACAGTTTTGGATGGCAATACTATCTTATTTAAAACCTACAGATCAATCTTGTAACTGGAGGGTAGAGACTCAGTTTTTCTGAAACGGGGGCACAAACTACTGCTGGCAAATCTGATCTGCCAGGTTGGTAATAAAATTCTATTGGAACACAGCTATGCCCATTTGTTTAGGTATTTCCTATGGGTGCCTCCATGTTACAGTGGTAGAGTTGAGTAGTTGCAACAGAGACAGTATTGCCTGCAAAGCCTCAAATGTTGATTAGGTGGCCTTTTACAGAAAAAAATTACCAACTTCTGCTCTAAAACAACATTAGAGTATTAGTCCTTTAAGTTATAAACTAAAGAGAAAAGTGTACTTAATCTTTAAAGTTTGATGTTTGGGTTTCATTTGTGCCTTACCTGTTCTTGCATTGGTTTTTAAAATGCAAATTTTACAGGTGTGTTAATAGTTAGATCTTATGTTAAGTTCTCATAACTTGCTTCATTTTCAAATTCTGTTCCTGTAATCAAGGCTAAGAGTAGTCAAATGAGAGTTGAAAGCAGTCTTACAAGGCTCTTGGCAGAGTTCTCACAGTGAAAGAGTCAAGTCATAGTGTAATTGCACCTGAAACCAACTTGATCCTAATGTAAGACATCAATGAGAGCACAGAAACCTCTCTCAAGAAGTCAGAATAAAATTCCCTGAACATCCAAAGGTAGTTTGTTGAGAGTCCCTTGATCCGTCACGGCATCTCAAACCTTAAAACCTGGGCGAGTCTGCGCCCAGACGTGGAGGTGGCTTTAGTGAAGTTCAGATTGAGTGAGAAATAGTCACTTTGTGGCCTAAGAAACATCAAGGGTGGTAGTATGTAAAGAGTAGTTCACTATTAAGCCTTCTGTAACCCATTTTTCTTGATTTAAAATAAATAAACTTTCTATTAATTCAAATTGTTATATTTGTAAATCTGATTGGCTAAATATTTTTCTAGTTAATTCACATAGTTACCCCTAGGAAAATGACCCATAATAAACCCAAATCATCTAAGTCATCTATGTGTGTAGTTTTGAAAAATGCCGTTAATAATTCTATTCTAATTTTTTGAAAGAAGTCAATGTTTAGCTTGGTGCCTAGCATATACAGAATTTATAAGATTTTTGACTTGATATCAGACGTCAAAATAATCTTCATATGCCCTTATAAGAGAGTATGACTATTAAGACATACAAAGTCCTGTTTTGAAAAATAAGAACCAAAGCAGAAAATTCAGTTTTGAAATGCAAGGAAGCTTGGTATCCTGTGGCATTTATTGCAAGGACTTTTACAGCGAAGTACATGACCCAACCACAGCAAGCTCATGGAACTCTATGGATTTTAGCATTTTTATTTACATAATTCATAATTTTATTTTATCCTTTTAATGTCCCTTTTATATTTTAAAAAATCTTCTGTGTCTACTTTGTTATTATATTGTATTTCATGCATTCTTGAAAGCTGTCTATAATTTTGGGAAAAAAGTGAAAAATAAATTCTTAATTGAAGTAAAAATCATTTGAAAAATAGCTAGCCCACTTTGCTAGATTTTTCATTCATAAGGCCAGAACGTAAAGAAACTCAAAACAAAGATATAATAGAATCAATTTTCTATTGGCAAATTGTTTTAGGTATGTTAATATGATATAGCCTTTGCATTGCAAACTCTACTTCTCTGGTTATAGGAAATGGAAAGTACCATTTATGAGATGTTAATTAATTATCTAATATTTAATTTCATCAGTAATATTTAATATTAATATTAAGCACTCATCTTACACCAAACACGATAGATACTTTACAAACATCTTATTTAATTGTCCCAAGAACAGTATTATTATTCCAATACTATAAATGGAGAAATTGAAGTTTACAGCAGGTAAGTAACACAAAAAGTTGAGAAATAGAGTTCACTTTTCCAAAGTGTTTTAGAGAGGCTGTAGCTCTACATTGGTAGCTATCGCTTAAATTACCCCCCAGCTGTAGCTCTACATTGGTAGCTATTGCTTAAATTACCCCACCAGCATTCGGGAGATCTAGTTTTTTTAAAAACTGTGATAATGTACAGCTGACAAACTCCTAGTGGGAGCATCCTTTGGTTCTCAAACCAACAGCTTTAGTATGGACATTGTAGTTATTTTACTTAAAAATTTTGCATGTAAATTTATAAGTAAAATACATCTATAGTATTTATAAGCAATCTCTAATAGGTTGTTAGTAGTAACGTAATGCTATCTTTATAAAATGATTTGAAATATTTCCTTTTTTATGATTTGCAGTGATTGATATGACATTTGAATTGTCTCTTTCTACTTTTTGAAGTATAGATGGAACTAAGTCATAAAACCAAGTGGTCCTGGTATCTTTTTAATGGAGGAACTTTAACAAGTATTATAATATCTTTTTTAGTAATGGTAAATTCATGCTTTCTACCTCTTCTTGGGATAAATTTTGTAATTTATACTTTTGGGGATATATTGAAAATAACACAATGTGACTAAGTAACTTTTATTCCAAGAATTTTCAATATCAGGAAATCTGTCAATATAATTTATTACCATAAACAAATTGAAGGATAAAAATCCAAATGCCATAGAGCAGACACTTGCGGAAGTTAACTGTTGGCTATCCCTCTAACCTGTTCTCCATATCTTCAATGGTAATAAAAATCCCAATTTTAGCTGGGTACCTGATTTCCCAGAAAAAAGAATGTATTTCCAACTTCCTTTTTCTGGTTGTACATGTAAGGACCTCGGAAGTTGCCACTCCATCCTCTCAAATAACAGACTGAAAAATTAACAACTCTACTTGGATCTGTACGAGAGGGGAGGACAAAGGGCAAACCACTGCCCCCTGGATTGAGAGTCAGGCGAATGAATACAGGGTGTCCCTGCTACCTGAGTAGAGACTCACAAGCAGAAAAGGCTGCAGGAACCAGTGCGGGTAAGAAAGCATGGTGTAATTGACAAATTGCTGGAGGCTCAGTGTGGACAACTCCAAGAGTTAAAAACTCCAGGTGGATCCAGTCACAGAGAGGGCCCCCACATATTGTGAGATTTACCTTTAGGAGCTGACCGGGTTCCCACAGAAAGTATTGGAGAAAAAGCCCCTTGTGCTTTTGGTAGGGGGAGGAGAAAAGGTCCATTTTGAAATACATCAGACCACTGTTTTCTTCTTGAAAGGCCTGCCCTCAGGGGAAACTAGTTAACCAGAGCCTAACTGACCTAGAGGAAGGGAAATACCCAGTTCCAGCCCACTGGAGCCATCCTGTCTCACCTAAGGGGGAGGAAAAAAACTGAGAAACACTTGTGAAGTTCACAGTCCAGAGGCACAGGCTGACTAAGAGACAGAGAGCTAATCATAGGCCTGTAGATGGCTTCCCCTCCCCACACACCTCATCACCACTTCACTGAAGGCCTATTTACAGCAGTTCCTTTTACCTGGTACATCAGGTTTGGCTATCTAGAAAAAGTTACAAGTCATGCCAAAAGGGAAAAACGCAATTAGAAGAGACAAAGCAAGCATCAGAACCAGACGTGGCAGGGACATGAGAATTATCAGGTTGGGAATTTAAAATAATTATGATTAATATGCTAAGGGCTCTAATGGATAAAGTAGACAGCATGCAAGAACAGATGGGCAATGTAAGCAGAGAGATGGAAATTCTAAGAAAGAAGCAAAAAGAAATGCTAGAGATAAAAAAACCCTGTAATCAAAATGATGAATGCCTTTGATGGGCTAATTAGTAGAGTGGACACAGCTGAGGAAAGAATCTCTGAGCTAGAGGATAAATCAATAGAAAAGCAAAGAGAACAAAGAATGAAAAACAGCAAAGAACGTCCAAGGACTGTGGGGCAACTACAAAAGCTGTAACATATATGTAATGAGAATACCAGAGGAAAAGAGAGATCGGAACAGACGAAATAGCAGAAGAAATATTTGAAACAATAATGACGGAGAATTTCCTCCTAAATTAATGCCAGACACCAAACCACAGATGCAGGAAGCTCAGAGAACGTCAAGCAGAATAAATGCCAAAAACTACATCTAGGCATATCATTTCAACCTACAGAAAATCAAAGAGAGAAAAATCCTGAAAGAAGCTAGAGGGAAAAAACACCTCACCTATGGAGGAACAAAGATAAGAATAACATCCAACTTCTCCTCAGAAACATGCAAACAAGAAGAGAGTGTAGTGACACATTTAACAGTGTCGAGAGAAAAAAAAGAACAGACCTAGAATTCCATGAAATTATCCTTCAAAAGTGAAAGAGAAATAAAGACTTTCTCAGACAAACAAAAATTGAGGGAATTTGTTGCTAGTAGACCTGCCTTGCAAGAAATGTTAAAAGAAGTTTTTTAGAGAGAAGAAAAATAGTATATCAGAAACTCATATCTACATAAAGTAGGGAAGAGCATTGGCGAAGGAATACATGAAGGTAAAACAAAAACTTTTATTTTTCTTATTCTTAATTGATCCAACAGATAATAATTTGTTCAAAATAATAATACCAACAATGTATTCTATTATGTATGCTTATGTATATATCTTATGTGTGTGTATCTAGATATGCATATACAGATATATATATACGGTTATGTAAGCCTATATAAGTGAAATGAATGATAGCAATCAATATAAGGAACAGGTGAGGGGAATTAGAATTATTTTGTACTTCTAAGGACTCAACCCTACCTGTGAAGTGGTATGGTACTATTTGAAAGTGGATTTGGGTTAGCTGTAAATGTATACTGCAAAATTCAGGGCAACCACTAAAAAAAGTTAAAAAAAAAAAAAAGAAATATAATTGATATGATGAGCAAGGAGAGAAAATGGAATCCTATAAAATGCTCATTTAAAATCACAAAAGGCAGAAAAAAAGAGTGGAAGACTGTATTTGCCAGCCTCCCATGCATTTAGGCATGGCCATACGACTAATTTCTGACTGATGTAATGCAAGCAAAAGTAGCGTGTGCATCTTTTGGCACGGTTTGTCACAGGAAGGGGACTTGACCTTCATTTTTCGATTTTCTTCTTCCTGCTGGCTGGAGTGACAATGTGGTGATGGACTGTGAGGCAGCCATGGCACCACAAGCTACTTGTTGAGGTGGCAGAACAATAGGATAGAAGGAGCCTGGGTCCAAATGATTGTGGATCTGTCATACCAGCCCTTGACTTCCTACATTTATACAACAGAGAAAAGTAAACTTCTGTATGTTTTAAGCTGCTGTGACTTTCAGCTATCTGTTCTTCACAGCTGAACTTGACCGTATATAATACTATGCAGGAAAAAGACTATAGGACCATAGTTCAGCAGCTGTTAAAAAAAAATACCGAGGGCCGGCCCCCTGGCAGAGCGGTTAAGTGTGCGCGCTCTGCCGCTGGCGGCCGGGTTTGGATCCCATCGCGCGCCGAGGCACTGCTTGTCAGGCCATGCTGTGGCAGCGGCGTCCCATATAAAGTGGAGGAAGATGGGCACAGATGTTAGCCCAGGGCCAGTCTTCCTCAGCAAAAAGAGGAGGATTGGCATGGATGTTAGCTCAGGGCTGATCTTCCTCACACACACACACACACACACACACACACACACACACGCAAAAATACTCGAGGGCCCGGTGGCTAGTAGGTAAGTTCGTGTGCTCTGCTTCAGCGGCCCAGCGTTTGCAGGTTTGGATCCCAGGCGCGGACCTACGCACCACTTACCAAGCCATACTGTGGCTGGCGTCCCACATATAAAGTGGAGGAAGATGGGCATGGATGTTAGCCCAGGGCCAATCTTCCTCAGCAAAAAGATGAGGATTGGCAACAGATGTTACCTCATGGCTAGTCTTCCTCACACACACACGCACACACACAAAATACTCAAAATAAAGAAAGAATAAAAATAATTTACTTGAATGAAATAAAGACCATTCACCAGAAACCAACAGCTAATATCTTTATACATGGTGAAATACTAAAATATATTTCGATTAAAATCAGAGACTAGATAGTTTGACAGCTATTGCCATTGTATTGATGGTCTTAGCAAATGTAATAAAATATTGAGAAATAAGATCTAATACTTCTCTTTTTTGCTGATGATATATATTTATAAACACCATTAGAACAATCAGAATATTTGGTAAGGATGGATACAGGATAAATATAAGCAAAACTAATAGTTTGTTTTTGTGCTAGCAATAAAAATGTGGAAATGAGGGGCCGGCCCAGTGGTGTAGTGGTTAGGTTTGCGCATTCTACTTTGGCAGCCCGGGGTTTGTGGGTTTGGATCCTGGGCATGGACCTACACACTGCTCATCAAGCCATGCTATGGTGGCGTCCCACATACAAAATAGAGGAAGATTGGCACAGATGTTAGCTCAGCGACAATCTTCTTCAAGCAAACAGAGGAAGTTTGGCAACAGATGTTAGCTCAGGGCCAATCTTCCTCACCAAAAAAAAAAAAATTTGGACATGAAATAGGAAAACATTTCATTCACAATAGTGATGAAAACTATAAAAATATTTAGTAGTAAATTTAACCAGAAAGATTCAGAGTCAGTTATATAGAATTTTATTAAGGGTCAGAAAAAAATCTTAACTAGTAGAAGGTAAACTATATTCTTAGATAGGAATACTTATTGATAACATAAAAATATCAGAGTTATATAAGCATGTAAATATAATATAGTTCCTATTAGAATCCCAAAACAGTTTTCTGTATTGAATTATGTAAAATTATTTTTCATAATTATGTGGAAAAATACCCAAGAATAGCCAATAATATTTTGGAAAAAGAGAA
The DNA here is from genome assembly GCF_057802395.1 of Ceratotherium simum simum. Classification (NCBI taxonomy): domain Eukaryota; kingdom Metazoa; phylum Chordata; class Mammalia; order Perissodactyla; family Rhinocerotidae; genus Ceratotherium; species Ceratotherium simum. The sequence continues at coordinate 51,164,793 of NC_141900.1, read as the reverse complement.
AAAAAATTAGTAATGAGAGGAGAGTTGCTTGCCAGATATTAGAATACAGAATAGAACTACCTATGGAATCAATGTGGTTTTGGCATAAACCTAGAAAAATAAATCAGTGGAAGAGAATAGAGAATCAAGCAGCAGTCCTGTTCATACATAAAAATATACTTTAACTCAGAGGGAAATATATGGTTTATTAAGTTGTGCTACACACTGACTAACCTCCTGAAATAAAATAAAGTTGGACCCCTAATTTCCATCTGTCCCATACTATGAGGGGCTTGAGTTCATTTTTGTGAATAACCCTAGCCCCCATTTTCAAGCTCCATCACACGCCCCACAAACATCAAACTCTTGGCTGCCTCTTGTGCTTAAGGGGTACCCGCTCTGACAGTCTCGTCTGCCCTCAGAGGGATGGCCTCAGGGCAGAGGCCCTCACAGAGCCCATTTGGGCAGGAATTCTGGGATCCTAGTACCTACAGTCCAGTCCAGATTGGGGTAGGGGGAGGCACATGGACTCAGAAGGGGCATGACCCTTAGGCCCTTCAGACTGCTTGCCCCATTAGGAGGCACATGGCCAGGGAAGGGCCAGATCAGTGCATTCTAAAAAGTGCAGACTAGGGCAGGATATCTCTTGCCTGGGTGTTAGCTCAGTGGTGTCACCATATTATTTTTCCTTCTGCCACCACAAGTGTAACAACCTCTTCATCAGCCAGGATCTAGGAGTACAAATAACTTGGAACAGAATTTCCTAAAATGGAAATATGTCATAATCAAGAAATAAATCATCATTGTTTATATTTTGGGGTCATTTGTTACAGTAGCATAACCTAGCCTTTCCTCACTGATCAACATGTATAGCTATGTCTATGTGTGTACACATGTGTATGTATGTTTATGAGCATATATAGAAACATGGCAGTTTATCAACTAGTTTGTTAACATGGGTTACTAGTCAGGAAGGATGTGTACAGAGGTTGGAAGAATAGAATGAAATGAGAAGGGTAAGATAAACAAAAAAATAAAAGGAGGAAGAAGTAAGACCACAAGCTACATTTTTAAAAAAGCATATAATAGTGGCCGGTCCGGTGGTGTAGCGGTTAAGTGTGTGCACTCCACTTTGGTGGCCCGGGGCTTGCAGGTTCCGATCCTGGGCGCAGACCAATGCACCTCTTGTCAAGCCATGCTGTGGCAGTGTGCCATATAAAGAAGAGGAAGATGGTCACGGATGTTAGCCCAGGGCCAATCTTCCTCAGCAAAAAGAGGAGGATTGGCCTTGGATGTTAGCTCAGGGCTAATCTTCCTCACAAAAAAGAGAAAAGAAAAAAAAGCATGTAATATATAGTGCCATTTATCTACAATGACATGTCTATGGGTGTTTGTGAATAAGGAGATGCATGAAAAGATGGTCACTAAATGTTAATGGTGGTCATTTCATGGTAGGATACCAAGTGATATCTTACTTAGAGCTTTATGTCATTTGAATTTTCTAAATAATCATGTTATTTAAGAGCAAGAGAAAAACAATGAAGCCATTTTCTTTATAGAAGGAAGAAAAGATTAATCTGTGAGAATGTGAGACAGTTTCTCTCCTTGAATTGAACTGCCTGACTTTCTTCTGGTCCCAATGACTGTGACCTTCTTTCTTCTGGTAAACTGTGGTTTGTTTCCAGAATTTACCTAGAATCCCACAGAACAGAAATCATGAGATTTTCTCAGAGTTTCCTTAAATGGACTGGCTAATTTGTGAGAGAAGAAGACCACTGTAATTCAAGTATTCTTGTGTGCTGTCCATAGGGGCACATTATCTTTATGCTGAGGGCGTATTTTGGGGTTGTAGGTTGATTTGGTTACTTAGCATAAAGGGTTCATGATAGTAGTCAGCCTCTCCTTTCAGACCAATTTCACAATCAAAAGATTTATCTAGGGAGGAAATTTAGGAGTCATTTGTAGAGGTCTGGAAGAGATGTTCTAAAACACAAAAGAGGAAAAAACATCTTTCAACATTCCTTGCTTAGGACCTAGACCAACCTCCCAGATGCCTCCTTTTAGCCAATATTTCTGCTTGCCATTTATAAGTGTTGGGTAACATTTAAAAGAAAACAAGAATTATCTTTTAAAGTAGATGATAAAAATAACCAAGATAACATAATAAAACAGTAAGATAAGGTGGCATAAAATAAGCCCTATAAAGTGGCAAAAATAAAAGTCAAGAATTAATAAAATATGATAAAAGAGATGAGACAACAAAAACTAGAAACTAAAAGATTAAAGAAAATAACATTTAGAGTTAAAAAGCAAATGATATTCGCTAGAGGAGCAAATGAAATGAAGTCATGAAATAGAATATATAAATTAGCTTAGAGAATATAATAAAAATGGTTAGCATTATAAATGAGGACATAATCCAGGAATTAACTGGGACTCTTTGGTCTGAGGCCACTGTGAACAGTCCCTGAGCTTCATGCTGGATTCTTCTTCCTAGACTAGAAGTGTGTTGGTGGGGATTTCTGGGCTTTGAGGCTCCCAGATGGATGATTTCAGGAGAGCAGAGCCCTGAGGTTTTGGCTATGAAGTTTCCTTCTTGTATTTTCCCTATCATGACCCCACCCGTCACTTCCAGTCAGGCGAAGTTGACCCTGAGAGCTCCCCAAACATATGACTGATGCAATCTTTATTTGAACACATACTCAAATATTTGCATTTCTTTGTACTAGTTTCTTTGGGCAAAGGGAAAGAATAAAACGAAACTTAAACTTAGCAAAACCCCCTAAATTTTATACTTAGCCCATACTCCCATTTTCAAAAGAGAAAGCACTCTACACATTAGATCCTCCCAATTTGTAAAGCTGGTTTAAATTACTTTTGTACTAGGACCAATTCATATTACTAAATTATAATGTTTATTTCATTTCACATATATGAAGTTTTCTTCTCATTATGTAGTATGTAATGCAAGTGGTGCAGACTGGTTTGGGTCTCAAAAGTCTGTGAATAATTTTGCCAAGGCTTGAAGTCAGTAGTTTCATTTCAGTTCTCTAGACAAATAAAAACAAACTTTTCTTAAATGGAATTGATATCACTGAGATATGAACAATGCATAAGCTTTTTCTTACTTGGAATAACTTGAGATCATTTTATTTGATGAACCTGCAATGATTATGTCATAGGCAAAATGATTTGAATTAAACAAACGTCCTTGAATAAAATTTCACCTTGACTTGATTCCCATTTGACTGCATCTGTTGTAGTAAACCTACATGTTGCATATAAATAGTACCAAATGCATGTATTCTCCATAAACAGGCAACAGATGGTAAACATCATATTGAAAGTGACACACAAGCAGAATTGTGGTTTAGAAAGATCTTGAAATTTGGGCAAAACTGATAAGACTTGTTGCTCAGTAGGAGAAGGCCAGCAATGAGGCCATTTGAACAAAAACCGTTGACTATTTTCTCTGATTCATCCATTTCTGAATTAGTGACTGCCTTCCTTGAGGTAAGATTTCAGCAGTATCGTCTACAATACCTCTTCAGAAGTAGTTATTCATTCAAGAACAACAGCAAATGTGGGACTGTGTCTTAAGGATTAGCTAAAGTTAATTATTTTAGTTTAACATTTCAAACCCAGAATGGGCTTGTCTCAAAATAGTACAACTAGTTTAAACTGGTTTTGAGATCTCAGTTCTAAGGGAAGTCTAGGTATTGGTGGAGTTTCTGCAAGCTGAGAAAACAATTGGCACGGTGGTGCCACCAGACAGACTCCATGACAATATTGCCTGGCAGAGCTCCGGAGCTGCCCTAAAAGTCACAGACCTCAGCATATAGTGAAGGGCCATCTGCACTGTCAGGGCCATTGGCACTCTTCCTATGTCATAACTCATTTTGCTGAACCAGATCAACATGGATTTCAGATGCTTCTGGATCAAGCATGCTTGAAAAACCACATGTACTCCTGACTCCCAAGCACTTTGGGGGTTAGTACTGTTAGAGTTTATTTTTAATTTCCTTCCCTCACAAGTTCTTGACAGCATCATAGTCATGGTGGTAGACTGACCGAAAGGGTCCAGTTCACCCTTTTTGTAGCACATTATTGATCTCAGACAAAACAGCACACTTCCTACAGAAAGCATTAAGCAGTACAGCATACTCAAAACTATTGCTTTGATCCCTGGGCTCCTGATCATGTCTTCATTTCAGAAGAAGTACTTGGAAGAGTTTGCATAACTGCTTGCAAATTTTTCTACACCCTGAGGCAGAACAGACGCTTCCTCTGGAATTAGAGGTGTTAATAGGTATCACCTGTAAATGTCCTGCTTTGCTCAATGAATCTGGATTGTGTCCAGTGCTTAGAAAAGATTCATACAATCTCTGGTTTACCCCATACTACTGTTGTTGGCACCTCACAACGGAGAGAAGCCATTGGCTCAGAAGACCAGGTACATGCACCCCTTTTGTCTCATTTGTACAGCTCAATGAGCCCTGCCACAATTTCAAGAACAGTATCTAGGCCTGTTTTATGTTGTCTGATTTTACTCTTGTCTTGCTGACTTCTTTGCTGTGCCCAACAGGACTCTTTTATGTAGCTTGCAGCCTGCTACAGTGACTAAGGAGGAAACTAGGTTTAGGCCAGGCTACCTGGGCTCCCAGGGCTGTAGAGATACAGTACCTGGGGGAGCAAGAGAGGTACTGAGCAGAGGAGCTCATTTGAGAAGTCCACTTTAGCCCACTTTCTGCCAAGCAAGTCTCGGTACATCTTTGCCCAGCCTACATTCAAAGATAATGTTTAGTTTAACTCCTTTAAAAGCCTGGCCATGGTCCCTGGAAACTAGGCTGTTCACAGAACAATATCCCAGCGGATGTTCAGTGTTTGCCAATAACAATTTCCTGTTTGCATTTTCTCCCACCTCTTGGATTCCCCATTTTCAGGTTCATCCTCCCTGGCCCTGCCTCTGTCAGCCCCAACTGCATGTTTTCCTGCAGTTGCACTTTTGGTCCCAGAATTCTGATCATCTTTTGTATGTCACATAGTTTACCTACAAAACAATGGTTGATATTGGCCTCCCCCCACCCCCTTTTTTGTATTATCTGTATAATTCCATATCTGTGTACCATTCTTGCAGACAGTTCTTTCAAGGCATGTCTCATTTGACAGGCAGGCATTGGACAAGGCTAAGACCAAGAGAAAATTGGTGAAAATGGTTCAATCCAACATAAATTAGTTCAACCTAGTTCTAACTTTAATAAACCAGGTTCAAAAGGATTCAAACTAGGTAGAGTAATTACAACTTATCTTTTAACAACTATCACATTTCAAATTGGAGATCCAATTCCTCTTCATCTAGTTTCAGTTCTGGTCACTGGCCTGTTTAGTATGCAATAGGATTAAGTTGGAAGAGGAATATTTTCTTCTTTTGGAACCTTAAGATCTTGTGGCTGTAAAGGAATTATTTACTCAAAAATTTATTGTATTTATATCGTCAATCTATTTTGAGCCTAAGATAGTAATTTCATTTCGAGAAACACCAGATGAAATAATTTGATCACTCAAATAGAAAGAGGTTACCTGAAATCTTAGAAAAATAGAGATTAGAAAATACATATCACTTTCAACATTATTTCTTTGAATTTCTAAATTTAAAGGTAAAATATTCCATGTCTGAGAACATGAAGACAGAAAGTAGCATAACTTTAAAATCCAATATAATTAAGGGAATGGGGAAAGAAAAGAGAATGTCTAAACTATGCAAACTACTTCCATTTGAAATGTAGTTCTTAAACTTGTAAGCTTTGACTTACACTTCTCAAAGTATCTAATCAACACCAAAAAGTATATATTTTTAGGCACCAAGTTGTTTCAAAGTCTAAAGAAAGGAGTCTTTTTCTATTAAAAGGATAAAAAAGTATGCTGTAAAAGTCGTTTTCCTTTCAAGCAATGTTCATATCCAGGTTTTATTTTGTTTTTTAAACTACCTAAACATCTTTTCATGTGCCATGTTTTTTCAATCAGTTTTTGGCAACATGTCTTAAATTTAGAATTGAAACTGTTCCATTGAAGGCTCCCAGAAAAGAGAAAATGAAAAATTAAGTGCTGATTTCAGGCTTATTGAAGTCTCTTCCTAAATCTGCTTTTGAGAATTAATAGTGCCAAAGTTATTTCATTTGTGACTTATTTACCATTTGGCTGAAATGAAAGAATAGAAATTATTATCTTATCACATCTTTGCTTCCTGGGCCAGCAATTTCCCTTCAGTGAATGCCTCCTAAAACAATTTTTTTTTATAGAAAAGTGATGTTTGTATTAGAAAGCAGATATTCTCTTGGTCTCTACTGGAGATGTCTCTTCACTCTTAACGGACGGATGATGTTTAAACTTTGTGCTGTCCTTTGTGAAAAGCTTAGTTCTTTTGTATACCATGCAAAATAATCAAGTTATTGTGCAACTCTTTGCTAGTAAGATATGGCCTAAGTAGTGAAAATAAATGGTATCACCATATGAATCTAAGTGATTTGAGGACAAATGCCTTAGGAAGGGGAAGAAAACTATACATTATTGAATCAGAACATTGAGAGATGGAAAAGATCTTTGAGATCATTCAGTCTAAACTTATTTTAGTCAGAGTCAACAAAATTAAAATCTAGATAGTTTTGGGTTGCGCTCCAAATCCCACAGATTATTTAAGGCAAGAATCAAGCCCAGCCTCCAGAGTCCTATTCTGGAAATGAATAAAATAAATATCTGCAGTATACTGTTAAGCAAAAAGGAATCTCTAAAGTTGTTCAGTTGCCCACAAGCACTGTCAGTCAAGCTGTATATTATGAATATCATGATTCAGTTAGGAAAAAACCCACTTCTGTTTTCATTTGAAGTTGGGCCACAAATACTCAAACATGCACTTAGCAGAAAGCTAAATTTCCATCAGAGGATTGTGTTTTGTTTAGCTGATTTTTCCCATCTGATCCAATGGCCAAGGCAGCCAATTTTGAACTTAAGGGCAGTATTGGATAACCCTAGGTGATAATGATAATAATTACTGCACATGATTCGTGAAGCTTACTACAATTGTTTGGGTTTTATTTCTAGGATATGGCAGACAATAGTCTTCAACCTTGGGTGAACACTGGAATCACCTAGGGGGCTTTGAAATAGAAATGTCTGGGTCCCAACCACAGACATTTTTATTTAATTGGTTGGGGGTACCCCATGGGCAGCAGATTTTATTTTGAAAGTTCTCTGGCTGATTCTAATGTAGGGGTAAGGTGAGAACCACTGGGTAAAGGAAATGTGGTTACCATCATTGTAGCTGATTGGAGGCCCTTGGAAATCTCAACTGCTGCTCCAGCCCTCTTAAGAATCCCTATTTCTGCTTTTGTGTCTCAAAGCGAATGTGGTGGGCTACTGTGTTAGGCAGTCTCGAAAGTAGGGGATTCTATTTCTCCTTTTGGCCCTTAAGGACCCTGTTCCTAAGGAGTTACTGTTTGGATTCTAGTATTCTCCTGTCCTAATGTGGCCACATTGTGGGAATATAAATGCAAACCAAGTGCACTGCCCTATTGGGTCAGAGTTCCCCATGTCATGCTAGCTGGCTGGCTGGCTGGCCCATGTCATGCTGGCACACGCATTGATATTCTGCGGTCAGCAAAGCAGTGCTGTGACACATCCCTTTTTTATTTCTTTTGGACTTTGAACATAGTTTGATATTGTTTTACATATTGTTATTTTGCATGATTAAGGTATGAGTGACAAAAGGAAACAAAAATGGATAAGGTGACAATGTGAAAGTACTTCTCAGTTACCAAAGTTATAAACGGGGCTTGTTAAATTTTTTTCTATTCTGAAACTAACTCTAGAGCAATATTTCTCTGCCATTTGCAAAATATACCCTTCCAGATTACTCTAATTTTATACTCACTAACCTCCATATTAACCATAGTAGATAAATATATCCCTGATACTAACTTTAAAGCTCTCTGGATAAGGTTACCCATGTGAGATGGAGCTCAGTTGTAAGTCAAAACCTTACCCCTAGGACTTTTAATTTGGGATTTGTACTGAAACCATGTTTTCTTCGGCTCATAGCATTTTATGTTAATGTCACTTCTTTCCTGTTTGGGTGTCCCCAAGCCTCTGGTGCTGTCTCAGTTTTGGTTTCCAGCAGTGAGTATTATACATGTCACATGGGCTGGTTTTCAATTAGAGTATCCCAAACATGTCTTCCAAATTTGGGGAAAAACTACTTTGTTTTTAGTGGTTTTTTTGGTATTGTGGTAATAACAATCAGGTAGTCATGCATGTAATTATATTTATATTGATAAGGTTATTAATCAATTTCACAGGTTCAAACAGACCCAGTGACCTATTTTTCTAACACTATTTTGTAATTCCCTTTTACTTGTCTGAAATGAAATTCATGGAATATACAAATCTACTTATACATACAATTTTAAATAATACATATTACCATAATATAAAGAAACATGAAGAAGTATAAGTGCTTTAGATTAAAATCTTATGTGTGCCAATATGTAAATGCATAGCCAGTAATTCATTAAAAAATAATCACAGTCTCACACATTTCCCAAAAGTACCAGAACGACCAGTCTTGCCGCTTTGAGGCATTGCCAATGACATGTCCTTCCTACTATACTGCTCCATCCTGCCCCCCGCAAAATTTTCTGTCTTTTAGTTCTCAAACTATACTACTTCCACCACTGTGTTGTTTTTCTTTTGGTGTGGAAATGATATGACTTGTTGCTACAGCTCCTTCTCCCAGTGTTGCAAGACAGCCTGTGTAGTTTCATTCTTATGTTGGCATTTGATGCAAATATATTCACACAGGTAAGGGAAGGGTTTTGATAGAGTTTGGAGTCATTTAAGATAATGGGCATTAAAGAAAGGGCCATTTTAAAAAAGTTTAAGTTCTTAACTTTTACTGGTCTGGCTTAGTCTGAAGAAGCTGGGAATCTTGATTCCTACATGCAAGTTCCAGTTTCTTTTGCTGGGCGTCTGATAGCTCTGGTTGTAGTAGTTCTAGGCAGCCAAGTTTGTTAAAATTTTAACAATCTGACCTCTTTGACAGAAAACAAGCTGATCTGTTACAGATTGAAAGAAAATACATTTGAGATCATGTGAATTACTTTTTTTCCAAACTATTTCCTCATTATATATTTAAAGGTCACCAGTACACATCAGTATTTCAACTTTCTGGGAATTTTAAATGAGGCCGCCCTGTTTTTTATTACTGGCTGGTATTTTTAAGTCTGTGAGTTCTGAACTTCTAACTTCGAAGCAGAACGGAATAGCTTGGTTTCAACATTCTGAATCATGGCAAAGAGGTTTCATATTCCAAAGATGACCATAGGAACTGGATGCAATGTTACCTCCTTCAGTAACCTATGTTATTCTAAAGAGATGCATATTTTTGCCACACTGGGCTAAATCTGATGGCTATAAGTTTCATTGCCAAGGTTCTGTTTGAGCAGGATAAAATGATTTCTTTCAACAATTTATTTTTATTCTCTCTTTAGAAATACTGTTATTTGGATGGAAGAATAAACAGTTATCAATAGTTTTCTCCACATGATGGGATCACGTGTGGTTTCCATTTGCTTGATTAGGCTTTGCCACATTTTAAAACTTGTCACTATAGACCAGATTTTTTTATCATTAAAAAGTAAGCTGCTGGGGCGGCCCGGTGGCTTAGCGGTTAAGTGCGCGTGCTCTGCTACTGGCGACCTGGGTTCGGATCCCAGGCACGCACCGATGCACCACTTCTCCGGCCATACTGAGGCCGCGTCCCACATACAGCAACTAGAAGGATGTGCAACTATGACATACAACTATCTAGTGGGGCTTTGGGGAAGAAAAAAAAAAAAAAAAAGTAAGCTGCCACTTATTATCACAATTATAATTAATATCGCTAATTTTTTTTCAAGTAAGTGTTTTATCATCAATCGTTCTGGGCAAGGGTCTTAAGGAGGAAATTTGCTAAGACTTTAGTGCTTCTTACACTTTAAAATGCGTAGAAATGGTGTGGTATATTACTAAGATGTAGAATCTGATTCAGTTAGTCTGAGGTTGAGTCTGAAATCCTGTATTAACCTTACGAAGTACTTGGTGACGGTCATGCTGCTGATCGGATAACCACACTTTGAATAGCAAGGCTCTGACCAGTGGTTTCAAACTTTAGTCACATCAGAATTACCCACAGGCTTGCTAAAGGCTCATCCTCCCTCCCTCTCCCCCAGTTTCCGATTTAGTAGGTCTGTAGTTGGGTCTGAGAGTTTGCATTTCTAAATAAGTTCCCAGGTGATGTGGATGCTGCTTCAAGAACTTTGTGATCCCTGCTGTAGGGCCCTGTTAATCAAAGTCTGGTTCCCAGACAGCATCAGCATCACCTGAGAACTTGTTAGAAATGCAGACTCTTAGACCCCACTCCAGACCTACTAAATCAAAACCTGCATTTTAACAAGGTCCTCAGGCAATTTGTGCATTAAAATTTGAGAAGCGCTATCTAGACAGTCTCTTAGTTCCTCTAAATCAGTGACTCTTAACTTGAGCCGCCTGTTATAATCAACTGTGGAGCTTTTAAAAATCCTGATGCCCGGGTTGAATCTCAGAATACTTCCATCAGAATCTCTGGGGCTGGAGCCGAGGCATCATTAGTTTCTAAAACTCCCCTGGGGATTCCGATGTGCAATTGAACCTGAGGACAACACCGTAGGTGGAACTGGAGAATGGAAAGGTAGTAATCTCACTGTTTGCCAACAGACGGGGGCTTGGAGGCACTCGTTTTCCCTGTGGCCACCCCATTAGACAATGTATCATCAGCTGTTGGGCCAACAGGAAACACTGTGGGCCAGAGCATTAAACTGCTTTGCTACACTGGATTTTAGGAACATACATATACATTTTGGCTCTGCTGCCTGGCCTCACTTGGCTCTAGCTTTGTCATACACAAACAGCAGCTAACTGTTCCTGTGTTCTGCCATCTCTGGGCTAAGACCTTAGAAATATAGCCCATGGGCTTTTAGGTTATTTTCCCCCTACTTTCATTCAAAACAGGTATATTCTGTTTTCTATCAGATTTTAATGGGAACAGAAAGATCTTTAGCATGGATAGGATGTACCAGGATGCAGATTAAGCTTCTTTAGAGAATAAACAGTAAATAATTTAACAGACACAAGAGATGATTTATGTAATAGATTAAGTAGAAGTAAGTGCTGTCCTCGACCACATGTGGGTCATTTTCCCCGAAAGCATGGATTGGTTTTGTGTGGGCATCTGAGCTGGAACACTTGCTATTATAAGCCTGTCCTATATTCTCAAGCCTTGACACCTTTCCTAGGCCAGCCAAGGGTTTGGGGTTCATTGTTGATTTTAGAAAAAAATCGTGCATTATTCACCTATGAATAAGTGTTAGATTCTTATCATTTCTAAAGGTTATAAAGACTGCTTTTAATTCTCGAAGTTTCTCAATTTTATGTTCCAGGAAAGAGTCAACTACATTTCTACATGTATACCACAATAATTTCTGTATGCATAAGGGCCATGATCTATTTTGTTCCAGCAAGAGAAGTATAGCTCATGAAGATGATGGAATTTATTCTAAATCTCTCCTCAGAGATGAGGAATATGTTTGAAATGTTTTCTTCCTTTGTATCTTTGTCAACTTTTTAATTTATTAAAAAGTTTTATATCAAAATCTTTTTGATTCAACTTTTATCACCTCTCAGGCTAAAAATTGCCCTAAGTTTGCCACCTGTTGTCTGACTTAGGATTCCTTTTACTTTTTCAATGCCTCCTTGCCTTAGTAAGGTAGGAGCTTTAGATATTTGCTTCTCCTTGCCTTCCTGATTCCAATCCACAGGAGGCCTCTCCCAGCACCTTGTGTGTCTCTTTCACGAGGTGGATCATCCCTGTTGGATGCTCTGCACCCTGGGCTGGCTTTCCTGAGCGTGGCAGCACAACTATACACAGAGTTCCAGACATGTTTTGATTGAGGCCAGTTCACAGCTTTCTTATTGGTTCCTAACATCTTTCCTGAATGTGCCCAGGATTGTGTTGACTTTTGCATAGAGTTGTTTTCCTGGATTTTTATTCTGTTGTACAGTTTGGATGTGTCAGGAACAGATCAATTGCTCCCAGGTCCCTTTCCCAGCTATATCTGAGAGTACAATATCATCACTCTGTAAGGATCAGAAGGATTATTTTTCCCTAACTCTATTACCCATATCAGTCAAATTAACCAAAGAATTACCAAATGGTCCTTTCCCTGTGGCTGATGGAACACAGTCACAATTCCCTCAGAAAACCAATGAAGTTGAGTGGTTATGTAAGAGATGGATGAGTACGCAACACCATATTGTTAACTACAGGTAACGCTGTACAGCAGATCTCTAGAACTTACTCATCTAGCATAACTGAAGCTTTATGCCCATTGAACAACAACTCCCCGTTTCCTCACCCCTCAGCCCCTGGACACCACTATTATATTCTCTACTTCTGTGAGTTTGTCTATTTTAGATATCTCATAAGTGGAATCATGCAGTATTGGTCCTTCTGTGACTGGCTTATTTCAGGTAGCATAATATCCTCCAGGTTCATCTATATTGTCACAAATGTCAGCATTTCCTTCTTGTTTAAGGCTGAGTAATATTCCATTGTGTGTATATACCACATTTTTTTATCTATTCATGTTGATGGACACTTGATTTGTCTTCATATCTTGGTTATTGTGAATAAAGCTGCAATGAACTTGGGATTGCAGATATCTCTTCAAGAGCCTGATTTTAATTCTTTTGGATATTTACCCAGCAGTGGGATTGCTGGATCATATGGTAGTTCTACTCTTAATTTTTGAGGAACATCCATACTATTCTCTATAGTTGCTGCAGGGCAGATCTCATGTTAAGTGTTCTTAACACACACACAAAAAAACAAAATGACACAAGGAAACTTTGGGAGGTGTTGGATATGTCTACTACTTTGATTATCGTGGTCTCATGGGTATTTGCATATGTTTAAACTCATCAAATTGTACACATCAAATACGTGCAGTTTTTTGTGTATCAATTATATTTCATAAGGTTGTTAAAAAAGAGAGAGATGTACAGTCATGTGTCACTTAACGACAGGGATATGTTCTGAGAAATGCGTTGTTAGGTGATTTCGTCACTGTGGGAACATGATAGAGTGTACTTACACAAACCTAGATGGTGTAGCCTACTACACACCTAGGCTGTGTGGTACTAATCTTATGGGATCACCATCATATATGTGGTCTGTCGTTGACCAAAACATTGAATGCATGGCTTTGTGGCTAAGGGTGAGAGAAGGGATACAATGAATCTCAAAGGGAAAGGGTCAAAAGGATGAGGAAGACTGGATCCATGAGTGTTGCCATCACATTTCAATGAATAAGGGACCCTTGCTGGGGAAACCCTGCCTGTATTAAAAGCTGAGCACATGGTAATTACTTGGTTAAACACTCTTACCTCATATTATCTAAGACCCTTCTCTGCCTGGCATAAAAATATAGGTCCAATTCTTAAACCATCACAAAACATTGCAGGGAAACCTTCACACTCAGGTTGAAAACAAAATGCCCACCATAAACATTACGGGGAAACTTACTGAATAAAACAAACTGTAGTCCATGGCATTCTTATTACATGGAAGACTCAAAACCAAAGGTCCTTAGGCACTCCTCCTTGTCTCCTCCATAAATGTTAGTAAATGTTTAACAATCATGTTTGGAGATGAGAATGAGGGGATTGATTTGTAGCATTTGCTAATTTCTGTGATGTGAAGACTCTCATCATGACTGATTTCAGGCTACTAGGTAGAGATGGTCACAAAAGACCCTTGCAAGTTGGTATGAGCTGGCCCAGGCTCAGCACACCACTGTATACTACGTACCAAAATATTTGTAATTTTTTGGGCTTCCAGATCTCATTTTCCTTTCACTTTCAAATGAAACAGAGATTTATCAGTCAGAGGGTGTCCCAAAGATATAATTTCCCTGGCAGATGTTATCTTTGCAATCTACTCCTGTACTCCTGCTCTGTTTTTTTTTTCAGGAGAGTTTTAGAATCATCTCAGGAATCACCAGTAAAGTGTATTTTCTCATCTGGCCAGCATTCCCAGAGTTCCTGCAAAACTCTGAGGGTGAAAAGCAAAGCAGCCCAGTTAGCGTCTCATAGCATATTCAGGAGTCAAGGCACGGAGCCTAAACCGTAAGTCACAGTACTGAGAATGTTTAGGGCTGATTTAAAAGTCATCTAAAGCCATGTTTCTCAAAAAATTTATGTCTTCTTGTTAAATCCACATATGTTCATGGCTATTAAAAACAAACAAAAATGTGATGGTCTCCTAGAAATGTTATGTCCTCCACCTCCTAGTTGAAACCACAAAATCTATCTGTGAATATTGACACCAGTAGAGATTTTGCCAATTTTCCAGTCTGAATTTTCATTAGAAGAAGAATTTCTTTTTGCTTTTTAAAAAATCTATTATGATACTCCATGTGATCTTTAAAATATACGTACCTGCTCCCTCCAAACTCAAGATTCCAAAATGCTTGGGAAGGAATGGATAGCAATGTGACAGATCCCTACTGAATTTCTACCTCTCATTGAGAAACTCTGTTCTAAAGACTGAGCAACCTGCCAGAGGTTGCCTCATATAATAGCTGGTAGGGATAACCCTTTCCTAATTGTAGAAACAAATGGAACACCACCCTCTGGTTAACTAGACTTCATATTAAAAGTTTATAATATTTTATTTTATCCTTCTAGATGGCAAAATCCTTTGAAAACTAGTTCAATAATTTGGAAGGTAAAGCATTCAACTTAAAAAATCTTTCTTATGTTCTAATACAATGTTTATGGCTAGGTAAATCTCTGTCAGTAATCCATATAAATACAATTGCACAAAAAGTTAAACACGTTAGGTATTGTATGGAATATATTGTATGTTTCTTAGGGTAACATTAAAATTGCATTGAATTCTTGGCCTCACGATAAGTAGGCATACTTATACTGAGCAGGATTGTATGGAAATCCTGGGTTGGCAATAAAATGTTACATAGCAAAATTCAAATCTTCTCATTGTTAACTTAATAATGTTGTTTGGATATCTCCAGATACTCGGAGGACACCAACTAAATGAGGTGAACAAGACACAATTATCCAAAGTAATCCACTAGTTTTGATTATGTACATATAAAATATATATATATATATTTTCAGAATAACAAAGAAGTAATGTATGCATGATGCTTCATATAAGACCTAGATTTTACTATTGTTTCATGTATTGGTATTTGAACATGTGAAATGTGAATTGCTCATCATTTTTACCAAAGAAAGTACAGGGTGAGGGAACCCTCATAATTGAAAGTTGTGGTTAATGCTTTTCTAGATGTTAGTTTTCCATTAAATCACATTTGTTTCGTTAGATATGACACACTTGCTACTAGGAGGAAAATTACTAATTGGTGAGCGATATATTGTATGTGGTTTTCTAATAAATGTATTCCAATTCTGGTTAGTCTTGCCTTAATAGAGATGCCGTCTCTATCAGCATAAGGATGGTAGAGTTTCAATGTGATATTTTGGGGGCAAATTTATGCCTCCAGGATTGGTATATTTTCTTATCGAAACAAAGAATCATCTTTTGCAATCATCTTTTGACAATCATCTTTTGCAAACTGGAAATTATCCAGTTTCCAACAATTTGTAAGTCACATGACATCTCTCTCTCTATGTTTATAAATTGTTGGTGTTCTTCCTTCAGAGTTGGATAAACTGGAGTTTTGATTCTATCTCTGTCACTTTCTCACTGGTGACTTTGGGCAAATGATGTTCCATCTCTAAACCTTGTTTTTTAAATCTGGAAAACAGGCCAAACAATATTTGCCTTGTATGTTTGTCGTGAGGATTATATGTGAAAATGTACATAGAGCATTTAACACAGCCCTGGCACTTAGCATATAACAAATTATATATATGTATGCACATAAAGGTGTAAATATAGAGCTGTGCATAGAGACATACATATAGACAGACATACATGTATACGGATAAATAGACATAAACATAACTCCCCACACATTTGGGATTTAAGCCTTTTGCACAGTCCCTGAAAGAGTTGGCATATTTCCCTGGGAATCTTTGGGTAGTTTTTATAGCTTAAATGTCATTAGAGATGATGTGAACTGCTGAGGACATGAAGGAGAAAGCATTAATTCTTTTATGACCAGAAAAGAATTCCTATTGCCTGTGGGCAGACAGGACAGTATGTTGTAGGATAGGAATTTTTTAACAGTTTGGCTTCAGCAAACTTGTTTCATAGGTTCTTATGTACAAGTGTTCAGTGACCTAACAAGCTGTGTAAACAGACCTATAGAATGAGAGCTGATCAGTATCACTGCTCCAACCTCATTTACACTGGAGGAAACTGAAACCCAGAAAACTAGAAAAATGACATTTGAGGTTTCCCACATTGACACTGAACAGAGAATTACTTGCCTTTACGTGCTGACAATTCTGAAGGACTCATTTCTTGTTAGGACTTGCATGATCATGACCCAAGAACATTTTGAAGACAACGGTAACCATCCAATCTGGGGACAAATGGAATAAGCTTCTAAAGATGAAATACCTTGCAACCTACTTAATATTCAATTGGAAGCAAGGAAACATAGTAGAAGCAGTAAAAGTTTTAACCACTTTGTTTCAAAGGTCATATGTGGTGATAGATTAATTAGTGTGAACTTTGTAAGTGTAGGACTGGTGTCCAATTCAGTTTTGAACCCTGGCCAAAAGGAAGCATCTCCTAAGATTGTATTGTGATGCACTTAGAATACTATAGGTTCCCAATTAATGTGTGAAGCATTTAGCATATGCTGGATAAATGTTTGTTTAATTAAATGTGGAGGTTATAGTCATGCTAGGCTACTGAACACAATGGTATTGATTTTTGCACCACTCATACTCATAAATTCTCTAACATGGAAACAAAGAAGGGAAACACCGAATAGGGTAAGGAAAAAAATTCTCCCATCTCTGCCTTATTCCATAAAATAGAATTTACATACAAATGCAGAAAATAGAAATAACACAAGCAAAGAAATCACATTTGGAACATCATTAAAGAAAAGTCCATTTGTAATGTGTTTGTGTTCAAGTGTTTTACTCTTGGCAAAACAAAACTTCTTGTTTGAAAGATAAAAGACTTATTTTTCAAATGGCTTGAAACGTAATGAGTCTCTATGGGCAATTAGTTACCAATAGCATTTTAATGGATTAATGTAAGTGAATACAAAATATATGAACCTGAATCTTCTGAATTCCCATATGATTCAAAATGAATGGGAAAGATACTTTCATAAATATTTTTGAATTTTTTTATGGATTCAAACAATTTTGCAACTAACCTGCTATGTGAAGGATCAAAACTATATCTAAATTTGCATATTCTTGGTCAAGCATTCATTCATTGCTTCTACACATGCTCTTTGGAGCCTGCACTGTGCCAAGTGCAGCCAGCAATTGTTATTTAGGGACTGGACAAAACTTTTCCTAGAGGGCTTTGAAGGTCCGCAATCCAAATTAAGAAAATGGTCTTTAATTCTTTGTATCTTCTTGTCCCTGTAGCTTTGTGTGGGCATGATTGACTATAGTATGCCAAGGTGCAAGAGTGATAAATTAGCTCAATTAGGCCTCATCTTGCAACCAAGCCAATGATGAACTTTACCTTCCATCAGCTATTTGGATAACTCTGATATATCTTCTGCATTTGCAACTACATATTTTTCTTCTTCCTTGTCTTGGTTATAGTCTTAAGGCCTTTATGTTAATAATGTATTTTGTTTGTTTCATACATTGTATGGAATTATGGTAGATGTCTCCTAGATCTGTATTGGCTTTCTGTGATGCTTATCTTCTCAGGTGGAATAGATCGCACAAACTAATAAACCCTTGAAAAGGACTTAGCACCAATATAAACATTAGCAGAAATAGAGGTTGCTGTCAGCATGAGTCATTCTAAGAATCACAGATGCTTTTTATGTTTTCTAAGTGTGCTGAAAAACCTTAAGTGTTAAAAGAGTTGAGATCTGGCTCTTGTAGGAATCAGATTTTGGAAAACTAGATTGATGTTCTCAAAAGCTCCTAATATAAGAATACAGGCTTGACCTACTCTATGATCACAAAACCCTAGAAATGATCAAGTCGACTCCTTCAGAGAAACACATGTAGGAATATTGATTGTCTTAAGAAGGTAAACAATCTTTTATAATACAGAGAATGAAGGTAAGCTGTTAAGTCTTCCTGAGAAGTTGGCTCATACCTTTGTGAAGAACTCCATCATTTTGAACAACTTTAGATTTTGGGAATCATTATATAGCACATACATAAGCTCCTTGTGGCTAATATATGCTAAATACCCTATAAGTTTATATAAGCTAAATTTGCAGGTGAAATTTAGTAGATAGCTAGTGTGGTGGGTAGAAGGTGAGACACCTGGATCAAGAGGGCTAAGCCAGGAGCAAAGAACAGAACTTTTTTTTTTTCTTCAAAATTCTTGGACCACAATCCATTGTATTACATTTTATTTCATGACCCGGTGCTACACAGATACATATTTATATGTATAGCTGAAGCCAAAGTAATGATACTTACCCCTACTACGTAAAGGATGATTTCTATGTAATAGATACTTTCCAGTATTTTCTGTTCTGTTGTATATCATCTTTTAAAATATTATATCCATCATAGTAATTTCACTAAAAGATAGTGGTCATAAATTATAGTTTTACAAACACTGAAATTGAGGGTCAGATCAATCCCAGAAGCTGGTAGTGGGGGCAAGGCTGGAGAAGTATGGGAGGAAGGGCCACTAGGAAGAGGTTGGTGAAGCAATTTAAGGAGGTACCTTAACATACTGACCCTTCACTTACGCAACCTGTGAGTGAGTGCCTCCTTAAATTTTGCACTCTTGCGCCTCACTCCACGTCTTAGTCCCAGCCCTGAGGGTTAGAAGAACTTCCTTAATGGGGGTACAACCATTTCATTCTGAGTGAAGAATGGTATCAGAACCAGGAGCGTAAATGAGACCAGGAAAAAAAACCATAGAAAGGAAAATAGACCAAAGATTTTAGGGCAAACAGGTCAGAAGATCAGAAGGTCAGAAGATCGCCCAACAGTCTACAACATGGAGCAGAATATTCCAGAGGGCAGATCTGAGTTAGAAAGGTCCAAGCAAAGAGGAGAGGCATAAAAGCCAGTGGTTTAACCCAGAGAGGCCGGATCTTGCTCTTGTCTGTGATCGTCTGGCTGGGATGGAGCACTTCTGTTCCAGAGCTTTGAGTCGGCATTTTGCATGTAGCACAAAATTCTAGTAACAGTGGTTTAAACAAGTAGGGGGCTTACTTTTGTCATGTAGCATCAAGCCTAGAGGTGGACAGTCCAAGGCTGGTAGAGCTGCTTTAAGGACCCCACCAAGACCCAAGCTTCCCGTTCCATCCTCCTTAGCACAGACCTTCATCTTCATGGATACGAGTGGTCTACCTCCACTCACAAACTTCTACCTCCAGCCTCACAAAGGCATTCCAATTAGTAGAAAGTGTATTCATGGGAGGAGGAAGAAAAGGGAGGAGGAACATGAAGAGAAGAGAAAAGAAAGAGAAGCAATACTTTCCTAGAAACCCTCAACTGAATTCATCTTGGGTCTTGTTGGTTAGAACTATGTTACAGGACCATTCCTAGCTGCAAGTAAGAGTGAAGTATGATGCTTTTTATCTGGGTACATTGCTGCCTCATGCCAAATGATGGGATTCTGTTAGCAAGCAAGAAGGGAAAAATGGATAGGTAACTGGTATTGTCTGCCACATACAAAAGGGGTTAATCCCAGAATGACCAACCTATGCAGAACAGGCAATTGAGAGCACCTGCTAGTGGAGGAAGTATAGGTTGTTTTCCCCCTTTTATGCCTGAAGATACTGAGGCTCAGAGGGTAAGCAAAGGGCAGGACCAAGAATGAAACTCCAGTCTGTTTGATTCTAAAGCCAGATTTTTTTTCTGTGACTTCATGATGCTCTCCAAGGGTAAGTAAGCATATGTCAATTTTTCTCTCCTCCAAGTTTTTATCTACAGTCCCTTCTGGTCAAACATTCTTTTTCTTTTACAGAATAAGAGATAGAAACATCAGTGGGTTGATAGCTATCAGAGAGGAGGGCATAAGGTTGGGGAAAGTGAGACTCTTCAGGTTAATTATCCCAGAATTTAGATTCTAGAGAAAAGGAAGGCAAGAAGCAACCTCTCTGGAGGTTCAAGGAATCAGAGGATCTGGTTCAGAATATTTGGGGAAGTCCAGAGTCAACCCCCAGGCAGCCGTGTTTCTCAACAGATGGGTCACCGACCATGTAGATCAGAATCTGATCTCTTCTAAAAAATGCAGATTCTAGATAAATACTCCTGCCATAAGAGATCAAAACATCTGGGGATAGGCCTGGAAATGTGAATTTTAATAATCTCCCCAGGTTTATTATGATGCACAATACAATTTGGGATCAATTGATATTAAGTAGCAATAATAGCATTTATTGAGCACCTACTTCGGCAAACACTGGATCCAACACAGATATATATTGGTTAGTCCAAACACCCTTTCAAGATCCATCCTCTTATTCTCATTTTACCACTGAGGAGTTCAGGGTCAGGGAGGTTAAGTATCTTTTCAGACTCAATTGGCCCTTAAGTGGTACACCTGGGATTCCTTCCTGGAATTCCTTCCAGCCATCTCTCTTCCTGGGCACCAGACTCAGTAGGGATAGCGGGAGCATTCTTTGTTGTTTCTTCCATTCTACTAGATAGTCCACTTAAGTAGATTTTCTGGGCCCATAAGAAAGTTGAGTGTGTAGTTGAGGAAAAAGACACATAGACAAATACAATGGTGGGGTGAATGGAGTGAAGAGAATCACAGATGGAAACAGTCCTCTCAAATTTCACATTCTAACTTTGGAGTTGTAGCAGGGTTTCTCAACCTTGGCACTATTGACCTGTGGGACCTGATCATTTGTTGTGGGGGCTGTCCTGTGCATTGTAGGATATTTAGCAGCATCCCTGGGCTCTACCCAATAGATGCCAATGGCAGCTCCCCCAACTTTCTCCACCAGTTGTGACAACCAAAAATATCTCCAGACATTGCCAAATGGCTCCTGGGGGCCAAATCTTCCCTGGTGGAGAACCACTGGGTTGAAACATAAACCTTGGTAAAAGCCCATCCTGGTGGCTTTGCTGATAGAGAATTCTGCTTATGCCTGGAGACAGGAAACAAGGCCACATGAGAGCCAGAGAGGATGCTCCAGTGCGTTTAGGTCTGCTTGCCTCCAGCCTTGAGAATGCACGTTCAAGTAGGCTCCTTCCTTTAGTTGGGAAGCTAACATTAGGGAAAAGAGAAGAGCGGGAAACTAGCAGATATGCCAGAAATCTGCCCCTGGATCAGGGTTGACAGAGCAATGAGAGTAGCCGGAGAAGCACCAGGAGAGAGCTCTCACTTGGCTCTGAGATTGTCTTCTCTTTTCTGGGAGTCACTTTTATTTTTTAATAGAATCATTTCATCTGCGTTGGGAAAGCAGTAAATAATTAAGCTAATTTGTTTGTGAATATGGTTCAAAGAAGCCTCCAGAAACTGGTCTCATAATTCTAAAGTGGTGAAGCCAAGCACAAAGGCGAAGCCTCATCAGTGTAATGTGCTGGATGCAAGGCTGGAAGGAACTGACTTGAATTATTCATCCGCGACATCTGGAAGGTCAATTTGGCTTATAGGATTTGATTATATTTCGGATTAGAGTACCGTTTGTTGTCAAATGTTTCTAAGGCCACGATTAACTATTTAAGCACTGTGCAAATTACTTAAATCCACGACTAAGAAGTATATCAACTTAGGCTGGGGACAATGGCTACAAATGGATCCGTATTTCTTACATAGTCTCTCTGCCCCAACTAAGCTTCCCCATCTTTCCTTTTTCTGTCTTTTTTCATTTATTTCTTTTCTTTTAGCTGTTTTTAACTCCTTTGATCCTCCGACCTCCAAATCTCTTTGTTCTTGTTCTTTTTCACATTTACTTTCACTGTCGCTTCTTAGGGATTCTGTACCGTCCAAGGGTTTCCTAACCATTGGTCTGTGGAGCCCTAGGCAGTCCATGGGAAGTCTTCCTCAGGGTCCTTGAAACCCTGAAATCGTGTGCCACGTTTTGAGTGGATGGAGCTGCTTTTCTCTGCACAGCGGGTCCTTAGACTCCCTCAGATTCCCAAAGGGTCCTTGACCTGAAAATGATTAACAGCCACTGAGGAGTGTTTGCTCCAGACCTCGGCATAGAAGGGGGAAGGCATGTGTACCGGAGTACGTGCTATTTGGCAGGCTCTTTGCCCTATTTCCTCATTTAACCCCACAGCCTCTGGATGATAGAGGTATTGTTACTTTCGTAGATAATTGAGGATGTGAAGACTCGGAGAGACTAGATAATCGCCATCGTGATCCAGCTGTCAAAGCGGCTCAGGGGTCAGAATTTAAGTGGCTCTTTTCAAGACTGACTCACAGGCCTCTTTCCAGGACTGAAATAAGATTGGGCAATTGATAAGCAGGCTGCAGGGGAGAAAAGGGAGGAAATGGAGGATTCATATCCCTTTGCCATCCCAGAGGACACAATAAGCAGGACTCAAGTGGGGTGTGGTCAATTCCCAAGAAAGAAAAATGATTAGAACAAAGACACCCTACATTAAGTTAGTACAATATTCTAATAGCCTGCCCTATAAATATCATCTATACCTTCTGAATGCTGTGCTAACAAAAGGTGCTCTGCTAACACAAAAGGCTCATTTCAGTAGATATTAGAAGGAATTCGTAATTCGGTTTTGCTAATTTGTAGAAAACAAAATGTATTAAGCAAACTCTTAAAATATTTATTTAATATCAACTAACTGTCCAGTACAAGTTAATGGCAGATTTTTAAATAGTGAACCTTAAAATTGTAATTTCTGGGGCAATCCCCTGGCATAGTGGTTAAGTCTGGCGCACTCCACTTTGGCAGCCTGGGTCCGCAGGTTCGTATCCCGGGTGCGGACATACACCACTCATCAGCCATGCTGTGGCGGTGACCCATGTACAAAATAGAGGAAGATTGGCACAGATGTTAGCTCAGGGCTAATCTTCCTGGAGCAAAAAAAGAGAAGATTGGCAACAGATGTTGGCTCAGAGTGAGTCTTCCTCAGCAGAGAAAAAAAATTTAATTTCCCATTTATATTGCCTACTCCTGTCTGCCATAAACAAAAAGTTTATTAGAATGTGGTCACTCACATTGAATTATTTTTGGAAAAGAAAAAGATGATCCACTCTTACTGTTATTATTTTTGAAAATTTTCTTCCATTCTTTATTTGCTCCCCTTAATCATTTAATATTATGTGTCAAACATTTCCCCATGTTTCTATATTTTCCATGTTTCTATATAGTCATCAAATTATTATTTTAATGGCTGCATAGTATTCCATTATGTTGATTTAAAATAACTTACTTAAACACTTCTTTATTGCAGGATATTTTTGTAGATTTGAGTTTGTTGACATTTTAAAAGGTATTTAAAAAACCTCCTTGTGCATATAGTATTTTTCTTTTATTGAGTCATTTTATTCCAGGATAAGAAATTGGCAAATCTATTTGGAGTCATGATTGGTGAGCTTTTACCAGAGTTTTAGAAATATGGTCCTTTTAAATAACCATTTAAAAAATCTTAGAATTTTGTATACATTTGACCCAGCAATTCCACTTCCGAGAATTCATCAAAAAGTTATAATTTTGCATGTGTGTTGAGATTAAGTAAGAATAATCATCCTCACACTTCTATTTACAATGTGAATAAAATAGTCACAGCTAGGCTTAATAACAAAATTAACTAGCTTAATAACAAAATTAATACAGTTGAATAAAATCTAAAGGTCATGTAACAAGGGATTGATTAGATAAATAGTGGAGCAATGAAATAAAACATTTATAATCTGCTTAAAGTTACCTTGTAGACAAATAATAGTAAGAGTAGACAGTAATAATAGAATAACAACTAACATTTATTAAGCATCTAGTATGTGTCAGGGATTGCGGTAAGCTCTTCCTGTCCTGTGCTTTGTCTCATTTAACACTTACAACCCTGAAAGGATTCATTCATTCAACAAATGTTAAGTGCCTACTATGTGTCCATATTGTACCAGATGCTGAAGATACAATGCTGAACATCATACAGTCCTACAATCGTGCTCGTAAGGAGTTTGTGGACTGTCTGGCAGATGGACATTAATTCCATCACTGGAGAGGAAGGAGAGAAGGAGAGAGAGAACAGAGCAAAGAGCCTCTGCTCTCCTGCCATTTCCATTGATCCTTCTTAGCCTCACGTACTTCCTCTGCTTGTAGGAAAGAGTGAGCAATTCTCCCAGCTGTAAAGTGTTTGGGAGGGGCCCATTTGACCTCACAGATAGAGGTGGGGTAGCCTAGTTGTTAAATGCCTGAGGCTCTAGAGTTGGTTACCTGAGTTCAAAGTCTGGCTGCAACACTTAGTAGTAGCCTTAGGCAAGTTACTCAACTTCTAGCCCCAGTTTCCTCAAGTGAGAAATGGGGTAAATAATATGTCCTACTTTTGAGATGTGGTAATTAAATTATAGTTCATTTAAGGCACATATACAGTGCTCCATTAACTTTAGCTTATTGTTATTACCAGCTCTACTGGTGATAATGTGGTTGCAATCTGAAAGTTTTCT
This sequence comes from Ceratotherium simum simum, assembly GCF_057802395.1. Taxonomy (NCBI): domain Eukaryota; kingdom Metazoa; phylum Chordata; class Mammalia; order Perissodactyla; family Rhinocerotidae; genus Ceratotherium; species Ceratotherium simum. The sequence goes on along the minus strand of NC_141900.1, from coordinate 51,139,985 downwards.
TTTTCCTTTTCCTGATACCAACATGTGTCAATGTTGACTTCATTATACCTTATTGCCAAATACATTTCTGTTAAAGGCAGAACCAGTGCAAACTAACTGTTTGGGAAAGTGCATATATTATATATATATGTATATGTATATAATTATATTATTATATGTATATGTATATAATTATATTATTATATGTGTATATAGTTATATTAATTATATTATAATATATAATTATATTTTACATATATATTATCAAATCAAACAGATCGTTGAAACCGTAGACACTAGATTCCACATAACAGTTTTAAGTTTCACCAATGGTGGGAGACAAGCAGTTGAAAGATAATCTAGTATAGTCCAGGCATTGTTTCTTAATGATAGAAATATCTGGATGTACTGAATATTTGTAAAATAGAGATAATTACATTAAAAAGAGCTGTTGTTTTTGGAACTAGACATTAGGGTGGGAATTCTATAAAAGAGAAATATTCTGAATATCAGTGCCGTGTGGCAGTGCAGTGAGATGGAAGCTGCTGTTCTAGGAACCAGTAACTGACTTCTCTTTTAAAAAGAAAGGTGGTTATGATTACATTCTTCTCTCTTCATCTGTAAAAGGAGTATGTCACAAGGTATTTATAAGCAATCTCCAGAATTCTGTGATTTTGATATTCTAACTTGGGTAATCATTTTAATGATAAAGTTATGATTTTCTAAAAAAAAAAGCGTTGAATACATTAAAATTGGCCCGCAGATAGAAATTTGAAGCTCTCATGTTTTATAACCTCGTGAGGACCTTTGAAACATAACTGGCACGGTTGTTTACTGTCATTCTTGCTGGGACCAATAATCTCCTGTAAATACCAGCATCAGTTGCTGTGAAAGACAAAAGAGCTAACAAGTACGCAGACCACACTTCCACATTGGGCTACCAGCAGAAACTTCCAGCTTCCACTTTTGTCACCTGTGCTCCGAAGGTAAACACTGTAAGCTGCCATAGCATTCAATTTAGATAAGCATTCAGATAACAAAAGCTTGATGATGATAAAGATAATGACATTTCACTGCCTGTAATCTTCCATCTGAGAGAATTTAAACAAATTTTTTCATGAGAACAAATGATCTATCCAGAAATTTAGTCATATAAGAAGTTATACATAACATCTTTAAAAATTGAGATATAATTCATATACCATGAACTCACCCTTTTAAGTGCATAATTCAATGGTGTACATATCATTTAAAATGAGATAATTTAAAATGGGTCTGGCACCCAATAGCCACTTCATAAATATTAATTCCCTTTTCCTTTTCCTACATCAATATGTTTTGAACTTGAAACAAACGAGGGAAGACACAGGAGACATTTGGGGTGGTTCTGGTCTGCCTTGTCCCCCACGGGATGCTAGAGCCTGCTCATGAGAGCTGATTGTTCCCATCTCTTCCCAACTCTGTGCTTACTGATGTCACCTTGGTGGCTTGAAATGGGCCATGGTGGGAATATTTATACCATGGAAACTAACCAATTCTACAAATCAAGGCTCTTTGTTGTTTGAGAGCTGGTTGTTAAACATTTACCAGCACACCACTGCTAACAACTATCAATTTCTTCAAGACTAAATTTTATCATTATTCAGGGCCACATTAAGTGCCTCATCTCTGTCGTGACCAACAAATTTAACTAAGTTTTCATTAATTGGAAACAGAGAGTCTCAACTGGGTAAATACTATAGTGTTCTTAACTAGCAAGTTGATTTCTGTGTGACTTTTTCAGGGGATGGGAAAAAACACATAACATGAAATTTACCATCTTAACTATTTTTAAGTGTACAGTTCAGTAGTGTTAAATGTAACTTGTTATTTTTGTCTTCTATAGCATGTTTTGTGTGGTGGAGGATGGGCATGATTATAAATGTCTAAATGGCTTTATTATTCATCTGTAAGGAGGTGGTTAAATTCCATTCTGATCAGGCTCATGCCCTCACAATTAGTTTCTGATTGATTTATTTCTGACTGGTCTTTCAGAATCCCTGGCAACCAGCTTCACATCAGGTCAACTCTTAAGGACCTGGGTCGTGGGAGACCCTGGACCTCTTTCTTAGAACATTGCAGTTATGTGATTTTAGCTTTAATGAACCCCGCAGTCATTCTGACTCTCAGTTCCAAATTGCAGATTCCTAGGACAAGACTAGGATTCACTAAGTTTGGGTTCAGAGGACACAGTTGCATTGTTCCAATGTTGGCCCCATGGCGATCATGTTGAATGATGCACTGGTGGAGGCAGAGTTCAGGAGCTGCTCCTTCACATAGAGAGATTCTGGGCAGTTATAGCATCCAGTCTAGTACAATGTGCTTGCTTTAGATATCAGATTATGGTAAAGTATGGCTTTAAAGAAAATATTTAACCAAGATAGTTGGTATTTTAGTTAAGAATATCTAGAATACTAAAGTACAGTGTAGACAAAATTAGCATAAAATTTCTGTAATCTTAAGAGAGAAAGAAAGGAGTTAATTAACATAATTCATTTGGGATTACATCTGGTTAAAATTTTAATTGTATAATTATAAAACTAGTTCCTTGGATTTAAACAAGGACTCTTCTTTTTGACAGTTTTTGGTGTGATTTAAGCCTTAACACATGTACTCTCATATTGTTCAAATGAGAAGAGGGGTTTCAGATATTTTTTGACTCCACTTAAAGTGGACAAATTGTGATAGAAACAGTTGAAGTGAATAATTTCTAGGCATGCAACGATTTACAATGAGGTCTGGAGTCTTCTCAAGACCTGTGTAGGCGTTTCCCCAAAAGGCAGTTGTGGTATAGGAGACAGAGTATGGAATTTGGCAATGAGATTTGGACTGCGAATCGTTTCTACCGTTTTTAGACCATTCACTAGCTATGTGATCTTGGGCATGTCATTTAAAACTTCTAAGCCTTAATTTCCTGTCCACAAAACAGGGAGAATAATATCTATCTGACAGAGTTGTATTGAAAATTAAGTTAAATAATGTGTATGAATATCCTTGTAAATTATAATGTTTTCAAAAAAGTAAAGTATTAATACTTGTACTCAGTCTTTAGTTATAGCATATCTTCATGTATAACCAACCATTTATACATATCTAATATCTACTTATTACTTCATCAACCATGTTTTGGCATCCACCATCTGGCAGACATTGTGCTGGGCCATTGGGATAACAAGATCTATCTAAAATGATCCCTGCCTTCAGGTAGCCAAACCCAAAGCAATTCATTATTTAATCTAAATAGCTATCGCCAGTGGTCATACTATAAATCCATGCCTAAAAAGCACTAACACAAGATCTAGAAGACCAAATATTTGCACATGATCTTCATATTCAATGGGATATAGGATACGCAGTTCTTACAGTGAAGAGTATAACTAATAGCCAGCTTGGGGGACAGCCTTTCCTGGAAAGGTATTTCCGGAGGAGGGTTCTTTGCAACATTGAGTTTGGGTAGACATATCTTTACTCCTGACTATATATTTTCTATATAATACCCTCGGATTTTAGCTCATCGGAAAACTTGTTCATTTCTTTTCAAAATATGGATTTATTTATTTTTATGACTACAAATATAATGCATTGAAATAGACATTGTAGTGCACTGTGATACACCACCAGAGCTCCCCTATAGGATTGGAAGTCTTCTATCTCCAGCTGCTTGGAGTGCCAGAAAGTGCCATAATCTGGGTGGCTTAAAATAACAGAAATTGGTTCTCTAATAGTTTTAGAGGCTAGAAGTCCAAAATCAAGGTGTCGGGAGGGCCTTGTTCCCTTCAAAGCCTCTAGAAGGAGGATCCTTCCTTGCCTCTTTCAGCTTCTGGTAGCCCCAGGCATTGTTGGCTTGCGGCAGCTAACTCCAATCTCTGTCTCTGTCTTCACACGGTAGTCTCCTTTCTGTGTCTCTGTTTCTACGTTTGTGTCCAAATTTTCCTCCTCTTATAAAGACTCGAGTCATATTGGATTAGGGCTCACCCAAATTAAGTATGCTCTCATCTTAACTTGATTACATTTGCAAAGATTCTATTTCCAAAAAAGGTCACATTCACAGGTACTAGGGGTTAGGACATGAATGTGTCTTTGGGGGGACACATTCAACCCGTAACATCCTGATTATTTATATTGTTCTTATTAACAAGACATTACTATGACACTGTCAATAAGCATTGGCACATGGTTCAGGAAACTTCAGTTTTGTGTAATCATATTCTTCTGATTGAGTATGTGGTCAAGGGAGGAGGTGGTGGGCTTACTCCTGGCTTATAAAATAGCTCAGAAAGTAATAACTTCAATTAAGCTCACTAAGCTGTAGAGTACAAGCAGAATATGTTTTCTGTTCTAAGGATCAAGAACATATCTTGAGCCCTCTGCAAAATTGCATCTCACTCCAGAGTATGAATCCACTGATATCTTAAGAATATTTGGAGGTAACAGAAGCAAAAATAAATAAGTGAAACTACATCAAACTAAAAAGCTTCTGCACAGCAAAGGAAGCCATCAACACAATGAAAAAGCAACATATGAAATGGGAGAAAATATTTGCAAACCACATATCTGATAAAGGGTTAATATCCAAAATATACAAGGAACTCATACAACTCAATAGCAAAAAAAAAAAAAAAAAAAAAATCCAGTTAAAAAATGGGCAAAGCATTTTTTTCCAAAGAATATATTCAAATGGCCAACAGGTACATGATAAGTTGCTGAACATCACTAATCATCAGGGAAATGCAAATCAAAACCATGATGAGATATCACCTCATACCTGTTAGGATGGCTATCATCAAAAAGACAAGAGATGGGGCTGGCTCAGTGGCATAGTGGTTAAGTTTGCACATGCCACTTTGGTGGCCCGGGGTTCATGGGTTCGGATCCCAGGCGTGAACATACACACCGCTCATCAAGCCATGCTGTGGTGCTGTCCCATATACAAAATAGAGGACGATTGGCACAGATGTTAGCTCAGCAACAATCTTCCTCAAGCAAAATGAGGAAGATTGGCAACAGATGTTAGCTCAGGGTCAATCTTCTTCACCAAAAAAAAAAAGGTAAGAGATAACAAATGCTGGTGAGGATGTGGAGAACAGGGAACCCTTGTGCTCTGTTGGTGGGAATGTAAACCAGTACAGTCACTGTGGAAAATAGTATGGAAGTTCCTCAAAAAATTAAAAATAGAGTTATCATGTTAACCAGCAATCCCACTTCTGGGTATAATCCAAAGGAAATTAAATCATTATCCTAAAGATATATCTGCACTCCCATGTTCATGGCAGTGTTATTCACAATAGCCCAGGTATGGAAACAACCTAAGTGTCTGTTGATGGATGAATGGGTCAAGAAAACATGGTACACATATACAATGGAGTACTATTCAGCCTTAAAAAAGAAGGAAATCCTGCCATTTGCAAGAACATGGGTAACCTGGAGGGTATTATGCTAAGTAAAATAAGCCAGACAGAAAAAGACTCAAATACTGCATTGTATCACTTATATGTGGAATTCTACAAAAATAAATAAAGTTGAACTCATAGAAACAGAGACTAGAAAAGTGGTTGTTAGGACTAAGTGGGTGGGGGAAATAGGAAGAGATTGGTAAAAGGGTACAAACTTTCAGTTATAAGATGGATAAGGTCTGAGGATCTAATGTATAACATGGTGCCTATAGTTGATATTGTATAATTGAAATTTGCCAAGAGAGTAGAACTTGAATATTCTCACAAAAAAAAAAAAAAAAGAATATTTGGGAGGGATGTAAATGCCCTTATTGTGACTAAATGTTACAAGGCACATTCTGGAGCTATTTCATAGTGCAGTCCTTTGAGCTATGGCATGCAAAAACAAGCGTCAACACCAGAAGGCTTTACCACCAAAAGTGACATTTGATGTCATGGAGGATGAATTAAAAGCTACTAGAAAACCAGCCTCAGCAGAATCGTCCCCTGTTAGGGTTACAGGAGCCCCTTGCATCTCGTCTCTCATCTCAGACAATGTGCCCCTGTGCCTCTGGTAGCTCTGCCTGGTGAGAGTGAAGGCTGTGACATGTGACTTCTAGTGCTGCGATGTGATCTTTCTTCTCCTCTTTTTGCTTTTACTCCACAAAAAGTGGCAATGAAGATGTCTACCAAGAGGGAAAATGACATAAACATTGCAAATGGAAATAAATCAGTTGATGGATAAGAGAAGCTGATCTGGAAACCAAGGGATAATATTGTATGTAAATGAAATCTTATACTCAGAAAAAATAAAACTTTATGTTTTTGTTTTATGTTGTTTTGTTTTGTATTTTGTTTGATTTTGAGGGCATATGATAGTGCTCCCTGTATTTGATGAAAATAAAAATTATTTTATAAAAACTGAATAAGAGATATAAAGGAAGAACTTCTAAATCTGGAGTCTCCTAAGATAGTTATAACAAAATGTACTGAACCTTGAAATAGGGAGCTAAATAGAAATTATAGTTATTACATGATTGTTTTGTCATGGCAAATAGTGGTCATTAATAACAACAGAAAAGGCAAGAACTTGACCTTTAATTATGCCAGATGGTTGTTGGTAAAACTTAGAACATCTTCTCATCTGTCAAGAGAATATGTGTATTCTAGACTAGGAGTTGATGATACGAACTGACAACTTTGGACTGTAATTTAGTGTGAAATTTTTTTAATCAAGAAAAGAGACATTTTCAACAGAAATAACTGGCCCATGGTACATGAATACATAATTTGAGCCCCATTTTAATACCTCAAGTGTAAATGAATGAAAAACATATGGGTTACATCTTCCTTCAAATATTCAAGTCAAAAAAATAAGGGGAATATGTGCTTGACAAAAATGATTGAGTGTATTTCAAGTTACTAATACACACGCACATTCTGGTTGATTTAGCCATTCCAAATGGATTTCATGCTTCTATTTGTGGAGTTTGTTTTCTGTCATTTATATGTTATAAAAATTGTCTTTATTTTAAAAGCATTACAAACATCATTTTATGATAATTAAATAAACTCAAATGTCTCCTTGCATCATTTCTTCCATGCTGTGCTGAAAATAAAAGGAATAGAAATAGCCTATTCCAAATACAAGGGGTTTTGGAAGTGTTTTAACTGATATCTTATTCCCGTTAATAAGTCTAACATTTTTTCATCGTCTTCAAAGTCCCTTGTCTTAGGTAAATATACTAATGGCCCTTGCTTGATAATTCCACTCCAGCTTCAGATACTTTTCTCAGGTTACATCTGTACTTGGAACCCTTCTTTTTCTGTCATATCTTTCTTTGGTCTTCCAGTTTGAAAAGGATTCTCTATTCTATTACTCAAACACTTCCTAAAATATTGCTTCCTCCAATAAAGCTTTTTAAAGCTATTTAGAAAAGAGATGACACTTTTATGGGCAGTATCAAAAACCGTTCAACTATATAGGAGTTTGATTTGCCATACGGAGAATCCTGGTTCATTTCCTAGATTCAAAACTATTCATCCATAGTCTTGGAAGCTATTAAGCAATCTAAGAAGTAGTATCACCTTTCTAGTTGTTCTAGCATCATCTGAATGCACTCCCAGCCCTTGACAATGACAGGTTTGGGTCGAGAGCAGCACTGTGCGCAAAGACACATTAGAGATGTAGACCTGGAATCTAAGCGGGGGAGCAGTGCCACCTCAGCATCTTCGGAATGCTTGGTTATGGGGGAATAGAAAGTCCATTTCTGAAAGTGGTGGGGGGAGCTTAATCATACAAGGGCTGTTATTAGGCCAAAGGCCACAGAAATTTCTGGCACAGCCATCCTAGGTCAATGTGCAATTGTTGGGCCACATTGACTCTCTAAAACCCACAGACTCAAAAACAGACAGGAAAAACAGACCAATCTCCTTCATTTGATGTAAATATTAAGTCCTACGGAGAGACAAATGTAGTCCTATGTTCAAGTGGTAGAGAATTCTGCAAAAGCTTTAGGAATCATTAATCAGATATCCCAGTTATTACACATACACATTAAAAAGTAAACTCTGCTCAGGACCTATCAGGCAATGTTTTTCTACTTATTTCTTCTGAAATAAGAATTTAAATTATTTGAATTCCTTCCTACATAAAAAATAGAGAGAATAAATGAATCCTCCCACAATAATTGACTTAATTTAATTTCTGATGAAATGCCATTCTAAGTCTTACTTTGCAGAATCTTAGATAACATTTTTATGAGTAACATAGAAATATCTGTTAGTTTTTTCCTTAAAGAAGTCCAGAAAAGATTTTATTTAGCTGATAAGAATAAAGGCAGAAGTTGAAATACAAAAGGTAATGGCCTTTATTAGCTGGTCAAGTTTATTACTGATTGCACTTCATATATGTATTTGTAATTGATGAATACTCTGATCTTGAAACTGAATAATAAGTTTTCAAGTGCTGGATTTAAGTACTGATCCTACCAACTACTTGATGAATGATCTACGCCTAGGCACCCAGTCTAGCCTTGCAAAAAATTTTCCAAGTTCTTTGCTTTCATAGAACACAATTTCCTGTGGCAGAAAATGTGGATAAGAATAAAAATATTTGCATTATGGTATCGTTGCAAGAATCAAGCAAAGAATGTTTGTGAAAGAGTTTTGTCATTTTTTTTTTTTTTTTTTTTTTTTTTTTTTACTGAGGAAGATTCACTCTGAGCTAACATTTGCCACTAACCTTCCTCTTTTTTTGCTCGAGGAAGATTAGCCCTAAGCTAACATCTGTACCAGTCTTCCTCTATTTTTTGTATGTGGGTCACCACCACAGCATGGCTGATGAGTGGTGTAGGTCTGCACCTGGGATCCGAACCTGAAAACCTGAGCCGCTGAAGCGGAGTGCGTGGAACATTAACCACTGGTCCACAGGCTGGCCCTAAGTTTTGTCAATTTTTAAAAGACCATGTTAATGGTTGTATCAAAAAACAAAATTCAACTGAGTAAATTTTAACAGATCTTATTGGCTTTATTCAGAGATTCATGAATTGGGCAGCATCCCATCCAACAGATACAAAGGAGCTCCAAAGAGCTGTGCAAGGCAGGATATTTTATAGGCAGAAGGGAGAAGGAACAAGTAAGTTATACTAGGCAAAAAAGCAGATTGATTATTGCAAGGTTACTTTCCTTATAGGGGATGGCAGGGGTCTATCAGGCAGATTACCTAACTAATGCTGGTCAGACGATTCCTGATTGGTTTAAGATTCCATGTCTGGGAGAGTCAAAACTCTAATTAAGTCTCAGTTTGGTGACATGGGGCTTAGCATAAGCAATTCCATTTTGGGACTGTTGTTTTGTTTTTAACAGTGGTTTAGTTACTACTGTTAACAAGGGAATTAGTTTAATAATTATTTCAATGTGGTTAATATGTTTCTGCACTATTTATCCTTGCCTACATGATATTTACACTATATTAGATGAGCTAATACTTTTTTGTGTGTAAGGAGGATTAGCCCTGAGCTAACATCTTTTGCCAATCCTCCTTTTTTTGCTGACGAAGGTTGGCTTTGAGCTAACATCCGTGCCTGTCTTCCTCCATTTTGTATATGGGATGCTGCCACACATGGCTTGATGAGTGGTGCATCTGTCCACGCCCGGGATTCGAACCTGTGAACCCCAAGCCCCCGAAGCAGAGCACACGAACTTAACTGCTACACCACTGGGCCGGCCCCAATAAATACATTTTATATTTAAATTTTGTAAGAACTATTCAAATACAGTTTCTAACAAAAATAGTCATTGCTATTTATCTCATATAAAAATGACCATTAGTGATCAGGTAAATATTTTTCTTTTTATTTATCATCACATCACTTGTAAATGCAAAACCTTAAGAAGTCCAAATTTTGGCTGAAAGTTTTCACCTTGGACACCGACTAGAAATTTGCTTCAGGACAATCAGAAAATGGAGTGAGTTACTCAAAGAGCACGGACTGGAAGGAGAGAGCAGCGAGAGTGAGAGCACAGATAAGAGAGGAGGTGGGCCACTGCAGAGTAACAGGAAGAGAGAGGTCCTGTCCCCCGCAGCATGCCTCAAGTGTTCCCTACTAGTGGGACAACTTTAGAGCAGTACCCAATATCTCAACATTTGAGCAGTACTCCCTTATTAGGAGGAAGTCCAGGCTTTCTTTTGGACCTCTCTCCTCAGAGGTCTGGTGTGTTTGCATGGGGAGGGTGGAATGGGGAGAGGCTGCCTCTAGGTCCTTAGTGCAGGTCTGCGCTGCCCTCACCATAACCTCTGCCTGTGGGCCCCACTGCTCTCAGCACTGGAACTGGCTTCCTCTGTCTAGGGCAGCCTCACCTTCCTCTGCACACTGCCCAGTCTGCTGCTGTTGGTCCTTCAGACCCACCGATACCCAGGGCTGTGAAGAATAGAAACTATTCCCTCCTCATAACCAGCTTTCTCCAAGAGGAATCCCACAGTAGGACTAGGAACCCTCAACTGCACAGTCCTCTCCTACGCAGGGTGAACAAGAACTCTGGGCAGGGAAGGAAGGATTATTATGGGGTGGTGATGGTAGTAGGTGGTTTCCATTGTGCCTAGACCTATTGCTTTCTCTGATTTACAAGCCTACTCTGGAAGACTTGATCTTTCCATCTTTATAGTCAGATGTGTTTTGTTTTATTTTGATTTTCATTTGGTCTTTTCCCGAGGCTCTTTGTTGTCTGTTTCTTCTGTTGCACCCTGCCAGCTAGACAGGCCCCAAAATATCAGACTTGTTAATAATGACCGTCACAACCACAAAGAGAGCTTAATTGATATAACTCAAGAATTGGGGCATCTGTGTATAATCTCCCCTGAGGTAACGGCATTTAAAAAAAAGCAATTATTTTACTAATTGATTAAATTATTAATGGATTATTGATAAATAGATAACTGCGTTATTAATGGGTTAGTCATGGTGTTAACTAGACTTATTGTGATAATCATTTTACAATATGTACATAAATCATTATGTTGTACACTTTAAACAAATACAATGTTATGTCAATTATATCTCAATAAAAATGGAAAAAATAAAATAAGGCAATTATTTCTACCTTCAAAGGCATTTATTCTTAAAAATGTTCAAAATACAATTTTATACATATATATATATAAGTAAACACATCAGATATAGTTTCTATGAACCACTCCCAAATATTTTGCACTTAGAGAAAGACAAAACATGCATTTTATATTTAAGAAAAAAGAGTAGCAGTTATTTTGAAGATATTCTTAAGTAGTAATTACCCAAATAGTCATGCCCTCAAAAGAGACGTAAAAAGAACTTTTGACTCTATTTCTCTTTACTATAATTTTTTCTCTTACTGCTTCTTATAGGTCTATAGAGGTAATCTGGTTAAATGAGAAAAATCTCAATATCCGTTTGGTAATCATGGGCATGTTTGTGATGTGTTTGTAAAGGCATTTGTTAAAAGATTGTGTTGGAATTCTTTATTTTAATCCTTTCTAAGAGGATACCTTTGACTATGTATTCCTACTCCAAAAATTGCAAATTATTGATATTGAATGTAAAATTTCCAGTCACACTATTACCGTGAGCTTTTTTTTCCATACAAGGTAATCATGTTTGAAAGTAATAAATTATTTTAATCCTCATTTTAATAAGCCACATTAATTGATGACAAAATTTCATCCATCCATTTACTCATTTCTTCAAAACTACTTCTTAAGCACCTACTATATGTAAGGTACTGGGGATATAATGGTGAAGGAGAACTTGTCCTTGACTGCAAGGAGACAGCCTGGTAAAAAGAACACTTCAATAGTGTGTGATGTGTGGTCTATGGGGGTAAACATAAGATGTTATGAAATCACATCACAGGGGCCTAACCCCATCTCGGCAGGAGGTGTACAGGGTAAGAAAGGCCTACTGGAAGGGGTGATGTCCAAAAGAGGAGTGGGAGTTAATCAGGTTAACTAATGGGCTGGGTAAGAGGTCAGGGTGTTTCAGTCAGAGAAAACAGTGTAGAGGGGAAAGTGATGGAATTCATTGGGAGATCCGCATTTTTTATTGTGCCTGGAGCTGAGTGTGTGTTTGTTCGTGGTTGGATGAAAGAGGGTCCAGAAGATGGGAGAGGGAATGGTAAGAGGTGAGACTGAGTTATAAATAGAGGCTTAATCCTGAAAAGTCTTATGAAGATATGCTAAGGAATTTGAACTGCTGAGTACAGTGGTGGGGAATCACCACAGAGTGTCAAGCCCAGAAGAGACAAAATGACACTTGTTGTTTAGATATGTGACTCTGATCTTCAATGTAGACAATGGAAAATTTGCCCTTGAGTACTAGCTACCACAAGATACGTAAAATGTAAAGTAAAATATATTCAGAAGATTGGATTTTCCTTAGATTACATTGTTAAATATTTAGACTAATAGGTCAGTTGTTTTTAACATAAGTAACAGATCAATTTTTTAAAGAACCAAAATAATTTGGATTACCAACCTAAAAAACTGAAATCCATGTCTTCTTTCCTACTTGCTAGGAAAATGTATCAGTTTTGGACAGGTACGCTATTGGATGGACATGTTTCTATTAAAACATTTAAGCACTTTTTTCTTTTGTTTTTCTCCTTTTGGCTATTCAGTTAAGATGATTTGGGTTTTATAAATTAAGAGTCAATTTGTCTCCCTTTATAATAAATATTAACGGATATTTAGTGAGATATTGTGAACAAGGCCCCTTGGGTTCTGAGAGACACATTTAATGTCTGACATGGTCTCATCCCACAAGTCTCTTACCTTATAGTTGGAGAAATAAAGCATATATGCAGGAAAAAAATTCCGTAATAATACAGGATAATATGTAATAAATATCAAATAAGTGGAACTGACATTAAGGATGATTAAAGTTTAGGAAACGCAGAGAACACTATAGGCATGATTCGAGAGAAACTGAGTTCTGTATCTTTCATTCAATAAATATTTTTTGAGAACCTTTTCCAATCTTGGCTTTCAGTTAGAAAATGCCCCTGTTTTTATGGAGCTTATTTTCGTTGAAGGAGATAGACATCATAAAAATAAATAAGATAATTTCAGATAATAAGAGGTTTTATTAAGAATATGAAACAGGGCAAGGCAGACTAACTGAGGGATCTAGGTATTACTTAATCAGGGAGGCCTCTCTGAGGAGGAGACATTTAAGCTGAGACTGAATGTCAAGAAGGTGACAGCCGTGATCTGTGGAGAGAGAATGCCCAGCAAAGGAACCAGCCAGTCTAAGATAGGAATGAGGTTGGGATGTTCAAAGTTCAGACAGAAGGTCAGTGTGGCTGGGGGGAGGACAATGAGCAAGGAGAGAATGGTAGAAAGTAAAGTTAGATGTGTCTAGATCACGGATGATGGAAGTCAAGGGGAAAAGGTTTATATTTTGTTATAAATGACATGGAAAGCCATTTCAGGATTTTATGCAGGGGAGCGAAATATTTATCCATTAAAAAGACAATCTGTCTGGTGAGTGGAGAAAGTGGTGGGAGCATCAGCTCTATCAAGTGCTACTGCAAGTACAAGGAGATCAGAGAGGTGACTGTTGGACTTGACAATATAGAAATCATTGTGACCTTGACAAGAGCTACTTCAGCGAGTAGTGGCACTTGAAGTCCCAACAGGAACAGGTTGAGGAGAAAATACAAGGTGAGGAAGTAGAATCTGAGAAACTCATCTTAGTAAAAGCAATTAAGTGCTTTTAAAAATATTCTGCTAAAATAATATCAACTTTTGCTTAAAAAACTTTACACAATGTAGCACATTCCCCAAAACAATGTGTATAAGTATAAGAGATCAGTAGTCATGTGTGTGCTTGCCTAGCTCTGAACTTCACCTCTATCAGATTACTCATTAAATTGCCTCTTTCCAACATTTAAATTGCAGAAGGAATAAGATTTTGTCCTTTTTGAGGGAACTTTAGAGCATCTACCGCATGGTTCTAGGCAATAGGGATTCAACAATTTTCCTAAGAATGAAAATTAAAAAATATGATTTTCTCTTTTGTTCCCTCTTAAATAAAAACAGTGAAATTTCAGGAAACAACATTACTTCTCTCATGTTCCTTGCTTTTTTAAGATCTGAACTTCAAGATTCAACTGGATTTTCATTGAAATTCACCACACTCCCCTCTACAGCTGTGGTCTCAAAATACCATTTCTGCATTTATTTTAGCCCATGGAATGACTGTGCAGGGAAACCACAGAGTCAATCAGACTCAAAATGCCCCAAATCCTTCCTGCTTTGGAGTTTCCATCTTCAGATCAAAGCATTTCACGCCCGTCAGCAACTTTTTAATGCATTTGCTCCACGTATGCACAACATCCATTTAAAGACTCTCCTTGGCTGATTTCTCTGATGAAGTTGTCTGCTTGCCAGGAGAACAACATTAATGCAGAAGTTACAAAGGGACCTTCAGGTCCTCTCTGACGATGCCCTGATGTATCGGATTGAAGATCAAGATTAGTCTAACTTCAGTTGTGGAGAAACCTTTTTGCACCAGGGGCAAAGAAATTGGTTTTCATTGTACGCAAACTGTGAAGATAACTGAAGCAAATAGAAATCACTTAAATGAGAAGGCCATTTAAGAGGATAATTAAAGACATAATAGAAGCAATTACTGCCATCTATCAAAATAATGTCATGTCATTAATATTGGATTTAAGAGTAGTTTTGTTTGTTTTAGCTTAAGCTTGAGTATGTGCAGAGGGGGTTGAAAAAACTTAGAAATGATTTTTTTCTTACTGTATTTTTTTAAAACTGAGTTTGAGTATTCTCAGTTGCTTTCTTTTAATGAGAAGAAAAACAATATATGTAACAATAGCTTTGGAAAAGAAGAACCGAAATTCCTAAGGACAGTAATCTTTTGGAAAAAGTTAATGTTCACGAGTTATGGGAAAGTGATGAGATCCAACATCACTTTTGTTTGCTCCAAGTGTTCAACTCTGCCTGCAGCCAAACCAGGCCTTATAATAACATTATTATTACTTTTAAAGGGAGGAAGAGCAGCAAACACATATTATTGAGCCTTTATATCCTCAACAATAACAAACCTAGGGTTTATGTTTGTATACCTCAAGCTCTGCTAACTCTTCATGTAAAACTCCCATCTAGTTTTGAAATCAGCTTTGATCTTTCTTTGTTTCATCAAATCATAGTATTTCTGTACTAAAAAATGGAGTTGAATGAAATTTGGCCTATATATCCTTTCATCTCTGTATTTGTCCTAAATCAGTACACCAAGGTTCAGATTCAATATTTGGTTGATAATGAGTGAACTCACTAATTTATGTATTAAATGTTCACTCTGTACCCCATAGTATTTATAATTATACAAAATGTAGGAATAATTTTCTGCTGTTCTCAGGAGTTCCCATTCTAAGAGTGTGAGATTAAGCAGATCTAGATCAGACTTTTGTCCATTTTTGTGTTTCCTTCCTACTCTTAGGAGGAGAGTTATAGTTTCTGATAGGATGGGCTCTTTTTGGGGAAGAATTTTATGAAGGAGGAAGGAAAGAAATAATTGGAAGGGAGAGCAGGGCTTGGCTTTCAGTGTGGCAATTCAGTATACAGTGAGAGAGAGGGTCCCTCTCAGTTTTATATACAGTTCTTCCAGGAAAAGGCACACAATCTTGGATTTGTTTTTTATCTTGTTTTACTTAGCAAAGAAAAAATTAGTGTATTCACAGATCCAGTTTTACAACATTCCATGTTCTCATAGAGGTACTTTTTTGTTTGTTTAATGGACTTATAAATCTATAAAAGTACAAGAAGCTCAAGTCTACAAATAAAAGCTTAAAATTACAAGGATTAATCTCAGCAGTAGGTGGGAAAGAGATGTAGTATGTGGAATGTCAGACGAGAGTGACCCCAAACTAACTGCTGATTCACCAAAAGCATGTGTGTATGTTTTCAGCAATTAGTGGAGAGATCAATAGAAAATATATGTATTTAATTAGCCATATGGTTTATTTTACTGAAATTGAAACTGCATGTCTCTCCCACTGTGCCAGGCTTTCAGGATTTCACAAGGTATATCTATATACATACATAGATTTCATTCATTTTGATTATTCAGAAAAGTGAGCACAATTAGGATAATATCCAAGTGATATTAAGCTGTGTTGCTAGAAAAGTAATTGAAATATAGCAGAGGTATTTCCATTCTTTAAGTAGTAGGAAGTCTGGAAACTCTATTGGTTTCAAGTGTATAAAGTGCATTGTTTTAATTCCTTTACATATTATAGGTAATATGTTAGAAACAGATGATTTCAAGAAAGGTGGCAAGTTCAAGCTCAGTAGTCATGTTCTATAAAGTTGACTTTTAATTTAATTAAAACTCCAAGAAATCTTCGACATAATGTATATCCTTTTTCCATGCCCAACAGAGGAAGCCACGGCCACAAAAATTTAATGCAGGTTACTTCTTGAAGACTTAAAATAAAGAATTTATTATTTTTTTCATGAAATATTAATCCTGTGTACTCCAAAAGGCTCCTTAGAAATGTGAGGAAGAGAAATTGCAGTTCTTTCTAAACCTAGCCATCAGCTTTGATTAAATGCCAGCCAGGTACCCCTTCCCTCAGGGCTCCATGTAGGTCTCTGGCAGGCAAACCCATTGAAGATCAGCTCTGTCTGGATGACAGAAGCAGAGATGCTCTATTGGTATAATTGGTTAGGTGGGTCCTTCATATCAATTATTTTATCCCTGTTGATATTTTATCCTTTTTCTTCTCTAGTAAAGTTACCAATCACATCATATACATAGTCCTTACCTTTTCAGGAGGTTACTGTGAAGTGACATTTCCCAGGCAAGAAAACCTAAGTATCACAACTCTCAGATTTGTTTAGTCACTTTTACGTAGCAAAATAATTGATACCTTCTCTATCAAATCAATATGTTTAGTCAGTCATTTTTTTTCAGGATAAAGGTGAAGTCTTATAACTCAAAACAACGAGGCTCATGAGAATTTGACGAAGAACACACTGTTGACTCTAGGACAGTTTATCCAAATTGCTGTCTTTGATTAGCCCAAGAACTCATAGTGCCTTTCTTCTAGCTCCTTCAATAACTGTAATTAATCACAGAATTTTGGCATTAATCTTTCCACCAAGGCCATGAATACTCTTTAAATGAATGATGATTTTTTTGTGTTAAGTCTCTGTGCCCCAAGGCTATCAAAATTTCATAGTTGAGTTTCTCCACATTCTTCAAAGCTTTCTCTTTCAACTTTTGGCTAAAAACAACATGACACAACATGAGTCTATGAGTTAATCTACATTCAAATGCCTGGTGATACAGCACTTATACCTGTTAATCAAAGCACATGGCTTTTGGAGAAAGTATCTGAAAGTTGTGCCTATAAGAAGAGTAGAAAAGACTATGACTTGATCAGAGCATTTGGACCAGGCAGCCAACCTTCCATATAGACTGTTGGGACTAGGTTTAGGACCTCACAGGGCAGCTGAGTTTATGAAATGGGCAAAAAGAGCCAAAAGATCAGAGAATAGTAGGAATAGTTGTCTATTTTATTGTTCTCAGATTCTGTTTCTAGATTTCTGAAAGGATTTTTCACCTTTTCTTGTATTGATATCTAGAATTCACTTCTCAACTAGTGTGGCAGAACTTATCTAATGAAAATTCTGCATTTTACCTCTGGCTTTTAATTAAACTTCTTCTTTGTGTAAACTGGCTTTCTATCCTCCCGTTTTTGTCCTCTTGAAATGGAAACCAGCCAAAACTCCTCTCTCCTGATCTTAATCTCTTTGTCCTGGCATGGCAAGAAATCATCACAATTACAGTCATGCGCTGAAGGACTACGTTTCTGTCAACGACAGACCACATATACGACGGTGGTCCCATAAGATTAGTACCATATGGCGTAGGTGTGTAGTAGGCTATACCATACTAGGTTTGTGTAAGTACACTCTATGATGTTCGCACAACGACAAAATTGCCTAACATAACGCATTTTTCAGAACATTTCCCCATTGTTAAGTGACACATGACTGTATTGATCTTTCTGCTCTTTTGTTCTGTTCTCTAGCTTCCCTTAACCACTCCTCAATTCCTTTCTTCCTTTCTTTTCCTCCCTCCTTTCTCATCTCTGCTATCTACTTGCCCTGCCCTCATGATTCTAAATGCCCTTTAGAAGGGCTTCATCACTCTTCATGCTTATCCTAGTTTTCATCAGTTGGCACAGAGACTTCCTGCTTCCCCAAAGACTTCTCAATATACAGAAGTTTATGATAGAAGAGAAAGGGAAATGTAGTCAAGCAACTTTGGGATTTTCAAGCTTTTGGAGAAAGTTCAAAAGACAGTTGCAAAGCCTATGGGAAAGATTTAGAGAAAATAAGATAGCTTTATTGAGACAGAGCTAATAGGAGCTAAAGATCGTTGTATAGTACATGTTGAATTACAGTGCCTGGAAGCAAAAACGGCAGACTAGTCCCCAAAATGATGATATGTGGGAAAATACACAGTCTAATTGTCATAAATTCTATGTCGTGGTAAAAAATGTTTTGGTGAATAGGAAGAAAAGAGGTAAAACCAGATCAAACCTTAAAATGATGCAATCATACGTGAAGATAAATGGATGGAAGCCCAAGCAGAATAAATCCTCCACAGGAATCGGTGTCCATTGCATTTTAATATCACTAACTTGGACAATTACCTCAATGACTAATTAATAAGATTTTGCAAAGATTTCTAGGTCCGTGTTGTTCACCTGGCCAGGTGAATTAATCTCATTCATTGTTTTTGTTGTTCATTCTGTTATGTGCCAGCTACTGGGGATGTAAGGATGGTGCTAAAATTAATTGAATACCTTCCTGTACCAGGCCCCATATTATATGTTTTATGTTTGTTAATGTAACTAATCCTCACAACTATCCTGAGAGGTGAGTTGTATTGCCCCAATTTTACAAAGGATAACACTGAGGATAGGGTGGTTAGACAACAAGGTCACATGCAATAAATATTAAAGCCTGGACTTCAATTCAGGCCTGTCTGATTCCATTGATCAGGCGTTTCATCAACTATATATATTTTTTCAGTTCTAAGTCCATTGTCAAAAACCAGAGTGTCCTGCCAAGAAAGTTGGGGTTTTTAACATCAATTCCAGGAAGGCTCACAGATATATGATATAAAAGGAAGGGAGTTGTAGTTTTCAGGTCAAATGATGTAACAGGGTCAACAGATATGGAATCTTCACTTACTTACCTTAAACTGACCCTTTTAATAAAATGACATAAGTAATCAGGGTTATCTTTCCTGGAGCAAAGTAGAGAACAGTGAAGCTTACTTTACTTAGTTATTTAAGGATCAGTCTCCCTCCTTTATTTACTTAACAAATAGTTATGGGAACCTACTATATACAGGGCAATGTAACAGGCAATGGGTATATACTATAAATAAGAAATGATCTCAGACCTAGGGGTCTTTTTAGTCTCAGGGAAGGAGTAAACTTGCAAATAAGTACAAATAAGTTTCATCAAATTGAAGAAACTATTGATTTTTAAGATGTATCATTATTTTATCTACCACCAAGGAAAAAAGATGTCAAATAACCTATGCCATGCCATCAATTTTAAGATTTGAATGTGCATATTAGAATCAGTTAAGTAGAGGAAGTGCCATGCTACACGTAAATGCATTTACAGTGATGGTATTAGGGCTGGGATGAGGATGGGAAAAGAATAGAGTCAGAAAAAGCTTCCCAAACAAAGTGACCTTTGCATTGAATTTGTAAAGGTTAGTATGTGGTAGTGTGGAGAAAAGATGTGAGGGATATTCCACGAAAGAAATAGAATGCGTGAAAAAATGTGGCTGTCTAGCTGGGACACGGCCTGGTGTGCCTAGGATGACAAGTCGGTAGGGTGGCTGAAACACTGCCGAGGGACTGGGAAAGGAGGCATCGAGGGAGTGTGGTGGTTAGTGACACCGCTCTCGAGGTACAGACTAGACTGTCTCAAAAACCAGGCTGAGGTGTTTGCTTCAACATATTGTAGGCAACAGGATGCCATTGAAGAAATTCAAGCAGGAAGTTGAGTCTATCTTCACATTTTTTCCTTCCTTCCAGCCCTTCCAATGAGGGGCTTCACAGATAACTGCTTTTACATCAAATCATTGCCACCTCAGACTTCATACAACTTGTTTTCCCTGCTGTACTTCTATAGTCATGAAAATACAATTATTCGAATTTCTCATTCCAAGATTCACTGTAAGATTCTAGTAGGTTACATGATTTCCCTCCTCTGAGTCTTATATTATCTCCTTCCTCTTACTTCCCTTTGCCCTGATCTTTACTGTTAAAATCCTTCTCATTTCAAAAGGCCCATACCAACGACCACTTCTGCGAGGCACTGTTTCCTGTTCTCCGCCAAGTATACAACAGCTTGCCATTGTTATTTGAACCCCATTTTACTTTTTGAACTCTCTCTTACCAACATTCTCTTGACTTATATTATGTGGCCTATTTTCTCTATTAGACTGAGCTCTTTGAGTGTAGGGATGGGGTCTTAATATCTTATTAATTCTATATTAGTATCTGTTCTGAGCTCAGTCTGATGGAGATGACATTACAAGTAACATGACAAAATTTGGCTTTACATATCTCTTGATCTGCCTCTGAGGAGCAATAGAGGGAATAACATGCCACTATGTTTGTATGCTTCTCAGTGTAGTATCCAGCCTCCAAGGTGCCCTGCAATGGTCCCCGCTTCCTGGTATGCACACTCTTGCGTGCTTTCCTCCCATATGGTACCAGGATTGATCTATGTGACCAATAGAATACAGCAAAAGTTATGGTATGTCACTCCTGAGATTAGGTTGTAAAAGAAGGTGACTACCACCTTGGGCTCTCTCTCTTTCTTGGATCGCTTGTTCTGGGGGAAGCCAGCTGCCATGTCATGAGAACGCTTGTGCAGCACATGTGTCCAAGGTACATGTGTCAAGGAACAAAGTTAGCCAGACAACAACCAGGGACGTGGGTGATCCTGGTAGTGGATCTGCCAGCCACAGATGACTGCAGCCCTGACCAATAGCTTGACTACAACCTCAACAGAGACCTTGAGTCGGAACCACCCCACTAAATTTTTCCTGGCTCCTTAACACATGGTAACTGTAAGAAAATGATGATTATTTTTAAGCTTCTAAATTTAGGGGTAATTTGTCATGCATCCATAGATGACTAATACACTTAGCAAATGTCATTTCAATTATATTTGAGTAGGGGTCTTAGGCAGACAGGAGAAAAAAGAGTTGAGCACTCAGGTTTAGAAAACAAAGGAAATTACAATCCAATTTCCATTGATAAATGTGTTTGTTGTAATTTTGCCTTAGCTTAATTTTAAGATAGATGTGTGTCACAGTTTAGATTTAGTGTTCAATGATTTGTTGCCTAACTGTACAATGATCTCTCTAGTCCCCTACATGAGACCAGAAGAAAAGAAGAGTGGGCTTGTGGAAAGGGGGCTAAGATTCTCCTTCTAAGAACTGAGTTTGTCACCAGTTCTCTCACTTACTATTTGGTTACCAACTGGGGAATGTACTTAATCTCTTTTAAATCATGGTTTCTACACCATAAAAGGGATATAATAATTCATACTCTGCATATCTTGAGGATTAAATGAGTCAGCGTGTGTAAAAGAACTTTGTAAACTATAAGACACCATCTAAAGAGAAGGTGCTTTACAAACTGTGATGCTGACATGTTATTGGCTCAACAGGAGCCATTTACTGAGTCAACTGGAGGATGGCTGTTTGATAACGTGGAGATTCTCTCCCAAGGAGGCATTTGGCCTGCTGGTGACAGGTGCCAGGCAAGTGTGTACCAGTGACAGACTTGCTGGCTTACCCTGACTCAGGCCAGGCTTCTCAGTCTCTGGCCCTCTGAATCAAACTTGAATTTGAGAGGAAGGCACCATGGAGAGTTAAGAACAGCATATGCTTGGGGTGAACTTGATGATGTCACTTACAAAGCTAGGAGAATTTGGGACTTTACACTTTAGGCAAGAAAAGAAAATGCATCCATATCATGAAGAGAATCCCAGCTGCATTACTGAGACTGATTTTTAAAAATGAATTATAAAAACAGTGGAAAAATAAGTTCACGTTTATATTAAGCTTCTAAATCATCCATGGAATAGACCCCAGCTTGTTTTATCATAACACATTAAAAATGAACATTTTCTCTCTTAAATTTTGAGTACACATTTTTTGTGAAGTCATAGTTTACAATACACGTTTTTCCAGCTTCATTGAGATATAATTGACATATAACATTACATAAGATTACGGTGTATGACATAATAATTTGATATACGTATATATTTTGAAATGATTACCACAATAAGGTTAGTTAACATTCATCACCTCACATAGTTACGAAGTTTTTTTTTATTGTGATGAGATCTTTTAAGATCTACTCTTTTACCAACTTTCAAATATACAATACAGTATTATTAACTATAGTCATCACACTGTACATTACATTCCCACAACATATTCACCTTATAACTGGAAGTTCTTCTCTCTTAACCACTCTCATCCGTTGATTGGATTTCCTTCTTTTTTATGGCTGAATAATATTCTTATGTGTGTGTGTGCATATATGTGTGTGTGTGTGTATACGTGTGTGTGTATAAAACATTTTCTTTATCCATTCATCTATTGATGGACATTTAGGGTGTTTCCATGTCTTTGCTAGTAATGCTGCAATAAACATGAGGGTACTTGAGATAGTGATTTCATTTCCTTCAGATATACACCCAAAAGCAGAATTGCTGAATCATATGGTAGTTATGTTTTTAATTTTTTGAGGAACTCCATACTGTTTTCTGTAGTGGCTGTACTAATTTACATTCTCACCAACAGTGTACAAGTTATCCCTTCTTTCCTACATCCTCATTAGCATTTGTTATCTCTTGTCTTTTTGATATTAGCCATTCTAACATATGTGAGGTGATCTCTCATTGTGGTTTTGATTTGCATTTCCCTTGTGATTAGTGAGGTGGAGCACCTTTTCATGTATCTGTTGGCCATTCATATATCTTCTTTGGAAAAATGTCTATTTAGGTCCTTTGCCCATTTTTTAATTAGATTATTTGTTTTTTGCTATTGAGTTGTGTGAGTTCTTTATATAATTTGGTTATTAACTCCTTATCAGATATGTGGTTTGCAAATAATTTCTCCATTTTGTAGGTTGCCTCTTCATTTTACTGATCATTTCTTTTGCTATGCAGAAGCTTTTTAGTTTGATGTAGTCCCACTTATTTATTTTTGCTTTTGTTGCTTGTGCTTTAGCTGTCATATCTAAAAAATCATTGCCAAGACCAATGTCAAGACATTGTCAAAAACAATATCTATGTTTTCTTCTAGGAGTTTTATGATTTCAGGTCTTACATTTAAATCTTTAATCCATTTTGACTTAGTTTTTGTGAGTGGTGTAAGATAGAGGTCTAGTTTATTAATTTGCATGTGAATATCCAACTTTCCCAAGGCCATTTATTGAGGAGACTATCTTTTTCCAGTGAGTATTCTTGACTCTCTTGTTAAATATTGGCTGACCATATATGCATGAGTTTATTTCTGGGCTCTTGATTCTGTTCCATTGGTCTCTGTGTCTGTTTTATGCTAGTACCATACTATTTTGATTACTATAGCTTTGTAGTATAGTTTGAACACAGGAAGTGTGATGCTTCCAGCTTTGTTCTTCTTTCTTGGGATTGCTCTGGCTATTCAGGGTCTTTTGGGGTCCAAATGAATTTTAGTATTGTTTTTTCTATTTCTGTAAAAAATCCCATTTGAATTTTGATAGGGATTACATTGACTCTATAAATGGCTTTGGATAGTATGAGCATTTTAACCATATTAATTCTTCAAAATACACTTTTTATAAATATTCAATGTTGAATGTAACTTTCTCATAAAATTCTTTCTTTGTGACCAAATAATTCCTTGCTTTTATTTATCAATGGCATTAGAATTTTTCTAGAGGCCTGGAATTGTAGAATTACAATAAATCTGACAATCACCTCTGCCATTTCCCAAAAGGAATGGATTTTAAGTAGTCTTGTCAGAAGCCTATTTATTTTCAAAGGCTTTCAGACAAGGTATTGCATAACTTGTTGAGCAGATGCTGTTGGTGCCTCACTCTTATTCCCTCAGTGCCCATATAGTTAGATAGCTTCTTAATGCGAACCCCTGAAACTCTCTGCCTGAGAGCTTTCCCTGGCTAAAGGTGCGAGCTTGGTCCATACATGAGTGGGGAAGGCTGGAAGGTCTGGGTAGTGAACCCCCCTGGAAGCAGCCCTTAACCAACCAGCGACAGGAGATAGTAGATAAATACTCCAGCTTCATCATGTCTCAGATGAGACGACTCTGAGGTGTGTTCTACCCAGAGGGACTAAGCTCTTCTACCCTAGAGTAGTATCCTGTTCATTAATATAGCCTTGGCTGGCTTCCTTCCTTCCCCACTCTCCTACCAGGGCTTCCTAAGATCACTTCCCACATAAACTGTGTGGACTCAGACCATTGTCTCAGGCTCTGCTTTTTGGGGGAATTCAACCTAAAAACTCCCTCAATTAAGTTTTCTAAAAATATTTGCAGCCAGCTCCAAATTAAACATCAGAATGTTCTTTCACCAGTGATATTTACTTGGGAAAATGTGTCTGGATGCCACTTCAGAAAACTTTTGCACAGTTACCCAATCCAGAACAGTGTATCAGAATCATATTTTTCACATTCATCAGTTGGCTGTGTAATAAAATAGACAACATATTCTACAGAGAGGTTTTTCAAATTAAATAAAATATGTTTCTTATAAGAATTTCTACATCTTGTTGCATAATAAAAGGAATAACTTTTTTAGGTAACTTTCATAAGTTAGTGTGCAATGTCTTTCCACTTCTGGTTCTGATGAATCATCAATTGCCTTGCAGGCACAGCTTGGAAAATATTGGGAGAGAAGAAGGAGATGTGGTGGCCGTTCACGTATTTGTTAGTTCATGATACTATTTAGTCTAATGGTAACTCGACTGCATTTTCCACTAGTTGGGAACTAGCAGTGGAGGACAGCAGATTTGTTTGTTGACAAATAAATTGACTTCTCTGCTACCCTCCTAATTAAGATCAAATAATTAATTCTAACATTAATGGAATTGAGGTGAGGATGGAAATGAGCTTGCATTTTAGAAACTTGTGTAATATTAATTTTGATAACCAAAATTATTAATCTTTCATTGATCATTAATTTGTTGCTTATTTCCTACATATATTCATTTGTCTTAGGTCAAATCTCCCAGAACGTAGACTCTGAGACAGAGATTTGCATGAAAAGTGCTTATTGAGTGTGCTCCGGGCACAAGACCACCAGGGAGTTCAGGAGCCAGAGAAGCTGAACTGAATTGCAGCTACAGCAAAGGCCTCAGACAATTGCATGGGGAGCTCCGGTGCTGATGACCCTTCAGGGACATCTTGAATTGAGGCCAAGGGGGCCAGGTCTTCCACCTCTTATCAAGCAGTTGCTGGGTGCTGATGCACTCTGTGAGGGAGTGTGGCTCCCTCTAACCCAGGGAAATTCCCCGAGTGGACTCAGCTCTGAGAGAAACTGCAAGTAGCTGGGAAAATGCAATCTTCTACCCTTTAGTGGGGTGACTGGATGACACATCACAGCATCAACTAAGACCACTAGCAAATGGACACGTTGGTCATAGTGTGAGAACTGCTATGAAAGAAAACACAGAATTTTGTTTATTCAGATATTCTGAGTGATAGTAAACAAAGCAGTTTGATTTTCAAGTTTCAAGTTGTAGGGGAGGAAGAAATATCCTCTACCCACTCTGGGTCCTTCTGGCTGGGCTATGAATTAAAATGACATGAGACAGGATAACAGGAGAAAATCAAACAAAGCTTTATAACATGTACACATGGGAAAGACCCAGGAAAATCTGAGTAACTCACCAAAATGGCAGAGGATCTCATCTTAAATACTATCTTCAGCTAAAGACAAAGGAGGATGTTGGGGGAGGGGTGAGTCAGTTATGGGAGATTACCAGAAAAGCACAGTAAACAAGAGTAAGGTTATTTTGCAGATTTAAGTCCTTGCCTTCTGCATTGATAAGAGTTTCTAGAGATAAGGTCATCCCCCTTCTTCCTGGTACAGAGAGGGAGATACTTTTACAAATGGAGATTTCCCTTACAAATGTAAATGGCTCTTACAAACTGTAAATTCTACCTTTCAGAGCTTCTCCCATGTCTGCAGTTTTTAAAAGTAATAATTCTCATTAGCCCAAAATAATCCTCATACCAAAGAGACACATTTTGGGGTGGCCAATTCTGATCCCCCACAAAGTGGTTAGAATACAACAAATACACTTAAAGCCAACGCTATGTGAATTATAATTTAATTTTTTCTGGCTGATGCAGATGGAGGAAGAAATAATTCAAACCTTAAACAGCCTTAAGAACAACATTTATTAGCAAGGAGAAGCATAGAGGTACACATTCATAGCTTCCTGACTGATAGATAATGGAGAACTGCCTTATCTTATAGCAGCACTTAAAAACGATTTATTCATAATATCCCTGCACTGGCCTCTGAGTCATTTTTTAGTCTCTTGGTTGCTCTTATTTCCCTGACTAATCCCAAACTGGTTCTTGGTGCCTCCAGGAGGCAGGCATTTAGATGGTGGCTCTCTCTCGGGACTCCTGAAGGAAGAGACCTCCTAGATGAGTTCTTGGGTAGGTAGGTGGACCTACAAGAGAAGTCTGCCCACTGAATAATTCCCCGAGCTAGAAGATCCATTCTGCTTCCCTCTCAGCCAAAGCCTCTCTCAGCTCCTTTGGTACATCCCACAGGATCTTGCTGCTGGTTCCTCTTACCCTCAGGGGAGTCCTTTTGGGTGGGGTTATCAACAAAAGAACTCCTACTCAGATGTCTTCTGTGATATTCTCAGGAAACTCATATGTTCTTGTGCAACATAAGAGGGAATGCAGAACACTCCACTACTGCCTTCCCCACCCGCTGTCTTTCTTTTCTCACACCCTAGTACACGTAGGTCACCAACTCCACTGCAAGGACAATTCTGGGACACAGGGAAAATCCCACTCAATATATCTTTTGCTATGTCTACATATGAATTATTCTACATATGAATTATTATCTGTCAATTAATCCTTAGCATCTAATATAGTATCCAAGACAGAGGAAGGATTGAATAAATATTGGTTGAGCGAAGAAACAGTTAGCTGCTCAACATCTCTTTACAGAAAAGTTTTTTTTAACTCTTTAAAAAGATTTTTCTCAAGTCAGAGTCCAAGTGCTCCCATTCCATCTTGTACTATTTTCATTGGGGAACATCTGTTCCCCAACTTCTTTCTACAGCGTATTATATACGCCAAGACTGCAATTAAGTTACCCGCAGCCCTTTCCTCTTTTTGGCCAACCAACATTATTTCCGTGATCCCTTACTCTTAAGCCTGGGTTTCCAGCCCTTTAATCATCTCTGCTCTCTTCTGGATCCAAATGTCTCACTTACTTTTAACTGTGGAGACCCAAATGGAAATCTATCATAATGATGCTGTAAAAGTTCGGCAAATTTCAGGGGAAATAAACATCTGTTTGGTCCTTCCTCATTATCTTCTTGCTGCTTTTTCATCAAGAGAGTCTCAGGAAAAGCTATAAAATTTATTTTTTAAGTTAATTCAACAATTTCTCTTCTAGTGTAAGTCTTCCTATTTGTACTCACACAATTTCTACGTAAAAATGAATTCGTAAATGGAGGGTTTTTAAGCTCATAAACATAAACCTTTACACAATATTTTAAAATATCTTGCACATACTTTTAGAATCTAAATGCAGAATACTAGTCTTTTTAACTCTTTTTTTTAATTTTCATTTTTGTTTATTAACTCGACAGCAACATTGTTTTTGAGTCAGTTATTTTTCAACTTAAAAATATTTTTGTTGTCTTTATTTGAACCTTTCTCATGCTCTTGGAATAGACCAACTGAGTAAGAATGAAAATAATGACTAGTATTACATAGCAATTACTATCTGCCAGGCAAGTGTTTTAGGTGTATTAACGTATTTAATCTCCATAACAACCCAAGCCAGTACTATTGTCATCTCCATTTTTCAGATGAAGAGGTTGAGGGACAAGACTTGCGCAAGATAGCACAGCAAAAGAGGTTCAGAGCTGTGTTTAAACAGAGTTTTAAACATAGGAAGCCTAGCCCTAGCCTAGTCTACACTCTTGTGGCATGCTGCCATATGTTTATGAATATAGGGGTGGCCTTGCCCGTTTATAGAAGGTTTCTTTTTATTAGTGGTCTTTACTATACACAAACAGAAGTTTTCTTTGTGTTTAAAGATTATTTTTCTAATACAATTATTATACTTGATGCTGGTTTGACAGAAAAAATGACTCACAGTAGTTTCTTTACGGGTATACTCTCATTGTTCCCTTACATTAAGAAGGTTTCATCTACTTTTTCCTTTGAGAATGTGAATCCTGCAATTCTTACATATTGGTAAATCTAACTTCCTTTAGGTCAAATACTGAGCTCATCTTGCTGTCATGAATTGCAAATGTAACCTCCGGGAGTACTGTAAATTTGCCCCAAACAGCTGTGACGTACATCTTGGGCTACCCACAAATATAGAAGAACACTTGATCTTCTTGTCCTGGGTATAATTCATTTCAGAGTCAGTTTTCCACAACAGATGGTTCTATTGTTACCACCCAGATCTTCCTGTGGGGCTTTCGGAAACTGTACTGCCTTTTCGGAGAACACTGGAGACTTTTCCAAGAAAACTGTCTGAACTATTAAATTGGTGGTGGTGTGTTGAGACCCCAGAAAACTTGTTCCAGTTCTGGCTATTTGGGTTGTTCTTTATATGTTTCATTTAAACTTTGGGGAAAATAATTACCTTGTTGAAGAAAAATAATCATATTCCAACTTCTTTTATTTAGATTAATGAATTGACTAATAAAATTCTTTTATTTAGGCTAATAAACTGTTTTAAAAAGCCCAATCCTGCAGGTGCCACATCTATTTGACATGGAAGTTTATCAGAGAAAACCCATGGGCCTGTTTCCAAACATGCATTTGTCCTTAGTCTCTGTTCATAGAACAGGAAAACAATATTTACAATCATACTTAAATGTTTTAAAGAATTTTTAGCAAATACTCTTTAACCGTTCCCTAATATTACAAAATGTCCTCTAAAACAATGATTTCTCTTTAAAAAACATGATATGCATGCAGTTTTATGGTAGTGTCTGCATATATTGGGAAATACTTAAGCAACACATGTATTTTCTAGTGTGCTGTAATTTTTAAAAGAGTCACAGCAAAATATTAACAATGTTTCTCTCAGGAGATGGAATGGGGACTGTTGGGGATGGACATGAAGACTTTGACATTTTATTCATTTCCTCCAATGTCTGGATTTCTTTTTAAACCCTGTGCATGTATTTCTTTACAGGTCGTTGTCTGAGCAGTGAGATTATGGGCTGCTCTTTTTTCAGACATTTTTTCATCTTAAACAGAGGTCTTATTTAAAAATGTAAAGTGCAGGCTGGCCCAGTGGCGCAAGCGGTTAAGTGCGCGCACTCCGCTGTGGCGGCCTGGGGTTCGCCGGTTCGGATTCCGGGCGTGCACTGACGCACCGCTTGTTAAACCATGCTGTGGCAGCGTCCCATATAAAGTAGAGGAAGATGGGCACGGATGTTAGCCCAGGGCCAGTCTTCCTCAGTGAAAAAGAGGAGGATTGGCGTTGGATGTTAGCTCAGGGCTGGTCCTCCTCACAAAAAAATAAATAAATAAATAAAATAAAATAAATGCAAAGTGCTTTTTTAACTCTCTCATAAAAGGTTAATCAGTCAATGTATTTAGAGAGTTGGTTAGTTTGACTCGGAAAGGGAAATGTACCTATCTTTATTATCTTAAAATTTTATCATTGAAAGGATCCAGGCTTACTGCTTTACAATAGGAACTGAATTTAAATGAAATTATACGATTTGTTCAAGTTCACATAACTATTGAGTGGCAGAACTAAAACTAGAATCCAGGTCTCCTGACTATAGCCAGTACTTTTCCTATGAAACCATCCCACCTTCCCTAAGTGTTAATTACTTATATTTTCAAATTTTGTATTATAATTTGCAACTGTAAAAATTTGAAAGTATATTTCATTAATTAGTTGTATCATAAAGCCAAGCTTTAGAAGAGGTATAAATACATGTAAGGGGTAAATATTCATAGGTCAAATGAATTGCAACCACGTTAAGTAAAGTATTAAGTGCTGGAAAATACACCAGGTTTAAAAATGAAATGATGCTCACTTGGGGGAAACTCATTTTTGAGGGATGGAGGATTTTAGGTGAAAATAATGATGCCATCTAGTGATTTATATGCTGCCATTCTTCTGGGATTGTAAAGAGACATTCTAATTAGACCTTATAAAAACTCTTTAACTGTAAATATCTTCTTCTTAAAAAAAAAAGATTGGTAGAGTGGAGACCCACATGTTCCTATAAAAGCCTCATATAGTGTATGTTTTATTCAAGGACTTTACAGTCATGAAAAGAAAAAAAAAAAAACAACTGGGTAATTCTAAGCTAGAAAGAAGTAACAAGCATGAAAAATTATCAGCATTGATGCTGAAACCTAATTCAAAGGCAGACATTATTACAAATACAACTTAGTAGAAGAGAATGTGAAATCACTGCTTTCTCCTACTGAAATCATAGTCTTAGTATTTCCTCTTACTATTTATAAAAAGGCTTAGCTCAGCTCTTGAAATCAGTGAACAGAGAGGTGGGATCCGGGGCATATCCTTTTTCTGTAGCTTATAGAAACATACGTGCTCTGCTCCTTGGACTGCTGACCTCTACCAACAGAGGGGACATTCCAGAGGGATAGTTCCCTTCCGTATAGAAGCAGTGACATAGAATCGAGATGGCACTCAGTAAGTATTTTCTCAATAAATGAATCAATACCTATTACCGGTTTTCCCTCTTCACTCTAAACCCATAAGTAAGCTTCAAAAAGTCTTAAGAAAATTTATTTCTACTTCTTTCCATCCTACTATTTTGCACTGGAAATAGATAAAGAAAAATGGATCCTGGAGAATTTCAGGCCAAATTCCTGGAGGAAAAAAATAAGATAAAAGAGAACTTGCTACCTATTTGTAATTGCCTGGATGTTGAATTTTTGTAATAAAATAAATTCTCATTACTTCACCACTACCTTCTTCCTAGAGAGATTATCGTTGCTAGTAACCTTCATTTGCATTTTTAAAATTTAATTTGCTCTAGGAGGATGATAAATTATACATTATTTTTATTTTCATTTTTTCATATGTGGATACTGAGGCCTTGACAAATTAAGTAACTGGCTACACAAAGAAGTCACTGGGTCAAGGATGGGGCTGGAATAATGGGTCTGAAGAAGAATGAGGTTAAGGAGAGGTAGGTGCTGAATCAGTAGAGTATGAGAGGTTATTGGCACCGAGGAAGGAGATAAGCCCAAGAGAAAGAAGGCTGACTCACCAGGAAGTGGAATTAGCACAAAAGGTCGACTTTCTCTCACAGATAAA
The DNA here is from genome assembly GCF_057802395.1 of Ceratotherium simum simum. Classification (NCBI taxonomy): domain Eukaryota; kingdom Metazoa; phylum Chordata; class Mammalia; order Perissodactyla; family Rhinocerotidae; genus Ceratotherium; species Ceratotherium simum. Next base: position 51,108,381 of record NC_141900.1, on the reverse strand, counting down.
GGAAAACTCATAAGTCATATCCCTGACACAATAAAAACAAAGCCTAGACACTTTGGCAAAAACATAATAGGCCCAGAATACAATTTTCTAGAAAAGACTGAATAAGATTTAAAAATGTGAAAAACATTTTTAAAACTGGGTACCTATTGGGATAGAAAGAATTTCCAGGCAAGTTAAGGATTAACTCTAGATCCCTTGTCACATCTGGGTACCACTAGGAGTAAAGAGAGAAATATTTTAGGAGTTTTCGTTTCAAAATAAAGGAAAATGAGAGAGAACTGTGTGAAAATAATAATGAAAATTAATTTTAGCAGAGAAATATCATTGCTACCATGTAAACTAAGAAACAACTTTTCCAGTATTGCTACCACAGGCTGAATTCATTACAGTTCATATTGGGGCTGGGATGCTGAAGACACTAGAGGAAGAGAAGAGCTAAATATGAAAATCTTCAGAAACTAGTGGGGAAACCATTAAAATTCATTACTTCAAGCAGTCCATTAAAGCATTTTCCAGTCTGCTTATTGAAGCTGTGGAAAAATTGGGCACTCACATTTCTCACTCTCAGATGTGGAAAGTTTAAATTACAAGAAGATGGAAAGGAAGGAAATGGCAAAAGGAAGGAAAACCATGACTTAGTTATGTCTAATCTGAATTTATTGGTATTTCTCAATTTAAGAAAATGCAGAGAAGATCAAACTAAAGGATAGGGATGATGTAAAACTGCAATTAATTTATATACAAAAAGACGAGGAAGAGAGAGGGCTTTCTTAAATAAAGCTTGTAAAAACAAAGAGAAACACTCACTGTCAAGACTGTACGTCATTTATTTATTCATTTTTACAATAAATATGTATTGAGTAAGCTCTCTACATAACATGTGCCTATAAGAGGGCATGAAAAAGTCACTTGACTATTCTGAACACGCCAATACCAAATGAAGTGGAAGCTATCTCATAGATGTTAGCGTTGCTACCATTTATTGCTTCCCATGTTCTAGGCATTGTGCAAGAAAATTTACATCATATTTCATTGAATTCCTCTAATAGCTCTGTGAAGTAGGAATACTAGCAGATAGAGTAGGTGAGAAAATTGAGGTTGAGAAGGGTAAGTAACTCATAAATAACGAAGCCAAGGCTTGCACCTCAGTATAAGTCTTTCTGATGCAAAGCGCTTACTCTTTCTACTATGCCCCACTCTCTGTCACCTCTATCTTGCACTAAGGGGTGTTTGTAGTTTGATGAGGAAGAGAAAGTTTTCTGAGGACATAGAAACTAAAGGCAGTACTCTTGGTGGAGGAGGGCTAAATAAGAGAATTTAAGATGTCAACAAGGAAAACTGAGAGAGTGCATGATGTGAGCACCTAGTACAGTGCTTGGCATATCATAGGTGTTCAGTGTATGGTAATATTGATGGAAGACAAGGAGGAGGAAGAAGGCAGGCTTAGGATGGATGGATAAACAATTGGCTAAGTAAAAAGATTTTTCTTCTCCTTTGAATGAAGCATATAGGCGTCTGCGTGAAGTCATAATTTTGAAAAAATGGAGGGAAGCGTATACAACTGAGGTCATGCCAGAGATAAAGTTCCTACAGGAATCGAAAAGGGACATCCCATCAAGATCTGAAGGTTGAATGCATGGTCTCCAAAACTTCCCAAATAGAATGCGTCCTTATCCCTTTAGTCACCATGCAAAAAGAACAAAGCATTTCAAAGATTAGGGATTTCAAAAGTTTAGGATATATATATTTCTTAGAATTGCTTGTTTTGTCGTTTATGTCTGTTAAACTTGTAAAGCTGGCTCTGTGTTAAGGTGTTTGCCAGGGAGAAAGTGATTGTCTGGTTCCTCATCTTAAGAATACAGTAGATTATAGGAGGCTATTCAGCAACATCACAATCTGAGTTTTCAGCATCATCTTGTAATAAGTTTTCCTTTTTTCTCATGACATACTGAAAGGATTTCAGGGTACTCATAATGCCTTTGAACATTTTTTGAAAGAAAAAGATAGACCTTTGAAATTAGGGAAAGCCTTAAATATTTAGGGGTAGTAAATTTTGGTCACACAGATTCTTGAGTGAAGAAATTCTACTAAATAGCATAGCTGTAGAAAGAGGCAATCAAGCATGAAACCCTAGGTAACATTAAATAAAAGACCAAATAAAAGTGTTTTTTATAATATCACATTTCTTCAGGTATCTTAACATGTCTGAACCATCCCTAAGCCTGCCTTATCAAAGTTACGACCAGAAAATTAGCTAAATTTCTTCAATCTACATTGCAAACATTTCCAAAGTGAAACTTTCTTTTGTTGTTTTCCTTTATATGTTATTAGAAAATTATATTAGTGGAAAATTATTGGTAGAAAAATATGTTTATTTTTCAAAATATGCGTATTAGTATTTCATGATTTCTTATTTTAAAAAGGCATTATTTTCACCTTTCCAGAAGTAAAAAATAAATAACCATCAAACTAAATTTACAAACTACAGAACAGTATAAAGAGGAAACAAAGTCACCATCCAAAGACAGCAATTTTCTGTATCTCCTACAGGGCTGTTTGTGTGTCTTTGGGAATGGAGAAGGATGATACGCTTAGATAGGACATTTTATCAGGCTGCCAAGATCAGGACATGTGCTGTCTATTGCCTTTGAGAGAAGCGTGGTCTAGAAAATCGATAGCAGTGGCTCTAAAATCTAAGTCTGCACTTTCCCAGAAAAGGAAAGAAATGATTCTCTCTACTCTACAAAGTAATAACCTCCTCTCTAGAAAATGAACAGCTAACTCTTTACTTTATAGATGATATATAAAATGACTTCAAATTTTCCAAACTCAGTCTGCATGGTTTTGCATGTTCATAAGGTGTAAATGACTCCCTGGTGACCTAGCAGCAACCTCCTCCCTCCTAATTTGGATCTGGCTCCCAGGTGCCTGACCTCATTTTTCTTCTAGGAAAGATGAACCATGAGATTATTTTCATACGTACATCTCAGGATACTCACAGACTTCAGGTATGCATTTCCTTTGCTAGACAGAAGCTATTAATTACACCCTGTTCTGAAATAGGTTCACTTGTACCCTTCTTTTTAAAGAATCCTTCAACTCAGGCATTAAGCCACACAGCCTCATTTTCAACAACTATTGAGACAGGTATTAGTTTTTTCGGTTCCTTGCTCAACATTATTTCTTATTTCCGTATCTCTCTTTCTTGGATTCATGTTTCATTTGCTGGAGTGTGTTCACAAGTGGGTTTTGCACATCTGAAAAGTTGAAACTGGCTAGTTTTTGTGTAATACCTATTAACAATGCCTTAGAACTGGTGTTTCATGAAGTACACTTTGGAAAACAATGTTATCAGTTTACTAAATTTATATTGACTGATAGTATTGAGATTTCTGAAGCCTGACTGATTTCATTATTAATATTAAACTTTCTTGTGACCAAACAAGCCCCATTAATGTTGGTTCACATAGGCCCCACACAAAGAATTAACGGGAATACACATTTACCTTATTTTAATACATGACATTTTAATTATACTTTCTCCCCCTGTTCTACTGCATTGCTGAGTTACAGACAAATAAACAGAAATAGGAAATTAAACAAGTTTCATCTGAGGTCTTAAAGAAAAATAAAACAAAAACTTTTCAAAAAGGTAGGCTAAGTAAAGCTGTAGGTTTATTAGTCTCTCCTCTACTGTATTCCCCCCAGCCCCTTAATAGGTCAATTGAATCATAGTTATGTATATAGGAAAAGAAGATAACGCATCCTATGCTATGAACAAATATTACCACTGAGCTTTGTACGGCCAAAATTACTTTTGCTGCTAATTTACAAAAAATGAGAAAATGAGATTTTGGGTAAGAACAAATGCTAAGGTAAGGAGTGTGGCCAGAATCTTAGGCCAGAATAGCAACACTATTTTGAAGACTTCCTAAATAAGTGCTTTTCATTTATAACTGGAAATTTCCACTCCCCCTCCCCCTGCTTATTTGTACTCAAAATTCATTGCCAGGGATCCCATCCTGCAATGTGAAGAAACCATAAAGACAATGAACTCTGGAAATATGGAGTCAAATTTAAAAGACAAATTTATTATCGGAGATTGGTTGCATTAGATTTTGCTGGATATGGAAAATGAATATCATAGCCTTCCCCTTCATATCCTGGAGTAGCCCTGCTGTGCCCACCGGAATTCCTCCTTGAGAACTTGAAACAGGATTTGATTTCAGGCTCCACAATGAACACATGGTGGATATACAAATGGCTTCTAAGCCTTTTGATGTTCATTCAGAGGAAGGAGTGGGGAGCTGTTTCCTGGAAGAGTATGGGGCACCAGGGAGCTTTAAAGAAAGAAACAATGGCAAAGGAAATGTCAGTTTTTTACACTCATTATGTTTCTGTGAACAATGAATTTCATGAAAAGTTTAGGGGCCCTGAATAGACGTGTTACAGGTTCCAATCCTGTTCCCAGCACTGTCTTGGGGACCACACATAATACTTCTGAACTTTAGATTTACACTTGAAAAAACAACCAACATCATACCTACTTCTCCTAGTCACCTAAGGGGGATACTGGGTTGTTTCGATTACAGACAATACAAAAAGCCTTTTGGAACATTTGTTGTTAGAAGATCTATTAAAAGTCATGATTGTATCATCTTATTCTTTCCACCCTCCAATACTCCACATTAATTTTCTCCTTCTTAAGAATGGAGAATACTAGAAAAACATAAAGAAGAAAATAACAACCCTCCATATTTACATCAACCAGAAATAACCTCTGTATGACTTTCAATATGTATCCTTATAGTCATATATAGTTTTGCTTTTAAAGTAAGAATTAATAATTTTGTAAGTTATAACAAATGGGATTGATTTGTTTTTTTATTAAGCATAGTTCAAATGGAAGTCAGTTGTGGATTTTATTTTCTAAAAAACTTTGTTTTTGCCAAACAATTATTCCAGTTTTCATTTTTCTGACTTTAAGTCACAGTAACACTTCACAGGTTTTGAAATAGATTTTGCGTGACTCAGACATTTCACATGTATTATTGAGTGTATATCATACAAACTCTTGGATTGTTCCGAAGTTACAAAAAGAGAATTCACAGTAATCTGGACAATGCCTTACTCAGAAATTCATACGTGAACTGTTCAACTGACAAGACCCCAGTCAGAGTCTAATCCCCCCGTAAGTCTATCTTAGGACTTTCAATGCTGAATATGGTTGAACAGCCAATAATAAACGAGCAATTATCTACCACCTATAATTTCCAAAGAACTATGTTAGAAACAAAAAGTATAAGCCATGGTCCCTATAACCAAAAAGGAATGACTCTTCATCCTTGTCATGTTTTTAGCGAGGTCCCTTAGGAGAATTATTCCATACCCAACATCCACTGTGACACTCAGTGTCAATTAAACCTTTCAGAAATAAGGGTTATCTAAATTTCAGGTGTTCCCAGACCTGGCTCATTTCTTCCCACTCCCCTTACGTCTATATTTAGAGCTGTACGTCATGTTTCTAATTTTCCCTCCTCTTTTACTAATAATTATCAATTCCTTAAGAGGGACATAAATGAGGGCAGGAGAAAGGTTATTAATTGAGTATTAGACCCTCAGTAATACTCTATATTAGCATATGCTTAACACTTTAAAAATATTATCTTATTTAATCTTTACCTCTAGCTCTTGAGATTGGTATTTCTGGTTAATAGCTATTCACACTCAAAATCCCATTCTCCTCTTTTTCCTGGGCACATGGCTTCCCTGTTCAAAATTACATTTCTCGGTTTCCCATGATCTTTGCCTAACATCCCATCAGTGAGAACTTAGTCACATGACAATCGGATGTGAGGAGAAGAGCAAAACCTCCATGTACTCGACTTCAAGAAAATTGCTCATCCTGGACTTCCTCTTTTCCCACTTCATGCAGGCTAGCTGGATTTGCTGAGACCCAGCTTTGCCCTTGTTGATGTGGAAAATGGACTAGGAGATAGAAGGAATCTGTGCTCCTGGATAGTTTAGAGGATCAGAACCAACCACCCAGCTTAGAATGCCCACCTTAAAATGGTTACATGAAAAGGAAAGGTACAAACCTCTAGTTTAAGCCATTGTCTTTTTTAAAGTATGGTATTTAGAGGTCTCTTTCTTTCAGCAGCTTAGTCTTTATCTCAACTAATAAAAAATTATTGACTTCATTTTACAGATCAAGAAAAGTGAGGTTCAGAGAGGTAAGTCACTTATGTATTAGGATTTTTCCAGCTTCCCTTCCTTGCTCAGCAGAGTGTATTTTCGCTGAAACACAATAAGTCCCTCTAGAACAGGAACAGAGCAAAACCGAAAACCAAGCTGGCCCAGGACCAGAGAATGCTCAGCTCCTACAAGATCTGAGTCAAAACTCTCTTTAATCCCTCCATTTCTGGATCTCAAGTGAGCACCCTTCTGTTTAGCAGTTCTCCTCAAGAGATTTGCTTTCTTGGAACAGCCTGTCCCCATTGTAAGAAGTTCAGAACAGAGCTTTCAGGGTTGTAGGTTGTATGGCATCACCCCAGCTTATCGCGACACCTCTGACAAACAGCAATGGAAGAAAGGACTCTTTCCATATGAGTTCCTCATCGGTCTCGCTCTCTTAGGGAGTACATTATTCCTTACCAAAAAAAATCCATCATCTTGTTCTACAAAGGCCAAATAAATATAATTAACACCAAAGCTGTGTTCTGTTGACCAAGTAGCACAGCAGTAAAAAGATAATCTTCAAGAAATAAATGACTAGGCCTCCTCGATAGGTCAATAAGGCAAAAACCTTGAGAGTAAATCAAGACAAGTGGGAAGCCAGCTAGAAGAAACAAACAGGCAAAGCACGTGGGTTGGTTTGTGCTTGGGAAGATGAAACACAGCATGAGGCATTGCATATTTACACAAAAGCAAGATCTGGAAACTTTGTCAGGCTTTGAACTGAGCTAAATGCATGACTTATTTAAGAAGAGCTGGTACTGGGAACTGGTTGAACCAAAGAGTGTCAAGACCAATTCTGAAGATGTTTTCCTATACTTAGCCTGTTTTTACGTGCTCCGAGGATTGCCAAAGAGCCAAACAGATGATCCTTCATCTATGTGTGATTTTAAGTGATGCGAGGGATGATGGCGTGATAGACTGTTTCCCCAGAGAAGCAGGAAGAAGAAATTCTTGTAAAAAATGCCTTTGTTGTGTTGGGTAACTGTAAAACAGGCAAAAGGTGAGTAGACCTTCGACAGGCTGTGCCTTATTAGGACAAAACCAACACCAGGCCACACAGCCCTAGTGTGTGACTAGAATACACATCTGTGGACACTCATAAGGGACAAAAGCTCAAAAGTGGAACCACAGCACCACCTGGAATACATACCTTAAGCAACCTAATCTTGTATCCAGCAACACTATTGCCTTTTCCAGAAAAGCCTGCCGTGCTGTTATGGAGGTAGATTTACATATCAAAGTTGATTCCATTTTGGCAGGGCTTATCAGGCCAAAAATAATTGCCTCCTTCATTTGGGGCCTCTAAGAATGCTTTAGAAGTTGTAGTCCAAGCATGCAAACACACACACACTCACACACGCGCACACACACTAAATTGTGCCAGGAATCTGATTTCCAGTAATTTCTGGCTAAGATCCCCCTAGTCAGCCTCTCCCGATTTCTCACACAGAAAGATAAAAACTAACAAAAGCCACCAAAAACTTGAATTTTCAGAATCCAAGAGCTCTCACATCAAAATGCAAGATGGATAGAATTGGATTGAAAAATGCAATTAAAACCCACCAATGCCAAATCTCTGCAACAGAGCAAGCTGCTCAGCTGGAAGAAAGTAGAGAAATCCCCAAACCATTTGTCCTTTGGCTCAAAAACACCAGAACTATACCAGCAGGAAAACTGTGCAGCTGTCCCTCTCCTGCACAGATCTACTGCCTTATGAAGTGGTAAGAGAGCCTTCTGTGCCCACGAAACCCTCCTCACATACACTCATTACTATTAATACAGCTTTTCCTATACAAATTAGAGACTGATGCGCCCAGAAAACAACTTGCGTGGAGCATAAAGGGTTGCCAGATTTAGCAAATACAAACACAGCATGCCCAGTTAAATTTGAATTTCACATAAACTACAAATAATGTTTTAATATATAACTATGTCCCAAATAGTAAATGGGGACTACAACTACTTTTTTAGTGTAAGCATGTCCCAAATATTTATGAGACATACTGACACTAAAAAAGTATTTGTGGTTCATCTGAAGTTGAAAGAACTGGCCATGCTGTACTTAATCTGGCAACTCTAGGAAGGGTGAAAAGAGAGAACACATTACCATATTGCCTCATGGAGACATGGATCCTACAAATAAAAGTGTCATAGGTTGAGGCAAAGACACAAGAAGCCCTTACAACAATACTAACTGAATGTTATAAATTTACATTTATTAAATCTGTCCAGAATATTATAGCCTGGAAATGATAATATCCCAAATCAGCCCAATATAGACAGAATAACTACATTGAAGACCGCCTCTTAGAAACCAAGAATTGGGCTAGAATGTATGTTCATTGACCTGCCTTCTAGCAGATTTATAGCTAGATTCCAACACACACCAAATGTCGTAAGGGAAATCCATGTACTCATCGGTTGACAAATATTGAGTCTAGACAGAGCTAGTTTCATTAAGAATTAAAAAAAAAAACAAGGGAAAATATATTTCAGAACATAGGAAAGTAACTAATATCCCAAGAACATAAAAGTATTTTTTTATACTGCTTGACATAATCTATAGTAGCAAAAGAATATGAACTCCCTGAAACAAGCCCTGGAAGTCATAAGGATGAATTGAGAAGCAAGGTATGTCAGATTAAGACATTTTAGGAATTTAGAATTAAATGTAGTAGAAATATTAGAGTTTTTTGTTGGAGTCATTGAAGGAATTAATAATGTATAACATTGAATCAGAGTTTAAATATGAGATGCACTCTCAGAACTCGTAAGAAAAGTCTAAGACAAAAACAATGAAGAGATGTTAGCTAGAAAGGACAGAGAACTCTGCAAGTTTCAAGAATAACAAGCAATCCAAATTAATTAAAAAGAAAAAAAAGTTTGCATCAGATTTACCTTCTGCAAATTTGCATGTATTTGCCCTAAGTAAACTTTAATTTCCTGTGGGTGGTGTAGAAAGAAGAGAGTGATGTGGAAAGAATACTTAACAATGTAGAAAAATGCTCACAATATGGTATTGAAACAGGAAAAAGAAATAGGACTCTAAATTGAACACACAATATTGACTCAATTATGGAAAACTGCATAAAGCAAAGACTGGAAAAAAAAACAAGGGGCTGGCAGTGGTTATCTCTTAGTGGTCAGATAATGAGGAACTTTTATCTTTTCTTTATCCTTTTCTCTATTTCCCATGAGCTATATTTATTAGTTCTGTAATAAGTCAAAACATGTCCTATAAAGAACTGTGATACAAAATGGCATATTTAACAGAATCAAACTTTTCAGAAAACATGTATTATAAAAATACAAGAGAAAAGCATAACAAAAATGTTAATAGTATATACAAAAGAAGCTATATGAATGGCGAATAGGCACATGAAAAATTTTCTAAACGTCATTATTTATCAAGGAAATGCAAATTAAAGCCACAGCAAAAGATCACTGTGCACATCTGAACATGACTAAATTAAAATATCTGACAACTCCTAATAATGGCCAAAATGTGCATCTATATTCAGTGTTGGCAGCAATGCCTATAACAGCAAAAACTTGGAAATAGTCTGACTATCTAACCCTATAGAAATTGTTGGAAAATTATTGTATCACATCAAAACAGAATATTTACAGCCAACAACAGTTATGTTTTGAGAGAATTTTAAATGATAGATTAAAAGCTTATACTATAATATTGAGAAAATATGTCATATATCAACAATAGTTCATCTGTGGTGGTGGTAGGAGATAGCTAGTTTTTTTTCTTCCTGATTTGCCACATGTTAGCATATATTACTGACATTAGAAGAAAAAAATAGACATTTTAATGTAAGGACTTGTTTCTGGAATACAAGTACAATTACTTCAACAAGGAAACTCATTCTTTATGAACCAGTGACACTTGCTGCTGATTTGTGAATGACTTGGGTTTCCTGGGCAATAGTTTTTCTTGATCTATTTTATATTTTTGGCTTCATTATTGGTCCATTTGGTATTCTGTATGGTAGTAGTATTCAAAATGTGATGTGTATCCCTAGTGGTCCCTGGGTTCAAAACTATTTTCATAATAATACTAAGATATCATTTGCCTTTTTCATTGAGCTGACATTTGCTCTCATGGTATAAAAACAATAGTAGATAAAACTTTTGGTGCCTTAACATGAATCAAGGTGGTGCTACCAAACTGTACCAGTTGTCACTGTATTCTTGCTACCATGTATTCACTGTGAAAAAAAAAATCGGAATGTCCTTGAGGAGTCAGTAAAAATTACTTCATTAAATCTCAGTCCTTGAGTACATGTGTTTTTGGCATTCTCTGTGACACAATAGGACGTAAACCTACCCAAGTATGATGATTGTTTTAAGGACAAGCACTTGTGCTATTGATTGCGTTCTGAGCTGAACTGTCACTTTTTAAATGGAACACCATTTTTACCTGAAAGAATGACTGACGGAGAGCTATGGTTATTCAGATCTGGATATTCCTTGAAAATGATCAAAGTGAGCCTGTTACTTCAATAAAAACAACTGGCAGTATTTGTTGTCAGTGATAAAACCTGAGCTTTCCGGTGAAAATTGGAATTTTGGAAAACTGATATCTATCGCTATGGTCTTAATAGCCTCCCAATGAAGATTTTCTGGTAAAATCAATTTAATATTACTGAATGTGATCTTTTTATGTTACATGATGAAATGGGCTGACATTCGGAAAATCTTCATAACTCACTGAACCAATATTTTCCAAATGAGCCGTGCATGATGTTACAAAGCTATGTGTTGGTAAAAGATCCATTCCAAGTGCAAGAGAGACCAATGGCCTTGAACGTAATGGAGTAGGAAGAGTTTACTGACAGTTTCAGATTCCATACTGAATTAACTTCTAAGAAGCTATTATTAAAATACTCCTCCCTTTTCCAACCATATTTGAATATAAGGTGGGATTTTCTTTATATACTTCAACCAAAATAACATATCACAACAGATTGAATGCAGAACCAGATATGATAATCCAATTAAGTTATTCTCAATAAATCCCTGAGTTGGGTTTATAAAGCTCTGAGTTTAGAAGTTCCTCGGGTATTGTTTTAGATGAATGAGGATTACCATCAATTTTCATGTACCTATATTCAACAAAACAAAGGTAACTGCCTTTCTTACAAAATTTTCCTAATGAGACCTTTTCTCTATTGTCTTACATATTGGAGAGAAAGAAATCAATTGTAATTGTTTATTTTTTGGAAATTGTCCTAACGTTATTGACCTCAATACCAAAAATACATTATTCCAATGTACCAGTTAGGATTGTGTTTAGCAGCACGTAATATAAAACCAAAATTGTAGTGAAGGAGACTCATTTTTTTCTTTTATGAAAAGAAATTCAGATAGGTCCTCCAGGGCTGGTGCAGTGACTTCATAATGCAGTCAATGTCCTAGGCTTGTTAAATCTTTCTACCTTGCCATCATTAGCATAAGATTTTAATGTTCACATTTGCAAGATGAAGATTTTACCATCCACTTTACCATCCATGCTCCAGGCAGGAAGAAGGAGGCAAGGGAACAGAGAGCATCAGCAACTGTCAATCAGCTTTGCATCTCATTGGCCAGAACTGTCATGTGACCACCTACAGCTGAAAGAGAGGCTGGGAAAGTGAGTTTTAACTTTTACTAACCTATGGTAGTGGCAGGCAGGGGAGAAATGAGTTTGAAATACACATTGGATTAATAAGTTCCAGTGTCTGCCTTACTGAGTAATAATGGCTCTCTTCTGTGGAAGGAAAAATAATAAAAACTGATTAGTCCCAGGAAAAATTGAAGTAGGCATATACTTCTTCCTGGGTGACATGAATAACAATAACATTGGCAGGGTGGCCAAAGGTGATATTAAGTATTAATTAATAAATGCAGAACTCATATTCTTAAAAACAAAGAAGAAAGAATTAGCCTTTAATTTTCCTTGTAGGAAAAAAAATAATTTTAGGACCAATAACCTAATTACAGAAAAGCAAACTTAGCAATTGGCAACCTTCTAAATTTATGTGGCCCACAGTATGTAATGAAGATAAAAGAAAGGAAGACCCAATGATGTCTGTGAGCCAGTCCTTACTAGGAATAGTCAACTGAAGATGACACCACAGATCCATAATCAGTAAGGAAGACTTCATTCCATCCACAGTCACTGTTTATTGAGCACAACTATGTGTCTGGCTCTTTATAATTGGGATAAAGCAGTGAGTAAGGTATAGTTTTCATCTCAGGATACTCAACATCCTAGTGGAATTTGCTCTGAATTTTGCCCATTACTTTATCTACAGGAGTTTTAATGAGCCAATTGGTGTAAAACTATAGAAAATGGTGCTGACATCAAGATCTCTGCCTCTGTTTTATATACTTCTCAAGCTATAAAATACACTTTGCTCTGCAGTTAGGGCACCACGTACAGAATAAATGACTTAGTGACTCTTATTGGATAAGAGCCTGGAGATGATTTTCTTGAAGCCAAATTCTTGGGAAATATTTTAAAGTAGGAGCGAAAAAAAGAGAGCCATATAGCTTTGCTTAGAACAGGTTAATTAATTCTCCCAGGAAGGGGGATTTGAGGAGCAAAGATCAGACTGGAAATTTCTTTTAGCTGAAAGAAGTGACTAAATTTTATCTTCTTTTTTGGAAGAAGGTAGGAATACATAGAAAAAAACAAGATTTGAGGATCAAAAGTGGATACTTTCTTCAGTTTCCCAAGATTTCAGTGGTAAAAAATAGTTGTATATATAATGCTTTATCACATAATGTGTGTTTTTAATCTGGTTTTTAAAATTTTTTTCTTTAAGCCAAAATTTATTTGAAGCAGCTGTTAAACATCTTGATGAGTTTTTCTGGTTTGGAGTCTGCTGTCAGTCCCGAATAAAAGCAAATACCTACTCAGATCTTTTTAACAGTTAACCAAGATTAAATATACCCAAACCATAGTATTTTTGTGGGTTTCACATTCTAAATTCTGCTTTCAATCCTATTTCCAAATCTTTAATTTGGGGAGGAAGGAGAGAAAGAAATTGGTTTATGGGGTTTATGTGGCCATTAAGGAAAGTCAGAACAATAGATCTGCTTTAGCCACACCCTCCATTTAAACATCCAGCCCTTTTCAACTCAGACCCTCTGATTAGTCAATTCTGGTTCTGTCTAACTTTGGACCCAATGGTTTAGCATTCAGTCCTTTAAACAAGTTATAATATTTTAGTATCATTGCACATATGAACCTCTTTGTTATGAAAATTTTGTGGCTGTTTTGGGGAAAGGGGAAGATCCGTTAAATATTTTACCGGAAAACCTATATGAATATCAATTCTCTGCTTAATTTAAGTCTAGGATAATATGATTTCTGGTTCTGGATCCTATTACTCTAATGGAACAATTACTTTCCACCTGAAACTTTATTTCCTTCATTCTTTACTTGTTAGTTCTATGAAAATCTATACCTCTATAATAAGATTTAAACTTTAATTTTTAAAAATCATTTTGCTGTGTGTAAAAGCCAAGGTATTTTAGTAGATATCAAATGCTAGTATAATGAATACAGGTTTTGAATACAAGGGAAAGGAGAAGGGGAGAAAATTTGGGCCTGGAGTACAGAAGATCTGACCTTTGTCCACATTCTGCCATCAATCGTTAATCTCCCTTAAACTCCTTTTGTTTTTTTCCACATAAAAAGGTAGGATATTGAGACAAAATATCCATTAGGTTTTATTTATTTCTATATATATTTTTTATTTGTGAGGAAGATCAGCCCTGAGCTAACATCCATGCCAATCCTCCTCTTTTTGCTGTGGGAGACTGGCCCTGAGCTAACATCTATTGCCAATCCTTCTCCTTTTTTTCCCTTTTTCTCCCCAAGGCCCCAGTAGATAGTTGTATGTGAGTTGCACACATCTTTCTAGTTGCTGTATGCGGGACGCCGCCTCAGCATGGCCCGACTAGCGGTGTGTCGGTGCCTGCCCGGGATCTGAACCCAGGCCTCCAGTAGCAGAGCGTGCGCACTTAACCGCTAAGCCATGGGGCCAGCCCCTATTTATTTCTAAAATTCCATAAACCTCCTAAGTATTAGAGAACAGAGTATATTCTGTTTACTGTTTATGTATCTTCGAATCTTTCCAGTAATCCAGCATACCAACATTGTTAAAACATCATGGAGTACCTTACAGTTTATAAACTTACTCACATATCACATACACTATTAGATTATTATTTATTGTCTCCTTAGGCATATATTCTAGGAAGACTTAGTTATTAGGACTAGAACAGATTGTTTAATGATAAATGCTTCCTTTGAACAAAAAGCAAGATTTGCACTTCCAAAATCTCATCTAGTATTTTTTGTAAAATCTATGACCTATGAAACCTAAATTCAAAGATACTTAATACTTATTAAAATTGTTCAGCTATTCATTCAATTAAAAGGAAGTTATACACTACAGATTAGAAAGAAGACGTATAAATTTTCAAAAATCATAGCAATAATACCACCCTTTTTCATTAGCTTCATATCAAAATAAAATTTTATCCAGAACCTTGCTTGAGGCAACATCTGTTCCATATTTACTATTACCAATCCTTTCAGGTTTTTTAAAACCTCCTTCTAAAGATAAACTTGATTTCATAGGACTTTAATTTCCAACACTATAAAACAAAGCTTCCTTTGTTTAATTCGTAGTCTATAGTACTTAGACTAGGGAAGTATGTTTTTAATGAAAAAATTCATAGGAGGTGTGTAGATCATTATTAATTTCAGAATATACCAGTGGGGACTATATTAGCATTTTTCCCTGCATTGCTGCTCACAAAGCAATAGTGATGGTTTTATTACTTCCATAATGCTTTATTATTTTTCTACTCACTTTTCCTGTGTTTCAGACAAACATGATATTTCTCACCAAAAACCCTCCCAGGTGGGTAGGCTTCGTAACTGCCCTCTGGGGCATCTTTATTTTATCTCTAACAATCCATGCAAGAAACATACACACACAGGCAAATGCAAGCTCATCCACAAAAACAAACACACAGTTGTCATTTCATCGCTTTCACAAACCTTTCCATTTGTCAACGTTACTCTATTTCTTCCATTCATTTATTCAATAAACATTTATTGAGGACCTTTTATATACTGGGCATTATGCTAAGTATTGTGGACATAAAGGTAAATATTACAGATTTTTTGCCCTTAAGCAGAGGGCAATCTAGTGGCTAATACAGACTTTTAACCAAGTATTATAATGGATTGTTATTAGATGCTGTAAGTGAGATATGCGTGAAGCACAAAGATAAATCAGAGTTGGAAGGATAACTAGGAAAAAAATATAAAAATCAAAAATAAGAGTGAAGGCAGGGGGCCTGTGGGACCACACTTGAAAACATTATAGATCTGGGACCTGGCATTCTCTTTATCCTCAAGGGAAGTCAGGTTATTCTCCCCACTATGTGTTCCCCACACAAAAGTTTTATTAAAGCCTCCTAGCTTCGTGACACAACTCATTCATTCTCATTACTCAGATTCAAACCATTCATTCTCATTCCTCAGATAAAAACCTCTTTTACTTTGGGGCTCCTGCCATCTGGTTACCACCTTCCACCATCCTTCTTGCTATTGTTCACCAACACCCTTGTCACGCCTCCGCATTTATCAAAGACCTTAGCATTCCAATCATTTTCTTTCTTGCCGCCATTTTCCTTGCCAATTTCATTGTCAGTACAGATGACTCCATCCAATAAACTTTCCTCACGGTTCCCTGATCTCTTCACTTCCAGGGACCAGCACCACCTAGCCTTCCCCACCACACCCATCAGACCCTTCCTGGACGTTATCAGCTCCCTCCTATTTTCCTGTTTTGGATTCTTAAACTCTTGGCAGTTCTTTCCTTAGCCTCACCTTTCTCTCAACCCCTTATTTTCAGCACTCCGTTATTTGATCACATCAAGACCACGAACACTTTCACTCTCCATTTTCTCTCTATCCTTCCAGACTTTCTCGTCTTCTCTTGATTTGTGTCTGCCTAAACCCCAAAGGCTCATTAATTCATCCACTTGAGCCCAGGTGTGCCTGTTGCAGCACCTGATGAGGAAAACACAAGGCTTAGCTCCTTCCAGACTTGTCCTCTACTCTTACACCTGAAGAACTTGGCACAGCTGGAGAGAAGGAACAAATGGATGTGACAACATATTCATGGTCTCCAACTTGATGCAGATCCTCAATGCTGCTCTGTAATCAATCTCTTCCCCAGCCTCACAGAAATCACTCAAAACTTCTATCAGTCCTCTCGACACCCTGACTTGCTATTTTACTTATCAGTTTCAACAGATGACTGAAATTCGAATTCAGGAGAAAACAGTGATCATCAGACCAGCACTGCTTTGACTTCTTGACCTCCTTCTGCCAACAACTGCATGTATCATAAGCTATTCCCTTCAGTTTTAGTGGGAAGAGAGACACCCACCTCTGATGAAAGCTATTCTCTCTACCTTCATCTGGTTCTCATTTCCTCAGCTACCTGATTCATCGATCACCTTCTCTTTTCTACAGTCGGCCCCTCCCTTTCAGTATATTAACATATTCAAGTTTCTCTCAACTAAAAAAAACATGTTCTTTTTCTGATTCTGTTTTCTACTCCAGCTACTTCTCAGCCTTCTCTTCCTCTCACACCTAAGTGTCCACAAAGAAAGTAGCATGCACTCTTAGCCTCCACTTCCTCACTTTCCACCTATGCTTTATCAATTTTTTGTTATAAAATATTTTGTATGTATAAAATATGCATATGTAAGATATAAATGATAATTAAAATATATTCAGAGCTCAGCTGAGGAAATAAAATATTACCAAGGCCTTTAAAATAAACGTGTATTTCCCTTCCCAATCCATCCCCCTCCCTTATAAAGGCAAACATGAATTTTTGCTTGTTTTCATTTGTTTCTCTATAATTTATATGTATCTCAAAAATTTATGGTTTAGTTTTATATAAATTCTATCATACTGGTGTTAGTATTCTTCTGTGACTTGTTTTGTTTGTTGGTTGGTTTTGCTCCACATCAGCTTTGTGCGATTCATCTATATTGATAAACAGAGCAGCTGTGGTTCATAGTGTATTATATCATAGGAATTTACTGTAAATGGATGGTGTGTCCAGCTGTTGCTATTGCTACATTGAACCACGTGAAATTACAAGTTTTGTACGTTAAAAGTATTTGATTATCAGGGGTTAATATGGTTTACCCTATGCAAAAAACTCTGCTGCAAACATTCTTGTATATGTCTTCTTATGCCACGTGTGAGATTTTCTCTAGGCCAGGGTAGAAGTGGAATTCATAGTTCCAACAGTATAAGCATCTCCATATTGACTACGTAACGTCAAATTATTTTTCAAAATGATTGTTCTAGTTAGTATCACCACCATCAATGTATAAATGTTCCCATTGTTTCACATTCTTTTTTTGTGAGTGTGTGAGGAAGCTTGGTCCTGAGCTAACATCCATTGCCAATCCTCCTCTTTTTGCCGAGGAAGATTGGCCCTGGGCTAACATCTGTGCCCATCTTCCTCCAGTTTGTATGGGACGCCTCCACAGTGTGGCTTGATAAGCAGTGCGCAGGTCCACGCCTGGGATCTGAACCTGCGAACCCTGGCTGCTGAAGCGGAGTGTGTGAACCTAACCGCTACGCCACTGGACTGGCGCCTATTTTACATTCTTAACAACATTTGATATTAGAGGAAAAAAATTGCAAATCTGATAGGTTAGGTACAGAATTACATTTCATTGTTTTTTTAAAATTTTTTTATTAAGACTTTTTTAGAACAGTTTTAGTTTCACAGCAAAATTGAGAGGAAGGTACAGAGATTTCCCATATACGCCCTGTCCCCACATATGCATGGCCTCCCCCATTATCACCATCCCTCACTAGAGTGTTACATTTGTTACAATTGATTAACCTGCATTGACACATCATAATCATCCAAAATCTATAGTTTACATCATGGTTCACTCTTGGGGTTGTACATTCTGTGGGTTTGGACAAATGTATACTGACATATATCCATTACGGTATCATACAGAGTATTTTCACTGCACTGAAAATTCTTTGTGCTCCATCTACTCATCCCTCTCCTCTCCCAACCCCTGGCAACCACTGATCTTTTTACTATCCATAGTTTTTCCTTTTTCAGAATGTCATGTAGTTGGAATCATAAAGCGTGTAGCCTTTTCAGATTGGCTTCTTTCAATCTGAAATTCTGGCCTTTAAGGTTCCTCCATGTCTTTTCATGGCTTGATAGCTCATTTCTTTTTAACACTGAATAATATTCTATTGTCTGGATGTACCACAGTTCATCCATTTACCTACTGAAGGACATCTTGGTTGCTTCCAAGTTTTGTCAATTATGAATAAAGCTGCTATAAACACCTGGATGCAGGTTTTTTGTGTGGAAATAAGTTTTCCGCTCATTTGGTTAAATACCAAGGAGTGCGATTGCTGGGTCGTATAGTAGGAGTATGTTTAGTTTCATAAGAAACCATCAAAATGTCTTTCAAAGTGACTATACCGTTTTGCATTCTCACCAGCAATGAATGAGAGTTCCTATTGCTCCACAACCTTGCCAACATCTGGTGTTTTTAGTGTTCCAGATTTTGGCCATTCTATTAGGTGTATAGTGGTATCTCGTTGTTTTAGTTTGCATTTCCCGGATGGTATATGATGTGAAGCATCTATTCACGTGCTTATTTGCCATCTGTATATCTTCTTTGGTGAGGAGTCTGTTAAGATCTTTGGCCCATTTTAAATGAGATTGTTTATTTTCTAATTGTTGAGTGATTAGGGTTCAGTCTTTTAGGGGGACTACATCTCTAGACTGTGAACTTCACACAAGTGTTTCTAGTTTTTTCTCCTCTCTTAGCTGGAACAGGATCACTAAAGCAGGCTGGAGTTGGATATTTCCCTTCTCCAGCATAGAAGGGAGAGCTGACTGTAGTTGGCTATTTCCCTTCCCCCAGGTCAGTTAGGTTCTGATAATAGCTCAGCAGGTTAGGCTCTAGTTAACTAGTTTCTCCTAAGGTCAGGCCTTATTAAGAACATAAGTGCTCTGGTTTATTTCAAAATGGTTCCTTTTTCCTCCTCCTGTTGGGGCAGGAGGGGATTGTTCTCTGATATTTACTGTGGGAACCAGGTTGAGCTCCTGGAAGTAAATCTCATAATACCGTGGGCCCCCCCGCCCCATGACTGGGTCCCCCTGGACTTTTTAGCTCTGAAGAGCTGCTCACACTGAGCCTCTAGCAATTCATCAATTATAGTTCGGAATTTCCTACGGGGCGCCAGTTCCCCAGGCGGTTTCCGCTGGCGAGTTTCTACTCAAGGTATGCCGAGACACCCCTTATTCATCTGTCTGTCTGTCTGTCTCTCCAGTCTTGAGGGCAGCAGTTTTCCCTCTGTCCTCCCCTCTTTTACCAATCCAAGAAGAATTTTTGATTTTTCACTCTGTTCCGAGTGGCTGAACAGAGTGGTGGAGTGGTGTCTTCCAAGCTTCTTACGTACCGAACCGGCTTTTATTATTCTGGTTTTTAATTTTCGTTTTCCTGATTAGTAATGAGGTTGTGTATCTTTTCATATTTTAGTTAGCCATTTGTGTTTCCTCTTCTATTTATGTTTGTGCCTATTTTTCTATTTAAAAAAATTTTTTAGTGGGAGTTATCTACAAGTCCTGGATACTAATTGCTTTTCAGTGATACAGATTGTAAATATATCTTTCCAATTGTGGCATATTTTTCCTCCTAGATTTTTATGGTGTCTTTTGATGAACACTAGAATGTTCTTAATGTTAATGGAGTCAAATTCACCCATCATTTTCTTTAGTTTTTGTTGTCGTTAAAGAAATCATCCTTTCCTATTCCACAATCGCAAAGATATTTTCCTATTTTTAACATGAAAAATTTTTAAAGTTTTGACTTTTACATTTAATTTTGAAGTCCATATAGAACTGATTTTTGTGTAAGATGTGAAGTAGGAATCCATTTTCATTTTTTAAAAATATGGATACCGATTTCCAGAGCACCACCTATTGAATAGCCTATCTTTTACTCACACATCTCAATGTCAAATCTGTCATTTCTGAAGTTTCCCTATAAGCTTTGGTCTAATTTGGGGCTCTATCTTCACTTCTACTGGTCTATTGGTCTATTTCGGCATCAAAGAAGCCATGACACCTGTTAGGGCAAGTCTCTATACTTCATTTTTTTCTCCTCAACTCGAACTCTTCTACTTAAATCTTCAAATCAGTCTTCTAAATTTCAAGGAAAATACAGTTTAGATTTTGAAAGAAATTTCATTGACTCTGTATGTCAATTTGGGGATAACTGACATATTTAAAATATTGAATCTTGTTATTTGTGAATATGTATATCTCTGAATTTGGGTCTTTTAAAATATATTTCAAAAAGTATAAATTTCTCCATAAAAGATTGACCATCTTTTGTTAAATTCCTAATTACCTCTATTTGGTTCTACAAATTACAGTTTTTGTTTAACTGTTGTATATTTGAATATACAAATTAATTTATTATTCTATTAATTTGAATAATTTGTAGCTTTCTTTTGGCTTTTCTGTGAAGACAATCATGTCTTCTGCAAATAATGAAAAATTTTTTCCTATTCTTTTCTCATCCTTACAAATTTTGTTTCATTTTCTTATTTTCATGTGCTTTCTGGGATCTTCAGTTCAATGTTGAATATGTGGGGTAATAGTTGGCATCTTTCTTTTGTTCCTCTCTTTAAAGAGAATTATATTACTGTTTTACCAATGAGTATGATGTTTCCTGTGAGATTTTTATAGATACTCTTTTGCCAGTTAGGAAATTTTCCTTCAATTCCAAGTTTGCTAAGAGTTTCTAATATGAATGAATATTGTGTCTATTTTATCTGCAAAAAATGAGATGATTTTATGGGTTTTTACTATTTTTATTAAGTTATATTAATAGTTTTTAAAATGTTAACTAGCCTTTTATTTCTTGGATAAGGCCAACTTAGTAATGTGTGTGTGTTTGTGTGTTTTTAATATATTGCTGGATTTAGCTTGCCAATATGTTATATAGGATTTTTGCATCTATATTCATAATTGAGACTGACCTATAACTTTCCTTTTGAAACTTTCATTATTGGGTTTTGGAATCAAGATTATATCAACAACCTCATAAAACAAGTAAAAGAAGAACGTGTCATTATTTTTTATTCTCGAGAAGAATGTGATATTGGAATTACTTGCTCCTTAAATATCTAGTGGAATTTGTTATCAAACTCTTGACTTGGGTTTTTTCATGAGAAGACAGCAGTTAATTTCTTCAATGTTTTAGAGAATCACACAAGTTTTCTAGTTCTTTCATGAGTTTTGTAAAAGAGAATTTCCTAGAAATGTTTTCATTTCATCTAAGTTATTGTAATCTAAATCTGTCTATAACATTCTACTATCCTTATAGTCTTTGTTTTTTCTGAATCTGTTTCCTTTTACTTTGCCAGTACTGTTCATATCTTTCCCCTTTTTTCTTGATCAATTTTGTCAGAGACATCTGGATTTTATTTGATTTTTTTAAAGAACAGATTTGGTTTTGTTGATTACCCTTATTTTGTATCTTTATTTTCTACTTTATTAATTTCTGTTTTTATCTTTGTTATCTCCTTTCTTCTACTTTCTGGGTTTATTTTGTCAATATTTTTCTAAATTGAGTTAGATAATTTATTAATTTTCAGCTTTTCTAATATACGTACATAAGGCTATAAATTTCTCTCTATGAACTGTTTTATCTGTATGCTACATGTTTTGATATATAGAATTTTTCATAATTGTTTAATTCTAAAATGTTCTAATATCCATTTTGATTGCTTTGTGCTATTCAGAGGTGTTTTCAAAGTTCTAAACATGAGTTTTTATTTTATTGTATTATTTTTTTATTTATTATTTTTTAAATTTTTTGTTTATTGCAGTAACATTGGTTTATAACATTGTATAAATTTCACGTGTACATCATTATACTTCTATTTCTCCATAGATTACATCATGTTCACCACCCAAATACTAATTACAACCCATCACCACACACATGTGCCGAATTATCCCTTTTGCCCTCCTCCCTCCCCCCTTCCCCTCTGGTAACCACCAATCCAATCTCTGTCTCTATGTGTTTGTTTATTGTTGTTATTATCTACTACTTAATGAAGGAAATCATACGGTATTTGACCTTCTCCCTCTGACTTATTTCACTTTGCATAATACCCTCAATGTCCATCCATGTTGTCACAAATGCCTGGATTTCATCGTTTCTTATGGCTGAGTAGTATTCCATTGTGTATATATACCACATCTTCTTTATCCATTTGTCCCTTGATGGGCACTTAGGTTGCTTCCAAGTCTTGGCTATTGTGAATAATGCTGCAATGAACACAGGGGTGCATGTATCTTTATGCATTGGTGTTTTCAAAGAATTGACTTCAAATTTATCTTATCGTGATTAGAGAATGGGACCCATATTATATCAAATCTCTCATATTTGTTAAAACTAGTGTTATAGCTTATTATGTGGTTTTTATATATTTATATAGGCAATAAGTATTATGTGTGCTTGAAAATAATATGATGTCTCTAATTGCTTCCTGCTTTATTTTACGTAATGGAATTAGTTCAAGCATGTTATTTATATTTTCAAAGTCTTTTATATCTTACTGATTTTTTTGTCTATTTGATCTATCAATTGCAAAGTAAAATGTCTCAAAATCACCCACTACAATTTATGAATATCTCCTTCTATACGTTTTGAATTGTGAAATTTGGTGCTTGAGAATCTTTTTTACTGTTAGGTAGTGACTCTCTAACTAAAATAATGCTTTTTACCTTAAGGTCTATTTTATCTGATATTAATATAGCCATATTCACTTTTATTCACCCTGTCATTTAAAAATGTTTGTGTATTTATAGTTTATATTCGTAGTATATTTTTATTTATTTCTATCATCTTATTTTGTGCTTTCTATTCATACTGAATATAGTTTAGAATTAATCTGTATCTTTCTGCACTTCATACGAGGACTTGAGCGTGCTTTAACTCTGATCGTGCTCTTTCTGACTTAGTCGCTGTTTTAGTTCTATCTTGTTTTTTTTTTCCAACCTCTCTGCTGAACACACCCTAAGGTGACCCCTATGAGTCATACCTTTGTGTAATTCTCTCCCCTTGAGTGTGGGCAGTACTTGTGACTTCTAATCAATAGAATATTGCAAAAATAATAGGATGTCACTCCCTTGATAAGATTACATTATATGGCAAAGGTGATGGAAATGCCATTTCAGTTGTTGTATAATGTTATACAGAGTGAAGAGAGATTCTTCTTACTGGCTTGCAGAAGTTAGCTGTCATATTGTGAGAAGGTCAGTGGAATGGGGTGGCCTCTAGGAACTAATGGCAGCTTCCAGCTGCCAATAAAAGGTCTGGGCCCTCAGTTGTAGAGCCTCAAAGAGATCAATTCTGCTAATGATGTAAATGAGTTTGGAAGTGGATCTTCCTCAATGGCCCCTCCAGATGAGAACACAGCCTGTTTAAGCCTTGATTGCAGCCTTGTGAGACCCAGATCAGAGGACCCATTAAGCTGTGCCTAGACTTGTGATCCTTGGAAACTTAGGATAATACATTATGTGTGGTATTTCTTTATACAGCAATAGAAAACTAATACACCCTCAAATTAGACTTTATGGTTATTGTTTTATAGAGTTAATATTTGTTTAAATACACTCACATTTACCACTTTATTTGCTGATTTTTTTTTTCTTGAACTCAGTTTTTCTGAAATCATTTTCCTTATTCTTGAAGTATAAATTTTAGAAGCTTCTATTGGGAGGAGCTGCTTATGGGAAATTTCTTGATTTAGTTTTATCTCAAAGTGATATTGTACTACTATACAATTCTAAGTATATGGTTCTAATTTTTTTTCATAAATTTGATATTATCTCACAGTTTTCTGGCTTCCATTGTTGTTATTTAGAATTTAGTTATCATTCCAATTTTTTCTTTGGAGGTAATCTGTTTTTCTCTGTTTTTTTTTTTTTTTTTTTTGCAGGGGAAGGGTCACTCTATGCTAACATCTGTTTCCAATCTTCCTTTTTTTTCTTTTTCTTTCTACCCACCTCCCACCCCGCCCAAAGACCTAGTACGTAGTTGTGTATACTTGTAAGTTCTTCTGGTTCTTCTATGTGAGCCGCCACCACAGCATGGCTACTGACAGATGAGTGGTATGGTTCTGTGCCCTGGAATTGAACCCAGGCTGCTGAAGTGGACTGTGTCGGACTTGAACAGCTAAGCCATCAGGGCTGGCTCTCTGTCTGGATTTTTTAAAGGTCTTTTCCATGTGTATTCTACAGTTTGGTTAGGATTGGGGTTGTTTTGCTTCCTGAATTTGAGGATTCATGTCATCTTGAATTCTAGAATTTCTCAGCCATTTTGCCTGTCAAAATCATCTATTTCTCTGCTATTTCTTCTTGGAATTCTGATTTTACTTATGTTGCATCTTATCACTCTATCCTTTATGTCTCTCAACTGCTTTCAGATTCTGTCTCTGTCTCTGTGCTTTCTTGGGTCTAACTGCCTCAGATCTATATTCCAGCTCAGTCATTCTCTCTTCATTCATATCTAATAGATCAAGTAACACACCTGTTGAATTTTTATTGTAATTACTGTATTTTTATTTCTATATGTCCAATTTATGTTTGATTTTTATTTTGACCACTCAGTTATTTTTATAGTCATTTCTTCCTTATTCATACATTTTATTTTTTTTACTTTAAACATATTACACACAAATTTCATATTGTGATTGTGACAGTTGCAAAATCTGAACTCTTTCTAGGTCTGATTCTGTTGCTTATTACTTCTGCTGACAATTATTCCTATTCATTGTTTCCTTTTTTATTTTGTACTTTTAAATTCTGAGGTGATATAGGGACTTTATGTGTGGAAATTCTTTGAGGCTTGATTTGATGGTTAATTCGTCTAGAGAAAATTATTGTTTGCTTTGGGAGGTACTTAGGGAAGCTTTAAGCCTGGGGTTGCTTGAGTCTTTTTCAGACTATGCACAGTGAGACATGGGACCCTTGCCTGAATAAGAACTAGCTCTGGCTTATGAATTCTCAGGGGACATTTTGTTTGTTTCTTAATTCAAGGCATTTTTTATTTTTTCTAGTTCACTCTTTCACTAAAGATGCAATTCTTTACAAGTCCCAGAACTGAAACCCAACTATCCCATTAATGCAGACCTGAGTTGGTCAAGGTCAAAACTGAATCTCTAGATTACTGGAATTAACAGATGATTTCTTTGCTTACAACTCTGTGAGTTGGTTCTTCCCAGAACTTTTGCCTCTGATGACTCTGATAGTTTCTCTAACTCTCTCCAACTCAAGCATGCATTAAAATATGTTTTTAATTTTGTATCTACTGCTCTTAGGAGCTTTGCAATGGGTTAGTTTTTCAGGATATTTATTCTGCCAATATTGTTGGAAAAGGAAGTCTCTGTCTACTCTTCACCTTCCTGTAACCAAGGTTTGCCCTTAGCATTTTACAGAATCTACCCTTGCTCAGGTCACCAGTGACATCATAATTCCTAAATAAATGCTCGTTGAGTCTTTTATCACTCTGCAGCCTTTGAAACTCTTGTCCACTCTCTCCATGAATCACTCTTCTCCTTTGTATTATCTGATGCCTCCCTCATATTACATAGGCGTACACACAGACACACGTGCTAACTTGGCATTGGCCATTATCAACTCCTAGGATGTTATTTTCACACTGCCTGTTATCCTAATAAGGTCTACTAAGAAATATTACCAAATCAAGGAAACTTTACCTGACCCTTTTCTGTCCAATGGGATATTGGACATACATCTTAACACCTCTATTTCTTATTGTAAGAATTGCTTGTCTCTGAAGATTGTTATGTCATTAATCTATTGTAAAAATGAACCAGCCCATCTTAGAAGTTGCCTGTTGCTTAAAATCCTATCACTTGCTGATTTTATTGCACCCCTACTTCACAGTTGATTCATTTGCTTCAAATTACTAGTGAATAAATGGCCAGGTGCCATTTTCAGTGGCAACCTTCCAATTCTATAGAAGCTTAGAAGTCCACTTCAATAAAGTCACTGTTGGAATGACTGGGGTGGAAGGTTCTAGAGCCATAAGTCACTTCACCACAACACGAGGTTGAGGTCTGATTTCTAGTTTCATCCCTGAGGCAGGATGCAGGCTCATCAGTGACTCTTCAGCAATGACTAAGAAAGAGCATAGTTTGGTGCTACTCTGAACATCCCCACGAGATCTACCTCTCCATGTTTTGTAGTAAAATGTCCTTTTAATTAAAATTTATACATAATGTTGTTCAAGTGATATTTGATTGGAAATGTTACTTTTCTTTCAACAAACTCAGAGAAGGAATGTCAGTGAACATCATATCAAATACTAAGATCTGGACTTGTTGCCTTAGCAGTTAGCAAGAAACTGGAAAAAGCCAGTGCTGAGGAGAGCCCCCTGTGGACCAGAGCAGATATATCCAGTTTCCCCTTCCTCTCCAGTTCCTTATTTCCAGCGTTTTTCTCTGCTTCCTCATTCAGTCTGTCTTCTACATATTACTCTTCCTCCAGTATGTGCTCTTAGTCATCATCTCTTCTGATGCCACCTGGGCTTATGTGGTATTCTTAACATCAATCACCAGATTACCCTGATGACTCTCACAGATGTGTTATTAGCTCTGATATCCACCTGAATTTAAGGCACAATTTCAAGTTATTCCCCGTTGTCTCCTTTTAAAGGCACCTAAAATTCAAGGTGATTGAAAGTGAACTCTCCCCCTACATGTCAGCTGTCAGTTCTCATTGCATCAGCACCTAGTAAAATGTCTTACTAGCTCACTGCTTTCAAACTGCTCCATAAAATAGGGAAAGCCTAAAAATGGCCAAGAGAGAATAAGTCCTGCTTAATCATTAGTTGTAATTTTGTCCGCAACTTCAATGCTTTGTGACATAAGAAATGTTCCGTTCTTCACCTCTGAGTAAAGAAGTTAAAAATGTCTTGTAATTTCTAAATTCCTCTTTGGCCTGAGGCTTTACTCTTACCTCTAGGTCTACAGCTAAGCCCCTCATGACTGATATTGCTAAAAGCCTCATATTAATAAAACATTATATGTAAAAGAAATCGTCTCACTAGAATTGCTTAATTTGAAAAATAGACAATGATAAAGACAGGAGCCAATATTAAGGCTATGAGTAATGTAGGCAATAGGCAGGAAGAAAAATGGCCCCAAACCATTGGCTTCCCAGAACCCAGAAACCGACATCTCTCTCACTTCCTGCTTGAGGTGAAGCAAAGCAGAGGGACTTCAGTCCTTATGTTGCCATGGTCAAAAGATAAATATGAGTTATTATTTTTAAATCAATAAAGAACTTTCCACCACTCCTTTGGCGACTTTCTGCACCAACCATTTCCCCCTCATAACTCCAGTCAACGGTTCTCACATCTTCTGAGAAAAATAGGTGGAGGATATTTCCGGGAGCCTCCACTGCTGAGGTTGCCCACACTCAGGTAAAGCGTGGGAAATAACTGAACTACTAAAAAACTATTCCTGACAGACAGAAGTAGAAAAAATTTACACATATAAAAAAAAGAGAAGTTGAGGTGTTGTCGGGGGGAACCAACTCGATAAACTTCCTCTCATGATAAAATAAAATAAAATTCAAGTGTCTGCTACATCGGCAGAAGCCAAGACTGGTCTTTTTATAGCCACCTCAGAGAATGTCTTCCGGATTGCCAAGTGTTTAGATATTTTCAACTTCAGCACCTGAGGTGACAGGAAGGGTGTATACAACCCTGTTAGCAGCACCCTTTGGAAAGGAAACTGGTGTGCTCTTCAGGACTGCTTATCATTTCCCTTTTTGAAGATAGGCAGAATTTAGTGACCTTTCCACATAATTTTATTTGAATTCCATGTGAGAGCAAAATAGCAAAATAATGACATTTCTTTTGTATTTGTTGTTTTGTTTAAGGTCTGCCTTAAAAGAAAATGACCCAAGAAGTAAAGAGCAGTACATATGCTTCAGAAAAAAAAAAAACATACAGTCTCATCATCTACTCTACTTGATGTTGACTTTGGCATCTAGGTTTCTAGGTCTTGTCTATGTCTCTTAAGTTTTATTGTGTAGATGTTGAGTAACAGGTGAGAACAAGAGAGAAAGATCAATAACAGGAGAGAAAAATCAAAAGAGTGCGTTGTGGCTTGATTTGATATGGACTGGAAAGAGCAGAGGATTACTGGACAGAAAACCAGAGTAGTTGGAATACCTGCCTCAGTGCAGAGAGAGGAGATCAGAGCCAACTGAGCTAGGCTAAGCAAGAGTTTGGGTCAAACTGAGGAAAGGGAAGGCAGCTGCCTTTCTGGTGAGACAATTATAGGAGTGATGAGAAAAGAAGATTTTAAAAAATATTTCTCTGTATCACACTCAGAATATCCCTTTGGTAATTTTCAAGATGCTTCCATAGAGAATTAAATTGCTTTTCAGTTGCAGTTTGTAGGTGTTGGACTGGGTGTCCGTCTGATTGCTGTGGGGTACTGAGATGATCTGTGAGGAAGGAGCAAAAGGCTCCAGCTGTATATGGCTCACATACTTTCAGTCTGTGCCACCACAGCAGGGATTACATTGTCCTTAAGAGTAACTTAAAATACTTGGAAGTCACATCAACATTTTAGGCCCTGCCTGTACAGACTTAAATAATTTAATTCTTTGAACATAATAATTTGTTACCTTAATTGTTATACTAATATTTATTGTTATTATTGGGAGATTATAATGCATAAGGATTTGTGCTAAGTGTTATGCCTGACATAGTTTGATTAGTCCCTCTGAGAACTTGATGAGGTCATTGCTTTCTTAGTCCTCATTTAAAGGCTGAAGACACTGAGATTTAACAATTTGCCCAGTCGTACAGCAAATAAATGGCTAAGCCAGGGTGTGAATGGAAGCTGCCTGTCCCCTAAACCTGAGATTTTAAGCTCTGCCTCAAAGGATCTGCTTGACTTATGTGTATTAATCTGAAAATGGAACCATAGAGACAATTTTGTATCTAGAGTCTTAAAACACGTACTTTGATTTTAAAGCATGGTCATGGGTAATATAGTTTAAAATCCTGTCTTTGGGTTGACTGGGCTGGTTTTCCACTGAGAAAGTTATATTGTTGTCCTTTGGAGGAAAAATGATACTTTGATCCTGTCACTAGAGCTTCCTCCTAAAGAGATGTGTCCAGAAAGAGATTCGAATTTGAAAAATGTTTCCTTTTCCTTATGGCTATTCCACACATCCTTTTAACTAAATGGGAAGATTTTATGTTGTGAAATTCACTTATTTCCTTCTTTTCCCAAATTTAAGAGATCCTGGAGACAACCAAAACAGGATCTGACACCAGAATAGGCTCTCTGTCATTCATCATCTTTGAAAGTCATGTGTCATGAAATACGACATCAGTTACACTCAAGATACAACAAAATGCACCAAAGAGACACAGGGAGTTCTGTTTCTAGCATGTCATTCCACAGTTTCAAAACTTGGCTTTTGTAGATCTGCAGGTGGACTTGGAAAACAATATCATGTTCTTTCAAATGGCTAAGAAAATGAATGGATATGTGAAAGAAAAAGGGCATTTCTTTTCTTTAGATCTTGAAGTTTTAATGACTATCTATCTTTCCATTCATGCACACACACACATACTCATACATATATACAAAATAAAACAATTGTTTTATTTTTTATGTTTAAGTCACTATTATTATTATTATTTTTTTTTAGTGAGGATGATTGTCACTGAGCTAACATCTGTGCCAGTCTTCCTCTATTTTGTATGTGGGACGCTGCCACAGCATGGCTTGAGGAGTGGTACATAGGTCTGCACCTGGGATCTGAACCTGGAAACCCTGAGCTGCTGAGGCGGAGCACATGAACTTAACCACTACAGCACTGGGCCAGCTCCAAGTCACTATTATTATTAGCACTCTAAAACCGTAAGCAACACTGTAGATGACTTCCAAATTACAAACCTCTTCTAGCAGTTCTAGAAGTCTAATAACATGGAGTTCTGGAAAGTCCCTCAACGGACACCACAACATGGATAAAAACTGTACATTGAACAACTGCCTCTCAAAAAAATTCCCACATACATTATTGACAGAAATTATTTGACAACATGTAATGAGAAGAAAGAGTGATGCAATCTGATTAATCTTAGAAAAGAAAGAATGGCAAATGCTACCCCAAGGAATAGGCCAAGATAGAAAAAAATATAATTCTTCTATATGCAATGTGCATTCCTCTACAGAAAACATGCTGAGAGGAAATGAATAATTGCACCTAGAATTGCATATCTAAGCGTATGACACACAAGTACAAATAATGCATGGAAGTTGGCCTACCCTGGTTATGAGAAAACTATAGTTCTTTGTAAAGGGAGAAATTCCTGGAACCTAACTCCTAAAATTCTTTTGTCTAGCTTTCCTCTCTTAGTACTTGTTGTCAGGATTATTTGCCATTTAAAATGTTCAGACTCCAAAATATATATATTTTTTCTTTGCTGAGGAAGATTTGCCCTGAGCTAACACCTGTGCCAGTCTTCCTCTGTTTTGTATGTGAGTTGCCACCACAGCGTGGCTGCCGCGGAGTGGTGTAGGTCCACGCCTGGGAACCGAACCCAGGCTGCCGAAGTGGAGCATGCTGAACTTAACCACTAGGCCACGGGGCCAGCCCCCAAATTCCAAAATATTTTAAGGACTTAAGAAGTGTTTTAATATCCTGACTGCAGAAAATACATTTCACATCTATGTATACATGCACACCCACACAAACACACATACACACTTACGCATCTTCTACCTTTGACTCTGTCCCCTTCCTCTACTATATACCAGTCAATAGCTGGAGTAATTCCTTAAAAAATATAAATTGTACCTTGCCCCTCCCATGCCCTCCTTGGCTTCCAGTTCCAAGGTCTGGTGTGACTTGGCTCTATTTAGCTCTTCACCTCATGTTGTTCCACCCAACCCTTTGCTCATGATCTTCTGCCGCTGGGGTCTCCTTGTTGTTTCTCCCACAGGCCAAGCTTGTTTCTGCCTCTGGGCCTTTTCTTGGCCTGAAATGTTCTTTTCATGGTTGGCTCCTCCTCATTTTTTCTAGTTACTATCTCAGAAAGGCCATCGCTGACCATTCAATGTGAATGAGTCTCTTACTACTATTCTCTCATGATACTCTGTTCTTTTCCTTTATAACATTTGTCAGAAAAGTATGCATTTTTGCACTTACTTATTTAAAGTTGGTCTAGAACATCAGTTAAAAGAAGGCAGGAACAATGTCTGCTTTATTTTCCATTGTATATTCAGAATCTAGCACATCATTTGGTATCAGTGTGAGTGCGTGTGTAAGCAATAATCTTATTTAATTGATCAACTTCCTTTCAAATAAAAATTGTTCTGGCTTCTAACTCTCCTTCATTTTTCTTCAAATTGCCTCCAGTTAGCTCACAAGAAACTCTGAAATTATAGTGAATTTTACAATGAAGTGAGGCAATATAAGACACCCACTGTCTGTTGGTGTACTTATAAGACAGAAAAACAACCAGTTAACTAAAAAGATGTCACTAGCAATGTAATTTTTCCAGAATTCCAGCCTTAAATTTTGATCAATCTCATCATTGTGATTATCTGAGATGTGGTAAGCAGGGTCAGCCCAGACCTTATAACTCAGATTTTATTATACCGTAATGTCTACTTTGACCTTGTCATCCAGATTGGCTCCCCGACTCATTCTGGCAATGGGCAAGTAGAAAACAAAACCAGTCAAATTGGTGATTTGTATTGTGCAGACAAAAGAGGAGGTTGGCCAAATTCTTCGTTTTTCACTAGTTATTTTGATGTCATATTGACCCTACCTTTGGCTTTAGAGACTCTGCAAAGTGGTCACTCTTAAAATGTCGTATTTCAAAATGGTCTCATTGGCGATGGCTGCTGCTTACTAAGGCACAGAAAAGAACATCTGTCACTTAATATGGCTTTGAAGAAGCTTAGAGAATGTTTCCATCATTTCATTGAAAAACATGAATTGGGTCACTTTACTTATTTCAATTGCCATATTGATTCACAAAGAGAAATAACATCCCTCAATACGTTGCAAACATTTTTGAATGAACTGTAGGAAAATGAAAAATAACTCCTGATGCACTGCAGATCCATTCCTCTGAATGGCTTCTCTTTCCTTAGCACCATCTTCTAGCTCCTCCTCAGTATATAGCTTCTGCTATTGCTAACTCTCCTGCCATTATTAGTTCCTTAGTCCTTGATTATTTTCTTGTGGCAAGCCTACTTTTCAGACAAATGTGCAAGTCTTAAAAAAAAAGAAGCTGTTATTCTCTTATAATAATGTGTAGAATAAATGGACTCAGAGAGTGTACAAACCTTAGAGAATCTTTGGGCAAGATTTGGACTGCTGCTTGTAAACCTACATTTATTGATAGAAAACTTTTATTACCTTTGGATGGTTGAGAAAAATTCCCAAATTATTGTTCAAATATGTGTATGTGTGTCCATTTCAATTTTTAAAATTCAGACACATAGGATTAACCTCATAGCTGGGAAAACCAAACAAAAAGCAAGGTCCTGTCTCAAACATACCACATTATGAAAAACAAACAAACAAAAAACTAACAAAAGAAAAACCAATAGTCACTGTGTTGGATTCATAAGCAACACATTTCAGATGTATTACCAAGAAAAACTGTTAAAAAACTTGTATAACACCAGGTAAATTATACTTAGGAATAAAATCATGTCAGTTGAGGAACATACCTCACAATTCTGGCTTGGCACAATACTTTTCAAACGTTAGATTGCTTTTTTTTTTTTTTCTTTAAACCCAAGGGCATAAAAACATGCTTTAGTTCTTTGAATTTATATAAAAGTGGAAAGAAAAATAGGAGTTTATTAGTGTTGGATGCTTTTGTGCTTATGTAACAAAAAAAAAAATCTGGCTGAAATGCTTTGGCAAGTATGCAATGCATCTTGCAGTGTAATAACTTATGGTGTTTGGAAGAAAAATAAAAGCTGCTAAGATATTGTGGTTTTGAACTTGGCAAAAGAGTTGTAGAATGAAATTGGCCTGTGCACTTTCACAAGAAGTTATACAATGGATAACAGACTTTCTAAATACTGTATATAATGAGATGATAAGCAACTTACTACGTTGAATCCTACTGTAACCTTTTTAGGGTCCATATATTAAATGAGTCTTAAAAGGAGATTATTTTATAAAGAAGACTCCCCAGAACATCAATAAATAAACCTTTTGAATGTAGTTCAAGAAAGTCATACTTTAAGTTATATTCAAGAGGGATTGCAATATAGCAGTATTTTAATTACTTTCACATCAAAAAATATTTAGTAAATACTTCCTATATACTGACATCTACAGAGGATTCAAATATTAGTAAGAAAAGATAGACCTTGCCTTTGTAGAATGTATGGTCTCATGGTCTCCCATGTAGGCATACAGCCATAACAGTTCTACGGGCAAAGTAATTTAAGTTTTATGAGACAGGTAAAGTATTTCTGTGTTCCAGGTAGTGGATCAGGAAAAGGCTTTGTTGGTGTCACTCTCTAATCTCTAGGGAAGAGCTAACTATTCCCATTCTCACAAGCAACACCAAAACATGAATTAGTAAATAAAACAAGCTTCTCCAAAAATGGAAGAATATGATAACAAGTATAGGAAGGAGAAAATGAAATCCTCAAATATGCTTATTTAAGATACTACAGTAAAGAGTAGAGTATTCATTCATTCCATGAGA
This sequence comes from Ceratotherium simum simum, assembly GCF_057802395.1. Classification (NCBI taxonomy): domain Eukaryota; kingdom Metazoa; phylum Chordata; class Mammalia; order Perissodactyla; family Rhinocerotidae; genus Ceratotherium; species Ceratotherium simum. The sequence continues at coordinate 51,074,226 of NC_141900.1, read as the reverse complement.
GGATGGAACAGTGTAAATCTCCCCTTTGTGGTGCTCTCTTCCATCTCATATGGCTGATGTGGTCTTTATGGTAGTGTCCAGCGTTCTGAGGCAACATCCATGATAGGGCCTTTTAGAAATAGTGGCACCTTTTACTCTTGGTATTGTAATAAAGGGATAAGTACAGTTGGTGAAGTAGAAATGGCCCATCTCTGTGTGCTAGAGCAGAAGAGAGCTTAAGGTTTGTTGCTAATCCCTATCTGGAAATCAGGAGCCTGTCATTTTTTTGGAGTGAATCCCATGAAAATAAGCCTCAGAAATCAAGCAGAGATGGTGTCATATGCCACTGGCAGTTCATAAAGGATTTTAGGATTTGGCTTCCCAGCTGTTTCTTCTTTACAAGCTTTATGAAAGAACTTTTGAAGTTAACCTTGAAAGTCGCAAAGGATTTCAAATGGTAGAAATAAGAAAAAGAAAATTCTGGAAAGAGGAAATCGTGCATATGCAGGTGTGCAGAAGAATGGGGCAGGTTGGGAGTAAGGGTAGCAGAGCTGGAAAAAAAGATATAAATAAGTGTTTCAAGAGAGACAATGCTGGAAAGAGAGGTTGGGATCATATTGAAAGTGAGGATGAGAAAGTTGTGATAAATTTAGCATGTCTCCAACATTACTACTTGAACACATGACCAAGGTGCTATTTATATGTCCTAGACGAAGATTTTTTTTTTCTGACTTGAATCCCTTTGAATCAACTCTCTGGACTTCATCTTCCCACTCCTGGAAGGAATCTTGGGTAGATCTGATAGCTTATCCAGGTAATAAATAAGTAGTCTCCTTTTCCAGGAATTAAAATGCCTTGTCCAGTGTAATATCAAAACTCAAAGCTGTCATCCAATTTACAACTTCTGTTCTTCATTGGGCTGGGAATCTTTTTCTAAATTTTAGTGTTTTTATACACATTTATTTTCATTCAGGGTTATTTTCATTTCAGGGTTATTGAGGTACAATATACATACAACAAATTGCACTATGTTTAAATGTACAGTTCAATGAGTTTTAACAAATTTATTGTCCTGTAACAACCAGCATTATCAAGTTATGAAACATTTCCACTATAATAAAAAGCTTTCTCTTGACCTTTTGCAGTCTCTCCCCTCACCCAGCCTCTATTAACTGCTGATCTGATTTCTGTCCCAATAGTTTTGCGCTTTCTAGAATGTCATATAAATGAAATTGTAGAGTATGTATTATTTTTCATTGGGCTTTTTTCTCTAGCATAATGCTTTGGATATTCATCCAAGTTGTTGCACATATCAGGCACTTTTTATTGCTGAGTAATATGCCATTGTATGATGTACCTTGATTGTTTATCCATTTACTAGTTGATGAAGATTTGAGTTGTTTCCAGTTTTTGAAATGAAGCTGCTATGAACATTCACATATAGGTCTTTGTGTAGAAATTTGTTTTCAAATCTCTTGGTTTAATACCTAGGAGTGGAATTGCTGGGTCACACAATAAATGTATGCTTAACTTTATGTAAGAAACTGCCAAAATATTTTCCAAAGTGGTTTTACCATTTTGTATTCCTCTCAGCAATGTATGAGAATTTTCAGTTTTAGCAATTGTAGTGGATGTGTTCTGAGTGATGTTTGAAGTTATCTTTTCTTATAATGTCTTTGTCTGGTTTGGGTATAAAGGTAATGCTGGCCTCATAAAATGATTCGAGGAGGGATTTTTCCTCTTCTAGTTTCTAGAAGAGTTTAATTCTTCCTTAAATGTTTGGTAGAATTCACCAGTGAAACCATCTGGGCCTGGCTTTTTTTTCCCTGGGAAAGTTTTTTTCTTCCAGTTTTATTGAGATATAATTGACATACGGCACTGTATAAGTTTAAAGTGTATAGCATAATGACTTGACTTACGTACATTGTGAAATAGTTGCGACAATAAGTTTAGTTAACATCATCTTGTATAAATAAAAAAAGAAATTTTTATCCCTGTGATGAGAACTTTTAGGATCTACTCTCTTAGCAACTTTCAAATATACCATTCAGCGGTATTAACTATAGTCATCATGTTGTACATTATATCCTCAGTACTTAATTATCTTATAACTGGAAATTTGTATCTTTTTACCACCTTCATCCAAATCTCCCACGGGCTGGGAATCTTGCAGCAGGGAGAGGGGGAGTAGTTGGCTGCTTCTCTCCCTTGAAATACCTCCTCCCTTACTTGCTAGCTGCATTTTCTGGTGGTCAAAGGAGGGCAGGGAGAAGAGGAACGTGAAGGGAAGTCCTATTTAATTGGTACAGTTAATAGGGCACTGGTACCCTCTGCTTGTGGCAGATGACAAGAGCTGACTCTCTCATGAGAGACTTGTGAGAGTTCCTTGAACCTTGTAACCCCTCACCTCCCAGAACTTTCACGGCCATTGCCTGGAGCCCCCTCAGCCTACACACTCCCTCAGTTTCAGTGATGGATGTTGGTTGTGCTCACAGCCAGGAGCCCTCTTCATTTTCATGAGAGCTTGCAGCCAGCTCCCTCTCTAGCCCGTGGAAAAGGTATATCATCTTTTATTCACCAGTGGTTGAAGGGCAGCCCTTTCTCTCCTCACTTTGCCTTCTCAAAATGCTGCCAGTTTACTGCTCTGGACTATTTTTAGACTGACCCCTAGCCCTGCACTCAAAGGGATGACAAAGTTCTCCAAGTGATTCTTTCAAATTTCCCTTCAATTGATTTGAGATGAATGGGAAGAATCCCTTTTCCTTCCCCATGGGAGAAATACATAACACATTTATTACTTGCTTCAAAGTTATTAATTACTACCTTCTTCTTCATGCAAGGGTTTGCTCTGTGTAATCTGGATGTGGATTATCAGTTGCACAACTTAACATGTGCTGCATCGATGGTCTTGACTCTTCATTTAGGATCTTGGGTTTCTTAGCACTTACTGGTTTTATAGGGCTCTCTGCCGAATTTTGACAACAGAGAAGGTCTAATTTAATATCCTATTTCATACATAAACAAGAGATCCAGTGTGTATGAATGGTGTTTCTAAGGGTCAACTTATGAGTTACTTGTTTGAAACATTGAGATCATGTTCCCTAAAAACCGTGTATAATCATTATACGTGAGGTCCAGAGAGGACCTCTGAGACCTATGTTTATGTGGGTCAGTTATTGATATATAGCGTATTAAAACAGAAATTTTTAGAACACAAGCATACACAAGCACATGTTCCATTAGACATCAGAGCAATGACATCATCACATGTCATGTAGCCTCTGGAAAACTCAATTTTGCACTTGTGAGAAAACAAGTGAAAAAGGCAAATAGCATCTTGATATTTTTATGAAAATAGTTTCGACATCATGAACCTTCTGAAAGGATCTCAGGAACTCCTCAAGGGTCCCTGGACCATACTTTGAGATCTGCTTGTCTAGGTGAGAAGGGGCTGGGATTTAGGAAAGAAGTAGTGTGTTCAGTGCTCTCAAGTGAAGAATTCTGATAATGTTTATGAGAAGAGTGGGGATAGGACAACCCACAAAGAATGCATTGAAAATGCTACATCATTGGAATAAAGGTATGTTTTTCTTCATTCATTAAATAGATATTTACATGCCAAGCATTGGAAATACAGTGGTAGATAAGACAGAGACCTTGATCACATGGAATGTGTATTCTACTTTATAGAGGCAGATAACATAGTAAACAAAGACACAAATTAATTTGAAAATCATGAGACTTTCAAAAGAAAAAGTATTTTGCATAAAACATGAATAGAAAAATCTAAGATAGATTTTAAGCTTCAGAAGATGGCAGTGAAGGGCTCAGTTTTCAGAAAGATTATGGGTATCATTGCAGGATACATTATAAAAAGAACCTTAAGTAGTGTGGGAGCAGGAAACAACAGGCCTGACGACGTTGCTCGGAGGGCTTCCAGTCCTAATTCAGCTCTGAAGTCACAGCAAGACTTTCGAGGAAACAAGATGGAGGATGAATTTGTGTCATTTTAAATCACAAATTTCCTTAGAAACAACCTCTGATTACAAATAAGGGAAGCGAGGGCACGTAGAGAGGATGAGCCATCCTCTGTCACATGTACCACGAGAACACATTTTGGTATCTGTGTTCCAAATGAAAAGTTCTGCTAAGGAATTAACTGCTGTAATTTTTATATCATAGAGAACTTTCTTTGGCAAAGACGAGATTGGACGCCATTCAGCAAATTTCACACCTAAATTGATCTGTATCTGTTGTACTTCTAAGTATGTAGTCTTTGTGTATTTCTGTAGGGGTTATTGGTGTGCCTCTGAGAGTGTGTTTTATGTGGCAATGTTTCCATAATTATTTACACTATCTCCTTCATTATGAAAATTAATCAGTTCTGTTTGGATATCTGATTTAAAATTCTGATTTAGAGAGTCATAATAAATCTATTCTCTCCTCTATTCCTAGAAGTTTATTTTTCATTTCACCTCAGAATTACAATATTTTAGTTTTAGTTTTGTTTTATTTTTGATAAGGAGTGAGATTTTCCTTCATTTGTTTACCCAGAATTATTAATCCATAGTGAGAAAAATATTTTGTCTTGCATGACTTTTTACAATACAAGAATTTGGGTAGAATATTTAGAGAAGAACTGGTAGGAAAACTTAAGGGCTAAAATTAATGATCAGAAATTTCTTAGGTATATATGATATTTGTATTAAATAATGTGATAATTTTTAACAAAGATTTTAGAACTTATATATGCAAAGGAGCATTGTACCTTCAAAGTAGTCACTATAAGCTGATGCTATCATTTTTCAAAGTATTTAGATATGGTCTTATTGGTTCATAGTCACACCTAATATATGCCATACCAGTAAATATTGCATATATTTCCACAAATGTTCAAAATGCTCACAACATTTTAACTAGACACATTAGCTGATTTTAAAATTCTTCTGTATTTCAAATAGAGTATTTTTAAGCTTTAGCATAAATATTATTAAAAACATTTTATGTTTCAGTATTAGGCATACAGCTTTTATTATATAAAAGTTTGTCCTTGTTTTGCATGAACATTGAAGCCACCATGACTGAACTGTGTTGTAATCTAAATACTTATTTGCTACAGCATAAGATAATGAAAAGGAATCTCAAAGAATAACAAAACCCCTGCCCATTACACAACATTTTTTTCTTACGAAAACATCAAAATATTTCTTCAGGTATTTTATTTCATCTCTTGAAAGAAAAATCTTTTATTTCTACTTGGAAGAAACGGCAAAGCCAAAGCTTTAACATTTATTAAGATTATGCACCAGTACCAACAACTCTTGGCGTTGGTGACTTTAGTTTATTACCTCAAATCACAGCCAATGGCATAAAACCAAAGTCCCAGGTCAAGTGTAATAAACTTTTATGTCATGTCTGGATTTTGTAAACCTCTGTATTGAGCCACCCACAATGCACACGCATGACTAAGACAGAGCTTCTGGTATTAACTGCCTAAACATTTAGAGAAAACATATTTTTCTTAAATTTTGATCATTTTTTCAACCATACTACCAAATCAATAAATTGATTAGAGGTAGAATAAGAATTACTTGTTTAAAAATCGGCTATAGGGCCAGTCCCGGTGGCCTAGTGGTTAAGTTCGGCGCACTCTGCTTCGGCAGTCCGGGTTCGGTTCCCAGGTGTGGACCTACATCACTCGTCTATCAGTGGCCATGCTGTGGCGGTGGCTCACATAGAACATAGAGGAAGACTGGCAACAGATGTTAGCTCAGGGCGAATCTTCCTCTGTGCACACACACACACACAAAAATCAGCTATAGCTACTTTTTTAAAATTGAAAGAAAATAGAAATGAATATTTGGTAACTCTCTAAAGAGGGAAGGGCTTCACAAATTTAAAAGTGGTGGAAGAAATTACAATTGAAAAAGCAAAAGATGAAAATTTGAACAAATAAGTGAAATAACCAAACTATCAAATGCAGATAGTCTGTAGTAATTCCAACAGGCATATTATATTACTTCTGTTATATGACTTTTTATTCAAGTTGATAAGAAAAATACTAAGATGTCCAATAAATTACTGGCCAAAGAATTGGAATGGACTTCACAAAAGAGAAGATATAGAAGTGTAATTTGCATAAAAGTATTTATCTCCACTAGCAATGGAAGAGATAAAAATAAATATAATGATGACATATTTACCCATGAGATTATCCATTAAAAGTTAGAAAAAAATGTTTCAGTGTTAGTGATATGTGGTCACTAAAGTACTCTTTAGTGCCCATGATTTTTAAAACTCTTATGGAAAACAATTTGGTAATATGCATCATAGACCTTCAAATAATCCTATCTTTTGACCCAGTAGTTCACTTGGATTATTACTTTATATTAAAAAAAAGCCTGAGCACTAAAATGATAATTACAGTGTTATTTTAAATGACAAAATTAAAAGCAACTTAAATGTCAATATCAGGAAAATGGTTAAGTGAATTATGGTACCTCAACATGATGGAACATTTTGCTTCCACTTAGACAGATATTTGAGTCTTTTAGAAAACTGTTGTCTGCGGCCAGCCTGTCATTTTTCAAATCCCTACTTATTAGCTATGTGTCCTTGGGCAAGTAATATAACCTCTCTTGGCCGTTTAATTCACCTGAAAAGGGGGATAAAAATGCTAACTACCTCGTATGGTTCTTGTGAAGACATTTAATTAATATATGAATAAGCTTAAAGTAGTACTTGGCTCATAGCAAGTGCTTAAATATTAGATATTATTATTATACTTAAAATACCCAGAAGTTATATTTGGCAAGATCACAATAAAAAAATGTATGGAAAAAGGCTGAAAGTAAATATCCAATGATGTAAATAGATGGTTTTAGTTGGTAGAAGAGTGGATAATCTTTGACTTTATATTTCTGACCTTTTATAATGATGATGGGTCAGTTTAAAAGAGGGAAAATTATGGAGATATTTGATTTAATTTTTAAAAGCATATTTAATTTAAAAAAGATCATATATATAAATCAATAAAGGAAGAGCATCCTTCCTTCAGAATGTTAAAGAAAAGAATTCAACAGAGGACTAACATGAAGATTGGGAATAACTATCATTTAGGGCAGAATGTCTTAATTACTAGCACAGAGAAAGGAGTGAATTGAGCCAGCAGAGGACAGAAGAGATACTTAACAGGAAGGGTAGCATTCGGCTAAGGCCTGACTGAATTCAATTTAAATACATGGGAAGATCTATACTTTTCAGACTGAGAAAATAATGAAGGCAGGAGTGTGAAAGGAACAATTGCCAACAAGTCTCCTGGATTGGTTGAAACGTATGATACTGAAGGGACAAAAACTGAAAAGGCTGTTTGGAATCTATAATGGAAGGTCTTGAATGACAAGTTATACATTTGGACTACTTCTAAAGGCAATTAGGTCTGTTCAGGTTTTTATTGTCCACCATCTATCTAGAGAAGAATAGATGAAGTTTAACTCATTGAAACATTGTCTTCTACTAAAAGATATTAAACCATAAAACAAACAATATTACTGTAACCCTTTGATTCTTCTCAATGAATAGGCTTCTCAGTGAACTTGCTCATATTAGTAGCTAAGGTCCTTTGGGATCTGCCTGCACCCAACTTTCCCTACCCTCTCTCGGTGTTTCCCCACACCTGGGGGTCTACTGTCCGTCTCCTGAACATATACTTCTTCCCACATTTCCAGCTTCGGTCAAGAAACTCCTTTGTCCTCCCAATTGTCTTTTTGACTGCAATGCTAATTTCCATACCCAGCTCAGCCTCTAGTTCCACCTTTTCCAGGGCTGTCCTCTATAACTCTCTCTGCTTGTTCTGTTAGAAGACACACAAATTCTTGTGTACTTCCTTGAGATCACTCAACGTTCTTGCCTTGAAACTTTTTTCTGGCCTGGTACTCATTTTTAGGAGTTAACAGTATATTTGCGTTCAGGATTCAATTGTGGTGCATCTTGGTGTCCTTCGTGTACAATCTTTTGCACCAAATCAGTGCTCAGCTTATTTTTTCAGTGCTTGTTTTTTTGATCAAGTCAATGAATTACTGAGCAACACTCTGGATACACTAAAAGAGCTCACTTAATCTATCCCATTCTGTTTCTGCTCACATCTGTCAGGAAATAGACTTAATTTTCTCATTAAACCCGTGTAATTTTCAGATGTTATTAGTGTGTCTGCAATTATTCCAAAGAGTTTTAGATATTAGCAATAATTTCCAAATACCGTAGCCAAACCAAATTGGTTTCTGGCCTAAGATTTATTTCTTTTTGTATGATTTTTATATATAAACAAAAATAATGAGATCTATATTTAGAACATTACTGGATTTAAATGCATTGGATATTATTTACAATTTAAAGCAGCCCATTTGGAGACAGTTAAATTCAGCTTCAGTTTTGCAGCTAGTAAAGGAAGATATATAAAACCAAGAAGAGGTCCAGTTGACAGTGAGAGGATGCTCAGTTACAGGCGTGTCGTGATGAATGCCCTGAGAAGCAACATTGAGACTTATGGCTGATCATTTTTCCTCAAGGCTGGCTTGATACAAGCATGTCCATGAAATATGTGTAATTTCAACTCCGTTTTCATGTTAAAAATAGCACCAGCAAGGATTTTTACATGACAAGGATAATAATCCTGGATGTGCACACAAATGTAGCTATCAAGATGCTTGTCACTGCATGATTAGCATTCTGAAAAATTGGAAACCATCAAAATGTCCTGCAATTTTAGAATGATTGATAAAAATAACTTATGATACACACATGGGCTGGACCCGCGGCTGCGTGGTTAAAGTTCTGCGCACTCCACTTCAGTGGACCAGGTCGCGGGTTCGGTTCCCAGGTGTGGACCTACTCCACTCATCAGCCATGCTGTGGAGTCATCCCACATACAAAATAGAGAAAGATTGGCACAGATGTTAGCTCAGGGTGAATCTTCCTCACCAAAAAAAAAAAAAAAGAAAAAAGAAACAACACCTTATGACACACAGATACCTATACATGGGAATCCACTGGTATAGCTACCACATGATGTTCTGGGAAAATGTTCATGGTATGGTCAGTTCCAATTAACACAGCAAATAGTTTCTGAAAAACAAAAATGTGCCTGACACTAGTTATGGGCTCTGGAGATAACAGCTGACATAGAAGTGGTGAGAAACATACTACAACCACGATCAAATGAATTTCAGGCACTGCTAAGGCTTATACAGGAGATAAAGTAGGGTGATGTGAGAGAGGGACTGGAAGGCTGGAGAGGGGCTGCTTTGTCTAGACTGGTCAAGGAAGGCCTCTTTAAAGAGGTGACATTCAAACTGAAACCCAAATGAGGCAGGCACACGTAGATCTGGGGAAGAACATTCTAAGCAGAAGAAACAGCAGTGCAAAGGCCTTATTAGGACAGGAATGAGCTTATGATGTCCAGAAATATCTGTATCAGAATGCTAATTAATAATGATTATTTCCTACTGGTGGGATTACAAATTTTTATTTTCTTGTATTTGTTTACCTGTAATGTTCTTATTTTTCTATAATTGACATGGATTAATTATTAATAAGAAAAAATAAAAGGTAATAAAATAATAAAATACCACTTCATCACCGTACTTTAGGTGGTAGTTTCCCAAATTGATTGTTTGCGGTAACAAAGATAAGGCCTTAATTTAGATGGCAAATAGGGCATGCTTTGCCAACTAGATGATTAAAACAGCCTATTTTATAGATCATTCTTATCTTGGCCTGCTGTTTTCTTTGATTGGGAAGTAATTCATTTAACCGAGGTAAGATAATCCATAGAAGCATAAGGATAGTTTAAGTTGCACATTTGCTAAAGAAACTTGGTCTAGACTAACATGATGGCTCTGCACAGACTGGGGCAAATTTATTTTGGCTCCAAGTTATGATAAATAAAATGTATCCTACTTACCTAGAGTTAAAATCAAATAGGAGCGGGGCAGTAATCCTTTACACATGACTTCTAATAACACAAATCCACATTTAGATGCAGACATGCTATACATAATCTTACATACAGGACTTACATACAGCACCAATTGCCAGGCAGGAAAAATAAGACATCTGCTTTCTATTGATTCTGTAGGGAGCAACTCATTGAATCATCAAATTTCTTCCCAGTGATATAAGCACTTTGGTCTTTGGTCCATTTTATGATAAGAGGTTAATAAATGATCCAAGAGAAAATGCACATTTGAAATCACACTGTATAGTACTCGTCTTAGTTTCTTTTTATTTAAATCAATTTAACTTAATCTCCAAACACTGGTTGTTTGCTGTGGCAGCAGAGAGAAATGTGATTAGAACCACACAGCTGGTTAATTCACTAAAGATGCAGAAGGTCTATAGAAAAAGGAGCTATTCCTTTGCAAATAATATAAAGTTAACAACGCAAACTTTCTTTGGCAAAAGAAGGAAGAGGTTTTGACCTCTACAGGGCCAAATTTTTATGAGCAGTTGCACCACAAAATTGAAATTAAGTATGTGTGGGATTTGGATTAAGTACACCTTTGGGGATATAGAAGAAGGAGAGATGGATGTTTTGGAGGAAGACCAGGGGGAAAAAATCACTTTCTGCAAAATTTTGCTTTAGTTTGGCTCTGCCGAAGGGACTTTTAGAATTTATTTGATCTCTGAAGTTCTATTAGACTTTACCTTTTAATGAAAAGCAGGATAGAGTTAGAGTCATAAGGGACTCACTGGGTATAAACTTTAATTAAAATTGAAGGTTTGTAAGAACATTTATACTAAACATTTCAGTCTATTCAGTTTTCTTTCAGATGTATCTATTGTAAAAAAAAAAATTTGTCTCAAAAATGGATTAAACACACGTGCCAAATTGGATTTTCCTTCAAAGAATCTGAATATAATGAGATGGTCTCTCCATTACAAAATTGTTCAGGCCTTGGAAGATGGTACAATAATATATATATTTTTTCTCTTTTTGAGATATAATTGACATAACATGTTAGTTTTGGGTGTACAATGTAATGATTCGATATATGTATATATTGCGAAATGATCACCACAGTGAGTCTAGTTAACAAGCATCACCACACATAGTTACAGTTTTTTTTATTGTGATGAGTACCTTTAAGAACATTTTTAAAGACACAGAAGAGAACCTCAAACTCAAACAAAATATAAAATTTATTTTAAAAGTTGATAAAGCTCAACTTTTAAACTTCAAGTTGTAAAGATATTCTGGAACGTTTCAATCAAACAGATGAGAAACTATAGACTCCTTTTTTGAACTATCTTAATCTGACATCTCCAGATTTATTTATTAAGGAACTCAGGGAAAATGTAGATAAAATTATTAGAATATAATCAATAGCAATAAAGTCTATTAGTAAAATTACGATGTTATTCTGACAACTGGAAGAATATTGTAACAAAAAAATTTCATAGGTAAACTGCAATAAGTCTCTAAATTCTAAAAGGCAGTGAATGACTAAGGATGCTACCGGGTTGTGGAGCACCCTTCCAGCCCTTGGGACACTCACCTGCAGTCTATGACATGACTTCAGAAATGCACTAAGAACCATGGCGTCAGTGCCAAACAGTGGACCAAATATTAGTAAAGTGTAGCTTGTTCCCTATTCATAGAAAAAGTAAATGTAAATCTAAGTTCTGGTATTAACTTCCTGTATCCTACTGGACCTTTGGTGCATTTCCTGGGAGGCAAGAACAGCAGTTTGAGACTAATGCTCTTAGGTGTTTTCATGCTTTAAAATTCTAAGATCTAAGATCAGGTCATTATCCAGTCCATGACTGATTTATTAGGCTCAGATCCAAATAATGTTAATTATTCATCTGGATACCATTCATTCTGTGAATAATGATCAATTCTGCCTTATTATGAATACTTAACATTATCCATTTAACATATTCATATTAATCTTTTGGTCTCTGGGGAAGAAAAAGATGCTTGACTGACTATTTTGTATGTAATTTGCCTAAACACTTCACATTTCTCCCCATGTTTAAAGTATTTGGGGATATATATGCTAACTTATAGTTAATGGAGAGGCAATATTATTGGAAATATACTACTCAGAATATTAACATAATGAAAGCTTCATTGGAAGAAAGTACTTTGGAATAAACCTTAGGATTTATCATAAAACTTCTAACCTAAGAGTTGTGTGGTTAAAAATAGTAAAGCACAGTCTTTTAGACAGGCTGCCCAACAGTTCTCAGAACCCCATAGTAATCGATGTGACCGTGGTGTTGGAGCCGAGAGACTGGCTCTCATCCAGTTGAACTTGGTGATTTAACTTACCGTGGTTGAATAAATTATATTTCTTCTTTTTAGTTTGTCATGTTAATCGTTCAGATAGGCAGTGATGGATGCATATAGAGATCTAGAGAGTATATGTGGCTTAATGTTTGGTAGAGAGAGAGTAAGAGTGCTTCATTCTTTGGTAACCTTGGGTAACTTACTTTTAAATTACCTTTTTTTTTGCTGAGGAAGATTCGCCCTGAGCTAACATCCTTTGCCAATCCTCCTCTTTTGTTTGCTTGAGGAAGATTAGCCCTGAGCTAACATCTGTGCCAATCTTCCTCTATTTTTTGGTATATGGGACATTGCCACAGCACGGTTTGATGAAGCAGTGTGTAGATCTGCATCTGGGATCCAAACCCGCAAACTCAGGCCACTGAAGTAGAGCACACGGAACTTTAACAACTCAGCCACTGGACCAGGCCCTAAATTACCTTTTTAAATTTGACATTTGTGTTATAGTATCTTACAGGTGTCTATTCTTGGTCCAAATTCCACGATATTTTAAATAGACCTAAAACATTGCACATTTCTACAGAGGTACCTAGTTGATTTAAGGGCCATTAGATAAAATCTTTTGCCTTAAATGCTTTTCATTTTGAGTATGATTTTCATTGTGTGTACACCTCGAAGAATTTCACACCCACCAGGAGGACCATACCTCCCACCCTTCCATGAGACTCATACAAAGTCGCAGGTAACATGTTGCTGCACATAATATTTGGCTGCAGAAGGGGTAGAACTTTAACTTTTCCCTTAATATATAGTAGTTTTCATTGCTCACTGTTAAATCTACCTGCCAGTTTAAGGAAATCCATTATTTTATGAAGTTAATTCCCCAAGTGGAATTTGAGGTACAATGATCAAGAAATTTAAAAAGAGAGCCATGAAGAGGAAAAATATGCTCTACCAAACATGCTCTGTTATATTTTTTAAATAATCTTCTGTGGGAAAACACAAGCACATCTACACACACATGCACACCTACACACACACTAACCCATGACAATACACTCATATTCCTCCACATGTGTGTGTATTTGGATACCTCTGAATGTCCTCATTGCTAAGGTTAGCTATGTAGTTTATATGGGCCTATTCATTTATCTATTTTTCTATGTCAACAGTTTGTGCAAAGCTCTCCATTGTGTCTAAAACAGACCAAAGCTCTAGAACACAGACCATTCATAGTGAATAGGCCACTTAACAGAAGCCTCATGTGCTTTTGTTTCTACCAATTGAGTGGTGTCTTGACTGAGATTCATTTTTATTTGTTCCAAACCTGTAATTTATGAATGTTACAAATGAAATAAGTGCAACAAAGAGGAAATTTGCTGTGCCTATGAAAACGCAGTTAAAAGTTTTAAAACATTTTGAGAAAGGAAGTCGTTAAAAAATGCTTTTGAATAAGGTATGGGCAAGAGAGATATTGAGAGATTAGGGAGGGATATATTAACATTCTAGAGAGATTCTGCACTGTGCTTTCTTTATGAGTATCTCTGAGTTCTCGTTCCATTAGAAAAAAGGGGTCTAGTAGTTAATTACAGTTACGATAGATGGAAGAAAGACAGTGACAAGCTCCATCAGTAGATCTATTTCAAAAGACAGGCCTTGGCTCTGTATCAAAAAATCAATTAAAAGAGGCACGTTTATGTGTTTTAAGTTAAAATAAAAATTTTAAGGTGTGTATACATCGTGTTTTCGTGACTCCCTGCATTTAACTGAATTTTTCAATTAACCAATTACCTATTAGTCTGGATCTCATCATAGAATAGTGCTTCTAATGTAATTAATTTATGCTGGTGCCATTTCACACCAGTACTTGAGTCACCTTACAAAAACACAGATGTTTTTGTAAAAGTTTGTAAAATGTTATGTATGTAAAATTTACATAGATGTTATGTAAAAGTATAAAGTCAAAGCTGAGATTTTAAGGAGGAAAGGGAAAAAAGAGAGAATAATAAATCCAGTTTTATTTAGTTCTGAGATTTGGGTCACATTAATTTTCTAATGGCCAAAGCAAGAAGAGAAATTGACTGCGAGATTCATAGCATCCAAATTAAAATAAAAGAAAAATGAAAACACTAGTTGTTCAGGCAAAGGACAACTTTTCCTGATATAGAGAAAAATCTGATACACAGCAGGTCAATCTGGCATAGTTGTTTGGATACTAAAATATAGCTGAAATAAAATATGAAGTGCTTGAAAAACCCAGAAGGACTCTATTACATGGCAGTATTTCAGTGTAAATTTCCAAGATAACCTTATACTAATAGCTCATTTTGGAGTGCTTAAACATTACCAGGAACAGTTCACGGTTTATGTAGATTATCTCAATATTCCTCACTGCAATTACAGATGGTAGATAGTATCACTAGTGACATTTTAAAGACAAGAATCTGAGGCCCAGAGGCCAGGGTTGTAGGTCTAATATAATATATTAGGTTGTAGGTTTACTATAACAATGGAAAGTCCCAGATTAGTACTAGTACATTGGATTAAAATTCATCACTCAGTGAATCTTTTCCAGATCTATTTCTTGTTTACTTAAACTGGTTTAGGTACTTAGTTGACTCTCTACCAATTCTTTACTTCTTTGAGGTTTGTTTCAGCATTGCAATGGATGAATAATTGCCCCCCAAAGATGCCTAAATCCTAATCCCCAGAAGCTGTGAATATGTTACCTTATATGATAAAAGAGACTTTGCAGATGTGATTAAGTTAAGGATCTTGAGACGGGGAGATTAGCCTGGATTATCAGAGTGGGCCCAGTGTAATAATAAGGGTCCTTGTAAGAGGCAGGCAGGAGATAGATGAGTAGTAGTAAACAGAACAAGAGGTTGGAGTGATGTGAGGAAGGAGTCAAGAGCCAAAGAATGCAGAAGCTGACTAGGGCAAAGAAATAGATTCTTCTCCTACTCCAGAAGGAATCAGCCCTGTCAACACCTTGACTTTAGCTCAGTGAGATTGGTTTTGGATCTCTGACCCCCAGAACTGTAAGATTATAAATTTATGTTGTTTTAAGCCATTGAGTTTATGGCAATTTGTTACAGTAGCAATAGGAAACTAATAAAAACATTCCAGACATACAGCTGTGCCTACCATTAGATTGGTCTGAATGTTGGTATTAATATTTGATTCCTACACCAAGTATCAAAGTTTACTGCATCATGGTAAAAATATAATCTGTTGTTGGTTTAGATTTTATTGATGACTAGAGAAAACGTTATATATGTCCATCTTTGAGAAAACTCCTAAGTAAAAATTTAGAATTAAAAATCAGATAAAGGTTGGCTAGTCGTTTTACCAAAGAATGCTTTGTTTATCAAAGGCAAATTTACTTCATGAGTCTTAAATATTGAGCCACACTAAAACATTTCAAAAGTGAGTCAACATAGAAAATTACAATTTGCTTCCAAATTTTGGGACCACATCTATTGCATAAAGAAATCAAGCAAGGAAGTAAGTGATAAATAAATAAAAGATGAATGAAAATTAGAAAATTTAAAAAATGAAAGTAATTTTTATTTTTTTGATCACAAAGAACTCTAAAATAGACTTGGCATTGTTGACCTTAATGCTTTTCCTTTATTCCCCATTAGTGCCCAAATATACTTTAATACTTTAATTTGTAAAAATTAAATAAGATAAATTATGTGGAGGTACCTAGATTAGTATCTGGTACATGGTGGGTGTACAAGAAATATTAGTTGAGTGTGAATGGAGGTGGTGATGGCAGCTGCAGGGCAGCAGACTCTGTTTATTGGAAGGTGATGGATGTCATCCCCAGCTTAGAGCTGAGAGAGAACGCTTTTCCTTTCTTTCAGTAGTGGAGGAGGGGAAAAAGGACCCCTTCACTTCAGCCCTGTGCCAGGGCCTCAAGCTATTCATATTAGCTACCATAAATAACTTATGTTGACACTGACATACTTCTAGGCCATAACATTTTAATAACATTAGAGAATCTATGAACATGAAATGAGTTTTTAAGTACTTAATATATGTGTTTTCCTTCAGAGTTCTCTCAACAGTGAGATAACAAATCTAATAAGTGGTCACTTTAGTAGATCATTTTTGCTCAGCATTTGCCGAAAGGCAAATACCCAATTAATTGCATACACTCTCTCTCTTCTGTCAACAGAGTACTAGTACACCGTTTTTCACTAACACTGCAGTGAGAAAATCTCTCTCAAAATCATATGGAGCATATTGTAAGCTGACCTATTGTCATTGAATGTGGATACAAGCTGCTCCAGAAGTTAGCCAGCTGGCTAGATGGCTAAGAAGCCGTGAGTAGGTGGTGAGAAATTTATCTTGAAGTGATGTTTGTAAATTTGCATTTTACATCAGACTGAAGGTGTTTTACAACCCAACTGGATGTTTCCTGTCTGTGGACCTGTTGGAACCTTCATATAGCTCCAGTCTCACCTTTTCTAAGCTTGCACTGATGACAATGGGGAAAAGGATTGATTTCTTCTCACTCCCACCACATCAGCAAAGACTCAATCTAGACATGGAATCTAAGATTTTGCTAACTGAAGTTTGTGCTATTGAAAAATGGAAGATTGATAACACCTTGAATTTGCCATTTGAACAGAAAGAATTGTGCCCAATAGTAACAACAGTATTTCTAACCAAAACTCAGTGTGTGACCCCCAAAATACAGAAGAGCTCTAAGATCTCTCTCAGATCTAAAGTTATATAGTTCTATGTTTTAAGCTCGTTGTCTTTTCCAACATAGTGCTATTATTTTTTAAAGCAGTAGTTTCCAACTGGGGGTGATTTTGCCTCCTAGGGGACATTTGGCAGTATCTGCAGACATTTATGATTGTCACAACTGGTGATGGGGTGCTACTGGCATCTAGTGGGTTTTTATGGACTGAATATTTGTGTCCCCCCAAATTCATATGTTCACATACCTAATTCATTCACACACCTAATGCGATGGTACTTGGAGGTGGGGCCTTTGGGAGGTAATTAGGTCATGACCAATATGATGGGATTGTGTCCTTATAAGAAGAGCAAGAGGGATAGCTCTTTCCAATATGTGAGGACACAATGAGAAGGTAGCCATTTCTAAACCAGGAAGAGGGCCTTTACCAAGAACCTAATCATGCTGCCACCCTGGTCATGGTCTTCCAGCCTCCAGAACTGTAGTAAATAAATGTGCAGTATTTAAGCCACTCAGTCTATGGTATCCTGTTATAGCAGCCTGAACTAAGACATGACTAGAGCCCAGAGATGCTGCTAACCATCCTAGAATGCATAGGACAGCTCCCCACAACAAAGAATGACTGGTCCCAAAACGTCAATAGTGTTGGGGTTGAGAAATCCATGAATGAGTGCATGCAGGAGGGAAAGACGTGGGTTGGGGAAGGGAACTTGTTATGAGCGCTAGCAGTTGTATTTCCTGGAAATGTTTTGCTAGTTGCCTAGCTGCAATTTTGCTATGTTGATTATTACTTAAGAGGAAGCAAAACGTGCTCAGACTGAGTGGGAGACACAGATGTGAACTTTCTTAATTAGGAGAAGATTCCTCTGCCAAGGATGCTCAGGAATACAATTTGTGCAATTACCCAAATAGAAGACACTTAAATTATCCATCCTCTTAATTTTACTTCTTTTCTGAAAGAAGAATTCACAAGAAATTCCATGTTCCTTAGGCACAGCAAAAGAATTCTCTAATGGGAACTCCTTACCATACTAGGAAAGAATTAAGTCTCTGTGAAAAGTCTTACATACCTTTCTGCTGGAGGCTCAGGTCCACACACACGAGGCTAGGGTGTTACCAATAAACACTTGATATTCAAAAGCATAGGCCAGCAGCTTGGGAAGCACCTGGGAGCTAGTTAGAAATGCGAAAACTAAGGCCCAGCATGGACCTACTGAATCATAATCTGCATTGTAACAAGATCCCCGAGGAGGTGGTGGTGGTGTTGCAATGCATGTTAGAGATCAGGAAGCACTACTAGACGAACTTCATTCAAGCCCTAATTTCTGAGACTGTGAATAATATGGATTTTACTCATCAAAATATGTGGGCATTTGTTTATGACTAGTTATGTTACATTTGACAAGTTGTTTACCTTTTGGGCTTCAGTATTCTCATTTGTAAAAAGAAGGAGTGAAGAGAAGAGGATTTCTACATTCTTTTCTACTTCTAACATTGTAGGAAATATTTTTTCCTCCAGTATAAACATAATTTATAACTGTCTGAGTTGTTCTGGTGAGTGTAAACTTAAGAAAAAGAGAGTCTCTGGCCAGTAAATACCATAGATGCACAGACCCATGTTAATTAATCGTCGCTGAATTCTTATGCAAGATATTCCACCTCCAGCCTTGAAACTGAGTCTACTGAAGGGGTGTGCCTCTTGGTTGGCACTTGGACCTCTCTCTGCGGCAGCATTCTTTGCCTCCCGGTTGCCTGAGCATCATGTATAAATTAACCCATTACCATACAACCAGCCCAGTCTGTATTAGCAGGTTCTGCCCAGGAGTGCCAAGGTGGGCTCCTGTGCTATGCCTACTTGCTCCTCGTCACCCTCTTTCAACAGCTGCCTCTGGAGAGTGATTTGGGGAGATGCTACGTTTGCTTTTTTGTTTGCACAATTCGAGAGACTGCAAGATCACAATTGCAAGCCCAGTCACAGACACCACCACACCTCTGTTTCTGTGAAGTACTGGACGGACCCTCAAAGTTATTTCTCCTCTGGAAAAGATGGAATAATTAAAGGAGAAAAGTGAAATTTATTTTTACTATAAACCAGGGCATAGAAAAAGTAAAATAGTTTATTATTGTATAGGTAGCCAGTGTAAATTGTTCTATGATCTAGAGATGGAAATAATGTCACAATTCTTTGTTTCCCAAGTCAGATTAGAACTGGGCCCAGCTGCCCACCACCAGATGAGCAAAAAGTCCAGTATTACGTCCTCTCCCCAAGTCATTCAAGAACTCAGAGGACTTGTGCCATGCCTCACTGACAGATGGCCTGGAATGGCATCCAGGCTGGTGGCTACTGCGGACCTGGCACTGTTCCTCCAGTAGGGCTCTGCTCACACACTTGCAGCCCCATCCACATGCAGCTTCCTGCCTGGGCCAATGGGGATCTCTGCAGATGAGTTAGTCCACTTGCATTGTCCCATTAGGAAGAAGTTGGACCTTAAAAATAGAAAAGACTAGCCCTTCTACTCCTCTAGAAGGAGAAAATTTATCTTTCATTCCTTGCTAATGAAGCACAATGGCCACCTCCTAAGGCCCCTCCATGAATAGGGCACAGTGAATGGCACACGCAGAAAAGACAAACGGAAGTTCAGTTCCCAGGGGGCTGATCTGCCCCGCTTAGAATCTTAAATTTAGAATAGTCTCCCATGTGTAACCAGAGATACAGCTGATCATCTGAGTCAACTGGGGAACTTAAAAAATACAGATCCATCTACAGGGGAGCAAATTTTTTTTTTTTTTTTAAAGCTCTATGGATGTGTCAGATGCTCACCCTTGCTTGGGAATTGCTGGAGAAGGAAGAAAGCATGAATTTGGGAACCAAACAGCCCAGGATTGCTATTTAGCTCTGCCACTTCCTACCCCAATGAACTCAGGCAGTTAACTCTACCTCTCTGGGATTGTTTCTTTCTCTAAGTATGAACCATGTGTTAAACACACACACACACAAACATATCCCAGTCTATCTTCTATCATAATGGTAAAAAACATAAAATAATTATTAATATTTTGTGCATTTTTAAACACTGTAGTAGGATTTGCATTGCTACAGAATCTTCAGAGAGCAATTTGGCAGTTATCTTTCGATATTTTAAGTGTATGTATCTTTTGATGCTGATATTCTAATAGTAAGAATTTATGAAATAGAAATATCTCCCAAAGTGCACAAAGATGTACATATAAAGATGATTATTTCTGCATTGTTTTTAAAATAGTAAAAAAAAAAATTGTAAACAACGTAAATTCCCATTAATAGAGAATAGATTAGATAATTTGTGGCATAAGCAAACAGTAAATCACTCCCCAAATTCCTAGAAAGGAAAAATTGAATTATATCTACAATCATGCAGCCAACAACACGTTCAGTGAAAAAGCTTCACACACACGTGTGCACACACACGGAAATGATTGCATATGAATAGAATACGAAAGTATATAGAGTGGGCCATTAAAAATGGCTACCTCTGGAGAGTGGTTTGGGGAGATGGTACTTTCACTTTTTGTTTTATGCCTTCCTTTACTCTGAATTTTTTGCAATAGCAGGTACTACTTTTGCGAACATGATGATTAATGTTTGGCTTTTTACATTTGGCATATATTACTTCTGTAAGCTGAAACATGATAAAGATGAATGATTTTTAATTATATAGTATTAGCAGTCCTACTACTGTTTTGTAATCAACGTATTATCAGTCCTTACTCATTGTGCATAATTTATTGTGTCAAAGGCCTCTCTTGATCTCCGTATGAATAATTGGCTCCCTTCTAATTGATTGTCTCTGCCAGGTGATCTATTCTAGCTAGGCTCCATAGAGCAAAGAACTATTTACTAATTTCATGGGGGCAGTTGGAAAAGAGAAGGATATAGGAGTTAGGTAGGATCTCTCAGAAAACCACCACTTAATTCCCTTTCCTGACCTGTCTCCAACACATGAAACTGTGTCTTTTTGGAAAAGCTCCTTCTTCTATTAGTGGTTTTCAAATATGGGCAAGCCCTGCTCCCCATCCCAAGGGGCATTTGGCAATATCTGGAGAAATTTTTGATTATCACGTCTGGAGGGGAGCTGTCACTGGCATCTATTGGGTAGAGACCAGGGATGCTGCTCAGCATCCTACAGTATACAGGACAGCCCTCCCCATAAGGAAGAATTATCTGTCCCCAAATGTCAGTACTGCCATGAGTGAGAAACCTTGCTCCATGTCAAGACAAAAAGGGCATTCCTTTTAAGCTGGTGGGGAAACTCTATGCTTGCCTCATAAAGTCAGCTTCTACCATTCATAACTATCTTTTTTTCAGCTTTATTGAGGTATAATTTACAAATAAAATTGTAAGATATTTAAAGCATACAACATTAGGATTTGATATATGTATACATTGTGAAAGGATTCCCCTCGTCAAATTAATTAACACATCCCTCACTTCACATATTTACCTCCTCCCTTTTTTTGAGAACACTTAAGTTCTACTCTCTTAGCAAATTTCAATTATACAATGCCGTACTATCAATTGTAGTCGACATTTTGTACATTAGACCCTCAGATCTTATTTATCCTGTAGCTGACAGTTCGTATCCTTTTACCAACCTCTCTCTATTTCCCCCACCCTCCAGCAACTGGCAACTACTTTTCTACTCTCTTGTTTTTATGAGTTCAATTTTTTTTTTTAGATTCCACATATAAGTGATAGCATGCAGTGTGTGTCTTTCTCTGTCTGGCTAATTTCATTTAACATAATGCCCTCTACCTTCATCCATATTTTTGCAAATGACAAGATTTCTTTTTTTAAGACTGTATAATATTCCACTGTGTTTATAAACCACATTTTCTTGATACATTCATCCATCAATGAACACTTATGTTGTTTCCATACCTTGGCTATTGTGATCAATGCTGCAATAAAGAAGGGAGTACAGATATCTCTTCAAGATAATGGTTTTCTATTCTTTGGATAAATACCCACAAGTGAGATTGCTGAATCATATGGTAATTTTATTTTTAATTTCTTGAGGAACCTCCATACTATATTCCATAGTGGCTATACCAATTTACATTCCCACCTATAGTGTACAAGGGTTCCTTTTTCTTCATTTCCTTGCCAGAATTTATTGTCTCTTGTCTTTTTTATAATAACCATCCTAACAGGTGTGAGGTGATATCTCATTGTGGTTTTGATTTGCATTCCCTGATGATTAGTGATGTTGATCATCTTTTCATGTACCTGTTGGCCGTTTGTATGTCTTCTCTGGAAAAATGTCTGTTCAGGTCCATGGCCTAATTTTTAATTGGGTTATTTGTTTTTTTGCTATTGAGTTGCATGCATTCTTTGTATATTTTGGATATTAATCCCTTATCAGATATGTAGTTTGCAAATATTTTTTCTCATTCCATAGGTTGCCTTTTCATTTTGTTGATTGTTTCCTCTGCTGAGCAGAGTTTTTTTGTTGATGTAGTCCTACTTGTTTATCTTTGCTTTTGTTGCCTTTGCTTTTGGTGTCAAATCCAAGACCAAAGTCAGTGTCGTTGCCAAGACCAAAGTTGAGGAGCTTACTCCTTATGTTTTCTTCTAGGAGTTTTAAGGTTTCTGGTCTTACTTTCAAGTCTTTAATCCATTTTGAGTTGATTTTTGTGTATGGTGTAAGACAGGGGTCCAATTTCATTCTTTCGTATGTGACTATCCAGTTTTCCCAGCACCATTTATTGAAGAGACTATCCTCTCCCCATGAGTATTCTTGACTCCCTTGTCAAATATTAGTTGACCTTATATGCATGGGTTTATTTCTGGGCTCTCTCTTCTGTTCCATTGATCTTTCCCTGTTTTTATGGCAATACCACTCTGTTTTGATTACTATAGCTTTGTAATATAGTTTGAAATTAGGGAGCATGATGCCTTTGGCTTTGTTATTCTTTCTCAAGATTGCTTTGGTTATTCAAGGTCTTTTGTGCTTCCATACATATTTTAGGGTTCTTTTTTCTATTTCTGTGAAAAATGCCATTTGACTTTTGATAGAGATTGCATTGAGTCTGTAGATCACTTTGGATAGTATGGACATTTTAACAATATTAATTCTTCCGATTCATGAGAACAGAATATCTTTTCATTTATTTGTGTTGTCTTCAATTTCTTTCATCAGTGTCTTAGAGTGTTCAGTAGATAGACTTTTCACCTCCTTGGTTAAACTTATTCCTAAGTATTTTATTCTTTTCGATACTATTATAAATGTAATTGTTTTCTTAATTTCTCTTTCTGATAACTCATTGTTAGTATATAGAAACACAATTGATTTTTGTATATTGATTTTATATTCTGCAACCTTGCTGAATTTGTTTATTAGTTCTAACAATTTTTTGGTGGAGTCTTTAGGGTTTTCTGTATATAATATCATGTCATCTGCAAATAGCGACAATTTTACTTCTTCCTTTCTGTTTTGGATGGGTTTTTATTTCTTTTTTCTTGCCTCATTGCTTTGGCTAGGACTTCTAGTACTATGCTGAATAAAAGGAGTAAACATGGGTGTCCTTGTCTTTTTCCTGATTTTAGAGGAAAAGTTTCAGCTTTTCATCATTGAGTATGATGTTAGCTGTGGGCTCGTCATATATGACCTTCATTATGTTGAGGTATGTTTCCTCTATACTTAGGTTGTTGAGAGACTTGATCATGAAAGGATTTTGAATTTTGTAAATTGATTTTTCTGTATCTATTGAGATGATCATATGATTTTTATCCTTCATTTTGTTAATGTGGTGTATCACACTGATTGATTTGTGGATGTTGGACCATCCTTGCATCTCTGGAATAGATCCCACTTGATCATGGTGTATGGCCCTTTTAATGTATTGTTGAATTTCATTTGCTAATATTTTGTTGAATATTTTTGCATCTATGTTCATAAGGGATATTGACCTGTAATTTTCTTTTCCTGTGGTGTCCTTGTCTGGTTTTGGCATCAGGGTAATGAAGGTCTTGTAAAATGAGTTTGGAAGTGTTCCCTCTTCTTCATTTTTTTTGGAAGAGTTTGAGGATTGGTATTAATTCTTCTTTAAGTGTTTGATGGAGTTCACCTGTGAAGCTGTCTGGTACTGGACTTTGGTTTGCTGGGAGATTTTAAATTACTGATTCAATCTCTTTACTGGTAATTGATCTGTTCAGATTTTCTATTTCTTCATATTTAAGTCTTGGAAGGTTGCGTTTCTAGGAATTTGTCTATTTTTTCTAGATTGTTCAATTTGTTGGCATATAATTGTTCATAGTACTCTTTTATGATCCTTTGTATTTCTGTGGTATCAGTTGTAATGTCTCCTCTTTCATTTATAATTTTATTTATTTGAATATTCTCTCTTTTTTCTTAGTGAGTCTGGCTAAAAGTTTGTCTATTTTTTATATCTTTCCTTCAAAACACCAGCTCTTATTTTCATTGATCTTTTCTTATTATCTTTTTAATCTCAGTTTCATTTATTTCCACTCTGATCTTTGTTATTTCCTTCCTTCTCCTAATTT
The DNA here is from genome assembly GCF_057802395.1 of Ceratotherium simum simum. Lineage (NCBI taxonomy): Eukaryota > Metazoa > Chordata > Mammalia > Perissodactyla > Rhinocerotidae > Ceratotherium > Ceratotherium simum. The sequence goes on along the minus strand of NC_141900.1, from coordinate 51,049,698 downwards.
TGGGCTTAGTTTGTTCTTTTTTTTCTAGTTCCTTGAGGACTAGAGATAGGTTATTTGCAATCTTTCTTGTTTCTTAATATAGACGTTTATCCCTATGAATGTTCCTTTTAGAACTGCTTTTGCTGCATCACATAAGTTTGGTATGTTATGTTTCCATTTTCATTTGTCTCAAGATATTTTTTTATTGCACTTTTGATTTTGTCTTTGACCCATTGGTGGTTCAGGAGTCTCTTGTTTTAATTTTCACATATTTGTGAATTTTCCAGGTTTTTCTTGTAATTATTTCTAGTTTCTTACCATTGTGGTCAGAAAAAAATGCTTGTTAGTATTTCAACCTCCTTAAATTTATTAAGAATTGTTTTGTGGCACCACATATAGTCTATCTTGGAAAATATTCTATGTGTGCTTGAGAAGAATGTGTATTCTGCTGCTTTTGGAAGGAATGTTCTGTAAATATCTGTTAGTTCCATCTGTTCTAATGTGTAGTTTGAGTTCATTTCCTTATTGGTTTTCTGTCTGATGGTCTATTCATTGTTGAAGTGGGATATTGAAGGCCCCTACTATTATTGTATTGCTACTTATTTCTCCCTTCAGATCTGTTAATATTTGCTTTATATATTTAGGTACTCCTATGTTGAGTACATAAATATTTACTAATGTTTTATCCTCCAGATGAATTGACCCCTTTATCATTGTATAATGACCTTTGTTTGTTGTTACAGTCTTTGACTTAAAGTCCGTATAAGTATAGCTATCTTTACTTTCTTTGGCTTCCATTTGCATGGGGTATCTTTTTCCATCTCTTCAGTTTCAGCCTATGTGTATCTATAAAGCTAAAGTGAGTGTCTTATAGACAACATATAGTTGGGTCTTATTTTTATATTCATTCAGCCACTTTGTTTCTTTTGATTCGAGAATTTAGTTCATTTATATTTAAAGTAATTATTGACAAGTAAGGACTTACTATTGCCATTTTGTTAATTGTTTTCTGGTTGTTTTGTAAATTTTTTGTTCCTTTCCTCCTCTCTTGCTCTCTTGCTTTGTGATTTGGTTTCCTGTAGTGGCATACTTAGATTCCATTTTTTTTTATCTTTTGTGTATCTACTATAAGTTTTTGCTTTGTCGTTATCATGAGGCTTAAATAAAACATCTTATATTTGTAGCAGTCTATTTTAAGCTGATAACTTAACTTCAAATGCATACAAAAGCTCCACATTTTAACTTACCTTCCCTACATTTTATGTCTTGATGTCACAATTTATGTATTTTTACCATGTGTATCCATAACAAATTATTGTAGTTATAGTTATTTTTAATACTTTTGTTTTTTAATCTTTGTACTAGAGTTATAAGTGACTTACCCAGCACTTTTACAAAATTAGAGTATTCTGAATTTAACTATATATTTACTTTTACCAGTGAGTTTTGTGCTATCATATGTTTTCCTGCTATTAATTAGCATCCTTTTGTTTCAGCTTGAAGAACCCCCTTTAACATTTCTTGTAAGGCTGGTCTAGTGGTGATGAATCATTCAGCTTTTGTTTGCTTGAAAAACTTTTTATTTCTCCTTCAATTCTGAAGAACAACTTCACAAAGCAGAGTGTTCTGATGGCAGTTTTTTTCTTTCAGCATTTCAAATATATTATGCCACTCCCTTCTGACCTGCAAAGTTTCTGATTGCTGAAGTTGCTGAAAAGTCTGCTAATGGTTTATGAGGGTTCCCTTGTATGTAAAAATTGCTTTTCTCTTGCTGCTTTTAAGATTCTTTCCTTGTCTTTAACTTTTGACTTTTAATTATAATATGTCTCCCTGTGGATCTCTGTGGATTCCTTTTATTTGGAACTTATAGGTTTCCTGGATCTGGATGTCTGTTTCTTTCCCCAGGTTAGAGAAGTTTTTAGTCATTATTTTTTTGAATAAGCTTTCTGCCGTTTTCTCTTTCTCTTCTCCTGCTATGATCACTATAATGCAAACATTGGTCTACTTGATGGAGTCTCATAAGTCCCTTAAGCTCTCTTTACTCTTTTTCATTCATGTTTTTTTTCCTCCTCTGATTGGATGAATTGCACTGCCTTATCTTCAAGTTTGTTGATCCTTTCTTCCATTTGATCTAGTCTGTTGTTCAACTCCTCTATTGAAATTTTCAGTTCAGTTATTGTATTCTTCAGCTCTATGATTTCTGTTTGGTGCTTTTTAATATTTTCTATCTCTTTGTTGAAATTCTCATTTTGTTCACGCATTGCTCTCTTGACCTTGGTGAGTATCTTTATGATCATTATTTTGAAATCTCTATCAGTAAATTACTTATATCCATTTCATTAAGATCTGTTTCTGGAGATTTACTTGTTCTTTTGTTTGGAACATATATCTGTTTCTTCACTTTCCTTGACTCTCTGTATTGGTTTCTGTGCATTAGATAAAACAGCCACCTTTCCCAGTCTTGACAGAGTGGTCTTGTGTAGGAGATGAACCTCATCAATCAGCCCAGCCTGAGATCCTGGTTTTCTCTCAAGACTTTGTGATCGTCCCAGCCAACTTCTTTGTTCTTAGTGACTCCCAGTAGTTGAGGGTATTCTAAGACCTGTCAGTGTTCCAAAGGGGAGTATCACATTCAGCAACTAAATGCAGACTAAATGGAAGCTGGACCCTTAGGCAGCAGCTGGGAATGTATACAGTTAAGTCCCTTTCAGGGAGAAACTAGGAGGTGGGCATTTTTTCTTGCTTCCTCTGTACTAGGCTTGGGTGTATAGCCACAGAATGGTGCTCCAGTGCCCATTAAGAACTGCTTCTTTGATTGCTACAGTATTGTGGGACCTGTGAATGGAAGCTCCATTGCCTATCAGAGCTGGGTGTACTGGGGACTTGCCTCATGGATAGTAGCTGCAAAAGCTTGGGCACAGACATGTGTACAAGCTCCTTCGAGGCAGATACTGGTGACTTGGAGCAGGCTACAGGAAGTCAGTGGGAGGGGTGATGACTTGGAGCAGGCTACAGGAAGTCAGTGGGAGGGGTGATGACTTGGAGCAGGCTACAGGAAGTCAGTGGGAGAGGTGAGTGTCTGTCAGTTTCCCCAGTCTCCAGGGAGGATTACAGCCAGCCCCTATATATGTGCTACATTAGAAGCCTGAACCTCAGCAGCAGCTTTTGAAGTATTCAGATAGACCAGTTTCAGGGAAAGACTGGGAGATGGGAGATTTTGCCTGCTCCCTCTGTGCTGAGCCTTGGAGGATAGCCCTATGACAGCTTCTTGCATGCCTGTTAATAACTGCTCCTTTGTTTGCTGTAGTCTTGTGGGTCTCATGGACACAAGCCTTGGTGGCTTTCTGAGCTAGATGTTTTTGGGGCCTATCTCTCAGTTTGGAGTCTTAAAAGTTGGGGTTCTAAATGTTGGAGCAAAGCAAAACCCTTTACTCCTCAGGGAGAAGCTGGGAGTTGGGAGTTCCCTCCCAATTGTATGGTACTTTTCCGGGAGTGGGGCTTATAGTGAGAGTGTGTCTCAGTCTTTCCTACCCATTTTGATGTGGGTATTTTCTCATTTGCCTAATGTGTAAGAGTCACTAGCTAGTTTCTGGATTTCTTTCAGAGGTAATTGCTCTGTGTAGCTGTAGATTAGGTCTGTGGGAGGAGGGGAATTCAGGAGTCTCCTATGTTGCCATCTTGGTTGACATCCCTGACATAACTATCATGATGGTTTATGTCAAACTTTTAAGCACTAATGCATTTTTAACTGAAGCAATTAAAGAGGATTGAAAAATCTAGATCCTCTAATGTGTACAGTGGCACTATTATAAAACCATAAAAAAATCAGCTACCATGAACCTGTTGACATGTACTCCAAATGGAACTATGAATGTTAAATGTTCTCAGCATCAGTTATATCTGGTAACACAGCTTCTAGTAATCAGGGTTGGAACCGGAATTATTTTTCTTCCTTTTTTTACATTCTTTGTTTTGTTGTTTTTTCAAATCATTCCAAAAAGGAAAAATGAATTTTATTAAAATAGAATGCATAAAATAGTATATCATGAACAGAAAAATAAAAGCAAAATAACAGCAGAGAAAATAAAAATTAGAGTAGGAGGTTAATGCAAGTTAGGGAGAGGTGAAAATATGCACAACACAAATGTGCAGGCTGTAAGGGCATAAATCATTGCTCTAGTTGTGCCCTTATTTGGTTTTAAGCTTCAAAACAAAATAAATGGTGTTCAAAGTGAAAAGAGAGTCAATTACAGTTTGATGAGGAGAAAACATGCTGTTTTCCTAGTTCTAACACTAAAAAAAAAAAAAGATAGATCTTTTCTAAGGGACTCAAAGATAATCCCTACAGTAAATGCCATAATATATCTCATGACTGCTTTTTCTAGTACCCCTCAACAAAAAATAAGATCAAAAGCAGGAAAACAAAACTCAGTGAAACTCTTTCTTCAGATGGTCAAAATAATATGGCTAAACTATGATGAGTTTTTTGATGGTGAAGCTTGATCAAAAGAAACATTTAGAATGTATTTATAGGTGATATGGAGAAGAGACCATACAGTGAATACTTCAGGTGTGGAAATAACATTAAACTCTTCCAATAGTGAAAAGCTGGATTGGGGAATCTGTGTGCTTAGGCAGAGAAATGGCAGATAAGTTCAATGTAGACAAATGCATCATAGGTATTCCAAATCATCTATAAAATAAGGACTCTGAGCCATAGGAACAATCCAAGAGAAGAACCTGGGATCTTTTACAATAGATCAGATTTTCTCAAAGTATTTTCCTCCAAATACTAACATCACGTGATGAGCTCTGAAAATTGTTCAAGTGTCAAATAACTTTGGAAAATATTGTATACCAGTTCCATCCCTTGGAAAAGTACGATGCACAGTAACACATTAGAGACCTGTAGTAAAAGAATCTGATTAACTTTTCTTTGCCTAGTGTTTCCCAAACTCATTTAAGCATCAAATCCACGTGTTAACATCTTGTGTAACCAATATTCTATAAAAGACACATTGAAAAACATTTTGTAGTTTCTGAAGACATTGACTCAATTAAGATTAAAGTCTTTTGTTTTAAACTGAGGTATTCTCATAACTTTTTAAATGTCTAATTTGCAGTCAAGGACTTTGATACATACACAAAGGTAAGAATAAATTTTGTAAATAGCCTTTGTGCAGAGGCACACATTAATTTTCCAGGAAAGATGAAATTCTGTCAAGAGCAAAGAGCCATCTTGAATATCCTAGCTGATATGAATGTTCAATGGGAGACATTTAATTTCATATCTCACTTAAATCAAGGAGAGAAACCTCCTGAAAGATTGGTCAAGTCAAATGACCAAATCATTCTTAAATCTGGTTTATTAACTTATTGGACAAATGAGGGGCACTTAAGGTAGAACAAGCATTAATTATCTCACATTCTAGCCTCAGTTTCCTCTACTGTAGGAATAATAATTCTTCAATAGTAATTCCTCAATAGATTCCACAGTAGAAATCCCACCCTACTATCTGAGGATTAACCCACACTTTAGCCTCTGAACTTCAAGGGAAATTGTAACTGCTTGTTGCATGTAGTTAAACAAATGATTCAACTCTTGTTGTATCCTACTGAAGATTATCCTGAAATATTAAAAAAAAATTTGATCTTGCATGTCAGATGACTTGAATACAATCTTTGGTGTCACCAGTAACTATCTATGTGGTGTTGAACAATCTTCTTGGATTCTTCCTTTTCCATAAAAACTCACCTTATAGTGTACTAGTCAGAATCAATTCTGGTAATGGATGTGAAATTGCTGTGCAAATAAAGAGCTGAACAAATATATACTGCACTGTGTTCAGAAAAGAAGAGCTTTTCTGACAGTTTTGGGTCACTTATACTCTTTTAATGGTCTTTTCTTAGATCCTATGAGGTGATGACATCATGGTATAGGTTAAAACTTATTATTTTCTTTCCATACACAAGCACCTTAGACGCAGAGCTGTAAAAAGCATCCTCAAAATAGCTTTGTTAATTTTAAGCACAGAACAAACACTTAAAAATGTATAACTGACACTGCTTGTGTAACATCTAACTCACTGTAGCAAAGCCATTTTCCTTCTAGGAATCAGGCCAATTTTTAAGGTTATTTTCAAAGACCAGACACATTTATCAGGACTCTTCTTCAGAAACACATGTGGGGCTGTAAGCAATGTATTTCCTGGCTTCTGCATGAGCTAACCATCTGGAAAAGGCAAAGCTGTAATGAAACTGTGAGTTGGCTGTGTTCTTCCACATTTCTTTGCAATGCCAAGGCAAGGATGGAGCCCATCAGGCACCACTGTCATCCTCATAAAGTGGAGGGTTTTTTGCAGGCCCAGATGTATCTCAGGGTGGAGAGGAGGGATGGGGAATACTGCTAGACCTTCCTGGTCCTCCCTCACAGAATGGCCAGAGAGAAGTACAGAGAACAGCTCTTTTATTCTTCTTTAGAAATGATGATAATAGAGGACTAGTTGTTTTCTTCCCAAAAGCCTCCTTTGTCCTCTTGAAATCTATAACCACTGTATTAGTTTCCTGTTGCTGCTGTAACAAATTATCACAAACTTAGTTGCTTAAAACAACACAAATTTATTACCATACAGTACTGGAGGTCAGAAGTCCTAAAATAAAGGTCAGCAGGGCTGCATTCCTTCTGAAGGCACTAGGGGAGAATTGGTTTCCTTATCTTTTCCAGCTTCTAGAGGCTGTATTCCTTTGCCTCTGGCCCTCCATCATCAAGGCCAGTGGCAGAGCACCTTCAAATCAATTTCAATTGCTCTCTCTCTCCCTCTCTCTTTCTCTTTCTCTCTCTCTGTCACCTCTTCTTCTGTTATCATATCCCCTTCTCTGATTCTGACCCTCCTGCCTTCCTCTTATAAGGACTCTTGTGATTACATTGGGTTTGCTGACATAATCAAGGATAACCTTCCCATCTCAAGGTTCTTACCTTAATAACATCTGTGAAGACCCTCTTGCCATCTAATCTGGGGATTAGAATATAAACATCTTTGGGAGGCTCTCATTCTGTTCACCACAACCATCATTTTGATTCCTTTTATAGTTTTATCATGTATAAAATTAGAATAAGTGTATTTATCTCATGGGGATATAGTAAGTCAATGAGATAACCTAGATTAAGCAACACAGCAAAGCACATGCATGGTGGCTGTTAGAAGATCTACTCTTTGAAGAACTCTTAATTCAGAGGTGCAGAGACTAGAGTCTGTCTCCACTACAGACTCCGCCTGTGTGACCTGAACAGGCCACTTTGCCTCTTTGGCCTCAATTTCCTCATCTCTAAGTGTGTAACTTGAGTTTTCTCATCAGCCTATGAGAATTGGCAGTAATGACTCAAGTTTCAATATGACCCCACCTACAGAAGAAAGGACGGAAGAAAGAAACTTCCCCACAGTAGCATCCACTTATTTGTAGGAGTATTAAGAAGCTGTTTTGCATATATCCCTACATAAACTCTCTCAAGTCTTTCCACTCTGGGCCCCTTTGGTTTACTCTTGTCTAGCAAAGAAAACAGATAATATGAAGGGTAAGAAATAGTAGAAGATGTAAGACAACTATGATTGGGAATATTAGAGGGGCCAAAGCAAAGAATTTCATGGACCTTGCAAATAATTTTAAGGTAGTACTGTCAAAAAGAATGATCATGGAAAAATGTCATTGCTTCTGGAAAGGCAGACAGGACTGAAACCATTATTCGTAGTCATCATTCCTTTATCTTAACATGTTGCTTCTATACTGAGCTACTCTATCTCCTGTAAACGCTCCTAAGTTTAATTGGCCAACATTTTATCTGAAAGCACTCACAGATAGCATATTTCTCTTCAATATTTTCTCTACATCACTGCGTTTACTGACTGCATCTTTACAGAAGGATATCTTAAGGATAATTTATATCCTACCTTAAAAGAATTTGTGGCAACTTATGTGAAAACTTAAAAAAAAAAAAAAGGCGATGATATCAAGAGAGAAGTAACAAATGAGGTAGGAATAGTAGTAGAGCAGAAGCACAAATAACTTTGCTTGAAATAAAGGCAGAAGGAGGCTGTTGCATCTAAGTACAAAGCTGAATTCTGTGCTTCCTGGCAGTGCAAAGAAGTAAATGAAATGAATTAAACAACACTTTGCCAGAAGAGAAAAATTTTTTTCTAAGTCTAAATCTGACTTAGTTCTGCATCTCATAGAAGCCATTGAACAAAATAATGGACAATGGAAAGAGTCCTGAACGGAAGTTTTTACCAAATTAGGTTGCCTTATAACAATAATGTTGATGATGATGTTGATGGTGGTGGTCATGTTTTGGACAGAAAAATCTTTTTCCTATTGCTCAGGATTCCATGAAAAAGGATGAGCACTCCTAGCCTCTTGCCTTTTCCCTTAATTCTCTCCGTGTTAGAAAGGCTGAATGGGCGACAGCCACTGTCCACGTTCCTCAAATATGCAAAGCAAATCTATTAATGGTCTTGGGCATGAGGAATTTGGTCTCTTTTTTCTTTTTTCTCTATCTGGAACTGTAAGAGGCAGTTACATGGAAAAGTAGGCTAGCTCCGCCCACTCAAAAATATCCCAGAATAGTCTGTTCTAAGGTCTAGATTGGAGACTAGGGAATGGAGTGGGCAATCCCCATCTGACTCTTGTGCTAAGTTATGGTTTCTAAAGTGATGACATGTTTTTTTATGTTTACACTTTTTTCTCATTTCTCAATAGCTTCAAAATTCAAATGGAAAAGCAAAGTGATATTTATTTATTAGTATAACTTAAAAGTTATCCACCAAAATCTGCTTCTTCTTTTTCCATGGAAATAGAATTATAGCTGAGCAGATGGTTGCAGCCAACTGTGACCATGTGTCTAAGTTCATGGGTATAGAATGTTGAGCAAAAATGATGTGTGCAACTTCTGACTTATTCTCTCAAAGTTCCTTGGCCTGGGCATGTTCTTTCCTTTCCTTCCTCCTGGTTGGAAAAGGCAGAGTCAGGAGCATATTGAGGATGGAAGCGTTGCCCCATCAGCCTGGGTGTCTTTGTGGAGCAGAGCCCACCTACTTACATTAGACAAATGTCTATTCCTGAAACAATACATTTTTTGGTCTCCTCATTATACTAGCTTGACCTTTACCCTAAAACAGACTCCAAAAGTAATAAGAGCTAGCAATTCGTTATCTCTTATTATCATGTGCCACTCACTATACTGAGTACTTTGCATGCATTATCTCATTTGGTTCTCATAAAGATCTTATAAGGTAGAATCATTATATTCTCTTTACAGAGGAGGGAATTAAGACACAGGAAGGTTATATAAGCTCCCCAGATCACACGTCTAGCAAGGGAGCAGAGCCAGACTTCAAACCCAGTTTACCCCTGAGAATCTTAAACATCATGGCACATTCCCTTTTACAAGGGCTTGGAGCAGAGTGTTCAAGTCAGGGTTTCAGAGTGTCAGAATAAATGTAATTTGGGGATAGAGAATTTTTCAGGTTTGCCATGCTGTCCCTCTCAAATAACAGTTTTCTCTTCAGCCAAGAACAGGGAGGCAGTCAAGAGAGGAAGGATGAAAATTTTATTTGAAAGAGCAAGCAGAACCAGTCATAAGTGCTGAAGACAGTTTGCCATGGGTCTCTTGGGTTTCTGCACATTTTGCAAGCAGAGACACTGACTGCTTTTATTCTCAACAGTCTTTTCGAGGATATTTGTACAGTGAACAGCCTTGGAAGATAGAGTGTCTCCCTTCAGAGCAAAGTCTCACGTGTGTGTACCGGCCATTATAAAAGATTTGGGTTCCCTGAGTTCAGAGTTCCTTTCCTATAACTGTAGGTGAAGATGTTTGTCTTGCCTTGTGGGGAACAAGTGCAGATGCTGACACTCTGGCTACTGCTATTGTTGTAGGTAATAAACTGCCCTTTGCCTCTGACCCTGGAGTCTGACGTCTTTTTGCCAGCATCCATGAAACTGTGGCTGGCTAACTCATTAGCTTGAATGTGGGGTAAAAATCTCAAACCCTTCACAGTTCTTGAGACGAAGGTACAGTTTTCCATTCTTTTCTAAGTGCATGGACTCACTCAGTATTCTAAGATAGCTAGTCTGGATATACTACATGTCAGTTGATTCAATAAGAAGGGAAGTATCTTCAAAGACCACGGAAATTAATACCTTTCAAAATATTTATTTAGTCAGAATTTACTAACCTAATCCTGAAAGACACATTTCAGTCTGAGTTCTAAATCTCAATCCCTATAACCAGGTCATTCCTACAAGCTCCTCTCCTATCTCCAGTAAGAAGTTTTTTTCTCTCCTGGTCTGCCTTTTCTTGCTGTGAGTTGGTAGATCATTCTAGCTGAGTTCCTAAATATAACTTCAACCTAAAGTATCTCAGATTGTAAGTGCAGAAGCAAATGATGCCATTGTCCAGTGGAACTACTGTGCTAACAGAGAGGGACAGGTGTGAGGATTTGGGTTTGGGCTGCTAGAAGCATGGGGGTAGAGATGTTAACAAAATTGATAGGAGAATCACTAGACTTAGGAGGGAAAAAAGATTCATTAAGTTTTGTTCAAGGACAACTTAAGTGCTGGTAGGATCTTTTAACATGTGTATTACACTATACATTGTATAAAATATACTGTTGAAAATCACGGCCAGGAACTCAGAAGAAAGATCTATCTAGGCTACCTATTGAGTTACACACAATAATACGATTAGGTGAGTTATAAAGAGAGAGAGATACAGAAAGGGAAGGAAAGAGGACACAGAACCTTTAAAAAAAGTCTACTTGTAGAATTATAGAAGGAGGGAGAGGAACCAAGGATAATCAGAAATCAGGAAAATAATTAGGAGACTACAATGTTACAGAAACCAAAGTAAGCAAGTATCAAGGAAGGTAGACTTCTTGACTTAATAGAATGTTTGTCCACATAAAATTGGTAGCAGTTAAATGGAGACTGTGAAGGTTTAAGAAATAAGAGGTCAGTAAGGAAGTAAAGAAAGCAACTCTTAGCCAGCTGCTTTATTCAGATGTACGGCAATACAAGGAAAAAGAAGAAAAAAATGAAGTGGTAGTTTGATTCATTTTCCTTAGAAGAGAATGGATTATGCCTATATGCTAAAGAAACTGTTGCATTCAATGACTGAAGATGCAGGAAAAAGCAAAATACAAGAGTAAGAAAAATCTGAGTGGTTAGTTGAGAGAAAGAAACTTAAAAGTCAAGAAGTAGAAAACTGAAGATGATGTTAGACAATTTTAAGTCAAGTTGGAGATAATGTCATTGCAGAGTGAGATGAGGATACTACAGGGGTGGTGGTGGGGTAGAGATGAGAAAGATGGGTTAACCGAGACACAAGTCTATTTATCTATCTCTTATATAAAAGAAGTCCAGAGGTAGGCAGATAGGGTTTGTCTAGTGGCTCCAAGTCATGAGGGATGCTGGGCCATCCTATTTTTGCTTCATCATCCTAGTTTATGCCTTCTGTCTTCATGGTTCAAGATAGCTGCTGGATCTCTATCCATCACATCCATGTGCTGGCTAGAAGGTGAGGAAAAGCAGAAAGGCAAAAAAAAAAAAGGCTCTTTCCAGGTGCATTAGGTCTCTTTCAGCAGCCATCTGGAAGTATCACACAAAAGTTTTGCTCTCATATATTTGGCCAGAACATACATTAAGCTACACCTATCCACGAAGGAGGCTGGAAAATATAGTCCTTTTATTCTCAGTGTGACCAGAGAAATGTTACGGTTCTCTTACTAAGAAGGAAAGGCAAATGATATTGGTGTAGGTAATTGTCAGTCTCTGCCATAAACATGGTAAAACTTTGGGGTGAAGCCAACTATTTCAGTTTTGCCACTTTTTCTAGCAAGACTGCTGCTTATCAAGAAAACAAAGTGTTTGGCCCGGGCTATGGATTAGAGTGGCAGTTACCAATAAGGAAGTGAGCAATTCCAGAATACAAGCAAAAATACTGCTGAAATCCTAATACTGCAGTCCAGGCTAATGGCCTGACCAAGAATAACGTGTACTCAAGGGTCTGGAGATCACAATGAAGGCGAAGAGCTAGTTGAATGAAGAAGAGAGGATTGGGAAAGTGGAGAGAAGAGGCTCTGATTAGAAGAGGAAATTTCAAGTTGACAGAAGTCAGGCAGTTACAAATGCTCAAAGTCTGAGGTGTGGCTGTACTTGAATGGAAAAATAGGTTATTATAGTTGATGTATAGGAGCTATGGAAACAAGGCTAGAAGGGTCATTCAAAAGAATGATGTCGGGAGATCAAAGTGGAAAGGAACATTCAACTGGCGACTAAAAACCAAGATATTCATCAAATCAACGGTACACAAACAGAATGAGAAGGTTTGGTATCAATGTGCAGATTTACCTCCAACTGAAAAGAGGCTGTTTAGCTGTCACAGGGAAATAGTAATGGCAGACATTTTTTGAGTACTTGCTATGTGGCAATCAACAAACTGTTTTATTTTTTAATATAAAAATGATTTTAAATAAACTTTGGGATTAATTTTAGATTTACATAAAAGTTGTAAAGATATAGAGTTCTTTTATTTCCTTCATCCAGGTTCCTGTAACATTAATGTCTTACATAACCATGGTACATTGATCAAAACTACGAAATTAACATTGGTACAATGTGTTTGTGAGAATACCAGAGCTGAGGTGTGCTTGTCATAGCATCCTATCAGGGAGGACACGCTATCGCGATTATCACTGGTGATGTTCACCTCGATCACTTGGTTAAAGTAGTGCTGGCCAGATTTCTGCAATGTGAACTTATTATTTTTTTCCCTTTCTGTACTATAGTCTTTGGAAGCAAGTTGCTGAGTCCAGCCCACACTCAAGGGGAGGGGTATTAAGCTCCATCTCTTCGAAGGCGTAGTATCTACAAATATTATTTGGGATTCTTCTGTAAGGAAAATTTGTCCCTTCTCCCTCATTCACTTATTTATTCAATCATTTATTTATATCAGGATGGACCCATGGATATTTATTTTACTATTTGGGTTGTAATCCAATGCTATCATTATTTATTTTGTTACTCAAATTGTTCAACTTTTGACCATTGGGAACTGTTTTTACACAAATTATTTATTGAATCCTCCAACAATCCAGTGAGGCAGGTATTACCAATATCCTTATTTTTCAGAAAAGGAAACTCAGGCTCAGAAAGTAAGAAACTGGGCCGGCCCCGTGGCTTAGTGGTTAAGTGCGCACACTCCGCTACTGGCGGGCCGGGTTCAGATCCCGGGCGTGCACCGATGCACCGCTTCTCCGGCCATGCTGAGGCCACGTCCCACATACAGCAACTAGAAGGATGTGCAACTATGACATACAACTATCTACTGCGGCTTTGGGGAAGAAAAAAAAAAGTAAGAAACCTTCCCAATGATTCATCTTATATATGTTGAAGCCAGGAGTCTGACTCCAGAGTCTGTGTGCTTAGCTTGTCTATGCTGCTTTCAAAAGGAAAGGGTGCTCTACAAATGTCAGCGATAAGATACCTCTTTTTAGAGGCGAGATAAAAGATTTTGAAGGGCTCCATCATAAAAGTGAAGTAGTTGCAGAAGCGATGAACTTCCAAAGGGACAGTATGTAGAGAAAGAACCACAAATGGTCTGAACCAAACCTGCTGTCAGGTGGGAGGAGGGGAAAGAAGCTAACAAAGGAAAGTGCAGGTTGCAGGACAACTAATATCATGGAAGCGATGGGAAGTAAAAAGTTCACTGGGGGTGCAATCATTTTGGGTGTAGGGCCATAGAGAATCAGCCTATGGTTAAGAGAGTTAAGTGAACTTCAACAAAGCAGTATAACAGAAGAGTGGAAAACAAAACCAGGTTTCAGGAGACCAAAAATTGTTTTAGAGAAAGGAAGTAAAGAAGTAATTTAATAAGAAAAGGGATGCAGGATCAAGTAACTTTTTTGCAGGATGGAGAGAGACCTGTACACAGGGAAGCATAAAGACAGACAAGGAGAGAAAAGGCTCTGAAGGGAAATGTAGGAGCCAAGTGCATGAGAACTGGAAAGGAAGGATGTTAATCTTGGAGTTAGGGGAACCTCGCCTCCTCACATGTTGGAGGTGAGCCTGAGAGACCAAGGAGCATGGTATTGTTGAAGTACAGACACACTTAGGATGTGTTATGGGTTTTTGATGGTCTCAATTTTATTAGTAAAACTGAAAGCAAGGTCGTCTGCACACACTGGGAGAAAAACGAGAGGTATTGCCTAGTGCTGTGAGTAGCTAACATCCCTAGGTCACCGTTGGGCAGGCTTGGTGAAAAGGGGGCAAGTTGAAGTCATTCATGCTGATAGAAGCCATTTGACTGAGTGAAAGCAGAGATCATAAATACAATTATCTGGATTTTTACTTGATTTTTTTCAGATCAAATAGTTAAAACTGACTATTTTATGTAATTCTTAGACAAGATTCAGTGTTAGTCTTTCTAAAATGTTCAGAACTAAGTATGATGCTAACTTGCTATGTTTATATTGGGTTGTTGAGAAAAATATCTGATTGTAAAGGATAAACATAAAACTAATGTAAAAATACTTGTTACTAGTATGAAATTTGTTTTTCTCAGGAATTCTTCTTCAAGCAATTTTAATTGCAGAATTCTTGGTGAGTGTCTAGCAGTGATGAATTTAACGCCAAAGGCTTAACGTGTCATTTATATTTATTAGCACAGGTTTGGGCAATAATTTTTCTAATCTAAGCACAAAATATAACTAACGACTATTTTCAAAATTCCTCATAAATATTATTAAAATATTATCTATTAAAATGGAATTTTAGATTTTAATCTAAGATACTAACATCACTACAGCACTGAAAATACAAGGTTTAAAAGAACAGTCCATTTCAGAAGCATTTTAATCTATGAAGTTACTGGAAGTATGTTTTTTATATTCAAGTAAAGGCCAAACTATCCAGGTGAAGAACTTTATAAGTTTCTGAATTACTGACTTAATGTATCCTTAAATATTACAGATTGCCTTCATCTAAAATAGTTAAAATACTATACTACAAATACTAATTTCCTTTACATGGACCATAAAGAAGAATTTACATTAAAACATATTATTTATACTTGGTGATTATTTTATTACCATACATATTTTTGTATACAATTTTGTTTGATAATAAGGATATTATAAATCATATTTTAAACAAAAATGTAAGCATGGCATATGTAAGCAGTAACATTTTGAAGGAAAGTGAAAAGCCATGAGAACATTTACCTTAAATTTCGTAATACTGAAAAACACTAGGTTTGTGCATAGTAACGATGAAAAGCTTCATAATACATTAGAACACTGGTAATCTTAGGTACTCTAAGAACCACATGGTGCAGGAAAAATTCAAATTAGACACATCCATAGCCTTAGAAGTGCACATCAATCAAGAATAAACCCCTCAATACAGCAGTATGCAAAGCATTCTTTCTTTCTTTGGCACTTAGCAATACAGACAAAGGTGTATTTGGTTTAATGTGATTTTTATTATTCTTAGATAAATTTTAGTTATTTTATATAGATAAAAATATACAATATTGCTTTAAAAATTTTTAATTTTATAGTACGTGTATAATTGATTGTCATCATATTCACAATTTAAAAAGCCTATTTTTACACTAAACAATTCATCCAGTAACCTGTAGGAGAGACTAACAAAAACGGTTTATATGAAGACTTTTAATGAAAGGTTTAAATGTAAAAATGGATTATTATTCTAGACATTGATCTAAATCTCTACTGGTACCTCATGCTGGAAACAAATTATGAAATGTTTTAGACAAATTTGTTTTTTTCAACACTTAAACTGATTCTACAGATTCAAAATTTTGACTAAAAATGCATAGAACTGACATATTTTGTCTGAAGCCACTTTTATATACATTAATTTACCAAAAAAAGAAAAGAAATGGAAAATGTATTTTAATATTACCTCTCAGTTTGGGATCTCATCACGTTTTTATATAATACATACAAAACGTGTCTATGCCCTTCAGACCTCATATCTGAATGAAAGAATGGCAGATGGTAGCACTTTTAAGTCACCTGAGGACAGTAAAGTTAGTAGGGTGATTATTTGCCTTACTGGTAATAAAGGTCATTATATTATAGAAACAACCTGACGTTTGGAATCAAGAGAACTGCATGGTTGTCTTTTTCTTAATATCAACTTAAAAGCAGTTGGATTCATTATTTGATTTCTTAGAAGGACTGATATTTAAATTATTTAAGTGCATATATAAAGTATGGACTATTTTTAAACAAAAGATTGAAAATATTTCGCAAGTAGTTTTGTTCAGTATAAACTATACAATGCACCATTCATTTCACTTGTAACAATACTTTGCACCAACCATTGCTATATTCAATCTTAACACTCCTCAAATATGAGAAAAACAAATAGTTTCCACTGTACTAAGTGAAATTTATAAAGTCAACATACTATATCTTAAAAGATTATAGATCTAAAACAGTTTTTAAAGAATTTATACACATTGAAATGGGTGCTTTGTTTAAAGAGCCAGAAACAAATCTGCTTCTCTTCATTGCAAGTTAATAAACATGGTTGCATTTAACAGCAGATTTTCCACACTGCAACATTCAACTATTATGGTGGAGATTTTAGTAAAGGTAACTGGTGGTATATCTCTTTCTTCTGAAAACACTGTTGAAATTTCAGTGCTGTTGTCTTAATGTTTATATAATAATTAAGAAATAATTTGGAAAGACAGTTTACTTTCAAATTTTTTCAACATAAGGCACAGAGCAACATTTAAAGTCCAGAAGCAACTAGATTATGTAATAAATAATTATCTTTTCAATCATTATTTGTCCTTTACCTGAAGAAAGTGGGTAAGTGCAGTTAAAACATGCCTGGACCAATAAAAATGATTGAATTTAAGAAATAAAAATAATATTTGTGTGCAGAATGTTATTAATTTAAAAAAGAAAAAGTACATTTTATATAAAATATACATCCTACAGCATTACAGGTAGAAAAAACCGTGAGGCACTTACATTAACAATGGAGGAGGAAAGCATTGAGATTACCTTTTTATAAAAGCACCAAACCATTTATTTTAACATCTGAGATAAAAGCAGAAGTTAATAACATAAGGAGATAATTTAGTTTTATAACTTTGTATTTGGAGGACTAAGAATTCAGAAGTTGACAACTCAAAGTATTTCATTTTTAGTCTGACAGAAATAATTTTCACAAAGAAAATTTTCTGATTTTCAAGTTCCCCTGAATCAGTTTTGTATGTTGTGTGGTGCTCAGAAGAACGTGAAAGGTAGATGCTATCTCACTCCTCTGTGGCAGCACGCTTCCTATTTTAACGACTGTAGTATATGTACTTTTGATATTATGTTTTCAACTCCTTTTCAAAAAACATTAAAATTTGGTTTGGAATAACACTGTGGGCAACATGCATCAGTGCCTCCACGTGAACTTGCTGATGTCCAACACTGACAGTTTTATTACTCTGTAATCTTTTGCAAACTAATTTAATACCAAAAGCAAGGTGAAAATCGGGCTTGGAATTACAGGAATCCATCGGATGTCAGATCAGGGAAGGGTCTGGCTTCTGATGGATGATGAAGGGGCTGAAGATGTGTGGTATTCTGAGTGTTACTGAATTCAGCTGGATAGGTTTCATTTAAAACTCCTCCATTCTGAAACTGAAAACAAAAATAGCAAAGCAATTTATTAGAATGAATCTTTTAAAATATCCTAAGCCATTAAGTAATAAAAAATATTTTTAAAATCATCATCATGCATGTTTTTAACTTCAAATTCTTTTACTGTTGCTAAATTTTAAATCATTCAACAAAGACATCCTGAGCACATACGATGTATTAGCTGCATGTATAATCTTTTGGTTTCTCCATTAGACGGTACAGATGATGTAACTGTCTCAATTCAGATTTGGCATTCCAGACCTTAAGAGAGTATTTGACCAATTAAGTGCCTTCGGTCTGGACAGGAATTGATGGATCAGAGAGTACCAGTCATGAATCCCAGTTATATATTCTCTGCATAAGTAGGTTTGCTTTGACCAGACTTCATCTCAGTCAAGTTCTGGGTACCAATGAATTGATTACATTCAAGACTACCACAATGGACTGCAGATGACCTAGGACTTCTCCAAAAGAGGACAGTTCTGATTTGCTACAGGTTTCTTAATATTCCCAAAATATTACATGCTTGGTATGATTTCCTGAACCATAGGCTTATAAGTTCCACTAAAATTACTATCCTAATTACAGAATCAAGTTACCAAAATAAAATGCTCTTTCTTGCCTTCTTATAATGAAATTAGTCTGGTTTCTATAACTGCAACTAGAAAAAAAAAAGTGGGAGGAAGGACACGGAGATACATAGTTCTATAGGGTTTTACAGATTATAGAGCCTTTATACTTTAGTATATAGTTAGTGAAAGTCATGGGAACTTTCAAACAAATTAAAATCATACCATTAATTGCTTCAAATAAAATCTACCTTTCTAATCAAAACAGTGATTACTTCAAAGAGCCTCCAAAACATATATTAAATATATAGTAAAAATCACATAATCTAGATCATCAATGAATGGCAACTTTGTTGAGTCTTCAAATGGAAGGTGGTATTATTTGCCCAGAGAACGGTAGGTTTTAATAAATTACTCTCATCAATCATAACACAATGCATGTCAGCAACTCTCTTTAAATATATTGTCTAGAGCAGTGCTGTCCAACAGAAATGTAATGTGAGCCACATATGTAATTTTAATTTTTCTAGCAGCCACACTAAAAAGTGAAAGAGGTGAAATTAATTTAATATATTTCACTTAACCCAATATAGCCAAAATTTATCACTTCAACATGAAATCAATAAAAAAGATATTTTAAAGTCTTCACGATTGGTGTATATTTTACACTTACAGCACATCTCAACTGGGACTAGCTACATTTCAAATGCTCAGTAGTCACATGTAGAGTGGCTACCCTGGGGGAATACACAGGGCTACAGAATTAGACCGTAATTTTAACTATTACCTTTTTATCTTATTACTCATAAAGAAATAATACAAAGTAGCAGGGGATAAAACACTGTAAAGAATTCATGTGCTAATGCAAGCCCCATTCAAAATGTAATTTTACATCATTAACTTCTCTACAATTTACTTTACTCAAGAGTATATATGTTAGGTTACCTATCCATGCTTATTTCATGGCAATGTTATGAGATAGACTGTAAATGGATATTAAATTTTAATATAATTGAAGGATGTCAGGAATGAAAATAAGAAAAATCTTTACTGCCATTTTCTATTAAAAAGCTCATAAACAATCAGGCACACCAAATGTATGAAAAAAAAAAGCCAGAAAAAAACAATTAAGGATAAAGATTCAAGCAACATTTTTAAATTACTATAATACACAGTAAACAGAGAACAATGAACTTAATTTTAGTCAGGATTTTCTTCAAAACTAAAACACACTTTAAAATGAACTAAATATTTTCTAATCATAAATGCAAACATGATATACTCCTGGGTGGCCATAGAGAGCAGATATCATCATGTTAACTTTTTTTTTTAAAGTGATTATTTTTAGATTTAGTTGAAATATGCTTGCTGCTAGAAGGGTTCTGATGACATGTTTAAACAATAAAAATACAATATCAAGTTTGAGTCCTATGCTAGAAAGCCAGCTGAGTTATCTGTTTTTAAGAATGCCAGAAAAAGAATTCCACCTTAAAGGATAAAATGAGGATCTAGCAGATAACTTGGAGGGAGTGCCAGAAGACACTGAGGAGCCTAGGACTGAATTTTGGGGATCATCAAGGGTAAACCACATATAAAAAAGAATTGAGCTTTGAAGAAATTATTTTTAAAAATATATTTTTGAAGTCAATTTTTTAAAGGCCATATAATTTTAAAGAATTAAATATAAAGCAAAGTCTCTAGTCTAAACAATACACAACTAATTTCACCTGGTAACTGAAGGGCATATTCATGTTACATTAGCCCTTGATTTCTTTCTCCTTTATGATTCAGGTGAATATGATATACGTGTATTAGTAACATACTGGAAAAATACTGGCTTATAAAAAAAAGTAGGAGTCACAGACAATTAGAAATGCTCTCTCACAGGAATGCTACAGATAATAGATTAAAATCAGTCACTGACATAAAAAATTTCTAACTCATGTCTATTTGTAATGTAAGAATCACTGACAAGAGTTTATTTAGTTTGACGAAACTCTTACCTTGTTTAAAAATGCCTGTGGGCCTGGCACTGTTGGATTGTACTCCATCTGAGGCACGAGCACTGCATCTGAGTACATTGACACAGCCCCAGCATAACATGTCTGAGGAGTTCCTATGGTTGACTGTGGATTTAGTCCATGCTTTTGGTTTTCAGGAACTTGTAAACATGTGACAAAATCTTCTAAATTAGAAGTAGTAGTAGGGTATGGGGATGGTTCAAAATTCCCTATGGGAAAGTCTAACTGTGTACCCTCGGAATGTGGTAACATAGACTGATTACAGGGAATAAAGTTCTGTGTATAAGGCATAGTATCAATCTCAGATTTGTAGGGAAACTCTTGATTGGTCCCAGGTAAGTCTGGAAAGACATTATACTGTTGCAGGTCTTGTTGAGGACAACTAAAAGGCACGGTTTGGTTAGAGTTCCAATTTGCAAACATGCCACTAACTTGCATATGCTTTATTTTCTGACACAGCTGTTGCTGTTGCTCCACTGCTAAGTGCTTTTGATGGTGCTGTAGCTGCTGCTGCTGTTCTAACTGTAGGTGCTCCTGTACCATACAGCTTGAGTTCAGAGCCATGGGTTGTTGCTGTTGGTAACCTGAACACACCACGGTAGACTTATTTAAAGAATCTTGGACGTACGTCAGGATTTCATCTGTTATGTCAATGTCTCTCAAGTCATCCTCACCAGAAAAGTCAGTTCTGAAAAATTCCTCATTCTGCTGCATGTATTTGATATCTTCATAATCAATGCCTAGGTGTTTCATAATGCTGTACAAGTCACTATTCTTATTATCTTGAAAGAGCCCTGCATGACCTTCAGAGAGTATTGGGTTTATTTCCTGAGACTGACCAATTTGCTCATGTTTTAGGATATTATCATTTCCCATTGGTGCAATACTGTCTTGCCAATTATTGCCGTCATTCATAGATTCGTTAAAAACATTTCTTTCAAAAGGTACACTACTTGAAGCAGGATAAAGATAAACAGACTCGTCTTGCTGCATCATAGCACCCAGGATGGAACTGGGATGGAGAGTTGACGTGGTAGCAGAATCTCTTCCACTAGCACCGTTTTTACTTCTTATTGGTAAGGGATCCATCATGGGAGGAAAAGGGCTGGTTATCTCATACAACACAGCTTCTCCAGTGGTAAACATAAAAGGCAACTTCATATTTCGTTTTCGTAAATGCTCTGTTCCTTCTTCATCTCTAAAATTGTGTATGAGAAAGTTTGTATATATTAGGACGAGTTGTATCAAACATTTTTAAATATTAAAAAAATACACTATTTTGACAAATTTTTCAGACAAGCAAATTTAAATGATTTAGAATTTGTCCAAAAACTTTCTACAGTCATTAATTCCAGCTCAGGTTACATCCCTACCTGACATCCTGCAGAAAAATAAATTCTATGTGGAATCGAGATCTAAACATAAAAACTAACTGTAAGAATTTAGCAATCTGAATGGGAGAAGCATGTCTAAATAAAACATAAAACCCAGAAACTATACAGGAAAAGATTGGCATAACTGACAATATAAAAATTAAAAATTTTTGTATGGTGAAAAGAATTCATAAATCAAGTTATGGCACAGAGAAAATATTCATAATATATACATTTATAATTTCATATGTATATAATTTAATATCCATAAGAGGTAAAGAGCTTCAATAAGTCAGAGAGAGAGGCAAACAACTCAATAGAATGAGTATTCCAAGAAACTTAAAAGTCACTGCTTGCTTAGAAAACACAGGCTAAACAAAGCATTGTTCTATTTTTACTTTATTCTACAGATGGCATTAGCTTTTCATCTTTGCTTCACATACCCAGGACAAAACCCTGGGATTTTCTTTGATTATTCTCTTTCTGTAGCTCTACATATTTAGTTCTTCAATAAAGTTTGTCAATTCTGTCTTCTCAATGTCCTTCACCTATGCCTTCTTCTGTCTGTAGATACTATTTGAACTTTTCAATTTTTATTTCCAGAGTAAATTCTCTTAGGCTGTATTTTTAAGTTTTCATGTAAGAGAATTTATAAAAGAAAGTGTTGTTAAAATAAAAAACAAAAACATGAAACATTCTGTCTTTGTGCTTACGTTAGAGGTCTCTGAGTTGCAATGATATAATCTGGTCTTCCGTTTTTATAAACTAAGCGTGCATTAGATTGGACCCAGGCCCATCGATTGTCTTTCGTAAGAAGTCTGAACACTGTCATGCCACTCTCTCCAGTCTTAATCACTAAAATAAAATAAAAAAATTAAATTATCAAACCCAAAATCAACGTAGTAAAGAAAATCTCTGAAACAAAGCCCCTCTGACATATTTCTGAATGTATTTCATTTATCACCAAAGATGATAAATATCATCACAACTTTAAACACAGTATATTAATATGCATGGAATTAGTTCTTTAACATTATTTTTTCCTATTTCAGACAATTTATTATTTAAAAGGTGGGACGATTAAGTCAGTCAGCCGATTCCAGTAACATGAAACTAGAGAGAGTATAGTTTGGGGGAAAAAAGATAAAAATTGTTTTCATTTTAAAAAAGGAACGTTTTCTATAGCTTAACATTTTACTATAAAATTTTAAAGTATAATCTAGATTAACATAGATTTATGAGTTAATAACGATGCCATTAAAAAATTCCTGAACAAACATGGGACAAAAATGCTCATTTTCATAGTAATTAAACTACTATATTCCCGTGTGACAGCTATAGAGTAGTTAATGAATGAAGTGTGTAACTCAGATTAATCATAATGTATGATGCTGAGTGGAAGTTTATCCAACTAGTTTCCTTAAATACGTCACATTACATAATTTGAAACATGTACTAGAGTGTATGCCGTTTTTACAGACATGTTCTTAAGGAACTACAACTTACTCCGGAGATGGTACTCGGCGCAATAAAGCATATCAGCAGCATGAAGAAACTGATATCCTGATCCTCTCTTGCACAGCTCTGCTTCCGTATAGCCTAAAATAATTGATCCTCTGTTTAAAAGAAAAGGTAAAACAAGAATGAAATTAAAATTTATCATGAATGAAGTAACCAATATAAATTTGCTGCTTATATGCTGTTTTCTGTGCTGTTTCACTTGACATTCAGAATTTCACATCAGCAGGCAGAAACAATTAACCACATTTACATAATTGCTCTCTTTTGCTTATGGCTGAAAATTTCAGTTTTAGACTATTTTCCTCTCCTGAATAAAGACCATGAAAATTAGTATGGCTAAAGAGGAACCTAACAGGGTAGATTATGCAGGTGAAACAAAATCTTTAATAAAAATGTAGAATGCTTATCCTCCATTTTGAGGACAGAGTTTTTCAAACGTGTCTGCATTCCCATATTAGAAAGGAGAAAAGCAATGGTATGTTTTGATATATGAATACTAATATCACAGTCTACTTCATAATTCTCTCCAAGTTACTAAACTTCTAGGGCTGAAGATCAACCAAAGTTTGTACAATTTAACAATGTAAATCAAACCAACAATGTCATCAGGAAACTGAATCTTAACTGATATAAGCATATCATCTTTATGAAACAAAAATTGTGGCAAGTACTGTGAAACGTTATAAAATAACTAGATTTGTGAGTCTGATGAAATTATTTTGTTTTAAAAGGCTATAACTTAAAAAGTAGGAATAATAGCTAATATAGTAATAAACAATATTATAATCTACACTATACTTTCTACATGCTAAGAGAGACTTACTGCAACAAAACATACTTTTGACGAAATTAAACTGAAAAAATGTTACTTACTTGGCATCACAACCAATAGGTGAAAAGTCTAGTTTGTGTTTGGTTCTAAAGATGAAATTTTTGGTTCGGATTTCAAGGATGGATGGTGGCTGAAGTGGAGTAGCTATTGCAAACAAAGCCAACTGAGGTGGAAGTATTGATCCATCTTTCCCTTTCTTGTTTTGTCCATGAAGATACTTTAACCTCCCTTGGAAATTCATTGCCTTAAAAAAACCAAAAACAGTCCATTAAAATGAACACTTTAAAACTGTTCCTTTTTAAAAGGCTCAATTATGTCATTTTCAGTGTTCTTGATAATTCCATAAAAGTTCCTAAGGCTGACAAATGCTACTTTCATTCCTTTCTCCACAGGAAGCCCTGTGAAAGGATCCCAAAAGGTGGTTCGAGGTCTACCCTAAAGGGTCTGATAAGTAAACCACTCCTTGCTTTTTAATGGTCATGACAAAAATACCTGTATCATTTTCTGAGTTTGCAATTAATTGCCCTATCATTCACATCCAACACAGCTCCTTGCACACTGGGCAATCAATACATATTTCTTGAATGAATGAATGGTGATCAAGTCATCAAGTATACATTAATTTTCAAATATACTGTAAGCTATATTTTATATTCTATAGCTCACAGTATATTCCATAGCTCATGGTAATCTTTTATATAGAGATAAAATACAATTTTATTAAAACACTAAAATGAATCATGAAATCACGTAAAGAATGCAGAACTCTATTAGAGCAAAAATAAAGAATACTTTTAGCAGACAGGAAATCAAGACAATTTAAACATGAACATTATCAATTTAGTTGCTTAAAACAGTATTAATCAGGCCGAGGGATAATTCTGACATCATATAATAGCAGCACAAGAAAGAAAAGATCCGATTACACAAAGAAATTCCATCTCAGAAATACGTACTAATTGATCATCACTACTAGGAAAACTATTTGAAAGCACAATTCTAACTCTGGGTCAGCAAAATTATTTTCAGAAATTAATCAACAAAAATTATTGTTTGCTAATGTTTAAGATTTGATTATCTGTTTAAAATTATTGATAATTTATAAAAGTAATATGCAACATGCTTTGTATTCTCTTCTCTTGTGCCTGGTGGAGTACACTATCTTAAGGATACAGACAATTGAGAGGATGGACCATCTCCACTCTTGGGTATCCTGTCTAAGCCGCTCCCTGGTTATCCCACTAAGGTGTTCAGACTACACAGGAATATCTCATACCAGCTGATTCTGCAATCATGAATATACAATGATTTGTCTACATGGCAGTTCTTCTAGCCATGTGAAAAAGGCGATGATAACTCTTCTGTCTAGCAGGCATTAACTCCAAAGAGGGTAAGCTTCTGCTGCTCAAGAAGGGCTACAGAGTTCTCTATCTTGTACCTAGGAAGTCCTAAAAATATGCCACATACAACGTTCCATGTTATTTCACTCAGGCTTTGTTACTGCATGCTAAAGGATAGAGATTTTGAGTTATGGAAGATATTAAAAAACCTGAAATAAAAAGTTACTTTCCTTTATCAAATTATTTGATAAAGTGGATTTTAAAAACCAAACTCAAATATAACCAAAGAAAATTGGTTTCACTTTTCTTTTTCATTTTCTAAAACTTAATAGTAAATGCCAGTATCATAAGATTTTGCACCTTACCAGAAAACCAGATGAATTATCCAGCAGACACCTCAGTCGGCATATAAAGCACCTCTCCATAAAAGAAGAGTTTTCTGGAGGAAGCTGGTCTGGGTTATAATAGATTGCTGGCTGTGGGAGGCCATTAGTTTCTGTAGAAATGATAGCAACACAAATTTACTTTCCATTTTCTTATAAAATGAAGTGTTTAAGTAGCCGAAATCAGTGCTAATTTTCTAAACTGGAGTCTGTATTCTGAATACAAAAAAATAATCATTTTCAAGAGGAGCTAATGAAAAGAACCTAAAACACTGAATATTACTTTTACTACATAGAACTTTACATACTCAGTTTTGTTTTTATTTCTATTGAGCTATCACTGTCAATAATTACCATATTTTCTAATGCCTTTTTTTCTTTTTAATGCTTTTACAGACATCTGAAAACACGGCTTGCACGGAGAAAAGTTTTTTTTTTATACTTGCCGATTCTAGTTTGCTTTTTTATTTGGTGCATTTTAAACACAAAACAATTTATACACACTCCAGTATCAACCTTGTACATTCCTTCCCATCTTTTACAATAGTGTAAGATTTATTTTTATAAAATATGTTACTGAGTATGGCAACACTTTCTCGCCTGAAGTTCATCAATGTCTGTCATCTGTCAAAACACTCCTTAGGTGATCAGGCTCTTTGTGACCTGGCTCTGGTCTACAGCTACACACTCAGGTCCTTCCACTTCTTCCCAACCTTCACCATGGAGTTCTATGCCCCTAAATGTCGTCCGCCTCCTTTCACAGAATTATATTAAAAAATCACAAAGACCATCTTTTGGTAAACATTCTTACCATCAACTCTTTGTCCAGAGTCTATACGCTGTGAAGGGTTTAATGCCCAGTGTAGCTGACGCTGAAATTCAGCTCGGTCTTCAGTATGGATAAGTTCATACACACTCTGATGTATGACATCAGACTAAAGAGAAAAAGATACAAGGAAATTTAAAAAAAACTAATGATTTAAAAAAATGTGGCTTACTAAAGTAATTTCAAAACCTCACTAGATTAGTGGGTGCTTGTTAGTTGTGAAGAATACAGTCAAATGACTGCAAAGCTCTCCAGTCATCCGGGATAGGAAATGCTGGCAAGAGACCTGCACTGTAACTGAGAAGCCAAAAGTTACTTGCCATCATTTTCCTACATGAGTGCTCTTCAGTGAAATAAGTCACCTCCCCATTCCTTAATAGCAACACATTAAGTTCTGCTTATTTTTATCTATTTATTGATCTTTTAAATTTTACTTCTTTCACGAAACCTTGTCCGAACATCCAGTCATCTTTGACTTCTCTAAGTGTCATAGTATTATGTATTTCCTTCACTGTTCTCTAATAATTTTCTTTATATTAAATTTTTACTTCTAATAGACTCCACAGGAATAAAGGATTATGCCTTCACCAGGTCAGAATCCTTCCTCCACCTCCTGCCTCTCAGCATTTACTATAGTGCTGAGCTCTTAGCCCTTAAACCAGAATTTTTCTAACTTTTTTTATTGCAACTCATGGTAAGAAACACATTTTCCATCCATCACATGTGTGCATACACACACATATACACAAATGGAAAAAAGTTTCACAAAATACTTTTTTTGTGATGATATTGTATATTATATCTTATTCCTTTCTAAGGAACTAAAAAGAATGGTTGATGGTGATCCACTATATCAATTTCATTACTTACTAATGAGTCACAACTTGGCAGTTTTAAAAATTGTGCCTTAGGGGCCGGCCCCGTGGCCGAGTGGTTAAAGTTCCACAAGCTCTACTTCAGTGGCCCAGGTCTGGGCATTCAGATCCTGGGTGAGGATCTACTCCACTCATCAGCCATGCTGTGGAGGCATCCCATATACAAAATAGAGGAGGACTGGCATAGATGTTAGCTCAGGCCCAATCTTCCTCAAGCAAAAAAAAAACAAAAAAAAAGAGGAAGATTAGCAAAGGATGTTAGCTCAAGGCGAATCTTCCTCACCAAAGTAAAATAAAAATAAATAAAAATTGTGCCTTAAACCACCACCAATGCCAGATACGAATGGTTTCTTAAAGAATATCCAGGCTATGTGAATATATGAGGAAAAAAATAGATTGAGAAATAGCCAGTCTCTTTGATTTCTTAACTGTTATGAATCACATTATCAAATAATGATTAAGACAGTTATGTAATTAATTAAATTTCAAACAGGCTTTTCCAAGGATATTAGTATATTTTCTTTAAAATTCAAAAATACTGAAAGTTAGGCTTTGTGGCAGTAGCCAGATTCCACTACTTTAGCCTAAACTTAAATCTCCCTATGAACTTAATCTTCTAGCATTAAACCATCTCTCTGCCATCCACTACACAACTGCCAGAGTTATCATCTGAAACACAGATCAGAACACACACATTCCTTTTAACAAAAACACCCTTTAGTGGCTTCCACTAGAAATATAACATCGTTTAAACTTCAGTCTACATAACAGTATAGACAGTGCTATTCAAATCAGCAGCCTTGGCATCACCTGTGAGCTTGTTAGAAATGCAAGTTCAGGGGCCCCTCTATGACCTACTGAATCAGAATATCTAAGAATGAGGCCCAAAGATTTTATGAAGTTTTATCAAGTTCTTCAGGTGATTCTGATGCACATTAGAATTTAAGAACTATTGATAGGTAAGAATAGCTAGCATTCAAGTGTACTTACAAACTGTTCTCAAACCATATTGAACGTTCTTATCCCTCAAATATGCCAAATACCTTACAACTCCATTTATTCACCATCCACTCAATAACGTTAAACCAGACTCATTCACCTCCTTTAAGGACTGCCAGAACACTGCTTACAGTACTTCTATCTTTTCTTCCCTGTGTTACCTCCATAACTGTCAACCCATCTAAATCCTACACTTTCTTTAGGTTAGCTTAAATGCCACTTCCTTCAGGAAAGTTTCCATAACCAATTAAGTCAGAATTAAAGGAATAAGCTATAGTATTTTGCTTGTACTTTTACACATCACCTCATTCATTTCATAGCTGACATATGCCCTTCAGTATCTATAACTAACTTAATAGCAGATATTCCCTTGTCTATTCCCATCAAAACCCTATCTGCCCCTTACGGAAGTTTCTTATATATAAGAGTTCCTTAATAAGTGAAAGAAGGCAATATCCATGCATCACATAAACATTTAAAGAAATTATAATGCAGTAAATTAACAGTATAAAATATATAGCTGCAAATATTTTATTTTTTATTCTATAGCATATATATTTTAATTCATATTTTATATATGTAAATTACCAATTGTATCCCTAAAGTATAAGATTTATAAGAAGTAGAAAGTTAATTTTCTAAAAAAAATTTTTTTAAATGACCTAAGAAAAACATATTTACCTGCTGAAACCCTAGGTAATCTTGTATAGTAGAAGAAGCATAAAAGACCAAAGCATCTGTAGTGACAACCAACACAAAGCCATTCAGAGCCTACAAGAAAAAGTTATAAAATTAGTAATGTGACTAAATAACAATATTGTCACTCATAAATACTGACTTCAGTTAAAGCTGTTGCTTTTACTGCTGAAAAAATCTTCTCTTTAAAATGATTAAAATTATTACACCTCACAAGTACAGACATACCACCTACCTGTGGAGTGAGAGGAATCTATCCATACCCCTTTTGATTTGGCTAAGGAAAAGCTTAGGCTGAATTTAATGCTCAATCATGATACTTTAACAGAAAATTGGTTTCTTCTTCCTCATGCTTCAGATTTTGTTTTAAATATACTGTACATGTTTTTAAACATAAGCTTTATAAATATCATTTACTATAATCCGTCACACTGCTTTTTAGAGGAAGATAGCATGTAAAGATGCTATTAGATCCTTAAGAGAAATCTGATAGGAGAAAATCTTTGCGTAAAGACAGTTCAAGCACTGATACAATTTGAAATTTGGAGACTCTCAAATTATTATAAAACATTTTAAAAACTTTTTATTGGCAGATATACATATATGGACTATACATAAAACACATATAATACATATGTAATACAAATATACACATGTAAGATGATATATAACAAATGTAGTCCATTTAAATTTAATATAATTACTAACACATATAGGTTTAAAGCTATCTTTTCTTTTTTTTGGTGTGGAAGATTGTCCCTGAGCTAACATCCATGCCAATCTTCCTCCACTTTGTATGTGGGCCGCTGCCACAGCATGGCTTGATGAGCAGTGTATAGGTCTGGCCCTGACATCCGAACCCACGAACCCGGGGCTGCCCAAGCAGAGCACATGAACTTAACCACTATGCCACCAGGCCAGCCCTAAAGCTATCATTTTATATGTGCTATTTCTATTTGTTCCATCTGTACTACGCTTCTTTTCCTTTCCATTTTGCCTGCTTTTGGCCAAACATTTTTTATTTCTTTTTCTTTCCTTCTTTTAGTTTGGAAGTTATACTCTCTTTTTCTATTCTTTTAGTGGTTATTCACGTCCAATATTAATATCTCTACACTCATAGATAACAAAAGTGTTCAGATCACTTTAAACATATATTATATATTTTAATTCTACCAGCCCTCACTATTTCCTGCTTGACTTCAATTCAGTACCTGATCTATTCTTTGCTTTGTGATCATGACTAAAACCTTCTGAGATTCTCTCCTTTATGTAAAAGGAGACATGGTACAGTATCGTATAAGAACCATACAGTTGGGAGTTAGGCAGATTTGGACTAGATTCCCATCTCAGTCTCTTATTAGCTGTGTGGCTTTGGTTAAGTTATTTACCCCTTCAAGCTTTAGTGTCATTATTTGAAAAATACGCACTTTATCAGGTAGATATGATAACTATATCTCATCTAACTCTCTGCCTGACACAGAGTTGGCACTTAACTAATGTAGGGCACCATTACTATAATATAAGGTTGTGGAAATGAGCAAATGAAGGTTTACATGATCTTGCTTTGTGAACTATAAAGAGATATAAAAATGACAGCAATTAGTTTATTTGACACTTTTTAAATAAACTATTATATACCAAACAGGACCCAGGCTAAGTACTGGGATTCAGAAATTAACAAGATACTGCCCCTGTGCTATTGAATGCTCACACAGTCTAGCAGACACCTTCATTATTAGACGAGGTTTTGAAATACAGTGACTGTCTTCCTTGTCACTCTAATTCCTTTCACCTTCAGGATCCTTCGTCTGTATTATACTTCTGAGAACTTGATTACAAAAACAACAAATAGCACCTACTATTTAACAGCTACTTTTTGAAATGTTTTTATGTATTCAAGTGATTTAATTTCCTCAACAAACCATTGAGGTAGGTGCCATATTCCAGTTTTACAATCAAGGAAACCGAAGTAAAGAACTGTATAGTAACTTGTCCAAGATCACATAGGTAGGAAAAAGCTGAGCCAGGAGGTAACCTAAAGCTCTAAAGCCTGCCCACCTAACTATCAGGATCTGCTGCCTTTACATGTATTGCTCACCAATTGTTGCATGACTCTAACTCTTTCAATCACAACTAGGCTCTAAGGCCCTTGATTTTAGAGACCATACCTTAAAATACCTGGCAATTTCCCCAGCATGAAGAATGGTGATGGCACTCACCAGGAACTTAAATGTTTAATGATTAACTTCTCCAAAATTGAATATTCTTAAATTTCAGTTGGCAGTAATAGTACATACCCATTTCTGTATTTTTTCATCCTGAAAATATATTCTTTCTAGAGAACAGTATCCACTGATTATATGCATATTATTTTGTAGAGTATCATGCTTTTTCAAACAGTGAAACAAATTTAGTACTTTCCAATAAGCTCATTATGCCAAAAGACAATTTAAGGTACAATATCAAACCCTTTTAGACAAATGTTAATTATCAGAAATAAAACAAAAAGCCTTTAAAAAGAATATATGCATATCAATTTTATGTATATCTCAAATGATCTTAAATACCATGTGGAACAAAGTTATTACACTGAATTATTATCTTAGTAAATTAATAGAGGAATTAATATGGTAATTACATATTAATAAAAGAGATTATCATTGTTTAGTCTTAGTCACCAAGATTTGCCCTACCTATCTGAAATCATGGTGAGGTTCACTCACTATTTGTTTTTGTTTTGTTTTGTTTGCTTGTTTTGTTTTTTTTTTTTTGCTGGGGAAGATTCACCCTGAGCTAACATCTGTTGTCAATCTTCCTCTTTTTTTTCTCATGTGAGCCACCACAACAGCATGGCCACTGACAGACAAGCGGTGTGGTTCCGCACCTGGGAACTGAACTTGGGCCACCGAAGCAGCGTGCTGAACTTTAAACATTAGGTTATCAGAACTGGCCCCACTTACTATGTGTTATAAGAAGTAAACTGCAATTGATACTGTTATTTATAATTTCAACTGCCATTAATTCAAAAATGAAGATGAAGATTTTAACAAGCATAGTATTAAATAGCAACAGATAGAATATGTTTAAATATATGAAAATAAACATCTGAAGTAAATAATAGATCATGAAAAGATACAAAAAGTAATTTTTATTTTCATTTTTATTTCTTATAAAATAGTAACAAATTTAAGCTAATTTAGAAAGTAAACATTTTAAATTTTTAATAAAATATTTTATAACAGTTTCTTCATGTGCCTCCTTTGTTAAAAACAAAGTAAAAGATTTTTTATCCCAAGTTTCAAGCCAAGTGGTATGCTATATCTCTGGAAACATCCTCTACATCTTACAGGTAATTGGTTGATAATCGCATGTTGAAAGTATAGAGTTAGATGCCATTATGGCAACTGTATATAATGAAATATGCCGTTTTCACATGTCTACGATGTTTTCAGTCATTTGCTACATAAGAGATAACAAAAGCATGGTCCTAAGCAAACCATATAGTATGTGATGCTTCCTACTGAAGAGTCATCTACAAATGGTATCCAATATAATTCATAACAGGTACGTTTATTTTAAAAACATAAATGTTTCCCATTTTCAGATAATTTAAAAAGGACACTAGTTTGGCATTAGTATTATTCTTATTCTGTGTCCCTGAAATAAAGTATGTTTACAATTTGTTTAAATATTCTATGAGAAAAATAAAAATCACTGGCCCATAATTTAAACCAGTTTACCAAGTGTTAAGCATTCCATATTTGTCTATTTTCACTTGAAATAAAGAATTTCTTTATTACTTTACTACATAACCCAAGATGTGTGTTTACTCACATTAAGCAGCAGTTATTACAATGTTTTCCTATGACCTCAATAAGGAGTCTTTATGTTTCAGCTAACATATAAAGAGCCTCAGCCGGGGGCAGGAGAAGGATTCATGCTTGAATATATTTAATTTGTTTAACATAATGGAAGCAAAAATTAATTTTCACTATCCAAGATTTGAACACAATTACAAAATTATAATAAAAAATGTTATGAATTGCTAGTTACACTTAAGCATTTACTGAATGAACTAACGGAGTTACTAAAACTTATGGCTACTTTTTGACAAATGACAAAGTAAGTTCTTCACTCACTTCACTGGGTGGAATTGAAAATTATCACATAATAGCAATAGCACATATCTTCATCCCATCTTTCTTCAACAAAATAAATACCTGAGAATTTCAACTGAGAATCAAGCATCATATCAGTTCCAAGACAAAGAAACAGAGTAAAAAAAGATTTACAATATTTTTACAGGCAAATCAACTAGAAACCCTCCAAGTTCTAAAGCATAAAAATAGGCCTTACAGTTGTTGAGAAAATCTATAGCACGGTGGTAAGATACACAGCAGCTAAAACAATATAGTTACGAGAACACATTGAAAAAAATAAAATTCAGGTTAAGAACAATTTCAAACTATTGAATAAATGCAATTAACTACTTTAATAGAGCTATATCCCTGAAAAAGTATATATATATAATGATGTACACCTGAAGTTTATACAATGTTATAAACCAATGTTACCGCAATAAAAATAAAAAGTATATGTAAATCCAATGTCTTAAATGAGAACTCTTAAAATAATCTATGAGTTCTTGCTATTTAAAGAAATACAACAGGGAAATTGATAAGTAGACTTTTAACTAATCTACTTCATAAAAAATTCCAGTTTTTCATGTACTAGCATTACACAACTATTGCAGTTCAGATCAAAGTGGCATGAAACACCGGGTGAGTTCTAAATAAACTGGAAATAATTAAAAGACTGATTAATTTTCCATTTATAATTCTCCTTATTATATGGAATGATACTTATTAAAATTTACCTGTAATAAGAATTCTCCTTCTTGCAAGGTCAGGCCTTCTCTGAATTTTGTTCTACAGTTATCCTGGACTCCATTTCTGTCAGCTGGGGAGGATTTTAATGCAACTATGGAAAAAAGGGAAAACAATGATATAGTAGGTAGTTTTTAAAATAAGCAATTTCAAAGGGCTATAATGGAAAACGTCTGTACACCAAACAAAGAGACAATTTGAAATACTGGTGTCTACTGGTACAATAATGACTAAGTAAATAATCTTTTGCCAATGAGTGATTTCTAAGTCAGCTGACAGATTCTTACAAGTAATTTCTGATGAGTTCACTATATGATTTTTGGCATATATCTTACAAGTTTCAAAGAAATGTATGGTGCTGCTATTAACACTCCTCCCATTCCTATCTACTTACTTATGAGAATAAGGTTCCTCAGGATATAACCTATAAAAATGATTTTAGTATCTCTACATATTTATCTAAACATCAGTGAACTAGTGGTGGTGAGAAGAAAGAATCAACCATATGCCTTATTAAGAAATATATTTCCATTAAGTTTAGAATCCTCTTGTCTAGTTTTAGGGTAAAAAAATTGTTAATATTGTTATTAGATTCACATTAAATTTATAAATCAACTCATGGAGAATTAACATCTTTATGATGTTGAATCACTCTGTCCAAGAACATGTATGTTTTTCCATTTGTTCAAGTCTATATTTTTTGTGCCACTAGAGTATTTTAAAGTTGTCCACAAAAAAGATTTGCACATTAATTTTTATGTTTATTCCCAGGTATTACATCTTGTAAAGTGACTTCTCCTTCATTATTACCTTCTAACTGCTTGTGGATTATATATATGAAAGAAAGACTGATGGCATGGTGGGATGCTTACTACTGGAGGATGCTTACTACTGGAGGTGTCATGTTGTAATGCTCTCTCTCCTCTTTACCTCTTCCCTCCCATCTCTCTCCGTCAGTGTGTGTGTGTGTGTGTGTGTGTGTGTGTGTGTGTGTGTGTATCTGTAGTCTGGGAGGCAACACAGCTGAAACGAAATAATAGTAATAGCTACCATTTACTTATTTAGAATTTTTCTAAGCACTCTCAAATATTATCTCATTTAAAAGCATGTGATTATTGGCATCTGTGAGAATTGAAGTTCAAATATTAGCTCTGCCATTTACTAAATGTGTGAGCTCTTTGAGCCTGTCTCCTAATATGTGAAGTGGTAACTGAAAAACACAACCAACAGAAAACCACCCTGCAGGGGTTCTATGAAGGACAAGGAGAATATATGTGAAGTTCCTGGCATATAGCAGCTCAACAGTAGTTCACTAAATGGTAGCTTTAATTATTAGCAGTATTTTCCCAGTCCCTTATGGACTGCCCGGGTATAAGGTATAACCTTTTAGATACAATTACAACATCTTTCCACTTTTCTGATCTCTTTTTAACCTGTGATATTTAAGTATGAGAAACCATTAAATGAAACTGACTTTGACATTCCTTTTAAGACTTATTTCATTAGACTTTTATGTATGAAAGATAATCTGGCTCAGTGAAAAACTGGAGACTTACAAATAACAAGATTTTCTCTCAGTTTGAGTAAAGCATCACATATACAACATTTTCATGTTGAAGTATATTTTCTGGTAAATCATCAGTGCACGTGTTACACTGGAATCCTATGCCAAGTTCTTGCCTTTGCAGAACTTAAACATACCTCTTTGAAAGAAGAGGCCAAAAGTGTGGCCTCTGAATATAACAATTTCAAAAGGCCAGAGAACAGATTTCCTTAGGCCATAAAATAGTCTGAGGTAAATTAATTGATCTAATAGTTAATCAAGACCAAAGGAAATGCTTAATCTTTTCTTGCTGAAAGGTAGAAGAGAGAAAGGCCTTTTCTCCCTTTCTATTTTGTCAGTTTTGTTGCTGCTCCTTGCTTTCTAATGGGCAAATTTGCTTGAATGCATTAAAACCTCACAATGTCAGGGTTAACTACACTTCGCTACCTTTCCAAAGCTCTAGTATGAGGCACAATTTAAGAATTATACCAAATATCAATAAGATTTGCTATTAAAAAGAAAACAACAAAATCAAAACCCTTAGATTATGAAAGAAGTAAAGTAATCTTAAAAGCGGATAGATATTAATAGTGTCAAATTTAAAATGTCTAAATTATCTTATTAGGAATCTTTTAAAATTAATTTTATCAGTGGGATTGACGTCAGTTCCAACTAGAGTTACTGGACCACTGAGAAGCTGAATAAGAAATGAAAGAGACCATTCATCTCAGAGTAATTCACAATTTGTTTCTGCTCTTGTACGGGGGATATTAGCCAAGGTAATTAGACATTAGACAGACTCTGCCTTTAAGTTGGGAATATAAACTGTGGAAATAAAGAACTAGAAAAGAATGTCAAAAATATTACTTACCAGAATGGGACTTAATTAAAGTATTACAGGAACTTGAAAGAGAGAAAAAATAAAAAGAACTCTTTCTAAACAACAATGATTACAATTCTAAATGTTGGAAGGACATATTTAATAATATAACTACTGCTCAAGTAGGAAAAGTGACAACTGCATTTTGGGGGAGGATCACTGGAGGGTTCTACCAAAAATAAACAAATATTTTTGTTGCTCTCATGTTTAAAGTTAATAATCAGCAAAGGATTTAAGTAAATATTGTGCAAAGATGAGGCTAGGAAGGGAGAACTCTCTTCCCAGTCTCATCTAAAAAGAATCCTAATATGACTTTTCAGAAAACTTATTTTATGTCCTTGGGTCAGCCTCTCAACTCAAACTATGTAATTTTTGCCCTTCCACGAAGTTTGTCCTGTTTCTTGACCTCATACTGACCACCTCTCCCTTCTTAAAATTACTAGAACTATATTAATTCATACTACTCACTTTCACATGTACATTTCTTGCCTTGATTAGAAAGCAACAGAACAGTAAGAAGATGGCGCAGCATACTGTCACCAGTGCTACTTCCTACCATCTGAGTGGCCTTAAATAATTTCCTTAGTAATAACACGTGATACTTACTGAGCACACAGTGTATGCCAAGCAGTTTCCATGTATTATATCTCATTTAATCTTCCTAACGGTCCTACGAGACCAGCCTTATTGTCCTTTCTAAATATTACGAAACTGAGACTTAGGGAGGTTAGGAAACTTTCCCAATGTCATAGAGCTTTAAGTGGTAGAGCCTAGATAAAAACCCAGGTAGCCTGACCCCAAGTGTGTGAGCTATTATTAACCACCTACCCGACTTTCCCCCTATGCTAAACACCTTTGACCTTTGGTTTCCTCATCTTTAAATGAGGACCATGATACCTCTGGAGACAAATTCTAGTGCTGGCTAAAACAACATGCAGAGTACCTGGGTAACGCTTGGCATCCATAACTGACAGTCAACAACAGAGACAATGGGCTCTGTGCCGAGTTTACACACCCTCAAACCACTATGGAAAGCTGACACTAAAAGTGCACACCAGATGAGTGTTTTCTCATCTCTGAACAGGGAGCACTAATGAGTACCTAATAGCACTGCTATGATGACTACACAACACAGATTTGGAAGTACTTCAAAATTGTAAATTGTTATAAAAATTATATGCATAATCAGATGTATAGGACACTTTAAATATTATACCACTGGAATTAAAGACACGACAGTTCATAGAAACAAAACGTAATATCTGAAAATAAGTCACGAGCCAATTCTGCTACTTGGGAAGCATTTGCTATACTGAACTGACCTGTTAAAATCCTCCCCATCTGCAGGATCACCACACCTTCCAAAGTGTTAAGGATCTGACTTTGAGCAGTCAGTGGAATATTAAGATAATAAACCGTCAAAATATCTCACTATTTCCTCACTGAGAGATCAATGAAGCAATTACACAAGAATTTAATCTAATTGATGATGGAGTTCAGAGCGTAGATCTACCACAGCATTATCAAATTGTCATATTACCTAAGGATTCAAGTCTTATTCCCACATGCATTTAACCATATCCATGTTTCCTAATATGGCACCTTCCTTCCTTATACATCTAAGCTCAGATTTTCATTTCCTCCTACAAGCCAAATATTTCCTCTTCAAAACATGCTCTGAATTGTTCAAGAGAGAAATTCATAAGGAAGAAATATTGGCATGTGGTAAACTATATTTTGTGTTTTGTTACTGTAGTTTGCACTTAAATAGAAAGATGACATGATAAATGTCTTGCCAGGGAAAAGCACACAAGCATTTTTAATCTCTGTTGATATAAATTCAATTTATTTTATAATAATATTTATCATCTATTTTATTACTTCTGGCAGGAAAATTTAAATTCCATTCCCACAATGATATAAGCATAAGAGAAAAAAGCTATCACTTATTATAAAATTCAACCAACTGCATAAACTTTTATAAATTAGAAAGGGTTAAGTAATGCAGTATTTCTTAAATATAATGAAAACATCCCCAGTTTAGTTTAGTCTGGTATGGATGAGTATTTCCAAATAATTTCCAAATAATATATTAAGTGTACCTAAATAGAGTTTCTTCTACACACTTTGGGGTAAAACATATTTCACTTCATACATGAAGTTTTTTTTTGTAAATGAAATGTTCTTTTGAGGGAAAGAAAGAAGAAACAGAAATTAAGAAAACTATGTTATATTCTAAGTTTCTAGGAGACAAAGATTAAGTCTTCACAGTTTAGTACCTTCTGATGATATTTTTTTTTTTGCCTAGAAAGGTCTAATCACCAAGGCAGAATAAAAGTAAATTCAGTTTTTTGAAATGCAAGTGTTAGTTTATATCTTTATGAATGAATGTAGGTTGCATAACTGGTGGTTATTGCCTTTTTCGCAAATCTTTTAAAAAACATCCTTTTAAAGCTGAAAAAGTACTTACAAGTTAGACCTATTCCTACTCTCAACTGTGTGGAAACTGACTTCCAAAGATGTTACTTAACATCTTTCCAGTTCTACATTTAGTTATATGCAATTCTACTATAATTAAATGTTAGGTATCTGAATTAACGGAACCAACAAGAGCAGTTAATTTACTTTTTCTGTGGGGAATGAGTTGCATTTAGCTTTCCACATATACAAGAGTGGAATTCAAACTGCATTCTAAGTAGCAGCATTTAATCAATTAGAGCAGTGATTCTCAAACTTTCATAGACATGAGAATTACCTGGAAGCCTACTAAAAACACATTGCTGGATCCCACCCTCTAAAATTTCTGATTCAGCAGGTCTAGTTTGCATTGCTAACAAGTTCCCAAGTGATGCTGAGGACCAGGTGCCACATTTTGAGAACTAGTTACTTACAAAATGAGGATTTAGGAAATAACTTACAAATGTTCTGGATCTCATTCCCTCATATTTTCTAAAACTACCACTCCTCTGCTTAAAGAGTACATTCATTAATGTGAACCTCTTCAGCAAATAACTCTAATCCCAATTTTATAAAAATGAAAACAGAGGCACATAATGTGAGATTTAAACTCAGGGCAATAATGAAAAATTCTAGATGTATACAAATAAAGAAAGTAGCACACTGTCCACAGTTTATATCCTCACCAAAACAAGCTATGTCACTTTTCCCTGAACAAAAGCGTCTACATTTGAGTGTATGCCACTTCTGAAAAAGAAAACAATATGGGGAACTTATTACATGTTATACCAAAAGGCTAAAGAGAGTTTATTAGCAAATCTCCATCTCTAAATTGAAATACAAAATTAATTCAACAAAAGGATTCTCAGATGATATTAATACCAGGTCCCTCAAGAGACCTATGCATATTCAACAACAACAAAAGTTCTCCAGTGAAACAAGTAAAATATTAGTGTTCTGCAAGAAACAATTAGAATTTCTACAATAATTTTGATTATAAAATTCACTTCACAAATCTCTTATTTTTAGGATAAATCCACCACAAATTCAAAACGCCAGGCAGGCAAGCATTCTTGTCATCCATGCTGAGAAGATGAAGACTCTGAGGACGGTGAGGTTAAAGGTCTTATCTAAAGCCACAAGATTAGTTAACTGACCCAGCCCCACTTCCCCTGCCCGCTGGGGCTTCCATTACATGACACACTCTCCCTCCACCATCCCCAAGAGAGGGAATGCTGCTTCCATAACGTAGAGATTAGACGGTCAAAACTAGACACTATTAAGAATCCAGTTGACAATAGAATATTCTGTAACACTAACCTGAAAAGTCACCCCCACATCATGTGGGCAAATTCAAAGCTAAAGAAACCAGAATATTCAATACAGACAATTTTAGGTTCATTAAGTTGATCCAATTTGACTGCTTGTCTCCCTCCTCAGACTCCCACTGCTGACACCTGAATGCCTTTATGGCTTCTATGGACAACCAAGGACCAGAAATTACCTCATCTAACTATTATTATTTTTCCATATGGACTTCAACTTCATTTTAGTTTACACTTTCATGTGCAATTTTTCTCTTTGATTCTCTAATTTAAGAACTTGAAACACCAAATGAAGGTATCTTTAAGCAAACTCATTAT
Organism: Ceratotherium simum simum; assembly: GCF_057802395.1. Lineage (NCBI taxonomy): Eukaryota > Metazoa > Chordata > Mammalia > Perissodactyla > Rhinocerotidae > Ceratotherium > Ceratotherium simum. The sequence continues at coordinate 51,009,152 of NC_141900.1, read as the reverse complement.
TACCTAGGCACAGTTTCATATTCCACACACACACACACACACACACACAGCTTTTCCTCCACCTCAGCCCATCCTTAAAACATTCCACCTTTGGTATTTTTTCTCTTATTCTATATGCTCTCCCCTAGAATATTTTATTCAGTTTCATGGTTTAAAATATTATTCCAACTACATTATAATGACTCCAAAATCTAAATCTCCAGCTATGAACAAATAAATGAAATTTGAGCTACTGATTAAAAATAGCTGATCAAAAAGTCAAAAGGCCATAAGAACAGGATTTAAAATAACACATAAATATGATTACTAAATAAAAATGATTATGGGGCCGGCCCGGTGGCTTAGTGGTTAAGTGCGCACGCTCCGCTACTGGCAGCCCAGGTTTGGATCCCAGACGTGCACCGATGCACCACTTCTCCAGCCATGCTGAGGCGGCGTCCCACATACAGCAACTAGAAGGATGTGTAACTATGACATACAACTATCTACAGGGGCTTTGGGGAAAAAAAAAAAAAAGGAGGAGAATTGGCAGCAATAGATGTTAGCTCAGAGCTGGTCTTCCTCAGCAAAAAGAGGAGGATTAGCACGGATGTTAGCTCAGGGCTGATCTTCCTCACAAAAAAAAAAAAAAAACATGATTAGTGGTAATGTAACTATGTTTTATTACAGACCTTAAAGTGATTAATTTTATATGTTAATATAGTTTCTAAAACACTATAACATGAAGACGTTGTATATTTCCATTAACCAGATCACAAAGCCTCACAAAATATCAAACAATTCAACTATACACATTTAAATTCTGTATTTCAGGAAAAAAAAAGGAAAAATTGCTGAAAGTTGGCTGGCTTTAACATAGTCATGCGTCACTTAACAATGGAGACGTGTTCTGAGAAGTGCATCATTTGGCGATTTTGTCATTGTGCAAACATCATAGAGTGTACTTACACAAACCTAGATTGTATAGCCTACCACACACCTAAGCTATATGGTACTAATCTTATGGGACCACCGTCATATATGCAGTCCATTGTTGACCAAAACATCGTTATGTGGTACATGACTGTATTACCCCAGTGTTAATCTTCCTTAGAAAAAGAAAGATAAAGGCATAAACTTATGACCAACTGGACCTGTTCATGGCTAAGCAATTAAGCATCTCAGAGTCATATAACACTAGGTAATGATCAAAGAGAAAACGCATTAAAGCAGTAAATTTAAAAGTGACAGGAAAGAAGCAAATAATATAATAAAGGATGCAATGAGTTTAGGTTCAGTTTGTATTTTGAGGAAGATTGGCCCTGCACTAACATCTGTTGCCAATCTTCCTCTTTTTTCTTTTTTCTCCCCAAAGTCCCAGTACATAGTTGTGTATCATAGTTGTAGAGTTATAGCTCTTCTCTATGGGACGCTGCCTCAGCATGGCTTGATGAGTGGCGAGTAGGTCAGCGCCCACGATGCGAACCCAGGGCCGCCGAAGCAGAAGGCGCAAACTTAACGGCTACGCCCCCGGGCTGGCCCCTAGGTTCAGTTTTAATCTTCAATATTTATTAGTCACTTTTTAAAAATACCTGTCAAAGCAAACAAAAACACTCAGAGATGAATGTGTGCTATATAAAACATCATAGAGTATTAAATTTATTCATAGAATCTAATGAATCTTATACTATAAGTTAGAATATCTGAAGAAAAGAGAGATTAAATTTCTGATTCAAAGAGGTCATATTATTAAATGTAAGAGCCAGGATTTGAATATCACTTCAATCTGACTCAATAAGAATATTCTACTATCCTTTTTATTCATCCATGTTTCAATGTGTATGGATTTGACTATATAAAATCCATAAATTAAAACTGAAAAGAATCTCTAAATTTTATAGTTTTAGTTATGCAAAGCATCATGTATGTTATCAAGTTTCATGTTTTAGAATGTGAATTCTAGAAAAAAAAATTTATAGTTAAATTACAATCTAAGATGGATAATACCAGGTAAATGAAACTCAACATTACATATTTGATGGTTTCAAATGTGCTGATCTTTTAGGCAAACAAACCTACTTTGGACATTTCTAGAATTAAGAAATCACATTTGCTGTGATATTGTGATAGTGAAAATCCTGGAAATTACTTGGCATACAGTAATTTAAAAATCACATCAAAGCAAATGAAATTAGTATACAAATCTCATGAATGGAAAAGCACACATATGAACCCATTCAACTTTATAAAACATCAACCCTTAAAAGGGCTTTTTATTTAATTCATTTTTACTGCTTATTCAAGCTCATTCTTGGCATATGTATTTGTTTTTCAAGATAATGTTCTGGTTACACAGATACTAAAACAGGGTTGAAATCCAGAGGAACACACAAGCTGAAGATGAATAAACACAGTAACTCTCTTTTTAAAACCTAATGAACTGGAAATGAACTGTTAAAGTATCTACAAAAGGATGACCAAGAAAAGAGCACATATACTTTTTAATTTAAAATAAAGTCAACAAAGATTCATGGTAAACAATGAGGTGGAATAAATGTTGATCATCACATAATGCAAGTTAACTGTTGTCATCCTCTCTCATAGCATTTTTCAGACTTCGTGAATTTAAAATATTCCAACACGTAAATACTACTACACTTTATAAAATGGTGATTATTTTAAGCATGTATAATGACTCAATACTCAGATTTTCCCCTACATTACCTAGTTTTTAAAATAACCAGAAAACTATTCCCTATGACAATTGCAAACGAGGACTTCGGAATTAGAAATTCAGATCCCCAAACTCACTTCTGTCAGGCTTAATGGAACCTAGACAAAATCATCTTTTTCTTGTTTCCAAGTTTTCCTTTCCACAAATTAAATTTATAAATCTCAATTATAAAAATGTCATAAAGAATAACCTATGACTCAGATATAATGGAGGATATAAAAGATTTCAGTTAATGATTATATTTTAATGTGCAATTTGTACTATGAATATTTTATTGAATTACTAGTACATGCCACTGACCCCCCCCCCACTATTGTCTCATAGAAAGAAAACTTTTCTGCCTTTTATGCCTCATTAGACATTTATGTCTCAACAGAGGACACGAATTAGTCATTCCCAAATTTTTAATTTTGGGGATTGTTGTCAAGAAGTAGAATAATTTAAATCCAACACTTACATGATGATGAGTATTTTAAAAAGTGATAATGAAATCTAATTCAAGTTTTTTTATATGCTGAAATTACTCTTACTAATAAAACATTACCATACTGATTCAGATTGGTCAACAAGCCCAATGTCCACTGTTTGATCCTGGCACTAAGTGACACAACATAGGAGGAAACAATCTTTTTCCTTAACATCAACCAATTTCAAAGGTTGGGTTGTAACCACCCAAATCCTAGTCTCCCTTTAATAAACTATTATTGATCCTAATCATTAAGTTATTTAAACTTATTAAATATTTTCCATCTCAGAGGCAACGTGATATCTTGGGTCTTTAATTTTTTTTTTAATTATAAGAGGATAGTTTAATCTTACATTCTGGAATTCGGTGATCAAGTTTGAAGGTAACGTTAAAGCTTTTAGGCTTTCAGCCTGCGTCTCTGGGACGTGGTCCACACTGACTTGTCCTGTCACAGCCCCACCGGATTGTTTAGCTGCCCTCAGGCTCCCCTCGAGTTTGATTTAATCTTTCTTGAAAGGCAAAAACTGCACTTTACCACATTTAATTGCCAACATCAGAAAATAGCAATTCTGGATTTCTGTTATTTATTTTCTAAAAACAGAAAAGACTTTAAAGAAATACTTCAAAGATACACAATTTAGAGAAATCTTTAAAAAATAAAAGTAAGCAGGGAAGAACAGAAGGTAACACAGAAAAGCAATGTTACTGAGGAAATGAAATAGAACTTAAACAGCTTCTACTATTTTAATTAATCTAGTATTATTAATATATTGTTATTAATCCTAAAATATGTCTAAATGTGTCCATTGTGCAGAAATTTAAAATAAAGTATCACCTTATTTTGAAATTTTTAATCAATAAAATTTACAAAAGGAGTGATTTTTTTTTAAATCCAGAGTCCTATTTGTACATCCCATCTACACTGACAAAAATAAAAAATGTACCAAGACTGCCAGACTGCTGGGAAATAACAAAAGGAACATCCAGCAAAGAAGAAAGTGACCAGTGGCCCAGGAACAGATAATAAACGTAAAGCGAAGGCAAAGAGCAAAGAGTGGCTGAAGAACAGAAAGGACAGTACTGAAAGCAGGGACAAAGGGTACAGCTGACAGCAGTCAGTTCAAAAAAGGTGTATACGGCTTTGACATTTGAATCCTTAAATACTTCTACACGACTCACTGTTTCAGCCAACCAATTAGAGATAATGTAAAAAATTTCTTACTGCTATACCTCCATAAAACAAATACTTCTTGCATCTATATATTGATACATAGAGAATAAAATAATTGATAGAACCAATAATTGTAGTTGGCTCTTAACAGAAAGAAACAGCAAAATATTAACACCTTACACCAAGCCCTAGAAACATATTTCAAAACACATAATCTAGAATTTCAACATGAATTTTACATTGTTTTTCAGATATAAGTTAGTGAAATTAAGTTAGTAAATATTTATTGAATGCCTATTATGGGGCAGGCATTATTATAAGCGTTTAAGGTGTAGCAGTAAACACAATATTCTCAAGGAGCTTCCATTCTAGTGAGAGAAATAGACAAGATACGGCATGTTTAAGTGCACCAAAAGAAATAGAGGATTATGTTATGAAAATGAAAATGTTTATAACGATTACTTCATCTGTAGCATAGAGTACAAATTAAAAACAATTCTCTGAGTTTTATTGTCTAGAACATTCTACAATTCAAGAGTTTTCAAAGATTAAACATTCAGATTCCCTCAATTATTTCTTCAGTTGAAACCAAAATTAATAACTAACAAATTTTCTAATCTTTTTACTTCTCTTGAAAATGCTCCCTAAATGTTGCATTATAAATATTTAATATGTGCATTTAATATTTGCACACTGTATTTGTCAGTTTGAGACATTAGACGTTGAGCTATCAGAGGACAGAAACCTTTTTTTCCCTCTTTTTCTTTGTGAATTCAGCACCTGCAATGTTTAGAAGGAAGTACAATCTTGAATTACAAAATTTATTATAAAGTAATTTCAATTTAATAGTGTCAAAGAAGCTGCTTCTAACTTAACCATAACTGAAAAATTATTAAGTCTCGTTCAAATACTTCAAAGTTATATTTTAGAATGTTTTGATTAATTAGAAATGGATAAATATCAATGTTGTACTTAAGTGTTACTTTTCAGACAGTCACAGCATATAGTCATGGCTCCAAAGTTTAAGAACATCCATCCAAGCTGGATTATTTAAACTTGCAATAAATAGATGTATTTTCTTGGAAAAATATCTATTGTTACAGTAAAATTTGAGTTTCCTTTCTAACATGATTGTATGATTATTCGTTTATATTGTTCTTTCCGCAGGAATTCACACACCCCCTGTTTGCATCCTGTTATTCACTTAGAGCTTCCCTTCACTTCACTATACTGTTTCCCTAACAGTGGCAGAGTGGCTTTAACTGCACACAAAATCCTAACCACTGTCGGCATGCTCCAGGTCTCCTCATTTGCATTTAGTATTTGTTCAAGTCATAAGGATTACCTTGAAAAATTTATTCTCTGTGTCTTCTCAACATATTACATTGTCTCCTAGACCATTACATTGTCTCCTAGACCACTGGTGGTCTCGAGAAGACTTGGGAACTTTTTTACTGATTTCCCTCACCTTCCATCTAACTCTGTTCCTGTACTGAACAACCTAAGAAACTGCTTAGGGTACACACTCCACTGAAACCCAAGCAAACACACTTACAGTCTTCCTAAAAGTTGTACGTTTGAACTGGTCTTACTGAAGGCAAAGAAAACTTTTTTTTTAAAATAATTCAGGGCATAATCAAGGCCAAGTTAAATCACTGCCTCAGACTCATCTTGGATGCTAATGAAAAGACAGATTCCTGGGTTCTACAGAGAACCCAGCATAAGATCAGAATCAGCACAAAAGGGGCATGCCCCAGAATGTGCATTTTAACAAGCTTTCTAGGTTATTCTGATGCACATTAAAGTTTAAAAACCAGTAATGCAAAGGACCTAAAACTGAAGATAATAAAATTGAGGAAGGAATGACGCAAATAGGGTAACAAGATCCTACTGTCAAATACACTGAACCAGAATAAAAAATAAACAAACTCATTAATGAAGAGCTAAGAAAATACTTTTCAACTAGTGAGATCTCCAAAATGAGCCCTGCTAAACTATGACATTCTTTATAAGGTAGACCTTGGAATCTCCTTTACCTGAGGAATTGAACAGGACACACATGTCTAATCAAGAAAAATACATATATATACATAAATTTATACATTAAATATACATATATTAATGTGTGTATATGTGTATGTATGTGTGTGCATATATACACACATATGTACATACATATACACACACTGCCTAGAAAGTAGTAATTACGTTAGTACTTAAATGACACACTCGCTACTGTCTAAGCAGCTTCAGTTCTGCTCCATTACTTCTAAACAGGGAGCAACCTACACATTTTTTTTTTCTCTTTTTAACCTATCTAGCTTGATTTCCTGTTATAGAGGAGCAGGAAATGAAAAGGTAAAATGACTCACGTCAATACATCTTTACCAGAGGCAAGGAACAGTGCCTCCCTGGCTTCTAGACTGTAAACTCTCTAAGGGCAGAGACCACATCTTACCTGTCATGGGACCCCTGACCACAGCATCAAGCAATGAGTACAGCATGTGAATAAACGCTGAGGACCAGGACAGCATTCCATGAAGCTGGGAGTGGCCTCGAGGTTACAATGTACAACAGGGGCTCCCAAACTTCAACATGCATCTAGCCCCACGACCAGAGTTTATGACTCCGTAGGTCTACGGTGGGGTCCAAGATCTGGCATTTCTAACAAGTTCCCAGGTAACACTAATGCTGCCTCTCTGGGGACTACGCTTTGAGAACCACAGATCTGGGGACAAGTCCTCAGGGTTTTGCTGTACATAATTGGTTCCCAGAAAAGGGAAGTAATTGACATATGGTCAGGAAAAACAATATAGGGAATCTGGAAACTTAGGTTCTAGCTCCAGCTCTATCACAACTGACTATACAGCTGATCACACATACCCCCCACCACCAAGTATCACATAACTCATCTCTAAGATGAAAGGTCTGGTATAGATGAAAATTGAAAATTCAAATACTTTTTATATAGATCAGAGAAAATTTAAGTGTCTACTATGAACTTTTAAACAGAAATCTTCCCTGAAATTATTATCCTTAAATCAGTGTATATTGCCCAGAGCACAACCGTTAAACTATATAGCTTTTATCCAAAATAAAGAACATAGAGCAAGCAAACAAATAAAAAGATGCTCAGACTAAACACATCAAACCATCTAAGTATAAACCTAAGGGGAAATAACTGTTTTGCAATAATCTAAACACAAATTACAAATTCAGGTATCTGTAAATGTGTCTAGGGCAGCAGTACCAGCATCATCTGAGAGCTTGTTAAAAATGCAAGATCTCACCACACCTAAACCTACTTCCTCTTAACAAGATCCCTAATGTGATTTGTAAGCACATTAAATTTGAGAAGCACTGAGGTTTTATCATTCATCCTTTACTGCTGTTTGTAAAATAACATGATATGTTTAAAAGACTGAACATTTCCTGAAAAAATCTATTTCTGATGTATAAACAGATAAAACGAGAAAGCAAGGAGTTATTGTACATGAGAAGACACACTGAAACATTCTTTTCAAACAAAATCTTCCATCTAAAGTACTTTATGACTATGAAATACTGTATGATTAAAAGGTAACAAATATCACCTAGATCAAATCTCTAACTTTATAGCTGAGTAAACTGAGGTACTACAGGGATGCTAACTGGTTTGGTTAAAGTCAAATAGTTTGTTGGTGGTACAATGGAGACTGAAATCCAATTTTACTGAAATTCTAATGAAATGCTCTTTCCAGTGCAAAAAAAAAATTTTAATTACATTTCCCTGGAGTAAACATACAGTTAAAGCAGGAGAAGTACACATAATTTTGAAGGATAAATGAAATGACATCAAAACATATTGAAGGAAACCCAGTAAAAAAACATCATAGTAGTTAATGTGTTTTACTCCTTCCATAAAAAAAGGAGAGACTTTAAAAAATTGAATTGGAAGAAGGGGAACTGGAAACTGACGTACTTAATATGAGCGTAACTTCCAAATATAAGACTTTCAGAGAATGACACCACATATCATTTAAGCGGCAGCAGCTGTTTGATGAATGAATTTGGAAAATTGATTTTTTGAAATATTAAAAATTTGGCTTTGCTACTCAAGTTTTACTGTACATCAATAAACAAAACTTTTTCACGTATGGCTAATTTTTGCAGTTTTCAACACAGAAGCAGAAACAGCCATATTCAACTTAAGTATTTTGTAAGCAATTATTGAAAAATTAACCCCTTCTGTCTTACCATCAAAGAAGCTCTTGGCTCTTAGGTAACTGACGCTGAGCCTAAGAACGGACAGTTTGTCCAGCTTATTAATAACATCTTGTGGGAAAGGCAGAAGGCTCGCCAAACGGTCCAACTCTGTATTAAGTCGGTCTCTATGCCGCTTAGAAGGATTTGATTTGATTCCTTCAGCTGGGACTGGCTTGACGCTGAAAAACAAACAAAATGCCATAAAATAATTTAAAATATATAAAGCAAAAATTTCTATTACATTGTAACATCTCCTCAAATATTTCTCTAATAAAACAAACCTCTAAAACCTACTTCAAGTTTACATAAATCCCTTCAAAATGCTCTGTTCATATCTTCATTAAGAAAAACAAGGGAATGGGTAAAATTCTTTATAATGTTTTATTAAAAGCTTATGAACCCATCATAGGAAAATGCTGAGTACATCTTACATACTTCATACTTCATATACTCCATACATTTCTGGTATAGTGATTCCCAATTAAAAATCTACCAGGATTTTTTTTCCCTCAAACACAGCCATTGTTAGGGGAAGAAAAAAATGAAATCTGCAATCAATTATGTGAAAATTATGCTTCCTTTGCTATCTTCCACAAGAAGCATCTTGGCATCATTTATGTTGTAGATAAATAAGAGCTATATCCTAAATAAAAAGCTTATCTCCATCATCCCCAGCTTCCTATATTTAAGACTTTCATCCTGTCAATGACAACTTCTCAGAGCCCTCCTGGTACCTCCAGATGGTCCTCCCACCACCCAAGGGGGTCCTCCAATATTAAAACAAGAAAAATATGACCAGTTATTTATACTTGTTGACTGACAAATACTGGAGGTTAACTGTGACTACGGGCAAATTTTGCTTTTATGACTGGTTAGTAATTCTACTTAATTATTAGCTTTCATAGTTTGTATCTGAATTAGAAAATTCAACGCAACTCCAACAATTAGCATGACTTTCATCCGGGAGAAAAGATACTTATGGTTGGGAATAGAACTTGAGTTCAGAAATGAGAAACTGGACTTCACACAAAGGCCTTAGCCAGGATTTCATAGCAGAAACTCATTATTTAAAGTGAATTTATAGATCATTAGACACCCATGCTGAAATATAAATAGAGAAGATATTCAAAAACCAACCAAAGAAATTTTTAGATCATGCCTCTGCACCTTCCGATTTGCCAGAAAAATAAAGAATGATCTGGAGTATTCTTATGACAAAGACATTTTTTCCCCAGTTTTACTGAGAAGACGACAAAGACATTTTTGACAATTCAAATTAAATTATAGTATCTTAAAAAGTAGAAATTGGCTTGAGTATAGTGCTATTAATTTGATTCAATCAAAACATTTCTAGATAATTTGTTTTCAATGTTATATGTGGAAAGGTACTACTTTATGCAAAAAGATGATAAAAAGCAAATATGAAATTTTAACATGTTTTTACACTGTCTCCAACAAGTAATTTCTTCAGAATTTGTCTATTTCTATTTTTTCTATTATAGTTCATATTATTTCTACAAAAAGTAAGAGTAATAAATTGATTGAGTAGCATATATACAAAATAAGTCAGTAAATACTTTCTCCAGACTGTTGGTATAACTGCATACCTAACAGAAACTGGTGACTGTTCCTCTAGCTATTTTCTCCTAATCATATTGCATTTACAATCAAATTCAAGTCACACCTAATGACTCCATTTCTACAATTAATCGACAATTGCAACTTTTACCTATAAGGCGCGTCTACCTCATCAAATAATTCCTTACCTATTAATCACTTGTTAACACAAATATTTTTTTTTTGTGAGGAAGATCGGCCCTGAGCTAACATCTGCCAATCCTCCTCTTTTTTTTTTTTTTTGCTGAGGAAGACTGGCCCTGGGCTAACACCCACGTCCATCTTCCTCCACTTTATATGGGATGCCGCCACAGTTATGGCTTGCCAAGCAGTGCGTCGGTGCACGCCTAGGATCCGAACCGGCGAACCCCGGGCCGCCGCAGTGCAGCGCGCACGCTTAATTGCTTGCGCCACGGGGCTGGCCCCTTGTTAACACAAATATTTATTTGCACCTATCTTGTCCTGGGCACTCCAAGAAAACACCCTTCTAAACATTCAAAAAGTGTCATGGGAGTGAAGTACAGCAAGCAACTGCTTGAAAAAAGATTTTTATACAAAAGGTGTATCTGAGATGGGTCTGGAAAGATGAACAGGATTTCAGGAGGAAGCATGACTGAGGAACGGTGAACTGTGTGAAGAGTGAAGCACAGGGTGCAAGAGAGAGAAGGGGGAAGCTGGATGGGGCCCCATTCTTTTAACAAATACTAACCACCTGCCCCGTGCCAAGCACTGACCACCTAGCCGTGAACAGAACATACTAAAGCTCCTGTTCTCAGGAAGCTTACATGCCGGTGGGAGGATACATAAATAAATACATGAATCAATAAACAAACATATACCTTTTGGGGCTGGTAAGTGTCAAGAAGAAAAATAAAGCAAGATAAGGAACCAAGGAGTGACGGGGGTGCTGGTTTTGATAGCCAGGGAAGGTCTCTCTGATGTGATGTTTCAGCAAAGACATGAATATAATGACGGACTGAGCCATGTGGATGCCTGATGAAAAAATGTTCAAGACAGAGGAAACAGCAAGTTTCCTCACAGAAATGGTACAAAATCGGACTTTGGTATCTGGGAGTCATCTTAAGCTTCCAGCTGGGATTTACATGACCAGTCTTGTGTTTTACTAAGCTGACTCTGGTGATGGAGAGGATGGAATGCAGGGCAGATCTCGCCGAGGCTAGCGCTTCTTTCTAAAATATAAATCCATGTCTCTTCTCTGAGTCAAAGAATCAGAGAAGCTTTCAGTAGCTCTGCACAGTCCACTTTCTTTAGCCTAACAAACAAAATCCTTCTTGATCTTTCTACAGCCCCTAACTATTCCTCTGGCCTCATTTCCTCCAGCTAAAGCCTTCCTTGTCCATTATACTCCAGAGAGAAGAAATTCCTTACAGTTACCAACACGTACTTTGGTGCTTTCATACGTGTTACTCCCCAGAATCTCCCGTTCTGTCTCACCAACTACAAAGCCCTGCTTAATTAGATCACTTTTTTAAAGTCTTCCCTGACCTACTCACAATGGACTCCTCTCATACTACTTCTGTACCTTATGCATCTTACGTAAATGCCTTACACAACCATTCGGTTAAGGAATATTCTGTGCAGATAGCATTTCCCATAAATTGAAAACAAAATCCCCTCTTGCACTCTTGGTAGCTTTCCAGTAATGATTATAAAACAGTGGGGAGAAGAGAGTAACACAAACACTGAAGCAAGACAAGCTGACATGATACGGATAGAAATAACAGTAACAGTACGAGAAAGAAGCTTAAAGGTATTCCTCCATGTGGTACTGCTGCCACTCTTGTGCTGGCTCTGCAGTCTTCAACCCTGCACTAGATGAGACTATTTCTTTACGCAATGGAAAACTGTCCACAGCTCTAATGTATTATTATGCACATTATGGAATATTTAGCATGAGATCAAATTTCCTAAGTCAAGTGTTATGTAACCTATATGGCTTATACTTGTTTGTTGCTCTTTTTACTATGTAAACTTAAGCATTTTTGTATCCCCAGTGCTCAGCATAGTACTTGACACAGAGTGGACTCTCGATTAATGTTTGCTGATCAGAAGTGTTCAGAAAAGAAATGACTGGAGCCTGACCAAAGGCAGCGATAGTAAGAATAGGAAGTAAGGCCTGACTTGAGATATTTAAACACAGCATTTGTGCCTATCACAAAGTTTGGTACGTGGCCAGACTCAAATGTTCACTGAACCGAACTGACTTGCTGTCTGACTAGGTATAGGAGGTAAGGGAGAGGAAAATGTTGAGTGAGGAGAGGTTGCAAATAACTGGGGTTTGTAGCTTAGGATAACAATTATATTTCATAATGGAAGGTATACCAAACGAAGAGAAAAGGGACTTGAGGACAGATCACAACGTTTAGGTATAAGGTTGAGAAACAGGTGCAGGCAAAGATGGCAAAAGAGGAATGATAAGACAGACAAGAAAAGAACCAGGGTAGAATATTTTGGAGGCCACAGAACAAAGTCAAATACACAGAGAATTAAGTAAGGGCCCACTGGACTTGGTATTCCAAATCTACAAAAACTAAAGTTATATATTTGACATACTTTTTCACTGATTTTGTGAGAAATACTTAGAATATTTTGTGAAAATATTTCCTACTTATCCATACATATGGAAGATGCACAGAATAATTAAAAATAGAGAGTAATTCTACATTAATTACCCTTGAATTGGGTTATGATAGTATTTTTACTTTTGTACTAACTTTAAATTTATGACAAAATATACTGCCAAAAATTTCTTTAAATAAAAGGCTACACTTGAAATATAAAAATACATCCCTGTAAGATTTGGGAGATCTGGTGTTCAAACATCTCCTGAAATAGAGAGACCATAGCTGTTTATCAAGGCAAAGGAACAATTTATTATTTTTTTAAACCTTAACCTCAAAAATCTTGTCCCGGGGCTGGCCCAGTGGCATAGCGGTTAAGTGCGCATGCTCAGCTTCAGCAGCCCCGGGTTCGCAGGTTCGGATCCCGGGTGCGTACCGACGCACTGCTTGTCAAGCCATGCTGTGGCAGCGTCGCATATAAAGTAGAGGAAGATGGGCATGGATGTTCGCCCTGGGCCAATCTTCCTCGGCAAAAAGAGGAAGGTTGGCATCAGATGTTAGCTCAGGGCTGATCTTCCTCACAAAAAAATATATATATAAAAAAAAAAATCTTGTCCCAACCTGTAAATCAAAATTGTTGTGAAATCAAGACTCTAGCTGACTGCATGCCATGTTGCTGTTTTAGGAGCCCTGCACGCTATAAGTACTGGTGGTAACAGGCCCAACAGCATGCCCAATGCCAGTGTGAATGCTATCTTTAAAGGCTTTTTAATATCCCAGTCTAAAATGTCTGTTAGGCTCATCACTTACGCCCAGTGTTTGAAACAAAGTTGAAAATTTAACAACCCAGTTTAATCATAAATTACCGTTATTGTAAATGTTTATTTTTTTATACAACATTTATCATAAAACCTCAAATGACAGGAGAAGATACAGTTTCAGTAACGCTATGAGATTAAAGTGACATTTTCTAACAGAGATTACCTATCACAGTACTGATTTTGCTCTATCAGCTTTTTCCTCTGGGTGATTTAATCTATTCCCACTGCTTCGGTCTACTTGTTTATCTTCATTTCCAGGCCCTGTACCTGAATGTCCTCTCATTCATATTTTCCAGAACTTGGGCACCCCCTTCTCTGCATCTACTATAGTACTACTCTCCATCCAACAAGTAGGAAATTGAAGTATTCCTCAATAAATCTCTCTACCATACCAACTACACCCAATTAAGCCCAACTCCTAAACACATTCATTCTTCATTTCCTTCCCATGGCTTCAGTGTGTACTTATTTATCTCTGAATATAAATGTTGAATGTTGATAGTCATAAATTATATGCTTAATGTAATAATGGAGAGGTGATCTGCAACACAAAGTCAAATTTCAATGTTAGGCTGAATCCTGCTGGATATTTTACTTTCTTATATGAGGCAAAAAAACATCTACAAAAACTTCTGAAAATACTGGCTGGAAGTCACTTTTAATGAGTCAGAATTCTTCGGCGACCACTCTCCTCTCCTCCAGCTGTGATGGGCTTTTCCCTTTCCCTCTTTTTGCTATTACTAAGGAGAAGCTATGAGGAAGAAAAGCATATAGCCTTTAGCACAAGACTTTAACAGTGAAAAACTGTAACATGAAATATGCCCTAGAAATCACTGTTACTTCCAAAATCCTGAAAAGAAATCATTAAGAATGTTCGCTTTTTCCTCTTCTTCTATGAATGTACACCTTTTTTCAGTATTTCCCTTGGAACTCACATAAAATACATCTACTATACCAAAATCATGAAAACATATCATTTTAAGTGGTGCCCAGCTGTTAAATTAGTAGATAATTCTCAAATACTACATGCATGGTACTAGGAAGCTCTGGTTGCTACAAAGACAAATAAATCTATCTTTAAAGAGCTTATCTTTCTTACTAGCAGGAGACATATTCTATAAAAAGGCAAAATCAAACATAATGTATTACTCAAAATTGTACGTGCCATAAAAGTGATGCTCAAGAGTTCAGGAAAGTAAGAGCTCATGTACAGGTAGAGAAACGGAAGGTTTCAGGGAGATGTGGCATCTAAATCAGGTCTTAAAGACAGGTAAGTCACTTCTGGTTTCACGATGGCAAAGTACATAGCATTCTGCAGCTACCCTTCTTTTCCAGAAAATCATGCCAAACAAGGAAAACAAGAGACAGAAACACAAAGTCTGTCTCCAATAAGTGTAAGAGACGCTAAACCCAGATATAAGTAATATGAAGATGAAAAATAGGTAGAAAAGAAACCAATGACAACATAGAACAGGAAGGAAATGTAATCATAGGGTATTACTTAGCAGTAAACAATATTCACAGTTAAAGAATAATGAAACAGTGAAAACGGATTTAATCCAAAATTGTGATAACATTATACTGGGAGGATGAAGAAAGGTGAAGGAGAGATGAAATAGCGCTTATAACCTTAACTATCAAAATAAAACATCAACAAATAATGCCTAATACACTAAACTTAAGATAGCATTTTACACATATTATAGACTTTTTAGAAGTTATTTAGTAGGTATACTTTTTAAAACAATATTTCAATCAAAAAAAGGGAAAAGAGCAAACTGAAAAATATGTCACAAAGCCAAATCATTACGTAAAGGACCCTTTAAGTAGAAAAATCTGCACACACACACAGTTACTACTACTACAACACACACACACACACACACACACACAATCCCAACATATAAGTTCAATTATCTACCCCACCTTTTTTGCCTATGAAATTGACAATCAATACTTTTGAAGCAAAAATGCAAGGACACAGGTACTCCCACAGGCTACTGATAGGAATGTAAATTTTTTATAGAGTAATTTGACACTACATTTCAGAGCACAATATTTGGCTCAACCTTAAAAGTACTTTGTACCCCAAAATTCCACTTACAGGAATTTTTCCTAAAGAAATAACTAAAAATTTGCATAGAAATTCATATATCTCAAGGATATTCTCTGCAATACTAGTTAAAATATTAAAAGGCTGGAAATAACAGAATTTCCCCAAAACAAAAATAGTTAAATTGTGGAACATTAACATAATAGAGTACTAGGCAGCCATTGAAATCAATGTTTTAAAGGAGGGGAGGTAGGTAGCAAATCAATAAGATAGGAGGAAAAGACTCTAAGAGGAAAGGGCATGAATGCAACTATTCAGATACGCAAGCACAAATCATGCATGGGAAATGGGAAATAATTTATTTCCAAACACTATTTGAGAAGAAATAGTGGACATTAAGGAACTCCCTAGAATATGGGTGTACCATATGCAGAGCTAAACTTAATCACCTGAGCAGGATTGTGAAATTGGTAAGAACATAAGCTTTGGAGACAAAATACCTGCAATCCGATATTCAAACTCAGCTTTTTCATTTACTACCTGACAATTGTGAATCTGAACCTCAGGGCCCTATCTATAAAACTGAAATAATAATACCTTTTCAAACAACTATTATAAAAAAGAAATAAAAGGATGCGTGTAAAGCACTGTGTAGGTTTGTATCACGGTGAGTACTAATAAACAGTAGTTTTTTGTTATATTAAACCACTATGCAGAAAAGTAAATTTTAAAAGCAGTGTGGAAGTAGAAAGCTACTGTTGTTAACGATTTGCATGGTACTATTTCTAAGTAATTGTCTTAATTATATCCATCAATAAGCATGTAGTATGCAAGTTTACTCACCAGTGAAGTAGCACATTTCAGCCATACACGTAATTGAGAACATAATCATATACTGCCTCTTACTGTTTCACAGGAGAATTGATTGTGATAATCTAAACTAAAATTATTTAAAGAACAGAATTTATGTCTCTGCTTCGTGTGTATCATCAGCAGTCTTTACAGTTTATAAAATGCTTTTGTTCTGCTAACTTGAGCTGTGAGAGTGGCAGTGTAGCTGCTCGCTGTCCCGCTTTATTGGTCAATCACTTGCCCAAATCTACAGAAGCAAGGCAAGTAGACCTCATCTTTTAGTTTAGACCTACTGCTGCCATTTATTTTCTATAAAGGTTACCGATAAAACACTTTCACTTCTCATTTCATAGTTCCAGTTTGTAAGAGGCTCTACAGTCACTATGTATAAACTATTTAAATAAAACTATTCGAAAGAAAAATGATGGTGGAGAAATAATTATGTAACTGAAAAGACCTATCCTTTTATTTTAGAAGCTATTTAGAAAATGATCTCATAGTACATTTATATGAAACATTTTCAGTGAAACATTACATAATTTTGTTCTGTTAAGTAGGTATTATATAAATGAGATTCATAAGGTTTAAATAGAATGAACAGCAATTTAGAAAACACAGCAAGGAAGACAATGCTTTTATATCATATTAACATTAATAGTATGTCAACAAAGTAAAAAAGATCAGCTAAGGCTGTGAAGTTATTTCCAGTTCTGACACTTCAGGATGGCTGGTTTGATCACCACTACTGCTGATGTAATTTTTTAAGTGTAAATGTCATTTACTCAAAACGTATTATTTGCCAACATTCAGTACTAACTTTGTAGAAATACAGTAAAGTGAAGTACTACTACACCTATCATCATGAGACTAATTAAACAAATGAACAAAAACACTTTCATCTCCAAAGAAAATAAAACAAGAACAGGATTTAAGTGAAAAATATTTTGTTTTGTTTTGTTTTTTTGAGCAGGGTGATTAAGTGTAGAACAACATTTTAACGAAAGTTATAGTAGAATCTATTCCTAAGGGTATCTTCGAAAATTTCTTTAGGAACATGGACCAGATGCAAGGTTGCTTCAGATCCTTTAATTTCCTAACTTTCATTACTCCAAAAAGAAAGGAAACATTTATTGAGTGTCTACTAGGTACAAGATACTTTAGTAGGATTAAATTTAACACATTTAAGATGTATTTCCTACTATTAAGATAATTTTCAATGTTAGACTTGCCACTAGGGGGAGTTGATCTTGTTTAATATAATTCAACAGAAGACTGGAAGAACTTCAGGGTAAAATTATGTCACCTACTTGATTCCAAAATTTTATGGAATTATATATTTAAATGGCCATCTTATTAACAGTTCTATAATTATACTACAATATATCTTCTCTTTAAGTAAAATAAAATGGCTATCACTTAAGGGGTCAAAGTTAACCACATCTGAATAGCATTTTCAGCTCAAACAAGATGTATTTTTCTGACAACGTTGGCATATTTTAGACCCCATTAGCTCCAAGGTAGTAATTTAAAAAATTCATATTAAACTTAATATTGAGTTTAATGGTCACATTCCTAAAATAAACTTTGATTAACTGCATTATAAAGTTAACCATTTTTCATCCAGGTAAAAACAACTGATAAACAATTTCAAGTGATTCTGCAAATAGCAGCAATAGGCGTTCCTTATGGAGCAGGGCAGTGATATTTTAAGGCATTTACATGATTAGAAGCAATGCATGGCGCTCAGTAAAGATCTGATAAACATCTATACTAACTGAATAAAATAAAATGAGGGTAAACATGGAAAATGCTTTAGTTGTAGCACAAGAGATTATTAAATACAAACTATTAAAGTCTTAGAAAGTATATTAAAATGTTAAGATAAAATAATAAAAGGTACATCTTATATAAATAAAAGAAAATGTAATATGTTTAAAGGGAAGATCTTTAATGAAATGTTAACTAGGAGTCAAAAATGTTAAACTTTATAATGAATACAAAATTAAAGTATTTGATTTTTCTTTAAAAAGTCATCTAGGTCCTTTTGTAACACACTGACTAAAACTCAGTAACTTAAAAATCCATCAAAGAGATATTCAAGTTTTATGACCATACACATAAAAACCCATGATACCTCTTTATATTTATGCTACTGTATTAGTAATTACACAGGACATGCATTTGGAACGCCTCTCAATTTTAAATAACCATCAAGGTTAAAGTCAGATTAGACAAACACATTCTTATATAAGAAACCACTCTACAAAATGCAAGTATTGTCAACCAGTGTCACAGAATTAGACAAATACATTTTTATGTAACAAACCACTCTACGAAATACAAGTACGGTAAACCAATGTCACAGAACAGGCAAGACAGAAAATTGCTGACTCGGCAGTATTCCTAATGTTAGCCACACTGCAGGATAAGACTTCCAAATTTTAATCAGTCTATTTATAGACGAATATCCTCTGTTAATGCCAAGTCTAGATCTGAAGAACTATGATCATTGAAATTTTAAATGGAAATTAAAACTCCAGAATAATGAAACTTTTAAACCAAGTTACTGGTTTTAAATATAAATCTTAAACTCTTATTTTTCCGGTTTGGATTAGTGACCTAAGTTAAGTTTTAACCAAAATGCACACTTCTGATTTGCTCTGAGTAAAGCTTTAAGGTGTTCTTAAAATTGTTTATGAAAATTTGAAAAATGTGAAATAAAGTGTCTCAGAGATAATTAGGAATAAACACATGAATAAAGCCAATTAAAAGTAAATCTGTCTCAAGCATAGATTTTTTTTTCTGAAAAAAAATTATTTTAAAGTATTTGCCATCTCACATAAATAGCCCACCAAAACAAACAGAAAATCTAAGTTTGTAACCATTCTATTAGACTCGACAAAACTTTGCAGTGGGGGAAAAGGAGAAATTAGAGAAAGATGTTAAGAATGAAAACGTCTGTTTCAGTAATTCCAGTTCCAAATCTTTTTCTTTACGACCCTAAAACCATCCCCAAAGTGATAAGAAAGCTCCTCCAAAAGGTGGCTGAAAACACAAATCCCCCACTGTATCCTGTCCACTACACTCACTCATACCTGCTACCACCTCTATACATTTTACCGATATGGTCACGTTGAGCGCTACAAAATTACTGTCAAATAAGAGCCCAACAGAAGCCAGGTGCACCGGACCAAAAAATACCCTCAGAGGCACTCAGCCCCTTTCTTGCAGACAGCACGTGTTTAGATCTTTAAAACATCTCGCCCTACCAGGAATGAGAATTATGACCGTCCTCTAACCTAACCGATGAGGATATTAAAAGGGGAAAGGGATTTCAAGGCGGACTTAGGTTAACTAATCCACCAGCCCCACAGAGCAGACCAGAGCTGTCAACAAATTAGGACCACGGAAGAGAGAACAGAGCTGCAAAGGGGTGGAGGTGCGAGAGGGTGCGCTGGGGACACGGGGCACAATTTTTAAAATGCAATAATTAAAAAAGGAAAATCCAAGGCCTGAGTCTTTCGACCGGCCTCCAAATCTCGATTCCACGGACTGTGTCAGGAATGGACCTAATCCCGGGACCGCGGGGATTTGGGGGCGGGGTGCGGCCACCTCCCGCACCCGCGTGCCACAGCGCACACCCCCGCGCCGAGGACGCGCTCCGGACACTCACGTTTTCTGCACTGGCTTCCGCCGCTTGCGACTGGCGTAGGTGATGTTGGCGCTGCTGCTGTTCATGGTGCCGGGCCGGCGGCGGCTCCTCCCCGGATCGGACGGCCCACTCCCCGGGAGCCGGCGGCGACCTGGACGACGGCGGCAGCGGGCGCCGGGTTCCACGAAGCCGCTCCCGCCGCTCTACCTGCGTCCTCCCCGGACGGTAGCGAGGACGCCGCGTCCTCGCTCCTCGGCACCTGCAGCCTCGCGCGTCCAGGTGCGCCGCCCGGGCCTGGCGCCGGGGGGCGGGGGCGGAGACCGGCGCGCGAGGTGGCGCAGGTGTCCTCTACACCGGCGGAGGCGGCGCGGCGCTGGCCGCAGGTGAGGCGGCCCGGGCGGAGGAGGAGGCTGGGCTGCCTGTTTGGAATCCCGGCCTGGGTCGCGCGCGGTGGCGCCGCGCCCCGTGACCGTCGCCGCGGCCCCTCGGGTAAGGGAGGCGCCGCCGCGCTGCTCCTGGGGCTTCCCAGATCCTGGGTGCTTCCCGCCCGCGGAGCTCGGACTCCGGCCGCCACTCCGGTGCCACCAGCTTCCGCTCTGCTACGCAGCTGCCCTAGGTCTGAGCCGCTGGTCCTGGGCACGCTCCCGGGACGGAACGTCGAGTGCACCCGCCAGGCGCTGCCTCCCGCCGCCGCGCGCACCGGCTGAATAGCAGAAGCGCCCCCAACCCGTCTCCGGCCCCGCCCAGCCCCTCGTGGCCCCGCCCCGTCCTACTTGGCCCCGCCCTTCCATTCCATCTTCCTTGAGGGCCCCACCTTCCCTGTACGTGATGACGTAAGGCGTAACGACGCCCCCCAGTAGCCATCTTCTTGAGGTCGAGGGGTGGAATTCTGTGGCCAGATTTGCAGCCCAGAAAGAGGTGTGACAACAAATTGCGTATTGTAGCCGAACTCTTTGTAGCTAGACTATCTCAAGGATAGACATGCCAAATAGTGAGCTTAACTTCACCTATATGAGAGACAGTGACTCAGCTAACCTTTGGCTAAGGATTGCAGTGAGCTGGTGGATAACCAGTGGAACTCTAAATTTTCCTAGAGGGGAAGGCTTCAGGAGGCCACATCTGAGTTAAAACATGAAGGCTAGGAGTTTCCTTGGCTTTTTGTGTGTGTTTGTGTGTGTGTCTCCATCCTAAACAATATAACATCTTTTCCTTAGCCAGAATAACTTTGTTATTCTGTAGTCAGATTTCAATAAAGTTGAAAGGAAGGAAACGAGGAAGAAGGGAAGCACAAGGCATTTGGGGATAATAAGCAGTCAGCTATGGTTGGACAGAGGAGCTGGAGGCGAAGTTCCGAAATTCTAGGCTCAAACCATAAAGCCTTGATAAAGAGTCTGGATTTTATTCTGTAGGCATTGGAAGGCTTTTAAAGATATTTAGCAGAAAAGTGACATTCTGGTGTCTTGGAAAAGTCCCTCTGGGAGGAAAGTGCAAACTGGAATACGGGAGATGGATGCAGAGACCGTACTTAGGTCATTGTACTATTTCATTACGGTTGAAATAGTCCGGGTGTAAGTCCGGGGAAGTGGCAGTGGGGATGGAGAGAAGAAAGAAAATTCAGATGATGATAGAAAAGGATAAGAAAATAGGGGAAGAGAAAGAGCAGTCTCAAACGGCTCTAGGATTTCTGACTCTTTCTGTGCTGTTAACCAGGATAGTGAACACAGAGGAGTCTGCTTGTCAGGAGCAGAAGGGCATCCAGATTAAGATACCTAGATGACATCTCACACCATATCCATTCCTACTTTTTAAAATGTCTTCAAGCTGTTTCCACCTGGTAAAT
Source organism: Ceratotherium simum simum (assembly GCF_057802395.1). Lineage (NCBI taxonomy): Eukaryota > Metazoa > Chordata > Mammalia > Perissodactyla > Rhinocerotidae > Ceratotherium > Ceratotherium simum. Next base: position 50,987,140 of record NC_141900.1, on the reverse strand, counting down.
TTGTTACCTCAACTTCAGTGCATCAATACATTAAGCTCATCATATGCTTTAGCTGAAACTTTGTCATTGGCTCTGCCGTTCTCCAGATCAACCTATGAATCATGTTCAACTCGCCTACCACTTATATGTAAATATTCCGGCAAATACTATTAAATTTTGTTCTGTACAATATCCCTAATTCATTTCCCTCCACTTTATTCTTCAATAATAGCAGACAGTGCCTAGCTCAAATGCCATACCATGTAGGATTCCTAAGCTAATATTATCTCCTCCACACATTAATTCAATCAAGAAAGATTTGGGGGTGACTCCTATGTGCCAGGAATTATGCTAGTACTGGGGAGACAATGGTGAACAAAAACAGAAATGTCCTATGCTCTCAGGAAATACTGTAATGGAGAAGTACACGACTCAGTATGATCTTCTAGTGGATAAATTGACCTACTCATTGAGGCAAACATGGGCTTTCCCCCCAAAATGTTGATTGAGCTGAGGTCTGAAGGATAAAGTAGGGTTAGCTGGGAGAAAGCAGGGGAAGACCATTCCAACCCAATGAAACAGTACAAGCAACGTCCCTTTAGTGGGAAGGAGCCTGGTAGGTATGAGGGACTAAAACAAGTTCAGTATGAGCAGGGGAGAAGGGCACAAATGATCAAATTTGTGTTTCAAAAATATCACCATATCTGCAGGGTATAGAACAGATCAAAGAGGCAGGAACAGAGTGGAATGGATGGAAGTAATACTCCTAAGGAAATCATCTGCAGTAACCCAGCCAAGAGATGACATTATTGACACTAGGATGGATGTGATGGTGGAGATGGAGAAAATTAATAGATTCCATAGATATTGGGAGAGTCTTGGGAGATAGAGTGGATATATGACAGTGAGGGAAGAGGATGTGTCAAAAACATAATAATAGTGTTCTCAACTATGTATCTGGCTATGTGATAATGGCATGTACTGGTGGGAAATTATTAATTTAGCTTTGGATCTCTTAGGGTTGAAGTACCTTTGAGATAGCTAAGAGAAGATGTCAGGTAGGCCATAGGATATACATGTTTGTAACTCAAAGAAGATGTATAAACTGGAGATATAAATTCAGAAATCATTTGCATTTAGGTGACACGAGAGAGTGGAGGTTGTAGGGTGCAAATATATACCAGAGAAAGACTGGGGCCCAGAGAATTTCAATATGTAGTATCCAATAGCTGAATAGAAGATGATGGTCCTGTAAAACTGAATGAAAAAGAGTTGCTCGAATGGTAACAGGAAAGTGAGGGCACTATTGTGTCGTAGAGGACAAAGTGGAAAAATGTTGGGAGTGGTTCACATTATTGAATGTTGTTGAGAGTTTCAAATATGATGAGAATTGAAAATGTCTTTTGGCTTCTCAACACGAGGTCATTGGTGACTTTAGTGAACACTATGTTAGTGGGCTAGTGGATTGCAAGTCAGATTGAATTGGAGATGAAGAAATGACATCAGCAAGCGCAGACAATTCTTTTTTTTTTAAAGTTTGGCTGTGAAAGGGAGAGACCTAGAATGGTAGCTAGGGGGAGTAAAGTGTTAAATTAGGGTTTGTTGTTTTTAATGGATGATACTTAAGCAGTTGAGAAAGAGAGGAGAGGGATTGAGATTGGCTGTGTAAGAAAGACAAAGAATAGTAAGGGAACAATAGATATTAAAAATAGTAAAGGCAAGAGAGAATGAGGGCCAAAAAAGAAAGGGGGAATTAGGATTATAGCAGATTAGATAATACCAGACAGAGCTCATGTAGGTGCTTTACTGTTCACAGTGTCCTTAGCTTCTCATGAGAGTTATAGGAAATGCAGAACCTCTGGGTGTCCTTACTGAGTCAGAATCTGAATTTAACAAGATCTCCCAGTTGATTCAAATGTACGTGAAGTTTGAGGAGCACTACTCTACAGAAGCTAGAGGAAAAGAGGATGGTGGGTAAGATGTAGTGGGCTGGTAATTTTGAATCAGAAAGATGAAGGAGATGTGATGAAGAGAGTATTCTAGCATGACCTACAAAGGAGCAGGTGTGTTTTGTGGTTGATGGGTTTTGTTTTATTTTAATTTTACAAGACTATAAAGTGAAAGTGATGCAGGAAGTGGCAACAGAGAACTAGGTGATGAGGAAAAATAATTAGGAACCATTTTGGAGATGACACCCTCAGGGAGAGCCAGCTTTCAGTTTAAGGCAAAAGATGGAGCAAAGAAGACAGTGCATACAGGAGAGTTTGCTGTGGATGGATTAGCAGTTCTGGGGGCACAGAGTCAACCATCTCTATCTTATCTTCTCTTTTATTTCCTCATCTCTGTATTCTTATTCATAGCTGTTCTATCTAAAATGTATAAAGTGTAAACAAGTAATTTCCTTCTAGCATAGGAACTTTAAGGGTGAAAAATGCATATCAAAACATAATTTATTGATTCTGTAGTTTAAAGCTCCTTTTCAGAAAAAGGATATACTAAATGTACTAAATCCCAATAATCAATCTTAATTTAGTGTTTTTTTAAAAATGTCCACCTTTTTAAGGTTGTTAGTTCTTTGGTACAATCATTCTCTGTCTTATTTTGTCCTACTTCCATACCTTTATTTTCTTTTTGACTTTAGGACCATTTTCATTATCCAGAAATCATATCATGCTATACTGTATTACAATCAGTTTAGTAACTGATCTTTGTATACCAAGATTGAAATAAGAGTATCAACAAGACTTTCAGAATTCATTTCATTTTAATAGTGACACCATCCACTGCCCTTAAAATTTTTGCTTAGTATGTCAATAAAATCAGTCTTTGTAGTATAATACAATTAAAAAAAAAAAAAAAGAATGAGTTGCCACTTTTAGAAACTATCACTTTCTACTTCTAACATCACTACTGTAGGACATGGTTCTCAAAGTATGTTTTGTTGCCATTGCTAAAATTTTTAAATTTTCCATGAGCCATTTTTATATAATAACGTGATTTTTCTTATAACAATTGGTTTGCATATAAGAGTTTATTAATATTTGACTGCCTAATCCAAAGCACCATTATCCTTTTATTTAGTTTAGGTGAGATGACTTTCTGAGGTTGCAGATGCAACTATATTTCTATGGGTTTCTTTTTCCTGCTAAATATTATGAGAAAAAGAAATAAGTTTTAGGAATGTTATTATACATAGCAGCTGTCTTAGAATAAAGGAAAATAACTAAAATAAATGCTAACCCTATTGTGTCCCAGTACATGCCTTCATTCATTTCATTCAAGATTTTAGCTCCTATAATATGCCAGGCACTGTGAGACACAATGGTGATATCAGACATATCCCTAGCCTCTTAGAACTTACATTCTAATGAGAGATACAAGAATTAATCAAGTGGTTATACAAATAAATGTATAATTGCAGCTGTGGTAAGTGCTATGAAATGAGTAGTCTGAGAATGCGTAATAGGTGAGTTTGACTTAGGGGAGGTTGTGCTGAAGAAGTGAAGAAGCTTGAGCTGAATTCTGAGGCATGGGTAGGCATTTTGTAGGTAAAGTAGGGAAGGAAGTGCATACCATGCAGATAGAACATTTATCACAATTTTTACCTCCTCTTCAATTCTGCAGTTCTTTACCCCAGGCCTTCAGAATGATCTATTTCACTCAAACTCTGCTTCTACGACTTAGATCCCTCATTATAGTTACACCAAATATTTTAGAGAGCATAGACTGTGCTTCACAAACTGTGTGCTGAGGCACCTCAAGGGCACCACAAAAAAACTCAAAGGGGCACCATCATGGGATATTTAAATTTTCAAGGCCAACACAGTGACATCAGTTGGACACTATGCAAACCACTAGCTCCAGGTAGTTCAGAGCTTCAATATTGAATTGTACTCATTCCTTTTGATGGCATCATGTCTTCCTGAGGCTGAGTTTTTGTAAGTTGCTGTTATAAAACACAAGGACCATGGTAAAATGACTGTGGAAAAGGAAATGAGGTTTGAGAAGTTGTAAAGTGCCCAAGAGACATGCACAGCCCATTAAGAATGATATAAATTTTTTAAAAAATTTGAATTATTTTTTTTAAATAGCTACTAAGTTGTTAGGAGAGACATACATGATAAGGTTGGACCTAACTACTTAATATATGGAGTTGTTAGGTATTTCTTTTAGTCTGCAACTCCATGAAAAAATTACTGAGACACTAAGAATACCACGAACCGGGCAAGTTTGGGAATCTTGAGCATAGTTAAACCCTTCATTAACAGATGAGACACCTGAGGCCCAGAGAGATCAAGTCACTTGCGCATTATAGCCTAGAATTCAGGTCTTGTGACTTCTTTTCCAGTCAAAAATATATAATTTATCTCACTTTGAACTGGTTTGAATCATTTCTTAAAAATAATCAGTTTATGCACTGCTTGCTTTGACTCTGACACTAAGGAACAGACATAAATATCTAAGGGCTATTTCTTTTTTTTTTTTCTTTAATTTTATTTATTTATTTATTTTTCCCCCCAAAGCCCCAGTAGATAGTTGTATGTCATAGCTGCACATCCTTCTAGTTGCTGTATGTGGGACGTGGCCCCAGAATGGCCAGAGAAGCTGTGCGTAGGTGCATGCCCAGGATCCGAACCCGGGCCACCAGCAGCGGAGCGCATGTACCCAACCGCTAAGCCATGGGGCCGGCCCCTAAGGGCTATTTCTAAACACTTAATGCCTTCTTTCCTCGCTTGTATATTCTCAACAATGTGAGAGTTAGAAGCCAAAAAACAGGTAATTAATAGGTCTTGAAGAATTCTGGAAATAGCTTTTAGGCTAATGCTAGTCTTAACACTGACAAGGAAACTACAAAAAAATGTAGGAATAATTTGTTATTAGTCAAAATTATTTTTATTTACTTAGGTATAATGCTTTGTTGTAAGAAACATCAAGATTTTCAACACATGAAAGAACATTATCTGTTAAAATATTAATGTGTATTAGGTTTAGATTTTGATTTTTGTTTGCTGGACCTTTTATTCTTATAAATTTGAAATATGATTATGGGAAAGGTTATAAAAAAGCTTCATAAGATTCCTATGTGATTTATTAAACATTTTATTAAATAATATATATATAAATATTTTTTGTTTAAAGCCATTTAGCTTTAGAGATGAATATATTTGGAATTTATATAACAATACATATTTTATGCACTTTAAATCATGATACAGAAGAAACTGAAATGAAGATCAAATACATTTATATTAAAGAAATATTTAAAAAGAAAATTATATTAATGTGACAAGAAAAACTTAAGGAAATATAAATTATTGTGACACTCTGATCTAAAATCTATAATTTAGATCTGCTAAACTGAAAGACTAGCACATTCTTATGCATATTAAGAAACAAAAACAATGTATTCTTTCTTGAAAATGTTTAACTTGAATTTAATCAATCTGTAAACAGTGGTTCTCCACTTTGTTATACATTGTAATCACCTGGGAGCTTTAAAAAGTGCTGATGCCGGGGGTCCCCTTCCAGATTTTGATTTAGTTGATTTTGATTTAGGTGGTGGCCTGGGCATCAGGATTTTTAAAAGTAATAGTTATATTGTGGTTATGTAGAAGATTCTTATTCTCAAGAAACTCATGCTGCAACATTTAAGTGTGAAATATCCTGGTGTCTGCAAATTACTTAAGAATAGTCTAGCAAAAATAAAAAAATAAATAGTTAATTAATTTAAAAAATATATATATACACACACACACTTGTGAAGGGTATAGAGGTATTTGTTGTAATATTCTTTCAACTTTTCCATATGTTGAAAATGTTCATGATAAAAAGGGAAAAAAATAAGAGCCAAAACAAATAACCATTTACCCTCACTTTTAGAATTTAGAGACAAAATAATTATTTGAAGCCTGATAACTGTTTCAGTGACAGGTGGGGCTGGGACTGATATATTAATGACCCAGCTCTTAAGATAAAGCTTTATAACTTGCTCTAACTCTGGATATTGCAGGAAACAGATGGAAGATAAGTGAAAGAAGATTCAAATGAAATTTCTGCACTTCTCTAATGTGAGAACAAACTTAGAGGCCCACATGCCCATTTTGCAGCATTTGTGGGCCAAAGAATATATGTGTAGTTAGCTGTGCATTTCAAGAATTTAGCTGGTTTATGCTGACCACAAATTATTCATTTTGCTGTGTTCACCAGTCAGTTATATATATTAAAATGCTAACAGTTTCTAATACCTTACAAATATTTTTCACTTGTTCTTATACTATAAATTTGAAATTTCTTCTTTATCCACTTTCTTCATATACTCTCTGACTTGTGTAAGACTTTATAATGCATCAGTAGTCAGGATTTATATCTGTAAGGCTTGCATGCTAAAAAAATAGCTTTTTAAAAATCTTTTGGGAAAAATGTTAACTTGCACCCCAAGTTAAATCTTTTCACCTTAGTGCTGTGGTTAACAAGTACAATAAGTAAGGGCCTTAGGACCCTCCTCAATCAAATGCTATACCAAGAAAAATCTGCCATTACATGATTGCTAAGTTGATAATGATAAAACAGATCTGGTTATGTAATTAATGAAGGGGATGTAGCTGAGGGTGGAGTGTCCTGTGTAAGAGCAGGTTCTCCACCCTTCCCTCCTAAGGCAAGGCGGAAGAATTTCCCTTGTCAAACTTTAAACTTTAGTTGAATTGCTTTCCTGCCTGAATACAGATCGACTTCCCATCTGCCTTTACAGAGACAAGGAGTCCTGATGGAAATGGGTTAGAAGGATTCAATTTATTCCCAACTTTTGGACAAATCTCTTACATTCTTTCAGTCCTTGCTTTGGGTTGCATCTGTTTTGGTTATCTGAGTCTATAAATAAAGAATCACGTAAAGCAAATGTGTTTCTGAAAAAAAGCATGGAACTCAAATAATTATTTTGGAGTACATTGGTATTTAAGGAATACCAACTAGATTATTTTATAATGAAAACAATCTTTATCTAAACTCTTCAGAAACCAGAATTTTCAAATATTTATTAGATATTGTATTTTTCCATACTTATTTAAACTAATATTTTGTGAGTGCTCAGATTGATGCCAACTTTTTGCATGATTCTTTGAAGCATATCACCGCCACCACCAAAAAAAAGTCAACATACACCTATATTAGTAAAAACACCAGTCTGAATCCTGCTAGACTGCTTTGATTGTACATGGAAAGTATATGAAAGATATAAAATGCAAACTTTAACTCTTTTTGGTTATTCTTGAACAGCTCACAGTTAAATGTTAACTTTGGCAAGAACTGAATTTTTTATGTAGTAACATGAATTTAACCCCTTCTTTTAATTTTTTCATAGTATTGTTGATAAGTCTAAATAGACATGTATCTAGTAATTTATATTCTTCTTTTAATGTCTAGATAAGGAATTTCGGTAATCATTAAATGTGCATATAAAAGTGTGTTCCTAAAGTTGCTTTAAAAAGCATTTGGAATGAAAGTTATGATTTAACTGATACTAGTGAGATGTTACTGATGCATTAAAAAATGTTCATTTTTTATTTACATACCCATATTAGTAAAAACACCCCAAAATATTTTACATACCCCAAATATTTTTTTTACATACCCATATTTTTAATCTTTAATATTGAAGTACAAACTTAGGAAGATTTTTCTAGGAGAACTTTCAGTCTTCTTTTTTTCTTTTATGTGTGATTAAAATTCGAGAGGATTTGACATCCCAAATCTTTCCTTTGTTAATATTTTTCTTATATGGTTAGTGGAAAACACAAATTAAAATAAAGATAAGGTACGAATATTGCCATATTGGCAGGTTTTACCCAGCAGAAAGAAAGCCACTAATGTAATCTCTAATAATGTCCTTTCCCCCATTTTAGTAAGAAGGTTTGTGTTGTTCTGACATTAAATGGATTAGCAGCAAGCCTGCTGAGAAAAATACTCAAAGGTATTAAACCCTTGCAGTGTTGGTTTAACTGTAAGTACTGTAAAATAAGATTAAGTCTGAGTTTGGAAGAAGAACTAGATTTGACATAAGACTAAAAGGTAACAATATTCACAGATGCCTGAATTAATGCTTCAGTGAAAAATATAATTAGCACAAGATTTGAAAATATGTCTCCTTTGGCAAATGTCTTCAGAGAGTAATCAGTGCTGTAGACTGATGTAGTGGAAAGAGCACTGGGCAAGTGGCCAAAATCTTTGAATTCGAGTTTGTTGCTCTAGCACTCGCTAGTTCTCTGACCTTAGTGAAGAAATTTCTAAAGTCTTTGAATCGCAGTATGGTGGATATGGCCAATTGGCAACCATTCTCCACTTTATAAGTGTGCATTTCTGTACTGCAGAGGCTGAAGGCTAAAAACTGCATTTCCCGGATTCTTGTGCAATTAAAGTTGCAGATGCAAATTAGGTGCAGCCAATTAGATGCACTTGCTGAGATTTGGAAGGCAGAAGTCAAGTGAAGGTCATCTTCCTGCTGCTTGCATTGTTTTCTGCTAATAAGTGAGATTGTGAAGACATGATTTTTGTGTGCTAGGTTCTAGCATTCAAGTTCTAGTTTCATAGGTTTTGAGAGGCTGTTGTGGTGGCAGCAGTGGTGGTTTCCTGATCCCTTACTTGTAGCTAACATGCTTGTAGTGGTGTGTTTTTTAACTCAATAAATTCTGTAGTGAGTTATGGATTCTTCACCTTTCTGACTGAAGCAGAAGTAGTTCTCCTAATAGGTCAGTTCTGCAGCGTTCTGGAAACATTCCTCGATGCCCAGCCTAGAGCCTCTATCTCTAGCCTTTCTAATTATTTTGTAAGGTTTTAAGTCCCTGCATAAAATTTCTGTCCACTTAAAGTTTCTGGAGCTTATTCTGTTTCCTGTACTGAATCCTAATTGATACACACATATGCAAATTTCACTCATACCTCGCAGAGTTGTTGAGAAGACCAAACTGTATTATTTATGTATATTTAATATCATTTCCTCTTTTTTGAAAAATGGGTACTCATGATATGACAAGCAGCTGTCAAAATTGCCTCATGCAATTTTCCTGTCACTAATTTTACTCAGATAATATTGGTCTAAACATGTTTTGTGAAGTATTGGTTCTGTTGAGCAAATAACACAGAAAAAGCAATTGCATATTCCATAGGTATCTAGACATTATAAATCTCTAGTTCCTAAGAAGGTCCAGGAGTTTGAATGAAACCTTCCTTGTAACTGAAATGAATCATTTTCACTTCAATTTTTTATTTTCTTGTTATTGTTACATTTTTTATGATGTAATAATGAGAAGCACTGTGGCTAGTTCTATAAGTGGAAATGGACTGACAGACATAACTCCATGTCTGTCAAAATTTTGAGCAGATTTGGAAAAACTTTGCTCTGTGTCCTCTGACCACATGCTTTCTGAAGGAATAAAGTGATCCTTTTTATCATCTTTTTTTTTTTTCCCAGAAATATTTCTTGTTGCATCTGTGAAGCCAAGAGACTTTACACCTTTAAACCAGCCCACATGCCCAACAACCATTAGGGCACCAAGGCTCTTCAAATCAAATATTTCTTGACTTTGCTTCATTGTTCTCTGGTTCCAGCCTAGCTCCTGACTCTCGTCTCCATTTCTGTTTGTTTCTTCTGTGCCCTTTAGACTTGTAATGAGTCTTTTATTCTACCTCTCCTAAAAGGACTCATTCCATTGGCTTTTTTTCCTTGAGACTTTCTTGCATGTATATATATTTTTTCCCCCTTAGTTTTGGTCCTTCAGGACTTAAATTCACTTGGATATCAATTATAATAAACACCCTCCAGTTCTCCTCAGTAGAAGAATTCAGAAAACAAGAGAATTACACTGAAGACTCATTACTTTCTTATATAACTTTAAATATTGGACAGAATAAACTACATCAAATTTTCTAGTGCTCTGTGGATCAAAGCTCATGTATTTACTTCCCCATATATAAAATTCCATTATATAATCCCATTTTCATGATTTCACCTATCATTTCTTTTTTGGCCAATTCTAACATTAATAAAATAGTTCTTAATTTTCAGACTTACCTTGAATTTCTCTATCCCATTTTAAATACTACCGCAAGCTTTGTACTGAACACACTTTGTTCTAAATACACAGGCCACTTCTCTTCTCAAGAATCTGTAATTTCTCCTGGTCCATCAAATCAATTTTAAATAGCAATCTTATACTCCATCAACTTATCTAACTTTTCTTTCTTATCTAATTATATCTTCCCCATTTCCTAACACATGCCCTCCACTTCAATCGGAAAATTTTCTTATGATTTCCTGAATATGTCAAATTCATACTTCTCTCTCCATCATCATGTTTAGGTGGAAAACCTACTCTCCAATTATTCAAATTGAATCCATCAGTCTCATAAAGTACTTGCTCATGCCATATGTTCTTCACATTAATTTGTATTTTATCCTGTATTATTTATGATTTTTTTCATTAATAAGCCATATTTCCCTTGTGATTGAAGGACATGCTGGTGAAATAAGTGCTTAATCAATGTGTTCAATTGAGTTTAATTTATATACTTAATTAAAGCAACATACCCTGAACATTTTTTATTAAGTTACACATCCTAAAAATTACATTCATATTACTTTTAATTGTTGGTTAGTCTGTCCCAAGTTTTCTCAGCTACAGTGTCTCTTATTTTCAGATGTTGATAACAAGTTTGGTATATTGTAATTTAAGATGACCTATGTAATTTAGTTTATATGCTGAAGCCAGATCATTTCATTAATTGTACAGTATAATATTCAATTGATAGGCATAAAGGATGCATTCATTCAACAAATATTTAAGTCCCTGCAGTGTACTGAGTAATGGGGATAGCATAAGGAATAAGACATGGTCCTTGCCTTGCTTTCAGAAAATGTACTGGGTGTGCAGGGTGAGGGGCGTGAACAGGAAATCACCAGAGTGTGATGAGTTTGGGATTACATTACTTGAGGTAAGTACAAGGTACTCTGACAGCACGTAAAAGACGCCTAATCTAACCTCAGGGATTCTGAAGTCACAAGCGAACCCCTGAAGAGTAGGCCTTACTCCAGCAAACAAGGCTTGAAGGAGACACAGGAAACCCAGGGCAAGGTCTGAAGGCAGTGAAAGACAGTCTTGCTTGGCATGTGAAAAGTTTAAAGATATAGGAAAAATTATTTAATTCCTTAAATTTTTCTGCTAGTATATTTAGTTCTGATTCAGATTTTATATGACTCTAGCTCATATCTTAAAATCTAACAAAATTACCTCAAGCCAAAAAATTATGCTGGGAATATATTTTTAAAATAATATTTCATAAACAATTATTATTCCTAAAATGTTTGCAAGGGGAAAATTCTTTTCCTTCTGTCTTACATCGTGTTCCTAAGAGCTTATACAGAGCTTATACAGCTTATACAGTTCCAACTTCTTTACATCTTTGCCAACTCTTTTTTTTTTTTTTATTATAGCCATCTCAGTAGATATGAAGTGCTCTCCGGAGAAGGGGATGTGAGAAGTAGGATAGTGTAGGGGAAGGAGCCGAGCAGGACTGCGGTTGCAGCTGGAGGCTAGCTTTAGCCTGGTCCTACAGGTGACTCCGGAGCATGAGTTGTTTCACAGAGTTGGTCCCACCTTGAGGCCAGAAGGCTGGGCTGGTGTTAGGAAGGAGGGGAGGGAGGATAGCCTCCTAGATGCTGCGGTGCGGTGGCTTCCATGGTGCAGAGAGAAAGATTAAGGAGAAGAGGGACGCAAGCGAGACTTGTCAGCCAAAATTCAGAGCATCTGGGGGTTGGATACAGCTGGGTGCAGCAGCTGCTAAAGGCAATCTGGGTGGGGAACTAACAGGACCCGCTAAACCTTATTTCTTACATTTTAGGGATTTTGAGTTCCAACAACAAAACACTTGTTCAAATGTCTAGTACACTTTCATGTGTTATGAAACTTAATTGATTTTGTTGATTTTGAGAAAAGTAATTTAGAGAATAAAGAAATTATGTACTGTATGTTTAGCCTAACACACAACTAACTATATGACACGATGAATTCAACTTAGGTGAGATTAGAGTCATTTCTTCAGTTTTATCGTATACTAGAAATCTACCAAAAAAACCATAAGCCATTAGGTTGGAAAAGAACGGTCACACTGTGATGAACTGTTTTATAGTTGTTTTTTTTTAGACAAAGGCTCAATTTATTTCCTTAAGTTTTTCTGTCTATGATTTTTCTTTCCTTTTCTTATTTCTTCTATTTTTTCCTCTTTTTATTTGCTTTCATTTTTCTCTCTTTCTCTCTCTCTCTCTTCTTTTCCTCTATCCCTTCCTTTCCTTCCTTCTTTCTTTTTTGCCCCACTGTTGTGAACTGACTGTCATAGGAAAACCAAAGCTAAACCTGGAACTCAGAAGAAATAAATTGTTTCAGGAAATTGAATGTGCTTTTATTTTTTTCATTTTCATTCACATAAAACTTTGCGAACCATTGTATGATTGTGGTCTTCTCTGAATTTTAATCTTCGGCATTCACATCCAGAGTACTCCCCAAGAAATTGAATAACACTTATTGTGTTTCTTAATCATTAAACTTTGATGCATTTATAGAATGTTCTTTGAAATGACATTCTTGAGAAAGTTAAGTCCCTTAAAGGTCCCATAACCTAGGGAACAGGACTTCCTAAACCTGTTGTACTTAGCTAAGTTACTTACCTATTTTTGTATGGAGTCAACTTGTCACCAAAACAAAATTAATATTGCATTCTCCTTTGGTCAAGGACACATTAAACTTTTAGTGCAGTCTGCACATCTTTCAGGAATGCAGAACCATAAGCAATTAGTTGCATACACTCCTTATGACATAAGGTGACTTTTACAATATGCTGTGCTACTATTTAAAGTTAAATGCTCACACTACATATTGCACCCATGAAAAGATTATAGGCTGGAATAATTTAGCTCTAATAACTTTAAACTTTTTTTGCTACAGGTAGTGGCTCCATTGATGATGATACAAAACTCTAATATGATTACTGCAATTGCATTGTACTGTTTTAAATATCTGCTGTGTGGTATAGCAACCAAAATGTTATTCATAATGGTAATTCAGTAGTTGGTTTGCTCAACTGTTGGATGGGGTGCTGTGTCCATTCCTAGGCCAGTGATCTGTCTTTGTCATTGTGGTGATAATTCCAAGGAGAACAAACATCTTGGTGTACTCACATTAGCACAACTGTACTAGTCAGGAAAACTGGTACATAAAATGGTCCATTGTCTTCTTTTTGATTCATTAGCTCTGTAAAAAGTATTTTGATAAAAAATTTTTTAACACATTTGCATTCACTTACCTTGTAGCTTATGTAAACTGAAATTATTTTCAATTCTCAAAAATGAATGAAATCTATCTTTTCCGTTGAATCTTTTTTAAAAAATGAAAATTAGTGTTTATTGAATATAGGCCCCATTCATTTTACATACTTTCTTTCATTTTGTCTTACAACAACCCTATGAGACAGGTGCTTTTTTAAAAAAACTGAAATAAAATTCACATACCATAAAATTCACTATTTTAAAGTGTACAATTGAGTGGTTTTTAGTGTATTTACAAGGTTATGAAACCATCAATACTATCTAATTCCAGAACATTTTCATCACCCTTAAAAGAAATCTCATACTTATTAGCAGTCACTCTGCATTTCTCTTTCTGTCAGCTCTTAAAAACCCACTAATCTACTTTCTGTCTCTAGGGATTTGTCTATTCTGGAAATTTCATTAAAATGGAATCATACAATATATGGCCTTTTGGATTAGCTTTTTTCATTTAGCATAACATTTTCAAGATTCATCCATGTTGTAGCGTGTATTAATCTTTCACTCCTTTTTATGGCTGAAAAACATATTGTGTTGATATATCACATTTTGTCTGTCCATTCATCAGTTGATGGACAATTGGGTTGTTTCTACATTTTGGCTATTTTGAAGAATGCTGCTATGATCATTCATGTACAAGTTTTTGTGTGGACTAAGTTTTCATTTCTCTTGGGTATACATCTAGGAGTAAAATTGCTGGGTCATATGGTAATTCTATGTTTAATATTTTGAGGAACTGCCAAACTGTTTTCCAAGTGGCTGCACCATTTTGCATTCCCACCAGCAATGTCTAAGTGTTCCAACTTCTTTACATCTTTGCCAACTCTTTTTTTTTTTTTTATTATAGCCATCTCAGTAGATATGAAGTGATATTTCATTGTGGTTTTGATTTTCATTTCCCTAATACTAATGATGTTGAACATCTTTTCATATGTTTATTGGCCATTTTTCTCTCTTCAATGGAGAAATGTCTATTCAAATCCTTTGTCCATTTTTGAAAATTAGATTATTTTATGGTTATGTTGTAGGAGTTCTTTATATATTCTGACTACTAGACTCTCATCAGATATATGATTTGCAAATATTCTCTTCCAGTCTGTGGGCATCTTTTCACTTTCTTATAGTATTCTTTGATGTAGAAAAGTTTTTAATTTTGATGAAGTTCACTTAGTCTATTTTTTCTTTAGCTGCTTGTGCTTTTGGTGTCATATCTAAGAAACCATTGCCAAATCTGAAGTCCTAAAGATTTGCCCCTGTATTTTCTTCTAAGAGTTTTATAGTTTTAGTTGTTACATTTAGGTATTTGGTCCACTTTGAGTTAATTTTTGTACATTGTATGAGGTAAGGGTCCCACTTCATGCTTTTGCATCTGATATCCAGGTGTCCCAGCACCTTTGTTGTAAAGACTATTCTGTCCCGCATTGAATAGTGTTGACACCCTCCCTTCAATATTAGTCATTGTCATCTTCTTTTTAAAGAGACTTTCATGGGCTTTCTCATACCACTTCCAAGTCTTCTCTTGTTTTTTGACATTTCTGAAATCTCATTTCTTGCACAAAAAAATTCTTATACCAAGTAAGCAAGTTAGAAAATGTCACCTTACTCATATCCCCTTATAACAATCAATTTTTCCTTCAGATTTGTGTCAGCTTGTCAAAGAGTTAAAGGCAAAATTCTAGAAAATAATGTGATAAGTGTAAATAAAAAATTTAAAAGGTATCTATATTTTGTGGAGCATTTACATAATATTATTTAAATTATATATATGTATAGGGAAATGGCCACATATCAAAGGTATGTTCTGTTGAGGTTTTCTCTCTGTATAAAGATGCTCAACCTCAAAGGCAGATAAAGATTGAATACTATTCATTATACAAACGTTTATTGAATACTTGCCATATCTTCTAGGCGTTGCAGTAGCATCACTGATGCTAGAAAAACTAACACACCTCCTCTCCCCAAGGGACTTACCTAGGAATGGAAAAAGATCAGTAAACATATGATTACATTCAAGCTGTGTGGTAGAGGCAATAAGTGTTATAGGAGAATAGGGAACAACTAATTTTGCCTCGAGTTACTTAGAAGGTCACATTCATTTGAACAGGTCTTGAAAATAAAATAAACAAAACTCTTCTAAGAAGACAAGAGGGAAAGGCAAATGATTTTCCAGCCTACTGGATGACCTAAATAAGTCAGAGAAGCATAAGAGGAGAGCATGATGTACTGAGAAAAGGATCGGTAGTTTGCTGTGACTAGATGCTAGAATGTAGATGGGGAATATGCTGGCCACCGAGGACTGAGAGGTTGGTTGAGGCCAAATTATAACCTGGGCTAAAGGGTATGGACTTGATCCTCTAGGCCACGGGAAATCATAGAGCACTTTAAAGTAGGAGATGATCCTGTGCTTATCGTAATTTATATGTTACAGCAATGACCTACTTCCAACTCGGAACTGTTATTATACGATAAGAGAGACAGTGTAACACAATGGTCAAAAATTTAGACCCTAAAGACACAAATGCTAATTCAAATTCACTCTTCCCAACTATATATTTATGTGATTTTAAGTAGGTTATATAACGTCTCTGGGGCCATCTTTCCTCACTTGTAAACCTCACAGATTTATTGTGAGAATTAAATGAGATAAAATAGGTAATATCTTTAGCACCTATTAATTCCTGGAATATATTACATGCTCAGGAAATGATAGTTACATAAAATATCTTTGAAGGCTGTCTTGTCTTCCCTGTGCCAAATACAGTGAGTTGTTCTTCAACCAATATTTTCGAATGATATATGGGTTTAAGGGGTCAGTACAGTAGCATTTGAAAATACAGATCTAGAGCTTAAGAGTGAGTTTGGGCATGGTAGCTACTGGCTATGAATCAGGATATCATCCAAATGTAAATAGGAAATGAAGCTCTTACAGTTGTACAGCTTCAACAGAGAGAGCAGAAACTAAAAAGAGAATATTGCTCAGGATATTGACAGGGAAGCAACTTTTAATGGAGCAGTTTTTTATAGTTTAGGAGCACATAACCTTTGTAAAAATTATGAAAACTCTGCATGCTTTTCCAAAGAGAATATGCACATATATAGAAAGCACATGTATATGCAGTTTTAGGCATTCATGAATACCGTAAACTCATCCCAAGAATCCCTCATTTAAGAAGTGAGGAAATAATAAAGAGTAAAAAATATGAGACTTGGAAGGAGAAGATAAGGGAAAAAATCCATACTGGAATATATATAAACTTAGATTGTATCTGTGGTGACTATGTAAGAACCTAGGATCTTTGCTGGTGATATGGAATAGGAAATCAAGAAAAATAACTGCTCAGCACTTGGATGGAGATCCTTATTTATCCATATATCCAAGTTCAAACCAAATATCCGGCAACCTTAAACTGGGCAAGGAAAAGCCTCTGACAGTGTTGACAACTTTATGGTCAAATATGTCATGGATTTCCTCCAAGTACACTCGTCAAATACGGAGAGTAGACATCAGGCAAAGCATATTGTATCCATATTGTTTTTCAAATGCATGTTTCTCATCACCATTAAAATGGCAAGCCCATCGAATGCCCAGAGAATGATATTTTCTAATTCTCAAGTTTTTGGGAAAATCCTATTTAGACACAATGGTTTGTGTAGATATAGTGGTAGAAAAAGCTCCCTAAAATGCTTATGTTTCTTTCTAATTTAAAAATGTTTTCCATGTTTTATAGCCTCAATCTCTTTACCTATTTTTAGAAGAATTGGAAAGATAGGTTAAAAGGTCCTTAGAGTTATATTTCTGATTAGTTCCTATTGATGGAGTGAGGTTATTCTTATTGACTGATTGGATTCTGCTCATCTCTTTGGGCCAGAATGCTTTAGTAATTAACCAATTTAATCCATATGTTATCTTTTCAAAAATAAATAAATTAAGAAAATAAACCCTCAAACTAATAGAAAATAATAAAAATAAAACTTTATTATAATTAATCTTCTAAATCTATAAGCTATTGCTTGATCATTAGAAATTATGTACTTATATCATATCAGTCCATCCCCATTTGGAATTGTTTTATAGCACCACATTTTAACGTTATGCCATGGACTTTTACTGAGGAACAGTTTTAGAAATAAATATGTTACTGTATATGCCTCTGTATTTTTCTGAAAAACTGGTATTTTTTTTATTCTATAGTTAAAAATTATTCCAAGAACTCCGAACCAGGAAAAAAAGATTTATTTCTCCTTTTGAACTATATTCCTCAAATTACATGAGTCATTTATTAAATTAAAACAAAAACAAAGGCATACAGACTGTGGTCAGTCTAAAGCCTATGCCTTATCCCAACATGGAAAAGAGGTGAATGAGGAGCTGCTCTCGTTGACTCTGGGCTAAGAGGCCCCGGTCCCTGCTACTTGTCTTTAACCTTCCTTAGGGAGTGCTAATTTCAGAGTCATTGTTCCCAAACAATGAAAGTGAAGTAATCATCGTGTTTCTCTTTTACCCTTGTGAAGTAGGAAGCTCAGAACTAAGGTTTGTGGCTTTTCTTATACATTTCTTGGTGAAGGATCTCTTAATATAGCATTCTCCTCTCCCCTTTGTTTTCTGTAATTCTTTCAAGTTAGCATATCTGACTTAGAGTGAAAGCAGCCTCAAATCCATTAAGTTGATTGTATATACATTAATCTGTCAATAATTTTTTCTTTCAAATTGATGGAAATAGACTTTCTGTTACAGTCTCCCCAACAGGTCGTGGCTTCCCCATCCTCCACAGTGGCTTTCCATAAAGCACATGCTCAGAGGCAACGAGGGAATGATATAGGGCAAAGAGACCTCTGTACATCTCCAATAGTCTCAGTTGAACTCTGGGATCCAAAATGAAAATATAAAAATGTGATGGATTTTGTAGTTAGAATACAAAATTGTTTGTGAATTCTGAATTTGTGGAACAAAAATGAACCAGTAAATGGTGACTTGGATCTCTTATAAAACTTGGGCTGTGTGTGTGTGTGTGTATATTTCGCTCTGGATAAAGAGGATGTTTTAAATCTTTAATTGTATAAACGCAATTCTATGGTAGCATTTAAAAATCTCTTTATGCATGATTATTATTCATTTTTATATAAACTTGAAAGGTGATTAAAAAAAAATGAACCAGTATTTGTGTGTCTTTTTGAAAAAATACATCTTGAGAAAAATATTCACTCACACCAGTTACTACACCCAAAACCAACAGATGACACATATAACCTGAAGCTAATAAAACTGATGACAGTTATATCTATTTAAGACTATGGATTGTGACAGCTGGAGTATGATTTACTGGCACAATTGCTAAATAGAGTCGCTGCCTTTTCCATATCAACATTCTAACAATTGGCGATAACTGTGTCCATAGTGAAGCATGAGCTCAGGAAACCGGCAATGTCACGTTCCAAAGCTAGATTTGTAAAGGCGCCTAAGTGATGTTAGTTTGAATAAATGCCACCCTGAAAATTCATCTGTGTGACAACTAACTCTGGAACTTTCCAATTCTCTTTAAATACATCTGTAAACTTGCAATAGGTATTGATTTGAAGGGAGAAAAAATAGAATATAAAAACATAAATCTCTTCAGCCTTAACAAATATTCAATTCAACAATTTTTTGTTGAGAACCTAACATTTGCTAGACACCATATTAAGAGGTTCGAGGTTTACAAGATGAGCAGGACATTAAGATAATATGTAGACCTTCTTCCAATGGAAGAATACGAAAAAGAAAAAGGAGAAAAAATAAGCAAGAATGCCAGAATGTAGGCATTTATTTTAGCTTTGTTTGTCATTCTGTACCTACTGTGATGCTACTGCCCTTGGCACACATCTAAGGACCATATCAGTGGTCCTTCTCTCACTTCAACCCTTCTCCCTTAAAGCTAGTGTTAATTAAACACCTGTTAAAGAACAGGTGCTGAATTCTGACCTTTTCACCTATTTTAGGAAGTAGTAGAATTAGAAGGCTACATACTTAACATGACTTAAAAGGCAGATCTCCCTCGTAACTAGTACAGGCGTGCTTGAGGACCCATTCATTATTCCCTGTTTTTCTGCTTGTGGGACATGGCAAACATGAAAGCACTGTTAACCAATCAAAATTCAAGAACTGCAATTCAAGACTGTCAGGTACTTTAAATTAGATTTATCATGATCCTTGATGCATCATTACTTTCATCATTAGTCCATGCAATTAGCAGAAAACAGTATTAGCCATTCCTATGTCAGATCAATGGTGTCACATATGTGAATTTAGACTATGTCAGATCAATGGCGTCACATATGTGAATTTAGACAGTGTAAACCACTGTACTTGTTTGCCTGGGACTGTCCCATTAGCATTGACAGTCAGGTGAAACTCAGTCTCTGGCAAACCAGGAAGGCTGGTCACCCTAGATCCTACACTAATTGCCTCACATAGTTCATTTTTCTTTATTTAAACTTAGCCAGAGCCTGTGGCTAGCATTTAATCACTAGTGTTACTGGTTCTCAATATGTGCCATATTCTATTCTAACCATTTGAGGAAGATACTATTATTAACCCCACTTTACTATTGAAGAAACTGGGCACTGAGAATTCAAGTACCCAGCCCAGGTCTCACAACTAAGATAGATTCCAGTGTCCACATCCTTAAGTACTTTGCATTAGCGCCGAGAAACAAATTAAATATCGCATCAGTGTATTCCTTCACATGCCTACTCTTCTTCATTGACAAAACAAATAAACATGGGTGCTATGGATTGCATTGTTAGATTGAAATATAATAGTGCATTTCCAATGCTAACATAGAGTATTTAGCAAAAGTAACATTCTAAAGAATATGGCCATATTCAAACTGTTATTATTTGTGTAATATAGCCCACTTTAAAATTGTAATAAATAGTATTTTTGTCAGCTACCTCACTGAGCAAGGAAGTAAAAGGTTATTGGAAATACAATATTTTGGGTTTTAAGATTAATCTTTACTCTGCTTGTTTTAGGATCTGGGGCTCTAGAAGCAAGCATAACGTTTCCATTATATTGGGACTGGTTTGTTTCAATTTCATATTTGAATCTCATTTGCCTTTGCTCTGATAAAAGACCATTAGACCATTATCATTTTAACTTTAAATGTACTTATGCACATGCATAAATGAGATGGTTTGTCATCCTGTACTTCTTCGTAGGATGATTTGTCTAATGTCCATCTCTCTGAGGAGACTGTGAGCTCCCTCAGGGCAAGGATCCTATTTGTTGTGCTCAGTATTTTATTATCAGTGTCTGACTCAGGGTCTAGTTTAGAGCAGGCACCCAATAAATGTTTGTTGAGTAAAAGAATGTCTGAAGAATTTAATAAATGGACAAACATTTAGAAGTTTTATAGCATTGAGTCAGGAGTGAAAAATATGGCTGCTGAGAATTAAGAAAAAAGAAATTTTAAGTTATAGAAATGAAAGTGAACACAGTCAACTGATGTTGGAACATAAAGTTAATGTTATTTTATTATTGCAGTTAACATTTACTGGGTGCTTACTATGTGCCAAACACTGTACTAAGTGCTTTTTAAAAATTTAATCCTCATAACAAATCTACGAAGCAAGTATTATTATAGGCCACAATTTTACATGTGAGGAAATGAGCCTTTGAGAGGTTAAGCAATTTTATTATGGTCTCACTGACAACAGGTAGTGGAACTGAGATGGTAATATTAATACCATATGCTTCCACAGAACTCTGTACTTCCCTTATCATGATACTCCTCCAACTTCTTTGTATTTGCTTGTTTAGTATCTGTCTTCCCCAGTTTATGAAGGCAGAATCTGTGTCTATCATATTTAACATTTTATTCTTAGAACCAAAGTACCTGGCATCCAGTAGTAGTTGCTCAACAATATTTGTCAAATGATTGAATCCATAAGTTTAAGAATCAATAAATTTATGAAACAACAGGACTTAAATATTATAGAGAAAAATAATAGATTACTAACATTCTTCAAGGGTTACAATACAGATGCCTATTCCCTGAGATGATTACCCACACTTGGCTTTTAAAAAAGATCCCAGCTGTAAAGTCCATAGAATGATACATGTATTTGGCACAGAAGCTAGCCTCTCTAAACAGAGCAGCCAGGGGCTAAGCTGTTGGAAGCTGTGCTGCATGAAGGGAAGTGTGACTCTTGGGCAAAACCTAGAAATGACGACTAGAGATTATGAAATAATTCTTATGAGTGAGGATAATCTTGGCAGCAGGACCTTGTTAGATAAATATCATTGTAAGGGGATGTTTTTCTCCACCTTCTTCGTTTCTGGGGGAGTTGCTTCCAACCCAAATAACAACACACAAAGGATAGGCTGGTTTCAGTGGCATTGATCCCACCCTTTTGTAACAGAGAAGCCGGGTGCATGGTGTTTAATTTAGAGTGAAGCCAGGTTAAATACAGGTAAGGACTGGCAGTTCTATCAAGTGGAACTGCTTAACATATTCAGGAACACTTAATATACTTAATCGAGTGAAAATTGGCGCTGAGATTTTCCTGTACAGACCATTTATCAGTAGGTTTGTCTGGAATAAGATTAAGCAGGGGATGATGGTAGGTGGGTGGGCCGGTGGATGAATGGATGGATGGATGGATGGATTCAGGTGATGACAGCAAGCATAAAAATGAATGCATTCACTAAGAAAACAGAATAAATAATCAAAACAATTTCATAATTCTTCAAACATGTTTCTTAAAGTAGGAGCAAAAATAAGTATATGTTTGAAGTGTAAAAACTTAGAAATTTGTAGTTTTATTTTTAAAAAAATGATGTATTGGAAAGGGGCACAATTTAGTCAGTGGGATGATGAGTTGGGTTTTAGATATGTTAAGTTAGAATATGGGAAGAGACCTAAGAGAAGAACAGCTGGAATTACAAGATAAGAATGCTCATTAGAGATCGGGACTGGAGACGAAGATTTGGGGATCATCAACATGGACATGATCATTGAGGCCATCAACATAGGTAAATTTGTCGAGAGAGAGAAGAGCGGGAAAACCTGCGAGCTTTAGGAATGCCCACAGAAAAGGGACAAAAAGATGAAGCGTAATCAGAAGGGTGGTCAGGAAGTTTGTTGTTTAGGATTACAGAATTCAAGTGATGAAAGAGTTTCGAGAAGGGCAATAGTCAAACTTGTTTAATAGGACAAAGGAATCAAGAAGGAGAAGACGAAGAAAAGACATTTGAATTTGTCTAGAAGGAAAATCTCTGATACCCAGAATATTGGTTTATGGAAAGCAGCCAAAAAGCAAATTAAGAGGTGAGAGGTAAAGTAAGGGAGGCGTTAAGCATGTACTACTCATTTATGGACTTTGGGTATAAAAGGAAGGAAAGAAGTATAATGGCGGGAAATGTTAGGGGCATTAGGCTAACAAAATAAAAGGGCACTGATATAATAAAGAAGAATCTAATCTTCCTGATTCTAAGCTACTCCCTCATAGTAAATTAGTAGCCTTGGGAGGCTCATTAACTCTGCGAGGGCATTAGGGTATTGTTCCACGCATTGTAGTTGCAGCGCCTGACAAAGCGTAGAGGCTATTATTCATAGCTTTAGGAAAAGCACTTCCTGTCACATTGGAGAGACTCCCAAGGAAATAAAGATACCTTTATAAGAAACAGAAGCAGCAGTGTAAGCTTTTCTAGAAGGAAGATATATTTGAAGATAACTGTCAAATCCTTTAGCAGAAAGTTAATCTGCCATTATCAGCTTTTAAAGCACTGGGCCATTCCTGTATCATCTTTATGTCTCAGTTTCTTCATCTGTAAAATAAGGAGTTTGGAGTTGATGATCTATGAGAAAACTTGTAGCTTTCAAAGTCTGTGCTCTCTGATTCTTTTCAGACACCATCACCTGTAAAGAAAGGAAGGGTATCCATAATACAAAATGCAATGATGTAACTAAGAATGAATAGAGGAAGCTTCTCTCTTTTTCTCTTCCTCCTTCTCTCCATTTTCCTTCATTTTGCCTCCTATGGTTTGAAAAACGTAACTTGAAAACTTTGTGCATTATAGATCTTATGAATGCTAAAAGGTATGAAAATTTCTATAAAGCAATCATTGATGTTTCATGTATTTTACCTATCATGTCGGTCCCAGGATTCTTGTAAATAGTATTATTATCAGCCACAATATCAGAAAAGTAGTAATAATAAAACTTACCATCACGGTGTTAATTTCTCTGACCTAATTAAATTTTGAAAACAGAATGTATATTATTGAAATAGATTTTCTCATCTGTAGACTTCTAACTTTCAGATTTACTTGGAAGAGTGTGAGAATTCTACTGTCCTCCATACCCTATATTGTACAAACTTTTCATATTGCATAACGTAAATGTTGGAGCCTAAAATATGGAATGTTTCAGTTCAATTCATCACACATTTGTTGAAGGCTCATTATTGTGAGATCTTGGAGATATCAAAATGAAGTCAGGGAAGCTACCTACTAATATCTAATATATTACATCTACATAATATATACATAAATATCTAATGGGGGAGGGAAACGATCACATTTATAGCAACTATCATCCAGAGGCTAATTTACAACTTAAAATATGCTTTCACCATCATTCTCATTTGACCTTGACAGCTGCCCTGTAAGGTAAATATACACCTTAGTTTCCTATTTTACAGGTGATGAAATCAAGGAAAAGAGAGGGAAAATGACCTAGCTAAGTCGAAGTTAGTGAAAGATGGACTGAAATCTGAGTCTTTTTATCCAAAATATCAAGCTATTTCCACTGTATGTGGAAGCAGCAGGATGCAGGAAATGTTTGGAGACTTGCGGTTAGAGTAGGTATATGGGGGGTGAAGTTGGGGGCAGTGCATTATTGCAGGAGAGAATACTAAAAGCAAAGTAGAACCACTTATTAGAGAAGTTTAAATCTCAACCATAAGAGGTTAGGTGTTATTACTTATGGATTAGGAGCTAAGTGAAGGATTTTGAGCAGGGGAAAGACAAGGTCAAATCTGTGTTTTAGGAAAAGAGCCTGATGGCTATCGGTTGGCTGGTGAGAGGAATGAGAGAATGGAAGCCAGGGTATAGCTCTTACTACTTGATCTGGGAGGGGATCACCTTGGAGAGCTGTGACCAGTATAGAGGCAGCGGGTTTGGAAGGGAGGGGGATAATTTTAGACAGGGTTTCTTTATCAGGTGGCATGTCCAGCTTTGGGTTTATGGGGATGCTCTCAGGCCCAGATTCAGGCCACATGTCAAAGGACCCACTCCCTAGTCTCTAAAATAAAAAATTTAATCTTTCAAAAAATTTACTCTGCAAAGTAGGGGTCTTAAAGATCACTGTATATTACTAGGATCTACCTGATGATTTCAGGTAATTAACTTGTTCAACAAGCTTTAGTAGATTGCATTCCTAATTTTTTCTTCCTGACAATTTTCCAAAACTCTCCCACTATGAAGTCAGGATATGATATTAGCCTGTTGGTTTGATTTCTTTAATTTCAATCTCATCCAGTTTCCTGGTTCCTTCAAAGCAGGAGTGATATTTGAGAGTCCACATCCATTTGATGTCCTCTGTGTCAGTACAACATCTCAAATACCACCTAGATCCATTCGAGGGTTTGTAATAAGAATGCACATTGCACTAGGCATAGTAACCCCATTGTGTCTCCCACACTATAACCAATATCTATACCTTGCTAGATTTTGAACTACTAAATAAATTTAGATTTTCCTTAAATACCTGAATTAGAATTACTTAAATCTCTATTGACTGAATGGAGGAAATTAGCACCCCCCACTCCGATACCCCACTCACAAGTATCCCTCCAACTCCTAAGCGTGCATTTATACATACTAAAAAAGAGATCTTTCATCTCCTCTCACCCTATCCTCTTTGACAGTGAAATTATACTTGACTAGTCACAGCTATTCTCAGTTAGTGACTATCACAGCTACCGTTAATGGTTTTGAATGGTATTCTTTTGGCTCTCTGTCAAGATGGCCAGACAGGCCCTTCCTGATTCTCTATACCTGAGACTGGATGGCAGTGTTGAACAAGAAGGGTCAGAAATAATGGGAGACAAAAATATATAACTTATATTGTTGCTTCTAAACACAGCCACGCTCAGATATCCACCAGGTCCAGACTCCCCCACAGACACAGCTCACCCGGGCTTCTCAGGAAGCTCTCAGATGAGTTTCACTAGCGATGGGGCAATTTCAAACTGCCACATGTTGAGAATGAGAACTGGGGCAGAGAGTGTAAATTTCTCTTTCGAGAAGTTTGGCTTTCACCCTATGACTTGTAGAGTATCAAAGGGTCCCATATTTTTCTGTTGTGTGCCAAACTGTGCCTCACCCTGACAGTTTTCTCAGTAACTTCAGAAAACTTTGTAAGTGAAACCCAGACCGAGACCAACGACTAAGCAAAAGTTTCTCAAACCGAAAGGGAATTGAGGGGGAGAATTTTCTCCTTTCTTGACTCTAGAGAATGTGGCCCCAGACAGTTGTGTCATGAAGTATCATAAACTTTTGTTTAGTTTTGTTCTTTGGGGGAGTGTTAGTGGGCCAGTTTTCTGTTGCTGCTGGATCCAACTGCCACAACCTTAATGGCTTAAACAATACAAATTTCTTATAGTTCTGTAGGTTAGAAGTCCAGCACAGGTTTCCTGGGCTAAAAATCAAGGTGTTAGCAGGGCTGTATTCCTTTCTGGAGGCTCTAGGGGAGGATTTATTTCCTTGCCCTTTCCAGCTTCTAGAGAATGCCCATATTCTTTAGTTTTGGCCCTCTTCCTCCATCATTAAAGCCAGCAATGGTGGGTCAAATCCTTTTTAAGTTGTGTCTTTCTGGATCTTCTTCCGTCGTCATCTCTCTCTTTCTGACCACAGCCAGGAAAGGTTCTCTGCTAAGGACTATAATTAGATTGGGCCTACCCAAATAATCCAAAATAATCTATTTTAAAGTCAGCTGATAAGCAACCTTAATTCCATCTGCAACCTTAATTCCCTTCTGCCATGTAACATAATATATTCATAGGTTCCAAGAACTAGAACAAGGACATCCTTTGGAAGCCATTGTTCTGTCTACTATGGTTGGTTGAAGACAAGAAGCTAAGAATCAGGAAGACTTAGGTTATAAGACATAAGTTATAGTGATAAACTGGACCCCCCCCTCCAAAAAAAAGTCAACAGGTTCTTGAGGCTATAAATCAAGAGGAAAGTTGATAAATGTTAAAGAAAAGAGGAGAGGGCAAAAAAGTTTCTCTCAAATGAGAGCATGTTTGTTTATTTTCCAATATTTTTTTAACTACAGTTCAGGAAGAAATAATGGGCCTTAATTGTTCACAGCTTGCTGGTGCTCTTATGTGTGTGATAGGGCAGTCCAGTTTGGCTTGTTCCTGTCTCCATACCCATCTGCTAAAGAGATGCTCTGGTGGGTGAGTAAAGGCTGGCCTTGGTAAGTTGTGGGCCAAGTTATCAGCACTACTTGTTCTTGGGTGGGCAGATCGCTCCCCAACATTATGCATGGTGGGATGTTTCCCAGACAAAGTCACCTTCAACCATTTAGGTTGGAGATCTTTCTACTCCCTGTTGCTTCATGGGTGTGAAGTGTAGAGCTTACGCTGTGGGGATTTGTATGTGGTAGACCAATGCCATGGTCACAAGGTGCTGCTTTCTGGGGGTAGCTCCAAAACATGATGACAGTTATGTCTGAGTAACTGGGTAGCAGAAGAATACCTTTGTGGAGCACTAGAGTTGTGAGGGGTAAAGCTGTACCTCAGACTTGGACCTTGGTGTAGCGGTCAGAGCTGGCTCCTCTGTTCTGCCTGTTATCTTGAGTGCTGGCCTGAGGACCCATTCAGGTTTGCCATGAAGGGAATTCCACTGCATCATGCTTGGCAGGCCTAAACTCAAATTGTCCCAGCTAAGGTGATACTGTATTGGCCCAGATGAATCAGAACTGAAGACAGCCCTAGCACTGGAGAAGGATCCTGGAGATCCCTGGGCATTCACCAGTTAGTGGCTTCATTATGAGAAGATCTACTGTTTCCAGGAAAAGGAACAGGACCAGTAAAGCAGGAGGTAGCTATATACCAACCAGTACAGAAATATTTATAACTTAACAACTGATATTGTCATATCAGCTGAATAGCAGCCCTGATTTTGTCATAAGCAAAGCAGTGGGCAGTTTTTCTTTTCAATTCTTAAAACCCAAAAGCTACTCTTGTACTCCTCTCCCAGGCAAATAGGATCTTCTCATCCTGTATTTACCCTTCTAAAGGATTTTATCCTTAGTGTTTCTAAAAGAATTTTCTGTTCTTACCCCGTGAAGAATTAGCTCTTTTCTCACTAAAGAAAAAAAACATACACTTAATTTTTGGTAGGCTATGCCTTTGGTATACCTCCTTCCATATCATGTTCATCAAAATATTTCATGAGAGGTGTATTGGATTCACGATGTATTCACCAGTTGATTCCCAAATTTTAAAATCTTCTAAAGATTGTAGCTCGAAGGAGTAGCACGGGGTAAAATTAAGATCCAATTTTCCAAACTTCTGTTTTAATCACTATGACCATCCCTAGCAGATTTATTCATGCTAAACTGACTGATTTTCCCAGATAGTCCCTCAAAGTTAAATAATATCTTGCAATTAAGCTTGATTTTCCTATAAAACAGAAAATCTGATAACGGTAACATTTATATGATCATATAATAGGATAACATTGTAAAAATCAGTCACAAATTCCTAAAAGCTGTAAGAAACATTCAGGGAAAAGATTGAGGAAAAGAAGCGCTGGATAAAAGTATCAGAGATGCAAATAAGATGTCTTTCTTGTAAGTCCCTTGAAGTCAGTATTCATTCAATAGATTTTTACTGAAGCTGCTAAGGCAGGTATCACAGTATATGCTGGAAATACAAATAGGACAGGCACAGATTATTTTAGATACGAGGTTTACTGATGAGCAATTGTTGATACAGTAATAAAAAATGGCGGGAATGGAAAGGTTTAGCAGAGGAAATGACTAGTCAAGATTTTGTGGGTTTAAGTATATAATATTTGTATTTGCACAGAACCATTTTTACCTACATCCTCTTCCTAATGATACATAATCTTATGCTAAGGCTGATGTATCAATCATTAAGATTGAAATGTCTAGATTAGACCGAAATTCTCAAGGTTTTTGGCAGAATGACTCACTTGGGTATGAAACCACATACACACAAAACAATCACACTTGGGAGTCCAAGGTGATAGTCTGGCATTTCTCGACATTTACAGTCTTAGAAGTGAGTAACCACAGAATGGCAAGTTGCTATACATGGTAATCTGATAAAACAGTCAAGGAAGATGCACAGAAATGAAAATGAGCTTATGTCTACACCTTCTAGTTCAAACATCCTTTCCCACTGATATGACTAGTACTTGTAGTCAAAACAGTGTCTACCGCTTTTTAAATGATTAAATCACACAGTTGAATTTTTAGTTTACTTATTCTGAAGCTTGCAGTGTGTAACCTCAAATTTAAATTTTTTCCTTTGCCAAAAATGTATCTATAGTTCAAGAGTTTAAAAACAACTGGAGTAGAACCACCAACTCTACTAAATGGAGTTCAGAATAAATGAAACATCCATTGCTATAAACATTCCTGGTGCTTGTCTCACACTCAAAAACTCAATAGGTAAATGTAATCAAACACCGTCAGGAAAATAAAAGGCATCCTCTTTAAGTCTGCAGATAACACAAAACAGTGTTCTGTGAAGAGGTAGGGAGGGTATCGATTGCAAATGGTGGAAGCAACGTCTTGGAAGGCAAATATTTGGATTCAAATTACTATTGTGAACTGAAGTGCCATAAAGGAAATAAGCACAATGGAGCTCAAAGGGGCATTTAAATCTAGTACATTTGGTTTGAAACTTTCACAAACTCATTTAGGTTTTATGTTTAAGATGTAGAAATTAATATGAACAACTTAATAAATAAAAGTAAACACTGTATTTTTAGAACATCAGAAAACTATGGAATGTAATATTATTTACCCAGAAATAAAAATTTACAAACATGGAAAAAATAATGAAAACAAAGAGCATTTTAGGACAGTGAAAATATTCTGCTATTATATATTCTGATATTAAATATTCTGAATGATGATATATGTAATTATACTTCTGTCCAAACTCATAGAATATACAACTCCAAGAGTGAACCCTAAAGTAAACTATGGACTTTCGGTGATATGATGTGTCAATGTAGGTTTATTCCTGGTAAAAAATGTACCATTCTGGTGAGTGATGTTGATAATGGGAAAAGTTATGCATGTGCCAGGGCAGGGAATATATGGGAAATCTCTGTACCTCCCTTTCAGTTTTTTTGTAAACCTATAAGTACTCTAAAAATATAAAGGGCATTGAAAAAAAAAAGGGCTTTAGAAGTTCAGAAATCAAACAAACTTCTGTTTTAAGGAAAGTTTCATAGAGCACAGAAGTATAATCTGTTAGAGAAAGGCTAGAGTTATATGAGACTAGATATAATGGATATAACATTTTGAGAAATGTAATGTGCTTATGTTTTTGCATTTCCTTTCAATAGTTGTTTCCTTAGACAGACTTGGGAATTTAGGGGACATTAAGAGAGTCGTAGCAGAAAGGCAAAGAAAAAGACATGTCCATGCTGACAGACAAATAGTCTTGAAAGCCAGACTTGGAGAGGATTTTCTAAATTCCTTTATTTCTTCCTTGAAAACGTCTAGAAGCTGGCCTAGCAAGATTGATCATACAGTTTTGTGAAAAAAGCTTCGAGTCAGAAAGAAAGAGGAAGAAGGAAAATCTTGCCCTTTTGGTCCTAAGGGTTGCTGAAAAGAGAAAGGGAGGGGCAGGTAGAGGAAGCCAGAGACACACTTATTCTAGGTCTCCCCTTTCCAGGCTGAAGTCTTAAGGGGAAAATGTGTGTGACATGCGATGAGATGCCCTCAAAGGCTCTCATGTCACTCTGGGCCCGACATAGCAGATTAACTTGTTGGTAGAGACTGATGAGGCAGAGAGAAGACCTGAGTTTGTCTTCCTCCTACATCTGTTTCCTGTGTGTCACAGATAGGACCTACAAGTGCCTGTGTGCCCTGAGGGGGACGTGTGGATGTAAGTTGAGAGTTAGGCTGGGTGCTGCTTCAGGGAGCTCAGAAATCAAGGCTCAGTAGGTGAGAGTCAAGTGCCTGTGAATCTTATGATGGGTCTGACCCAGCAGAAAGATGACTATGCTTTAACCAAGCGCAGGGTGTCCAGACCCCAAGTTCCACCAGCTCACGCTTCCACAGCAGATAGCTGAACACTGCTCAGATGCTCCAGGAGCCCTTCATTGCCACTTGGCCCAGGCAGCAGTCCAGGCCAGCGCTTCATAACAAAGGCCAGAGAGGTTCCAGAGGCAACCCCTTCCCACAGCCTCTACCATATCAGATACACCGCACACTCCAAAACTGCAAAAACCATTTTGGAAAGAGCCTCTAAGATACTGCTCATGTTACCAGAGATTAATGTTATAGTGGATTTGGTTTCGGATGGGACCAAATTTTAGATTTTTCTTTTTTTTTCCTTCCTACCTTGTAGTGCGTATCATGTAGATGATCTGGTTGTGACAGAGAAATGAAGAGGCTATAGTTTCTTTTCAAATCCGAGTGAGGATGTGAGTAAATTTGCAACTCCATTACATGCATCTTGTCATTATTTACTTTTTCAGAGCTTTCTAATCTTTTCCGGGAGACCCAGGTTATCTTTGCACATTTTCCAAATAAGAATCTCTTTCCTTGGCTTGCGAACACTGACGTCTTGTGTCTCTTCCTATCTATCTAGGATGTCTCTTTATCCACAAATATTTAAACTTAGCTACTTCTCAAGGCTCAATTTTTGACACCACATATTGATTCATTCTGTTTGATGTTTTGTTTCATGGGAAATAATTTGATATACAGCTTAGAAGAAACTATTTTATAAATAATTGTGTTATGACTAATTTATTGTGTTGCCTATAATTTTGCATTGGATAATTTTGTTTCACCATTGCCCTTAAAGGAGTTCATGTGTGTATGGTTGATCTATATTAACTATATCTAAGTCTTTTAGGAACAGTGACTGTCATCAGCAGGATATCGTACCATGCTTTATATACCATAGGTATTAGTTAGAAAATTGAACTGCTTTGGTTATGATAAGTAGACCAAGGAGACATATGAGAGAAGTCAAGAAAATATTTTTGTTTTAAAATAAAAAGAAACAAAAGCAAATGGCTAGCAACTAATTTCAAAAGAAAACAATAAGAAATGCATGTTTCCTAAAGAAAGATAGAGGACAAATAAAGAAATATCTGTCCAACCACTCAGGTTTTATATGACCTCATGAAGTAGCCACGTCCAATTTCAAGTTCCCATGTCTACTTTCTTTCTTCCAAATGGATGGAGCATTTGAGAAAAAAATTACAATGAAACAATGGCTTGCAAAGTCAGTGAGCAAGAAAAATCAGTTTTAATGAATTCAGATCAATGAGTTTCAACATAACCAGCATTGACTGGGCATTTACTATATTATTGATAAATACAAAGAGGAAAAAAGCACGATCCTGTCCTCAGAGAACTTGCAGTTTAGCAGGGGGAACTAGGCAGAAACTAAGACCGCATAGAGGTACAAAGAGGGGAAAACTTCTATCTTTAGGCAGTGAGGAAGGCTTCTATAAGAACACGGCCAGTGAGTTAGACTCTGCAGATGGGCAGACCTCAGGAAATATTCTGAGCAGAGAAAACCATATGTGCAAAGGCATTTCCACAGAGTTTATTTCCTGCCTCTTTGCTTTTATGAATAATAATTAACTGTAATATTAAATTAATCCTTTTAACTGTAATAGAAATGTATCGACACTGCTTACCAACAAATGCGGTATTTGTAGTAAAATACAATCCCAGTAGAAAGTTAAAGAAAATTTCCATCATTATAGCATTTTTCTTCATTGAGATAAAATTAACATAATTTACCACTTAAAAGCATACCATTCAGTGGCACTTAGTGCATTCACAATGTTGTGCAACCATCACCTGTCTTGCTTGTTTCAAAACTATCACAGCGTTTTAAAAGAAAGATTAAAATTATCTGAATGATCATATACAATTTAAACTCATTATCATTGTCTTTACCAATAATAATCTGTCAGTGGTAGACAAATAAAAAGCACAAATTTTATTTGTCAGAGACTAAATTAGTCTGTAT
This sequence comes from Ceratotherium simum simum, assembly GCF_057802395.1. Classification (NCBI taxonomy): domain Eukaryota; kingdom Metazoa; phylum Chordata; class Mammalia; order Perissodactyla; family Rhinocerotidae; genus Ceratotherium; species Ceratotherium simum. Next base: position 50,954,535 of record NC_141900.1, on the reverse strand, counting down.
TTTTAGGAGTCCATACCTTCAAATTGTTTCACACAATTCAACAACTCAATTTTCAATTTTTAGTAATGTTTTCACCAATATGGCCATATAGCTTAGGTTACAAGGTGCACACTAAAAATTCTTATCATCCATGGCATACACATATCATGGAATATTGTTCAGCCTTAAAAAGGAAGGGATTCTGACACATGATACAACACGGATGAACCTGGAAGACATTATGCTAAATGACATAAGCCAGTCACAAAAGGACAAATATTGTCTGATTCCACTTATATGAGGTACCTAGAGTAGTCAAATTGATAGAAACAGAAAGTAGAAGGGTGGTTGCCAGGGGCTGGGAGGAGGAAGGAAGGTGAGTTTTTGTTTAATGGGTACAGTGTTTCAGTCTGGGAAGATGAAAAAGTTCTAGAGATGCATGATGGTGATGTTTGTACAATAATATGAATGTATTTAATGCCAATGAATTGTACACTTAAAAATGGTTGAAACGGCAAATTTTATGTTATGTATATTTGACTATAATTTAAAAAATTAAAATTAAAAAAAAATCTTATCCAGATAATCAGAGATAAGTTGCCCCGCTAAGATGCGTTGAATAAACGTTCTCATCGCCATGACAAAACACTAGAGTAAATGTCTTTATTGTGCTGTAGACAGACCATCTTCTTGGTTATATTTACAGCTCCAAGTCATTCCAAGTGCAGAAAAATCCATGAAATTGGTCTAACCAGCAGAAACACAGTATCTTTGTGATGAGGGTCAGCTCACATGGGGAAAGTCAACTTCTGTTGAGAGGGTTAAGCCTTCCATTTACTGGGCCTCCAGTTTTATTTTATTTATTTATTTTTTTGTGAGGAAGATCAGCCCTGAGCTAACATCTATTGCCAATCCTCCTCCTTTTTTCCCCAAAGCCCCAGTAGATAGTTGTATGTCATAGTTGCACATCCTTCTAGTTGCTGTATGTGGATGTGGCCTCAGCATGGCCGGAGAAGCAGTGCGTCGATACGCGCCCGGGATCTGAACCCGGGCCGCCAGTAGCGGAGCGCGTGCACTTAACGGCTTAGCCACGGGGCCGGCCCTGGGCCTCCAGTTTTAAAACTGCCCTCATGAGGAAAAGAGATCAGCACATCCTAACCCACTGTATCTTTGCCAGTGTGAAATACCTGAATGATTGTCTTTCAAGAAAGAACATTTCTTGCAAAGCCTTCTAACTTTAGAAAATTAATCTGAATGTGTACCACTCCTGAGGCAGAAAACAAAACTTTTTGCTTTAAAAAGAAAGCCAAAAAAAATTTATGTGGCAGACTTGTTACATATATTATCTTATGGACTTACATTTCTATTGAGTTATGGTTATTGGACTGCAATTACCCTAAGGAACCATAGTATAAATTTGAGCATTTAAAAACACAGCTGGGCATCTGGAGAAATAACTAATTTAGAAGACGTCTATCAGTAATTCAAGAAACTGAGGACATAAGATAAAATGCTATATAGTCTTTTAAACATTATGTTTATATTAAAGCTCTTCCAAAGCAAAATTATTTTTGTCAGTGATTTTTATTTATAACATGAGTATTATCAAATAGTGTGGCATATTACAGCTACACAAATTACCTGAGTCATGAATATTTGTTTTAAATGGGTATATAATTTAAAGTTAATTTTAAATGTCTTTTTAGAACTTTTGGGAGAGACGGTATCTTGAGCATAAGTCCAACTGAAAACTGTCTCAAAAAGAAATATAAGAATAGATGAAAGTATTTTGTTGTTGGTGGTGGTGGTGAAAACTGGGGAAGAAATAATGCCTTTTGTCAGGAGAAGCTCTGCTGTCCACGAATTTTACTGTGTATATGTCAACTTATTTTTGGACCTCCCAGGGCCCTCCCATCTGGATGGTGTTCTACATTGTTCTACACGGCAGAGAGGACCCTAGTGGAATACTTCTGAGCTGGCCCTTATCCCACCTTTGCCTTTCCAAATTAGGCTTCTACCAGAATTTCTGCTCTTCCTATAAGGCCACACCAGTTTCTTAGGCAGGGATTGTGGATTGGTCTTTCATGCCTTCCTTTAGTCTGACTCCTCCTGCATTATTTGCAGAAGCTTCATCAAGAAACCTGAGTTCTTTTGCTAGACAGAAGGTAATATTGTTTGATCATGAGGTAAGAAGTTGGAATATCATTGTTCCCTTGCCTTTGACTCTCCCTAAGAAAATAAGCTTAAGGTTCTCTGTTCTTTCAAGAAAAAAAAGAAAATCATCCTCCACTTTACATTTTGCCCCTTGCAATTATGGAATTTCTTTCTTTTTCTACATAGTCAGGCTACCCGGAAAGACTGCCTCTGGTTGCTCATCCCCCAGTCACAACATGCTGTTGAAATCTACCACTCCACGTCACCCACGATCTCTTAATTTCTAAAGTAAATGGAGACCTTGGGAGGTTTATCTTACGTGATGCCTTGGCATCATCTGATGGTCTTGTGGGCAAATCTCTCTTTCCTGAACTCTCTCCTTCCTTGGCTTCTTTGACTCCATGTCCTGTTTTTGTCCTCTATTTTCCCTTCTGTTCGTGGACTTCTCTTCTACCCATCGCATAAATGTTGGTGTATCCAAGGTTTCTTTTCTCATATGTCTTTACTCTTCCACATAGTGGGTTTTTTCCTTCTCACTTACATAGCTTCTTCTCGCACCAATGTGCTTTTGACACAAATCTGCATCTTTAGCTCGGGTTTTTCTCCTATACCACCACATCCACAGGTTCAAGTGCCTCCTGGGCATCTCCACTTGGAAGTCTCACAAGCACCTCACATTCAAACTACTTAAATCTGAACTTCTCTTCTCTTTTCCCACATCTTCTTTCCTACCTTCCATTCTAAGTCAGGAATTAGAAGTTACTATAAATGAGCTAAAGATAAGAAGGTCAACAGAAGTTTCTTATACCTAAAAAAATATGAAAATTTTTGTCATGAGCATGCAGTTTGTATAATTAACAAACCAAAAATGTCCTTAATAAACTCATATTTCTCAGCTGTGAATTTCATATGCAGATAAAATCAGACCTTCAAATTTCATTTGACATTCTGCCTGCAAGCTCCAGATTCAGATAATTGATTTATATGTTTTTCTAAGCACTAAGCATTTTGCATTTCAATGAGACTATGATAGGAAATAATTCAATAAATACGGTCTATGCATGAGCTTTGTCTATCTGTGTGTTGACAATAAACTGAAGTCATGGTTGGGTACTGACACATAGACATTGACAGAAATTTTAGTTATAGGTCAGTCCCAGGAAAAGATTTTTATGCCTGAATTTTAAGTAGCAGAGCTTTATGTTTGGAAAGTACTTTGCTGAACAGGAATAGCACCAAAAACAGCCAGGAGAAATGGTGATTTTTGACTACTGATGCTGACAGTGTTGAACATTTGTCAAGACTATTTTACATTTTATGTGCCTTTTTCTCCATACATTAAGCAATGTTTACAGGAAGTGAACAGCACACCAGTAGATGTTTTGACCTCTGGAAAGTATTACTTAATTCTGTAAGGTCTCAAGTGAAAGTTTTAAACCATGAATTGACCTTTGGCCTGTGAAGCATGAGTGAATTGTTCAAATCTTAGTCCTAAATGTCTCATTACACAGCCTGAGCTGGCACTGGAAAGGTAAGGTCAGATTTATAAACAACTCAAGATAGATCATTGGCAAATTAATATGATGATCTCACATCATTATGTTTTCATTTTATTTTGCATTTGAGTTTTGAAAGCTGTCTTTAGGCTCTAAACTTCCGTGGTATGGTTATAAACAGTAGATATGTTCAGCATGGAATGTTGGAAAAATTCTCACCCAACAAGCGTAGCTGTTTTATTCAGAATTAGCTGAAGGGCATAACACTGTAAAAGAGAAAATGAGCCACTCATTGCTGTCATCAAAAATGAGGAAATTGCTCCAGGCAGTAGCTGAAGAGTCCTTTTGAACTTGAGAAGTTCACTGATTTGGCAGGGAGGAGAATCTTGTTTGTCCTGCTAGTTCTAAAGAAGTATTTATCCTCAAATAATTCCAGTAAGTAAGGTGCAAGGAAACATCATCAATCTCATTTTCTCTAAATATCTGTCTTTATGTTATTTTATTTTATATCACATCTAAAATATGGCCTTGGTTTTTTATATAGATCTTGATATATGCTGTATCTTTCTATTTAAAATAGAGTATTTCTTTAACCTAATACTGCAAACGGAACAAATACATAGGATAAAGTTAAAGCTGTTTTGAAAAATGATATATTTTTGTTGTCATAAGAAATTAAGGCATGAAAATTTCATCATGGTCTCAACATTCTTATCTTTAATGTACTCCCATCTGCAATGTATTGGCTGTTGCACATCCTCACCAGCATCTAATACCATCAGTAATTTTTATTTTAGCCCTTCTAACATGTGTGTCATGGTAACTCATCATGATTTTAATTTGTATTTCCCCAATGGCTAATGATGTTGAACATCTTTTCATGTGTTTCTTTGTCTTCTGAATATCCTCTTTGCTGAAGAGTCTGATAAGGTTTTTTTTTTTTTACCATGTTTTAATTGGATTGTTGTCTTTCTGTGGTATTTTGAGAGTTCCTTTTTTATTTCCGCACAAGTTCCTTGTCAAATATGTGATTTCCAAATAGTTTCTTTCATTTGGTAGCTTGTCCTTTCATTCTCTTACATAACTGATTTTGACAAAGATTCAAAGGCAATGTAGTGGAGAAAGGATAATCTTTTCAAAAAATAGTCCTGGAATAAATGGACATCAACATGCAAAAAATGAACTTTAATTCATATCTCACCTCATGCACAAAAGTTAACTCAAAATATATCATAGACCTAAATGCTAAATTGAAAACTATAAAACTTCTTGAAGACAACATTGGAGAAAATCTGTGTGATCTTGCATTAGGTAAAGATTTCTTAGAGGAGACACCAAAAGCATACTTCATAAAAGAAAAAACTTATAAACTGGAGTTTATCAAAATTTTAAATGTCAGCTTTTCTAAAGACAGACACTATTTAAAAAAATAGAAATACAAGAAGTTGAAAAGAAGGGGAGGAACCATCAAAGGAGTCTATGAACAAGTGGATAATGCAATAGGAAAACGCAGGGGAGTGTGGTGTCCTAGACGCCAAGTCAAGAAATTATGCCAAGGGGGAGGGAGTGACCCACTGGGTCAAAACTGCTGATGGACAGTGGTTATTTTATTTTGAATCAAGGAGTAAACAAGGACAAATGTCCCCAGACTCTACTGGCTCTGGTCACAGTTGTCTTCCTAGTTATGACTCAGCCATTCCACCAAGGTAGGAGTTACAGTAGCAGCATTGGCTCATTACCTGGTGAGATGGACTTAAACTTGGTGCCATAGGCTTCGTATTTGGCATACAAGGGATTGAATTTAGGCTTATGTGCAATTAAACTTCAGCCACTATTATATCTGCCTTCATTCATTCACTCCTTCAATATTTATTGAGATCCTTCTCTGTGCTCAACATTGAGTCCATATTGACACTGAGTATACACTAGTGATTTAAAACAAGCCTAGTATCTGATAATATGGAACTTACAGGATGGAGATGATGAGCATAAATCAAATAGTCACAGTGGGTGGAACTATGATGTTTCTCTCCACTGCATAATAACAATGACATGTTCATTATTGATCTTAGTATTAGGAGGCATTATTAATCACAGTATTATGAGGACTATGTTTGGAATTACTCTGTTGCCATCAATGGCATGTTTGTTATCAATTAGCACCTCATACTGTGAATGTGACCCTGGGTGTGGATAGACCCTGGGTATTTTGACTCATCTTTATGTTTCTAACTGAGATTTCTTTATCTTTCTCCAAATTGAAGTTGCCATCCATCTTAATTTCATTCTCAGTCCCCAAATATCTCTTCTCTTTTTATTTGATTCCTGTTTAGAATAAATAAGCCAAATGTAAATGTGAGAACTAGAAAAACATCAATCATGATTAACTGGGATGAACCTGAAACATATGTGGAATTCATATAAAACAAATGTTCATAGGTTTTGCCACCTCTGGGAAATTGCCAATTACAAAAACATTGGTAATAGAGTTGGAAAATAACGATTCATGTGAACAAAAATAACATATTCTATTTCTGCAAGTATATCTTCAGAAAGGTAGATTTTTATTATGAGAAATGGCATATTTTTACTATAAGCATTTTTTACAGAGGGAAGAGAACATAACATAGTGATTAAGAGCACAGATCCTGGAATTAAAATGCTTGGGTTCCCAGTTCGTCTACCTACCAATTGTGTTAACATGAGCAAGTTAACCTCTCTATGCCTCAGTTTTCTTATCTAAACAGAACACATAATATTTGTGCTTACTTTAAAGGTTATTATGAAGACTAAATGAGTTAATACATATAGAGCATTAGAAGGGTTGCCAGCACATCGTAAGTTTATTAGAGACAGTGAGAGAGGGAGAGAGACAAAGAGAGAGAGAGCAAGGTTCTGGATTTAGACAATTTGGGTTCAAAGCTTGGTTTCACTATTTACTACCTGTATGACCTTGGGTAGTTCAGTTAACCTCTCCATGCCTATTTGCAAAAGAGGACTAGATAATAGTATTCATTCCTCATAAAGTTGCCATGAAATAGTGCATGTGAAGCAATTAGTACGTGCAATTAACATTAACTCCTCTTTTATGACTTGTGGTGGTGTGTTTCCAAAAATATAGATGTAAATCATTTAAATGGAACGCAATAAAATTATTTACAATATATTCAAAAACTAAAATAAGGAAAAAAGGTGAGGGAAGAAAAATATAACATAAATTTGCCTGGATTCTAGCAATTCTAAGTGAGTTTGGTAACTCAGAGAATTTCCCACAGATAGTACCCTAAATCCAATAAGAACATAGAACATAAATGTTAACTGAATAATTTTAATGTTACCGGAGTATGTGAATGGCTTGTCATTAATTGGTGGTCTATCCCTTGATTTACTTGCTGTGAATAACACAGGTTTATCATTGAGAGGATGCTGAATACTCCACCACTTTTGATAGAGTGGCTACACACACTAAATGCATACCAACAGGATATCCAGATGGTTGTTTAGGGAGCTAAAGAGGAAAAGCCGCTAGTATAGAGGTAGAAAAAAAATAGTTTTTTGATGATCTGGGGTGAGCTTGTAAGAGAAATGTAGATAGCTGAGAAACCACTGCAACCTACTTCCAGCTGGCGGGCATCCATAGGAAAAGAAAAAAGGCTGAGGCCATTGAGCATTTACAAGACTCGGTTACAAGTAGCTACAGATTCCATGAATAACAACCACAACAGCAATCAAGGGACAATCTACATGCGTAAACAGCATGGAAAGGACTGTTATGACCACATTAGTCTATCCTGTGACATCTATGTGTATAGATGATATCCATCATCAACAGTATCACCTTCTCAAATGACACAGCAGTGCCTTCGTAGAGAGACCTAAACATTTTTTAACCAAAATAATTGAACTACTTGCCCTATGTAAACCCAATTTCATTATGCCAGCGAAAGAAATATAGGCTTTTTCACATTTTATTTTTTATGGTGGGATTTTTTAATATACTATAAAACTATCAAGTTCGGGGGAGAGCAGAGAGGCTGAGATTTTATTTTAATTATAAAGTTTTTTTTGAAAAAAAACTATCTCCATTAGTAAGTCGACAATAGAAAAATATGAGGAAGTGTTAAAATAAGGAAGTTGAGACTTTTTAATCCACACTTGCAAGTTTCCTGAGATACCACAGCAACCTTTCTCCTCAAAACAAGGTTACTTTAACCATGATAAGAGGATGTGATTGTGCCTAAGATAATTTGCTTTCACACTGAAAATTCACCTGAAGATAAAGAAGATCATATTCTCTGACTCGGACCATGTGATGCCAGAAACTGTATTTGGATTTTGATCTTCAGTCATTGTCTTGACTAAAATTTAAGCGAGCAAAAGTATATACAAGTATACAATTTTTAATAAAAACTCATATGGATCTCTTTCCTTAGAATTCTTAGTATGTCTTTGTCAGGGCTTTATTATTTGCCAGCCGATGGCTATTACCTCTCATCTAAAATTTACTCTTACAATGAATGTTTTTTGTTTTGTTTTTGTTTTGAATGACCATTAAAGGCTACAAATTACAAGCACACAACCATATAGTCAAGGGTTAAGTAGACAGTTGAGCAATTGTCTAGTTAAAATCAGTAAATATAGTCACAATCTACTTATACCACTCAGGACTCAAAAAATTCTTCAGAGGCATGGTGAGTTATTTGCAAAATATTCTCTTTCTTCATTTAGGGACATCAACAACACCTGCACCACATTTACTTTATCAATTCTTTTATAATGTACGAGGATTAGTGAGCTCTAAGTGGGAAATAACCAGACCAATGTAGCTTTAAGGCTAAGGTTAGAAAGTGAGTGTCTAATTCAAATAAAATATGAAAGTTTCTGGACTTTCACAAACTTTTGAACTCCCTGCAGCTTGCAAAATTTAGTTAAATTTTAAGTGAAATGTAAATATTATTTATCTTAGAATGAAAAGGAGAATTAATCCAAGTCTTTTAAAGCAAGTAGAAAGTATTTTACGTAATGTTTTGTTAGATATATATCAAGGGGAACAAACACTGTTCTGCCTGATAACTTCATATAACCCATGCATTTTACTTCCTAATAATGGCATTTTTCAGTGGTCTAACAGGTAGTTCTTAAACTTAGTGGTGAAAAGGTCATGGTGCTAACAAGATTAGATTCATAGCCAATCATCTTCAGAAATGTGCATGAAAAGTAGGGGAAACAGAAAGTCTGTGCACTGCGAAAATAAGGGTTTTAGCTCTCTAAAACCCTGGCGGCTGAAAGGTGATAATCAAAACATCAAAAAATAAAATGTCTGCAAAATTGAGTTTTGTGTGAAACACTTACCTTAGTCAGTTACATTAGCAGAATTCTGTGTTAAGGTGGTGTAAGAGAGGATATGAGTGTGCACAAATATTTTTGTTAGAAACAACATAACCTGCCAGACATATGAGTCCCACGGTTGAATTTCACACCATCTAACCAATTCTTCCTTTCTCAGTCACTGAGAAATATTTCCTATCGGTCCAATAGACTTCTTTACCACTTTAGGGCTGTGGATTTGACCAGGGGTACAGGAAGTAACCATTAATCCTAAAAGAAAAAAAAAAAAGCAGTGAAATGGATGGTACCAGACTTCAAGCATAATTAGAAACAGGCTTTTTATAAAGCCTAGAAATAAAAATAATAATGTGAGTCTGCTTAGTGGCACCCTTGTGAATTCAATTCCAGTCTAGAGTGACTTCTGTTCTCTTTCTCAAAAGAATTTTAAGTTTTTTTGGAAGATTAGAGACCATTAAACGTATAACATTTGCTTTAGGTAACAGGTTAAGGATCCATGTTCATAGGAATGAAATATTGTGCACCATTTAATCTCTAGTCACATTGTGTGATTGCTCTAGCCTACAAGGCTTTTCTATTTTCAAGGAATAAATATTCTATCTCTCCTGAGTATCCAAGGAATAAAAGGATAATTAAGATAATTAATCTGTAGCTTATTAAATAACTAAAGAAAATGAAAGTTATAATATTAGCAAAGACTGAAAAAAGTATGTTTAGAATTGATTCAAAATAAGAATATTACATATCAAAACCTGTGCTGTATAGCCAAAGCTCTCCTCAGAGGAAAATTTGTCACCTTACATGTATCTATGAGAAGATCAGAAAGATTTAAAATAAAAGAACTAAGCAATGAATCCAACAATCTAACATAAGAACAAGAATAAATCCAAGAAAGGAATTAAGATAAATATAGCAATTAATGAATAAAGCAAATTGAAATAGTTGATGAATTGACGATTCAAAAAATAAAGACTAATTCATAGAATGGTCATAAAATGCGTCAACTTCTGAAAATTATGATTAAGAAAAAATGAGACAGATAAAAAAAGACTATCTACAGAAGATTAAAAAATTACTAAAATTGGCAAAAGAAGACCTGGAAAATCTAAAAAAGACAAAAAATAATAACAGAAATCAAAATGGTAGTGAAATAATGACTTGCCTTCCAGCCCTCACCAAAGACTCAAGGTCCAGATTATTTTATGAGCAAGTATTAACAAATCTTCTCAAAACAGGAAATGTCTGTGTTAAACAGGCTGATTATGGATACAAAATAATAAATTGTAACATATTGAATCTGGTAATTTACTATAAAAATAATACAGCATGACCAAATAGGGATTTATCTCAGGAATGCAAAAATGGCTCAACATTAGAAATCCTTCATTGGAATGCACTATATTAACATATTAAAAGAAGAAAAAATATTTGATCACTTGACTTTGAAAAAGCATTCTAAAGGAATTCAAAGTGTTTATAACAGTTTTTATAAAGCTTTTTGTAAAATAAAAAATATATAAAGTAATTTCCTTGACTTTATAAAAGAATCCACCAAGGTCCTGCATCAAACACTGTCCTTAATGATGAGATATTAGAAGCAGGTCTATATTGACCAGAAGAAAATTGTTCAACCTTTAACTCAAGGTCCCAGCCAGCGTAATAAAACAAGGAAAATAACTCAAATATTGGAAAGGAAGTTACAAAACTGTTACAATTTTCAGGTAATATAAGCATTTATCTGAAAACCCCAATGGGACAAATTTTAAAACCAGTAGGAGAATTAAATCCAAATGGCCAAATATAAGCTCAACAGATAATAATCTATAGCTTTTATTCTCATCAGTAAGCCAAATAGAAAATAAAATAGAAGAGGTCTATTTATAATAGTAATAATCGCATCAAATACTTAACAATAATCCTAACAAGACTTCACTGGAAGGCATAAAAGAAAACCTAACTAAATGGGGAAAAATACTTTGTTCATGAATGAGAAGGTTCAGTATTTTAAAGATGTCTATTCTCTCCAAAATAACCTATGAATTTAGTACAATACCAATAAAAAAATAAAACAGTGTTTTATGGAAATTTAAAACCCATTCTAAAGTCCATAAAGAAGAGAAAATATGTAAAAATAACAAAGATAAATCTATAAAATAAAACCAAGAAGGGATAGCCTTGCCTACTACATATCAAACATATTATAGAATTATAGTAATGAAAATAGCATAAAAGTGGGATCAGAATTGATAACTAGATCAATGGAATAGGAGTCTAAAAATAGATAAAAGCATATATCCTTATTTAATATAAGATAAAAGAGGTATTTTAAATAAAAGGATAAAGCATACACTTTTTAATATAAGTTCTTGGGAGAATCATTTACTTATTTAAAAAGATATAGTTTGTTCATATCTCATATTCATAAAGACAAATTTCAATTGATTATAATCTAAGCATAAATATAATACTATAAAAGTATTACACTAAATTATAGTATAATTTCTTTTTGATGTTGGGATCAAGAAGGTGTTCTTAAATAAAAAATTTCTCACAGCAAAGAAGTGGAAGTGAACTCAATGTCTACGTATAGAGGGACTCATTATCTGTGGTAGAGAATATAATGCAGCAGTTTAAAGGAAATAGGCACTGATAAGGAAAAAATCAGGTTTTTGGTATCATATAGGTATGTTATGATATAATTTCTATAAAAGAAAAAGATGAAAACATTATATGTCTTCTCTGTAATTATTGATTTTTACAAATGTATGGAAAAAAAAACTAACGTACCCACAATAACCCGATGGCAATGGTTGGCTGTGTAGAGGGGGACTAGAATTTAGGATTATTGTCAAAGGTACATTGGCCTTGTATATAATACTTAAATTTTAAATAAGAAGGATGTATAAAAATAGATAAATTATAGGTAGATAGATAGTGAGGTAAATAAGCATTGTGGGGAAAAGCTGATCAATCTATTTTACAATTTCCATAAAGGAAATGACAAATATGAATAAGATAAAATGTTATTAGAAATAAAACAGCTGTCTGATTTGACAGCTATGGCAAAGAATGAGCTTGTTTTACCAATTCAAATAATATCCCACAGAATCAAGCCGTTTTAATTTATTCTATATTTTAGTAAAATGAAATATTATCAAAATATTACTTCACTTAGAAATAGTTATATAAAATAAGCATGGTTTATATTGCGAATCAAAATATTTAAACCATGCTATTTCTAAGTTATCGCCCAAAGCAAACTCTATCCAAATGTTCTTCTTTGCAGCTTAAATGCATAATGTTAACCCATGGTTCATATTATTTTAAGTATATTAGTGCCTAAATAAGTTCTAGGAATTTCTCTGCTCAAAAATAGCCAATGTTGACCATGCGGGATTCAAAAGCAGTATTAACCCAAGGTCACTGAAATGGCCCTAAGAAAATAATCTTCCTGAAAATAAACACATAGACCAATCTTGTGCACATTTTTAGAACCACATGCTCTCTCTCTTTTTTTTTAAATCTGTGGCTGATCATTTTGAGAATGTTTTAGCTCTACCAGGAATCCTATTTTGACCTCCCCACCCCTGAAAAAGATAGAAATAAGTAAAAATAAAAAGGAAAAAAAAGTGGCTCTGATTCAGACCTTAAATTTTATTAAAATTAATGCCAGTAAAGATTTTTTAAAGATAGTTAATACTGCTGGGTCTAGTGAGAAGGGTCTTCTTAAACATTGCTATTGGGAGAGCAATTTAACAATACAGGTCAAGAACCTTGACAAATATTCAAATGATTGATCATAGTGGATCTATGTCTAGAGATTTATCTTAAAAAAATAGCAACTGGAGGGGCCGCCCGGTGGTGCAAGCGGTTAAGTGCGCGCACTCCGCTGCAGTGGCCCAGGGTTCGCCGGTTCGGATCCCGGGTGCGCACCGACGCACTGCTTGTTAAGCCATGCTGTGGTGGCGTCCCATATAAAGTAGAGGAAGATGGGCACAGATGTTAGCCCAGGGCCAGTCTTCCTCAGCAAAAAAGAGGAGGATTGGCATTGGATGTTATCTCAGGGCTGGTCTTCCTCACAAAAAAAAAAAAAATAGCAACTGGAAAAAGATTGATATCCTAGGATGTTCATTATAGCATCATTTATCAGAAGCAAACTAAAAGTCCAGCAATAGAGTACTATTGGTTAAATAAACTATAATACATCTGTATGATAATAGATTATTATTCATTCAATAAGATATTTTTGAAGATGAATTCATGACATGGGAAGATGCTTACATTTAGTGAAAAAGACAGGATACAGAATTGTATTTACAATAATGAATGCACACACATGCATATATACATACATATATATAAATATATGTGTCTACCTACCTACCTACTTACCTATCTACCTATACTTGAGAAGGAAGAAACAATTTCCAAGGGACTCCTGAGATAAAATAACATACGTTAATTTTCCCTAGCCTATGTCAATGCTTCAGCCTAATTTGGTTCTTTGACGCTAGGCACTGCAAAAGCAAAATTCTCTTTATGGTGTAAAGTGAAAAATAAGAGAACAATTAACAATAGCCCAATCATCTTTCCTTCTAATTTCACATCCCTTGTTCCCAGTGGGAGATTCTTTAAATCAGCATATTCTTCTTGGAGTGGATATGGATGGGCAACTCTTGTTCAAAGACTTGGCTGCTACTGGGCCTTTATTTTCCATTTCTTTGCTTATTTTTAGGATTGAAGTGAAGAAGATGTGTGTGCTCTGAACCCCTGGAGCACAAGTCTCACGCCGTCCAAGAGACAGTGGTGCTGAGGTCTGTGAGTTCAGTATTGCCTCAAAAAGCAGGTTGTTGGGGCCGGCATGGTGATGTAGCGGTTAAGTGCGTGCACTCTGCTTTGGCAGCCTGGGGTTCGCAGGTTCAGATCCCGGGCACGGACTAACTCACCGCTCGTCAAGCCATGCTGTGGCAGCGTCCCATATAAAGTAGAGGAAGATGGGTACAGATGTTAGCCCAGGGCCAATCTTCCTCAGCAAAAAGAGGAGGATTGGCAACAGATGTTAGCTCAGGGCTAATCTTCCTCACAAAAAAAAAAAAAAGGGTTGTAACCTATAGGCTCCTCAGTCTGAAAGTTGGAGAGGGAAGAGAAGGATCAAGAAGAGGAGGAAATTATGATGTTGACAGTTATGAAAAAACTGAATCTCAAATGATGTGAAGGAGCGAGATATTTGCCACTGCGGTCTTGTCATCGATTGTGGCTCAGCAGGGACCATATCAGGGCGAAAAGCATCACCACTGATTCCATTTCCACCACCATCACCACCAACCCCAGCTTCTGTCCATCAAAACAAGGCTAATTTCTCAATAGTCCCTCTCCCTCAAGGTTATTACTTCCAAAGCAGAGTGGGACTGTATCTCTTGTTGGCACAACTACTTAGGGAGATAAGATTTGGCCATATCTGAAATCAAACATTTCTCTGGCTACATTGTTCTGACTACTACAACATTTTTTTCCTAATCAACTGTAGCTTTTGAGCCAAAACATGCTTATTCTCCTGTGAACTCTGAATATCGGCATGACCTCTACTTCTGCTTCTCTTTTTTCTAAGCTGGGTTGGCTACCTACTTTATTTAACCTCATTTCACAAAGGTTAGATAACCACAAACAGAACTTAAAAAAAAAAAATCTTCTTTAGGAATAGACCAACATATTAGTAACATTTACATTTAAGTTTTTGGATTGTGAGTAAATTTTATTTTATTTGAAATTTTTATTTTCCAAACTTTTTTGTAATGATTATTACTTTTATACTAAAAGGAAAGAAAGAGACATGAATCTTGGATAATGTTTGACCTTTGTCCAAGCTATTTCAACGACATTTGAACCAAATCAAATTTAGTGATAGGAACAAAAAATATATGTAAGACAAGCAAAAAAAAAAAAAAAGGTACCGTTGGTAACTTACCTCTCTATGCTTAATATTTCTTTAGCCTGTTTTTCATAATATAGCATCACCAAATTCTGTGTCTTCTTCTGGTCTTTCAGGTTTCTGTTCAAACCTTCCCAAATTACCCTATCTAATGTCACCCTTCCACCTTCCTACATACCTAGTAGATCATATCATCCTATACATTTCTTCCATAACTCCCACCATAAAACCTGCAATTATTTTATTTGTTTAGCTGTTTATTTTCTGTCTCCATATACCCGTAGGTAAGCTCCATGTGGAGGACATGGTCTGTGTGTCCTTTCTCTAGAACACTTCCTGGCATAGGAGAGTACTCAATTGATATTTATAGACTCAATAAGTAAATAAAGTATATATCATTGTTACAGCTTTGCTAGTTTTTCTTTCACAACCAGACATCAGAATAGTTACCCGTAAGTTGCCCTGTTTTTGAGGTGATTAATTCATACTCCAGTGATAGCAAATAACTATCAGCTTTGCTTTTATTCCACATGTGAACCAACAACACTTTTCCTGAAAATGAATTAAAAAATAAGTTTGGATCATGTTGTTTTCACATAATTTTAAAATATGCATGCAACAGTATTTTAGACTCCAGCTGGAATGGAACTGAAAGTACTGGAATATTATGAGAAAAGCTATTCCTGTGCAATGTCCCATCCGATTTTGCAAACTAAGTATGTTTCGAAAGGTTGTAGAGAATATAAAAGATTTTTAGATGCTAATGTCATGAATAGCTTCAAAGTAGTCTCAAAAATTGACCCCCAAAAGTCACTATTTCTGCCTTCTTACTATACAAAATGTATTACATATGCTCTATGTTAAAATAAATGATCAAAGGAGTAATGAAAGTAAACCATTATATACAGTGCTAACTATGCGCCAGGCACTGTTTTAAATGCTTTGTGTATATTAACTCATCTAATCCTCTGCACATCCCTATGAGATAGGGATCATTATCATCTTTAATTTACTGACGTAGAAACTGAGGCACGGCGTGAGCACATTAGATAAACAAGAAGCCTCCACAGCAGCTCATCTGAGTTTCCTTCACTAAGTGCACTACTTCAATTTATAAAGCAATTTTTTTCCCTCTCCAGAGCGATTGTGGGCTGGTCCAGGGTCATGCGGGTAGGCAGAGCCAGGATTTGAACACAGTCTGGGGTCAGAGGTTTTCTTGTAACTCCCTATGCTCTAATGCTTCTCTAAAATACTTGTAACAGATGAGAAGTCTTAGAGGAGCTAACTCTGGTATCATTTACACACAGGCATCTGTGGTGTAGGTGGGAAGGACGTTGAAGTTGGAATCAGAAGTCTTGGGATAAAATTCTTAGCTGTGTTCCATGTTGCTTCCTGTAGCTTCAGTTTCCTTAACTCTAAAATGGAGATGCAAATCCTCCATTGTTGTGTTTTGTGAGCATAAACTGATTAAATGGGTGACATATGCTGCATAATTCTGGAAGCCTTAAAAAATTATGTGAATACTCCCTCCGTGAATTGTGGCTGCCTGTTTACAGACCTTTTTATTCCCTCTATAAATATTGAAGCTCATGAAATTATTTAAGCAAATAATGGACATCAAATATTCGATATTACTGATCTAAAGTAGGAAATTGAGACTCTTCCCATGTCTTTTACATTCGGATATTCAATTCAAAAAATTTTTCAAATGTGCTCAGGAACCGAACCCTGAACAGCTCTGTAGAGAGTAATGGAAGGAAAAGCTATGGTCATTGTTCTCACAAATCTTGGACAGCCAAGGAGATAAGACACCAGAAACAAAGCAGATCGTGATATGCACTGTGAAGGGAAAAAAAACTCTGTGAATTCAGAGGAAGAGGAAGCACTTTTGGGTAGGGGAGATTAGGAAAGAAGACTTTCAATATATGGATATTAGCAGAAAAAATGAGCAACATATACAAAGAAATCAGATTCTATCTGATTCAATTTCAGACTTGCATTGAACTTTTATTCTTTTCAAGGCACTGTGCTACCTGGGGAATCAAGGAGAGGAAGACAGTCCCCGAACTCAGAGCTTCGAGTTTGGGGAAGACGGTCTAAGTTAGTTCTCTCTCCACAGTAGCACAATGCCAGAAGAACACACACAAACTAATAACTCCACAGAGATGTAGTGAAAAAGGAAGTAGGTATAATGTGCTATATGAATATAGATGAAGAAGCATTTAATTCTGTCTATGAGACAGAGAGAGTGTGCAGAGAGCGCTACAAAAAAAAGGAATAGTTGAGCAGAGTCTCAAATGAAGCTTAAGTAGGCAGTTTCTAAGTAGATAAGAAAAGAGACAGATAGTTCAAGCAAAGGACACATGACTATGGATTCTGGATGTTTCTCTTGTCATGTTTTCAGAGAAACACAAAATTGGGGACATGGTGGGGTGGAGGGGTAACTCTTGATTCTCCTGTTTCTCTTTCAGAATACAGCTGGTCTCTCCTTTTGCTTTCAAAAAAGTTTTTTAAATTACTTGGCTTGACATCAGGATCTTCTCCTGGGGCACTGATCTCATGAGAGCTAAACTGGCTCAGTTTCACATGTCAATCTCTTCTCTCCCCTAGAGAATGTTCCAGAACGTTGGGACGGGGTGGGGTGGGTGGGGGGAGGGCAGGGAGGGATGATGCATTTAAGCAAAGGAAGAGCACGTTTGAAGTGGTTGAGGGTGATAATAGAGGAAAATGATGAATTACAGTTTTTAAAAGTTTGTATTAGGAAAAATTTCAAACACATAGTGCATAGAATATCATAACTCCTTCCCTTCTCCCCTTCCATATTGTTTTAAAATATATTTGAGACAACATATCATTTCATCCATAAATATTTTAATGTGTATCTCTAAGTGCAAAAGCACTCATTATAACAAAAAACAATACAATTCACATACCTATGCAATTTAATAATATGAACTAACTTTTGAACATTTTTTAACCTGAGGAGCTCGTGAAACACTGAGTTTTGATGCTCTGAGGAGACCTCAGGGCCAGAGATGAAGGAGTTTGGTGTCATCAACATGTGGGAGATGTCAAGGATTAGGAAATAGGTGACATCACCCAGGAGTCGAAAAGGAGGGAAAAAATAGAAGAATATATTAGGGACAAAGTTTGAATAAAGGTTATAGACACGATGAATTTGAAGAACATGAAGATCTGTGAGGGCTGGAGGAATGAAGAAGTCTCTGCTTTTGTGAATAGAATGAGATGTAAGCTGAGCCTTGAAGCAGGATAGAATTTACGTGGTTGGTGGGAATGGTGGTGGTAATTCATCTGGGGGAAATGGTATGATTACATGGAGCTTGACTGGTACAAAGGCTCATCTCACAGGAAGGAAGGAAATGGTAGGAAATGAGGTCGTCTAGGTAGGAGAGACTACAATATACCTGCAAGAGTCCAGAATTTGGACTTCATTTACTGTTTCAATAAATATTTGTTGAACGTGTACAATACACCAGAGACCATGCTAGGAGCTGGGATACAAAACTTATGAGATTAGACTTCTGCTCTCAAGTAGATTTAGGTCTAGTGTGGGTGGCATATAGGCAAAAATACCACAATTATTATAAATCATCCAATAAGCATTTATTGAACATATTCAACGGGTCAGGCACCGTGATGCGTGCTGCAAATACAATGATAAATAAGTCATGGTCCTCGAGAAACCATTGAACCATTAATGAGTTTTGATTGGGATGCTGACAAGAGAATAAGCATTTTGAAGGGAAATTATTTTTCTCTCTGTACCAAGAATGGAGCAAAGGACAGTCTGAGTCAAGTAGACAAAGTGGTGAACCTTGAAAGAAGGTGGTAGCAATAAGAATGGAGATAAAGGGATTATATAAGGGATGTATTAGTGGGAAAAAATAGTGGGTGAAACTGAGTAACTGATATCCAGAAGTCTCAGATGGGGTGTGTGTGTGTGTGTGTGTGTGTGTGTGTGTGTGTCAGGTGTGAGCCATATCAGTTCTCTTTTCAGGTGTCTGAAAATTTTCTCTGTGACTAACATTGAAACTGTATACAGATCACCTCTCCCTGATGCTAAGAAAAATTTGGTTTAAATGTGGCAATGTCCTGAAACATCTTGCTGAGGACATCAAGTTTCTTTGTAGAAGGGGAACTACTTCATTGCCGACACTTTCATGTGCCGATCTAGATCTGTTCCCCTCCAATGTGAGTGTTGTCTTAATAATGAAAACACAATGTCTTTTGGATATCAATATTAAGGTCCACTTGGAGCAGTCAGAATGTTTCTTAAATGATTGACCAAAGTAAACTCTTATGCTTTCTGTGTGTTCGCTTGGGGTCAGAAAACATCACACAGATAAAAAACAATCAGTAATTTATTTCCAAGGATTGGAAACAGAAATCCTCAGATGATTCACTGATGATTCAGATTTCTGTGTATCACTTTTATTCTACTTGTTGCCAAGGGAACTTGAGGCCTACTTCCTACCACACCACGGCTATAAAAAGTAGCAGCAAAAGCCACAGGAGAGTAACTTCTGTACTTTTATTAAAAATGGCTAACAGACTAAATGTCAGTTATACAAGAGAGATTTAAGTTTTATCTGTGAAGGTCATATCCATGAGCCACTGTGATGCCACATTGTTATTCTATTTATCTATTAACTGCTTTTGTTCTGCTGCCTTCCTCATGCAGGGCATTTTCTTTTTTTTTTTTTTTTTATAATTTTATTTCTTTATTTTTCCCCCCAAAGCCCCAGTAGATAGTTGTACGTCATAGCTGCACATCCTTCTATTTGCTGTATGTGGGCTGCGGCCTCAGCATGGCCAGAGAAGCGGTGCGTCAGTGCGTGCCCGGGATCCGAACCCGGGCCGCCAGCAGCGGAGCGCCGGACTTAACCGCTAAGCCATGGCGCTGGCCCAGGGCATTTTCTATAAAGAACATCTGGTGCAAACAGAAATTGTACTTTTCTCCGTAAAATCCAGAGCAATGGACCAATGTGCTTTTGCAGTAATAGCCATGGCCTGTGACATCTGTGTCAACCTCAGCCAGGGTTAGAACCCACAGTCATACTGCCAGCTTCTCTGGGTCATTATGGCAAGAGAAGGGCGTGAGACGAGAAGAGGGAGATAGGTTGACCACCACAAGTGGTTGCTGCACATCACCACTCTTGTGGCCCTGATCTGTTGATCTTTCTCTGACAATCATCTTTATCAAGCAACATAAAAATATCAATACAGTCAAATTTTCATAAGAGAAAAGTAGTCATGGATGGATACTTTCCATTACATCTATAATCTAAAATGTTTCCTTTCATATGTCCTTTGAGTTAAATTCTCATCTGGAAATAGAGAATGAAGGCTGCCTTTATGGATAGCTATCGGGAAGACATGAGGGACATAAGTTAATAGCACAGAAATCACACTCTAAGCTCATGGAGGGCAGGATCTCCCATCCACTAAGAAGGCCTGGTAGGACAAGACAATTGAAAGCATTACAGGAATAATTATTTTTTCATTTAGCTTCGACGCTTAGGGGAAAATTTGTAAAGAAAGGAAGTTTAAGTTATATAACATTAGAGTCCTTCTTCTCTTTGAAGGGGCAGTGTAATCGAATGAGGTTATAAATTCAAATTTATTAAATGGGTGTTAAGTGTTACTTGTAATAAACAGTGATTTTTCTAAAATGCAAACCTGATCCTATCCCTTCCTACATTAAAATTTATCATAAGTTTCCTATTTCTTACGGAACAAAATCCAAGCTCCTTTTCATGGGAGTCAGAGTCCTTTAAGGCCTCATCTCACACTCCTTTGTACTTAAGCACCCCAGAGCTACTCATAGCTCCCAGCCCCTATTATTGCTCCACACCTCTGTGACTTGGCACATGGACCTTGCTGGGCCTCGAATATCTTCACTCTCTTCCTATGTGACTGATTCCTATTTATTCTCAACACTTAATTCAGATATCACCTGCCCTGCTGAGCCTTTCCTGATTCAACTGCCTGTCAAAAGCAATTCCTAGGCAGACCCTCTGGCTTTGTTCATATTTACAATATTGCACTTATAATACTATGTTAACTACTTGTTCATGTGTGCATGTAATTTTCCTTCAATTACACTGCATAATTCTTGGAAGCTAGATCTATATTATTATTTTTTTAATCTTTCTATTTCCAGCACTTTGCACAGCACCCAGTATACTTTTTGTTGAAATCTTTCCCAATTTACAAACCTTATGATTATTGTTAGAGGAAAATTTGTTTAAAATAAATGCATCACTAGAAAATGTTAGTGATACGTTAAATAAACATTGCACATCTGTGCCTTAGTTCTCTTCTACAAGGCATTCTGTGTCCAAAATTCCTTGTTGGATAAACAAGGAAAGGGTCAAAGTGTCATAAGTCAGATGGATGTAAATGAAAGGAGTATTTGTTCAACAAAGAAGAACGACAACGAGGTCTTCCCAATCTCTGATGTTGGGACTAGCTGGTGGAAAAATTAAGACATGATTTTTCTGATTGTCCCAATGGGGTCCCATTGTCTCAATGGGGCCAACATAAACATCTGCTTTAATATCTGATTCAAAGCTATGGAAGCTTTGCAACAGGCCTATCAACCAAGAAGTGTGAGAGAGGAGCTCATTCTATCAAATCCACTGTCTTTTTTTGTCAGGGTACTCACAGGTCGTGGTCCCAAGTATTTCAGAAGCCGCCATCCCTGGGAATGAAGGATGAAGGTGAATTGACAGGGATAGATGTAGGAGAGGAGTCTTACTTTGAAACAAGACTTAATATACTCTACTTCTTCTGTAAGATCCTAGGTATCAATAGTGCATGGCTTGCTGTAAAGGAAACTAGAACTAGTGTTGGGCACTGTAACTTTTCTTC
Source organism: Ceratotherium simum simum (assembly GCF_057802395.1). Lineage (NCBI taxonomy): Eukaryota > Metazoa > Chordata > Mammalia > Perissodactyla > Rhinocerotidae > Ceratotherium > Ceratotherium simum. The sequence continues at coordinate 50,932,737 of NC_141900.1, read as the reverse complement.
AGCAACTTGGACCTGGCCTGGCAAAAGCTGTTGTAGCACCATGTTGAGGTTCGTGGAGCTAAACCTGGGGTCACATCCACTAACATGAGAGATGCCAGGACATGCTGAGAAAGCTACAGTAGAAATAGTATAATTGAGCCGCAAGTTACAGTAGGGTCAGGAAATGAAGAGAAACCAGGCTGAGGTATAATGGAGAAGTAGAGAGATCTTTGAACACGCATCTGGAATACCAACTAGCCTTTGAGTGGTGTATGGACAGGTAATCTTGGTATAAAGTCCTTTTTGAATAATGGGAAAACACTCTCATTTCCCCTACAGGGATGAAAATATTCTTCAAAAAGAAGAAAGAGTAGAGAACTTACCTGTGCCAGGGTATCTAAAGCCTCAGAGAGTTATAATTTGGAATTACTGCCCACTTCCCTGATGGTGGGACTCCAGGACCAACTCCATGGAGCCTGGGTTTTCACAACGCTATAGACTCACAGAAAGCCCAAGGTGAGTGTGAGAAATGGAAGGCAGATTTCAAGAAATGCATCAGGCAATTTGAGTACATGAAAATGTCCACTGACCTGTGCAGTGCTTCCTTTGTCTTTGATAAATGGATTTTTGTTTTCCAGTGTATAATCCTCTATTGGATGTTGTCAACTGGATGTTTCTCCACCTGGATATTTTCTGGACAACATCCTTGTGCATTTGGCCAGCAAGACTCTCAAAAACTCTTAAGAGGGATGCTTCAAGACCTTGGCTGGCATCCAATTCTGGAATACGATGGCATGCACTCACTTTTCCCTGCTCCTCAGTGACGTCTTCCTTCAGAAGAACACTCAGTGGCAGTAGATAGTCCAAGGAAGTGCCTTCCACACCCACAGATGGCACCATACGGGACTGAGCAATCACCTAACAGGATCAGAGGAAAGAAGATTACCAGAGTAACATTGCAAGGGCTCAGACAACCAAACAGTCATTGGAACTAAAGCCAACAAAAGTAGGCCAGAACCTATAAGCTTGACCTAAACACGGCAACAGTCCAAAAATAGAAAATATAAATAAGATCAAGTTATTGGTTATTATATAACATAATAACCAAAATGTCCAGGATATCATAGAAAATAACTCATGATACCAAGAACCAGAAGGACTATAACCTGAGTGAGAAAAGACAATCAACTGATGCTAATAATAAGATAAATTAGGTATTGGAATGTCTGACAGGGATTTTAAAGCAGCTGTCATAAAGTGCTTCAAAAATCAATTACAAATCCTCTTGAACCAAATGAAAAAAAACAGAATATCTTAGCAAAGAAGGAGAAGTTACGACAACCTATGGAACAAGAAAAAGTATTTGCAAATGATATATCTGATAAGGGGTTAATATCCAAAATATATAAAGAACTCATACACCTCAATAGCAAAATAAAAAAATAATCCAATTAAAAAATGGGCAAAGGACCTGAATAGACATTTTTCCAAAGAAGACATATGAATGGCCAACAGATACATCAGATACAAAAGGTGCTCCACATCACTAATCATAAGGGAAATGCAAACAAAATCACAATGTGATATCACCTCACACCTGTTAGAATGGCTATCATCAAACAGACAAGAGATAACAAATGCTGGCAAGGATGTGGAGAAAAGACTGCCCTTGCACACTGTTGGTGGGATTATAAACTGGTATAGCTACTGTGGAAAACAGTATGGGGGGTCCTCAAAAAATTAAAAATAGAGCTATCATATGATCCAGCGATCCCTCTCTAGAAATATATCTGAAGGAAATGAAAACACTATGTTGAAGAGATATCTGCCCCCCCACGTTCATTGCAGCATTATTTACAATAGACAAGATATGGAAACAAGGTAAGTGTCCATGGACAGAGGAATGGACAAAGAAGTTGTGGTATATACATATATATACAGTTGGAATATTATTCAGCCATAAAAAAGAAGGAAATCCTGCCATTTGTGACAACATGGTTGGGCTTTGAGGGCATTATGCTAAGTGAAATAAGTCAGATAAAGAAAGACAAACGCCACAGGATCTCATTTATACGTGGAATCTAAAAAAGAAAAGAAAAAACCAAACTCGCAGAAAAAGAGATCAGATTTGCAGTTACCGGAGGTGTGGGGAGGGAGAAGGGGGATTTGGATGAAGGTGGTCAAAAGTTACAAACTACGAAAAAAAAAAAGAAAGAAAAGTTATGGAAAAGACTTGGGCAAGGTTGTGTAGCACCATTTCCAGGCCAACTTCCATGATTCTGGCTGTGTTTCAACTCATCATAATTATTACACATGGAATTAACAGTTGTGGATTGGAATAGCCCCTGGGACAAACAAGGATATGTTTAAGTGTCTTTAGCTATAATCAGTATTGCATCCTTCTCTTCTGCTTTCCCAATGTGCCTCAGTAAATCAAACTCTTTAGGAAAGATCAGATTATAGTATCCTAAGAAATAAAAATAACATTTATTCATGCCCTATTCTGGGATTATCTGGCCCAATCTGACTAGTTATTGTCAAAATTAACATCTACAATATAGGGAACAGGCCATCCTTTTGTAAGACGTTACTGGTTTAACCATCTCCAAGCCTACATCTAGTTTCAAGATAGATGGTCTTACTGAGGTCACCTATATTGAATAGAAACTGAGGTCACAGCTGATGATCAAAATTGCCTTTAGAGTTCAGAAACACGACCTTGAGTAGACCCACCCTAAGCCCCCAATTCAGCTTGCACTAAGTGAATTTTATTCTTAGAACATTTTAAATTCACATCTGTTACATAGCAAGCAATCAAAACTGGAAGGCAGAGGCCCAAGAATGTTAGCAAGACCTCCAAGCACTGGCAAAGATATCTTGCCCAGAAGGATCTTGGGAATAAGACATTTTCAGACAAATGTAGTTGTAACTGACCAAGGCAAAAATGGGGAAATACTACTACCTGTATGTTGTTATGTCAAGTTAAGAAAGCTCAATTGCAGGGCTTAAAGCAGCTTGAGATCCAACAGAGTGGTGGGTGAGAGGTTCCAAACAATGGCCATAAATGTTGCTGCTCTCTGAAGCTGATTTGTGGCCTGGCTTAAAGGTCCAAAGCAGGAAGACAACTGAGAGGGTAACCCAACAAATAATTATTCAAAACAAGACTTTGAATCACAGCTTTAGTGGTGAAAAGCTGAAATGCTTATCTATGGATAACTGAGTTTTAACTATTTTATGTAATTTCATGTCACTGGAAGAAATACTTCTATTGTATTTTCAGTTTGTTCTGAAATAATGTGTTATGACATAAGATTCAAACTCAAATGTATCAAAGGTCATGCTTGCTCAATTTGCCCAAAGGAAACATCATAATGAAAATTTGTAGAGAGGTTTAATACGTCAAATGTAATTATATCTGTCAGTCGCTCAAGATTTTTGAGCACATACTTTGTACAAAGTTCAGTGTAAGTGCCTTAAATCCATATTTTCCATCAGACTATTTTATTGGTGTAAATTTTATCTTTGAATAAAATGGGAAGTGCAATTCTCAAAGATCACAATAGTTCTCATATGAATCATTTTGGTCCATGGATTTCTATGTCCAGTCATAAAATATCCCATCATTCCACTTTCCATCTCTTTGCAGAAATATTTTGACATGTGACCAGAGATAAGTAATCCTTGATCAAGGATAGATATGATTGACCATATAATCAAGGGTAAACAAACATAAACTAGTTTATATTACAGTTAAATGATTTTGATAATTTAATTTAGAAACATAAATCTAAAGGTAAGTCAATAAATCTGCAAATTAGTGAAGATAATATGGCATATAGCTATCACAAATAATTCTTATTTTCACACAGTATGAGGAAAATAAAATCTCCAATGATAAACATTGTCCTATATTATTCCAAGGTCAACTAGTTTAAAAATATTTAATGTCTGCAGTAGTTCGATGAGTTAATACACTGTTTCATGTTATTTAGACCAAAGACTTAAGCAAATGTCCAATATCTGAAATGAATAAGAAAATACTTGCTTGTTTTACACATGATATTTTTGAGTAAGACATTTCTTTTTCTTTGAAACAGTATATGTTTAAAATGGCCAGAGTCTGTGTTTGAATTCATATTCCTAATCAAGCTCTTTAAGCTTTTATTTCTTTTTTTTTTTTTTTTAATTTATTTTCCCCCCAAAGCCCCAGTAGAGAGTTGCATGTCATAGTCGCACATCCCTCTAGTTGCTGCATGTGGGACGCAGCCTCAGCATGGCCAGAGAAGCAGTGCGTCGGTGCGCACCCAGTATCCGAACCCGGGCCGCCAGCTTCGGAGCGCGAGCACTTTACCGCTAAGCTACGGGGCCGGCCCTAAGCTTTTATTTCTGTTGGAACACTTTACATTTAAGCTACTTTGTTTGATTAAGATCAATGTGAGGAAACCTCTTATTTGTTCTTTTTCCATAAAAGGATTTTGATAAACAATTTTGTCTCTTATCCTGGCCTATAATCGTAAGTGTTTACCGGGAAAGATAAAGTCTCTGAGGTTTTCATCTAAAGATGACTTTCAAAGAGTGCAAACTGTGCTATGTCTACTACCTCACATCACATTGGTAAATGGGAAAAGAGCAATTTACTTTGATGGTTTCATTTATAAGCCTTTTTCCCCCTTTTACTCTTTCATGTTTTTGCTATCTTCATTACTCCACCATGCAAACTACCGGTGGCTGAAGAATACCAATACCAGATGTTATTTCATTTAGTGGATTTTCCAGTTTCAAAGGAAACTTATATTTTAGCATAATTTCTAAATGACTCAGAGGAGATTCATTTCTGATATTTGAAGACAGCTGTTTGTGAACTCTGAAGACTCAAATATTACAAATTTTAATTTTTTAATCAGTGAATATTCTCTCAGTGATGTCTTACAAATGGTGAACATTCAACAAGAAACGGTTTAATGAATAAATGAATGGTGTAGTCCTAAATACACAAGAATACTCAAGTTCTTAAAATTATTTTTAGTCACACATACATAATTCTTTACAAATCTACTTCTAGACAACATTATCTTCCTCTTGGATGATTAGTACTGTCTTTAATGGGAAGAGAGTGAGCCTTGTGATCTTGCAGAACTGACTTCACATCCTGGTTCTGCCTCTACTGGCTGTGTGACATTGAGCTGCTTAGCCTCTCTGAATCCATTTTTTTTTTTTTTTTAAGAATCAGACACAAAATATACAAAGTAAAGAACACATTGAACATAAGAACTGTTCAATAAATGGTAGCCATTATTGTTAGCAAATTGTTAAAGCTACTTGTTGAAGCTATTTTAAAGAGGGTTTCTTGAACCACTTTATTTTCATGTATATTTGTATATTTTCATACAATATTATCCAAGTACTACAGCGACATGAAAATGAATGGATGGATGTGAATAACTCATACTGAATAAAAATAAATATGTCAGACAGAGGAAAGTTTATTAGTTTTAAGACCAAAAAGTTTTTATTTTTCTATTATTTGTTATTAATTTCTAATTTTACTACCTTATAGTCAGAAAATATAGACAATGTGCTATTGTGCTTTTTGGAATTAAAGCTTTCTTTGTGGCTTATTACAGTTTTTGTGAATGTCTCATGCGTGCTACCATGTGCTACCAGAAAAATATGTCCTTCAGGAATTGTCATTAAATTCTTTGGAAATTAAAAAATAATATTGCGAGGTGGTGATCTCTTTTGATTATAACCTACTAGTTCCTGGAGAAATTGCCAGGAGGCAAGGAGGAGAAGTGGGGATATAATTTAGGATTCCTTTGTCTGCCTTTCTTGTTTCCATTAGCTCCTGACTCTCTCTGGACACTATACTGCTGTTGTCTCTTGGACAATAGGTGGCTTGGGAGCATGCTGCTATTTTCTCTCACAGAAAGAGAAAAGAAAGAATTCAAAAGCTCCTCTGCCAGCCTATTTCCCACAGTGGTACCTGACTCCCTTGCACTCCAGGCTGCCTGTCACAAAGCCACTTCTGCCCTTTATCCACCCAGAGTCTCTCACAGTTTTCATGTTAGTTCACTGGACCCTCTCTTCTTCCTCTCATTCTCTTATGTAGCATCTACAGCACTGAGTTTGGGGAGGAAGCCAGCATCTTCTGTAGTTTAGCTATCTTGTCGGAAATGGGAAGTCTCAAAATTCACATTGGGGTAATTTTATTGCGGTGCTGTGCTTGTAGTCCATGTGAGATTCCTGTGTGACAATCGCTACAGAGAGTTTTGAATTATACATCGTGTCTGACTTTGGAGGGAACATTCATCTTTTTACTAAAATAAAACTATTGACTCTCAGGACATTGAATGTGAATTTTAAAGATGTTTCAAATAATCACTCAAAATTCTTGGAAAAGAAAATACCAATTCTATTGCTAACTACAACTCTCTTCCTAGGGTGAGGAAAGATTTTTTTAAAAATCAAGAAACATTCAGTTTGATAATTTGCTGGCACAGTGTTTCTGCCATATATATAGTACTTATTTTTTTAAGCGTACGTGAAAATACTTTAACAGCCTACAAGGGATAACTTTGACCTGGGAGTGGGGAGAGGCAGGCAGCGTTAGGGGAATACGCAGAGGAATGGCTACTTGATGTTGGAATGCATGCCATCAGTTTAATGGAGGTGCATCATTGACCACTGCCACTATTTGGATGGTGCAAGAACACAGCCACATCAAGTACCTCACCCTCATACCGAAGGGATCTGCCGGTGGGATAAAAGAAGCAGTGACCAAATCTTAATGGTTTTATCTTCTCTATTTCTTAGATAATCACTCTCCACATTTTCTGTATTACATGTTCACATATGAGTTCAGCCTTTCTTTTTGGAGAAAGAACAGAGCTGCTAAACTGATTAGATCCAAAGACATAAATTTCTTTCTTATCTTTACCAATTTGAAATAGGCATTTCTAGTAGCATAGGAGACTTGACTCAAAATAGAACCATGAAAGAGATATAAGACTTAGAAAATGACCATCTTCTGTCATCCAGTACATGGATGATACATGTCCTATAATTCTATATGACATAGAAAGATTACAAAGCCACAAAACCACAAAGCCTAGAGAGGATGACAAGTTAGCAGAGTTACCAGGAAAACAGCCTTGATGGCATCTGGATCTCTTTCACATACACTACAGCACATCAGGAGCACATCAGGAGGACAGAACTTTCCTCTCTGTCTACTTTATTTTAAAATCATTGTATTTTATGAGGATTAAAATAAATATAATAAAAAATAATGAACACAATAATAGGTCACATTGAAAATACTCAAAAACTTTTACATAAACACTGTGATGGCATCTACATTTTCAGAGTCCAAAGTCTGATGGGGAATTTAATACAATTCAGTAGTAATACTAACAGACCGTAAAATAACTTCACGAAAAGATTCCCATTTGTCTTCACATTTCATACTCCAACAGCAGTGGTTTCTGAAGAAAGGCATTCAGCTGAGAAGTCCACATATTTGCAAAAGTCATGAGTCTGAAGGAATTACTGGCCTTAAATAAGTACACAAGTGATGCTTTGCAAATCAGGTCCAAATGATAAAGCTTAATGCGTATACATACATACATTGATACAGAATCACTTTTATAATATTGTAACTCTATCATGCATACTATTTTGAAACACATTATTTTCACATAAGACATTATGAATAGTCATCCTTTTAAATCATGAATTTTAAAAACACAAACCATGGATACACTTACTTTTATTTATCCAAGTCTTCATTATTGGACATTTAAGCTGTTTTTAAAATTTTATGATTATATACAATCTTTTGGTCAATTTTTAATAAACAAATATTTGGGCATATGTCTCATGATTCCTATCGGTCAAATTCCTGCCAGTGGAAATGCTGGGTCAATGGTTGAAGGTTTTTGAAGCATTTTGCCCAAATCTCCCCCAGAATGGTTATATCAACAAATACTCTCATCAGCAGTGCATAAGCGCGCACTTATAAAGTGTCCCTTATAAATACCTCCATGCTTTGTATTATCATCTAGATAATCTCATATACAGCTTTGTAGAAAGAACTTCTTTGGCTGCTAATCAAAATGCTACTGTAATGACATCTGCAGAGGTCAATAATCAAATTAATCATGTAACCTCGAAAACACATATATTAACTGCACAGAATGCTATCAAAACGCTAAGAAAGTCCTCAGTTATTATTCTCTTTCTTTTGCAGGATAAACTTTGGATAAAGATTGAAAGCTAGCTGCTTTGTAAAGTTGTTTTCAGATTTGATTATCTAAAACACGCAAATGTAACGAGTCATCATATCAGATTAACACACAATAAACTGAATGTCAAGCAAAAGTGAGAATTCGGAGGAAAAATAAAAGGTCCCTGGGGCCCAGATATAAGTACTGTCTTGGCAAAACCATATGTCTAGATGTGACAGATGTGCTACCAGACCTTTTAAAACCTTAAGTGCTGGTTCGTTCTGGCTGTAAGCTCTCAAAATCATAGGAAAGCAATTGTTCTCAAGTGATTTGGCTTCAGAGATATTCAGACTCTTTCCTGGTAAAATAATCTAGTATTTTTCAATCTTTGGTATAATGGAAAGAGCATAGGAAGAGAAGTCAGAAAATCTGTATTTTTATATCCCAGACTCTACTACATTATAAGACTTGGGGGTGTGGGGACATATTTACAACAATAGCTAACTTGCATTGAACACTCTTTCTATTTCAGGCTTTGTGCCAGCATACGTGTTTGTGTTCGTGTGTGTTCTCATTTAATCTTCTAATACCTGTACTGTGCATCACATTCTGTAACCCCCTCTTTTTGTAGTTGATAACACTGAGGCTGAGAGTTCATGGGCCTTGCCCAGCATGACTTAGCCATTGAGTGATAAAGACTCACTGTCTGTTTGCCTCCACAACCCATGGGCTTAACTGCCACTCAATAAATTGCTCATCTGAAAAATGTAGTTTTTAAGGAATTAGACTAGATGTTTTCTCAATTCCCCTCTAAGTTAAAATTCTCTTTTCTATCACTTCCTACTTTTTTTTTTTTTGAATAAAATGGCATTATTCCTGTGTTCACAGAATTAATAAGGGCTGAAGGTGTCATTTAAACCTCCCAGTCATGTTCATACTACTTTTAAAAATAAACAGCATTATTGAGATATATATTATATATTCATATAAAGCAAACAATGCAATAGTTTGTAGTATATTCACAGTGTTGTGCAACCATCATGACAATCAATTTAGAACATATTTATCACCCCAAGAAACCCATCAGCAGTAACTACCCATTTCCCCTCAAGTCCCTATTGGAAACCCGGCCCTAGGAAACCACTACCTATTTTCCGTCTCTATGGATTTCCCTATTTTTGAAATTTCATATAAATGGAATCATAATACATGGCCTTTGGTGACTGCCTTCTTTCTCTTAGCATAATGTTTTCAAGGTTCATTCATGTTATAGTTATATCAGTACCCTTTCCATTTATGGCTGAATAACACTTCATTGTATGGATATATCACATTTTGTTTATCCATTCAGCAGTTGATGGATAATTGGGTTGTTTCTACTTTTTGGCTTTTATGAATACTGCTGCTAAGTACATTAGTGTACATGTTTTTATTTGAACGTACGTTTTCATTTCTCTTGGGCATATATCTAGGAGAAGTGCTGGGTTATATGGTAACTCTATGTTTAACATTTTGAGGAACTGCCAGACTATTTTCTAAAGCAGCTGCACCATTTTACATTCCCACCACCAGTTTATGAGAGTTCCAATTTCTCCACATTCTCACCAACATTTATTATTGTCTTTTTGATTATAGCCATCCTAGTGGGTATAAAGTGGCATCTTACTGCGATTTTGATTTGCATTTCCCTGATACCTAATAATGTTGAGCATCTTTACATGTGCTTATTTACCACTTGTATATCTTCTTTGGAAAAATATCTATTCAAATCTTTTGCCCATTTTTTTAGTTGTCTTCTTACTATTGAATAGAAAACCCTCTTTATATATTCCAGAGACAATACTCTTATAAGACATGATTTGCAAAAATGTTCTCCATTCTGTGGGTTGTCTTTTCACTCTCTTGATAGTGTCTTTTGAAAGACAAAAGTTTTTAATTTTGATGTCTAATTTATCTATTCTTTCTTTTTTTCTCATGCTTTTGGTGTCATATCTTAGTAATCATTGCCTAATCCAAAGTCTTGAAGATTTACCCCTTCATTTTCTTCTAAGAGTTTTATAATTTTCTATCTTAATTTAGGTCTCTGCTCCATTTTGAGCTAATTTTTGCATAGGTTGTTAGGTAGAGGTTCAACACCATTCTTTTGCAGGTGCATATACGGTTGTGTTAGCACCATTTCTTTTCTTTTTTTTGTGAGGAAGATCAGCCCTGAGCTAACATCCATGCTGATCTTCCTCCACTTTATGTGGGATGCCGCCACAGCATGGCCTGACAAGCGGTGCGTCGGTGTGCGCCCGGGATCCGAACCTGGGCCGCCAGCAGCAGAGCTTACGTACTTAACAGCTACGCCACGGGGCAGGCCCCTAGCACCATTTCTTTAAAAGACTATTCTTTCCTCATTGATTATCTTGGTATTGTTGCCTACTTTGATCTTTAATTTTTTTCATGTCCATTTATTCACCATGTTTCCCATAGCACTTATAATCTAATTGTAATTTCCTTGAGTTTAAGGACCATGTGGTATATATATACATGCCCCACCCTCAACATATGGCAGAGTATTGAGTCTGTAGCAGGTGCTTAATAAATACTTCATTGACTGGTGGTTGATCAATTGAAGAATTGAAGGTGTCAAAGGTGTAAAGGAAATAAGCCAGGAGTTATTATAGAGATAAAAGTTGTAAATTTCATCTTACATTGATGTATCTCAACTAATAGTTTTGAAAATGCCTAAGTAATAATTAATATTTGGAAAACAATTCAAATTGATATTTTATTGTCATTTCTAAATCATTATATTCAAATATATTACTATGTTGATAACATTTGCTGTTGTGGGAATTCGTTTATAAAGCATTTAATCTCTAAAATTCTTTCAAGATATGGAGTCAACTTCTTTCATACACATTCTTGTTTTAGCATAGTGTATACAATTAATTATAATTTTTTCCCATTCTATCCTCTCTTGTGAGCCACTAATTACATAACCAGTGGAATGTATTTACTAGTTATTCAATATAACATTAACCCAACAAACTATCTATATCCATCAGTGCAAATTAAAAGGGACTAATTGTAAAACACTGTGACTCTTTATTCACTGCAAACACATCTCTCTTCTAGATACTATATTCGTGTTATAATTCAGAGAATTTGAGAAGTAGAAAAAGAAAAAGCAGGCTTCCGCCTGACCCACAAACATGAAACCTTAAAAAAAAGTTCTGGTTTTCCTCCATTAAATGAATATTAAGTTAATCTAATCTAAGACTCATTTTTTAGTTAAGGTTTGCAAGCAAGTCTCTAAAAATGCAAATTATATAATAGACTCTTGGATTTTTCCTGTCCTTTTCCTTCATCGTATTAATCTTGCAAGAAACATCATATATGTCCTTCAGAACATTGAATTTTAGTGGAGATGTTCCTGAGTAAAGAAAACAAAGCTCCACGTAAGTATTAACAAAATCATTGTGAAAAAAACTTGGAAAGAAGTTTGAGAAATCAAGCCTCCTCTTTTGTTATTTAAACCGGGTGACTGTCAAATTTGAAACAATGACTTTCATTTTTATTTAGTATTTTTTAAAATTTGAAAGTATGCAAAAGTGCAGTTCTGTAAAATTCTCTATGTAAAAAGAAAGTACAGAAAAACAACACACATATAAATATATATATAGAATTAAGACCTGAAGTCCCAATCAGTCTACTTATTTAGTCAATTCCTTTTTGTAGTTATATATATATAGTTTTTAGTCTTCTAGATCTGCAGAGGCCAAATGAGGAAAGTATGATGAAATATTTGACCTACATTGGGAAATGTAAATTAAAATAAGGTCAATGATCTAAATATTTGTTAGGAAACTCTTTTTAAGACTTGGATTTGCATGTATCTCATATTTCTTTGGCTATTAATTTAATTACCTTTTAAACTAGCTTAACTATATCAAGTAACATTGCCACCAGTGCATAGCAAGTAGCTGATGAAGATCTTGTCCAGGGTAACTGAACCTTTAGACAGTAGACATTACAGTGGGATTTAGGGAAGATTCAACTCTTTGTACCCTGCCAAAAACAATAATTAAAATGAATGGAATCTGCTTATACAAATAGCTGTCATATCTTTTTCAACAAGGAATTTTGCCTTTTACCCGTATCAAAAAAGCGAATCTGAGAGAGAAGTGGGTTTTTACCATTTCTCTTATTTTTTTTCCAGAAAGAACTCTTGAAAGAACAATCAAAAGGAACTTGTTCTCTGAGAAAGTGTCAGCAATCGCAATACACTCTAGCCACTGCCCAAACCCCTGGAAACATCAGGAAGAGCCAGTTCAACACTTTTTCTGATTTTTGTCTGTTTAGGTATCTGATCAAGATTAGGATTCTTGTTTATCATCTTCCTTTAGCATTTTTCTACCCCAATCTTCAGATTTCAGAAGACTAGTAAATATGCTCCAATCTTTGAAAGACAAACCTCAATTTTTATCTAAAAACTAAAAAGGCATAACATTAAAAAGTAAAAGGAACTTCTGGATGTTGTTGTTTTTTGAAGTAGCAGACTCCCTTCCAACTTAAATGATCATCAGTGGAAACTTGTTGTCTGAGAAGCTGAACATGTAAAAATCATGAAACTTTCATTCCAGATGTTATGATGACTATAAGCTGTAGGACATTCACTCTAAATGTTATTAGAGAGAAGAGGAAAGAATATCAAATCAAATGTGAAATACAGATTATTGAGTGATGAGAAAGAGTACGCAATGGGTTACAGATCCCCAAATTACGTTCATGTACTGTATTCACTTCAACCTCAGAAACACTTTGGGTGGTAGACAGAAACTGAGACTCAGAGAAGTTTTATGGTCTGCTTGAGAACAAAGACTAGTTAACTGAAAAATCATGGTAGCATCTGAGTCCCCAACTTCTAGGCCAGTATTTTTTCCTCTTATTTTTCCAAGAATGTATTAAAACATATGAACAGATAAGTCATAGAAAATTACACAAGTGGCCCTCATGCATATGGAAAGACATTTGATTTCAAACATAGCAAAAGAAATGCACTGAGATATCATTTCTCAACCATCAGACTGACAAAACCAAAAGCATGACAACAAACTCTGTGGGTGAGACTGTAGAGAAATTGGTACTCTCACACATTGTCTGTAGGGTTGGAATATGGTACAAATTCCGGGGAGGAGACTTTGGCAAATATAACCAAAGTACAGAACCATTTACACTTTGAACCAGCAATCCCAATTCTAGGAATCTAGCTTATAAACACACCCACACAAGTCCAAAATGACCTATGAATAAAGTTTTTCATTTTGTTATTATTTGTATAGCAAAAATTAGAAATAACTCAAGTATCAACAATACAGAGTTGCCTGAATTAATTATGGTGCATCATACAATAGAGTAAAATGCAGCAGTAAAAGGGAATGAGAACTATTTTTATGTACTGATACGGAGAGATCCTTGTGATATAATCTTTAGTAAAAAAAGCCAGGTACAGAATAGTAATATAATATACCATCGTTTATTTAAGAAATGGGGAAATATATGTGTTGCAAAAAAACCACATTGGAAGGATGAACAAAAAGCTAATAAAAAGGGTTAATTTGAAAGAGCAATGAGAGAGGTCAGGAGAAGTATCTAGGTATACATTTTTAAAATATAGTTTTGACTTTCATACCATGTAAATGCATTGCCCTTATTTTTTTAAAGGATGATAAAAAGATAAATCCTTAAAACTGAAAACAAACTGAAGCAAATATGTATATATAAAACTCTATATAAACTGGTAATAATCACAAAGAAATGTTCTTTAAAGCAACTTTAGAACATAGATCTTTGTACAACTTTAGGGATGCATTCTATAGGGAAAAAAAGACCCACAAAGACATTTTAAACTTTCTTTAGTAGTTTTATCATTAAGAGTGGTTTTTAACTACTTTATTTATATAGTATTACAAAGCTCTATCCTCAAGGTCCAGCCGAGGCAATAGAAATCATTTTTTTGTAAAGGGAATGTAAGGGAGTAAACTGCACAGTAACGGAAGAACTGAGAAGTCGAGAGGAGGTGGTAAAGCAACTCAGATTTTAGAGACAGCAGGAAGCCACCCCCACTTTAGGCTAGAGGGACAAAAAAGAAAAGATGGAGTTCTGGAGTCCAGAGGGCCAGATCACCTGTTGGCAGCTAGAAGCAAAGTGGGTCTGTCCCCTGGGACCTGCAGCCACAGAGGAGAAGCAGCCACGTTCAGAGACATCTCCCAAGACAGGCAGAAATGGGTAGAAATACTCTGGCTTCTGCCTTCCCCCTCCTCCCAGTCTCCCACCAGTGACTACCATTGGCTGGCATGAGAGCCTGCAAAGGTGACGGAGTAGGGGAAGGGTATGGAACAGATCTGAGGGCAAACAGGCTCAGGACTGGTATAGAAGCTAAAAAATGTTATTAACTTCATTAGAAATCAAGATTTTCAGTGTTAGAGAAAAAAGAAGTACAATTATAAAATCGAAGAAGTTACGTAAAATTGCTTTCTGGTTGATATTGAATTGAAAATCTGAATATAAACATGATTTTTAAATACATTTATTTTTTTGCTTCGTCCATTGAAATGGCCTAGATATAATTTCACTCCAATGTCAATGAACACACTTAGACTAATGTTTTGGTTTCTAGTATCATTCCTCAGTAAAAGGAATCAGGGCTTCTTGGAGAAATGGTTGATTCTTGATGTAGGACACAAAATCAACTGAGCCTGGGACATTTTGAACTCAAGACATGGAGAAAAAAGAACCCTTGTGCACTGTTAGTGGGAATGTAAACTGGTGCAGCCACTGTGGGAAACAGTAAAGTTTCCTCAAAAAATAAAAAATGGAACTATCATATGATCAGTATCTCAAAGAGTTATCTGTACCCCCATGTTCACTGCAGCATTATTCACAATAGCCAAGACACAGAAACAACCTAAAAGTCTGTAGACAGATGAGTGGATAAAGAAAATGTGGTTTTATATATATATGTACATAAAACGTGGTAATCATTTCAAAATATATACGTATATCAAATCATCAAGTTGTATATGTTAAACTTACACAATGTTATTTGTCAATTATAGCTCAATAAAATTGGAAAAAATAAAGTTAAATGTTTAAAAACAAGATAGTTTTTAAAATTTAATGGAGTCATCTTAAAAGCAGACAACAGCTTGAAAGGGCTCCCATTAGCAACGTTTCAACATATTGAACATCAAAAAGAATAATTTTGGTAGTTAAGTTAAAACTGATTTTATAAAAATCTTTCAAGGCACCACTAAACTAAAAAAAAGAGGAAAGGCCAGAAAAATACATTTGTTATCATTTGAGTTAGATATTAAACCAAATCTTAGGAGATAAACTGTCTCCTACTGGGATGTAATTCAACACATCAGGCACAATGCATTCTAGCCTGAAATGGCTAACTTAAATCTTATCAATCTTTGGATTGAAATTCAAATTCATAAGAAATTTCAGGGTTAGATTTAAAAGATGCTAAGAATAAACCATGAGATAAATCCAGAGATTTGCTCTCTTCAATGAGTGACATAGGAGCAATCTAGATTGTTCTAGACTACTTGAGGCTTAAGGGGCATAACAACCAGATACAACACATAGTCCTAGATTGGATCCTGGTTTTGGACAAAGCAGGGAAAAACCAGAGATATTTGATTATGGCTGAGTGTAAAATGAAATTAAGAAATTATTATTAACTTTGTTAGGTATAAAAACTGTTATTTTGGCTATTTAGGAAAATGTTTATTTTTAACAGCTGAATACTGAAGTAACGAGGGGTGTAGTGTGGTGTCTGTACTCTTAAAATACTCATGCATAAAAAATATTTTTCTAAAGAAAGATTTAGCATGATCCTTCATGATCTGACTCTAACTTACTTCTCTAATTTCATGCAGCCATGTGGTGAAATAATAAATATCGCCTATATCTTTACTATTTTAAAAACAGTTTCCTTTGACTCTTTCAGGATACGTAAACTCATTTTAACATACGACAAAAGTCTTGTTGCAGTGAAGAATTTTTTTAACCTGAAATTTTTGAATGGACCTTAGGATGCTTAAGAAGCGTGTGTGTGTGTGTGTGTGTGTGTGTGTGTGTGTTTAGAAATATGTATTTATCTCAGATGAGTTTTGTGGCTTTCATCAGGTTGGCAGAGGGTCATATGACTCAAAAACATTAGGAATGTCAAGAGGTTTGCCAGTTTTACTTGTATAACTCACTATACTGTAGGCTTTAAAAGAACAATGCTTAACTACTTTAATGGTCTTTAATCAAATCAAGTTAAAATATCATATGTGAAGCTCATGGTTTCCCTATTGAACTTTGGGCCTCTTTAAAGATATTTCCATTTATATTTTTCCGTTGCATGCTAAAGTAAGTAACTCCTGAGGGTTATTCTTTGATATACATTCACATATGTTATAAATTATGTCTAGTTTTTAGATGATGAGGGACGACAGTTGATTAAAGTTCTTGTCTTTGAGGTTTAAGAAAAGAAGGATTATTTAATCTTAAACCATTATCTGGATCATGTATCTGGCATTAAGGCCTGAATATTTACTTGGTTTGGGATTAAGGTAAACTTCCATGGACATGCCACCAGAGTTGGTTCCTGCAGGGATAGGACTAGTGGTAAGGGGGGAAGAAAGGACATATGCCCAGGGCTGGCCCCATGGGCACGCAACCTGAGCAGTTGCACAGGGTTCCATACTTAAAAGGGGCTGGTGCTTGGGTTTATGCTTGGCTGTCACTGCCTTGAAATTCTTAACCATTTTTGAACAAGGGGCCCCACATTTTCGTTTTGCTCTGGGCCCCACGTATTATGTAGCCGATCTTGCATATGTGGCTTGGCCCCGGGCTTATCTGTGGAGCTGGCAGTAGCTCTGTTCAAGTTGTTTCTTGCTCAGCTATTGCTACCCCCAGTTTCCTTCCTGCAGATAAGGGCTAGGGTTGGGCTGTTCCACTTACTGCAACAGTACAAAAGCCATGAGCAAACATGTATTAGGATTGGAGAAAGTGAGGTAGGGTAGGGAGGAAGACCTAAGCGTTGGGCAGAAAAAGTCCATCTAAACATTAAATCATTAATGTCATCGGAATTTTATTCAATTTTTATAACTTTCATTGACAATGCTCCTTCTTTAAATTTTAAGTAATTCCATCCTTCTATTGCCTCCTATATCCCTATGTTAGAAGAGGACACCTCATCTGTTGATGGAAATAATCTCAGGGCTCCTCTGTGCACTAAAATTAAAAATGGTGCTGAGTGGTGCTGAATCCAGCAATTCTCATATTTTCTCTCTAAAAATTTAAAAGCACTGTTTTTCAAAATATAGTTGAAGACCAATAGTGGCAACATTTTGATAAGGCAACATTTAAATGTTTGTACCAACAATGTTATGCATTTTTTGTCACGAATTTGTAGTTTAGCCAAGCTGTCTTATAGAGTTGTGCTGTGCATAGCCTGCTCAAAGGAGCTCAGAGGCACCCAAAGACACTAGTATGTCCATAGACTGGCCTCTTATCTGATCCTAGCCTTGTCGTGATGAATTCTACTGAGGTTTTTAGAAGGAGTGCTCATGATAGGTGGGGTAGACTTTGTTTTTTATTTTTTTCCAAGGTGAACAAACAGTAGCAATAGCAATAATAATAATAATTATAACATAGTTATACATGGTAATAATAACTATAATGATGTTATTATTATACCCATAATGATTATCATATGTGAGGTACTGTGTTAAATAGTTGATGTGCTCCATTTCATTCAATGCCTCCAGTAACCTGAGAAGTAAATACTGAATTATCCACTATTTATGAGAGAAAACTGAAACTTAGCAAGTAAAGTGAATTGCCCAAGGTTGTGTACAAAGTAAATGATGGAGCAGAAATGTGAACCCAAGCCAGAGGAATCCAGAGGCCATGCTCTGAAGCACCGTGGTGCCCTTATTCCAACAGAGAAACCATTTGAGATCCACTGTCATTAAGAAAAGGGAAGTTCTGGCTATTTCATTTCTATCTGCTGAGTGAATGAAACAAACAAAAACAATCACTCACTGAAAGTGATTCTACTCTTTTTGTGTTTTAACTCTTATTCCTAAACACAACTATTGCTTTTTGTACATGATTTTAGCTTTGGAAATTTCGTGGTCTGCAGACAGTCATGCCCCAGGTAGGATTTCAGAGGCTCATAAATTGTGGACCCTTGTTGTTGGCTGTCATGAAAGGCGGAAGAATTGAGGAAGTAGGCAGGAGATGAGGCTCGGAAATCTAGTCTCTTTCTGAGAAAATGATGTACTGTTTCTTATTTACCTTAAAGCATCACCACACTGATCTCAGCTGTTCACCTATGTATGGAATTTTCAATGATATTTAAGAACAGTCCAAACACCTATCTTACTATCTTTGTGTTTAATTATCTGGTTGTTTCACTTTTCACGGCTGATTTAAGAAAGCACTAAACATGCCTGTGTTAGAAACCACACAAACTCCATCTTCTGTAGAAACAATAAAAGACATTAAAATACTACACAATGGAAAAAAAGTCCAATCATTATTTAAATACAATCTGAAATTCTCTAATGTAGCATTCTCTTTCTAAGATTTTGCTTCATCCAGACAACAAGAGTAAGAGTAAATTTTAAAGGAATTCCCTAGCAGGAAATTCTGACTTTAAAGTTTTGTTGTATAATTACAAGTTACATTTGCCTGATGAATGTGGAGATTGAAGGAGCGGTAATTTCCCAGCTTCTCATTCTGCTGGTTACCAACCAGTACTACAGGCAAAAACATCTGGGCAGCCAGATACCACTGGCAGAACAGGTTTTTTTTTTCTTTTATTTCCAGAAGTGCTCTAAAATACATGCTCCAAAAATCGCCAGAGGAAAAGAATATGGGTTTGTAGGTAGGTATTAGCAGAGTGAGCAAATTTCATATCTTTTCATCCTACGAAGACACAAATAATTCTCAAACAGCAGAATTAACTCCTGAAAATCCATAAGAAAAAGAAAACTGATGTCAGTTGAATCTCATTTCCCCATAGAAAATATTAATAAAGGCTTTTGTTACTGACCAAGTTTTCAAAAATTAAAGCAAACAATATCTCTATATTAAAGTATTTTTAAAAATTATTATGTATAATAAAGACAGAACAATATAGTAATCATTGAATATATCTTATTTATGTTTATGGTATATTAGTGATTCATTAGTGATTTGAGATTCATCACAGGCTTCTTGAGACTTCTTTTTGCACACATTTAGAATCATTTCATAATTTTTGAGAAACTGATTTAAGGATGTTTGTCTTGCTGTCCTATTTTCAGTGAAAATCTCTCTTTCACAAGAATAGGTGTTAGAGATAAATTTTCTGATTTTCCACTGTGTTTGAGACTGTGATCTCCATACAACTACCATCCTTGATTATGTGATGGCTTCAACAAGGATAAGTGGCTATGGACATACGTAGAACTGCTGTGAATAAAAAACTGTATGCAGAATGCCAGATTCACATTACAAATTTTGATGCTGAAATACTTTTTTTTGTGTGTGTGTGTGTGAGGAAGATCAGCCCTGAGTTAACATCCATGCTAATCCTCCTCTTTTTGCTGAGGAAGACTGGCTCTGAGCTAACATCTATTGCCAATCCTCCTCCTTTTTCTCCCCAAAGCCCCAGTAGATAGTTGTATGTCATAGTTGCACATCCTTCTAGTTGCTGTATGTGGGACACGGCCTCAGCACGGCCTGAGAAGCGGTGCGTCGGTGCGTGCCTGGGATCCGAACCCGGGCTGCCAGTAGCGGAGCGTGCACACTTAACCGCTAAGCCACAGGGCCAGCCCTGAAATACTTTTATATTAGTTACTACTTAAATGACATTAGGTTCAAATTTAGTAACTTTAGGATAACTTGTAACATTGGTATGATTAGGTCACATAATTGCTATATTCTTCATACTCTAAATTTGTTAGGACCTGTGATGTACACTGATTCTGTGAAAGCCACGGAAATTGAAGAGAAGGAAGGGTATGGGTGGGATTCCCAAGAAGGGAGTCTCCAAAGGCAGCTGAATCCTCCAATATAGAGGCAACACAGGTTGGCCATGCTAAGCTGACACTTTCTGACACTTAATTCTGTCTTACCCATGGCTCAGCCCTGGCTGCAGTTCTTGGTTTCAGGATTATCTCTTTCCTCTTGATCCCCATTAATCCTCCCAGCTTAAGAGCACCATTTTTACCCAATCACTCAATCCAGGAACCCTTTCCTTCACCTTACCTGCCACACACCAGTCAATCACTGGGTCCTGTACACAGATGATTCCTAAATATTTCTCCATCAGCCCTTTCATCTTCATCCCATGACTAACACTCCCTGTTTCTAAGCCTTATAATTTCTTGCCTGAACTATTTCAAACACCCTCCTAACTCTTTGCCAACCACGAGCCTTTTCACTTTATAGTTTATTCTCTACTTCCTTACCAAGGTGAACTTTCTAAAGCATACATTTTATCATGTCTCCTTAATAACTCTCCTTTGCTTTCAAATTCCTTGGTAAGGAATCTAGTAACCCCTATAAACGTGTATCACCTCAAACAGCCATAAGAAATCCACGCTCTCAGTGTAACGATTACAGTTTTCTTAGCATGCCGGATTCCCTCCCACGTCATGCCAAGAAATGGAATGTCCTTATATCCCACTATCGTCTTATCACTTCCTGTCTTCACACTTCCACTCTTCTCAGGCTCAGCTCAGGCATCACCTCCTCTGTCTGTCCGGGTTAGGTGCTCCTTTAGCTCTGTTCCTGTTTTGCTTATTGCTCTATTATTGTTTATTTTCTTATCTGTCTAGACTTCTAGAAGTTTCTTGACTGTGTCTTGCTCACTACATTGTATACCACCACCTAGCACAAATACCTGGAGCACATATTTGCTGCATAAAGGTACGAATTTATGATTCCAGCTGTTGTTCCCTGCTTCTTGTTCCTAAGCTCTATGGAAAGGAGGACATGCATAGGAGAGGTGGGGGCAAAGAGAAGGAATCCATTGTGTGATAGGCACTCGTCAGTCCTGTTCGCATATTCCTTCTAGTCCTCACAACATCCTGTGAGGTAGGTATTATGATTCTGAAGTACAGGAGGAAGAAACTCAAGTTCAGAGACATTAAGTTACCTGACCAAGGTCACAGAGCTGGGATTCATATTTTGATTTATAGTCTAAAAAGCCCACGTCTTTTCCATGACTTATGCTGCCTTAACAATTTGTTTTCCCCAATAGACAAAAAAATGTTTTGCGTTTAATGCTGAAACTATTCTGAAACAGTATTTTTTCCCTAAGTAATGTGTAATAAAACTTCCTTGCCAGATTGTTTGAATGATGGTTGCCATGAGATAACCAGAGAAGCATAGGAAATGATGTAATCAATCTGACATTTGTAGTTAGACTGAGTTAGATTAGATCAGCCAGTAACTGCCTTTGAAATGCTGTTTTATAATTTTTAATGACTTATTATGTGTAATTAACAGGTAAGAGATAGTTTACAAGGTTTTTTTCTAGTTTATTAGACATAAAGGTAATTTGTATTTTTCATCAATGGTCGTTTTTTCCTGTTACTTATTGTGTAGCATTGATGCAAGAACTCAGTCGCTTCAAAGGAAGCTGTATATTTGGATAAGCCCTTAAGAACACAGATCAAGTTGAATATAGTATGGAAATTTTGTCTTATCTTTTATTACTGTATGTTTATATTCTAGTAAGCAGATAAAAAGAATAGAATATTTCACTATTGCATTAGACCAATGATTGATTCAGACCAGGATTCTGATGCCAAGAGAAATTCCACTTGATGGGCCTTGGCAGATGGAGGAAGGGACACTGCTGCCCTCTGCTCCCCCAAAAAATATCTTAGTGATTACTTACACCTGAGAGGTACTCAGGCACTTGCCATTAGTAAATTGGATTTTACTAAAAAAAGGATTTTAAAATCCTTTAAAATATAACATACATCATTCAATTTTTTGTCTTAGTCATAAAAAGATGGAAAATATAAAAACATAAATAAGAAAATCATAGTTATGTAATTACACCAATTAAAGCAAACATCTTTTATGATTTGTGTCCCTCCAGGTTTTTTCTTTCCACGTATTTTTCCAAAATATGTCTTTTCTAAAAATACCATAATGCCCTTTCTAGGTCAGTTAATTTTCATTTGGCTATGTACCATGGTTATTACCATAGCTTTCAATATCCTCCTACAAAACTATTTTAATGGCTGCATAGTATTTCATCACATGAATTTGCCATTATTTACTCAACCAGTTCAGAATTATTGAGACTTTAGATTCTTTCAAGTATTTTGTATATTTTAACACTAAAAAAATTCCCTGTGATGCATCTTTGAGCATATCTGTCAATATTTTCTTAGTTTAACATCTAGAACTCTCGTGCACTGTTTATTATTTCTGGCTTACATGAAGCCTTGTGCTAAGTTTCCTAAGTACATACTATCAGAATTAATTACACGTTATTTGACATAGATGTGTGTGTGCATGTATTTAATAGAGTGTCTTCTCTTAGTATTTTACAGATCTAGTCCCAGAAATAGTTATGACATAGAGATTTCAACCACATATACTTTTGCTTTGATAGTTTGAAGTTCTAAGGTAGTATAATTAGAACAATACCTTGACACAGTAGAACCCCAATAAATATTTGTTGATGTATTAATTAGATTAAAAGAAAGTGGCCACTACAAAATAAGCTCTTTCAGGGATGTCGTGGTTATCATAGGTCCATTCTTTAATTCTTTTATTTACTACATATTTTGTGAGAATCTATACTTTGTCATCAATTCTTTGATTAAAATTAAGTCGTTTAGTAAGGGGCAAATCAGCTGGTACACTACGATGTGATAATTTTTATAATGGAAGTATAAAAGATGCCATCAGGGAAATTTGCCATCAGGGAAATACAAATTAAAACAATAACGAGACACCACTACACACTGAACAGAATGTCTAAGATAACAAAAGGACAAATGATAATCCCAAATGTTGGAGAAGAGGGGTAGCAAATGGAACTCTCCTACACCGTTGGTGGGAGTATAATTTGGTGCAAACATTTGAAAATTTGTTTGCCAGCATCTACTAAAGCTGAACATTTGCATACCCTTTGAACTAGCATTCTTCTGGAAATACAGTCAATAGAAAATTATATGTGTGACCAAATGACATGCACAAGAATGTACCCATGAGCATTAGTCACAACAGCTAAAAGTTGGAAACAATACTAATATCCATCAAAAGCACAATAAAAACATAAAATGTGTATATTTCACAATGGAATATCAGATGACTATACAAAGGAATAAACTACTATGTGCAAAACTATAGAAGGCTCTTAAAAGGTTGCCAGATATAATACAGTCAAATATTGTTTAACTATATATAGTTAAATAAAAAATACAATTAAATATACCCAGTTAAACATTACATAGGACACACCTATACTAAAAACTTACCAGAAATGCAAACTTAACTGGGTGTCATATATTTTTATTTCCCGTATCTGGTAACTCTACTTATAAAAAGCATTGAATAAAAGAAGCAAGACACAAAAGAGTACATAGCAAATAATTACACTTATACAAAATTCAAAACCAGGCAAAAACAGTCTCCTGGTGCTATGAGTCTGGTTGGTGGTAATTTTTGGAGACAGGGAGTGACTGGGAAGGGGCATTGGATGATTTGGGAATGGGTAGTTTCTATTTCTTGATCTGGATGGTGGTTACTTGTATTTACTTTGTAAAAAATTGAGCTGCACTTTTGGATTTTTTTGTTTTGTTTACCTTTTGGAATGTATACTGTACTAAATTTAGTTTGTTTTTAAGTGTCATGATGATATTTGTGTGCCACAAGATATTACTCTGGAGGCAAAGTTGAGAGTGAATTAGGAAGGAGCCAGGCTGCTGTTAAGAGGCTGATGTACTGATCTAGGATAAGGGTTTGAAAAGAGGCCATGATTCTATCATGTAGAAGAAACGGCAGAGTGTGCATTTGTTTGGATGGTAATATTGGCAAGACTTTCTAATTGATTGCATATTTAGAAATAACAAAGGAGTCTAGGAATACTACTCCCAGGTATCTGGGATAGAATATTAGGTGACTGGTGATCAGGTCACCATTTATGACTGAAGAGTTTGGCACTGTACAACCCTAAAGGGCTACATTCAAATCTCAGGTATCAATAGATTTGTACATTTATTAAGAAAAATTGCAGGCAAATAGTAGTAAAGGGTCTTATTTTGACGAAATCTGCCTATTAAGACATTTTTTTTTTTCTGAGAGATGAAAGTAAAGTAGGAGGGACATATTCTCCTAATGCCTGCAAATGTTCCATCTGGGCTAGTGGTAGCCCTGATGAGGTGCTTAACACCCAGAATGAGAACAGAAGAAGAAGAATACATTTGCTTTGGTAGAGAGGGAGGAAAAAAGAACAATGAGCTCAGTTTTCAACTATTCTACCTGAAGTTCATGGAATATTCAGTTAGAAATGTGCAGCAGGAAGCTGAATGTATGGGTATGAGTTGCACAAATCCTGTGTGGGCTAGCAATGTAAGTTTGGAAGTCATCAGTGTGTAGGAGTTAATTGACACTGAGCAAAGATCACCCAGCAAGAGTTAGGAGTAAGAAGCAAAGGGCACCAAGGGCAAAATACTGAACAACTTTGTCATTCAAAGAGTGAGAAGTACGAAGAAGGCTCAAAATGGCACAGACAGACAGGTATGGGATGAAAACTAGGAGGGAATGGTGAAGGAAAACTGTAGACTATGGATTGAAAAATGCCATTTGGCCTTGGCAAGCGGGAACACCTTGGCAAGGGCATTCTCAGCGACATGACGTAGGTAGCAGCCAACTGAGCAGGCTGAAAAGGATTAGGAGTGGGGAAAGTGAAATATCAATTTTTGTTTTCTAGAAGTTTGGTTATGATTGGAAAGAGAAAAATGGAGTGATAGATGGAAGATAGAGCAAATGGAGTGGTGTTTTCTGTTTGTGGATTTTGTTTTAAGGTGGGAGAAACATAAACACGCATAGGTATTGAGGAAAACCAGGCAATTAAGAGCTTAAAAAGAGAGAGTTTGAGGGCTGGATCGAGATCTTGGAAAAAGTGGGAACATCTTAGACGCAAAACATAAATGAAAAAAATGGCTCTTATTATGAAATGAGACACTTCATATTCTGAGACTAGACCTAATGCAAACATATTTGATAATATGTGTGGTATGAAAGGGGAAAATCAAGAGAATTCATTTGTATAGCTTCTATTTTGTCTATAAAATTGAGTGGAAGGTCATGTGCTAAAAGTGAGAATGAGAACACAAAATGACTAGGTAGTAAGTTTAAAAGGAGTAGTAAAAACTTAGACAGCTATGGAGGCTAGCAGGAGACTGAACTAATCAGGCAAAATAATAACAGAATTGCTGAGGGACATCACAAAACATCTGAGCCTGCAGGTCACCCACTTTCACTAACACCAAACTCCACAGTGGGGTAGCTGTTTCCAGAAATGCTTAGCAACTCTGAAGATGAGAAAGTGTATTGGGATCCTTAGTGGGGAATTCAGTGTATGGAGGACACAAGAAATTTGGAGGGAATGCATTTTCAAGAATGGTTGAAATGATGCCCCTGGGGTGCCGTTAGAAGCGAAGCCAATAAGAAGCTTTTGGGCTTGTAGGAAGGGAGGCTGTGGAGAGGGACTGGAGATCAAGAGGTGATCAGACAGAGGAAGCATCATGAGAGTAAGCTGTGTGAAAGCACAAGAAGCAAAGGATGCTGTGGTTGAATTTTCAGTTCTTGTAGTCATAGATTTTGGAGATGGAGCTGTTCCTGCTAATTATATGTTCCAACAAGTGGCCCTGAGATTTATTGCTGAGGTGGAAGAAACTCTCTGTGTAACGGATCACACAAAGAAGCTATGAGGTTACAGAGAGGAAATGTCCTCAGCAATGTTTAGGCCTCCCCAAAATGATGGCTGCAGCTATGGTAGAGGGGAAGGTTGTGATCCAGGTGTCAGAATCCCTGATAAATATTCAGAATGATGAGGAGGTTAGTAGGGGCCAGTGAAGAATCTGATTCACAACAGTTGAACTAGTTGAATACTGTATCAAAGGAGGTGAGTGGTTGAAAGGGCAGAGCCTGGAGTCAGTGCTATGGAGCTAGAAGAATGTGGTTCTTGCAGCATTTTAGAAAAGCAGCTGCATCTCAAGACAGCTATAAAGAAAGCACTACCCTATGGGAAGAATCAGTCTTCAGAGAAGACTGGAACACTCTGCAGAGAAGTGGGGAGTAGAGAGAAATTGATTTCCAATGGAAGAGAGACTTAAAACAGCACAGAATGGAAGGTTGTGGGCAATGGGAAAATAAGTCCAGGGGAGGGAGTGTAGAACAGCATGGCAGAGCATAAGAGAAGATAGATTTCAGAAGACATCTTCTTCCAAGTGCCTGGCAGCTTTTGATCATCATAGGCAACTGAATCCTGGTGTCATTGTAGGGGTGGGGAGATATGAGCAGAATTGAAGCAGGTCCCCAGGATCTGGAGTACCATGATGGCCAACTACGGTTGGTAACCCATATTAGGAGGATCAGAAATAAAGCAGTATGTTCATAATGGTTTGGGACTCTCTCTAATATCTTCTACTTTCTATATCCATAGCCATGAAAAATTAGGATGGGTATTTTAATGATTGCTCTAAATCTAGAGAAAATTCTCAGTGATCAGAGAAAGATTCAATAACATTCTTCTAACAACAAGCATTAATAGATCGTGAGTTGTTCCTTGTATTGTACTTGCTAAACTAGGAAAGTGGACAAAGATTGTTTTTAAAATTAGTTTCAAAAATAAGGTGCAAAATAAAATATTTGGGACTTACCCATTTGAAACCCAGAAAATTCAGTTATTAAAAAGACCATTTAAGAAATTTCAAATAAGGATGATATTTCTTCATGGTAAACTAAAAATAGGTGAAAGCCTCAACAAACCTTTTTTTGGATATGCCAACAAAGTGAATCACCTCTGTTAAAATTGCTATTGAACAGTTACGACAGACAGAATTTGTTGTGACACCACCAAAAGGACTGACGAATATTTACATGAGCACATGAGAATCAGACGTTGGAAGACAGAGCTCCCTGCCTGTTTAGAAGAGTAGGGAAATTTCTTATAGCTACTCTCACACTCTTAGGAGAGAGCACTTTGAAAATCTTCCATTTACGTGGTAGAATGCCTGCCATAGAGTGAAATTGGAACCTAGGGGTACCTCCACAAAGGGAGGAACGCCTTCTCCTTGTACAAACACATACTCACTCACACGTATTCAGATCAAAAAATTACTTCTTCAATCATGCTTGATTAATATCAACTAAACCATATGTTACATACTTGGGAAACTTGTTTGGGAAAATAGTTGTATAAAGGCCAACCTTATAGCTACAAATCAACATTGACATGAGTAGCTGGAAGTCCAGGAGGGGAGTTATGATGGAATTTACCAGCTTGGTTTAAGTTCATTTAAGGTCAACACAATGTTTGTCTCTAATTATCAAGAGAATTTTTCCCACTGGAGCATATCTCCCAATTCAGCTTTCCTCGACTTTTTACCTATAACCAATTCAGTGTTAGGAGGAAATTTGAAAATATCTAATCCCTTTCCCTTCCTCCCCTGCCCCTCCCACACACACACACATGAGTTAGCATTGAGGAAAATTTTAATGCAAAAATATGTATTACTTTGGCACTAATCAACATAAAAGTCATTATTTATAGTACCTTGAAAATAAGAGGATAAAAGAAAACTAGCTATTTGGGCTTGAAATGTCTTATTTATTTTATTTGTGCCACAAACTCTCAATCGGAATGCTCTGATATTAGAGTATTTTGGTTAATTAAGTGTTTAACCAAAAACACCTTTTGCTTCAACTCTTCATGCTGAATAGATTTTCTTCCAGAGGCTAGAGTACTTTCTGGCTTCAAAAGAAGGCTATGTTGTATCCAGACAAATTATTTCCTCACGTCTGAAGCTGGAAACTTTTTATTTTTTGTGCCCTGCCATATCTTTTCAATATTCTTCCTCATCTTGTTCAATGTGCCTTCCCGTCCCAGAACCTCAATGCACAGATGATGCCCCGAGATCTCCTATCCCAATGTAACTTTGCCACGTGAGCCCATGCTCCATCAGTTGTTCCCAAATCTAGCTGCTGCCCATTAAAGTCACATGGAAGCTTATTAAAAACTAAACGTCTGGGCATGGGAATTCATGTGTAAAACACATGCCCATGTGTGTTTTGTGCACTCAAGTCTTGTACTTGGCATTCAGAACACAACTTTGGATCAATCTCTCCTTCTTTACTCCAATGAAAATGCAATATTTGCATTGAGTGGCTTTTTAATTAATTTAATTTTGTTTTATTTTATTTTTTCATTTTCAAAGTATCAAATGGAGAGAAACCCAATAAAACTAATCAATGCTAAGGTTCTGATAGTAAATTCTTCACTATTTACCCATTCCAGGATAACTTGTAATTTAGCAGTTAATCTGTGAAAGGCAACCTTTTAATTCTAAGAAATAAATCTCTTCCTTAGAATTTGAGGCACCAAAGCAGCAAGAAGTGTTGATATTTGGAAAAAGGAAGAATTGTAAACCACAGCCTATTGTTTAGGCCAGCTCTGATTTCAGTGGTCCTCGGAATGATCACTCTGAGTGGTTGTCAATATTCACAACAGTTTTATGTACTAATTTATTCCCATCCTTATCACAGAAGGGATTTAAGTCCACTTTTAAGGATAATAAAATATCGGTTAAAATATAAAATTTAGAAGTGAGAAAGAAAACAGACAGAAACCAAGAGTAAGAATGAAACAAAGAACAAAAAATGCCAATTGCTATGATTTCTTAATATTATTCATTCATTCGCTCACTCACTCATTCACTCATTCATTCATTCACAAATAGCAAGTATTCACCACTGGTCTGGCACGCAGCTGGGTGGCTATGCAATGACAGAGTCCTACTGGTTGTTTACTTCAGATGTCTGTTTTGGTTGATTGGCGCCTACACCTTCTGTTAATTTAATATTTTGAATATTACTCTCTAGTGCTGAGAGTATAACAGAAAGAAAACAAATATGGATCTTCCCCTCACAGGCTTCTAGCCTTTCAGACAGCCGTGTATACAAGCAACTACAAGAGAGCATGGCAAAATCAAAGAAACAGAAAATAAAAACACAAAAATAAAACAATAGCAAAGGAAACAAAGCAACAGCATGAGTTAGAGAGATAGGCAGCGACCACACCATGAACTGATTTACTGCATTCACAAGGCAGTTTGGACTTCACTTTTACTGGGTTTTAAAAGCGGGAGGAGAAAATAAGCAGAGTTGCATGTTAGAAAGCTCACTCATTGGACATCTCCTGCTGCCCCCACCTGGTCAGAGCCCACCAGTCAAGACCTTGCTCAGGACTCGAATGGACATTGAGACCAGTTCTGAAAAGCAGTGGTCAGCGCTGTGATCTCTGGAGCTAGGATGCCTGGGTAAAAATCCTGACCTAGAATGAGTAACTACTTTACTTTGGGCAAGAAATTTAAACTTCCCCTTGTTTAAATTTTCTTCTCTGTAAAATAGGGTTGAGTCTCTGCTTTCTAGGTGGTTGTGAGGAGTGAAAGATAACAGAAGTAAACAAGTACAATACTTAGAATATTGTGTAGCACATATTGACACTCATTAGGTGCTTTACATACAACTCTTTTCAACCTATGACAACACCTTAAGGGACAGATCATTATTGCCATGTTGCCATAGTCATAGCTCTCATCATGCCTCTCACAACACCAATTTTTAGATCTAGTTAAAATTTTTTTGCAATTCCTCTCTATTCCTTCCTGTTCTGATTGTATTTGGTAACCAACAATAATTTTGACTTCTGTCTTCCCTTTTTTTTCATCAGCATGAATTTAGAAGTTTCAGTTACTTATGTGTGGTTTAAGTTAACTTCCTAGACTGAGTCTCAATATGTCATCTCCTAAGAGACGGGGCCTCTCCCTTTAGCTAGAAAAATTGAGTGGTGTTAGCCCCTCCTACATGTCTAAAGCAATGGAAAGAAGATGAGCTCTGTGCAGTCTGCCATGGAGTATTTCAGGTCACAAGAGAAAAAGGAAGTACTGCTGAGACCCCCAGCACACTGGCCTTCTCTGACGTGAAGTTTTATGCAACTTCTGCAGAAGGGAAGGAAAAACATGACCTGGTTGAGCTGAGACTTGCCAAACTCAGAGTGACATTGAAATAAATATTTCAGCAGAAAAAATATGGAGGTTATTTGTCCATGAAACTTGGAAACATCTATGGGAAAGGGGCTAGTGGAGCTCCCGTATTTTCCTGTATTTGTCTGAGGTGAAAACAGAGCTGTGCGTAGGCGTCAGAAAATTTTTAAAAGGCTTCTTTGGAACTAATGTGCTTTATGTCACTGGACTTGGACATAAAGAATTTGCAAAGACATCTTATTAGGAATTTTAGGAAACAAAAACCATAATTTCCATGACCTACTTTTTCTCTGTAAGAAAGCAGCACATACACAGTCCCTAAATACTGAGAGGAAAGGTATCTCATGTAAGATGCCACCCTAGAGTAGCCCAAACCAACTGTGGCCCTACATAGCTTGCTGCCCACCCAGGGATAAAATCATAGCACCTCAGAAATCTCTCCAAACTTTGCCTCCAATAAAAAGCCAGAGCCCTCTCATTCTGTTTTTTTTCTGTGGTCTCAGGTCTACTGTACCGTATAAGGCTTCACTTCTCTGACAAGCCCTTTGGTTTGAAGCTTCTCTTATCTATTTTTTTCTACTCCATCTTTATCTTAGATATTGTTTACTTTTTCTTTTCTTTCTTTTTTGACAGGGAGGGCGGGAGGAGGAGCAACTTATCTCAGAACCAAAGGTTCAAAGCCTCATTTCTACTCCATTGTCCAGCCCAGGGTCATTGGATTATAGTCCAATTTAGTACATTGGACCCAGATTTAGGATAGAAGAAAACCTGAACTCAATTTGGGGTGCCAAGTCATTACTCTTTAACAGCTTTTGAAGCCCCTGGCAACCAAGTCTTTGTTCCTGTTGCAGCAACTGTGGGGGATCTCTCAGTTTCAACATCCTCTTTTCCCAAATCAATAATAAATGTTTCCCCTGCAGTGACTGTTTGCCTAATTTTTTCCCACTGTATGAGGGATCAGTGCATTTCCCTGAGGAGAGTATTCAGACAGCAAAACCCCAGTTATCCAGGGGATTCAGTCCCATGTTCTTTACCTTCTATCAAACAGAAGGCAGTGTGTTCAGTTTACATCTTTGGGCTCTGGAGACAATAAGATCTGCATTCCATTTTAGCTCTTCCACCGAGACCTTGAACAAGTTATTTTTAAGATTATTATTAGAGTTTGTAAAAGTTAAACATTTACTGAAGCATAATATATATATAAGGTATTTAAATCTTGATGAAATTTCACAGAATGAACACCTCTATGTAACCAGCACCCAGATCAAAAAAGAAGACACAGTCAGCCCCCAACAGGTCTCTATGTGCCACTCCCTCCAGTCACTGGTCTGAAAGGTAACCTCTATCCCAATGTCAAACTCGGTAGATTCCTTGACCCTGTACTTAACCTTCCTAAGCTTCAGTTTATTCATACGTAAAATCAGGAAAATGTGAGTGCCTGTTTCAAAGAATCGACGATTAAATGAGATAAGCACTTTGCACAGGATTGAATATTTAATAAGCTCTTAGTCACTCTTACAATTTATTTTGATTATTTTCCTATTTGTTTTAAATTGGTCTGTCACCCGTTCGTCTGATGCACAAAGCAAGCTCCATTATCTTTTGCAACCTTGCAGATTTTGTATTTGGCCGGGGAAGTTATAGTTGTGGCAACCCATGGAGAAGACAAAAAATAAATGAACACATGAAGAAACTGGGGGGCCATCTTAGAGAAACACTGGAAATTGTCAAAACAAAGTTGATTGGCAGAACAAAGGAGAGGAATGGAGAAGGAATGACGGGGGATTTTCTAGTAGGAGGTGAGGAGACACGGTCAGATGTTAGGTTCCCCAAACCAGAGACGTTAAATTCAAGTTGAGCAGCCGTGAGAACCATAGCCGTGTAAAGTTCAGACACTGCTGGGCCAGAGGGAGTCAGGGCACAGGACCTCGGGTGGGACCTTGGTATGTCAGTTGATTTTTAGAAATGAGTATGTTGAGCATGGAACTTCAATTGAAGGCTCAGCTCTATGCTTCCTTGAAGATAATATCAATTTAGAGGTGTAGATTAGCATCTAATAGACTCTGCCTTGACCTCTGTCCTTTCGGAAATTTCTTCATCTTATCTCTTTATCTTCTGGACATTGCCTTGTCTCTATTCATTCCAGTTTACATGCCTCCCTCTCCCCCCGCCCCCCCAATTGTACATCATTCACGGCCTCATGGAACAGAAGGAAAAGTTTTCTGGCCTAAAAGCAGTTTGCTGTGCAAAGATCCTGAGCCCTAGATTTTCATATAGTCATCTAACAATGAACTAGGAGTATCATTTCAACTTTTGCACAAAGGTCAATTGTTTCGTTTGGGAACCTAGAGCTATTTTAGAGAAACCATACGTGGTAGACCCTTTTCTCCTAAATCCTTTCCCAGGTTAGAAAATTAGTGTGATTAAAAGTTGAGAAGCATCACAAATTAATGGAAAGCATACAATCCTATGATTAACACGCTCTCAATACAGGTTCATTTCCTCAACTTTCACTTCTGTCAGACTCTGAAATGCAGCACAGAAAAGTATGCAAAGAGTGTTGACTTGGGAGTCTAATATACCTGGGTTTGAAATCTGGCTGTGCAATGACAAGATCTGTGATCTTGAGCAAGTTTTACAACTTCCCTGGGTCTTTAATCTCATCTTTTATAAAATAGGGTTAATAACACTCATACACAGTATCACTGTGAAGCTAAATGAAAGTGTTCACCTGGAGCATCTTGCTCAGCATCTAGTACAGAGTAGAAAATAAATAACAGTTCTTCTTAATAATAATAATAATTGTAACAAATTTGCTCTGTATTCTGACTTGATTGTATTGTTATTAAAGTTCCTTTATGTAGAATTAATAATAACAACAGCAGATATTTATTGAGCCCTTACAATGTGCTAGACATTGTTCAAAGCCTTATCTTATTTAAACTTAACAATTATTCTGAGGTTGGGATTATTATTTTCTCCAGTTTCACAGATGAGAAAACAGATGAAGTAACTTGCCTAAAGTTCTACACAAATAAGGGGTGGAATGAGCTTTGAACTCAAAGTTTGACTCCAGAGCCCATGATCTTAAGCACATCTCTACCCACCAGGTTGCTTTCCACTTACTCTGTTTACAGAATCAATCTTAGAGCTTGTCCAATACATCTGTAACTGTTTTTCAATAAACCATATACATATGCTTTTGCAATGTGCTTGGGTTCAAGGTTTGGAGTCTGGCACATTTGCCAAACTTGTGTGAATTGGATGTGTGAGGAGGGCACTTGGGGTTAAATGGTTCACATTTAATTTCATTTGTATTTTCCTAAAACTTGAGGCTCATTCTTTTGAATTATAGATAGTAACTGACATTTTAATTGTCTGCCTACTGCCATTCTTTTATGAGATAAGCATAGTTTTTCAACAACTTCAATTTTAAGGATTGTCTTCCATAAGATCAATGCTATAGGATCAAATTCGCAATATTTGAGAAAATGATTAAATTTCATGGTGATCAGTTCAGGATCAATTAAAATTGTGGCTCACAATACTCATATGTCAATATTCAAAACAATGCTAACGGGAGTTTTTGAAGAAGGGATGGAAACTGGAGAGAGAAAAATGTCCTCATACAACACATACTTGTTATTAGATATTCAGATATTAGACTTGTTACTAATATTAAAGCAATTCTTACTATGGTGCAGATATTTTGTGTTTAACAGAAATGACTATGTTATGTCTTCCATTTGCTTATCATGTACATAGTCTTTTCTCTCTTAATTCCCCCACATCTGAGGTTAGCAGTACTTTTTTTTCTATGTAATGCAACTCTCCACATGAATTCTTGTAACTCTGGATTATTCCATCACATCTTGCACTACACAATAGCATCTCCTTCTTAGTCCTCACTTCTGGTGGCTTCTATAACATTCAACTTCCAATTCAACTTCTACTTGTTGAAAAACTGATGTGTGCCAGGTACTCTGTGAGTTCTGGGAAACAAAGAATACTAAAGCTTGGATCCTTCCCTCAAGATTCATACAATCTAATCAGGATGTATATATAAAAGTGTGTAGGACAGTGAGATCACAGAAACATGCATAAAGTCAAAGCACAGCCCAGAGGAGGGATGGGTAACTCTTTGGAAGGGAAGTGCAGCAAGGGCTCCACAGAAGAGCTGGCCTTGGAGCTGTACACTAACAGATGCACAGGACCTTGCCACATGTACCAAGTGAAAAAGAACATTTGAGGCAGAGGAACAGCATGAACACATTCATAAATGCATGAAATAATGTACCATACATAGGGACGTAGAAGTAGTTTCCCATTTGTAAGGGATAAAGCAAGATGGAGAGAGCTCCAGAAGCTCAGGCTACAGAGGTACTTACAACTTAGATTAAGAATGAACTTTGATGCCTATGAAAAATCATCAAATTATTCACTCATTTGTTCATGCACGCATTCACACAAAAAGTATTCCTGAACACTTACTACGTGTCAGTCTCTGCGATCGGTCCTACAGAGATAATACTGAGCAAGATAGTGTACAGTCTAACAGAGGAGACAGATTACTAAGCAAGAAATTATAATAACATTATGGAACAGAGAGCCCCAACCTAGGCTAAGGAGTCAGAGTAGGCTGCCTGGAGTAATGACCTTCAATATGAGGGCAGTGAGTAGGAGTTAGAGAAGGGAAGACTTCAGGAGACAAGGAGAAAAAGAATATTGAAGTCAGAGGAAATTGCCTTCAAAGGCATAGAGGCAATAGGGAGGTTGGCACATCTGATTAACAGAAAAAATTTCAGCATGACTAGAATCAGGGTATAAGGGTGGGGGCTTAGGGCTTGGTGGCAGGGGGCTGGGAGCTGCCTGCAATGAAAGGCCTAGTTACCATGTTTAGGAACTTACACTTTACTTTGATGGCAAAGGGGAGCCTTTAGAAGGTTTGAGGCAAGGTATTTTAGAAAGATTACTCTGGCAGTGTTATAGAGAATGGATTAGAAGAGACCAAAACTAGAGGCTCTTAAATCGTTGGAAGGCTAATGGGTGACAGTAGTAGTGGTAATAGTAATAATCACAATAAACAGCCTCACTGGTACTTAATATAGGCTTACTATTGAGTCTGTCACTGTTCCAAGGGTTTTGCATTTATTAACACATTTAATCCTCACCTCACAACAAACCTATGAGGTAGATACTAGTCCCCTTTCACAGATGAGAAAACTGAGGTGTGGTGATATGTTCAAGGTCAGACAGCTAGTAGGTGATAGAGCCAGAATTAAAATCCAAGTCATCTGGCTTTAACATAGTCTCTATTACCTTGCTTAGACGTGGTATTGGCATGAACTAGAGTAGAACAGTGAGCACTGAGAAAAGTGAATAGAATTGAAAGGAATTCTGGAGGGAGAACCAATAGAATTAAATAAGGCAGCAAGAAATAGAGATGAAAATTACTTTAGTTTTTGCCCTAGGAAGCCACTTTAAATAGGAAGCAATTTTCTTTAAATACTGTGTTTATATTAAAACTCACCAGATAAAATGGTTCCCTATTGCTCAAAATACCAAATCTAAACTCATGCTGGCATTTAAAATCCTCTGCTAAATAAAACTTTCCCTCATTATTCATTAATTAAATGAACAAATACTTAATGACCTGCTCTATACCAAGTTCTGTGCAAAGTCATGGAAATTATACAACATACATAGTTCTTGACTCATGGATCTCTCAGAGAATGTATTCAAGGTCTAGTTGTGGGCTTTCCACATTAGTGTTAAATACTCAGGGGCAAGACTGGATCATATTTTCTGAATCTAATGCACATGTTACAGTGTTTTCTTTAGATATTAATTTTATAATATACACTGATGAAAAAAGCTATTTAAATCAAATATTCAAATTTCAGCAATTTAAAATAATTCATCTTAAAACATATATTCAGATATAGAGACTGTTGATGTTGTAGATATCTAAAAATGAAAAAAGGAAACATTGTATATAATGTACTTATCCTTTTTAATGGCCCAATAATGAAAGCGCAATTCAAAATTTAAAATGTCTTCTGTAGTACGTCTTATCATCATTTTCATTATCTATCAAATCCTAATTGGCCTGAGTTTAAATCAACTCTTGGGGATAGTTTCCTGACAGATAAGCGACAAGATGCTGACAATCACTGAGTAATAAATTTTGCAACCAGATTGCTCTACTCATAACCTTCAAAATTCATCTACTTCATTAGAAAAGTAATTTGTTAAATTTTTAGAACTTTAAAGAAGACATTGGTCACATACATTGGTTAAAATGTTATAGTGTTTTAAGGGATTACAAAATCTGAACTGTGTATTGACGTTCTACTTTGAAATAAAGTTTTTTGTTTAAAAATAAAAACTCTAAAACCTGGAACACTCATTAAGTTTCCAAGGGATTTAAATTTGGGAGGATAGACCTAATTTCAAATGTGGCATGGACTAATTGCAGGAAAAAGTATGTCCTGATTGTCCTCTGTCTGCCTTTTTCATCTCCTGGTGAAGATGAAGAGTATCAGTTGCTAAATTATTTTATCCAGTAGTGTTTGTGCAAGTATGGTTTACCTTCACAATGAGCTTCCTTGGTTCAATTTGAGATTCACCAGTTTATCAAGAAACAACTCTTCATTAAAATAGATTTTGTTTTCTCAATAAGGATTAAATCTCCCAACAAAAACAAAAAAGTTATGATGTTTCTCGTGAAAAAGTTTGGTGAAACTCACTTATTATAAGTTTTGAACTAAAAAGAAGAAATCTGGATACAGCGGTTCTCAATATTTCATTCTATTTTTTCCCTATTCTTTCTTGTCTTAAATGTTAAAGATTAGTACTAAAAAAGGCAATTTTTTTAATGATAAAATTTTGACATGTAGCTTCAGACAGAAATCAGCTGAACTACAAATCAATGGAATTTTTTACTTAACATTTTAATTTGTATCCTAGCCTCTCTGTGTTAACAAACATTAAGTTTTCTTCGAAAACCGGTCAGTAGTAACTTAGCTAAATAAAAATGAAACCCCAATATAATGTACTTCCTCATTCTATGACTAAAGTTATTTTACTGGAAGAAACTAATTGTTGATCTTCATTTTTGAAATTTTTTTAAGCAGATAAATATGTATCCAAGTTACAGAACCTTAGGGTTTTGTTTATCAGACTTTCAATTACATGAGGAAATTGATGTTAATATCTTCCAAGTTTTGATTCATTGTAATTTTGACTTATTGTAATCAAGAATCTATGAGTTTATTTAACTTTGGGAGTTTGTTGTAAAGTTGTGAAAATCCCCAGCTTTGCTTCAACTGAGATGAATTCATCTCATTCATGCGATTCTCCAATCCAAAATCATACTTGTTAGAGGAATATATGAGCCATTTAGGACCATAATTTAATACAATTTTCTGACAATAATCATTGAAAAATTCCTTTAGTATCATGAATTTTTTCCTAATAAT
Source organism: Ceratotherium simum simum (assembly GCF_057802395.1). Classification (NCBI taxonomy): domain Eukaryota; kingdom Metazoa; phylum Chordata; class Mammalia; order Perissodactyla; family Rhinocerotidae; genus Ceratotherium; species Ceratotherium simum. The sequence continues at coordinate 50,894,715 of NC_141900.1, read as the reverse complement.
TGTTTAAAAATATCCAACCCTCCCACAAAAAAACACCCTTTTTGCAGTCCATGGATTTTTGCTTATCTTTCTTTTTCCTCTGACTCTGTGCCTAGATCTTCACTAAGATAAATGTTTACGACTTGTGCAGTATTTGGCTCGGTTCCCCTCTCCCTCACATCATTGCAGACAGGGTGCTCCTAATAAGACCTTATGATTTACCTGATAAGAGCCAATCAGACAACTTTTATTTGGTGACAATGTGTGCATACTGTGTAATAAATGACAGATTCCTTTGTTCCTGCCAGAAAACACGGCTGAAGCTGATGACCTAATGCTAAATTGAAAATATATTAAACCTATATGAACCTGTTGGGCCCACACTCTGCAAATTTTACTATTATATCATTATGGCTTGATTTTTCTATCATCTTTGTTGAAGACTTATGATCTACTGACTTTGGGCCAACTATAGTATGTGTACAAAATAGTAGAAGTTCAATAATCAACTATAAACAAGCCCATTGGCTTACATTTTCCCTCAATAAAACAAGGTGTCAAAAGTTCCCAAATGATGACAGTATGGTCCTCGTCAGAACCCTGAATCTAACAGAAATTGGAAGATGGACGAACAAAGAAGAAGCTAAGTAGAGGGATCCATGGAGCCAAAGAGTCCAGAAAGCAGATACAAGATCGAGAGATTCTTGTAATGATAGCCGAGTCTCAGAATATCAAGTCATTCATGATTGGAACATGAGATAAAAGAAAATCTAAATGAGGAGGCACTGGTGTCAGAGAGACAAGCCAGCAGTTTTCAGGGAACTGCTGCAGAGCTGCGAAAGTCAGGGGCCAGGTACAGGGGTGAGGAACAGACAGTGACAAAAGCTGGACTCAAAAGCAGGGTTCCAGGCCTGGGGACTTGAGGGTCAACAGGACCAGAGCTAGACCAGCAGAAAGAATGCTGGAAGGCTGTGTGTGAGAACTATTGAATATACTCCCACCATTCCCTCCAGCCCCCTATAATCGGGTCACCCTGAGACAGAACATGCAGGCAAGGGCTGAGCAGACACGTGAGGGCTTAATAGGGATGACTTTTGTGGATAGACGATTAGGATGTAAAGATACAGGCAGGCCAAGTGTAGAGTGACAACCTTGAATACCACATCTGACAAATGGGCCCCTTTGTTCAGATCCTACCTTCCTTTAAAAGTACATGTCCTTTTAAAAAAAAAAGTATAAATCTTGTCAGATTTTGCAGCTTCAAAGCAGAAATGTACCATTAACCTTTTCTATGTTTCTCCACTGGTTCAGAAGCCCAGCAAAGCCAATTCAGAGTGAAGTTGTGGAGTCTAGCAAGTTTGTCTTCTGTCTTAGTCTCCCATTTACACAGCGATGTCTCCTCTCTGGTACAGTTATTTAACATTTCCTTGTTGCTTAATCCCCCCCTAAAACAAGGTGAGATTTAAAAGCCTGCTATTTATATTTTTGATTGAATCACTGATTACAATCTAATGTTTAGTCTTAACGTGTTACTTCAAATAAGCAGCTTTCTTTTAAATAGGACATTTGTTTCTAATCGCTCAGTGATACGAATTTTACCCTTAAGAAGGGGAAGTGGGAAGAGCCACGTGAATGTGCAGCAGTTGAAGATGGTTTGAGATGGGGGAGGGGGCAGTGGCATTAAACTGGTGTATTAAAATTCCAGTAGCCTTGCTCTGAATGTGAATCTGGTGGTGTCCTTTGAGGAGGCTTGGAGGTTATGTGAGAGAAGGTTAGAATACATTCTTTCTCAAAGCTAGCCCACAAATGAGCAGGGAGACTACATGAGGTGCTAGATATACACTCTGAAAATTGAAGGCATGGAGAAAGCCACGACCTACAGAAGTTGAAAGCTTTTTTTTTTTTTCAATCAAAGTACTAAAGAACTGCAAAAAATATGGTAGTGCTCAAATTATCGTATATCTATACTCAGGAAGCATGAACTTAATACAAATAATCTAGTCCAGAGGACATCACTACTCTGCTGCAAGTGGTGTATTCTTTTTATAAATAAATGGTCAGTTCCTGCAATATTAGACAATTGTAGTTTAAAAGTGAGTAATCTAATTTATTGGTCATGGCAGAGACTCAGCTATTTGCAAAATATAGTCATTTTTAACCTTCTCATTGTTTATTGTTATGCATCTGACAATGGGATTGAATTTTTAGATATTCAGGCCTTTTCCTTATGTATTGGTACCCTAAAGGTAGTCATTTCCGACGGTATTTGGAATTCCAAATCTGAATTCTTTTCCAAGCACAGTGGAAATAAACAATCCATTTTAGGTCTTTCCCTGTTTCCTTCCTATATAAAGCCTTTTCACTTATGTAGGTCCGTGCACTTTCTGTGAGTTCAGGTTTCATTCCCACTAGCTGCCTTTCTCATTTTAAGCATGCCTGAAAGTGGTACAAAGGAAGTTTTCAAGGTCTGATAGCTGCATTACTCTAGAAAGGAAGAAGGTTTAATTTGTCGCTTTAAATTCACTCTTCTCCAGCCCCCCACAAATCTGCTTGGGTAGCTCAAAGCTTTTTTTTTTTTTTAATGTTTTGTTTATTGCAGTAACATTGGTTGATAACATTGTATAAATTTCAGGTGTACATCATTATACTTCTATTTCTGCATAGATTACATCATGTTCACCACCCAAATACTAATTACAACCCACCACCACACACATGTGCCAAATTATCCCTTCGCCCTCCTCCCTCCCCCCTTCCCCTCTGGTAACCACTAATCCAATCTCTGTCTCTATGTGTTTGTTTATTGTTGTTATTATCTACTACTTAATGAAGGAAATCATACGGTATTTGACCTTCTCCCTCTGACTTATTTCGCTTTGCATAATACCCTGAGTGTCCATCCATGTTGTCACAAATGGCTGGATTTCATCGTTTCTTATGGCTGAGTAGTATTCCATTGTGTACATATACCACATCTTTATCCATTCGTCCCTTGATGGGCACTTAGGTTGCTTCCAAGTCTTGGCTATTGTGAATAACGCTGCAATGAACACAGGGGTGCATGTACCTTTGCAAATTGGTGTTTTCAAGTTCTTTGGATAAATACCCAACAGTGGAATAGCTGGATCATATGGTAGTTCTATCGTTGATTTTTTGAGGAATCTCCATACTGTTTTCCATAGTGGCTGCACCAGTTTGCACTCCCACCAGCAGTGTATGAGAGTTCCCTTCTCTCCACATCCTCTCCAACACATGTTGTTTCCTGTCTTGTTAATTATAGCCATTCTGACGGGCGTGAGGTGATATCTCATTGTAGTTTTGATTTGCATTTCCCTGATAGTGATTTTGAACATCTTTTCATGTGTCTGTTGGCCATCTGTATATCTTCTTTGGAGAAATGTCTGTTCAGGTCTTTTGCCCATTTTTTAATTGGGTTGGTAGTTTTTTTGTTGTTGAGATGCATGAGTTCTTTATATATTTTGGAGATTAAGCCCTTATCAGATGTATGGTTTGCAAATATCTTCTCCCAATTGTTAGGTTGTCTTTTCGTTTTGTTGATGGTTTCCTTTGCTGTGCAGAAGCTTTTTAGTTTGATGTAGTCCCATTTGTTTATTTTTTCTATTGTTTCTCATGCCCGGTCAGACGTGGTGTTTGAAAAGATGTTGCTAAGACGAATGTCGAAGAGCGTACTGCCTATGTTTTCTTCTAGAAGTTTCACAGTTTCAGGTCTTACATTCAAGTCTTTAATCCATTTGGAGTTAATTTTTGTGTATGGTGTAAGGTAAGAGTCTACTTTCATTTTTTTGCATGTGGCTGTCCAGTTTTCCCAACACCAATTGTTGAAGAGACTTTCTTTTCTCCATTGTATGTTCTTGGCTCTTTTGTCAAAGATTAGTTGTCCATAGATGTGTGGGTTTATTTCTGGGCTTTCGATTCTATTCCGTTGATCTGTGTGTCTGTTTTGGTGCCAGTACCATGCTGTTTTGGTTACTATTGAAATCAGGGAGTGTGATACCTCCAGCTTTGTTCTTTTTTCTCAGGATTCCTTTACTTATTCGGGGTCTTTTGTAGTTCCAAATACATTTTAGGATTCTTTGTTCTATTTCTGTGAAAAGTGTTGTTGGAAATTTGATAGGGATTGCATTGAATCTATAGATGGCTTTAGGAAGTATGGACATCTTAACTATGTTAATTCTTCCAATGCAAGAGCACGGAATATCTTTCCATTTCTTTGTGTCTTCTTCAATTTCTTTCAGAAATGTTTTATAGTTATCCGGGTACAGCTCTTTCACCTCTTTGGTTAAGTTTACTCCTAGGTATTTTATTCTTTTTGTTGCAATTGTAAATGGGATGGTATTCTTAATTTCTCTTTCTGCTACTTCGTTGTTAGTGTATAGAAATGCAACTGATTTTTGTATGTTGATTTTGTATCCTGCAACTTTACCATATTCGTTTATTACTTCTAAAAGTTTTCTGGTGGATTCTTTAGGGTTTTCTATATATAAAATCATGTCACCTGCAAATAGTGACAGTTTCATTTCTTCCTTTCCAATTTGGATCCCTTTTATTTCTTTCTCTTGCCTGATTGCTCTGGCTAGGACTTCCAGTATTATGTTAAATAGGAGTGGTGACAGTGGGCATTCTTGTCTGGTTCCTGTTCTTAGAGGGATAGGTTTCAGTTTTTCACCATTGAGGATGATATTAGCTGTGGGTTTCTCATATACAGTCTTTATTATGTTGAGGTACTTTCCTTCTATACCCATTTTATTCAGAGTTCTTATCATAAATGGATGCTGTATCTTGTCAAATGCTTTCTCTGCATCTATTGAGATGATCATGTGATTTTTATTCTTCATTTTATTAATGTGGTATATCACGTTGATTGATTTGGGAATGTTAAACCATCCCTGCATACCTGGAATAAATCCCACTTTATCATGGTATATAATCTTTTTAACGTATTGTTGTATGCGATTTGCTGTTATTTTATTGAGGACTTTTGCATCGATGTTCATCAGTGATATTGGCCTGTAGTTTTCTTTTTTTGTGCTGTCCTTGTCTGGTTTTGCTATCAGGGTAATGTTGGCTTCATAGGATGAGTTAGGGAGCTTCCCCCCCCTCCTCAATTTTTTGGAAGAGTTTGAGAAGGATAGGTATTAAGTCTTCTTTGAATGTTTGGTAGAATTCACCAGGGAAGCCGTCAGGTCCTGGACTTTTATTTTTGGGGAGGTTTGTGATTACTGTTTCGATCTCCTTACTGGTGATTAGTCTATTCAAATTCTCTGCTTCTTCTTGATCCAGTTTTGGAAGGTTGTATGATTCTAAAAATTTATCCATTTCTTCCAGATTGTCGAATTGGTTGGCATATAGCTTTTCATAGTATTCTCTTATAATCTTTTGTATTTCTGAGGTGTCTGTTGTAATTTCTCCTCTTTCATTTCTGATTTTACTTATTTGTGCCTTCTCTCTTTTTTTCTTGGTGAGTCTAGCTAAAGGTTTGTCAATTTTGTTGATCTTTTCAAAGAACCAGCTCTTGGTTTTATTAATTTTTTTTTTTTTTTTTTGGTCTCTATTTCATTTATTTCTGCTCTGATTTTTATTATTTCCCTTCTTCTACTGATTTTGGGCTTGGTTTGTTCTTTTTCCAGTTCCTTTAGGTGCATTGTTAGATTGTTTATTTGAGATATTTCTTGTTTGCTGAGATAGGCCTGTATTGCTATAAACTTCCCTCTTAGACCCGCTTTTGCTGTATCCCATAAATTCTGGCATGTCGTATTTTCATTTTCATTTGTCTCCAGGTATTTTTTGATTTCTTCTTTGATTTCTTCGTTAACCCAGTCGTTGTTCAGTAGCATTTTGTTTAATCTCCATGTATTTGTGGCTTTTCTGATTTTCTTCCTATAGTTGATTTCTAGTTTCATACCGTTGTGGTCAGAAAAGATGCTTGGTATTATTTCAATCTTCTTAAATTTATGGAGACTTGTTTTGTGGCCTAATATATGATCAGTCCTGGAGAATGTTCCATGTGCATTTGAAAAGAACGTGTATTCTTCGGTTTTTGGATGGAATGCTCTGTATATATCTACTAGGTCCATCTGTCCCAGTGTATCATTAAAGGCCAATGTTTCCTTATTAATCTTCTGTTTGGATGATCTATCCGTTGGTGTATGTGGAGTGTTCAAGTCCCCTACTATTATTGTGTTACTGTCTATTTCTATGTCAGTTAATAATTGCGTTATATATTTAGGTGCACCTACATTGGGTGCGTAGATATTTACAAGTGTTATATCCTCTTGTTGGATTGTTCCCTTGATCATTATGTAATGCCCTTGTCTCTTTTTACAGTTTTTGTTTTAAAGTCTATTTTGTCTGATATGAGTACTGCTACCCCAGCTTTCTTTTCATTGCCATTTGCGTGGAGTATCTTTTTCTACCCCTTCACTTTCAGTTTGTGAGTGTCTTTAGGTCTGAAGTGTGTCTCTTGTATGCAGCATATATATGGGTCTTGTTTTTTAATCCAATCAACCACCCTATGCCTTTTAATTGGAGCATTTAGTCCATTGACATTTAAAGTAGCTATTGATAAGTATGTACTTACTGCCATTTTTTAACTTTTGTTTTTCTCAGTGTTTTAGTAGTCCTTCTCTGTTCCTTTCTTCTTCTATACAGTATTGATGGTCTCTTTAGTTTGACCTCTGTCTGAAAGCTCTACTCTTTAACTCCCCTCCTCCCTCATTTTATGTTTTTGATATCATATCTAACCTCTTTTTTGTGCATTTGTATCCATTACCCTCTTATCATGGAAATAGATAATTTTTCCTATTTGTGGTCTTCTCTTTTCCCCTTAAATCAGTCCCTTTAACATTTCTTGTAGCACTGGTTTCTTGGTGACAAACTCCTTTAATTTTTGCTTGTCTGGGAAATTTTTGATCTTTCCTTCCATTTTGAATGATAACCTTGCTGGGTAGAGTATTCTTGGCTGTAAGTTTTTTCCTTTTAGCACTTTAAATATATCATGCCATTCTCTTCTAGCCTGTAAGGTTTCTGATGAGAAGTCAGCTGATAGCCTTATGGGGTTTCCTTTGTATGTAACTTGACATTCTCTTGCGGCTTTTAGGATTCTCTCTTTATCTTTAATTTTGGACATTTTGATTATGATGTGTCTTGGTGTGGGCCTCTTTGGGTTTATCTTGTTTGGGGCTCTCTGTGCTTCCTGTACCTGGATGTCTGTTTCCTTCCTTAGGTTAGGGAAGTTTTCATCTATTATTTCTTGAAATAGATTCTCTGCCCCCTTGTCTCGCTCTTCTCCTTCCGGGACACCTATAACACGGATGTTAGTGCACTTGATGTTGTCCCAGAGGTCCCTTAGACTGTCCTCACTCTTTTTAATTCTTTTCTCTTTTACCTGTTCAGCTTGGGTAATTTCTTCTAGTCTTTCGTCCAGCTCACAGATCCATTCTTCTGTATCCTCTACTCTGCTTTTGAGTCCCTCTAGTGAATTTTTCATTTCCAGTATTGTATTCTTCATTTCTGATTGGTTCTTTTTTATATCTTCCATTTCTTTGTTGACATTCTCACTGAGTTCATCTATTCTTCTCCCCAGATCAGTGAGCACCCTTAACACTCTTAATTTGAACTCTCTGTCGGGTAGGTTGCTCATTTCTGTTTCACTTAGTTCCTTTTCTGGGGTTTTGTCCTGTTCCCTTACTTGGAATGTATTCCTTTGCCTCCTCATTTTGCCTCTTTCCCTGTGCTTGTGACTATGTATTACGTAGGTCAGCTACGTCTCCTGCTCTTGGATAGGTGACCTTATGTAAGTGATGGCTTGGGAGGCCTGCTGTGTGCTTCCCTCAGTTCTCAACGTTCCAGGGGTGACCCCTATGTGGGCTACGTGTGTCCTTCTGTTGTGGCCTACATGTGTCCTTCTGTTGTGGCCTGTTTGCTCTCCCTGTAGGTGCCCAGGTTGGCCGAGTTATGCTCCTAGCCAGCTTTTGTAATGCTCAGCTGCTTGTAGTTGTTGTGGGCCCTTTAGTCTCTTTATCAGGTGTGGGGAGCCCCAGCACAGTTGGCTGCAAGTTCTAATACCACATTTGTGTTGCAGTATTTCTTTTAAGTGAGTAGGCCCCCAGCGTGGCAGGTTGTTAGTCTCAGGGCCTTACAATTGCTATAAGCCTCCAGCCTTTAGGTCTCTTGTCAGCTCTCTGAGGATTGCAGCTGGGTGGGGCTGGCCTCAGGCAGGGGAGCACCCAATTGTTTCAGGACTTGGAAGGTGGGGAAAACCCCCTATGTGGGTCTTTGAGAAGCACAAGTCTTCTGCAGCTGACAAGCCCTGCCGCCCACAGGTCCACACACACAGTCAACACGGTCCTGCTCTGTGTGCGCGCCCCGACCTCCCGAAGCAGACCCAGTCTTTCCACGGCAGGAGCCCCACACACTCCACCACCGCCCCACACTCTCCACCTGCTCCTTGTGCACGCCCTGCCCCACTGAAGACAGCTCAGTTGCCAGGCTGCAGAGAATCCAGTCACCAATCTATGCAGGACCACAAGTTGCCCGAGGGCTTGTTGTTGGGTGGGGCCAGTCTCTAGGGTGGGCTGCCTGCCCTGGCTGAGCTGGATTAAATCAGTGCTCTAGCGGGTGGGCCAGACCCTGGGCTAGCATGCCCCAGGGAGACCTCCAATGGCGTCTGTGTCAGCACGCCCACACCAGGCCACAACAATGGCCGCCACCAATGTCCCAGTCCCTGGAGAGGTCTCACCCCTCACCGAGATGCACTCAGGGCCTATTAGGTTAGTCTCTTTTCACCAAAGCACTGTGCACCTTTCTTTCTGGTGATTTTAGGTTGCTTTCTGAAACGGGTGAGTTTGCGCGTGGGCCCTTTAAGAGCCGGTTTCAATTTCTTTGTGAACCAGCTTTTCTGGGGGTACTCCCCAATATTTTAGTAGCAGGCAAAGTCAGATATTATGCCACTCATCTCGATTGTGCTGGGTCCACAAAATGCCCACAGCGGGGGCGCTCCCCGGCTCAGGGCCCCGCGCCTCCAGGGAGGCTGCGTACCTGTGAGCTGCTCCCGGGCAGCTGTGAGGCGCTGCGGCTGGTGAAGGCGGCGTTTTTCCTCTCCAGAAGGGAGTTTCTGCCTCTTCCACCTCAGTTAGGATTGTCCGTTGTTGCAGGAGTTCCTCTTATCCAGTTTTCAGTTCTGTCTCAGGGGTAGTTTTTCCACGAGTAGTTGTAAATTGGCTGTGTCCACGGGAGGAGGTGAGTTCAGAGTCTGCCTACGCCGCCATCTTGACTTCCTCCTCTCTCAAAGCTTTGAAGTTCTTAAACTAAAAGCTAATTTCAAAAGAAGCATAATTTTACTCTTCAGAATATTTGAACATAAGCTGCCACTATGACTTCCAAATGTCCCCTCCTCTTTGAGTCAATATCTACATATAAGTATTCACAAAACCTTTGGGTCCACATCTCTATGAGGATAACATGCCATTTCTGATATGAGCTCTGGGGCCTTAACAGAGAAACAGTTCCAACCTATCTTTAGGGCACCAATCAAGTACAGATGTTTATTACTTCTGTCTACGGAGACAACTTAAATGATTTTACATTGTTAGAAATCTTTATTATTTCAAAAAATAAATTTCAGATGTCCCTTTTTTTGTTGTTGCTGTCATTATTTTTATTCCCAAATTAATTGTCACATATGCATTAGAACTTCATAAAATACATAAAATTATATCTTTAAACTGGCTTTAGGTTAACTTTTAAATTGAATCTGGGAATGCATAAATTTTCAAAAATAATTTTAACATTTCACATGAAAATTTAACTTCTAAGTTCACTTTTAAAAATTCATTAGTGTTTGCTTGATATTCTATCTTTGGAGGCTATTATTTTAATGACAAATTACATTAAATCAACAAGCAGCATATTCTTTCTTTAGTATCAGGGATTTCTTCTTTAACACTTTTTTATTAACTTATAATTGATCCTGTTATCAAGACATTTACTAAACAAAACCACAAGAACTCACAGATCCAATTTCTTTCTGAGCGGGACATGTATATCCATGCCATTTTGACCTGCTTTCTTGTTTTCAAGAATTATTTTTTGGCCAGCTTTGCTTAGAATATTGTATTTTATCACTAGCCAACTTAGGCTGTCACACTGAAAGAATATTTTAAATGCCACATTTAAACTGACAAAGTTGGCAAGCCCAAAAAGAAACACTAGCGCTAAGAGCAAACAGATGTCTGCTCTGGGTGAGAGCTTTTCTCTCTAGAGACAAATAAAATAGATAGCAACCCCAAGTTGCCCGAGTTTGACATGGTGGGCCAAGACCTCTCAGGAGAGAGTGAAGAAAATTTATAGAAGTCAGAAAGTGAACGTGGAACGTGTGATGACACTTTGGTTCTAACTTGAAGTGTTCTCTTTAAATGCCTTCTCCTATTGCTCTCAGATTGTGTCTGGCACTCTCTCCAGGTAGAAAGTTGTTCCAACCACAACTAGGTCAACTCACCGAATCACTCAGCTTTGGTGAACGACTTGTGTTCATCTAGTTTGTCACATGAAGTATGTTTGTGATTTACTGAGCATTTTTCATAAGAACTTTATAGATTTTAAGAGGCAGTGTGTCATCTCCCAAAAGAATTCTACTTCATGCACACTGGCACAAGCTCCCCCACTTATGTGCTTTTGGTCTATCACCAAACTGGACTGTGGCTGTATCTATGTTTTTACTAGCAAAGGTGAATACCTCATTTCTCCACGAAGCTCCTTCTCTGAGCTTTCCTAGTCTCCACAGTCCCTTCCCTCCTATGGAATATATACAGGAGATGCATATATATGACAGAAAGAGAAGCATTGCGTAAGGCAATTAAATATTGTAAATGTAGTTCCTACTCCTTAGTATCATGTATCCTGAAATAGAAAAGCAAACATACACAGACACAGAAAGGGAGTGCTATCTAAAAGATGCAGGTTAATAGGTAATGTACATATGGCATTCTGTGTGAGTTTATATTTGAGATATTTTGTCCAAAATTTTTTTCTCAATGAAACCTAGTCCAATTAGGAATAACCAAACTTACGCTTAGGAAAATATTACGAGAATTCCCTTATTCACTTTTTTTTTAGAGGATACTATACATTCCACCCCTTCTCTGGTCCAAAGGGCTTTTGGAGTTTGCAGAAAGCGGTCTATTAAATTAGCTCCATTTCAATTAATTAAATCTTCAGGTGACTTATTCTGTCTACTTGATCATTATACATAGATGTTTTATCTTCATTCTCCCTGTCATAAAAATTTTTCACCTTGGAATTCATTCAGTTTTTTCATGTATGTGCATACTCTTGTAAATGATACAAAGAAATATTAGAATGGTACAGATCTTGAAAACATCAAGTTGGACAGAAAAGATATAAATGCACAAAAAATTAAAGATAAAATAGTAACAAGGAATGCCAATAAATGATGCAGACAAAAACCGCCTTGAGAATGGAGAGAAGAGGAAGATCCATTCAAGAAATACATGAATGCCCCAGGATCCCAGAGAGCTGATTGGCTGGATCATCAAACTAAAAAGTATGAGCAGGCAGGAAAAGGAAAACCCTACAGGAGGGACCATCTGAGGTAGGTGGAGGCAAAATGTACATACATGTCTTCAGTGGTATATCTATCATGCTTGGGGCACGTGTGTTATCTTTCATGCACTGGTTATATTGATAGAACACGTAATTCTATATGGTACCATGTCAGACATTGGGATATAAAGAAGACGTGATCTATGCCATCATAGAATTGACTGTCTAGGGGGGATATAGGTTTGCTGGGTTTGGGACATGTCCTTAAATCAAATTTCCAACAGAAAGTTTTTTCTGTTACCTTTGTTCATCTACTCAACAAATATTTCCTAAATGTCTACTCTGTGTCTAGCATTCACATAGGCATTAAAGTGAAAAACAGACAATCTGCTACTCTTAAGGAACTTATATTCTGATGGGACTGGGGGAGACAGTCAACAGATAATTGAATAAATAGTTTGTCAGGTTAGATAAATTCTACAGAGAAAACTAAAGGAGGATAAAGGTGTGAGGAGAGGGGGGAAATTATTTTGCATGGGAAGGTGCCTCATTGACGAGATGCTTGAGCAAGCCCTTGAAGAAAGCAAGGGAAAAGCCATGTGGCTCTTTGTGGGAAGGGCATCTTAGACAGAAGGAACAAGAGTGAGTTGGGAAAAGCTGAGTTGGGATAGTGCTCATTCAGAAACAGCCGAGAGGTCAGGCTGGTTAGAGAAGAGTTAGCTAGGAGAAAGGTGGTAGGGGATGGCTCAGAGAGAAGGGGTGGGATGGGGGTCAAGTCACCAAATCCCATTAGGCAGCCTAGCATGGGGGAGCCAGACAGCCTAGGGTGAAATCCTGGCAGCATTGCTTACCAGCTGGGTATCTTGGACAAGTAGCTTAAAATCTTTGAACCTCTGTTCCCTTACCTGCATAATGTAGGGGTAATAATAAGATGTTCCTAATGGTTTTTATGAGAATTAAATGAAATAATACATTTTGCTCTAAAACACAATTGCTCCTAGAGTAAATACTGAATAAATAAATACTAGTAATAGTTACTATTGCAATAACTGACTGGCCCTGAATTTCTGTCATTGTCCTCATTTATATGCCCCTGTCATCCCTCTGGATTATGTAAAACAGCTTTCTCCCCAGTTCATTTTCCACCCAATTATCAGATCTCTTTTGCTTAAACACTGCTATCACCGTCATATCATCTATGGCTTCTCATAATTTGGTCCAAAGATACAGTTCCAAAAGCATTTCTCATGACTTTGCAGCTGTCTGCTCCAGTGTAGCTGGTCTGTCTGCTCATTAACTCCAATGTGTCTCTGAGTTTGGGCAAGTCATCAGAGCCCAGGTTTTGGTCATCACACATGTGAACCTGCCCTTTACCACAACTACTTAGGTCCTACCAACAGCTCTAGGCCTGCTCTTTTCTCAAGAGAACCATTCAAAAAGTACTCGTCCTCTCCTCTGCTTTTAAACTAATCCCCTACTGTTGGATATTCTGTCATTTTCATGTTTTGTTGTTAATTTAATGCTGTTGCAACAAATGTAAATTTGAACACATCATAGTGTTTAAATGCTAAATTTTCAGACTGAAAAGAGGATTTCTTATGGTGGAGGGAGATTAGCAGTCCTGGTCAGTAAAAATATTTAGGCCTATCATATTTTATGGGTACCCAAAAACTTTTGAGATGGTGTGTTTTTAGTAGATGCAGCATGAAAACAAATAAACTGCCAAATAGGAATCAGTGAGTTGTCAGCTTATCCCAGGAAGAGCTCATATAATACAAAACATACTGTCTTTGGTGAAAAGAAAAAGCAAATATGCAACAATTATTCCCATGGCTTTTTTGTTGTTTTGTTATGTTGATATTACTCCAATGTGGTTATACTAATAGTTTTCATTTTGGGATCCCTGGAATCTTTAAAGGAGAAATTCTTTTCAAAGAAATCCAAAAAATTAAAATAAAATTTCAAACAGAAATGTTAAATTTTTGCCTCACTAAATACAGTTCTCAGACTTCTAGCATCTTGTGCTGTTTATAGTGTGTATAAAACAAACACATATATACTTAAATAAATAATTTTCAAAATAACCTTATTTGTAATTTGAAAAATGTTCTTTAGGTGTGTATGTGTATGTGTGTGTGTGTATGTGTGTGAACTTCATGTTAACCTGATTTCAAGCTCTCAGGAAGGACCTGATTGGCTAGGCTCGAATATGTTGTCCTCCATGGGAACCCTGGCCAAGGAGGCATAGTCAAGTAAAAACCCCCAACCCTGTGGACACATGTGGTTGAAGGGAGGGAAGAGAAATTCCCAAAGAAAGAAGATGATATTTCCAGAAGAAAAGATGGTGCTAGGCAGACAATATATGACAAGCTAAATGTATTTCTGCCAAACTCTACTGCTTTTATTATTTATCTACCAGACCAAGAAGGAAAGGCATAAACGTGGCATTAGCGTTCTTAATACCATGACCTCACACAGCATGGGCTGGCCACAATCTTCATATTTTTCCAACTGGCCTATTGGGAGACTTTCTCCTGAGTAATGTATAATGTAAGACAAAAAGAAAATAGGGTTTATCCTAAAATAAACTTTTCTGAAAAAAAAATATATTTTGAAACAATTACTGATTTAACTGTAAAAAGCAATTCATGGACATAGAAAAATGTTCTGACAATATGAAATAATAATAAATACAATAGTAGGTGTATCATTTTCCCATTCCAGGCTTCAGTTTCTCTCCCCAGAAGAAACAGCTTAGCAGTTTCCTATGCACCCTTCCAGAAATATTTCATGGATATATTGTATAGAAAAGCATATAAATGACTTCACACGAATGTGAATGTGTAGGTATGTATGTATATAACTGTGTATATAAATACATATCTCTGTATATATTCCTATTTTTACCCAAGTGGTAGCACAGCATTCACATTCATATAATTGTACTGCTAGGTAGATAAAGCATAATTAATTTTACTAGTCCCATATTGGTTAAACATCGAGGTCATACTTTCTATTGCAACAGTATTGCAATGGATATTCATATCCCATGCCTTTGCAAATATATTTGTATGATAAAATTCCTAGAAGTAGAATTGCTAGCTCAAAACTATTTTTCATAGCTTTATTATCAAATTGTCCTCCCTAAATTGTGTCACCACTTACATTTCTACCACCCAAGTATAAGAAGGCTAATTCCCACACAGACTCTTCAACACAGCATACTATCAACTTTTCTTTATCTCTGGTAACCAGTGGAACATATTTTATAATTGTATGGCTCTATTTACCCACCTCTGTAATCACCATAATCAGTGATATCCTCTCCAGAGTGTGGTAACTACTTCTGCAGCACAGAGACCTTACCTCTTAGGAATAATAACTTTTCCTTACATCTATAAAGTGAAAAATTAGTCACATTCTCCCATTATCCTCGGTTATAAAGAACAGAGGAAAAGAACTTGGCACAGACCTTAGATATGGCATATGTCAATAACTTATGTTAACACATCTCAACACCCCATACAAAACAGGAAAATGGTTCTTAAATGAACATTTTGCCTTTTAGAATTAATTAGTCCTCCTGGCTGGGGTACGAAATTCAAAGTGGCAAGCCTGCAATGTGATCATGTTGAAGAACCTCATCGTGAGCTCTGTCTGTTAGATGCGACTTGGGGAAAATATTTAATTTCCTGATTTCAAATGGGAAACTTTGCTATTACATACTTTGTAATTTCAAAGAGCATCTGTCATCACACAAAGACAAATATATTTCTCAAAAAAAAAACATCTGGTACGTTTTTAAACAAGCCTCGGGCCAGCTCTGTGCAATGATTGAAAAATGTGCTATAGATAGAGTGTTATTTCATGTTGCTTTTCATTTAATCAGCGAGTGTAGAATGTTTGCATTAAATTAAGCATCTCAAAAAGTCAGCTCTCTTCAAGGTCTTGGAGGAGTTGAGGGCCTTTTTTTTCTTTGAATATATATTTCTCCATATAATAATAAATAATGCTGAAGTCAATTAGGTTATGTTATTCCTTCGAGGGATATATTATTTGTTGGGATAACATTTGTTAGGGGTGGAGGGTTTAATGCTTGATGATTTGTATTTTCGTTCTGTGATGGTTTGTGTTAAATGATGAAATCTATTTTCTATGAGAAAGTTCCTAATCTGACAGCTATCAGTACTGACTCAGATAAGGCTCTAATAGTTTTTGTCATCTAATCACATTTTAAAAATCAAACAACATATGGGGACAATTCGCAGAAATATGTTAATTTAGAAGATTATCTTTTACAACTCAAGGCACAGGTCAGGAGCCAGCATTTTTGTTGTTCTACTAAGGCTCTGCAAGTCCCGGGAGGGACAATCTTGAAGCATTCATCATACAATTCCAGCTCACTCAGTGTTGATGGATGGAAGCATAACATACTGGCTGGCATCTAAGATAAGAGACATTGCCAATCAATAGGGAAATGTATCCTCTTTTTAAAAATGAAAATTGGGGTGATGCTGCCACTTTATCAGATGTTTAAGGTCAGTGAACCTCAGAGAAAAGAGGCTAAAGAAATAGTAGTCAGTGCCTGACCTTGCACTGTGAAATTTGAAGTGCACAGTTCAAACTGGTATGTTGAGCATCGTTTATACAATGTTGTAAAGACATCTTGATAGTATAATATGATCCTGTGCATGACATTATTTCACTTGATTTCTTTTCTGTGACATACCCCAACAGACAGCAATACATGCATTGACTAAAAATATTCACTGAATTTAGAAATCATTAGAAATAACAATAATGAGCCTCAATGGGAGGTGGGAAAGGGAACTTCTAGCTTCCCTAGAAGAGTTATCATGATTTCTTGGTGTGGAAGTGGTGAAGCCAGGCACCTGAGGGTTACTGTAGATAGTCAACAAGAACGTGATTGCTTTTTGACCTTGTTCCCAATACAGGCATAGATGAATCTTGTCCATTTGCTGTTTTCTTGTTTAACTTGAGAGGTGACTCAGGTGTCATGAGGATTTGTGAGTTTGCTTTACAGAAGAAAGAGAATGCCTTCGGGGAGGTTGTGATTGCCAGGTGGCTGGCCTCCAGCAGCTGTTGATGCCCGGAAGTCAGATTGCCCAGGGGCTTATCAGGAGCGACCCCTTTTTCCTTCCAAAGCTCCTCCTGCCAAGCCCCTTAGCTCTATAAACCCCCTCTGCTTTCTGTTCTTGCTAAGGCAGATTCAAGAGAACCTATGCTCCCACCTTCTCATTTTGGCCAGTCCAAATAAAGCTTTCTTCATCTCCAAGCACCGATGTCTCACTGTTCAGCTTACTGCACAACGGGCACACGAACTTGAGATTAAGAGGTTTGGTATCAGGGGGAGTTTAGACTCTAATTGTTCAAAAAATCTCTTTAGGAGACTCAGAATGCTCCCAATCACCCCATCCCTAACCCAGTTAAGATTTTCTGCATCCTGTCCTTTTCCCCTTGGAAGATATGTTTGCTGATGAGTGGCTTATGTGTTATGATGTACAAATACTGCTTTCACAGTCATCTAAAGCCCTTCCTATTTATTACATCATTGTATACCTCCTTTTGTTCCCACTATTTAGTTTTGGGAACCCGGAATTTAGCTATCTATCTGATTTCCCATTTCTTATGCAGGAAGGCACTAGCTGCAGCTCCTAGGTGAGCAGAGGCACTGAGCTGGGGAAGGGAGGGTGGGCATCAAGCCCCAGCAATTCTCTGCTTGAGTCTGGAGTAGACCAGACTTGAGAAGCTTCCTTCTGGAATTGTCTTTGTGAGTAAGGTAGAAGACTGTTGCTTTCCCCACTTTTAGGGAATGGGAAGATAGCACTAGGACAACCAACTTGCCCACAAATAATCTGCCCTGTCATTCTTCCAGTAGGTACTGGCTTCCCTTTTGATTTGGACCTGAACAGCTCATCTCAGTTACTTTCCTTGTGGGATTATGCTCCCCTTCAAGCTTCTACAACTTAGAAGATGTTCTCTTCACTGCTCTGCATCCATCACCCTAGCGCACTGTTCCTGGTCCAACTGCAGACAGCAACAGAAACCCCTTCAGCTTTTCAGAGACATCAAGTATCCTGTTTCCTTTCTAAAATTCTTCCAGGTTTAACTACATTTATTCTATTTTTCCATTCTGACCTTACTAAGGTGTCCTAGGGTGTGCTCTCAAGTGTTTTCACTTATTTTATTTTCCCCTCTTGCTGTTTCTTCAATTTTATAGCACAGTATGCATTTGGGAAACTTCCTATGAAGGGCACTAAGACCTCATTTTTCCACTGCTTCAGGCACAAGCAGATGCCTATTTTGCATTCAAAGTTACGTTACAGTTTATGTCTTCAGAGCATAAGCTAGCAAGTAACCTTAAAAAAGCAACCCAAATACCTCAGAACTCAATTGCTGCCTAAAATTCACCCCTAGCCAAAAGCCAGCTAACTTAATAAGGAATCGTGGAGCTACTCAGTGTTACATTCCATTGACAATGCAGAACTAAATTTAGAGATATAGATGCGATTCTGGCTCAAATTATAAGATATTAGTATTTCCATGCAGTTTTTTTCCGCATGTAGCTGTGTGGAACTAAAGAACTTAGTTTCTTTGAAGGGATTAGGAAAAAAACTTCACTGTACTTAAAAACAACATTATCCTTTATAATATCTAGGGTTGGCCCAAGATGTGAGGGAAAGCTGGCAGCTACCTATATGCTATGAGCCGACAAGTGCTGAAAGACCAACCTGACCAAAATATCCTCCCTGGAACTTTCATGCAGGGCTTGAAACACTTAGGCCTTTGTCTAAAGAATCGGCCAAGGCCCACACCAAACCCTGGTATTCGTGGCAATTCAGTTATAGAAAACAAACACTTTTAAAGCAATTACTACTTGTTGAGCACTGTCCTGAGGGGAAAGGAGCCTCAGGAGATAACAGGCAGCTGGAAGAAAACATTAGAACACTTAACAGTATTTTTAAATACTTAAAATGTACAAAGAACAATACTAGAACCATCGCAGTGTTAGGGGCCTCTAAATGTTTGGTGGGAGGAGAGAATGAAGGTCTAACAACAGAGATGGTGCTTCAGTGGACCTTGAAGCGTCAGTAGAATTTCTTCTGGGAAAGGAAGAAGAAGAACATTTAAAGAAGAAAGTAGGGCATAATGACAATAGACGTGAAAGATGTGACAAGTTTTGGGAAAAAAATTAAATATCTACCTTCATGAAAAAATATGGAAAAACTGGACCTTTGGATGCATGTAGAAGTAAAGCTAAAAATGCAGCTAGAAAAGTAGGCTGTGACTAGCACATGAAGGGCCTTCCATACTGTGCCAAGGAGTTTGGGTTTTTTCCTAGGGGTCGTGGGGAATGCCTGAGAGGTACCAAGCAGTGAAGTGACATCATAAGACCTAAATTTCAGAAAGCTACTCAGAGCATGGAAAACAAAGAAGCAGAAAAAGACTCGAGTTTAGAGATAGGAGGATACTTAGTAGCTAACTCTCTTTTGATTGGGAGGGGTACTCTAAGCTTTCACAGGAGGGAATAAAGGAATTAGAGTTGAGAATATAGGACATAGACTACTGAGTTTTGAAGTGAGAAGGAAAAGATAGCTTAAAAGAGATCTTAAGCAAAGGGTGAAGCTTGAGTGATGTCATAGTAACTAGAAGCATCTAGTAAGTTGACTAAAAGACAACTTGGGGAGGAGAAAGGTCATGAGAAGTCGGTACAGTCTACATTTTACTACTTAGATTTCCTAAGCTTAGAGAAGTCAAATTTTGCCATTACATTTGAACCTAGTGCTAGTTCTAAGTTAAGGAAGAAGAAGAGAACATTTATTGTCACTGAAATAGAAAATACACAAGTATTGTTTTACAACAGAAATTCTATGATATGAATGGCAATGTAGCTTGTATTAGATTAATCTTCACGCTGAGAATAACTATGTAAACTGGATAAACTACAAACACCAGCTCTTTGAAGCTATCAGAGAGCAATTCCGGCAGCCAGAATGTGAGGCACCAAGATCAACGAGCAAAGAGAAGCACAGAGAAGTGAGCCTGACATCTTGTGCCACTGTTTCCTTCAAAGCATTTGCTGATTCTTAAATTATATCACGGCATGGAACCCACAAATAAGGGCTCACATAGCTGAACACTTAGAAAAGCTGAAGGAAGATGCTCAGGAAGGACTGACGAAATATTTTGCTTCTGAGGTCATGTAATCTTATGAATAGAATAATCAGAAACAGTAAACATTTCTTTATAAAGCAAATCAACTTTCCAGCAAAACTAGATCATTATTAGGCCCTGAACAAATTGCAAACATGAACTAGAATTGTCAGACAAATTCTGAGCTACTCTGTAATCCGTGTGTCTCGTTATCCTTTTAAGTGATTCCTTACTGCTAATAAATGTGAAATATCTGAAAAAGAGCACTCTTTGAAGTTTAAACCAATACCATTGATCTTCTCCCAGAAATTTGTCTGCTACACAAACAGCTTTCTCAACTCCAAGGAAACCCCCAATAAAGCAAACATTTTACCTGGTTAAAAGAACTTATAAAGTACTGACGATTAACATCACTTCATAGTCATCTGAGATACTTTTTATAGCAAATCTGTTATTTATCTTCTGTAAGTTTAAATTCAGGTTCAGATGTAGTTCAGGCAAATCAAATTATGTAAACAATTTACAAAATAATTTAATTTCCTCATGTCATATCCATGATGTAAATTTATCAAAATGAGACTAGCCCAAGGTTGAAGAGAGTAAACTAGTCAAATTGAGTTAGAAAAGACTTTCTAGATGTATTCAAAATAAACTATGGAATAAATACTGAAACTTGATCTCTGATAAAATAGGTGCAGTGTGGATTCAATCCCATATATGTTTATTTATATTTGTCTTGTCACAAAAAGAATTTAACTTTCAACAACCAAATAAAACAATACAACACAAAATAGAAATAGGTGTAAAAGTGAAAGCAAGGGGGAAAAAACAAAAAACCAAGCGTAGGGATGTAAATAGAGTGAGAACTAAAGATAACAGAATGATTCGTTACACAGTGCCACCCTCTATGCTAATAAAATTAGGCCACATATTTGCTCTTAGCTTTCCACCAGCCAGTTGGAAAAGGGAAAACTGACGGGTTACAGAATTCGTAGTGTTTCTAAGATAGAATCAAGTTGTTTAGAATGAAACACAATATATTCTGATACAAAAACTAGAGAGACATGTTTTCCTTACTATCTTCATGAAGTGGACACCAGGTACTATAGTAAATAATAGCATCACTTATGTAATACACATAATGAAGAATTTTGCAGCACAGATCACAAGCTAACAGGCCAAATAACCAATTGGACTTTATATTTTTGTGAATTGACCAGTTATTTTGACATAATATATGCAAAATAGGATTACGTGTAGTGGAAAAACAATGCTGGAGGTGGAATAAAGCAAACAGATTGCCGTTCTGGCTCAGCCATTAACTAAATCTGATACCCTGAAAAGTCGCTTCAATTTTCTGGGTTATAGTTCCCTCATCTGTAAAATAACAGGACTGATTTCTAAGGTTGTTTCCAGCTCATAATTTCTATGTTTCTAAGAAAGAAACCATGTGATTTACTGTAAACTTGAGAGCCAATAATAAGAATAAGTTACCTTTCACTCTCACTGTCTGCAAAGTCATTTTGAAACAAAATGAGAAAAAGTTTTTTCTCTAGAATAAAGCAGAAACTGTCCACAGATCTTGCTTGGTAAAGCATGAACATATTTTTGAAGCTCTTCTGTACCTGTAATTTATAAATAGTTGCACCCACATCAACAATGATGTCTGGGTCTTCACTGGCATCAACACACACGGACCCAGCTACATTTCAGTTACAAGCGGGGTTTCCACTCTCAAAGACAGATTGAACTTGAGCTCACCAAGGTTTGGGAAAGAACCTAAAATGAAACCTCTATGAAAAAAAACCTAATATTTTATGAGCACAAGCTATGTAAAATACATTATTCTGGGCACTGTGGACGATATCAATAAACACGTATGAAGCAGCAGTGGGAGCTTCAAAGTGTCTTTCAGTATTCTTTCACCTGTCACTGGGAGGATATTTTTAAAAATTATTTATTAGATTCTTCATTTAATGTAGTGCTCTACTTCTTAACCTCAGTGAATATAGAGAATACATCTCAAAAATCAAAACTCCTGCCAAACAAAAATCCAATAATTTCATTTGCATTTTTTACCGAAAAAGATAAAATAAAAGGAAACCCTGTTTGATTTGAAAAGTAGTCATTTGAGTCCTTTGGATTTATAATCCCATAGACTCCACTGCAATTACGTTGTAACTGTTTGAGAAACCATGGTTGGTTTGTCAGGCTAAATATTTGAAACGGGAGAACTTTACCTTGCATATAAAAACTATATCGTGTTTTATCTCAAATATGGAAATGAGGGAAAACTTGGAATTTTTCATAGTTAATATTCCTATAATGGATGTAGTCTGTGGGCAAAGATTCTAGAAAGAAACAAGCTGGGCTACAGGCACCCAATAGGAGACGCTGTGTGCCCTACAGATGTGGCTAAAGAACACATATTCCAAACATGTAGACACGTCTGGTAGTCCTAATCCCTCTCACACTTCACTTGTAGCTCAGGGTACTTGCCCTTTAGTTCTTGGAATTTAAAGAGAAAGGCAGGAAGCACTTGGCTACAAGTGAGGTTAAAATCTTTCCATTTACTCTATACAGGAGGTTTACTCTAGTACAGTGCTGGTCAATGTTCAGTCTCTTGGCCTAGCTTTAAATCCCCTCTTTCCTGTATCTTAGTTTTTTATGTAAGAATGTACATTTTTGTCTTTTTAGATATCAGTCTTCCTCAACTTTTTCCTTTGGATTGGCTTTCCTACCTCTTACCAAAGTGGACAAAGTTTTTCCTAATCCTACATCTCTGGAGCACTTACTGTTAGAGTAAGAAACTGAAATTCCTCCAGCAAACAGAACAATTGTCAATTTTTACACGCATCTTGCCACAATCATCCCCAAAAATGAAATCTGCAGAAGTTCAAAGTTGTTCAATAGATTGGTTGACTGAAATGAAGGTAGGGATCTGGACTAGAAAGAAAAAAAATGAATAGAAGAAAATATAGACAGAAAATATGCTTTCACCAAAGAAGGAGTGTTTCCACTATTAGAAGACATTCACATAACTTTGAGGCATTACAGTATATGTGGTTATGAACATGGACTCTTGGTATCCACTTTTGCTCCACCACTTACTATCAGTGAAATATTAGGTAAAGTTACTTAACTGCTCTGAGCCTCATTTTTCTCATTCATAAAATGTCAAATATAATTGTACCTTTTTCTTAGGATTGATGGGATGTATAAATAGTATACATTTAAAGCACAAAGCCTGGCTAAATAAATGTTATTTACCTTGTCTATTAAGATATACCCATTTTTCTAAGAAAGCTAAATTCTCGTTTTTTCCCTGCAAATTTTGTACTCCTTTCACATACCATCCCTTAATGAAAATGAGATCAGCTCCGCATTACAAGCACTATCGTCTTATTATTCACATAATATTGGTAAGGTGAGCTTTCATTTTCTTCTGGACTAAAACTGCAGCAAATAGTTTACATTGATTGGTATGGTGTTAACTCTTTTTTTTTTTTTTTTTTTTTTTTGCAATGATTCAGGGTTTATATAAAGAGAAAGAAGGAAGGAAGGAAAGAATTTTATATGAATTGCTCTTAGAGTAGGATTACATACATTTACCCATGCTCAAAATTCATTGTCTAGTTTCAAGTGACTAGTCAGGCATTTAGTCGAGAAACAATTTCTCAGTTCTAAAGCATACTTACTTAGGAATCCACCAGAGAAATCTGAGTCCAAACATGAGCTCCATCATTTACCAGAACTTAGGAAAATCACTAAGCTTTTCTGAGTATCTGTTTCCACATATGCAAATAAAGATAATAATTATTCTCATGAGGTTGTTCTGAGGATTAAAAGTAGAACACCTGGTATACATTAAGCACTTGATAAATGCTAGGTCCCTTTCCACGATATGTGAATTATGAAAATAAACTGTAAAACAAAAGAAGGCAAACTAAGATCCTCCACCAGATAGAAATGTACCTTAAACATAACTTCTTTATGTTTTGATTATTATCTATTCTGTACAAACCAGTAAGACATGCAGTTTTATGATCCTGTTTCTTTGAACTGTGTTGGGACTCATTTTATGGCCTTGCGTCTTCTGATATCTTTGTCTGCTTAAACTATCAGTTACTGGGAGTCTACTCCCAGTTACTGGGATATTAACTGGGAGTTAATATCTCCATGATGATGGTGGTTTGTCAATTTCTAGTAATTCTGTCCACTTCTGCTTTATATATTTGCTTTGTTATTAGGTTTATACAAACTTAGAATTATTACATTTTCCTGGTAAAATTAAGCTTATTACATAGTGATCTACTTTATCTCTAATAATTCTTGTTTTCTTAAAGACTATTTTTTTCCTGATGTCATTATAATAGCAGTATCTTTCTCTGTTTAACATATACCTCGTTTATGTTTTGCTGTCTTAACCTCTATGCCATTAGGCTTTAGGTATCTCCAGTAAATATCATACCTAGATTTTTAAAATCCAGTTTGACAATATTTCTTCATTAATGAATTTAGTCCATTTAATTCTACTGTAACTATTAGTATTTTATATTTGTTCTACTATCCTATTCTGTACATTTAATTTCCCAGTTTTTCTCTAGTTTTATTCTCTTTTGATTTCAGTTGCATTGATTGAGGTTTTATCCCCTATACTAGTTTGGAAGTTAGTCATTATTTGCAGGGTTTTTCAGTGGTTACCCTATTTTTTAAATAACAACTTTATTGAGATAAATTCACTTTCCATAAAAATCACCCATTTAAAGTGTACAATTCAATGACTTTTAGTATAATCAAAGAGTTGTACAACCATCACAACAATCTAAGTTTAGAATATTTTTATCACCTCAAAAAGAAATTATGTATCCATTAGCAGTCACATCCCATCTCTTGTACCCTCTAGTCCTTGTCAACCACTAATCTGTGTTCTGTCTTTTTAAATTTGCCCGTTCTTGACATTTCATATAAATAAATCATACAATACATTGTCTTTCGTGACTGGTTTCTTTCACTTAGCATAATATTTTCACTCAGCATAATGAACAAAGTTCATCTATATTGCAGCATGTATCAGTACTTCATTCCTTTTTATGCCCAAATAATATTCCATTGAAAGGATATGACACACTTTATTTATCTGTTCATCAGTTGATGGACATTTAGATTGTTTCCACTTTTTGGCTATTATGAACAATGCTGCTATGAATATTTATGTACAAGTTTTTGTGTGGACGGATGTCTTTATTTCTCTTGGTATATACCTAAAAGTATAATTTCTGGGTCATATGGAAATACTATGTTTAACATTTTAAGGAACTGAAAAATTGTTTTCCAAAGGGGCTATACCATTTTACAATCTCACGGCAACATGTGAAGGCTCTAATTTCTCCACAATCTTTCCAACACTAATTATTGTCATTACGATTATGGCAATCCAAGTAGGCTGAAGTGGTATCTCATGGCAGTTTTTATTTTCCTCACCCTAATGGTTAATGATGTTGAGCATCTTTTCGTGTGCTTGTTGGTTATGTGTATATTTTTGTTAGAGAGATGTCTATTCAGATGCTTTGCCCATTTTTAATTGGATAGTCTTTTAATTATTGAATTGTAAGAGTTTTTACATACTCTGGATAAAAGTCCCTTATCAGATATTTGATAGGCAAATATTTTCCTTCATTCTGTGACTTGTCTTTTTGCTATCTTAATGGTGTTCTTTGAAGCACAAAAGTTTCAATTTTGATGTCCAATTTATCTATTCCTTTATTTTGCCAGTTGTGCATTTGTAAGAAATCATTGCCTAACCTCAAATCATGAAGATTTACTCCTAAATCTTCTTCCAAGAGTTTTATACCTTTAGCTCTTACATCTAGGTCTGTGATCCGTTTTGAGTCATTTTTGTGCACGCTGTGAGGTAGGGGTCCAACTTCATTCTTTACATGAAGATATCTAGTGGTTCCCACACCATTTGTTGAAAGATTCGTATTTCCCCATTAAATTGTTGTGGCACATTTGTTGAAAAAATTCAACTGCAAATATGTGGATTTTTTCTAGACTCTTAATTCTATTCCATTTATCTGTATGTCTGTCTTTATGCCAGTATCACACTGTTTTGATTACCATAGCTTCATAGTAAGGTTTGAAATTGGGAAGCATGGGTCTTCTAACTCTATTCTATTTTAAGATTATTTTGGCTATTCAAAGTTCCTTGTTTTCTACATGAAGTTTAGGAGGATTGTGTTCTCTCTATGGATCCATTTGGGGAGTATCATAGGTGAATGGTGACCCCTAAAGAATACATCCACAGTCTAACCCCAGAATCTGTGAATAAGACCTTACTTAGAAAAAGGATCTTTGTAGATGTAATTAAGGATCTTGAGATAAGATCATCCTGGACTATCCAAGCGAGGCTTTAATACAATTGCAAGCATTCTTGTAAGAGACGAAAAAGGAGAAGACACGGCCAGGCAGAAGGGAAAGACACAGGAGGATGAAGACAGACATTGGAGTTATGTGCCCACAAGCCAAGGATTTCCTGGAGCAACCAGAACCTGGAAGAAGCAAGAAAAGATTGTCCTCTATGGACTTCATAGGGGTCAATACCTTGAGTTTCGACTGCTGGCCTCCAAAATTGTGAGAAAATAAATTTTTGTAGTTTTAAGCCACCAAGTTTATGGTAATTTGTTACGTCATCCATAGGAAACTAAGCCAGAGAGTATTACCATCTTAACAGTATTACATCTTCCTATTCATGAATATGTAATGTCTTTTCATTTATTTATCTATCTTAATTTCTTTCAACAATGTTTTGCAGTATTTTTCACTTTACAAGTCTTGCATTTCTTTTGTTAAATTTAATCATAGATGTATTATTCTTTTAGATGATATTGTAAATTGAATTTTCTTAATTTCATTTTCAAATTGTTTGTCAGTTGTGTATATAAATACAACCAACTCTTGTATATTGATCTTGTATCCTGCGACCTTGTGAACTCATTAATAGTTCCCCGAGTTTTCCTTTTTTTTTAATTCCTTGGTATTTTTTATATACAAGATCATGTCATCTGTTCATAAAGATAGTTTTATTTTTTCTTTTCCTATCTAGATGCCTTTTATTACTTTTCTTGCCTAATTGCCTTTTATAAAACATCCAGTACAGTGTTGGATAGAAGTGGAGAGAGTAGACATCCTTGTTTATTCCTGATCTTAGGAGGACAGCTTTCTTTCTTTCACCATTTAGTATGATGTTAGCTGTGGGTTTTTCATTGATGCCTTTTATAAGTTTAAAGAGGTTCCATTCTCTTAGTTTGTTGTGTGCTTTTAGCATGAAAGAGTATTTGGTTTATCATATGCTTTTTCTGTGTCTATTGAAATGATCATGTGATTTTTGTCCTATATTCTATTGATAAAGTCTTTTGTAAAATTTTTGGGTGTTAAACCAACCATGAATTCCTAAAATAAATTCCATTTGGCCTTGATGTATAATCATTTTTTTTTAGTATTGCTGGATTCACTTTGATAGCATTTTGTTGAGAATTTTGAATCTTTATAGGAAATATTGATCTGTTGTTTCCTTTTCTCATGATGTCTTGTCTGGTTTTGGTATTAGGTTAATATTGGCCTTAATATTGGCCTCACAGACAAAGTTGGGAAATATGCCTTCCTCTTCTACTTTATGGAAGAGTTTGTGAAGGATTGGTATTAATTCTTTAAATGTTTGGTAGAATTCACCTGTAAAGCCATTTAGGCCTAGGCTTTTCTTTGTGTACAAGCTTTAAAGCAGTAGTTCAATCTCTTTACCTACCATATGTATATTCAGATTTTCTACTACTTGAGTCAGTTTCAGTAATTTGTGTCTTTCTAAGAATTTGTACATTTCATCTATCTCATTTGTTGGTGTACAATTGTTCATTGTATTCCTTTATATATATGTATATATATTTTTTTTCTGTAAGGTGGTAGTGATGTCCACTCTCTTCTTCCTGATTTTGGTAATTTGGTTTTTCTTTCTCCTTTTTTTTCTGCGTTAGGCTAAGCAATGATTTGTCAATTTTGTTGACCTTTTCAAAGAACCAACTTTTGGTTTCATTGATTTTCTCTACTGATTTTGTATTTTCCATTTTATTTATTCACTCTAGTCTTTATTTTTTCTTTCTTTCTGCTTTGTGTGGGTTTAGTTTGCTCTTTTTTTCCCCATTTTCTTCATGTGGAAATTTATTTGATATCTCTCCTCATTTTAAATAAAGCATTTATAGATAGATTTTCCTCTAAGCACTCTTTTAGCTGCATGTGTGCTCTGGAACAATTTTCAGATACTTTACATAGTTGTTTTTTATAATTTTCACCAATTATTATTGTTTCACTGTGGAGTGGGTCCACAGAGCTTCTCATACCACTATTGCTGAAGTGCTTCATTGTTTATAGCAATAATTATAAGCCAGGAAATATGGTTATTTTTAAGTTATCAAGATTACACTAATTAATCAATGGTAAGGAAAGGACTGTTGCAATTACATACTACTAAGGTTACATCTTGACTAACCTAGTTTTGTCTAAGGGAGCATAAGCTTGTTTACCAGAACTACACTTCATAGTCAGCTTCTAGACACTTATTCAAATCACTTTTACTGCTCAAGACTGAATATGCCACTTTGGGTTTAGCCATGTAAAAGAATTCACACAGTAAAAGCTGAAGTTTGTACTTCCATATTTTTTCATCCCCAAACTATGTCTTATCTAAGTATCTCTAGAAACAGATGATGTTGCTGGAATACTGTCTTTGCCATATAATTAAATCTGTATTAGGTTGTAGCTGAAAAAAAAGAAAAAGAAATGAAAGAGTGACTAATTGCTTTATTTTACTTCTCTCTTGTGTGTTTCAATTTCAGGATGGAAGAGACCCTAATTAGTAGTTTGAGAAGACAGATAAAGAAAAGTGGGACAGAGTGAAGACAAAAGAGTGGCTAATTATCAAAGTAAGGTTCTAGAGAGGCAATTCAGGATGGAATCATGGCGTTGGTAAAAGCATTAACCTTAGAAAGAAGTCAGACAAGATTTTCGCATGAGGATGAGCCCATTTTGAATGTTCTTGACCTAATAAATCGGTAAATATAATAATCTATAAGAAGTAAGGTGATAAACTAGAATTTGGAGGTTCAACAAATATAAAGTTTCAGTAGTTGGTGGTAAAAATGTTACAGAGTCCATTTGAGATGAATAAAGGGATTAAAGGACAGCAGTGAAGATATGGCTAAGTTTAAAATAGTATGCATTTGCTTAACATTCATTTATACGTTTTTGTCACATCGTCCAATATTACTTCTGGCAACCCAGAAGTAGAAACAGACCAAGAAGATAAGTGTTAGAGATTTTCCTGATTTGTAGCTTAGAGTTCCAAGCAAAATCAACACTAGATTGACTGGTTGTGGATAATAAAGCAAGAAGAACAAAAGTGAGCTAATGTGGAGTGAGACCTTAGAGGTACCAAAGGCTAGAGATCAGGGGCTGGGTTAGGGGCATATTGACTGGAGTGAGAGAGCAAACATTTAGAAGGTTGTGACCAACGATAGTTAGAGAACTTGAAGGAATTAAACAAGTAAGATTCAAAAGGGGTTTTTTTTCTGAGGATGGCTAGAAGTTGAGTAAAGCTGATGATAACTGGAGTGCGTGGTTTTGTATACCTCCTCAGATCTCCTCAAGGGTCTATTTCTAAAGAATCTACCCTCCTTGTAGACCAGCAGTGACTTTGCTGATGCCCTTACCTAGTTCTCAGAGGAGGCTTAACTCAGATTTAAAAATACTGGGCCTGGGGCCGGCCCGTGGCTTAGCGGTTAAGTGCGAGCACTCCACCACTGGCGGCCCCAGTTCGGATCCCAGGCGCACTCTGATGCACAGCTTGTCCGGCCATGCTGAGGCGGCGTCCCACATACAGCAACTAAAAGGATGTGCAACTATGACATACAACTGTCTACTGGGGCTTTGGGGAGAAAAAGGGGAAAAAAAAAAAAAAGGAGGAGGATTGGCATGGATGTTAGCTCAGGGCTGATCTTCCTCAGCAAAAAAAAAATACTAGGCCTGTCCTCATTTCCTACATGCTGAGCTCATCTTTGCCAAGTCATTTCTGGATTTCTACAAAATGCCACACTGCCTGCTTCTTGCACAGCCATACAATGGAACATAAAAGTGTAGGAAAGTCAAATGTCTATGGGAAAACTTTGACCAAGGGGAAATGGGAGTCAAAAGGTGCCAGGCATTTCCCTTTCTTTGTCCCTTTGGTCAATATTTTGAATTATCGCCTTTCTCTGCAATCCTTACAAAATATCCATGCATGCCAAAAGACCATACTTACTGAGGACCCTACTGTGTCTTTCTGCAGCTGGTTGAGAAGAGTGGCCAGTGCAATAATCCATTGTATGTCATTGCTTTGCATCTCTCCTTGCCTTACTATCATTTTTCCCCCATATCATTGCCCTAAGCTTGTACTTCCTCGATAAAGGGTAAGCATTATGATCCTTGTCTTAGGCTCTGTTTTCTAAAGAACATAGGTTAAGACATGAAGCTATGGTGGGGGAAGTATCATCATGAATGTGGGTAGAGTCAAAATGTAGGGGAACTCTATTAGCCAAATAAAGAATCTATTAATGAAATTCTGAGGAAGGTAGAAAAAATGGACTTAGAAGAATAAGATGACTTATAGATGGTCATAAAGCATCAGCAACTCTCAAAACAAACAATGTGACATGGAAATATGATATTGAGTATTTAGAAGAAAGGCTAAAAAAGCAGTGATCTCAGAGACACTGAGTTGAAGTGGACTTACCTAAGAAAGTACAACCATTGTTCGAAGACATTTACAATAATTACATTATGGGACAAAGAAAATTACCCAAAATAACATACACGCATACGTACATATTCACACATACAAATGTCTTAAAGAAAATTTATCAGATGAAAAAGTTTATCACAGTTTTCCTTTTTATGGAATAACTGAAAATTAATTTTCATTAATTTTTTATTCATCAAACATTTGCTTGCATCTATTATGGGCCAGGTACTCTTCTAATGTGCTTAGGATAAATAGATAAATAACACATCCCCAAACTCTGCCCTACAGAGTTTATATTCTAAGAGTGGAAGCAGAAAATAAGCAGACATAATAACTAAATAAATTCTACATGTTAAAGCTAGTAAGTGCAATGGGAAAAATAGAGAAGATGAAGGATATCAAGACTCTTGGGATGAGGTGATGGAGGGATGGAAGTTTATAGTTATAAATGAGAAAATATTTCAAAAGGTGAAAGAAGGGGCCATGTAGATATAACAGATGAAAATTATAGGCAGAAAACTCGACTAATGCAAAGGTCTGAAGCAGTAGAGTTTTTGGGAAATAGCAAAGAGGCTAAGGTGGCTAGGTTAGAGTAAGTGATGGGGGCAGTGATGAGGGACAGGGTCAGGCGGTAATGTAGAACAGACAGATCACATATGGCTTTGTGGGCCATTACAAGCACTTTGGCTGTTACTATCAAGAAAATTGGGAACCACTACAGAGTTTAGAGAAGAGAAGGGCTGTAGAATGACTTCCATTTCATCAGGATTACTCTGGATGTGTGTTGAAAAGAGATAAAAAGATTGTAAAGGCCGTAGACAAACGCAGGCAGACCTGATAGCAACAGCCGTAGCGTAGTTGAAACATGGCACCAATTCAGGCCAAAATGTTAGCAGTGGAGGTGCTTGAGAAGAGACTGAATTCTGAATACCTGCTGAAAATAGAGGCTAGACGATGATCTGATTGATTGGAAGTGGGAGGTGAGAGAAAACAAGAAGTGAAGAAACGACTCCAAAACTTTTGGCTTGAACAACTGGAAAGACGGAGTTGCCACCAATCAGGATGGGTAAGACTCTGGTTGGAACAGGTTTTAGAGGAAAGATCAGTTTGATTTTGAATCTTTTCAGTTTGATGTCTTTTGGACATCTAGGTGGAAATAAAAGGAGGAGTCAGATATATGAGTGTAGAGCAGGGGTCAGCAAACTTTTGTAAAGGACTAGATAGTAAATATTTTATTAGACTTTGTGGGCCATATCTTCTCTGTCACAACTACTCTGCCATTGGGCAGACACAGACAATACACAAAAGAATGGACAAGGCTATGTTCCAATAAAACTTTATTTACAAAAACAAGTTGTAGTCAAATTTGGCCTGAGGTCCATCATTTGCTAAGTCATGGCCTGGAGTTGGGAAGAGAGGTCTGAATTAAGGAAATACACTTGGGGGTTATCATTATATAAATATTTCTAAGGCCATGCTAATTTGATGTAATAACATCATTCTGCATTTGATATTTGTGCTTTTACCCTTGTTGTAAATGGTAACTGCACTTTCTAAACTATATATTTATTTTCTTCGAAAAGAAGCCTGCAAAGAACTATGAAAAAACTAATCTGGTTCAATAAAAAGAAAAATCTGAATTAAAACAAACTTTTTTTAAAAAAAAGAATGAAACTCATCACTAAATATGAATGTGCAAAACATATGTTAATATTTAGCCTGCTTGCAATTGGCACATGAAACTGAGTATTTGAGGAAGGTTGTGCTATTCAGCTTAGCCAATCTACAGACATATTAGTTTAATATATATAAATAAAAGGACAAAAATATATTGTCATACATCATATTCAAAATAAATGGAAAATACCATAGATACTGTGAAAAAATTATGATTTGAACAAAAATATTGTCATCTGTGAATTAATTCTTCAAGGTAATCCTGATTTCATAGCGAGAGATGCTTTAGAAATAAACAAATAAAAAAACTTTAGGACAAAAGTATGACGTAATATTAATGATAAAGAAGGATTTGGTTGAGTCAACAGGATGTTTAACTACCAAACATGAGATAATATTCTCTCCTAATGACTTAAGAGAAAGGTACTACTAAAAACATTCTTGTAGGTACAGGAAAATCATCAAATCTCAGTAAATGTTATTAAAACAATGATACAGACACACAATATTAGGAAAACTGAAAGAAGGCTAAAATGTTTATTTCTAGTTTAGATTTGGAGTTAAAACGAAGCAGGAGAGCCCAAGAGCTGGGGACGGGACTGTTTCTACATGAGTAAGTCATCTTAGAGGAGAAGAGCAATGTTTCTCAACATTTTTATTATTATTGTCTCCCCTAGGGAGTCTTTTTAGACTTTTACTTCCTAATTGCAGCCCCCTTATGAAATTTTAATAACTCAGATATACTGTATACATGTTTATATACTGATACATAGTACATAGATTATGTGGAGAGCCACAAGCCATTTCACTATCTAAGATTTCGCCCCATGAAGAACTAATGCGCTCTCGAACCTGTTAGGGGTGATATTGCCCCCTTGAGAATGACTGCTTTAGAGGATGGACTATCCTTATATCAAATTTACATGCTTCAAAGTTTTTTCTGAAATGCCTTTGTTGGTGAGGGTGGTGGTCAAGAGGTGATGCGGGGCTGGATTGGAGGAGTACAGCTAAAGAAATAAAGGTTTACTTTCCCTTGCTTTTGCTATACTTATTTTCCCCCCAGTCATTGTTCTGCTGAAACCTAATTTAAGTATGAGGCATAGAAATGTCTAAAAAAGAAATAAGAAAAAGAGGAAAAAAACACAACTTTTACCTAAGTATCTCAATTTTAGGGAAACATGGATGGGGAAAAATGAGTACCAAATATAAAGTGAAAATTTCAGAAGAAATATTCTCATAATTGTTACAATTAATATCACAACTAAAGATCAAATTAAATGTTACTTCCACTTTACAAAGTTTAATCATCTACCAAGATCCTTTGGTAGCCAAGATCAATGTTAGTTATAGAATTAGTCTCAGTCTGGTTTCTTGAGATAGTCTGTCTCAGTATCTTGGTTTCCAGGGCTCAAGCAAATCTTGAATTAGGATTTTGAGACATAAAAACCACTACAGGAAACTGCTGGAAAAAACTGTCTTTGGTATCTCTATCTGAATTACGATTATCTTGAATTCATGAAACATTCTGTCTTTGCAGAAAAGATAGTGGGTTTGAAAGTGTCAAATTAATAAACAGAAACCTCGTTAAATTGGAGTCAGGATGCCAAAAGGGGAGTTCTCACGCCCTACACCCTACGTAGATAGCAGAGCCCACCAGGAAGAAGCAAGACTTCCTCTTCTTGGCCAGCAAGAAGCTCAGCCAGTGACAGACTGCCACAACTCAGCCAATAAAGAGCCACTACGCCTCAAACTCTTTGCTTACAATAGCCCTCCCAAGTTCCTCTGCCCCTCCATAAAAAGTTTCTCCTCCCTTGCTGCTGCGGGCCTTGCACATGGCTTGCTATGGTTGCAGACCCCAAATTACAATTCTTTGCTGATCTCGAATAAACCTATTTTTGCTGGAGAAACAACTGACTATCTCCTTGTTTAAAGTCAACAAAAGCAATAATTTTAAGACAACTTCACAGGTTCTTAACAGAGGCCCTTCTCCATCTTTCCACATTGTATTGGAAGGGGGTGGGGAGAGGAGAGATAAACGAGGGAGGGCTATTTCCAAGGGCTGAAGATGGCATCATGACTCATAGGATCTAGGCAAACGCTGTGAGTGAATTCTGAGAAAGAGAAACTAGTAACACTCTGACTTTGTTTCTATTACAATAAGTTGTTGCCATCACGATGGTAAATTCTGATTATTTAATACTATGCCCCATTTACATCCTGTGGCCAGCTAAAATTGTATGTGTGCTGTTTAATATTTAGTGTTATGCAATCAAACTGGTTTATATGGAAAAGTTTGTTTTAATGAAAATGAAAAATGTTTTTGGGCCTCAGATTTTTATTCCAATAACTCCTTGAACATCCAAGGACTTTCCTCAGAAAGTCAACATATAAACATAAAGCTCCATGTCTTCTTTTTTGTCCAGAAAAGAGAGGTTGTAAAATGATAACAACAACACGTGATTGGACATAAGGAAGCGGGAAGAAATTCATGAGGATGTTAATGAAGAGGGAGATTTTTCCCATTACCCATCAGCCGCACTTCTGGAATGTGACTTTTTTGGAACTCTTATGCAACATTGTCGTACATCCAAATGATGTTCACTGTTTTTAAAAAAGTGAATAAATGATAACAATTGTGAATTATAGCTTTGAACTAAGCTCCATTATTGTAAGGTCAATGCTTAACGAATTTTAAATTTCCCAGGAGAGGCAATTATTCAAAGCTACATTTCCACAATAAATTTTCAGCCTAATCAGTTCATTTACTCAAGCACCCATCCAAGCCCTCTTCTTCTTTTAAACCTTCTAAATAACATTTTCCCATTCCCTACAAGAGAAAATCCAAGCCACTCCTTGGCTTGAAAGAAGAGATACTTCCCAATCTGAACCCCATTTAACCTTAAAAGGGAATCTCCATTGGAGGCTAAGCTGTGCCCAGTGCCAACTTGTCTGTACATGTGGGGTACCCTGGTAGGACAGCCTTCTGGGAATCCATTTACTTGTTTAATCCAGGTGCCCCAGAGGGATTTCCCTCCTCCAAGGGAAGGGTGTGTGTCAGGCAGAGAAATTGGCCTGATAACAGTATCTCATTTGTGAGTGCATCCTAGTATCTGTTAGCCTTGTTCACAGCCTGGACTCACTTCTGAATATTAGGAGAGATGAATCTGAAGGTAAAACCGGAAGGGACTATGTTCACAAATAACTCTGCAAAGCATTGATGCACAAGGAAGCCTGGTGTTGATTTCCATTAGGTCAAAGATTCTCTTTGAATATCCTGAGTTTAGAACATATTAAATATTTAATAAGTGTAGAAATAAAAGATGAGTGAATGAATGACAAAATGAATGAGTAAATGAATTCCAGAAAATATACTCATAAAATCTGTGATATGAATGTGTCCTCAAATGCTAGTAGCTTTTTAAAAAAATTTCCTCCCATAAAATTTAGTATTATTTTGATATTTCATAAATAAGTATCAATATAAGCTAAAAAATCTCCATCCACGTTTTAAAAAACCAATGACTTTTCTCTTTCCTCTTAAGGCACTATTTTGATTAGGTTCATATGCAGTATTTTGGTACATTCCCATAAAATTAGTATGAAAGTTTCATTCAGCAGAAGTAGCTTAAAGAATCATCTTTCTCTTGGAATTTCCAGTTTGTCTTGTTTAGAGGTGAGGTGCCACGAATTTAACCTTTCTCACAGTCCTTCCAGGTATTTACTTGAAGTATTGTCTAGAATATGAGGGTCAAAATATTTCCTAACCATGAAGTGACAAAAAAAAACTCAAGTTAGAAAATTCTTGGCAAAACAAACATTTAAATGTCAAATATAAGTTCTACTCAATATAAATTCAATGTTTGAAGAGGATTTTAAATTTCTTGTTTAAATGTTATCCCTGTTCCCCCAACACACACTTTTTTCTGTGGGGAGCAGGGAGCCTTCTTACCTTTAGTCACAGGACTGGGGCCTGCAGTTAGATGCTGTATTTAATCAATTTTACTCTTATATTTGTTTCATCTGTCTTCCAAAATTCCAGTGAATCCTGAGTGCATTTCTAAACAAATACAATAAACAAACATATTTCTTCTATTTTTGTTAAGTATTTATTGCACATGCACAATGATTTACTGTATGCTTGGATGACAAACATATGGTAAATATGGTTATCTCACAAGAAATTGTTGATAGTTATTCATTTTCTAGATAGACTGTATCTTTAATTATAATTTGCAAGAGTCTAAGAATGTAATATCAATATTGTAACACATCTGGAAGGAAAAATAGCTCAATATAAAATATTTTTGCATCTAAAATTACTCTTAAATGGAATTACTAATGATAATTGAATGTTATTAAAATGGTGTATGATGGATAATTTTAAAAGCTGCCTAATTTCATAAGGAAGGTCATAAAATATATAGTTTCTGTTCTACTATCTAATTATTACAGAAGGTAAATTTGACAATGCCAGTCAACCTGGAATTTAAATCTAAGTTTTATTTATGATCATCATCAATTATATATTTCCATTTATTGGAGTTACATACTAGAATTTCTAAAACTCCATATGGTTATGATTGACATTAGTAAATATATTTACTATGACATGAGAATGACTCAGGGGCCCTCAGACAATAGCTACTTTGTCTGTGTCAGTGGCCTCATTGTTTCCTTTAAATAGCAGTTTATAGTGTGCGATGAAATGTATGCCATGATACATTGTGGCTAGAAATGCCTTTGTTCTCTGTTAGAGTAGGCAAACCTCTTGTGCAGTAGAGTACTGTCATTTTTATAATCCTAGTAAAAGTCGAATGAAAAATAGAATCTACTTCAAGTCATCGAAGAATAATATTAATATCTTGCAGTGACAAAAAAGGGAATTATATTATTTTGCCAATAAACCAAACACCTGCTAGACGCCTATCTGAATTTTTCAATTTAAAACACTCCATCATATATAATATTTTGGAAGCTGAAATACCAGTTAGTTAAACTCGTATGGGACATATTTATCTTCCAAGCGACAGAGCTCAAGAGTCAGAGCTCAAGAGTCAAACATATTAGAAATAATATTATATGGATATGAATTTAAAGTAATGCTATGTTCTTTATTACTGCCCTCTTGTCCTTTTCACTTCAGTAGCTATTAAACTAAAGGTATTCTTAGTGCTATAAAAATGCTCCATGGTTACTAATTATGATTAATCATTACAACTTTAATTATTATGTTAATAATTTTAAATAATTACGCGTTAGTAAATGGCCTAGAAAATAGTTGTTTTCCGGAATTTAACACACTGTTCAACCAGACATATTCTTATCAGCAATCAAGACTTTTTTCTATTAAGTAGAGGAGTATTTATTAATACTGTTCATGCAGAGTTTATTCACAACTACATTTCTTAGGAAGAAAAAGTTTGCTCTGTAGCACCAACCTTTTCCTTGAGGGTCTATTCTGAGTTTTGTGTTATCCTTTGCTGAATTTTCCAAGGATAAGGAGGAGAATCTGGTGCCAGAAATGTATGTTGCCTCACTGAGACACTCAAATAGATCTTCCATCAGGAATGCCATCATCTGAAATATCCTCTCGGCTGCTGCCCATCAGAGTAGAAAACCCCAGCAGAAGTGTTTCTGGGAATAGGAGGTAAAGGCACCCCAGAAAGACTAAGAGGTTTTTGCTTTTGGTTTATCTTTGTTCCCAGTTGTGGTAGAAAGTCATAGAGACTTCCTGAAACAATATTTTGTAATCTTTAAAAATCTTTGCTAATAGGACATTGTTGATATTATTTTTCCAGATGCTGTTTGAACTACTGTCCTATAAACCTGCCTCAAGAGTCAACCATGTTTCCTCTTTGTTTATTCACTCACTCATTCGTTTATTCCTTCTGCAAACATTGACCCTCTATGAGAAATGAATGAGTTAATATCTCTGACCTGGAAGAACTCAATCTCATCTCCCTTTTTTCCATAATCTCTCTCAGCACCTCACCACGCTTTTAAGAAATCAGGAGAATAAGAAATAGTGATGACACTCTACATCTCTC
This sequence comes from Ceratotherium simum simum, assembly GCF_057802395.1. Lineage (NCBI taxonomy): Eukaryota > Metazoa > Chordata > Mammalia > Perissodactyla > Rhinocerotidae > Ceratotherium > Ceratotherium simum. The sequence goes on along the minus strand of NC_141900.1, from coordinate 50,856,429 downwards.
AATTTAGTCCCAACTCAATAGATCCAACCACAAACCATGTGTGTTAAGGCAGCGCTCAGTTTTCGTCACCTTCAGGAAACAATTCTCAGAATTAGCACTGTATAACTTAAGAAATATTGTTTTTGATGCTTCAGTTAAGCAAACCTCAGAACTGAAACTCAGTCATCTATAAAGATTCAGGTTTTGCAGCCAGGGTGTCACAGATGTCTCATCTGTACCCTATTAGCCATTTCTTCTGCCACACTCAAGGTCAGGTTCTCACCTGTAACTTAGACACTCAGACTTCAATATGCATAGAACATCCCAGGGGACTTGTTAGCAATAAGCATTCTGGAGCCCCACCACTTATGACCTGAATCATAGTCTCAGGGGTTGGGCCCAGTCACCGGCTTTTGAGTTAGCTCCACAGACTATTCTCCTGCACGCCACTGTTTGAGATCCAGACCTAGAGAGACAACTGCAATGAGCAATGATTTCTTAATTCTCAACTGTGTTTTTAATATTTCATCTAATTTGCCTTAAATATCTTCGCTAAAATAGTCTTCTCAAAAATCTTCAATGACTCCTTATTGTCTGGTGAATTAAGTAAAATGTTTGTCCAATTTTTAAGGATTTCCAAAAATGTAAACCTAGCTAAATTTTTAACTTATCGTTCACTCCTAACCTACCCAAAACCTATGCAAGATTGTTTCATGTTTCTTAAATATTCACTATTCGTTTCCACTTCTCACTTTGCTCATTCTGTTCCCTCTTGTTAAACTCTTATCAGTCTTTCAAGTCCATCCCAAAAGTTCCCTCCTCCTTAAAGCTTAACCTGGTTCCCCTAATCAGACACAACCTTTCTCCTTTTGAATTCCTCACTCTATATTTATGTTATGATAGTGATCATATTTTGCCTTATATTATTATTTACATTAAAATAATGTAAATTAGTTACATTTGTAGCTGTCATTCTCCCTCTATATTATAAAATCCTCAAGGTAAAAAATTGTGTCTTATCATAGTTGATACTCAATATGCGTTCACCTAAAATGTGGAACACTTCATGATCTTTTAGTTCTTGATCTTAGCAGAAATCGTCTATACATTGTGCTGAAATCAAGGACTAAATGTGTATCAATTGTTCTACAACTCAGGTGAACATATGCTGAGTATAAATTGTGTTCAGTGATTTATTGCTCTCTCTTTTTTTTTTTTTACTCCACCAATCATCTCATAATCAGGTATGTTGCTATTTATGGGATGATTACACTCCTACTTTTCTCTGATAAATCTTGGTAGTTATACTCTATTACAGATTTGTAAGTTTTTTCATATACGATGCTATGAAATCTTGCTATAAAAGAGATTTGTGAAATGAGGTGGGATAAGGAAATTAGAGTGGTAAAAAGAGAAAAAATCATGCTGATAAACCCTTGGGCACTTTGTTTATAGCATGCTTCTCATTATAGGTTAAAAACCCATATTCTTATAAAAACAAGTATATAGTTAGCTTTTTTCCTAATGAATTGGAGTAAAAAAATACCTCCTGTGTGTAAATGTTGAGTGAAAGTACTTGGGAGTGGCTTTTTAATGTGGAGGGAAATAAATAAAGGTGATAGAATGAGTTTGTGGCCCAATGTGGAAAAGAACCAGAAATTAGACAACAAAGGAGAGGAAGTGGATTAGAAGTGAAAAACAGTAAAAAAACAAAAAAGTACTTAGAGGAACAGATTAGTATAAACCAATTTTTATAAAGATTTTTTTTGTTCTGCATTGTTAATTGAAATATTAGTCATAAGGCTCTCAAAATAATTGTCTTAACTCTTAAATTTTCTGCATTTTGCCTACAATCTTAATGAATCTAAAATATTTATCATGAGATATAATTTGAAGAACTGAAAGCTTCAGGGAAGTTTTATAAAAAAGAGTAAGTGGAGAGACACTTAAAAACAAGATATTGAAAAAGAAAACACATAAAGTATATATTTAGCTTACTACATAAACATACTTTTAGATAATTGAGCTTCAAAATAGATTTGTAAAATCTATATGTATTAACATTTCTTTACAGCAAGGGTGGAAAGCTGGGGAGTTTAGGGAATAATGTCTCATTTTGGCATTGCTGAAAGTAGTTTCTTTATGGAGTGAAAGAAGGAATATAATAATTTCTTTCCTACTCATGAATAGGTTTCCAAGTCATTGGTGATACTTTGGCCTTCAGCCTCTGAAGAAGAAGTAATTGGATGTGGACCAGAGGATAGACTTGCCAAAATGTCTGTATTCCTCATGACATAAACACTGCATACGTGTATTAGTTTTCTATTGCTTCTGTAACAAATTCCCACAAATGTACTGGTTTAAAACAAATTTATTGTCTCGCAGTTCTATAGATCAGAAGTCCAATGCAGGTCTCTCTCAACTAAAATCCAAATGTACTGACAATACCAATTTCTGGCAAGGATGCGGAGGCACAGGAACTCTCAATCATTGGTGGTGGGAATTTAAATGGGGTAATCATCTTGAAAGATAGTTTGGTGGTTTCTTACAAAGCTGAACATAGTCTTACTAGACAATCTATGTGTGTAGAACATGCTCCTAAGTATTTACCTAACTTATTTCTTTTCTGTAGGTTGTTCCCAGTGCTGTTATTTTTCATTTAGCAGCTTTATTAAAGTATAATTGATATACAAAGAACTACACATATTAGAAATGTATAATTTGATGAGTTTGGACATATATAAACATCTGTGATACCATCACCACAATCAAGGTAATAGACATATCCAACACCTCCCAGAGTTTTCTTATGTCCCTTTGTAAATTTTGTGTGTGTGTGGTAACAACATTTAACAGATATTCACCCTCTTAACAAACTTTGAAGTGCATAATACCATACTGTTAACTATAGGCACTATGTTGTACAGTAGGTCTCTAGAACTTATTCATCTAGCATAACTGAAACTTTATACTCATTGAATAACAACTCCCCATTTCATCCACCCTCAGACCCTGGCAAATGCTATTGTATTATTTGCTTCTATGATTTTGACTACTCTGGGTACCTTATGTAAGTGGAATCATACAGTATTTGTGTGGCTTATTTCACTTAGCATAATGTTCTCCAGGTTCATCCATGTTGTCACAAATGGCAGAATTTCATTATTTTAGAAGGCTGAATAATACCCCATTGTATGTATATACCACACTTTCTTTACTATTCTTCTGTCAATAGATGTCGATTGTTTCCATATCTTGGCTATTGTGAATAGCACTGCAACGAACATGAGAGTGAAGATATCTCTTTGAGATCCTGATTTCAATTCATTTGGGTAAATACTCAAAAGTGGGATTGCTGGATCACATGGTAGTTCTATTTTTAATTTCTTGAGGAATCTCCATCATTTTACATTTCCACCAACAGTGCACAAGGGTTCTAATTTCTCCACAACCTCATCAATATCTGTTATCTTTTGTTTTAAAATAATAATAAATGCTAACAGATGTGAAGTGATATCTCATTATAGTTTTGATTTGAATTTCTCTGATAATTAATAATGTTCAACATCTTTTCATACACCTGTTGGCCATTCACCTGTTGAAGGACATTTTGGTTGCTTCCTGTTTGTGGCCATTATGAATAAAGCTCCTAAAATGATTCACATGCAGGTGTTTGTATGTACATAAGTTTTCAGATAAATGACTGTTCAAGTCTTTTGTCCATTTTTTAAATTGGATTTTTTTTTTTTTGCTATTGAGCTGAAGGAGTTCCTTATATATTTTGGAAATTAATCTCTTACCAGATATATGGTTTGAAAATATTTTCTCCCATTCCATAGGTTGCCTATTCATTCTGTTGACTGATTAACACCAATCCTTCTCAAACTCTTCCCCAAAATTTAAGAGGATGAAAAATTTCCAAACTCGTTTTATGAGGCCAGCATTACCCTGATACCAAAGCCAGAGAAAGATACCACAAGAAAAGAAAATTACAGGCCAATATTCCTGATGAAAGAGATGTAAAAATCTTCAACAAAATACTAGCAAACAAAATTCAATAGCACATTAAAGGATCATACACCGTGACCAAGTGGGCTTTCCTCATGGGATACGAGGATAGTTCAACATATGCAAATCAATATGATATACCACATTAACAGAATGAAGAATAAAAATAACATGATCATATCAATAGATGTAGAAAAAGCATTTGACAAATTCAACACCTTTTCATGATTTAAAAAAACACTAAACCAACTAGTAATAAAAAGAATGTACCTCAACACAATGAAGGTCATATACAACAAGCCCACAGCTAACATCATATTCAATGGTGAAAGGTTGAAAGCTTTTCCTCTAAGATCAGGAACAAGATAAGGCACCCACTCTCACCACTTCTATTCAACATAGTACTGTAAGTTCTAGTCAGAGCAATTAAGCAAGAAATAAAAGGCATCCAAATCAGAAAGGACCAGGTAAAATTATCTGTTTGCAGATGAAATGATCCTATATGTAGAAAACCATAAGACTCCATCAAAAAACTATGACAACTAATAAACGAATTCAGTAAAGTTGCAGGATACAAAATCAACATAGAAAAAATAGTTACATTTCTATACACTAACAATGAAACATTCTAAAAGGATATTAAGAAAACAATCCTATTTACAACAGCATCCAAAAAAATAAAATGCTTACGATGAAACTTAACCAAGAAGGTGAAAGACTTGCATACTGAAAACTACAAAACACTGATGAAAGAAATTAAAGGAGATATAATAAATGGAAAGACATCTTGTGTTCACAGATTGGAAAACTTAATATTGTTAAAATGTCCATACTATCCAAAGTGATCTACAAATTCAATACTATCCCCATCAAAATCTCAATGGCATTTTTTATAGAAATAGAAAAAACAGTCTTCAAATTTGTATGGAACCACAAAAGCCACAGAATAGCCAAAGCAATCTTGAAAAAAAGAACAAAGATGCACATATCACACTTCTTAATTTCAAAATATACAGTACAGTACATATACAGTACAGCTACAGTGCTTAAAACAGTATAGCACTGGCATAAAGACAGACATATAATAAGACCGATGAAACAGCATAGAAAGCCCAGAAATAACCCCACGCATATACAGTCAACTGATCTTTGACAACGGTGCCAAGAACACACAATGGGGAAAGGATAGCCTTTCCAACAAATGGTACTGGGAAAACTAGACATCTATATGTAAAAAAAATGAAATTGGACCCCACCTTATACCATACACAGAAATCAACTCAAAATGGATTAAAGATTTAAACATAAGACCTGAAACTATAAAACTTCTATAACAACACAGGAGAAAAGCTTCGTGACATTGGTCTTGGCAATAATTTCTCAGATATGACTCTAAAAGCACAGATAACAAAAGAAAAAAACAGAAAAATATGAATACAAACTAAAAAACTTCTGCACAGCGAAGGATACAACTGCATGAAAAGGCAATCTATAGAACGGAAGAAAATATTTGCAAACCATATATATGATAAGGAGTTAATTTCTAATATATAAGAAACTCTCATAACTCAATAGCAAAAAAACCACAAATAATCTGATTTTAAAAATGGGAAAGGACTGGAACAGACACTTACCTACCTTATTTGAAAACTTATGTTCACACAAATACTGGCACATGAATCATTATAGCAGCTTTATTCATAATTGCCAAAACTGGGAAGCAATCAAAACTCCTTCAATAGGTGAATGAAGAAAAAAGTTGTACATCCATTCAATGGAATACCTTATTTAGTGATAAAAAGTAATGAGCTAGCAAGTCACCAGATACCTGGATGAATCTGAAATGCATATTAATAAGTGAAAAAAGCCAGTCTGCAAAGGCTACGTATATATGATTTCATTTATATGACATTCTAGAGAAGGTAAAACTATAAAGATAATGAACAGATCAGTGGTTGCTAGAGGTTAGGGGCTTGTTAAGTAGGTGTACCACAGAAGTTTTTAAGTTTTTCACGTTATATACGAAAATGTAATGGTGGAGATATGGCTTTGCGCATTTGTCCAAACCCATAGAAATTTACTGCACAAAGAATAAACCTTTATATACGCACATTTAAAAAAAATCATTTAAGAAGTCATAGGGTCTCAAGAGCAAACACAGAATGTGACAAAAGAATCTAACAGTGCTACAAATGTGTGAAACAAGCTCACAGAGAAGAGTGGGTGGAAAGGTGCATAAGCTGTACATAAGCTCTATATTCTACTTGATAAAGTTGTTTCTCATGGGGATATGTGTTAACAATTTTGAAACCACTATACATGTACACTGGAAATGAACAATTAGTTAAATTGATGTGGATGGTGGGAGCCAGTTTTCTCACTGTTGGAGTAGGAGGTTACAGATAACCAAGGGGAGGAAGCTGGAATGATCCATGTGGTAACGGACTAGAATTGGAGACATTCATGTGAACTCATTTTCAGCTCAGTATCAATAAATATAGTTACATATAAAAATATTTATAGGTATGTATATATACACAGGTTAGTATATACATATGAATTTTCTTACTCTGCCAGCTGACAGGGCCTAGAAGCAATGACTCCCTGGTAGCAATGAGTTCGCCTAACATTCAGATCTTGTTTTATAGTACTATTCACTAATAAAAGTAACCAAGGCTTTTTGGGAAAAAAAAGAAAAACCGAATCTAGGACATGAGCAGGAAATATACAAGATGAATCTGGAGCATCTTCTAGTGCCAGAAAGTAAGGAGGTACTCAAATAAAAGGCAAAAATAAAAAAAACAGAAAACAATAATGTGAGTACATGAAGGGGACATAGCAGTGAACTGAAAGAACTCCCAATGGCCAAAGCCAGAACAATTTTAGCAAGAAAATAAATAAAGTAGTACTAGATTATAAACAAAGTATAAACACTCGGGAGTCCATACTGCTATAAATTGTTCAATAAATAAATGGAGAAAAGACAATTCTGTACAGAAGACTTCCAAATAACTTATGTAGATGTTCCACTTCGAAGTGTGTAGAACATAACTCCGCTCCTTAGGTATGAGTTGTGCATAGTGACTTCCGTTGAAAGACGACAGTATGGAAAGAGGGAAAAGGAGTAACTTTACGGTGGAGAAATTGACAAACAAACACTGCCTCAGCCAGGTGATTGAGAGTAACATCAGGAGTGACAAGACATGCTGAAAATATGTACTCTCCTCAATATGTGATGAAATGGTCTTCTACCCAAAATCCCATAACTCAAGTCTAATAATGAGAAAAATATTAGGTCACTTCACTGGACACAGCTGTTCTCATCTGGTGACCATCTGAACTACCATTACTGGTCTCTCCATTTGGCTCTCTGTCAAGATGGCCAGACAGGCCTTTTCTGATTCTCCTCTGCGACTGGACTATATTGTTGAACAAGAAGGATCAGAGATGATGGGAGAGCCAAATGTACAATTTACAGCACTGCTTTTAAACATAGCCATGCTCAGATATCTGTCAGGTCCAGACTACCTCACAGATACAGCTCACCCAGGCTTCTCAGGAAGGCCCCAGAGGAGGTTCACTAGTGATGGAGTGAATCCAAACTTATAGACATTGAGAATGGGAACTGGGGCAGAGTGGGAATTTTTCTCTCAAGAAGTTTGGCTTTGATCCTGTTACTGGCAGAGTCAGTCTTGTATTTTCTGTTGTGTGCCACAGCATGCCTCACCCTCACAGTTTCCTCAGCAGCTTTGAAAGTATTGGTCAGTAAAAATCCAGATCAGAAAACAACTAAGCAAATGTCTCTCAAAACGAAAGGGAGATGAGGGGGAGAATTTTCTCTTTTCTTGACTCCAGAGAATGTGGCCCAAAAGAGCTGTGTCATTAATATCATAAACTTTTGTTTTGTTTGAGGGAGAAGGATAGTTGGTATATTCGTTTTCTATTGCTACTGTAAAAATTATCACAAAATTGGTGGTTTAAACAACATGAACTTATTCTCTTACATTTTTGGAGGTCAGAAGTCCAAAATTAGTTTCGCTAGACTACAGCCAAGGTGTTGGCAGGCCAAAGTTCCTTCTAGAGGCTCTATGACAGAATCCATTTGCCTTTTCTAGCTTCTAGAGGCTCCCTGAGTTCCTTGGTTCATGGCTACATTACCCTATCATCAAAGCCAGCAACAGTGGGTCAACTCCTCATGCTGTCCTCTCTCTGATTCTCTGCACCTGGGGAAAGCTCTTTGCTTTAGAGAACTCACGTGTTTAGTTTGGGCCCACCTGGATAATCCAGGGTAGCCTCAGCATTTTAAGATTCTTAACTTCAATCACACATGCAAAGTCCCTTTTGCCATGTAAAGTAACATTCACGGGTTCTGAGAATGAGAGCACAGGCATCTTTGGGGGCCATTACTCTGTTTATCATACATGAGAATTGTAGATTCACAATACATCTGTAGTTATTCACTAGTTATTATCACCCATAAACATCTCAAAGATATGATCTCCAAAACTAAATCTTCCACTGAATGTGTTTCTTCCTTGATTGGAGACATCTCCGTCCAACAACCTAAGCTTGAAGCCGAAGAATGTTTTTCTATAATCCCTCATCAAACTGGAAATATGCTCATTTTAATTCCTAAATATTTCTTCAATCTATCCCTGCCCTGCCCCTCTCTTACCACTAACTACACTTGTGCATTTTCCATTTCCCTGAAAAGAAAGTACTTCTTTTTCTTTGTGAGGAAGATCAGCCCTGAGCTAACATCTGATGCGAATCCTCCTCTTTTTTTCTGAGGAAGACTGGCCCTGAGCTAACATCCGTGCCCCTCTTCTTCTACTTTGTATGGGACGCCACCACAGCACGGCCCGCCAAGCAGTGTGCCAGTGCGCACCCGGGATCCGAACCGGGGAAACCTGGGCCGCTGTAGCGGAGCGCGCACTTAACCGCTTGCGCCACTGGGCCGGGCCCAAGAAAGTACTTCTTGATTAATAGTGTCTGGCATTTTGCTAGCTGGTGGAACTACTGATGTAAATAAGGTACCCACGTCGTCTGGAATGGAAATTCCACGTCTCAATGGAATTTACAGTCTAGCATGGCAAACAAACATTAAACAAATAAATGTGTGTGATAAATGTCTTGCAAGAGGACATTCCTGATCTTTCTGATCATGTACACCTGGATCAGTTTTCAAAATCTCATGTTAAAAATTTGTGAATTTTCTAGAGACGGGCCGTCAAGCCAGCTAACTTAAATGAAGTCAAGAGTAAGTACCTTTTTGTGTGTGTCACTTTTCCCTGATTCTGGAATATAAATATGGAAAATAAGACTGCTGAATTACATGTTAAATATAATGCTCATCTTGATCAACTGCTGTCTAAATGGAGTTAAATTTCAGATTTTAGGGACCCACACTAGATATAATGAACCAGAATGCCTGGGGTTGTGTCTGGAGAGGTACATTTTAAACAAGTAGCCCATGAGTTTGTTGTACACATGAACATTAGGCAATTATTGAACCAATTTCAACTCGCTGAAACTCCGTTCCATATCCACCTTCTGTAGTCTGTCCACATTCCTTGGCTTATGGCCTCTTTCTATCTTCAAGGCCAGGAGGGGCAGGTGGAATACTCAACTTGCATCTCTCTGACTCTTCTGTGGACACATCTTGCTCTGACCACAGCCGGGAAAGTTCCTCTGCTTTTAAGGACTCAAGTGATTAGATTGGTCCCACCCGGATAATCCAGGTTACTCTCCTCATTTCAAGATCCTTAAACTTAACCATGTCTACAAAGTCCTTTTAGCCATGTAAAGTAACATATTCGAAGGTTCCAGGGATTAGGAAGTGGGCATCTTGAAGGGGAGGAGAACACTATTCTTCCTATACAATACATTGTGTGCTGAGAGCCCTTTTTTAGCTGATACACATTAACCACTGTATCGATCATTAGCACATTCCTTTTACCGAAGTGAAAACAAGAGTGGAGAGACAACTTTCAGGCGACATACTGAAAAGACCTTTCACCAGTCAACTTTTGATCCAAGATAGAGCCTTAAACTCAAAGGGAGAATTTGTGCCTTCCAATATCTAAATAGGTCTCGATTTGACTTCTAATACTAATATGCATTTAATTTGATATAAAAGTTAAACCGTCAATAGCTTAATAGTTGGTTCTTATAGATGCTTCATACGGCTATAAGAATTTAGATTATTCCTTTAGTAAATTATTGTATTATGATTCTCCAGAGAAATAGAACCAATAGGATATGTAGAGATATACAGAAAGAGATTTGAATACGAGTGATTGGCTCACACAATTATGGAGGCTGAGAAGTTCCACACAATCTGCCATCAGCAAGCTAGAGGCCCAGGACAACCAGTGGTGTAGTTCCAGTCCAAGCCCAAAGGCCTGAACACCAAGGGAGCCAATGGTGTAACTCTGAGTCCGAAAGCTCAAGAACCTGAAGTACCACCGTCTGAAGGCAAGAGAAGATGGACATCCCAGTTCATGCAGAGAGCAAATTCACCCTTCCTCCAGCTTTTTGTTCTAGTCAGTCCCTCAACAGATTGGAAAATGTCCACCCACATTGGTGAGGGGGGATCTTCTTTATTGAGTCTACCAATTCAAATGCTGACCTCTTCTGGAAACACACTCACAGACACACTCAGAAATAATGTTTTACCAGCTATCTGAGCATCCCCGTAGCCCAGTCAAGTTGACACATAAAAGTAACCATCACCGTTATCAAGTGTGTGTTGAGTGTCACATTGAGACTGTAGTTTGGGTTAAAGAATAGGATATGGGCACTCTAATTTAGATCGCTACCTTTGTGCTTGTATCATGCAGCCATCAATACAAAATCAAACATGAAGAATTTTATGCATAGTCCACAATCCTTATTTTAATATAATCTCCTAAAGCAGATTGCCACCCACTTTTAAAAGTTTGAGGCTTACTTGCCTGTATTTTGGGTGTGATATATGTTTTTGTAGGTTTGTGGCAAGTTTAGGAACTCATTAAGGAGTTATGGATGGAAGCATAGGATATATTGAACTTGAGATATTGAAATTTTTCATGAGACGATGGTTAGTAGCATAGAGCAGCGATAAAAGAAATGAAAGGCATGTGAATTAAGATCTGCTTTGTTTTCAAACTAATCACAGTTTTTTTAGGCAAGAAGTAACTCCTGACACTTTGGAATGGAAGATGCCATAATCAAAGCTATATAAATGGCAATATAACAAGGTTAAACTTTCCAACAGCACAATACACTCCTTGTTCTGTACAAAGAGTTACAGCCCTCCACTGAGGAAACCCACAATGACATACTGTTTCCATCATACATGCCTACTCAGAGATAAACAAATCCAGTACAGAGACGCATTCATGGAAAGATGCTCATACTTTTCATTTGAACTTCTCTGCTCAGTGTTAAGAAGGTTAATGAAATCTTCGTTGACCGTTTCTATTGAAAGTTTTGTGAGGCAAGCACAAAGGAGAGTGTAACTAGACTTACTATAACCCTTGACAATCAAAGAAAATTAAATTTGTATCAGGAAGTATTAAAACAAAGATATTTTTCTAAATGATGAGGTGCTCTGATACAGGATCATCTTCCAAAAATGATTGTGCTGAGCCCATAACCTGACATTTTACTACATAAATATCTCCACCAAGAGACACAAAAGAATGAGTTAAGGAATTCTACTGTCATCCCAATGCCATTTTGTTATAAATCTCTCTAAACCTACTCAATGTCATCTAAACCACATTGAAGAGAGGAACACGTTATCCTTGTCTATTAAACAAGATATCAGCCATTTTCCTCTTCATACATTACTTGCTTAAAGCTCAGATGTCTTTCCCAGAGCTGACTGTATCATCAGAGAATGCTTTTAGTGCGTTTTCACATCGTTCATAAAGGAATCCTGGATGTTGAGCTAGCTGTGATAAAACAGTGGCAACAGAGGATGTCAAACATCAGGCAGAATTTAACAAGGAGACATGGCTCGTGTTACCAAATTGCTTCTGTGTGCACAACAATTCATCAGGGGGCTTGTCATTCAAGCTCCTCGGTGAGCATCCTTTTTTTCCCCTGTTGTGGTTCTGATTCTTAGAGGAGTAGTAGAAACAAACAGAAACATCTTCCTTTTCTCTCTTCCTGACCTCAACCCCTCACATTGCATACAGCCACAAAAGTGTAATGTAGCATATTAGAAAGGAAAAAAATTAAAATCTCAAAAGATGAAATTGATTGGGTAGAGCTGAGTAGAGGTCAGAGAATGAGACAGAAAGGTCACAGTAAACTTACCCAACTACAAACCTTCAACAGATTGCAGATGCCTGTTAAATGGGCATCTCCACTCCTAACTCTTAACGTGTCCAAACCTATCCTTCTAACTGCTGTTAAACATCTACAGTTAGATATCCTATAACAGCCATTTGTCTACAAATTGAAATAATTACTTTTTTCTCTCAATTTTTTTTCTGTGTATCCTGTTTCTTTCACCTTTCCCATCATTCTTCCCAGGCTGGACACCTTGGAACCATCTGTCACTTTAAGGCAAAATGCTTACGGGACTCTCAATTTCTTAGCTGTTGTTCAAATGTTCATAGTTTAGGTCCATTCCAGAAGCTTAATAACTTCTTGATTGAGCTTGATCTAGTGAACCAAACTGGGAAAGACTCATATTTTGAAAGCAAACATTAAAAACCTTAAAATATAAGTTTAATAATAACTGGAATATTTAGACGTGGTTGGGTAGTGACAAAAAAATCCTCAATATCAATTATAATGAAGGTGTTTTATGAAGTCAATATTCTTCACACATGCAACTAACTTTTATTTAAATTAAACCCTCCAACAGTTTTTTTAAATGATCTACATTCCTCTGAAGATTTAACAAAAATCTTTAATATAATTGCTATAATGAAGTTGTTTTAAGGTATCTATCTATATTCTTTACTCACATAAATCCATATTTTTTTTATGATCTGCATCCCTCCAAGGGATGCCTTACTGGCCAAGAAAATAGAAGGGAGGGAACAACTGTATCATCCCTTCCTAGCCACCATTCTCATTCACATCTCTGACATTTTCCCTCTTCTCTGAGATCTGCACCATTAAGATGACTTGGTTTTTATTCAAACAAAGGTGAAGATGTCACTGCACTGCCCTTGAGAGCAAAGCAAGTGAAAATAGACTAAACTTTGACATAACAACATGGAATACTGTGTGGTTTAAGTATACCTGAAGGCAAAGAGATGGACAAATTGCTTTCTCAATACTCCTTCCTCTCTGCTAATTGCGTGAAATTATTGATGTTATCATAGATGTTCAGTATTGAATGATATTATGAGACCTATGGCAGAAAATTAAAAGTATTAGTTTACCAAGAGTCAATTCAATAATTCAGTCTGCCTCTAGCAGATAGGCACAATTAACCCCACTTTGGAGAAGACTAGTGCAGCCCACCATGTAGATGAATGTGTATTATCTTGGGGTGGGAGTGGGGGGTACAGCATAAGCCTATGGTAAAGCAAAAGGCTGACCATGAAGAGAAACATCTCTTTCACTCTACAAGGAAACAAAACAAGGAAAGAGAGAAAGTCAAAAACGGAGGGTGTCTTAACAGATTTGCAATTTAATACCTGGTGTTGTCTGTTTTCCGTACTATGTCCTTATTCTAATGATGTCTTCTCAGAGCGTAATGAAAATGTCATATCCAACAATGCAAGACAACAAACACCCTTCACACTTTCCAATACACGGTAATGCTGATATTTTCTAGACAATTTGGATTCACTACGTAGGAAATAAAAGACATTTCTTTAATTCTCTTCACTTAGGCGGAAAGACTCATTAAGGCAAAATGGTTCCTTGGTGTTCCATAGAAGAGAGTCAAAAAGTTTCCTGGCATTCATTGCCTTCTTGTACATCCTCTTCCAGTTCTCATATCATCAGAGGCCCTGTATACTACAAAAATCAGCAATCAAAGAGCCACATAAACTTGCGTCAGGGTGATAGATTCTAGGGTGCTAGGAGACAGGAACTATACCCCTTGATGTCACTACCATACTACAACCATACCAAAACCCAGGCGTATCTCATAACCCCAGGGAGATCCAAATTCATCATTGTCACTGCTGACATTGGCATTAATGCCAAGATTGCAGCTATAACATGTGTATGGAAAGATCTGCCATATAAGCAGCCACTACCATATAACTCTCTGAGGCTGAAACTGAAAAACTGAAGCCTAAAAGTATTCAAATGGGCATCAATGGGACACAAACAGTTTAATTCAATTCAATCCAAGCTTCAGCTCCTTTTGGTCTGGTCTTTTGGCTTTTTTATTTCCTGAAAACTACTGACTTTCCCACACTTGACCACGAACTATAAGTGAACTTCCAACCACTCAAATTACTTTTGTTCTTCTGCTTTGACTTATGGTCTAGCTCCTGGTGCCCAATAAATGGTTCCTCCCTTCCTCTTTGGTATCACCAACTTCTGCTTTTGCTTAGTACCTAGTGAAACACTGCTATCGAATCAGATTTGGAGTCTGTTGAATCAGTTGAAATTAAGCAATATGTGAGGCTGCTATCAATGCAGCAAATGAATCATGAAATACCAAATGACTACCATTCGTTTAGGACCATGTTAGACCTGGTGAAGCTGTAATGATTGATTCCTGTATTCAAGGGGCTTGGTACCTAGTTGGGGAAACTAGACTAACGAACAAATAAGAGTAAAACAAGACAGCATAGACATGAGCCAATTGGTGCAGCCCAGAATTGTCATGCTATTAAGGTTCATGCTATCATCAATGGAGTCTAAAACTATTAGAAAAGGTACAGCACAGTGGATCAGCCCTAAGCTAGATAATAAGGAAAGGAGAGGATTTGGCTAGGTAAGAAGAAAGAGAATGAACATTCCAAGTAACACGAATATCATGAGTAAAGGCAAAGAGGTGGGAATGATGTGATGAGTTCTCAGAGAGCTAAGATGTGTATGTATCTCACCATGTGGACAAAGCAGAGGGCATCTGTGTAACGGTTTAAGTGAGCTTCAAAGTATAAGGAGAGGCCTTACTCTTGACAAAGTTTTGGTTTGGAGAAAACATGTTATTTTAGGCTAATGAACAGATGTATTAGGTAGAGTAACAGAAGCCTGAGTTACAGATAAACCCCATAATCCTGGTGGCTTAATATAGACATTTATTTCCTACTCAAGTGAAATCCAAATCAGGTGTTTCTGATTGGAGACAAGTTTGTGTTTGGGCTGATTAAATAAATGACATCATAGCTCATATATAGCTTTCTGCCAACACACATTTATTATAAACTCACTTAGCAAACGTCTTTTAAGCTCCTACTACATATTAGGCACTATGCTTGACTGACACTGGAGATACTGACTGAGGCAAAAGTCATGGTCCCTGCCCTTCAGGAGTTTCCAGCTGGGGAGGAACCATACAACAAGAAAAAAAATGAGCATTATACCATCTGCTATGGAGCCAAAACAAGGAAGTATTTCACAGTTTGTGGAAGCAAACAGCTCAAATCAAAACCTTTCAATGAGAATTATTTGACTGTCCAATGGGAGCAGTTGTTCTAGTAAGTGATTGACAGAAACTTTGTAAATCCCAAGTTCACTGGAAAAACAGATAATTTTTAATCTATTGATTCCTATCAGCTACAAAGATACGTGCCATGCCACTGCTTTCCAAATTTGGGAGTTTATTTTTCTATGTCTTCTTGTGGTATTATAAGTATATCTTATTTTTTGTGGCCACTCCTGAACAGAACTTCTGCAGTTTTGAACAGTATATCAGAACGGGGAACAGGAGAAAGAAATTTTTATACCGTCTCTGCGAGTGGCTAGGTGTGTTTGTCTCCGAGACTCATCGGGGCTTTAGTTTTCTCCTTGTACAAAAATATATGAAGTTCCTTCCAGTTCCAGCTTGGAATTATATACTTCTAATATTCTGAAATTATTTTTCTCCTCAGGACATTTCTTTTCAATACAGTGGATTTGCTACTGTCACGCTATTTACGTAGTTATATACAGGGAAACAGTAGGGTGTACTGGTTATGGGGGTGGGATTTGAAGTCAGTGTGACTAGGTTCAAACCCTGCATAATACTCTTTTTAGCTGTATGATCAAGGTAGTAAACTTCTTTGCGTCTTAGTTTCTGTAAAATGGAGATAAGATTAGGGCTTACCTCCTTTGGTTGATATGAAGATTAAATGAGATAATTCAGAGAGGTCCAAACTTCTTTGCTCACAGACCCCAAAGTGTCTCAGTAATTCTTTTCACTGTGTCCCCAGACCAAACGAAACACCTAATAGTTCCATTTCTTAAGTAACTATTGCAAACAACTTAGTAAGTATTTATGTCCTAACTACTTACAGTGGCAGCCAAAGATATAACATCATTGCAAGGAATATTATGTGATCTAAGGTTGAAACTGAGAAATAGCTTCAGCTGGAAGTTCAAGCAGTGTCCAACAGATATCAAGTACCACAGTAATTCCCTTCAACATCTCAAATATTCCTCAGAGCTCCTGCGAGTTTGCCGCAACGCTCCACCAGTACACAGTTTGGGAATCACATGGCTACTTCACGTGAAGCACTTAGAACGGTGCCTGCCACGTACCAGCATTCGATAACTATTAGCTGGTTGTCTATTTTATCTCTGATTCAAACAACCCACAGGGGTAAGTGTTATTATAACTATCTTCATATGAGGAAACTGAGCTTCCAGAAGGTCAAGTATTTCACTCACCAATGCTAGGAAGTGGAGAAAATAGATTTTTCATTCAGGTTTACCCGGATCCAAAGCCTATATAAACTCTTTCCAATACATCATACTACCTTATTTTAGTTCAAGACCTGGCTGTACTGATAAGTTTTAAACTTTAAGTTTTCACCTATGTATGCAGCATATTGGTAAGACAGATATTCCCCCAGAGCTGAAGAGCAGCCCCTGTGTTATAATCTATCAGTAGACTTCCTTTTTTATTTAAAATTATAAAACATCTCAAACTGAAAAAGCACAGAAGATAATGTATAATTGCCACCAAAATTCTACAGGTGCTAACATTTTATCATATTTTTTCAAATTTTTTGAAGAAATAAAACATAGGTAAAGCTATGCTCTAACTTGTTACCCTCCATCTATCCCGTCTTCACTCCTCTCTCCCCAGGAGGAACCCCTACCCTGAAGCTGGTATCATTGCTGTGCACATTTTTGTTCTTTCATTCCACACATACATGCATGATGTCTACCAACCATGCACACTCTGGGAGGCCAAGATCCATATGTTTATCTTTAGGTTTTCTTTTCAATGTTGTATCCCCAGTGCCTAGGACAGAGCCTGGCACCTGATAAACACTCTACAATTTTCTGAATGATTAAACAACAGACATGTTCATATTTTTAAATGGTTATAAATATTATCATACTATATATTCTCTTGCAATTTGATTTTTTTCCAACATTATTTTTCTGAGATTAATCATATTGATATGTGTAGATCTAGTTCATTCATCTTAACTGCTATATAGTATTCTCTTGTATGAATAAACAGCATATTATCTATCCGTTCCCCTAAGGACATTTAGATTTTACTATAATAAAACATGTTTCATTAAACATTGTAAAAATTATAGCAATAGGGAGATATTTTCTCATATTTGTCAGATTGATAAAATTTACTATTATGATAAATCTAAGTGTTGCTGGTAACTCATACATTGCTGATGGGAGCTTAGTAATAATTAGTAAAATTTAAGAAACTCAGATCCTATGATCTAGCAATACCACTTCTAGGCATAGATTGGCAAGGATCTGAGTAGAAGAATGTTCAATCTCAATACTTTCAGCAATGAAATTTATTTGCTGTGTCCTCTTATTTTTGTCATTTATTGATGCATACCAAATTTACCCCAAAACTTAATGGCTAAAAATTACAATTTTAGTGCAATCATGGGTTTTGTGAATCAGTAATTTAGAAAGGGAACAGCAGGGACAGCAGTCTTTGCTCCACAATGTCTGAGGCCTTGGTGAAAGACTTGAAGCCTGGGAGTGGAAAGCATCTGGAAGCATCTTTATTCACACATCTGATCGTTGACGCTGGTTGTTGGCAGGAACCCCAGCTGGAGCTGTTAGATAATCTACATGTAGCATCTTCCTGTGGCCTGGGCTTCCTCACAGCATGGTGGCTTCAAACATCTTATATGGCAGCTCAGAGCCCCACAGCAGAGTGTCCCAAGAGAACCAGGTGGGAACTATATCATTTTTTATGATCTAATCTCAGAAGTCACCTGGCATTCCTTTCAGCATAGTCACTGGTCTACCCAAATCAAAGCACTTCCACTGTAGACACAGGCCTGTCTGGATTAAAGTGGAAGAAACATAGAGCCCATCTCTCAATGGAAGAAATATCAAAGAACATATGGAATGGGAAATATTGTAGTTATTTTTGGAAAAAATAACATCTGCTACATCTCTGCTGCCTTCCTCCTCAGTCCTTCTTTGTTCCATCTCCATTATGTTCCCTGAAACTATTAGGCATTAGGGCCTCTGTATAAATTCTATGTGTCATAATAATAAAAGTGTGATTTAGAGAGAAAGTTATGAATGCATATATATGCCTTATATATTATTTCCACTCATAAAATAGTATTTTTATCAGCCTTTGCCACCATGTACTATTATGTCAAACATGTTCTCCAAAATGGCTTTGTTCTTGAATGGTAAACAAGTGAAACGAGCATTTACTTGCACTGTTCCTGCAGGCCTTTACCTGTTGTGCTATACATGGTTATCTCTTATGCTTTGGCCTCCTTACTTCTACAGCAGGTTCTTCTCTTGTTAGAAAGAGCTAGATAAAAATAGTGTTTATTCCATTATTATTTTGTTATTCTTTGGGAGAAAACGTATCTCATGACTTATGTTTCATACTTTTCTCATTTGTAGTAAATGCATGCATAACTTCCTGAATTGCCTTACATGTTCTGGACAATCTTTTTTTGTGTGTGTGAGGAAGATCAGCCCTGAGCTAACATCCATGCGAATCCTCCTCTTTTTGCTGAGGAAGACCGGCCCTGAGCTAACATCTATTGCCAATCCTCCTGCTTTTTTTTTCTTCCCCCCTTTTTCTCCCCAAAGCCCCAGTAGATAGTTGTATGTCATAGCTGCACATCCTTCTAGTTGCTGTATGTGGGACGCCGCCTCAGCATGGCGGGAGAAGCGGTGCATCAGTGCGCGCCCAGGATCCAAACCCGGGCTGCCAGTAGCAGAGCGCGCAGACTTAATGATAAGCCACGGGGCCGGCCCCTGGACAATCTTAGAATTTTCTTTTGCGCTCTATTTTAGCTAGACTTTATATATCAGCACATTGCTTTCTGAAATAAATTGTTAGACTCTCAATCTAAAAATTACATTACCATCTTTGAACATCAGCTCAGAAAACCCTGGTTCTTCTAAAGTAAATTTACTTTTCTTTAGGGGGTTCCCCATGGGTTGTGGTATATTCAAATGCCCTAGATAATCTTAGGGATTTTCCAACTTGTGAGTGGGCTTGATACTCAAGAATCAGAATTTTAAAATAAATGTGTAACAGTATCTTTTTCTTTTTTTCCTAGATCATCTGGGATGTTCAGGGCTTTATTTGATACATAATTTTAGAAATAACTTTTGGCCTAATTAATGGAATAATATCTCTTTTCTCTTTCTTCTTGTCAAGTCTTCAAATCTATTATATGGTATTTGCTCATATATTTTCATCTCAGTGATCCTATTTTATGTTTTTTTTTAATAGAAGCACTATAAAGATTTTGTGGAAATAGTAAGCATATAAAGAGTAAAGAAGAACGGCAATGAAAAGAAGAAGGAAGTAAATGGTAAAAGTGTTTAAATCAAAGATTAATGGAATTATCTTAGCTCTGTCAATGGGACAACAAGAGCTTCTCTTTCTTCTCCCCACATGCTCCATTCCAGCTGTGCGAGCCCATCAGTGTCCACAACGTACCGTGCCCTTCATGTGTCTCTGTCTCTGGACAGGCAAGTGATGTTGTCTGGAATGACCTTCCCCTTTCTTCTGACAAAATCTTACTCTCGGCTCAAATGCTATTTTCTCTATGTCAAATCATTGTTCCTGTTTCGAGTATAAAGTTCTTTTCATGTCATATTGAATAGCTATTTACATGTCTGTCTCTGCCACAAAGTTCCTCAAGGGCTGGGCCCTGTTTTACTCATTTCTGTAACCCTAGTACCAGGCAAATATTTGTTCAATTCATGTTTAATGAATGACTATGTTTATGACCTTGAATAAGTTACTTAGCCTATCTGTGCTTTCTGCTTTGTAAAATGGAAAAAATAATAGTACCTAACTTAAAGGATTGTTTTGAAGATCAAATGAAATAATCCATGTAGAACACAATGCCTGACACATAATTCATGTTCAGTAAATATTTAGCTGTTGTTGTTATGTATATTTTTAAAAAATATTGTTTTATCACCAAAATCCTATAATTATAAATAATGGTCATGAAAATGGATGGGTTTTTTTCCTGAGTGTTTTAAATAAAAGACCATTTGCCAGATGGTTTAAATACCAATGTTAAACCAATAGACTTATTTACTACAACAATGAAATATCTATCTTTCTGTAGAAAGACTGTATGAAGAGTCTTCTCTCTCTCTAACAGAAAAGCCAATTTGCAATATGACATCATAAAGTGCCTACAGGGAAGAAATATTCAGAACAACTGCTAAAACCCCAGCCATCAATGTAAGCTCTGTTTGGGATCTCACACATCTTTCTCAGCAGCTCTTTTATCAGCTCTCTCATTACATAAATCATCAGATATATTGTATGGTTTAAATTTTCATATTAAAAATTCAGAATAGGTTAATTTACCTATAGCAGCTGTTTTTACTACAGAGAACTTTTACAAATAAATAAAACTTATAAGATAGAGGCCATGAACTATTGTTGCTGATTCTAAAAGCAGAACATGTTTGATGAGAACATTTCTTAAAAATAACAAAGGAATTAGAGATTCTGAAAAACAGGCCTCCAGTTTTGTTTTCTAAAATGTTACAATGTGGAGCGGCAGGGAGCATCACCCACATATGTAAAACGGATGCAGATTTTAGCCATTAGATTTGAAAGAAGCAAATTTTACTATCAGTTGAGTTTTATGTTGAGTATTTTCTAAATAATAGATGTGTTCAGATAAATATTAAATGCTGTATCACACATATACATTCAGAATGTTTTATATTAAAATATTCAATATCTTGGCAGTAATAATATTCCACAAGCAAAGTTTTATGTTGTGATGTGAATATGTCCAATTCCTTCTTTCTCTTTATTCCAGTACAGTTCACCAGTTACTGTAAATAAACTAAATAAAGTGTGTATTTAAAGTGTAAATAAAAGTATTTTTGAGGTTTATTTATTTGGGGGGATTCTGGTGAGGAAAAATATTTTACTATCTGTTTATATAACTCTTAGTATTAGTTATCAGATTTCCCAAAATGAACACATTGATTGAAAATACACTTCTGACCAACTTCATCCAGAAAAGAAGATACACAGAGTTTGAAAGCTTCTGCTTTCTAGTGCCATGCAATCCATCTGAATTCTTAAATTATATAGACCAATCATTTTGCAACTCAGATATTTCACTTATTCTAACAACTGTGGCAGATTAACCATCTACAATCTACTTATGGTCAGTAATTATTTACCAAACTATTCTACTCAAACACAAAAATTTCTTAATAAAATACTAGGTGACACAATGAGACAGAAGAGGGCAGGAAAAGAAGTGATGGAGTTGAAAGAAAAATTCATCAGTGTGAAGTTTTCTAACTTGTAGTCTTCACCAAGATCTCCTTCATTATGGAGACCATACCTTTTAGTTCAATAGGGAATGGGAGGGGAATGAACAGGGTTGTTTTTATTAGTGAGGATATGCTAAGTTTGTGCTGTACTAACAACAACCAAATCTCAATGGCTTAACTCAAGAAAAGACTATTTCTCATTTTTCTCATTTATGCAACATCTACTGTGAGTCTGATGATGCAGACTGCTTTAAGCATTGATCCACCGTCTGCTCCGAAAGCCTCCTCCATACTTGCTGCAGTAGGGGGATGGGAGCACGAGAGGATCCACATGTGCTATTAAATGTTTCAGCCCAAAATGACACTGGTAATTGAATGCCTCATCCCATAAGGCATTCCACTCACAGCTCATTGCCTTTCCATTTGCCTAGAAGGATAGGAGATCCAAACACTGTTGAAAACACTAGAAATGCCTAGCATAGGACTCTAAACAGAACTTAACACAGTGTTTCCTCCATAATAGTCACTGCTTAGTGAATTAACTCCAATTTAAACTATCCAAATAATTCAGTTTTAACCTAAGTTTTGCATATATAGCTGAGGTCATGGTTGTGCCACTACTGGAATTCAGATATGTCTGGGTAGCCTGGAGATTTGGTGGCACAGATCTACCAAAAGCCCATTTGTAAGAGGGGCTGAAGGACCAGTGAGGAAAAGACTAACCCTAAGGGAGCAGAGAGTTGGGAAAATCATAGTGTTCCAATAACAGAACATTAGTCATAGGAGAAGAAGGAAGTCCCAGTAGTGCTTGGGTGAGCGGTGCTCTTACTTAGAGCAACTCAAGGAGTTGTTCTACTATTAACTCTTGAAAGCATTGTGGTACAATCTTCTCTAAGTACCCATTTAACAAATACAATCTAATATAATGCGATGGGCTCTCTCCCAAGCTTTGACTCTGAATAGAACTTGACACTGAGAAAGTTGCAGAATCAGCAGCAGGAGTTGATACTGCCTGGCAATAAATGGTGGTATCCAGTAGAAGTGGCCATCATGCATTGCCCAGAAGATCAGAATCAATTTTAAAGTGACAATGCCCAGCAAAAGCAGCATCAGTGGCCCAGAAGATGGAGGGAGTGATACAACAGCATGATACAGAGTGGGGCCAAAGCAGAGGAGTGGAAAAAGTGTACACGTATTACAGCGTAACTAAGCAGATTTTTTGGTGGTGCCTTGCTCAGATCTACCTTGGCAGGTAAGAACACCCATCATCCAGTTGCTGGGTGTGTTAGCTACTGCTAGTTCACAACTGGCCCCTCTCTAGAGAATTGCCTTCAGTCACACAGAAGTTCTCTTGCCCAGGGGATGGCACTCCTCTCGAAGACAGCCTGTTGTCAATAACTAACTGATACGGGTATATAAAAGGTTGCACTGCTTGCCTTGAGGTGAGATCAACTCTGGGTGCTTCTCACACTCCAGAGCTCCCTGTGGGATCAGGCTGAAGCTCCATTCTAACTGAGACCACTTATCCATGTTTAGCTCCAACTCCTGCATTACCTTAATCCCTCTTTCTTTCCCCATAAAGCTGAAGCCCTAACACAGTCTCTGCTTCTAGAGAACTTACCATTAACAATGAGGAAATGTAAGCAGTTTCTATGGAGTACAGAGAATAAAGACACTACATTCCTAAAAGAGGTATCATATGAATTAAGATCTGCAGAGTGAGGAAAGTCTTCCCTTTGTCCAACCTTCTGCTCTTATTATTGGTTCAGCTTGAGAATCTCACCTCTTTCCTCAATGACTGCAAATCTTATCCATCCTCGTAGACTTACCGTAAAACCACCAGTTTTCATGGAATCTTTCCAGACCACTCTAACCCATAGTGACATTCTTTGAAGTTTAATGCTACTTATTGTTTGTGTCATTAATTCAGCAATTGATCCTTCAACACTGTGACATTTCAACATCTTTTCTAATAATTTTTCTAAAGTTAAGTGTCTACTATGCCAGACACTGGGCGATGAAAACAAGACACGGTGCTACCTTCCATGAACTGTCTTTAACAGAGAATGAAGATATATAAACCTATTACAAGACTTTGAAGTATATAACACAGTGTGAGAATTGGGGATATTTTTACAAAGGCAGTATTTAACTGTGTTTTGAAAGAAGATTAGAAGTTAAGGAGAGAGAAAGCATTTCAGTTAAAAGCATTAGAATTGTACACTCTAGGAACTAAGATTGATTCGTTGGTTACTCAGGGCATAGGTTATAAGCAGGAAGAAGAGAATAGGAGAAAGTAAGTACGGAAAGGAAAGTAAGATCCTCACTGTAAAAGATCTTCTCAGTCATGCTGAGACACTTAACTTCTATCCAGTAGGCAATAAGGAGGCAGCAAGTGTTAGTAACCCCAGGATAACAACTGCACATACTATATTATAATCCACTTTTTTATCCCTTCTCCTATTAACATATATTTAGTTTATTTCCAGTTTAACCATTATAAATGCTGCCATTATGAACATCCTTATACATGTTTCTTGTATATATCTGGAAGAGAGACATAGAAACGAAACTGCTGGTTTGGTATGCATCTTTACAGCTTTCCTCAATATTGCCACATTGCCATCTAAAGTGACTATACCAATTTATATCACTGCCATCAGAGTATAATATTCTCATTGCCCTTCATTCTCTCCAAAACTTAGTGTTATCAGATTTGATATTTTTAGTATTTCATTATAGAACTAGTATTTCATTGTGAAACTATCGTGGAACTAGTTTTCATTTTCCTGACTACTCGTGAGATTTTCTATCCTTTGCCCATTTTTCTATTTTTTTTTGTTTTTGTTTTTGATTTAGAGGAATTTTTGACAGATATATGTGCTACAAATATCTACTTCAGTGTAAGGTTTATTTTTGTACTTGTTTATTGTGTATTTTTTGACCCAGGTATTTTCATTTTAATATGGTCATACACGAAACTAGTTTTTACATATTTGTACTTTTTTATTTGTTTGCTTACAAAATCTTTCCATATTTAAGTTCTTAAAAATTCTGTCCCGTATTTTCACCTATATAATTAAAATGTTATTTTTCTTATTTAGGTCTTAAAATTTTAAATTTATTTTTTATATGATGTAAAATATGGACCATATTTTCTTTCTATGTGGGGTTAATGTGGGTCACTAAATAATAGGCCTCTTCATTCTCTTGGAACGAATTGCAAAATTGAAACAAAAGTCAGAAAAAATGGAACTCAAAATGTCACCTTTACTACTTAAAAAAGCTGACGGGAGATTATGGTTTTAGATTTGAAGCCACGGTCTGAATGTTTGTGTCCCTCTAAAATTCATATATTGAAATTCTAACTCCTAATGTGATGGCATTAGGGATGGGGACTTTGGAAATTGATTAGGTCACGGGGGTAAGACTTTATGAATGGGATTAGTGCACTTATAAGAGACCCCAGAGAGCTCCCTGGCCCCCTTCCACCCTGTGAGCACACAGTAAAAATACAGCTGTCTATGAACCAGGAAGTGGGTTCTCACCAGATACCAAACCGGCAGGCACCTTGATCTTGGACTTCTCAGACTCCACAACTGTGAGAAATAAATTTCTGTTGTTTATAAGCTACTTAGTTTATGGTATTTTGTTACAGCAGCCCAAATGGACTAAAACAGTTATTTACCCAGCCACTGGCACAGGTAGCACCCTATTGGCTCCTACTTAAGTGGCATATCCACGTGAATGAGAGCTGATAGAATGTACCTTCTCCGTAGACAGGCACATCCAAAGAGAGCAGTGAAGAAGTTGCTTAGCAGAGCATGCTCAACAGCTTCTCTCAAACTCACCAACCAAAATAATCCGTCCTCTTTTCAAGATGTGGAGTCAATAAAGAGTGAGAGAAGAAGACAGAGGAGCTATTTTAGCTGAAAGTCCTCACGTGGAAACACAAGAAGTAAAGGATAAGAGTCTTTCCCCCTTAATATTTGAAATATCAATGGGCACATGAATCCTAAAACCATGTGCGTACGGGAAGGAGAGGTAGACATGACAGGCCATGTAAAAAACCATAGAGTCAAACAGAAATGAGATTGAAAGTCAGAGATAAGCCTTTTCAAGTTGGAAACAGTAAACTCACTTTTGGATTTCTAGTTCCAAATCTACTGTGGCCTTCTTGCCCTTTCTTTCTTGTTTTCAGATGACTGAGTTTGCCTATTGTAGCTTTACCATAACTTGCCCTTCTCTCCACTTCCTGGAGTGAATTTACATTTCTTGCAATCATACAGCACCTTACTAGACCATAACAAAGGAAAGAGAAAGAGAGAGAGAAAAAATAGAATAGAAAGATATTTACATCCATGAAATATAATTACCAAACTTTTTCAGAAGATTCTAGATTATGATTATCTTATGTCCATCATTTCAATACAATGCCATTACACATAGCAAATTTCATATTTAATGATTAATGTACTTTTCCCAATTATACTTAAAGTTTCTGTCAATTGTGTAAGTAAAATATATAAATGACAGAAATCACAATTAAATGGAAAAGACAAGTATAATAATAGTGCTATAGACTTCAGTTTTTAAAATTTTCTACAAAAATAGAAGTTTGGACTCCCCTTTGAGGATAAATTACGCCTCTAATTAAAGAAAAACATTTAAATGGGACTTTCGGTTATGCAAAGTTAAAAAACAGACTTTATTCTGGAATGACTCTCTTTAAGAAAATGAGGGGAAACTAGCTAAGAAAAATTTTCAACTAAAATGTATTCTTAGAGGAAAATCTTGTTAAAGACTGCATTTTGTAGACAGTGAAATAGTGACTTAGACTACCACTATTTGAGCATTAAGAAAAAGTGTGTGTGACCTGTGAAGTCTGGAGAACTGGGGGAATCCCCTTTTACACAAAGTGAGACAACACCAGAGTCTGTTTTATCTGTACAGTACCAGCAGGTGGTGATTGGAATAATGGTTCTAAGGTGTCACCTACATGAGCATGTCTGCTATAACAATAGGCAGGATGAAGGGATATTCTAAAATTTTACTTCTTTAAAGAGTTAAAATGTCAAAAGCAACAAAGGGGCTAGAATGTAAAAAAAAATTCAATCCATTTTAAAAGGTGGATAAAAACACCTGACCTAGTGTCTTTCAAGCTCATGTGTAAGTTGCTATATAAAAGTGTATTTGATCAAAAGATAATACATCACCAACCACCAGATTTATTCTAGGAATACAGGGGTGTTTTAACATTGAAAAAATCAATTCGTGTTGATACACATCAACAGAACAAAAGAAGAAAAATTGCATGATCATCTTGATATACGCAAAGAAAACATTTCAGATAATTCAACATCAGTTTACAATAAAAATTCTTAACAAACTGGGAATAGAATAGAACTTTCTTAATTGAATAGAGTGTTCATGAAATTCTTACAACAAAATTTACATTTTATGGTGAAATATTGAAAAATCTTCTCTGAGACCATTGAGATTGTTATTACTTATCTGCTATTGCTGCTTTTATTCAATACGGTACTAGAAGGAGTGGCCAATACAAGGCATTAAAAACAAAAGCAAAAGAATTAAAAAGAAGGATGTAAAACTGTCATTATTTTCAGATGACTTGATAGCGTACACAGAAAATGACAAAAACAAAACAAAATAATCTATACTCGAAGCCCTTGATTTAAAAAATGAATTGAGGGGCCAGCCTGGTGGTATAGTGGTTAAGTTCGCACACTCCACTTTGGCGGCCTGGGGTTTGCAGACTCGGATCCCAGGAGCGGACCTACACACCACTTGTCAAGTCATGCTCTGGCAGCGTCCCACATACAAAATAGAGGAAGACTGGCACAGATGTTAGCTCAGGGACAATCTTCCTCAAGCAAAAAGAGGAGGATTGGCAACAGATATTAGCTCAGGGCCAGTCTTTCTCATCAAAAAAGAAAAAAAAGTGAATTGAGTAAGATCTCTAGATACAAGACCAATGTACAAAATCAATTGCATTTTATCTTCCAAATGAAAAATAGAAAAGAAAAATTTTCAAAAAAAATAAATTATAACACCCAAAAAATAACCGTGCTAGAAATAAATCTAACAAAAAACATGTAAGTACAAAGCATTACTGAGAAAAATCAAAGTGGATGTAAATAGATGTAGGGATAGACCATGGTCATGAATTGTAAAACTCAATATTGTAAAAATGTAAGCTCCAAATTGATCCATAAATACCATACAAATTTCAGTTCTTTTTTGGTATAAATTGAAAATTTGATTCTAAAATTTATATGAAAATGCAAAAGGCCAAGAATAACCAAGATAAACTGGAAGAACAACAAAGCTGGAGAAATTACACTAACAGATTGCCAGACACTAAGCTATAGTAATTTAAACTGTGATTTTGGAACAAAGATAGACAAATAGTGAAGCAGAATTGAAAATCCAGAAACAGATTCATGTATATACATATAATCATCTGATTTATGATAAAATGACACTGTAGTGCAGTGGGGAAAAAACAGTCTCTTCCAGAAAAGATGGACTTTTCACTATGAGTGCTGGGTCAATTAATTGACCACGTGAAAAAAAGAAATAAAATTTGATCCATCTCACATCATACATAACAATCAATCTCAGATGGATTGTAGATCTAAATATGAAATGCAAAACACTAAAGCTTTCATAAGGAAATGGGAGAATATTTTCATGACCTGAGATAGGCAAGTATTTCTTAAATAGGATTCTACAAAGGCAGAGGAAAAGGAAAAAATGAAAAACTGGATTATGCTAAAGCAAACAATTTCTGTTCTTCAAAAGAAAAAGACACCACTAAAAAACTAAAAAGGTAAACCATATAGTGGGTATAAAAATACATTTTTTATAAATGCATTGTCAAAGAAGGTATATAAAAAACATAAATAATGCCTACAAATCAATAGAAAAATATAAATAATACAAAAAGGAAGATAGGCAAAAGACTTGAGAAAGCAATTCGCAAAAGAAACCATTCAAACGGCCCCAAAATATTTAAAAAGAGGCTTTAATAGTCATCAGGTAAATACAAATTAAAACTGAAAAGAGACACATTGTACACTTATCAATATAATAAATTTTAAAAAGACAGCCAATGCCAATTGTTGGAGAGGATATGAATCAAATGGTACTCTTATTGCTTGGCAGAAATTACCAAAGCTCCTGAAGACATGTGTCCAATAATCCTGCAATTCTGTTCTTAGACTTGCACCCAACAGAAAAGTATATGTGTGTTCACCAAAAGACAGCAACAATGTTCATGGCTGCTTACTTGTAATAGTTCCCAACTGGGAATATCAAATGTCTATAACAATAGAATTAATGAATAAATTACGGTATATTGAGACAATAGATCACCTCACAATGGTGAGAATAAAAGAACAGTAACTATAGCAACAACATAGATAGATCTCATACACATACTTAAAGTGAATCAGACACAAAACAATCCTTGTTGTATGATTCCACTTACATCAAGCTAAAAAAAAAATACTTGTTATTCTTGGGGGTTAATGGTTGGAAGGGAGGAAAAAGAGTCTTCTGGGTGCATATAATGGTTTGTTTCCTCATCTGGGTGCAGTTTCTACACAGAAGTCATCATTTGTGAAGAAAATTGTCAAGCTGCACATATGATTTGTGTATTTCCCTGTATGTATTTTATACTCCAATAATAAGTCAACTTCCAAGTACTTTTCAAAGATCCATATTCAAATGATTCTAAATACTGGTATTCACAATGATTCACAGCTGAATATTTCTTTTGGAAATATCCCAGTTTTCAAGGAGGAACAGAAACAATTCCTGCTGTAAGCATTGTTTTTGGCCAAGTATACGACAGTGAAAATAAAATGCCAGTCCACACGTGAATTCAATATAACCGAGTGATAATGGACTGGAGGCACTGGTGAAGTTCAACAGTATTGTTTCTTATTTGAAGGTCTCAAAGTTGACTCTTGCTTTACCATTTGCTAAATGGAAATTTGTAAGTGCACATTCACACCTGGAGCATACTCAGCCCTTTGCTTTAAAATGACCGGATTCCCTTGCAGAGAGATCGTCATTGACCATCACAGCTATTCCAAGAGTCTCATGTTCCGGCCTAGATCTTTCCTTGGAGGATTTTTTGACTTACTAATACACTTCCTTATAAGTTTAGAATTGATATAAATATGCCTTGTTCCTTTCTTTAATTTTATTGGCATATTTATTATCTGGAGCTATATATGAGAGACTTAAAAGTACAATTAGTTCTTCTTTAATCTAATTTAAAAGAAAATAGTATGATGAGGTTTTTCGCCAATATTCTCTTAATTTAAGGGAGCTATCAAAGATCTTGTTAGTTATACTTAGGATTCAGTTAACATTTTAAAATTGATGGAAAGAAAATATGACATTAAGGCAGGTAAGGTACGGCTGGAGCACTCCACTAGTCTAGGGGGAGGTCCAACCTGACTCTATTTCAAGCATACTGTGATTAAGCATAGCTAATTCAGAATTAGCAAGAATGTTCTCTAGAAAGATGACATTTTCTTCTT
Organism: Ceratotherium simum simum; assembly: GCF_057802395.1. Taxonomy (NCBI): domain Eukaryota; kingdom Metazoa; phylum Chordata; class Mammalia; order Perissodactyla; family Rhinocerotidae; genus Ceratotherium; species Ceratotherium simum. The sequence goes on along the minus strand of NC_141900.1, from coordinate 50,826,010 downwards.
GCATATCGTTACTTGGCTCCAAGTTGAATTCAGATTGGTTTTTCAGCATTTTGTAATAGCTTTACAAAATAGGTGAATTCCAAGATAACATTTATAAAAATATTTCAGCATTGCATTTATTTTGTAAAAATGTTTCCAAAATTGCAATAGCTCTTCTGCATATTTTGGGTATTATTGGTTAACAGAAGGCACTGGAAGTTTAGGGGTTTTTTTCGTGGTAGTTATGGGTTGAGTTAACTTTAAAATTTATATGAATAAATCCTAAATTATCATAAAATACTTACTTGGCTTTTAGTGATATGAGATCTGTTTTTAAAGGTATACCTGCTAAAATGATTTCTGAAGCACCTTAGTGCAAACAGAAAATAATGAAATATCTCTTTTGCATCTGTTTATTTTAACAAATCACAAGGGCAATTATTTTCTTCTCAATGCTGAAGCACTAGTGTATAAAATATTTCATTAACTTTAAAGGAACTACATGTACTAAGGGAACCAATTTAGGCAAAACATTTATACATTCCATAAAGAAACTTAACCCAGGACAGAACTACTCAGTCCAGGAAGTGGGTATATAACTAAGGATAGTCATTTATTTATTCATTCATTCAGTGCCTGACAGTGTCCTCTATACAGATATAAAACTGAGTAAACGTCAATCTATGTTCTCAGTGGCAGATGGATGTGCAAATTATCAGGTACAGTACATTAATATAAGGCCGTGGAGGTACCAATATCAAATGCACTGGGAGAACATCAGGAGCATCAACTTCTGGGCTCAAGAAAGCTTCTCACGGTATTGTCAGTGTAACTCCATGTCAGCGAAATCTCAGGGCATCTTTCCCGGGGCTCGGTACCCCTCAGGATACTCCTTGGTGGCCTTCAGAGAGCAATGAACTGCACTCACACCTCCAGGCTGGCCCTGGAACAACTTAATTACTAAAACCTTCAGCCTCTACCTGCATGTGCAGCAGACATTCCAGGAGGAGTCAAAGCAGATTAACTTACAGGTATTATGCGCTTGAGTAATCACTTCAATTTACTCTTATGGGAAATTACACTGTGACTTAAACGGAGTTACAGAGCCAGAAATAGGTGAAGTTTTTTCCTTATCCTAAAATTCAGGGTAATGGAGTGTATAAAATTATACCTTTCCTTCAACAACTTTTGTCTAGCATAACATTTAAGAAACACCTTGATCTGATTCAAAAGTGAATGACAAGTTTAGATACTGTGTTGCCACCAGCTGGTAGTTCTCAAGGTTTCCATCCCTGAGTAACTATAGAAGAATTAAGGAGCAGAACCTAGCTTAGGACATTATATCAATGCATTCAGAATATATTTCCCTATTAGAATTAATATTAACTGCTATATTTAGAGGGACATAAAAGCTAAAGAAACACTTATACATATTATAAATGTGTAAAGATGTAATTCCCATCCAGTGATTACTTTTTGATAAGCAAAATGCTCTAGGTATAATACCTTGTTTAATCTTACCTATATGGTAAGAATTATCCAGCTTTACAGTTAGAAACTGAGGTTCAAAGAGGTTACATAATTTCCCATACTTATAAAGACAGTAAATGGCAGATCTTGAATTTGAACTGAGTTCTCATTGGCTATAAAAACCATATGATCTTACCTAAGTAGTATACACTGTGGAGTGCAAGACAGTTTCTCTTACTGAGATCAAGAGACTGCTAGAGTCAGGATCACCTGAACCGCCTGTTAGAATGCAGATTCCTGATTTCCACCTTAGACCAACTATAATTTTAATAAATTGCTCAACTGCTTCTTACCCAAAGTTAAAACTTGAGACCACTGGCCTACACTAAACATATTTCCTACATAGTTATTCAAAACACTTAAATTTATGTCACTGTATTTATTTAGATGACTGGCACTTTGACCTACTTTTCTTCTTTTCCAGGGCAGGGAATACAAATATTATGTAAAGATTCCAAATAATAAACCATTTAACAATCCTTATTCACATTGTGATTTTTGGATACACTAGCAAAGTTCTAGTAGAAGTTTTCCTTCAAAATAGTTAAAAATTTATTTACTAAAACTAGAATGGGCAATCTAAAGAATATAGTCTTCATAGACATTTACCAGTTATATTTTGAACAGTGTTGACTTTAATTGCAGAAGATGACATCAGGTTAAGCCTACACATATCTCTCATACGCCTATTTGGGCCTTCATTCACTATTTCCTACATTTAAAACACATTCTTGTATGTGAATATCCCTTTCTGGGCAGTCTGGCCCCCTGGTAACCCTAAGACAGGACCTAACATCCCAGAAACGTGGGACTGGGAGGCCTCTGACTATTAGAAGTATTCTGAAATTAGTTATGGTAGGTCCAGCCAAGCATTGTTGCTTTTACCAAGCAGAATTTTGATTGGAAGAAAACTAATTTAGGGGCAGTAAATTGGATACACAAATTTTGAAAATGCAGCAAATAATTGAGGAAGCCCACTCATTCATAAAATACTTATTGAGCCAGCATTATATGCCCGGCACTGTGCCAAGTGCTAGGTCTAAGATTACTAATTCATTGAAGCCTTTGAGTAGTTCAGACACTACAATGGGGACTCTAAAGAAACATGCTGCACTGGTCCCTTTCTCATAGAATTTATGAGAGGATTAATGAAACAAAATTTACACATATGACATAATTATAAAATAATTGTGTTTGGCTTAAAGATATAGAATAAAAGAGTTCAAAGGGAGAAATTTAGTGTATTTTAAATGTTGAGTACTTTAGTGATTCAATGTTTGAATCACTTTGTGATTAATTTTTGATTAATCATCTTTGATTAATTTTCACAAAAATTGTGTGACATGAATATTACAATTGACATTTTAAGAGAAATGAAATGATATTGGGTAGTAGTGAGCAGTGATTATATATATAATCATCACAATCAATACTCAGTCATTACAACAATAGTACTTTTCCAAATACCCAGCCAAGTCAGATGTGGAATCAGATTTCAAATCCAGTTTGTTTATTTCCAAATTATACCCGTGCTCTTTCTGCTGTACCACAATGCTGTCTCCTCCTCTCAGAAAAGAAGGGAGAGGAGACCATGTGGGTTGAAGTACTCAGTCATCCTTGTAGAAGTAGGAAAGAATAAAACTGAATAGTAGACTGGACTTTGGACTTTGGAGCTCTAATGAACAGTAAATATGCTTTCCTTCCAAAATAAAAATAAATAAATAACGCCATCCCAGTGCCAGAATAGAGTCAGTCTTCACATTACTTTTTAAGACACACTACAGGACATTTTAACTGAGTTACTCTACGAGGGGGAAGGATTACTTTAGGATTCCAGGAATCTGGGCACGGTGAGATAACACAGGAAAACCACAGGTGTGGGAGCACTTCAAAGCACTGCTTCCAGGCAGCTGTAATTTCTGGAAAACAATAGCAGGAGATGAAGCAGCTGGGCACGCAGATTGAGCAATGGGGTAAAGACTTTGGCAGGGGCACTACCAAGTTCCGCAATAAGTGACTACAGCTGAAGATTCAGGAAATGGGGCCACATGAGCACAGGTATAAAGGCGTGTTCATGACTCCTAGTTTGAGCTGCTGAGTCACCACATAGCTTCCCACAGAACAGTTACTGTCCCGCTGCCCTCTATTTAGTAAGAGGCATAGAAATGTGTGGTGAAATCATAGAATTTTGGAAATGATAAACATTTACAACTTACAAAAAACTTGAAGGACCATGGTATACAAACTTATTGCTTAGCAGGTGAGAAAACTGAGACCCAGAGGATTCAATGTGGTGCCTGGAGTCACAAGGCACCTTCGTGGCAGCCTACAACTCAGGTCTCAATTCAACTTCAGTCTCTTTACACTGTTCATGATGTTATTACTCTGCTCAGACAATGGGATGTTCTTGTTTATTAAATAAAAATCATTAAATGGTTAAAGCTAGGTTCATAAAATGACCATATCCCTAGTTTTCAACAAGAGGGAACAAAGTTACACTGAATTCCAAAATTGCCTTGAATAAGATGGAAGTTGTTAGGATCTTGCAGAACACCCCAGGCTGTCTTTTGAGATGATCATAGGTCTATAGCGGTCTGTACACATCTTTCTCATGTAACGACTAATGGAATAAATTATTCTAATATTGACATTTTCAAATACTTATAAATTATTTTAATTTAACTCCTCTTATAAAGAAGATGAAAACTAAAATTTTTCTACATATTTTGTTACTTCTTTCAGGTCTTTCAAATGTCACTTTTTCAGTGAGGCCTTCCTTGAACATCCACTTTAAAATTTCAAACCACATGCCACACTACCCACCCCTCAGGTACTTGCTATTCTCTCTGTTTTATTTTTTTCTCCAATGCAATTAACACAACCTAACAAATGATAATTTACTCATTGTTATCCCTGACCTGACCTGGAATGGAAGCTCTCTGAGGGCAGGAATTGTTCTGTATCCCCAACAACGGAGTACCTAGTACATTATAGGTGCTTAGCAAACATTTGTTGAATGGATGAATGAATATAAAAATAAAAAAATAAAATGAGTTAAAAAATGTCCGTTAAGGCATTGACTGAAGTTAAAAAGAAATATGTTCAATTTATCTTTAAAAAATTATACATTAAGTTTCCTGGCTTCATGCAGACTGAACATTTGGAATCAATAAATTTTAGATAAATGTTTTGATCTTTTGCTTTTCTTCAGTATATTTATACAATGTAAGGTAAAGACTTTGATAGAAAACAAAAAATAAGGATAATACCTAATGACTAATCTGAAAGACCAATTAGATTTGGTTTTTTAGGCAGTTAGCTTTTGTAACACTAAGTGATATTAAACAAATTCATCACTTGTGTTTGTTTAAAATTTGAGTTTTATTTTATTTTTTTCTTCATGGACGTACAAGAGATTCTGTTCCTCCTAGACACATTATTAAACTTTTTAGAAATAATCAGATATTCTATTAATTTAGCACTTTCCTTGACAACATTTATTTTTCCTCTCCTTTAGGACACAAGAAGGGATACTGAACAATCTAGAACAATCTTGTTATATTCACTCTGCATGAATCTGTATAGAAATTGCATTTAAAAATAATGACAATAACAACTATCTAAAACACTTTGAAAAAAAAACCAAGGAGGCCAGCCTAGCGGCATAGTCGTTCATGTGCTCTGCTTAGGCGGCTCAGGGTTCACGTGTTTGGATCCCAGGCGTCAACCTACACACCACTCATCAAGCCATGCTGTGGCGGCATCCCACATACAAAACAGAGGGAGACTGGCACAGATGTTAGCTCAATGACAATCTTCCTCAAGCAACAAAAAAAAAAAAAAAGAGGAAGATTGGCAAGAGATGTTATCTCAGGGCCAATCTTCCTCACCAATAAAACCACCGAAAATCCAAGGGTGCATTTTGTGCCCTCATAGTCAACATGACCCAGGTTCCATGGCACGTTTCTCAGTTTGCCCCAACCCCATCCCGGGAACTCTGTGCCAGCTTTATTATCCAGGTGTGGGCTTTCCAAAAACTCATTTTCAAAACATCTCAGCTACAGAATACAGCTAAACAAAACATCCCCTGCGAATCCTGCCAGACTCTGAATCATCTAATGTACATGAGTTGAAACACAGGTCTGGGAGCCCTGGACATTTTAACATTAACAGGTGGAGGCAGCGGGGTTGTGGTGGAATTTGGTGGGGTTGCTCCTCTTGTCTCCTCCCAGCCCTTCTTTTCTTTGAATACTGGTTGAGACCAACAATGCTCCTCAGGGTTGATGTTGCTTTATCCCTACAGGGGGTTTTGGGATACCCCCTGTTTTGTCTTCAGCTGAAGACAATGTATAAATACAGCTAGTATATTTCTTAGTATTTTCTATGAAGAAATATGTATAATTTAAAGGGTCCCTGCAAGTTGAGTTCATTCTCAGAAGAAACTCTACCTAAGTTACTCTTAATATTGGTTCTAGAAATAAAAATGTACTTCCCCTAATTCTAATAATTTAGAGAGTTAGCTGGAAATTTAGCTGGGGAGAATTATATACTCATCAGAAATCTGAATTCAAGAAATTGACTCACTGTATAATTGTTTAATCTTATTTCAAGCATCATTCTTCTCAGAAGGCATTTCAAATGAAAAAGAATTATGTGTAAAAGTCTTCATAAAATGGCTGAATGCAAAACATGTGGTATTAGAAAAATATTTATACACAATGGGGAAGTTTTAATTCACATTCCTATAAGCCCAACAGTTATATATAAATCATTGAACGGATATATAAATAAAGAATTAATTTTCTATAATTTTAGTCCCTGCCCCAAAATAAACTTTTTGTGTGTGTGTGAGGAGGACCAGCCCTGAGCTAACATTCAATGCCAATCCTCCCCTTTTCTTCCTTGAGGAAGACTGGCCCTGGGCTAACATCCGTGACCATCTTCCTCTACTTTGTATGGGATGCCGCCACAGCATGGCTTAACAAGTGGTGTGTCGGTGCGCGCCCGGGATCCGAGTCTGTGAACCCTGGGCCACTGCAGCGGAGTGCGCGCACTTAACCGGTGCACCACCCGGCCGGCCCCAAAGTAAACTTTTTTTACTTCATTTTTAACAAGGTGGGATTTTATCTGAAAAGCATCTTATTGACATCCAGTGGCTGTCACTTATGATAACATCAGGGGAGAGAGTCCCTCTCTGCTTATTTGTCTAGTCCTAGAGAGCTGCTGAAAGTCTGTGATGGCAGTGGTTGTCACCAAAATAGTCCCTTTTGTGGACTAGGTTCACTTCTCATTCTGGGGCTCTGGACTTCAGTTGCAATGGGAGCTCTACTGGTGAGCTTGGATGGCACCAGGGTGGCAGAACCACAAATGTGACAAGAGCTGAACAGGGGACATAAGATGGTGTGTCCCTAACAGTGATGCCCTTTATTAGCAAGAGCATACCTCAATCCAAAAAAGAAAAAGGGATTCCTTTTGGTCTGAGTATGATTTTCCCATACTTTTCCTCATTGTAACAGTAACTAGGGCTGCTCTTTAGAGTGATTAAGCATCCTTTGGAGTTATCATGCATGGGAAGAAAGACATTGTCATAAAAGGTGAAATGTAGGCCCCATATCACTGATCTTGATTATTATAAAAAATATAATCTAAAGTCTTCTGAATGATCTAGCTATACAATTATATTACCATTAAAAAAAGAGTTTTATATCTTCTTTACCAATATTTATGCCATGTTTTTAATTTTCTTCTCCTATTGTAATAGCTACATTCTTTTATGACACTCAACTAATAAGAGAGATAGTGACAATCCCTATCTAGTTTCTGATTTTACTGAAGTAGTTTTAGTGTATTATCATATAAAATAATATTAACCATTAGTATTTGTGAATTTTTATTTAAGGTTTTATATATGACAAATACAAGATTAATTTTATACGTGTTCAGTGAACCTAGGAAAAAATATATATGCTTTATTTGAAGAGTGTAGGCTCTATCAAGCATATTGATTGTACTGGTAAATTTCATCATGGCCTTCCTTATTGTATATTTACTAGATGTGTCCACTTATGAAGGATTACTATAAGAATTGAATAAGATGCCTAGATATAAAATAAATATATAGATCAATGGATAATTTAAAATGTAATGTAACAAAACAAGAAGAACACTTTATATTAAAAAATTTTACCAAAATACATAAAACAAGATGAAAAGCCCACCATGTTTTTGAGTGGGAAATTTAACGTCATTAAAAATTCTGTTTTCTCCAAACAAATGTATCAATTTAATGTTATTTCAATTAGATTTGGAGCAGATTTAAATTAATAAGATCTATTTGGGAAAACAACTCAGTCACTTATCTTGGGTATATTATTTCTCAATTGCAAATGGCAGATGAAACTTTTAAAATGCTTCTAAAGTTCACTTTATAAACAATACACTAGGAGGCCTCTGATGGAGATCACAGACATACATGTTTAGGACAAAAAGAGAAAACAAAAAACAACGAAAGTAATGTTATATACATGGATACATTGTAACTATAGACACCTACTGAACTGTACCCAAAATTACCCCTCACCCTAAGGCTGGGACATTGAATTTGGGCCAAACATGTGCACTTCAAATCCCTTATATGATTAATTTTTCTCCAGGTAACTCTTTGACCTCCTGGGTAAATATGTTTTGATTATGCTTGTCCCACAGTCATACTCCATGTCTGAATCCTGAACTAAATGTAGTTTAGCCTTAAAAAGGATCACCAGGTACAGTGACTTATTTGATAAATCGTTTATGACCCTTTTACTTGGTGAGTTAAAGCTGGCTTTAGGTAAGATGATCAACAGCAGTCAAGACCAGTTAACAATATGCTTCCACCCTATCCTTTCCAAGTCTAATAAAAAACACATGGTCTTGCTCAAGAAAACGCAGTACTGCATGAAGTATATGAAAATCACATTTTAGGGATGACAGGAAAAAAAGTGAGAACATAAGCACATTTTGAACAACTGAAAGTTAAAACAAGGAAGATATGAAAACAAATACCTTATAAGCAACATGATGGAATATTTCAGGAGTCTGGAAAAGGAGAAACAATGAGCCTGAAATAATTTTTGGAGTGTAGTTTAGAGGCCCATCAAAAAAAAGTGGTTAACAAAGCTTTTCCTTTCAACGAGAGGTCAGATTCCATTTCAAAACACGCACATTACTTGGGTAAAATTAAGATCATCAGTAACTAAAACTGAGCTTAAAGCTCTACGGAGAACAGCATAGTACTGATTTACCCAAAATGCGCATTTCTAAAAATTTGCATATAATTTACTTATGTGAGCTAAATAAAGAGGATAATGAGAGTAGACAGCCAAATTGGCAATTAGTCAGCCAGTGATACCTCAGAGTTTTGATAGAAGTCAGTGTTTAACGTCCATCAGCGTGGACACAGACACTGATTTTACAAACTATCCTTCTTGGAGTGGGGAGGAGCCAAGAAGTGTAGAGAGGGTATTCATGGCCTCTACACTCAAGCTTCCCATTTTGTCTCCGTTGGTGCATGAAAAAATTACAGACAGAGAAAAGGAAGGGAAGTCGATTTCTTTAAGCTTCTGAGCTCTTCAGCTTAAAGCAGAGGCAGGGGAAAGATGTGATCAAGTTTTGTTACTCCACATTTACATCTACTCAACGGCCCGCTAGAGAACTGAAAGCCATGCTTGCCTTCCTGACATCAAGAAGCTTAATGCAAGTTTCAAGCCTTGGTCACATAGTCAGTAGTCAGAGCAGAACAAAGAGAGATGCTCAGGTAAGACTTCCGACAAGAAAAGGCAGCTATAGCTTTTCCTCGAAATTAAAGAAATTAGGGATGATGTTTAGGAAGATAATTGCATTTTGCATTTAGATATGTTTGCTTCAAAAATTACTTCAAATACCGTCTCTTATTTTATACCTCGTATGGAGCAATTGGGTACTTTAAATATTGATTAGCATTTTTACAGTGTAGTGCTTTCTTAGAATACATTATCTCATCATTGATAACCAAGAAGCTGGATGGAAAGCCACTGCTACCAAGAGCACCACATACTGACGACTCAGAGACAGCAAGCACGTGGCCCACAGCACGGGGTTCCAGAGTACAGCTTCCACTTCTAGCCAACCCTCAAAAGAGTGCTCTACATATTAGTGAATTTCAACTCAAAATTCTTATTTCTGGCTTCTCTTGAAAAAAATCTGAAGACAGCAACACTAAGCCTGCATTCATCCTTGGTGACAACGGACTAATGCTGATTAGTGGCTGCCTCTTTAGCGAGGGCTTGTTCCTCTGTCCTCACCATTCAGCATGGCCTCATCTTCAGTCCATTTCACCCCATCTGGCCCTGTATGAATTTTAATTTGCAAAATGAAACCCTGACATATCTAATGTAATATATGTCACCCTAGATTATATGACAGGTTCTACCTCTATGGAATCTGTCTCTGAGTGAATATTAAGTCATTCATTCATCAACAAGTATCTGTTGAATGAATACGGCACATTGCCTTTTATTCACCTATGGAAACAACTAGTGTGCTTCCTCTGTGATTCACAAGATGAAGTGATTACACTGTAAACTTCTAAAAAACAGAAAACAAAAAGTCTCACCTGAACTCTCATAGCAATTATAGTACAAACCACATTAGTTATGTAGCTCTTCATCATAAACTCTCATGGTTTTTTTCTTCTTTCATGTATATTTATCTTGTCTCTCCAATAAAACTGTAGCTGATCAAAGGTCAGGATGTTTGTCTTTCATGTCTTTAAGATCCCCCATGGTGTTTCATACACAGTAATGATGCATTAGTCTGCACTCGTTTATTTAAAATGATATATGAAGCAGAAACTTCCCAGTATCCTTCAACAGTGATGATGTTGCAATGTCAGAGACTATCCTTCTCTGCCCTTTCTTCCTTTATAGGAATAATCCAAGGCTGAATCACACAAAGCGATGCCAATTAATTTCTCTAGATGTGTTTTCTATTGGCTTCTTTCCCTCAAATCACAAGCAAGGCTCCTTTGAAGCGGGCCCTGCCAGAGATGTGATAATGATCAGGCTGTGATTACAATGACTATGCAGCCCTGGAACCCAGCACTGGTTACTGGCACTTACATGTTCACACCAGGCCCTGCCAAACCACATGTGCTCCTGTCCAAGGAGCTTCCTCTCAACACTGGACAGGCTGGCAGGCTGCTCATGCAAGGAGATGAATCAAAAGCCCCGAAGGCAAATAATGAACTCCCTCTTCTTGGCATAGGCTGTAGGCCAAGATGGGTCCAAATTGATTCCACAAACATAGATAATTATCTAAAGTGAATGCCCCCCAACTCTTCCCATTATAAAAGGAGCCATTAGTAGATCAAGGTAGACTAAGTTGAAATGGAAATTTTACTGCTGGTTTAATGGGTTTAGGCAATATATGACCACGGTACCATAAATATGACGTAATGAGGTGGGCAAGTGGGTATAAGAAATCTGGCCTTTTTCCTGATGCTTTAGCTATTTTCGCCTCATCTGTGCTAGTACAGCATGTGGCCTAGAGCGAGTGCTGAATAACTGTTGTTGGATGAACTGTTACATCATTACAAATCGTTAACAAGACTTAAATGGAATCCAAATCCTCATACTAGAAAAAAGAATGGTCACCTTTAGAGAAGATAAATGGTTGATGGTGAAAAAATTGTAACTACATTCATACATAATTTAGAACAAGATGATTTTAAAATCAAAATATCATCATTCTATCATAAGTAAATACAAGGAAGAAGATTATACTCGACATTCTCCCTTACTGCATAGATCTATTATGATAATTGAGTTTCTCATGGGATGTTAGCAATGATGTTTTAACATGGTTTAATCATATAAGATTGTCACATAAAGTGATAATAATTTCAGTAGGTTAGGAATTAATAGTCTAAAGGAGGAAATGTCTATGTGGACCTGGTTCTCATCATTTCTTTTTCCTTGCATGACCCACCAGTGGAAATTCTTTTATGGTTCTATAAGGTGGCTCATGGGCATAAAAGAAACAGGAAGAAAGGATCACACCTCACATGCAATTGTGTCCACTGGGTTATAAGGATTGCTAATCAGTATTAATTAATAGTAGGAATACCATTCTTTCACTTCCTACAAAACTGATTCTTAATCTCAGCTCAAATTCTTCCTCCTTACAGGAGTCTTCTTTCACCACTCTTTATAAATACTACTCTCTACTCAACTCATTCTTGCTCTTAGTTTACCCTATTTTATTATCTCCATAGCACTTACATTTTCAATTAGCTTTCTGTACTTTTTGTTTACTTGTTTATTGTCTCTCCCTTCATCTGCTACAAGTTCCAAGTCAGCAGGAACATTTTCTGTCATATTCACCACATAGTAGGTGCTCAACAAATAATTGCTAAAAAATAAATGAACAAATGAACATTTTATATTTTCAAATTGTCAATGCCACCATATCAAAATTTAAAAATATTTTCTTTATTTCCAAGTATATATACCTCAAATATCTTTGAGCATCTGCCCATCCCTGATTCCATCTCTGAGCATTGCCCCATTTCTTAGCTTCACCCCATCCCAAACTAGGGATAGTGTGGGAGATGAGGACATGGGAGGTTCAGGGATAGGTGTAAGTCTAAAGAAAGGGCTACAGAGTTGTCTCTCACATTTTTTTTCTATTTGGTAACAAAAAAGCAGAAGTTTGATTTTTTTTTTGTAGACTACAGAAAACTATTGATGACCTCAGCTAAAATACTACGTTCTTTGGACTCCCTTGGGATAGCCAGGCAGAAGTCTTTGTGTGTTTCTTCCAGGAATGCCCTTTGCAGTAGCTTGACTCAGCTGGGAGAGGAGCACTTTTACCCTTTCCACCTTCCTCCTTCTTCTTTCTACAGAGAAGATAGATGCAATGGCTAAAACTCAAATCGGTAATGTCAAGGATAGAAGCCACGTAAAGATAATGGAAATGAGATACAGGATCTGGCCCACTGACGGCATCGTGGGGCCATCACACTAGCCCTAGATTGCTACCTCTGAAATTTTTTTGAGAGAGAAAAATGAATTGTTGCTGCCACCATTATTTAGTTTTTTTCCTATCCTATTCAGCCAAATCTATCCTTATCTACACATCATTGAAAGGACTACAACTAAATAATCGAAATTACCAATTGAGTCCAAACTGCCATGTTAAAATGGCTGTATCTTAATACCATACACTTTTTACAAAGATTTTAACATGCTTATCTCATTTGTCATCTTAATCCTTAAAATATACCTCTTAAATTAGTTAAAGCAGGTATGGTCATACTCACCTAACAGATGAGAAAATAAGACTAAGGAGGTTTAAGTTACTTATCCAAGGTTTCCAGCTGGTAAATTAGAGCGCAAATCATCTGAATTTTAGCCAAGAGCTTTTCCAGTAGAGTATGCTGCCAATTATTGAAATACAAGTCAAAGCTTCAAGAATTCCTACATATGCTTTTTAATGAGATCCATGATCTAATTATTTCCTCCTTGAGAATGAAGCAGTTAAAACTTCAAACTTCCATAAGGGAGATGACACCAAAGCTTCTGTTGTCATCAAATGATTTCTTTAAAATATCTTTATAAATTCTGAAAACTTCTCCATAGTGAAAGTATATGCAAAATAGATATTACAGCCAAAGAACAAATTCTTTCTATTTTAGTTTTTGGGTAGTATGTAAAGGTATTCAATCCAACAATATGGGCCAAATAACTCAGATGGTAGATATGAGAATGTATATTAAGACAAGGTCAGGGTTCTAGCTGGATTCTACCAATACTTAGTACTACAACCAAATTTTGATACGCCATCACTAGCTATGGAAGCTTTTGAAGATTTATTGAAAAGCTGTCAAATAGATTGCCATACAATTGATCACATATATTTAGGGCAACCAGATTGCATGATATTTGATTTATCAATTTGAATCACCTAATAAATCAAGTTGCCTTAATATTATAAAATCCATTTATTAAAGAAGGGTTTTTTCATATAAAAGGAAGAAGTTTGCCACAGGTAAGCTATAGCTATTACATGAAATGAATGTCTCCTTATGTTGTTGTGTTAACGTGTTTACTATTGCATGGATTAGTACACTTAGAATACTGAGTTGGGGGATGACTTTTTTTTTTTCCTGAGGAAGATTCACCCTGAGCTAACATCTGCTGCCAATCTTCCTCTTTTTGCTGAGGAAGAGTCACCCTGAGCTAACATCTGTGCCACTCTTCCTCTATTTTGTATGTGGGTTACTGTCACAGCATGGCCGCTGACGAGTGGTGTGGGTCCACGTCTGGGAACCAAACCCGGACTGCCAAAGCAGAGCGTGCTGAGCTTAACCACTAGGCCAACGGGCCAGCCCTGGGGGATGATTTTTTAAAAACCTGTGTAGAACTAGTTTTTGAAGATAAACTTATGTCCCTATGCTTTAGGTGGGTGACCTCACAGAGGAAAATTACACTTTTCTGATTAACTCCTGAGAGATTTTGAACATCTTAGTCACTAACTTATTCTTGTGACTGTGAATTTTGAGACAGAGTCATTATTTATTCTGGAGATAAGATAAATGGCAAGCAGAGATGATAGTCAATATCACACCAACACTAATTTTTTACATCAAAGACTAATTTTGTTTTTTTCTAAAATAAGTTCAGATCCCTCTCTATAATCTTTTAGAGTATCATTATTTTAAGATTTCAGCCCATTTTGGAAACATTAACCTAGTTAAGAAAAGGAGCATTTCATAGAGCCTATCTAGTCTGATCAATACTAAGACTGTAAATATCAAATGATTTCTTGGACACAGCTCTTTCAGTTTATTTCCAGACTGAGGCACACTGCCTGAGTTTAGATAAACTTTAGTTATGCTCTGGGAAGACGAATATCCTAAGATCCGGCTTCTCCTACTTACAGTCCCTGTGCCTGATATCTACCCTTCTTATTATAATGACACATTGAACGTTTCTGGGCTTTCTGGATTCTGTCCTACATCAGTGTCCTCATTCTTCTTTGAGTGGTTTTGGTATTGTTTCATTTGGCTTTTCAAGGAACCATATAATAGTGCACAACTGAAAAACTAACTTCTTTGTGCTTATATATATATTTGGATAACCTAGACATTTGAGTAATACTTACTCAATGGATTTCAAGATATAAGATTTGCTCTTACGTTTGGAAAGAACTTCCAAAGACTCTCAGCTAAGCCTTGCTTATCCTGATCTCATTCCCACCTACTATACACTCATTCTTTAAATCTAGTATTTTTCCATGTTTATATCACATTCTCAAAGATGACTGATGTTTAAAATAGCAAGTATAGATTGCATTTATATAGTTAAATTTGCTTCCAGTGGAAAAAGAAAACTGAAGTTTTGGTAGAAAAATATTTATCATCACCATCTTTATCCTTAATTCACATTTTTTTACACAACCAGTTTTTCAGAAACTACTTATATCAGTCAAGCCATTTAGACTGCAAGTAAGAGAAAATCCAATTTGAAATAGCGCCAATGATAAGGTGATTTATTATCTCACAAGACAAGAAGTCCAGAAGTGCAGTAGCTCCACAGTTGGTCTACCCAGCAAACCAATCTCATCATCAAGGACACAAGTGCTTCACATCATTTTACTGCCATCTTCAGCCGTTGGCCTTTATTCCCAGCATGACAGCTACATAAAGCAACAGTCCAAAGGTCTGAAAGGAGAAAGCCCATTCCTTAGGTCTTTTTTTTTTCCTGGCAAGAAAAATCTTCTCCCAGGCATCCCAGCAGACTATCCCTCATCACTTCACACATCCATTTCTAAACAAATCACTAGGAAGGTAGTAGAATTGGCATGTTTTACCTGGAATCAAGACTCGTGCCCTGATGCTTCCAAGGAGCCCAGACTTCCTTGAAGCACAGAGCCACCTAAATACCTGAAATAGTCAGTTATCTAGAAAAATCAGGGATGATGACTCTTGGATAGGTGACCAACAACCTTCAGACACCACTGTTCCAGGTATGAAATGATTTACCCTTACGATTTACCCCTCCATATCCCTACTTCTTTGTCTTTAATTTATTCTTTAATTTATCTTTCTCTAATAAACATGTCAGGGCTCAGCTAGACATGCATATTTGCAAATTGACTGGCTTTTCAATGATAAGGTCTTAAATATAAGCCTCAAGAAGTTCATTAGATTTATTATTTGGAGATGTTTAGAATTCCTTATGTTAAAAGATAAACTGAGGTGTATTAAAAATTTTCAGAGTTTATTTGAGCAAAAATCAATTTGAATAGGGGCAGCAGCAAACCAGCAGTGGTTAGAAGTGCTCCACCACCAGGAGCTCAGGGAAAGACTTTTATACAGAAGAGGTGGAAGCAAAGCAAGGAAATTATTTGATTGGCTATAGCTTAAGCAGTTGCCTTATTTGGGAAATCTAGCCAGCTGTTTGTGATTGGTTGTCCTTCAGTTTTTTTTTTGTTGTTGTTGTTTTTGTGAGGAAGATCAGCCCTGAGCTAATATCCATGCTAATCCTCCTCTGTTTGCTGAGGAAGACCGGCTCTGAGCTAACATCTATTGCCAATCCTCCTCGTTTTTTTCCCCCAAAGCCCCAGTAGATAGTTGTATGTCATAGTTGCACATCCTTCTAGTTGCTGTATGTGGGATGCGGCCTCAGCGTGGCCGGACAAGCAGTGTGTCAGTGCGCGCCCGGGATCCGAACCCGGGCCCCCAGTAGCAGAGCGCGCGCACTTAACCGCTAAGCCACAGGGCCGGCCCTGTCCTTCAGTTTTGATTTCTTAACCGTGAGGCATTTCAGGCTTAGGTTTTGGTTAGCTTATATAGGTTACTAAGGCGTTAAAGCCATCTCAGTCTAATGGCCTCTTTGTTTAATTAATTTAATACGTGTTAAATTATTCAGTAAACAATAGAATTAAAATGTAATAAAGAATTCAAGAATGATTCTTTAATTCATATAGACGAAATATTTCTCCTTTAAAGGCTTTGAGCCTTAAAATAGCCACTACATTTTTCTGAGATACATCGTGTTGTATCTCAGAATCACATTAAATACATGTGATTCAATTCGGAAAAAAAACTATGACAAATTATCACACAAGCCTTGAGAGATCCTATGAAAGATGTTCTAGGGCTATTAGTAACTTCTTCCTAAAGATATAATGACATGCCACATGCAGGACATTTCATGCACAGTGCAGTCAGATTTCCATCCTTAAGTGGGCTTTGAAAATTGCCTGATTTTCATTGGGGAAAAAAAGGATAAAATTTACTCAAGAAATTTGTTATGAGGTCAAATAAAATTATATTTCTCTTGATAGGTATGTGGTTGTATATATGTGTGTGTATATATATTTATATATACATAAAACATATATAAATATACGTATGAGTATACATTTATATACATGCACATGCACATATATACACACATATGTATAAATATATATACTTATAGAGATATACATACACATATATACACATAAACCCACACTGTATTCACAAATATACACATTCATTGCAACCTACAAGTGTAAATTATAATGTATAAGTTTAGTTATATCGTACATGCATAAAAATTATACATTTATATTTGATTATGATGGTACAGATGATGATTATCTTTGTAAGGATGTTGTTGAAAATACAAAGCATGAATAATATTCATTATGTTAACCACATTTTAAAAATATCCCTTCATTGGAGACCATGAGCAGATTGCTCAGTGTTCTTTGCTGCATCTGATTTGGCCTTGGGGGAGTTACTCCATTGTTAATTCCTACAAGTAGATTTATCATCGGAATCCTACAACCGAGGGAGAAAAACAGTCAGTTGTCTGAGGCATGCTGATTTGCCCCAGAGTGAAAGTAGAGACAGAGAAGTCTTTGGGCCCCTTAAGAAGAGATAGAAGTTCTTTTTGTTTGTTATAGAATTTAAAAACACTTATTTTTAGTTTATATTTGTGATACAGAATTTCGTCTAACATCACTGAGTAAATGACACATTCAGAAACTCTTCCAGAGGAAGAATAAATGGGAATAGATAAAAAGTCGTCCTGTGTGATTTTTAATAAATATTCTTCTAAAGTTTTGATTTTGTTTAGATTCTGTTCTGAATTTCATTGAGGGGGGGATGAAGGAGGTTATGGGTTAGTGGAAAACATTTGAATTCTGGGAGGATGGAGGGAAAAAAGTAAGCAAATCCATTTCTGCTTATATATTGAAGCCCTAGAAACAAGTAGGTGTGTTTGTAAGTAAGGAAGTTTTTTTAGAAACCAGATTTTATTTTTCTACAAAAACCTGTTGTGAATTATGATAAACTCCCAGTTTAGCCCAATGGACCACAGAAATCATGCCATTGTAAAAGCTGACCACTGATTTGTTCAATTCTTGGTATGGAAAATTCACAGTAAGCTTTACTGCTTGGTGGGAATCCTCCCAGCATGGTGGACTGATGCTCTGATCTATCCTAGCAGCAGCTAAAAGAGCAGGAATTGCCCTGTTTTTCAAAGATGGCTGCTCCTTGGATGGTGGTAGACAGTATAGTTACACCTTACATAACACTGTATCAGTCAACAGTGGACCGCATATATGACAGTGGTCCCATAAGGTTATAATGGAGCTGAAAAATTCCTGTCACCTAGTGGCGTTGCAGCCATAGCAATGTCGTATAGCTGAAGAAGCAAGACAAAAGGAACCTGCAGGAGAAAAAAAAGAAGATCCTTCAAGAAAATTCACAGTGAAGAGTTTAGCAGAAGCTTTTGCAGACCTCAACAAGCTCCTTAAAAAGTTTGAAAACATGGAACCCAGTACAGAAAGGTTTTCATTAATAGAGAGGAATGTTATGGTGCATTATCTGCTTGCAAGCAAATCTATGATGAAAAGAAGAAACAAACCAAGTAAACCAACATGGACATATTTCTGAAAAGAGTGACACCTCCTCAAGTAGAGCCTCAGGCAGGTCCTTCAGAAGGTATTCCAGAAGAAGGCATTGTTATCACAGGACAGTTATGGCAGCTCCATGCATGTTATTGCCCCTGAAGACCTTCCAGTGGGACAAGATGTGGAGGTGGAAGACGGTGATATTGATGATCTTGACCCTGTGAGGGCATAGGAAAAGGTGTGTGTCTGTGTCTTAGGTTTTAACAAAGAAGTTTAAAAAGTAAAAAACAATTAACAATTTTAAAAATAGATAAAAGCTTATAGAATAAGGATATAAAGAAGGAAAATATTTTTGCACAGCTATACAATGTGGTTGTGTTTTAAGTTCAGTGTTATTACAAAAGAGTTAAAAAGTTTAAAACAATTAAAAAGTTTATAAAGTAAAAAAGATACAGTAAGCTAAGGTTAATTTATTATTGAAGAAAGAAAAATTTTTTTATAAATTTAGTGTAGCCTAAGTGTACAATGTTTATAAAGTCTATAGTAGTATATACAGTGACGTCCTAGGCCTTCACATTCACTCACCACTCACTCACCGACTCACCCAGAGCAACTTACAGCCCTGCAAGCTCCATTCATGGTAAGTGCCCTCTACAGGTGTACATTTTTCACCTTTTACACCATATTTTTACTTAACCTTTTCTATGTTTAGATATGTTTAGATACACAAATACCTATCATTGTGTTACAATTGCCTACAGTATTCAATATAGTAACATGCTGTACAGATTTGTAGCCTAGGGGCAATAGGCTATATCACATAGCCTAGGTGTGTAGTAGGCTGTACCATCTAGGGTTGTGTAAGTGCACTCTGTGACGTTCGCACAACGACAAAATCGCCTAACGATGCATTTCTCAGAATGTCTAATGTCGTTAAGTAAGCAATGCATGACTGCGCAGTATCTGTTCCTGAAATGAATAGGAAGGATAACAACTATAGATGCAGGGAGCACAACCAGAGAGCCATCCAGCTGGGTTGCCCAGTTGCAGTGTGGGCCACTCCGATATTAGGGGTCCATTTCTTTGCAACCAGCCATTGATTAAGTCGTTCAATATTTCCTGAATGTCATACACAGAATAAACAGAATGCTAGACTCTATGGAAACAATAGCAACCAAAAAGACACATGGTCTTTTCCATCCAGGCACTTACAAACTGAGGTGGGATATAAGGATGGGCAAACATTCAAATAATCACACATGAATATGAAATTGCAGCTGGCATAAATGCTAAGAGACAGGCATGGTCCTTTGAATAACAGAAAAGGGGACTTTTAATCTTGTAAGCTATAGATTTCCCTGATAAATGACTCCTCCTAAAGAGTATATTAGAGGTAAAAATCCAAGAGGGGAGTGTACTAAGCCAGAAGAAAGGCCTGGGAGAAGGCCAGTGGAGGAGATGAGAGAAAGAGAGACTGGCATGAGGTGATACATAAGAGGTAATTTGAGCACCAGACCTGATAGAACCTTTACAGGCTATGTTAAACATTTCAGTCTTTAGCCTGAGAACATTTGCGTGTGTGTGTAAATATCAGAGTACAGGAAAAAAAAAAAAAAAGACTAGAAGGGGGCCAGAGTTCGGAATCTATTGTGGTAACCAAGGTGAGTGGTGATGATAGTTTGGTCTAGGAAAGTGGTTCTCAAACTTTAGTGTGCATTGGAATTACCTGGAGGGCTTATTAAAACACAGATTGCTGGGCTCTAACCCCAGAGCTTCTGACTCAGTAGGTCTGGAATGAGGCACAAAAATTTGCATTTCTAACTAGCTCCCAGGTGAGCTGCCAGTCTGAGGACCACACTTTGAAAATTCCTATAAACCTCAATTTACAAGACTGGTCTAGGGCAAGAAAAGTGGACAGATTATGACAATATTCTTATTTTCAATGCAAAAAACGTCTCAGGAGTGAAACAAAAAATTCCCTTGAATAGTTAATTTGTATTTTGAAATTCTGAGGAATAATGAAGTCTAATATAACCCAACATTTTATGATTTCTGACTGAAAAATGATCTTGTGATAAGTTTTTCACAATAAGATTATCGTGATTAACTGTACCTTCTCTTTCTAGTAAATATTTTTATTCACAGAAAAATATGTTACTTGAGTTGATTTGGAAATTTACCAAATTGGCCATAAAATACATTTTAAAAAACTAAACATGTTTGAGTAAGACCTATGTAGTCTGTGTTCTACAGTAGTGCTAATAAGACTATCTATGGTAAAGGACCCATTTTATTTTTTATTTCTAATCTGCTGGGGAATAATACATGGCCCATACGCACATGACCATTGAGCAGTGAGTACTACATGGACTCACCACGCAAGTTCAGCAACACCTAAACTGGTCCAGTCTCTGTTCAATGAGACAAATCCACTGACCACATGCTTGCACGTTGTTGTGGTGTTAACTTTCTATGACAGTTTCTAAACGCATCCTTTTAATTTCTGTAATTACCTTGTTGTGCACAGGTGGCTCACCATTCACGGCCTGGCACTGTTTCACAGGCCACAGACTGAGTACCTCTACCTTACAGGAAATATAAAAATATAATTTTTTCTTGAAAATTACTCGTCAGAAGAGATCTTCAAAATGGGCAAATTTCTGCTGAATTTCATAAGTCAGCTTCATCATTATTTCATTCTTCACAAACCAAAATGGTAGCACAAAATTAGATATATGATCCATAATCTCAGTTTTACTTCATATTTTACTTGGCAGAACTTCTAAATGAAGAAAGGCCACAGGATTTTAATAATTAATTTTTTAAGAGTGACTTTGTTTTATCCCAGAAGTCTTATAACCTTTAAAATTTTGAATAAAATTTGGTCTACTCTAGGGTTTAGTTTTAGGCAATGTTGCTATGGATCTCTTGATTCTTCTTTCCTAATTATTTTGTTCCATGTGTTTACTATTTGTGTTGCTCAAAAAATGCTTGAAAATAGCTATCTTGTAAAGGATGAACTTTGTGATATTTTTTGGCGTTTAAAGTGTTGATTAAAGAACAAAACAAACACACTTAGCGTCTGTCTAAGCAGGCTGGAAA
Source organism: Ceratotherium simum simum (assembly GCF_057802395.1). Taxonomy (NCBI): domain Eukaryota; kingdom Metazoa; phylum Chordata; class Mammalia; order Perissodactyla; family Rhinocerotidae; genus Ceratotherium; species Ceratotherium simum. The sequence goes on along the minus strand of NC_141900.1, from coordinate 50,804,470 downwards.
ATTCACAGGGACATACTTTTTAGTGTTTTACTCTCTAACTCATTAGCTGTCTGAAATGTCTCATCATCATATCAAGAGTAAGGCCCCAGAAGTTTGTTAAACAAATTAAAATATTTTCATTTTTCTGCATTCTTAGTAACATACCATTCATTTTTAGAGCAAAATTCTTGGCTATCTTGGCATTAAGTAAGAGGAAAACAACATTTCCACTTTTCACAAGCTACAGTGGTACTGGTACCAATACTGCATTCTATTTTAATGTAATTTGCTAAGTGGAGAGAATTGTTTAGGCCTGGAATAAATCACTCACTCAGTTTTAGAGATTCATAAGATTTGGACTGCATTTTAGATTAAGCAGCAATTAACTCTCTGGTGTGATGGAAAGATATCCTACTGGTGAAATATGCAAGTTCTAGGTTCTGCTTCAGAGAAGATGAAGTAAATGTACTTTTTCTATTTCTCCCACTATTTATAACTAAAGACCCTAGACTTTATACATAAAATAAACATTAAAACACTTGGAAAGAAGAAAAGAAGGCAGATTGGCTAGCTACCTTGGGACTTATGGAATGATACGGTTGTGAGTTCCCTGCATTTTCTTCCAGCCTTATATATCTTGGACTTGCAGTTAAAGATGCTAGCAACCTGGAAACACTAACAGGCACAGAAAAAAGAAACAGAGAAAACAAAAACACCTTTTAGACAAGAACTACTAACTCTAGCCAAATGCCACTGAAAAAACTATGGCCCAACCCACACCCACACCAATAAAGGCTGAGTGAGTTGCTTAGACTTCCACCCATGCCAGGATATAATAAGCTGTCCAACCTCCCACCACTGGAATTGTGTCAGAGAAGGCCAAGTAGAGAGACAGGACTTACACTACCACCCAGCAGTAAAGAGGCCATCTCTCCCCTCTGTAATATCAGTGGAGGCTACATAAGGAGCTGTAACTCCTACACCTCCCAGCCAGGGAGGCGGGAGCAAAGGCCTAGTGAGGAGCCAGAAATCCCTCTCTGACTCAGGAGTCACATGGAATGTTCCCTCCTCAGGTGTCAATGGAGGGTCCATGAAAAACTTGGACTTCTACCCCCATTTGGTAATAACAAGGTGCCATACCACCTCTTTTCCTATTGCAGTGGGGTCACAGAAAACCAGTTAAATAATAGAAGTTTTAAATAAGATACAGAAGCTTTTAACATAATACTCAAAATGGTCAGGTGTCAATAGAAAGTCATTCATCATACCAAGAACCAGAAAGATCTCAAACTGAACGAAAAAAAATAACAATCAATAGACAGCAACACTGAAATGACAGAGATATTGGAATTTTCTGACAAAGATTATAAAAAGGCCATCATAAAAATGATTGAATAGGCAATTACAAATACATTTAAAATGAAAGAAAACATAGACAGTCTCAGAAAGAAATAGAAAAATCTCAGCCAAGAAACAGAAGATATAGAGAAGAACCAAATGGAAATTTTAGATCTAAAAAACTACAGTAACTGAGATTTTAAAAACTCAATGAATGGGTTCAACAGCAGAATGGAGGGGACAGACTGGAAGATGGGACAAAAGAAATTACGCAGTTGGAAACAAAAGAAATTACGCAGTTGGAAACAACAGAGAAAAAATAGACTTAAAAAAATTAACAGAGACCTGTGAGGCCATAACAAAATATCTAACATTCATGCCATTGGAGTCCTTGAACTAAAGGAGAAAGAGAACTGAAAAAGTAATTGAGTAATATCAAATCAAATAATCAAAGCTGAAAAGTTCCCAAATTTGGCAAAAGGCATAAACCTACAGATTGAAGCTGAGTGAACTGAAAACAGGATAAAACCCTAAAACTCCATGCGAAGACACATCATAGTCAGACCCTGGGAGACTAAAGAACAAAGAAAAATTTTTAAGGAAACAAAAGAGAAGTAACACATTATATACAGAGAAAAAATATTTGAATGACAACAAATTTCTTATCAGAAACCATAGAGGCCAGAAGGAAACAACACTATAGTTTTCAACTGCTGAAAGAAAAGAAATATCAACCTCGAATCCAATATTCAATGAAAATATAATTCAGGAATGAAGGGGAAATCGGCTACTCTGAAATGAAGGAAAGCTAAGAGAACTTGTTGTTGGCAATCATAACCTAAAAGAATGGCTAAAGGAAGTCCTTTAAAGAGAGAGAGAGGAAAAAAAAACAATAAAAAAGAATCTCAGAATATCAGAAAGGAAAATAGTACAAAGCAAGCAAAAATATAGGTAAAATACTAAATTATGTTTGATGGTTGAAGAAAAAAACATAGCACTGTTTTATGTGGTTCTATATGTATATAGAGGAAATCTTTTAAGACAATTATGTTATAAATGGGTAAGTGTAAAAGGATGTAAAGAGAAGTAAGATTTCTAAACTTCATTCAAAATGGTAAAATTACACCACCATTAGACTGTGACAAGTTTTATACGTATCATGTAATACCTAGAGCAACCATAAAAAAAAATATATACAATGAAGTAAACTAAAACACATGGTAGACAAATCAAAATGTAATTCTAGAAAATGTTCAAGTAACCCACAGGAAGACAGGAAAAGTAAACAAAAAAAAATAAGAGAAAAGAGAAAACAAAAAATAAGATAGCTGACTTAAACTCTAACATATTAAAATTACATTAAACATAAATGGCCTTAATACGTTATTTAGAAGACAAAGCTATCAAAATAGATTTTAAAAAATGACTCAATATGCGCTCTACAAGAAACTCACTTCAAATAAAATGACATAGGCATATTGAACAAAAAAGTTGGAAAAAGATACATTACGAAATATTAATCAAAAGAAAGCAGTAGTAGCTATAGTAACATCAGATAAAATAGACTTTAGTGCAAATAACATTACCAGAGACAGAGAAGGACATTGTATAATGACAAAAGGGTCAATCCACCAAAGAAGATATAGCAAACATAAATATACTTATACACCAAACAACCAAGATGCAAAATACATGAAACAAAACCTGATAGAACTAAAAGAATAAATATCCAAATCCACCATTATATTGGAGACTTCAACAACTCTATCTCAACAACTGATGAACAATTAAATAGAAAATCAGCATGGGTATAAAATAACTAAACAACACCATCAAAAAAAAGAATCTAATATATATCTTTAGAATATTCTGCCTAAAAGAAACAGAACACTCATTTTTTTTAAAGCACCCATGGAACATATACCATGAGAGATCATATCCTGGATCATAAAAAAACTTCAACAAATTTGAAAGAATTCAAACAATGGAAAGCGTGTTCTCTGACCACAAACTATAAATCAACAACAGAAAGAAAACAGAAAAATCCCCAGATACTTGGAAACTGAAAAATACAGTTATAAATAATTCGTTGGTCAAAGAGGAAGACTCAAGAAAAAACTTTTAAAAGTATATTTAACTGAACAAAAATAAAAACATACCATAACAAAATTTTGGGGTCATAGATAAAGCAGGGCTGAGATAGAAATTTATAGCACTTAGATAAGAAAATAGGAAATGTTTCACATCAATAATCCAAGCTTCCATTTCAAGAACCTAGAAAAAGAAGAGCAAAGTTAATGCAAAGCAAGCATAAGAAAGGAAATAATAAAGATAAGAGCAGAAAACAATAGAATTGAAAACAGACAAGTAGAGAAAATCAGTGAAACAAAAAGCTGTGTCTCTAACAGATCAATAAAGTTGATGAAACTCCAGCAAGACTCTAAAGATGAAAACAGAGATAATTCAAATTACTAACATCAGGAATAAAACAGAATCGGCAAACATCAAAAAGTTAACAAATGAGTACTACGAGCAACATCACATAGCTAAATTTGACAACTTAAAAGAAATTGATCAATTCCTTGAAAAATACAAAACAACTACCATTCATCCAATATGAAATAAATAATTTGAATAGACCTATAACAACTAAGTGAATTGAATTCATAATTTTTTTTTTTTTTGGTGAGGAAGATCGGCCCTGAGCTAACGTCTGCCAATCCTCCTCTTTTTGTTGAGTAAGACTGGCCCGAGGGTAATATCCATGCCCATCTTCCTCCACTTTATATGGGACACTGCCACAGCATGGCTTGACAAGTGGTGCATCGGTGCACTCCCAGGATCCAAACCGGCGAACCCCGGGGTGCCTCAGCGAAGGTGCGCACTTAACCGCTTGCGCAACTGGGCCGGCCCCTTGAATTCATAATTTTAAAGGTCCCCCAATAAAGCAATCTTCAGGCCGAATAGTTTCTTTGGAGAATTCTACCAAACTTTCAAAGAAAAATTAACTTCTATTATACATAATCTCTTTTTTTTTTTTTTTGTGAGGAAGATCAGCCCTGAGCTAACATCCATGCCAATCCTCCTCCTTTTGCTGAGGAAGACCGGCCCTGAGCTAACATCTATTGCCAATCCTCCTCCTTTGTTTTTTCCCTTTTTCTCCCCAAAGCCCCAGTAGATAGTTGTATGTCATAGTTGCACATCCTGCTAGTTGCTGTATGTGGGATGCCACCTCAGCATGGCCGGACAAGCAGTGCATAGGTGCATGCCCAGGATCCGAACCCAGGCTGCCAGTAGTGGAGCGTGTGCACTTAACTGCTAAGCCACGGGGCTGGCCTGACACAATCTCTTGGAGAAAACAAAGGAGAACACTTCATAATTCATTTTGTGAAACTGGTATTACCCGGATACCAAAACCAGACAAAGACAGTACCAAATAATGCAAAACGAAAACTTCAGACCAATATCCCTCATGAATATAGATGCAAAAATCTTAAATAAAATACTAACAAATAGAATTCAGCAATACATAAAGCGAATTATATACCATGACCACGTGACTTTTAAGACTCGTTTCATATTTAAAAGTCAATTAGGGGCCAGTCCGGTGGCACAAGCGGTTAAGTGCGCACGCTCCACTGTGGCAGCCCAGGGTTCACCGGTTCGGATCCCGGGCGTGCACCAACACACTGCTTGGCAAGCCATGCTGTGGTGGCGTCACATATAAAGTGGAGGAAGATGGGTATGGATGTTAGCCCAGGGCCAGTCTTCCTCAGCAAAAAGAGGAGGATTGGCAGATGTTAGCTCAGGGCCAATCTTCCTCACAAAGAATAAAAAATAGAAAATAATTTAAAAAATTTAAAAAAAAGTCAATTAATATTATCTACTATATTAACAAGCTAAAGACAAAAATTACATGTTCACATGAATCTATGAAGAAACAGAGTTTGAAAAAAATTGACACCCCCTCATAATAAAAAAAAAGACTCTCAGAAAAATAAGAATTGAAGAGAACTCCCTCAACTTGATAAATAGCATCTACAAAAAACCTACAGCTAAAATTATACTCACGGATGAAAGACTAAATACTTTCTCTATAAGATCGGGAATAAGACAAGGATATCTGCTCTCACTACTCTTATTCAACATAGTGCTGAAAGTTCTAGCCAGTGTGATAAGGCAAGAAAAGGAAATAAAGGCATACAAATTGGAAAGAAAGGGCTAAAACTGTGTCACATGCAGATGACATGACTATCTACATAGAAACTCCCAAGGAATACGCAAAAAACAAAAACAAATAAAAGCTCCTAGAACTATAAAGTTCACAAAATCACAAAATACAAAGTAAACATAGAAAAAGTCAATTGCATCTATACACTTGCAATGAACACATGGAAACAGAATTTAAGCATTTGTCATTTATAATCATTTAATGAAATAGTTCAGTGTAATCCTATAAAAACATGTACAGGACTTCCATGCTGAAAACTACTGCAAAAAGCTAACGAAAGAAATCAAAGGTGACCTACTTAAATATACTCAACTTTCTCTTGACAAAGGTGCAAAAACAATTCAATGAAGGAAGGATAGTTTTTCCAAAAAGTGGTGCTAGAGCAATCAAACATCAATAGGACAGGCAAAAAATGAACTTTGACCTAAACCTTACACCTTATATAGAAATCAACTTAAAAGGGATCATAGACTTTAAAAGTAAAACTGAAAAATCATAAAATTTATAGAAAAAAACACTAATCTTTGGGATCTAGGGCTAGGCAAAAAGCTTTAAACTTGAAACCAAAAGCATGATTCATAAAAAAAAAAAATAAGAAATTCAACTTCATCAACATTAAAAACTTTTGCAGGGCTGGTCCTGTGGCCTAGTGGTTAAGTTTGGCACCCTCTGCTTCGGCAGCCTAGGCTTGCTTCCTGAATGCAGACCTACACCACTCGTCTGCAGTCATACTGTGGTAGCGACTCACATACAAAATAGGGGAAGACTGGTACAAATGTTAGCTCAGGGTGAATCTTTCTCAAGCAAAAAGGGGAAGATTGGCAACAGATGTTATCTCAGGGCGAATCTGCCTCACTAAAAACAAAACAAAACACAGCAACTTTTGCTTTGCATAAGATCCCATTAAGGGGATGAAAAAAAAATCTATAGGCTGAGAGATACTATTTCCAAACCACATGTTCAAGAAAAGGACTAGTATCTAGTCCTCAGAACATAACAGCAAAAAAATAAACAATCCAATTAGAAAATAGGCAAAAGACATAAACAGATATTTCACCAAAGTGGATATACAGATGGTAAGAAAGCACATTAAAAAGTTAACATTATTAGCCATCAGGGAAGTGCAAATTAAAGTCACAATGAGCATCACTATACATCTATCACAATGAATAAAATAAAAAAAATAGAGACAACATTAAGTACTGGTGAGGATACAGAGAAACTGCATACTCATATATTTCTGGTGGGAATATAAAATGGTAAAGACATTCTGGAAAACAATTTTAGTTTCTTTAAAAAAATAAACATACAACTACCATGTGACACAGCAGTTGCTCTTCTGGGCACTTATCCCAGAGAAATGAAGACTTATGGCCATATAAAAACCTATACACAAATGTTCATAGCAGCATTATTTATAATAGCCCCAAACTGGAAACAACCCACATTTCCTTCAGGGAGTGAAGGGTCAAACAAACTGTATGGAATACTACTCATCAATAACAAGGAATAAACTATTAATACATGCAACAACTTGGATAATTCTCCAGAGAATTATTATGAGTGAAAAAAAATCTTAGAAAGTTATATACTATACAATTTCATTTATATAACATTATTGAAATGACAAAATTATAGAAATAAAGAACAGATTAGTGGAATGAAGAGCAGTGACATCAAATGGTTAAAAAAAAAAAAAAAACTTCAATCAGGTGGCTCACCAGATTATTGACCAGACATTGGAGGAGAGAGGACAGTCAGAATGCCACCATAAAAGACAGAAAAAAGAGATTAAAAGAATCTGAATCCGGGAGCAAAATTGGGAGAGCATTCTCTATCAAGTGATATTTAAAGGAAGAAGTAACAGGACTTGAAGAGAAGTATATAAAGAAATCTATTTTCCTTTTTAATAACAGAAACTCTGGTTTACATTTTTTTTGACTTTATGTCTGTTATCCCTGTCCAAATCAAAAAAGAGGGAGGAATTATTTGCTCCAAAAAGCAGTAACTGTCACTATTTTTATAAAATCTCATTTTTATTTTAAATCCTCCTAAAAGCATTCAATATAGCCTACCGGTAAAGACTGGATTTCCAATCCTGATTTTGCCACCTAGCAGCTGTTGGATATATCAGGAAATTTATCTTCATAAAAGACACATTGAATTAGTGTCATCAACTCAAGTTTTCTATAAATATAAAAATAATTAATGTCATTTTTCTTTTCTTGGCATTGATGGAATGCTTAATCATGAAACTCTGTAAAGTATCCCATGGCTTTATTATCAATAAACAATATCCTTAGCCAATGAATGACTGTGTGAACAAATTCTTATTTTTTTAAAAAATTTTTCCATGTAGTTTTTAAGCAACTGTCAGACTAGTAAGTCTGTCTAGTAAGAACTGGACCTAACAGACATGCTTGAAATAGATTCACTTAAAGAGCTGTTAAACTAATGTGATTTGAAATACAAATTTTGGGGGGACAAAACTATTCATTATAAATGAACAGCAGTGGAAATCTAAAGTGGTCCACAGGAAGTCCAATAGCCTTAAGAGATCTCACCAAACATCATACCAGGGTGTCCCAAACACATGGGTTCTCCTTTAAGCCATATCCTAAAAATCTGTGAAATATAAAGTACAATTCACAATGTTCAGATCTTTCAAACCCGTTTGATGCAAAGAATCCCACATAAATCAAGTTATCTGAAGTTGTTTGAAAAATACATCAAGCTTTACTCTAGTGCTTGTAATTACTGCCTAATAAATCAAATAGTTTTGAAAATACGTTTGCTGTCCTCTAGATTTATTCATGTGTAGTAAACATAGGTAGATCTTTAGAATTCAAATACCTTTAATTAGAATACACAATTGTGTATTCTAAATGAATACTTTTGAGCTCTGAAAAATATGCCCAAATAACTGAATTGCCTATTTTTATCCACCAGCAGGATGCATCATTGCTCACACAAACATCATCAAAAGAAGTCAGTGATTCAAACTGAATTAGAGATGACAACTATGGTATTTGCTAGTAAATTCTGAAGTCTGTTTTTACTTCTTAGCAAATTGTTCAATCAAACCATATAAAAACATTTTTAGAAAAGGCAGTTTATATCACACAGAAAGGCCAGCAAATAGTCTTTGAGTACGTTTGAATATGTCACTATCCAAATCAAGTTGCCACTTGCTTAACATAATTGCGGGAAAATGATATTTCATTATTGTGTACAGAAGGGTAAATTATACTAAAGTCCCACATTTTGTATTGGTTTGCTATTAGAACGCCAAAACGTTCTGCTTTCAACGGAAACTTTAAAAAATCATACTCAAAATATTTGGACACCCACATAACTGTTAAGCAAACAAAAAAAAAAAACCTATAATCAGGAGGACTAATAGAAATTTCTGTTTAGTTCTGGGCTGCACAATTTACAAGAAAATTAGAGAATTCGAAGCAGGTTTAGAGCAGAGCCATAAGAATGATTAAAAGATTGAAAAATGAGACCTAATAACGATAAAATAAACATTTAGATAAAGGGAGACAAGACAAGTAAGGACTTAATGAACTTCATTTTGCTTGAGATAGATGAGCAGCTGTTTTTTGTTGCTTTCTACCCAGGTCTTCCATCACCCCACTGCGGCTAGGAACAAGAGCAGTAAGCCCTGTTCATTCTCTGGGTTTTCATAGAAAAAGGCAATAAAGTCATTTAAAAATGACAGATCTTTTAAATTCAAAGAATCTTGTAAATGCTATGGAATAAATAAACATTGTTGTGAGACTCCTATCATTTATCATCCAAAATTTTTCTTCTAAAGGGTTGTTTCCAGAGAGTATTGGACTTTAGTCCTTCTCTCTAGAGCCCCTACATAGACAGATGCGACATAATTGTAATAATTCGTTGAATGTTCGAGACTTCTTTGTTTTCTTACTTAATTGACATAAAACAGATTTAGAGCATTGTTATATCTTGAATATCTGTTCAAATGAAAATTCACTGTACCACAACATTTGTGATTTCCACTGCTGACCATAGGTCTAACATCATTTGTTCCTATTTCCAATAGACTATATTTTTCATCTTTCGTATAAATAGAAATTCTATGTTGCCATCTATAGTTTATAATCTTGACGTCTATCTTTGATTTCTGAAGACACTCTGATGTTGTCCTGCCTGAAGTGTTCTTATAGAGGAAGACTTAAATGAATGTTCAATTATTAAATTACATTACACATTTACTTAGAGCATATAAAAATATCTCTCCTACCTAAATTATTGTATTGAATCCCACCTTTTATGAACTATCTAGTACAGTTGTTCTCTAATTGACAACAATTTTCTGAAATTTCACATGTTTGAATATTAAATTTATTACCACTCTCTTTGCTTTTGCAAATTGGTGTTCGGCATGTCTTGTATTTGAAAACTTGGTTTGCCCAGAAGTCCAGAGAGTGGAGTTTGGGCCAGAGTTTAACTGCAAGTCTTAAAGCCACATTTTGTAAAACACACACACAAATTCCAAATTGTTTGCCAAATTTAACTGCTGTTAGCTTCCCACAATATTCTAAAAAAAAAATCAGACAAACAGGCGTCAGTATGATTAATTTTGATGATTACTTAATTTGCTTCCTATACACAGTGACCTCTAGAAGCTCTGAGTTCAGTTGAATATGCATAGAGTCACTTTAGTTAACTGAAGTGTTTGTAAATAAATGATATCTTTTCTCCATTAACATGTCTCCATCTTGACCTACAAGAGTGGATTGTATGGGTAATTGCAGATGACTAATTTGTCTTTTCTTTAACCCACTGCAAGAGAGTAAAAAAGTGCAGAGAAACACAGAAATATTTTAAAACATACACATATTCAGGCACTACTGCAAAAAGTGAATTTCTGCTGAATTCAAGCCAAGCTTTTCTATGAGTTTCTATCTATTTTTTGTTACGGAGTCTAAAGTCCAATAAATAATGACAACAAATAACATGTGAATTTTATTTACAGATTAAAAGATACTTTTATGTGTATTACCTCATTTTACTTTCATAAAAATCCTATAGCCTAGATATTATTTTTCTCATATTACAAATACGGAAATTGAGACTCAGGGAGGTAAAGCAAATTGTCCAAGTCTCACAGGTAGAAGATGGCTCGCTAGCTCTCCATCTCTGGATCCTGGTGGCCACCATAACTGAGAATGTGCACGTAAATGCACATGACACGAATCCACACACAAAACAGAGACATGCTGAGATCACTTGTTAAAGGTGACAGAGGGATTTCTCTAAATTACAGTTTGCTTGAGGATCACTTCTCTGGCTGATAATATTGTGCTGGCCAAAGGCTGCATTTGTGCATTTCAGAGCCAAGTGAAATAGCTTCTGCATATTTAATCAGAGAGTTCCGTCTATCAATTATATGAGCGGCCAGAAAAGTATCCTTGTTATCTGTCATTTCTTCAAAAAGTGAGATAATAGCATATAACTAATTAGAGAGTTCACTTTAAATTAGATCAGCTAGTAAAAAGTAACATTTTTCTACATCATCTCTGGGAAAAAACCCAGGAAATATGCATTTAATTTTTGCAGTATTCATAATTTTTAAAATAATTTATTCTTTATTTCTTTCATAATTTAAAATTTATTTAGGGCTTAGTTTTACCTAACACATAATGATATTAATTCCTTATTGAAATATATGTTCAATTCTGTGTTGCTTGGATAACATGAGCTGCTATAATAAATTCTGAAATGTCAATGGCTGTAGCAGAAGTTTATTTTCCAGTTGGACAACAGTCTCACCTGGGTGTTCCTGGCAGGCTGGTTTCCTTCACATGATGAATCAAAGACTCAGGCATCTCATGACTCTTTTGTCTCATGACTCTTCCATCGATTGGGAGAGATGGGAGAGATTCCATCTTATTTTCCTGTGCCTAAATTGGCAGAAAGAGAAGAAAGCTTAGAGAAAACACGCCCTTGACCACGATTCTGCTCATGTTCCATTGGTGAGACCTACTCCCACATCTAAGTAAATGTAAAGGGAGCTATAACGCAGAGCTCAGCAGCTACTTCCCAACTACAACTCTATGCTATGGCAGGGCAGTCATGAATTTTGGTGGCTACCTGGCATCTATATGCAACTATGAAAAGACATATACTGGGGCTGGCCCAGTGGCGCAAGTGGTTAAGTGCGCGTGCTCCGCTGCGGCAGCCTGGGGTTCACCGGTTCGGATCCTGGGCACGCACCGACGCACCTCTTGGCAAGCCATGCTGTGGCAGCGTCCCATATAAAGTGGAGAAATATGGGCATGGATGTTAGCCCAGGGCCAGTCTTCCTCAGCAAAAAGAGGAGGATTGGCAGATGTTAGCTCAGGGCTGATCTTCCTCACAAAAAAAAAAAAGACATATAATCTGCTTTTCTTTGTTCTGTCAGACATAATAATTTTTATCTCATTTTATGTTGTATATCTATAATCAGGAGGCTAGGTAAATACGCTACATTTGGTATGTGAATGCAATCTGAATTTCATTGTTTATCCCATGTGCAAAAATAAGAAAATCATTTTTTCTCCCTCAGAATTCATTTCATTTCTGTAAAATGAAATTATGGAGTTAAACATTTATCAAACCACCCTTGACCTTTGCTGAAAGCACTTTATAAAACAAAGATAAACTATATTATAATAGACTTCTGGATGTTTGTGCATTTCAAAGAATTTTATATCTAATATATATATTTTTTACTTTCTCCATGTGTTTGCATTACTATCTACCTAGCGGAGAAGAGTGCTAGGCCCAGAGTCACCTTTTTCATCTGTGATCTGAAGACAATAAAATGGTGTTCTTTCATTAAATAGGGATAATAAAACATACAACAAGGAGTTCATAACAACTAATATGATGTATTAAATGTCGTGGATTAATGTGTATTAATTCCATTAATATAAAAATGTATGTGAACCTCTTTTAAACTTTAAAGTTCCTTATGAATATTAAGATTTTATTTTCACCATTGTAGCTGTTACCATAGAAGATCCTAGAATTCATGTTACATGCTACATGTTATGTAACATAAATTGGAACCTCCATCTCTAAGGTGGTTTACACAAATGCTAACACTAGAAACTTCAATAGATTATATTTTGATGAACTTCATATAGAAATCTCCTAGGTTCTGACAAAAGACTTCTATTAGGATGATTCTACTGCAGACATGCTCTATGGAGTGGAATTGTCAAGTGTACTATCTCTGGAGAGTGAGGAGAGCAGGAAAGAATGGAAATGTTACTATGCAGAGAAGCTCCAGCAATCCTCCATGTGGCTAAGTAGCATATATGGTAGGAGAGTGAAGGACAAGATGAGATGGGTTTGCAGTTTTGCTACTAAATCTAGATCATACATTTATTATATGTGTGTTTGTATATATTTAAATATATTTTGCAGACTTTTAATCCATAACATGCTATTTCTCATTTGTGAAATCAAGTTTATGACCTTAACCTTACTTTAGCATGTTAGCTAAACGTTTTACATTTTTACTACAGTCTCTCCCGTACTCAAATAATTTTGAGTGCTCAAACAGCTAATTGTGTGGGGGATAAGGAAAGGAAGGGAAAAACTCTCAAGATAGCTATTAGCTTGTCCACCTGGCACAGACTCAGAGAACAAACCAACAGGTTTATTTGAATAAGAGGTTTATGTTATGCAGTCTGAGACCACCCACACAAAACATTTGTCTGACTGAACCCACGTGGTGTGCACTTGTATGTGAGCACTCAAAGGGGCACACTCAACACCATATACAGTGTGTAATTAGAGACAGGTACTGTATTTTCTTGCTTTTTTAACAGTATTGTGCTATGAATTGTTAATTCATTGAGATACAAACACTCAAGTTATTCAATAACCCTATTGCACAAATCTATTTTTAATTGGCCACTAAAAAGAAAGTGGAAACATTTTCAAATTCTTTATGTTTCTGAAGATGTATAGTTTAAAAATCTGTCAGACAATAATCTGTTTTACCTAGGAAATTGTATTGTCATTCAGAGGCCTAGAAGAATAACTGTGACTCCATAGATTGAAAGATGCATTCCAGATTTACAGTTGTCATCAGTCAAATCAATACTTTCTTTCAAATCTGATGCCTTATCTGATGCGATTACTGACAATCAAAAGTTAAAATGAAAACAATTGGTCTTCATAGCATAATTGAACACCAGTCTGCTTGAATATGGGGTTTCTGGGTTGCTTAAATATGTAATTTGCTATAGGTATCACTCTGTGTTACATAAGGATGAGAATTTCTGGTTTTAATGTTTTTGAAAAAACTAAAGTTTGTTTGTTGGTTTTCTTTTCCTAACCAGAAGACACTGTGATATAGTGGAAAGTCTTGAACTTGGATTCAGAAGTCATGAAAGTTCCATTTGTGTCATTTACTCTCCATATCCTTGGACAAGTTACTTCATCACACTAAGGCTTAACCGACTCGTGGAAATAATATTCTTTCCTCGTGGAGTTGTTGTAAAGATGATATACAACGTTTGTGATGTTTCATTTCTAGTAGTATGATATAGTGTTGTGGGTTACCCCAACGTGTGTCTAAGAGTACATTAGACTGATCTGGACATGTTTAGGAAATTGCCAGGGTGGACCCTCCAGAAGCAACAGGACTGGGCAACTCCAAGGAGAGTAATTGTTCTGATGGAAAAGTAGCCCAGAAAGATGAGCTTAACAGAAAGCCTTGGTTAGTGGTGATAAGAGGCGATTCTGAGTAAATATGATGCCTCTTTCTCGGATTCATCTGTTGCTCCCGCCCTGTGTCTCATCTGGGACACTTGGAAAGAAAAAAATCAGAAGAGCATCTTTACAAACATCTTAGCAAAGACATTGGAAGAGGAGCAGCACTTCTCTGATGGCCATCAAAGAAGCTTTTCCTCATTTAAAGCAGAAACCTCAGCAGCTTTCTCACCTCAAGGGCTCCAGTATCCCAATCATCATGGGGGCTGGAGGGGTCTGGTGGACATTGAGGCATCCAGAAGGTCCTGGGCCGGGATTGGGAAGCAGACCGGCTCAACAGCATGGGTTGGGCAATCTGCGGGAGGGGCAGTTCCCAGGAAAACCAGGGGACTCTATCCAGAGAGCTGAGGTTTTATGTCAGCAAGCAGGGGCAAGGACAAGTCGATCCCACTATTTATGTGATTGCGTCTATTACAATGTGCTGGTGATGCATGGGGAGAAATTTGAGACGTAAAAGCATATTGTCTGTCATTTGATTACCCAATTTTAAACTTCTTTTTAATTCATGTTTTGTACTCTCAAAGACTAAAAGTTTCTGTGAAATAGGATGTGAAAATTTTCAAATGGTATTGCCACACAGTTTTTCTTTTCTTCTCAAAAATAAAAAAGGATGTGAGAAATCTTGCCAAAGCACATGTTGGACATATCATGAGAACTTTGGTTTAAGAGCAAGAAATACCTATACATTTCATTCACTAAATCTGATACTAGGTCTAAGATGCTAAGTAATTATGACTTTAATTAAAAACAATTGAATGAACAGACCAAAAAAAATTATCCAAAGACTTTTGAAGCAAATTTGGAAAATGAGTTTTCAAATGTTTGTTTTCTGATTTCATTTTTCTCTTTTGGGACAGTGTGATATAAAGAAAAAATCATGAGCCCTTGGAATCCGACAATTCCCGATCCTTCCACTTAACTGGTTGTGACCCTTAGCAAAGCATTTAACCTCATAAAATAAAATGCTTCTGGACAAAATTCACTAATCTGAGTGCAGCACCCAGCCTAGTACCTGGCACACTCAGCAGGCAATGTTAATTCTTTTCCACCTTCCCAATTCTGTGCCCTTCTCTTCTTCCAAACATACATTTTCATTCCAAGTATCCACAGGCAGGATGGCAAAATGGTTAAGAAACCAGTGCATAGGTGTGTATCCTGTTTCCACAAGTTGTGTAAATCCTCAGGGCCTCAGCTTCCTTGTCTATAAAATGGGGCTTCTAGAACTTTCCACACAGATTTTTATGAAAATTAAATGGGTTAAGCCATGTGAAGTGCTTATAGGAGTGGCCACTAGAATGTAAGCTCCAGGAGAACTTTTTGGCTGTTCCTATATCCTCAGTACACAGAACACTACCTGGAACACAGTGGTTGCAAAATAAATATTTGTGATGAATGAATAAATGCAGTAACATTCTTGCTTCCTTTTGCCCGACCCAAACGATCCCTTTACAAACTGTGGGACATGTGTGGGTGTGCACAGGGCAGGGATTTAGAGACTGCATCCTAAATGGAAATAACGAAACTCCCCCATGACTTCCCCTAATCTGAATTGTATTTTCAAAGTCCCATTGTCACATCCCTCCAGAATAAATATGCCTGCCCCATCTTGGACAGGGTGCAGATCTGCATTAGATGCTTGAGCACTTATCTAAGTGCCAGGGTGCTTCTGTGCTGCCTTCTGTTTGGCGCAGAGACTGGAGGCTGTTTAAGAGCAGTTTAGCTCCTATAGACGTTGTGTCAGGTAGGCACTCAATAAATGATGCAGGGAGTGAACAGGCCATGGACAAACAGCTCATGACATAGTAATATGACATTTAATTAGGAAATATTGGGCATTTATAAATTTGGAATATTCTCAACTATATTGCCACATAGAAGTTTCAGTCATCAGGTTGCCAAGTATTCAACCAACACTTGGAAACTTTACATGGTTGCTAAGATGCTGGCTACTTGGCAACAACACTTTGCCCGATGGTGGACACTCTATTGCGGCTGAGTCTTGTGAAAAAACTCTAGTCCTAATGTTAGGATCATGTGTGGGAACGGCTCAGCTCACACACTTCTTCTTCCACAGCAGCCATCTTTCCCTGGTTCCTAGAGAACTCGCAGTAAAGTGCCCAGATGTGTTCAGACATGTCTGTCAAACTTCAGCACTTCCCAAAATGGCTATCATGGAATCTTAGTCCTATAAGATTCCTTGCCGAAGAAGGCACTTTTCCACAGTGCCTTGGGAATGAATATTTTTATGATGATGAGTTCTCTTTTACAGACAACTTCTCAACATTTTCTATCCCCTTAACAGTAACATTATAAATTCCAGAGTTAGATTAAGTGCTGTTAGAGTGTGACATGTCTTGATGATTTTCTCTGGTGATCTCTAACGTGTTAGCAGATACAGTTTACGCAATAGGAGGTTATGTATTCAGCAATCCAGTCTCAGTGTAATTATACTACTTTAAAAGCAAAATATAAATTCAACATAGTGTTATTATGCACCTTCTAACTTTGCCCCATGAAAATCTGTGAGACTCTCTATATGACCTGAGTTATATTATTTTTCCCATATACTTTTAAGTATAATCCCTTAATACTTAATTTGAAGCAAACTAAACTATATTACAATGGTCCTCCGAAATCCTCAACATGCTGTGCTTTGAGAAGGCTGACATGATGAGGATGGAATATGAAGGACATGTGATGTTTTGACTAAGCCAAACCAAAGGAAACCCACCCCTTTCAGCCTCATGGTGTCCTGCTTTGTTTTCTGCCCCCTTCCTTTGTGATGAGCCAGCAAAAAGTTTATTATGAGAATCACTGGAAGTGTTAGGCGACGTTTGCTGAACGAAAAAGCTAGGTCAGCAGCCAGGAGGATGTGCAAGCCCAACATTGTGTAGATACTTGGAGTTTTGCATTTAATGCTCCTCTCCCCCAAGCCAACCATGGGAAGACAATTACTTGAGGAAAAAACTCCCTGTTTGGGAATATTTACCCTTAGAAAATTGAATTAGCTGCCTCCATTGCTTTAATCTCTTCCACACTACAAATGCCTAATGAAGACTTCGCAGGACAATCATTTTCTCCTGAAAGCTGATCAAATAAAGGAGATTTTATAGTTCCTCATTTTAGCAATCAAAGAGATCTCTTACGATTCAAGGATGAGTCATGTTCTCCGTCCTGGAATAAATTTGTCCAATTGTTAGTAGATGCTTAAGAAGAGCAAATACAGCAAACTGTCTTACTTGTGGTTGTGTGTGTGCATGTGTGTTAAAATGCTTGAATCTAAACATTTTGGTACTTTTCAGGATCGCAAGCAAAATCGTCCTTAAATTGAGAATCAATGATATTGTGAGACTGATGGTCTTAAAAATAGCCTGAAACCTTTTGACATATCCCCCAAATAATATTAGAACTATAAATCTAAACTTTCAATTGATTTGTTAAGGACAAACGAATCAATTGTAAATGCTTAAGCTTACATGAACAGGAGCATTGCTTCCCAAAACTGAGATCCTTGGGAGTTATCTTCTAACTCTGGTTTGTCATACTCCACCAAAGGGTCTACTGAAAGTTTCACTGCTGCACATGCACGTGCGTGCACGCACACACACACACACACACACACTCAAGTCAGGTGGGAAATAACCCAGGAATAATGGATGAGGTGAGAACTAGATCCAACCCTATTATTATACATGTTCACATCACTTTTGTTTAAAAGATCTTATGATAACCCCTCCAACATTTTTGCAGTCATCAATCCAGGTGCAGACAGTATGCTAATGATATACTGAGGACGCCACGGCTCAGCCCCGCCTTGTGGACTGGAGCACGAAAGCAGTGGTTCTTCAGTTCTCCTGGGTAACAGACCAGCACTCAGAATCTCACCAAAGCTCTGGACATTCTCACTTGAAAATGTATAAACACATATTCACAAATTTTGAATACAATTCCTTTGGTCTGGACTACAGTTTAAGAACCCCTGAACAAATGTCTAAAGAAGTCCTTTGCCCTGAGAAGTCCTACAAAGAGCCATCTAGACTAATAGTCTCCAATGTATTGATATGGGAGCCAACTAGTCTTATGCTCATAAGATGGCATTAATGAATATACTTGGCAGGCGTGATAAGCATAGTTGCATAAAATATACATATGTACTAGGTAAAATGTATTGACAGCCATCTACATTACAGCATATATTTTACCCTCAGTTGTGAAGTTCTTTATCAATTTTTCATGGTTCAGAATCTCATGCTTTCCTTCTAAATAATGGAAATATATATTTTTAAATATCAATTTTACTTCTTAATGACTCAGCACTTTATCTGAAAAAACATTGGTCCACTGATTCACTATTATTTACTAAGATAATAAAACTTATATCCATAGTAGCATAGAGCTCAGGAACTCACAAAACATATGGACCATTTTTTAAAATTTGAAGTAATAATACTATGAGATATCATTTATGTAGTTTTTAAGGAAATATGGCCAAAGAGTTTTTACTTTAAAAGAGAACTGCAATATATGAAAAACATGAAATCTGGAAAAAGGAAAATATTGACACAAATATACTGCCACACATACCCAGTTCTACGTTACCTGGCTGGTGGCTAGCATTCACACATCTGAAATACGTGCAGAACTCTACCACTGTGCCAGGGAGGCTCAAGTTTCGTAGCCAAAACGTTAACTGGTAAAGTGCTGCTTGGAGCAGACAAGGTGTGAGGGCACTCGTGGACAAACATGTTATGATATCATAATGTGACATTTAGTCAGGAAATATTGGGCATTTATATATTTGGAATATTCTCAACTGCATTTCCATACAGCAGTATCAATCAACAGGTAGTCAACCAACACCTAGAAATTTTACATGATTCCTAAGATGCTGGCTACTTGGCAACACCACCTTGCCTGATGATGGATGCTCTACTGGGGCTAAGTCTTGTGAAACAATTCTAATCCCAATATTAGGATTATGCATGGGAATGACTCAGGTCACCCCCTTCTCTTTCCACAGCAGCCATCTTTCCCTTGTTCCTGGAGAACTCGCAGTAAAGTGCCCAGATGTGTTCAGACATGTCTGTCACTCATCAGCACTTCCCAAAATGTGTATCATGGAATCTCAGTCCTATAAGATTCCCTGCTGAAGAAGGCAGGGGAGAGGCAATTTCTCCTTGGATAAATAATATTAGGAAACATAGCATAAAATGCTCCCTCATATGTGAAGTTTTATAATACAAATTAGCAAATTAAAGGTCTGTTATTTTGAGTCTTCACAAAATTATCTTATTACCTAAACTTTTATTTGCTTATTAGCCCAAAAACCTATTAACATCCTGGGGACTAATTTTTGCAACACTTTGGAAAATCCTTCACCATACCCTAGAGTTAATTCACATGTTTTTTGCTCCCACTCCTAGACTCCCACTCAACCAGAATGGGAGCTCAATTCTCCTTACCCTCTCCCTTATCTGAAGTTTCTTCTGCAGAAACCATTCTTTCCTTCCCTTCTCCAGAGTCAATCTCAGATACAACCTAACCATTGACTTTCTGTTGGAAACTTTCACTGCAGATGACTGTCTTATTCAGAAGTTTAGAAATGGGGTGGTAATTGAAGGTACCAGGTTAATGAAATGTTTTCTGCTTCACTGTTTCGTGGTTGCAATGATTCCTCTTTATAATAGGTTACAGCAAAATACATTGTGCATTTTAATATAATTTACCTGCCAATTGAAGCAATATTGTTAGTTTCCCTTAACTTTTATTTGATCTAAATTTGAAAGAACAGAAATTAATAGGCAATTTTTTCATTATATGCTTTTACCAAGCTTGTGACTACATCTTTGTATCCTTTTCTGACACAACTAGCCTTAACAAGGCCTACGTATTCATTGTGATAAAGGACCACTGAGTTATCATGATTTACATTGTCTCTTCAACCTGTCAAGGAACAACATTATTCATTCTCTCATGAGCTCTATAATAGTTATCAGTATTTACCTGAAAAATAACAACTTTTATCTTATATTTAATTGCTTGGGCTCTGCAGTCCAATTTCTTGCTGTGAGTCAATGCTCTAACATTTACTCTGTGACTTTTGCTAAGCTAATCTTTTTTGTCCTTGGTTTTCTAATGTGAAAAATGGTAATAATACTTACACAAATGCCCACAGGGCCACTGAGTGGATTAAAGGAGATAATAAATGCAAAGTTCTTGGAATATTACCCAGAGTATGGCAAGTGCTTAATAAATACTAGCTGTTGTTATTATGGTGAAAGTGGTATAGATAGTGTAAAATCACAAACTTCAATGTTCACCTGCAAATCCTTTCTCTCTCTGCCTTACTAGAACCTGAATTGCCAGAAGTAGCAAGAAATTGACTCAGAAATAGAGAAAGCAGAGAGTTTGTTTGAGCAATAACAATAGTAGGCAGAGATAACACATTCACAAAAGTCATTTGAATTGGCTGTGATACCAGATTTCAAAAAATGCTAATACACATGTATTGAGAGGCAGGGAATTACTAGTTCCTTTGAAGACCTGAGTAACTTATCTATCATCTCAATATCAGTAAGCATGCTTCTGCAAATAACAGGGGGAAAAAACTCACTAGGGAACTTTATTCTCTCATATCTCCTTGCTGTCTTTGATAAAATGTCACCTTCTCACTTAAGCCTTCCCTAATGACTTTTTGTACATCTGTAATACCCCTCCCACCTCTTAGCATACCTTATCCCCTTATGGATTTAATTTTTTCATTACACTCATCACTTTTGTTATAGACTGAATGTTTATGTCCCCCTAAAATGCATATTTTGAAGCCAAACCCCTGATATGATGGTATTGGGAGGTGGGTCTTTGAGGGGTAATTAGGATTAGAGGAGGTCAGGAGAGTGAATCCCTCATGAATGGTATTAGTATCCTTATGAGAGAGCTTGCTTCCTCTCTCTGCCCTCAGACATGTAAAGATACAAAGAGAACTCGGCAGTCTGCCACTTGAAAGATTGGTTCTGATTCTGGTTCTCACCAGAATCCAGCCATGCTGGCATCCTGTACTTGAACTTCCAGCTTCCAGAATCATAAGAAATAAATTTCTATTGTTTATAAGCCACCCAGTCTATGGCATTTTTGCTATGGCAGCCCGAGCTGACTAAGACAAACTTCTTACACACTATATATTAAACAGAATATAATTCATTCTGTTTAACGTCTGGCTTGCCCTACTTGAATGTTAGCTTCATTGCATACAAAGTTTTCATATTTTTTCGAAGCTATATCCTTAGCACTTGGAACAATTCTTAGTGCATAGTAGGCCCTCATGAATATTTAATGTATGAATGAACAAAAAGTCCAGAAGTGGGACAGATACAGTCTTGATTAAGTTGTGGCTAAAGAATATTATCGAGATTCAGATCCCTTCCATCTCTCAACTCTGCCGTCTTCAGTGCTGGCTTCATCCTAAAGTAAAAACTTCTTGTCCTTGGTTTTCTAGTATGAAAAATGGTAATAATGCTAACAAAACTGGTCCCATAGGACTACTAAGCGAGTTAAAGGAGATAATAAATACCCCCTTTCAAAAGCAAGAAAACAATCACAGAAGGCTGTCAACAGATTTCTCCTCATACTTCCCTGAACAGAATTTGATCACTTTAATTAGTGTTAAGGAGAAAGCAATTTCTTTAAACATTAGAGAAATCAGGACTTCCCCCTAAAAAGGGGGAAAGGATCATGTTCCTCAAAGGGTAAATACTTGAACCAATTTGGTGTTCCATTGGCAAAGACGAAAGCCTGGATGGGTAGATAGAGAATGAAAAAATAAGTGTGTCTGCTATATCATCAGATCTCTGCACTACTGAAGTGAGCTGTAGTAAGACTAAAAGCTTTTAAAACAATTTCAAATAATATTGTCCTTAAATATAAACAAAAAGAAAGGGGAAGCAGACCCACT
This sequence comes from Ceratotherium simum simum, assembly GCF_057802395.1. Lineage (NCBI taxonomy): Eukaryota > Metazoa > Chordata > Mammalia > Perissodactyla > Rhinocerotidae > Ceratotherium > Ceratotherium simum. The sequence continues at coordinate 50,782,172 of NC_141900.1, read as the reverse complement.
TTCAGATAGAGTGAGTTGGATTAGTTCACATGTGAGCTGATTTAGGGAACATCAGTCGACAACTAAAAGCAATCAAGGTGAGTTTTTATTTGCATCCTACTCCTCAGATGCTAAGTTTGCTTTCAGAAAGAATTTGAGTGGCAATGACCTAAATAAATCCATCTGTGAACTAATCTCTTCCAAGGATGTCCACTTACATTTCAAAATGTGTTTGATATGTTCATGTCACAAAGATTAGTTGCCTTTTTATTTAACATAAACCATTCCATTTTTGTTGGCTCTTCAAGTGGCCAAGACAAAAAATGCAAAATGAGTATTTTTATGGATGTGAGAAGTGATGTGTTGAAATATTTTATTGTTATATATTCAGTTTTGTAATATTCTAGCTTTTATTTTTTTTTGAGTTGGATAGCAGATGTGAAAAGAATGAGGTTTATAAAAATGTCTTCTAGAAAATAAAATAGCACAATTGACTATTTGTTCAAATAGGCAAGTAAAAAGTTGAATTTAGATTTTAAATGCCTGACTTTTGTATTTAAAGAAATGAATCATTTTAAATAATACAGCTTACTTGTAAACTTTCAGTATCTAGTAATGATTATTTACTTTCTTAACCTCCATCTGTTGTTTGATTTTTACATATTTTACCTCACTATTAACATCTACAAAAGAAGAAAACTAGTTGCCAAAAAGTGATATAAGTGAAATTAGATCATTTTGCTAAAACTTAATACTTATGATTCAACTACCATATTGGCTAGGATGAAATTGATGAATGACTCTAAATTTAACATCTCAACTTCAGGTAATTGAGAGTTATGTCAAACTTCTCTCTTAAGGAAACAGTGAGTGCTCTCCCAGACAAGTATAGCCTGTATATGCACCTGACCAGAGTCTACGAGTAATAGGTATTGCATAGGAACTTATATCCTAATATTTTATTTGGGATACCTTAATATTAATTACTTTTGATGCATTTAATTACCAAACTGCAATTAGGCCTTCCCTGATGACTCTATTTATAAGTACTTCAACACTCCTCCACTGTCCCCCAAATGCCATCTTCCTTGTCTATTTGCCTTTTTCCATAGCACCTATCACCTTATGCAAAACATAATTTACTAATTTATTAGAAGTTCAAGCTGAAATTAGATGGGTGATTTATCTCTGTTAGCTACAAAAACAGCACAAGCAAAAAAATAATTAAGTGGCAGAGAAAAATATATTTGCAACATATTAAATTGGTCAATTTTTTGCAACACAAAGCCAACAACATTATGTTTTAGGTTGTCAGTATTGTGATTTATGTAACTGGCTCAGCAAACAAATCAGATAGTAACAAATTGCTACATTGTACACGATGTGTCCTGAGGATTTCCTGCTTGAAACACAGAGTACTTCTATTCATTGACCTACATATTGAGGAAATAAAAAAGATAAAGGAAAATAAATAATCAAAATATGCAGAAGGCCAAGATTTGAGGACCTGCTTGGGCAATGGACATGTGACAGTCATATTTTCACAGATGTGCTGCTGATATCACCACCCCCAGAACAGAGGACTCCGACCCACAGTCAAGTAAAAAGCTGTCTCTGTGTGGGAAGCTGTCAAACAGCCTCTCAAAAAGGGCAGGCCTCTTTTGTAGATATAATAACAATCACTAGTTCCCTTTAAGTTCATGTTCGATGTAATAAATGAAAGATAAAAGTCATGAGCATTCTACCCATGCTACAGGATAAATTGCTCTATTAAACAAGGAGACGTCACAGTCAGAAGCCTGAGTCAGGAGAGAATGTAAAATCCTATTTCTCACAAAGGAAAGTTATTGCAGCAAGGAATGTACAAATCATGAGAATCTTAACTAAGAATCTACTTATCTTTTGACTGGGAGCTCAAAGAAAAGTGGAAGATCCGTCACCATTGCACAGGTAAGTGAAATTCACTGAGTGCATCAAATGCAGGGACATCCTTAACACCTTAAGGCATGAACTTCACCGGTAGTGCCAGGATTAAGGTGTCATATTCAACATAATCTGAAAGCATGTAATGCATTCACACTTACACTTTTGGCTATATATTTCTATAAATGTAATAGAATCGTCTAGTTCTGTCTTGTATTTAGTCTTTTATATAAGAAACCATCTAACTTGTATCCATTTCTTCAAGTATTTTTTTACAAGTATTCTACAAATAGAATGGCAGTTAATTTTATCTGAGCAAATATTGTTCTTATGCCTATAGCAAAACATGCTAAAGTTGTAACATGTTTCCTGGGATATTAATTTCCAACTTTATAGAGAAACTCTCTATAACAAAGAAGAAAAAAACAAAAAGAGGAAGTAATTTAAACCAGGTCTGCGTTCTGTGTGGTATTTAGACGGTATTTTACTTTTGTTCTAAAATACCTTTACTTTGTCTCTAGGTAACTTCATTTTAGCCTTGAATACAAAGTGTCCATATGTCTGGAGAGCCAACAGTCAAGTAAATTTACCATGACCTGGTCAAACTGCCTTCAGTTATGTCAAATGAAATAGAAGTGTCTAATGACAATCAGATGGATAGGAATTGTTTCTTTCAGCCCACCATGCAGGGTTTATAGAAGTTTGGTGCTCAAAATCATGAATTCATACCAATTTTTGAAATATAAGCATGTAATCCCACCCCTGGAAAATATCATTTCTTAAAAGTATCACTGGCAACAGTAAATAAAATGGAGGAGAATCAGACATATTTAGGATGATTAAAACAAACAAAAATGATATCATTTGTGGGGAATTGTGAAATAATCTCTTAATATTAAATAGCCCTCTGGGTGAAAATTCAGTGACAGTCTTTGAAACTAATATTGCAACAACAGAGGATACTAAGATCTCAGTCTTGGTACATATCAGTATCCCACTGGAGATATTCAAGAATGTGCTAGATGACCACTCAGCAGATATTTTATAAACTGATTCAAGTATATTTAATGGCTGGATATCAAGAATAAACAACCTTTAAAGTTTCTATCTCTTGAGAGATTATGCTGTCATGATTATTCAAATTATTTATCAATAATCTCTAATAATTACCACTTAAATTTGAAGGTACTATTTTCTTCCAGACAAATCTGTGAAATAAAACAGCAAAATACAGGCAACTGAGCACATAATGTCCCAGCCCATGAAAAATAAACATGTAAGTCTTTATTTCTTTGATGATTGTTTCAGTTCTCTTAACCTAGCTTCTGTTTCTGAATTTCCTCTATGATTTTTTTGGTCACAGAGTCAGTTGGTGACTCATCTCCTCATTCTTCAAAAAAAAAAAAGTGGTTTGTGTTGCATATCACAATTTTTTTTTCCTGCTTTTTTATATACCTTTTAATTTTAAACATAACGAGCTTTCTCTCAATTAAAAAAAATTTTTTTAACCCATTCAAGGAATACCAGGTCTATTGTTTCCCAAAAGCTCTACCTTATAACCTTTGCACATTTTGACATGATTCACTTAAGAGATTCTGAACATTTGTCCCGGGGTCCTTTTATAATATGATATTTCAAAGACTCATAGAACATTAGAACTAGAAAGTAGAATTTAGCACAAATACCACATGAAGAACTCAATGCTTAGAAAATTTAAATGGCTTAGTTAAGCCAACATCTAGCAAATGAAGAACTAAAACTCAAGCTTCTTTACCCCCATTCTAATATTCTTTCCAAGACACAATTTTGCCCACCATGATATAATACCAATTGAACTTTTCAGAAGTAAGTATTTGAATAAAGTTTTCCCTAGATCTGCAAACTATAATTACGTATTAAATACCAAATACAGAGTTGTTAATATTGTGAACAAAAAATTGGATATCTTGTATGTGTAAATACTTGCAATGGAGTTTAAGAGCTGGATGATCTATAATAATATAATAAAATACTGTTTGAACCACTATAAAGTAGGTACCTAACATTTCAAGATAACCATTGAAGCAATGTCATAAGGCAATGCCTAATTGATTTATACAGATGATGACTCTTAATGTTCAGAAGATAAAGAAAGCTCATAGTATACAGTGATCAGAACAAATTCCATGGAGAAGTAGGTCTTGAAGGATGCATAGGATTTTAAAAATTTTTTATTGTTGCTAAATATAACACAAAGACAGAAAAATGTAGGCCGGTCCCGTGGCTTAGCAGTTAAGCACGCGCGCTCCGCTACTGGCGGCCCAGGTTCAGATCCCGGGCGTGCACCGACACACCGCTTGTCCGGCCATGCTGCGGCCGCGTCCCACATACAGCAACTAGAAGGATGTGCAACTATGACATACAACTATCTACTGGGGCTTTGGGGAAAAAAAGGAGGAGGATTGGCAGTAGATGTTAGCTCAGAGCCAGTCTTCCTCAGCGAAAAAAGGAAAATTAGCATGGATGTTAGCTCAGGGCTGATCTTCCTCACACACAAGAAAAAAGACAGAAAAATGTATAAGGCAAAAAATTAAAAAGGAAATATTCATGTAACCATCATCCTACCTGCCTCAGAATCAACCTCTATGCTCATTCCTTCACACCTACCTTAGAGATAACTTCTCTATCAAATATAATGGCAATCATAGCCTTGCTCTGCTTTATAGTTTTGCTATTTGAGTATGCATCCCTAAACAATATGATTTAGTTTTGCCTATTTTTGAATTTTATAAATTGGAAACTGGCAGCATGCATTCTTCTGTATCTGACTTCTTTTGCTCAATGTTGTGGTTTTAATATTCACCCATGAGATCCAGAGAACTTCTTCATTTACTTTCAGTGCTATATTCCATTGTATGAGTATATCATTTATTAATTCATTCTTTCTTTGAGGTGCTTTTGAGTTGTTTCCAGATTTAAGGCTATAAGGAACAATGCTACTTGGAACATTTTTGTGTTTGAATCCTTGCCCATGTACTCACACTTAAGTATTTAATTGCTGGGTCATCATTTATGTACATATTTAACCTTATAAGATAATGCCAATTTTTTACCAAGTGGCTGTAATAATGTTCTTTCTTACCTGCTGGGTAAGTTTTTCCACGGTTCCACACATCCTTATTGATGCTCGGTATTGTCAGACTTTTTAATTTTAAACAATCTTGTGAGTATGTTGTGGTTTCTCATTGTGGTTTTCATTTGTATCTCCCTGATTGCTAGTAAAGATAAGTACTTTTTCATATGTTTTTAGGTCATTCAGATTCTCTCTTTTGTGAAATGGCTGTTCAAATATTTTGTCTATATTTGTTTGAGTTGCCTGTCTTTTTGTGTGTGTATGAGGAAGATTGGCCATGAGCTAACATCTACTGCCAATCCTCCTCTTTTTGCTGAAGATTAGCCCTGAGCTAACATCTGTGTCTGTCTTCCTCTATATTGTATATGGGACGCCTGCCACAGTATGGCCTGCTGAGCAGTGCATATGTCCCTGCCCGGGATCCAAACCCATGAACCCCGGGCCACCAAAGGGAAATGTGTGAACTTAACCACTATACCACTGGGCCAGCCCCTGCTTGTCTTTTTTTTCTTATTTATTTGTGGGAGTTCTTTATATAGAGTGAAAATAAGACGTTTTTGGATATATGTATTGCAGATACATTTTCAGGGTCTATGGATTGCTTTTCACCCTCTTAATGGGGTCTTTTGATGAAGAGATGGTCTTAATTTTAATATAGTCTCATTTATCAATCTTTCCCATTCTAGTTAGTGTAGTTGGTGTTTTTTGGAAACAGAATTTTTATAGGCTGAAATGAGGGCATTCCAGCCTGGGAGAATGGCATAGACAAAATGTTTTGGAACTAGGAAAGCTCAAGTTACGCTTGCATAGAAGAGCAGCAGAAGAAAAATCTGGGACTGGTCCTAAAGTCCTCAAAGGTCAAGTTAAAATGTCTGGACTTTATCTCTTAGGCTTCTGCCTACAGGAGTGCCAGGGAAAAGTGCTGAGTTGGGAAGATGTGTGTTCAGAGAGATGCTTTCAAGAGATAAACCCTATGGTACTAGATTCTTCATTAGAAGGAAGAGACATTTGGGACAGGGAAATCAGCTCATAGGGTTGAAAAAAGGCGGAAAACACAGAGGCAGGTCTAATGGAACTCTCAAGGCTTATCACCTAAAGCAACTGGAATTTACATGTTTAGGTTGTTTACACTTTAGGGCATAATTGTTTGATATATAACTATGAGGTCTAGAAAGCTTGGGCTCTGATACATGGGTAATATTTAGTGTAGGTAGACATGAGGGAGGAAAGAAAGAAAAACATGAGCAAACACACAAAGACATAAACAAATGAGATAACTTATGAGCAAAGAAGACAGATTGCATGAAGTCCAAGGGAAAAATAAGATTAGATTGCTATAGTGAGGCCAGAAAATGGAGAGAATCCAGGGTTTTAATAAGATAGATAAACCTATACTGTGGTAACAAAGGATCCTGAAATTCCAGTGGCTTAACATGACAAAGGTTTATTCATTACTCACATAAAATATGCTGCAGGTGCAGGAGACAGACACTTCAGGGCAACTCTCCTCTATGCAATGACTCAGAGATCTAGTCTGCTTTGATCTGGTGGCTCTATCATCCCAACAAGAGGACTCTTCAACAATTCTCATACCAGAGAGTATTGGAGGGTCTTATCCTGACAATTAAAGGCCATGTCTCAAAAGTGACACAATCAATTGATCTTGCTAACTACAAAGGGACAGCAAGCGTAATCCTCTGATGTGCACAAAGAGGAGAATCGTGGGTGAAAACTAGAGGAGAATTTAGATTTCACATGACAGACCCAAAGGAGCCATCTGGAACTTAGAGGGAAGAGGATGACATCATGTGCAGCTACCATTCCACCGAGAGCCTGTTAAATGCCAGGGATGATCTTCTATATTCTCTTATTTAATTTTTATCATAATCCTATGACTGAAATTTTATGTCTTAACAAATAAAAAAGATGAGGATCAGAGAAGGTAAGAAATGTACCCGAGATCACACAGCTAGCAAATGGAAGAACTGGGATTTCATCTCTCTTCCCAGTTCTAAGGCTGTGTTCTTTCCACAAAAGTATTGTTATTGCCAAGGACAAAAAGGTGGTCTGGGGAGAAGCATATAGGAAAGCCTAAAGGATATTTCAGGGAAGGCTGTGGAAGTTCTCTGAATATGATGTAATAAAATCTATAGTAAAGTTATGGAGTGGGGACAGAGAATGTGCAAATATATGACTCTTTAGGGAAAACAATTTTTAGAAAATATTTAGTATCTTAATGAACAGGGCAGGAAATGGTGATGAAGAAAGAGTGATGACATAAAGATTATTTCTATTTTCTAACCAATCTTCTTGGGATAGTAATGGCACGATATAAAGAGAAAAGGAGCCTGAAAAGAAGTACATGTTTGTAGGAAAAATCATAAATTTGGTTTCAGATATTTGAAGGGAGTGAAACATTTAAGTTTAAATATCTAAGGATATGGATCTGGATTTTTGGAGACAAATATTGAACATATTAATTTGAGCTTTCCTTTATAACAATTTATTTATATAAATCAATTACCCTTTCAACAAAGACAATGATTTATAAAAATCACTATAATTACATGCGTATTAAGTAGTTCTCACTTTTATCAAAATATTCCTCACGTGTAAAAATATCTTCCTAAGATCCTGCAATGAATTTTATCAATCCCCATCTGAAAGCTTCTATGACTCCCATTGTCTACAGAAAAAAATTCAAACTTCTTAACATGGCATTTAGCCTTCTAAAATCTAGCCATCCTACCTTGCCTTTGCTCACCCCACTGCCCTCTAAACACCTTCCTAGCTGGTCAAACTGCCTTCCTCTCAGGTTGAATGTGCCATGGAATATATGAATGAGTCATCTGAGATTCTTCATTTTTCCCATAACGGTAAAACAAATTTAGTTACAGTACTAGTCATTTAAGTATTTTGATTTTACCTTAAAGGTTATAAACTATTAGCAGTAAGATATAAATAGCATATGAAAATTCATTATCAGACCAATCTAAACTCACTTTGTATGAATACACAGTTTTTGGGTAATAATGACTGTTCCTGACTCATTCAGATGGAAGATTTGTACTATATAGTACGTGAACAGGTATTGCCCTCCACTCCCCTGGATCAAGGGCAAAGAGAGTCAATTATTTTATTATCAGTCAAAACTGTTAATTCAGCTCAGAACATGCTGATCAGAAGTCTTTAGTCAATGGGAAGATCTTCTGTGATCTGGGAAATCTATGTACTATCTTACTGCAAGACCCTATGTTTCTTTCATCTGTGCTTATCTTAAAAAGCAATTTTTGTATTTCTTGTAGGCATATGTGTGAACCCTTTGGAATTGGTGTATACAGTGACAGGAGTTTTGTACATTCACTTCTTTGCTGTTGAGTGATAGAAAAATTTCCCTCTTCGCCTGAGAACACAATCAATTCTAAAACTGATAGCCAATTTGAAAGCTAAGTGAACAGTTCTTTTTCCTTTGTTAATTTTTCCAAAATGTTAATCACTCAGTACTAATGAGTGATCTGTTGAGACTCGTCTCCTTCCTTCAGGCAATAATATTTGCTACTGGGGTTGTATTTATGTGTTTTCCAAGGTTAGTAATAAACTTGCTAAGCTTCCATGCTTCCATCTTGGATATTCACGTAACCACACTCTTGGATGTCTGATTGATAGACTTTTTAAACTCCACTTAATAGACATTTTGAATCTCTGATGTTTCCCCTGAAACCTGCTCCAACTTGCCTGAAGAATGGCAACTCCAGTTTGCAGTTGCTCAGGCCAAAAGCCTTTCCATTATAGTTCCACATCCAGTCTGTCAGGAAATCCTGTGGCCTTTACCTTCAAAATAGACCCACAGTTTGACCACTTTAGATCTGGGCTACTTTTTGGCTCTTAACTTCTCCTTGCTTCCACGCTGGCCTCCCGTACAATCTATTCTAAAACCAGCTACCAGAGTGACCCTTGCCATTCTATCAAACGTAAGTGAAAGGAGCCAAGAACATACAATGGGGAAAAGAAAGTCTCTTCAACAAATGGTGTTGGGAAAACTGGATAGCCATATGCAAAAAAATGAAAGTAGACCCTTACCTTACACCATACACAAAAATTAACTCCAAATGGATTAAAGACTTGAATGTAAGACCTGAAACTGTGAAAGTTCTAGAAGAAAACATAGGCAGTACGCTCTTCGACATCAGTCTTAGCAACATCTTTTCAAACACCACGTCTGACCGGGCAAGAGAAACAATAGAAAAAATAAACAAATGGGACTACATCAAACTAAAAAGCTTCTGCACAGCAAAGGAAACCATCAACAAAACGAAAAGACAACCTAACAATTGGGAGAAGATATTTGCAAACCATACATCTGATAAGGGCTTAATCTCCAAAATATATAAAGAACTCATGCATCTCAACAACAAAAACTACCAACCCAATTAAAAAATGGGCAAAAGACCTGAACAGACATTTCTCCAAAGAAGATATACAGATGGCCAACAGACACATGAAAAGATGTTCAAAATCACTAACTATCAGGGAAATGCAAATCAAAACTACAATGAGATATCACCTCACGCCCGTCAGAATGGCTATAATTAACAAGACAGGAAACAACATGTGTTGGAGAGGTTGTGGAGAGAAGGGAACTCTCATACACTGCTGGTGGGAGTGCAAACTGGTGCAGCCACTATGGAAAACAGTATGGAGATTCCTCAAAAATCAACGATAGAACTACCATATGATCCAGCTATTCCACTGTTGGGTATTTATCCAAAGAACTTGAAAACACCAATTTGCAAAGGTACATGCACCCCTGTGTTCATTGCAGCCTTATTCACAATAGCCAAGACTTGGAAGCAACCTAAGTGCCCATCAAGGGACGAATGGATAAAAAGCTGTGGTATATATACACAATGGAATACTACTCAGCCATAAGAAACGATGAAATCCAGCCATTTGTGACAACATGGATGGACATTGAGGGCATGATGCAAAGTGAAATCAGTCAGAGGGAGAAGGTCAAATACCGTATGATTTCCTTCATTAAGTAGTAGATAATAACAACAATAAACAAACACATAGGGACAGAGATTGGATTGGTGGTTACCAGAGGGGAAGGGGGGAGGGAGGAGGGTGAAAGGGATAATTGGGTACATGTGTGTGGTGATGGGTTGTAATTAGTATTTTGGTGGTGAACATGATGTAATCTATGCAGAAATAGAAGTACAGTGATGTACACCTGAAATTTTTACAATGTTATAAACCAATGTTACTGCAATAAACAAAAAATTTAAAAAAAAAAAACGTAAGTGAGATCATGTCATGCCTAACTCCCTGCAATGGCCCACCATCTCACTCAAAGCAAAGACCAAGGACTGAACTATGACCTACACAATCGGTCCTCTGTGTTTTTCTCTCACCATTGACTCCTACTTCTCTTCCGTTCAGTCACTCTGCCCTGGCCACATGGGCCTCCTGACTATTCACTGAACAAGCCAGGCATGGTTTCCCTTAGGACCTTGGCACTGACAGTTCCCTCTGCCTGGAATGCTCATCCTCCAAATAAAATTATGGTTTACAAGGATTACATAAGAACATGCAAGTACAAATGTTTCATTAACTACAAGGTACCACAAAAATATAAGCTTCTTTACTATTATTATTTTAATAACAAATATCTGTTAGCATTATTCCTTATTTCTTTAGAATAAATTTGATTTACCTATACATTGGAATCTAACTAAAATAGCACTTGTAATACACAGCTTTAGTTATAGCGCTGGTGAAACCACAGTTTCTGAGACACTAATCTTTTAGGTATGTGTCATTATTCTCAGTAACATAACAATTGCCTTTTGTTTAGTGCTCGCTGTGAGCCAGGCCCTGGATTAAAATGCATTATCTGAGTTAATCCTCACTTCAACTCTGTGAGATAGGAACTATTTTTTCCCAATTTAACAGATGAGGAAATTTAGCCCCAAAAAATTAAGTAACATACTTAAGCCCTGAGTCAGTAAATGTGCTGGTATTCAAATCCAGGACTGTCTGACTCTAATGTCTTATATGGTTCTCCTTATACCTCACACCAGAAGTGGAAAAACATCACTGTGAATTTATACAGATTTATCTGATATATAATGCTCTTGAAAGTACTTGAACTATTTTGGATGCCAAAGCAGTTTAAAGATGGGAGTAAATTAGTCCATGCTCTAAACGTAATTGCTACTTTTTTTTCCACTTAGCAGTCAAGCAAACATGGAAAATTCCTGGTATATAGTACAACATATAAAAACAAAGTATCAAAGTAAATTAAAAGTGCAGTAGGGTAAAAGAAAGAAACATGCAACATGTTTGAAAAACCAGGAAGAGTTCATTTAAGGGTAAGGAATTCCAGAATGTTACAAAAAAATCAAAACACAAAAGGACTAGGTACTTCTTTTTTTCTGTGAAAAATGAGCTCTGAGGAACGTGGGCCATGTGATGGCAAATCCAAGCATATGGGCGGTCTAAAGACAGATCCATGCTGGTATGTTTCCAGTTACCAAGCAAACAAATGGCCACATTGCAGTTCAGCATATGAGCTTCCTCCATTCTTTGCCTTTGCCTGGCGGGTGAAAAGACAATGAGCAGCTTTAGAGCCAAATGGGACATACAAATGTGTAGCAATGGCATCTGTGCTTTTCTATTTCTGGTCAAGAGAAGGCACATGCTGATTGAGAAGATACCAACAGATACAGCTGTAGATAGTTACCCTAAATTAGCATGTGTTAAGACCAAAGAATAGAAGTTGTCATCTGGCTCAAGTCCTGAGCCCCTTTCAGATGAGAGAATGAGTTATAAGTCTATTACCTCTTGCTGGGAAACACTGTTGACCAGCTACCCAATAACAAACATATCTATTCCACTTGTTTGAAGCCTTTTTAGAAATCATTAACTCAAAACATCTTTGTAATTGAAACACATCTGTAGACCATAAAGTAGCTGGGACAATGGTTATAAAGAAAGTATAATCAAGTGCCAAAAGGGAAGAGCACACCTTAAGAGTGTGGACATTGTAAACATAATGCCATGTCTTGTCCTTCAGAGGCCAGGGAAAATACACTTGTCTATACACCAAATAAACTTAAGACTTTGCTAAAGAGTTTTTCATAAAAAAAAAAAAAATTCTAGTGATAGCAGAACATTAAAAAATAATTAAAATCATGGTTGTTTTTCGTTCACACAGAAAAAAAATGTTCATAGTTCTAGAGGGAAAAAAGACCAAATGATTAAAGTGGTTAATAGTTCCTACATCTTGGTGAGAAAATATTTAACCTCTCTTGGCCATCAGAACTCTAACTTAGTGTGGTTTTTTTTAAGTATGCCGAAGGCTATCTTGGAATCTGGGAACAATTGTTTTACAAAGGGAAGAAGCTGTCTTAGTCTAGATTCCACAGGCACATGTTGAAATCTTCAACCCATTTCTTTCATTTATTCAACAAATATTTAAGAAGGACCTACTCTGCACTAGGCACTCCTCTATACACTGGGGATACAATAATGAACAAGACACACAAAGCCCCTGCTCTCAAGGAGCTTACATTTAAGTGGGAGGAGGGGAAATCGTAAATGAATAAATAAGACGATTCTTTACAGTTATAAGAGTAAAACAAGAAAATATTGAGATTGACTAAAAGGAAGAGGAATTTATTCAGGGTGAGCTTGGTTTGCTGCACTGACAAACAACCCCAAAGTCTGAATGGTGTAAAAAAGACACAAAGATTTATTTTTCCCACACAGTACACGTCAATCATAATTCAGTGTGGGGTTCAGGTCTGTGTCCTCTCTTAGAGATGCAGGATGAGGGAGGCTTCACTGTTGAATGTCAACAATTTTAGTGATGAGGATAAGGATATGTGGCAAAATATATACCAGGTTCTAAAGGCTTCTACCTAGCAGTGTCAGGTCATATGCTCTCATATTTCATTGACCAAAGCAAGTCACATGGCCGTGACTAACTTTAAGAAGGTAGGGAAATGCAATCCTACGGCAGGCTTGGCAGGAGGAGAACCAGAAATATTGGTGAAGGGCAATGATGATGATCACAGTCTACTTGAATTGGTCTTACCACAGAATCCTTCTCTGAAGTAATGGTATTTAAACAAAGATCAGAATGATGAGGAGCCAGTCACAAACAAATCAGCAGGGGCCGGCCCGATGGTGTAAGTGGTTGAGTGCGTGCACTCTGCTGCAGCAGCCTGGGGTTCGCCTGGGCGCCCACCGACGCACCACTTGGCAAGCCATGCTGTGGTGGCGTCCCATATAAAGTGGAGGAAGATGGGCACAGATGTTAGCACAGGGCCAGTTTTCCTCTGCAAAAAAAAGAGGAGGATTGGCAGATGTTAGCACAGGGCTGATATTCCTCACACACAAAAAAAAACAAAAACAAGCAAACAAACAAACAAACAAACAAAAAAATCAAACAAATCAGCAAAGAGTAAGTGCAAAGTCTCAGAAGGAAACAAGTTCCATGCATTTAAGGAAACGAGAACAAAGATGGTGAGGCTGGAGCACAGTTAAGAAGACTAAAAGATTTTAAGGTAGTGATTAGAAAAGGAAGTAGGGACCACATCATATTACCTATAGAAACTTATAGGTAATAACAATAACTGTGTATTTTATTTGTAATGGAAGTCTCTTCATAATTTGATAAGACTAAAACTAAACAGAAGTCAAACATAATTTTTTAATCCACAAAAGAACACACATAATTATATATTCTTTTGAACTCTTTATATGGTAGTGCTACTATTCCTTTCCTACAAATTAACCAAAGTCAGTGTGCTACAGGATAATAATGTACATTATTCCCAGACATACCACTACTTGGAAATTTTCCTAAGAAAATATTCATAAATGTATGCAGAGATTTAATAAGATGCTGCTTGTCACAACATTGCTTTATAAGATGGAATATACTCAAGCTTTTTAAACTGTGTCATTAAAATGTTTAATCACATGTGAAAATTTTACAATACGTTATAAACCGAAATAATTAAACTGTATATATTTTTTTTATCTCATTTAAAAGAACAACATTTTGTTTTAGGAGAATGCACACTCATATCCTGTTTTGTAATTTCACATTGGTATAATATCCTGGAAGGCAATTTGTTATCCAAAGACATAAAAATATACATAACCTTTACATCTGTTAACAATACCTCTGGGAATTTGTCCTAACGAAATAATTAAGGATAAGTTTGAAGATTAAACTATTAGAATGTTTATTGAAGTGTCACTTATAAAAACAAAAGGTGCATGGTGGTCCGGTTTGGATCCCGGGGTTGCACAGATGCACCGCTGGTCAGGCATGCTGTGGCAGTGTCCCACATAAAGTGGAGAAGATGGGCACAGATGTTGGCCCAGGGCCAGTCTTCTTCAGCAAAAGGAGGATTGGCATGGATGTTAGCTCAGGGCTGATCTTCCTCACACACAAAAAATAAATAAATAAAAATAAAAACAAAAAGCAAAGAAAATAAATGTCCAACATTATGGTATTTTTGAAAATCAATTGTGTACATCCACAAAGTAGAATTCTATAGAGCCATTTATCATGATGGTGCAGAAATACACCTATTGACATGGAAAGATAATTATAATCTATTATTAGTCTTTAAAAGTAGGTTACAAAATACCCTATAAAATGTGCAATCTATTTTGCAAAAATAAAGTACATTTGTATATATACAAAGAAAAGATTTTGAAAGATCATACAGTAAGATATTAACAATGGTTATTTCCGCATTGCTGAGATTTTGCATGTTTTACTTTTTTATTGTATTTTCTATTTTTTGGTAATAAGCATTTATCTTTCATAGCAAGAATCTTCATTTTTAAAAAAATAATCATATAGCACATTAATAAACACTATATATAAGAGCACAATTTTGTAAAAACAACTGTATGTATTTATGGATATGTTTGTTATAAATTTGTAGTTCTAACCACACATACACCACACACAAAAAATGTATATATACATATGTAAATTAATACACACATTCCCAAATAATTGTGCTAACATTACAGAAGATTTTTCTTTTGTGTTTTTCTGTACCTTAAAAATGTACAGTAATAGTAATGTTACTTTTACGATAAGAATTTTATTAAACAATATTAATAGGTCTTCTCTGCTACTCCCATTTTTCCACTATAATTTTCCCTGAAAATCCTTTACACAATGCAGGATTTAATTCTCCCCAAAGCCACAATCCTTTCATTTTGACTATCCACACTACAGGGAATAATTTTAATAGAGAGGGTCTATTTAGCTTAAAAAAATATTCTAGTTTTTTCTCACCATTATGTAATCACCTTTTGGCAACTGTACTTAAGTCTCATACCACAATAAAATCTCACAATTCATTTATTTGTTAAACTCTAACTAGAGAGTTAAAAACAATAAGTCCTGAAATCAAATCTGTCAAACTTTAAACTATAAGTTAACATATGTTTATTGAGAACCTGTTATATGATGAGATCTGTGAGATATATTTAGATTCTGCTTTCCAAGAGTGGATACTCTAATCTGAAAAACAGCTATAGAATAATAAAGGGCATCATTGTGTATTAGAATAGTTTTTAACTGCCTAACATCTGAACTCTGTCCTATTTGGGGAGAAACTCCTTTTTTGTGAGTCTTGGTGGGAGGCAAGGAGATCAGATCTTTTCTCTGCTCCACCCTTGAAAGGCAGCTATGGCTTGGGAGCGTGAAAGAAATTCATTAGATACTTCCACCCAGAACTTTAACACTGAACATCTGATGAAAAAGAGAGAGATTGAGAGATTTAGAATTCTCTGATGGTGATAGCACACAGTGTCCGGGTAAAATAGTACCCAACCATGATATTCTAACCCAACTGTCCTACAAACCCTTGCCTGTACTTCCTGCTGTCTAGCATTTCTTGCTTTTGACCTTCATTTCCATGTCTTGTTGTCAATATATCCTGTTGATACTGTGAGCTACCTAATATAGTTCTGCATAAATTAGCTACAAGTTGATTGCTTGTAATCGATAACCTTGACTGATACACTAGTATATGGTCTCTGTAATGATGATACTGGTTAACACTTAGTGAAGACTTAATGTAATGTTTGTTTGGTTTACATTCACTATCGCATTTAATCTTCCCAGGAAATCTATAAAGTAGACGTTATTTTCATTTTGTCAGGGAAAATCTGAAGATTAATTACTTAACTTGCCAAACATGGTTGGCAATTGATGGAAATTTGAGTCGAATCTAGGAAGTTTGACTTCAAAGCCCTGGCACTTGATCGCTACACAATATCTACCCCTCTTCTTTACGTAGTTGGGATCATCCATGTGGTATCAATCTGAGAAGTAGGTCCAAGAGATCTTGGATTTATATCATAGAGGGTCGAGGAAGAATTTCCACTCATAGGAGAGCAAAATTTCTAGGGCAATAACCATGATACATTTGTGGGTCATGGAGTCAGTAGGTTTCTATTAAAAATAAGATTGGTTTGGTGCATAAAACTAGACTATGGAGAACTGTGAATATCACAGTTTGAAAGTGTTTGTCTTAGAATGATAGAAACTAAGATGTGAAAATGGCATGAAAAAATGCTATTTGACCAAAATATGATTGAGCTCAAAATGTGTAAAAGGTGTCATTTTTAGGTGTTGCATTACTATGATTTTGGCAATTGTAAAAGAAAATCAAAGTGCATCGGAATGCTGATTTTGATTATTATCAGTGATATATATGGAAGGTCATAACTTTACTTATTCATTAGGTGAAGGCAAATGAACTAATGTTTATCATTGTCATGGAGCACAGAGATTTAACAAATCCTTGGCCCTCACTTACCCAGTAACCTCTTCTCACAACAGTCATTTTAAAGGGTTGGCTGGATGCCTTTAATAGGCCTTTGAGTTTTGTTCTAATTACATTATAGTTAATTGACTATTCCAGAGAATGCTTAATTCATGGTCATCATTATCAATATGTATTGAAGTTTTCCCTCTGGACTTTCAAGGGTAAAATGATGTACTCTCTCAGAGCATAGAAAGAAGACTCGTTTTATTTTTTCCTCACATCTTACACACAGCTATATCTAGAGTCCCTCTACTACTGTCAATATTATATCCCTTTGAGAGAAGACATAAGGAAAACTACATTCAGTGAAAAAGTATGTCTTTATCATATTGTAATAGAGAAGGAGTGTTTTGGCAAAAATTCCACCACTGCAAGAGTTATTTTGCTGGACCATATTGCAACTGGGCTCAAAGCCTACTGGGTAGACTCAACTGTATAGAAAACCTCTAAGACTGAAATAATCCAACTCTAAGTGCCAGAATGTGGAGAGAACTTGGTTCATGTCTGAGTTGCTCTAAAGAAGTTTACGGGTGCTCTGGAGAGACTCCGTAGTAAAGAAGGTGTCTTTATAGGTCACTAATCATACTTAACAAATAAGGAACATATATCAGAAAGCCCAGGCAGATGGCAATCTGTTCTATGTTTAATCAACCTCAAGGAAAAGTGTCCACACAAAGGTCATAAACTTGTCAAATGCTTAACAGGAAAAGGTCAGTAATATAAATGAGTGGAGTGGGCTGAGTAGGAACTGTGGTAAACTGGAGATGGCAAGCCCATCAAATCAAGGCAGCTAGAGAAACCAGAAATCCAGATTCTTATGTAAAATATCTTGACTTTTAAAGGTTGGCAGCTAATTAATATTTTTTCAATATTGTGAGCCCAACTAAATATTTATGGAGTCTGAAATCAGCCTGGGGCTGCCAGTTTAAGACTGCTAATCTATAGGCATATATAAAATCAGATGTGGTATTTCCTCTCAAATCTTTCTCAAATAGAAATCACACTTCATCTTTTCTCTTTAGATTGGAAATCAGTCTTCACCTCGCTATGATATACTAAGGAAAACATCACCTACTCCGGAGTCTTCTCTCAAAGCATGCTGGCTGAACGGATTCCAGCCAATCTATCAGCCATAGAGACACGTAACTGAGGAAGGATCTTAAACCAGAACATCAGGGAGGCAATATAAAATATTAGAAAAAGTTTAAGTTTGGACTCAGGTAGATCTGTGTGTAAATTCCAGACTTGACATTTAGTTCCTATGTTTTATCTCCAAGTTTGAGTATTCTCATCCATGGTTTGAGCCTTGTGTCACCTGTGAGGATTAAGTAGAGGAAAACTAACGTACAATACCTACAACATGTGTAATTTATAGAACATTCTGAACAGCCATTAGGTCCTTACCTACTATGAATGCTGAGGGACAGATGAAAAATCTAAGAGTTATAAATAGAGACAATTTTTCTTTAGGCTTCCTATAAAGTGGCATTATTACTTGGGGATTGTATATACTATTAATTATTGGAAAAAACAAAACAATATTACTTGAGGATAGACTTTTATTTTACTCTTTACATAAAGGTCTAAAAGGAGGCAATCTAGGATGGCTATGGCAGCTCTGTCCCATGATCCCTTCAGGGACCCTCAGGTCCTCTCCTGCCTCCATTCCACCATAGCTGGGGTAGAACGCTTATCCACACAGTCCAAGACGGCAGCATCTGCATTCCAGGTAGCAGGAGGAAAGAGAGGCAAAAGAGAGGATGGGCAAAAGGGGTACATTAGCTGTCTCTTGAGGAAAGTTCACTCAAACTGCCATAGGGTAGTCATCTTATATCATATTGACCAGAACTTAGACACATGCCAACATTTTGCTGCAAGGGAGTCTGGGATACGTAGTCTTTATTCTGAGTGGCCATATGCTATGCTAAAATTTGTTACTATGGCAAAAGGGAAGATAGGTTATTGGGGGGCAAATTGTAGTCTGTGCTTCAGAGGCTTTTTTACCTAAGGAGGGCAAAGGGCTAACTTTACCTGTTTCCATTCTTATCCCACTGATTGACCCCACTACAAACAAACAAACAAATAAACTGTTGTCTACTCCACCCTTCTGTTCTATTTCCTTTCATTCTTGTGGAAGATATGAATGGAAGGGATGACTGGGCATGGGTACCCATGTTTACAGGCCTTTCCCAAAGTTTATTATCCATCTTTTGTTGTTTTTGTGGGTGTCTTGTTACTTCAGCAACAAATCAAGATGTATAGTTAATTGAAAAAAGACCTTGTTTTCTTTTAAAAGTTAATTTTTGAAGCAGCATTGCTAGTTTTCCCAGCCTTAATGTGCTCTAAAACTCTCAATGTGAGTAGGAAAGAAATAGAAGCAAGCCCTTCTCAGGAGAAGTCTGGAGCACTGACCATTTCTTTCCTACATAATTGGCTGTTATTTCTCAATTACAGACCTTTAGATTAAGAAGTAAAGTATCTGACGCACCATAGGAATTTAATACATGTGTGATGAATGAGTGGGAAGAGGAGAGAAGGGAAGGGAAGGGAGGGAGAAAAAGAAGGGATGAAAATGGAGACAGATGACAGAGAAAAAAGAAGGAAGGAGAGGAAAGAAGCCTCTAAGAATACAATAATCTCTTCTTTGACTCTCCGAAAATCTATCAAAGAGACAGGAAACTCTTTCTCCATCATGAAGCAGGAATTCAATGGCTACTTGTTTCCAAGCTCTTCCTCAGGTAAAGCTAAAATCTACACCCCTGTAATTTCCACTCACACTTGTCCTGCTCTGCCATCTCCAGAACCAGCAATTTAATTTCTGGGTATATTCATTTTAGGCAAGTACTTTCTGACTAGTAAAAGGATCACTTCATCGGTATGGATCTGGTTTTTAACTGGTAAGAATGTTTGTGCACTTTACAAATAGAGACGATAATGTGTGCGCCAGTTGCTGGACTAGGTTCAAGGGATGAAAATGGGTCATAGGAAAGTGCCCCACCTCCTCAGAACTCTCACAGCAGTTGAAGAGTCAGGTTATAAAAAATAACAATATGTTAGTGTATGCGAAGATCCAAAAAAGAAAGTAATTAAAAATAACTTAATTTTGGTTAAGGGGCTCATAAAGTTGAAATTCTTCACTGAAACATCAGGTCAATGTTTAGATCTTAATCACTGCTCTCCAAAACTCTCATGACTGCAGAACCAGGTCAGAGATTTTCATTATGCACTTCGGTATGCACTTAAATGTCAGTGCAGGATGAAGGGAAGTGGGTTTGGAGGAACTATTACAGAAATAGGTACAAGTGTAATTTGCATTCAGGCTTTTGTTCTAACAGAAAAAAGCAGACATTGAGAAACTATGCTTTATTTATGTACAGCATAGCTAAGAGTACATTAAATTACACTGAAAGTCAACAACATACAGTGGTGGCCAGAGCTATTTACTGCTTTGTCATGATGAGATATTAAAACAGAGTTGCTGTAAGTTTTGACAAAGCAGCTAAGGTTGCAGTTAATTTGAAAGTAATCATATACTTTTCCTAAGTTGGATAACCCAAGTGGACCAAAAAAATAGTAAACTAGGCTTTGAAATCTCCTACCTGCAATATTTAGAATCTGTAAAATTATTTTACTATTCTTTCCAGATTTGATAAATACGCATTCCTTTTTGGAAGTGCTCCCCACATGTGTGCAATTTTTATTTTAAATAAACTTTTTAGAGTAATGCATTTTCTAGACATGTAAATAGATTGTGGGAAAAAAAACTAATATGTCCCTATTACCACAAGAAAGAAAATAAAATTCACAACCAATAATTTTATATAGACAAACTTCAAGTCATCAAAAGAAACCATTAGTGTCTGCCAATAAATCAAATGTTTGCAAGCAACCAAAATTTTGGCTCCTCTCACTTTTATATCTTAGGAAAATAGAGCTCGCTACCAGTTGGAATGGAGGTATCTGACTGTGATTCACTCAATTTTTACAAAGGTAATACAAAATCTGAATATTATGAGAAATAACAACATAACAGAAGTTATTCTATAAAAGCTATTGTACCTTTGAATTTAGAGAGAATCATCAGAGAGGGCTTTCTTCTTTCTCCCAATATTGACCTAGTTTTTATATAGATCTGTACTTCTTCTGACAACCACATGTCTATATGGAATATACAGACACATAAAGAGTCATGTATAATAATTGTATACATATATACAGTCATGCAATTAAAGCTTTCTCTCACATATACAAGCACAAAAGAAAGGAGTAACATACTAGACACAATTCTTCCTATGGTTGTAACTTACTACACCTGGAGTAGTTCTGGAGGTTACTACATCTCCAGAATTCCATTAAAAAATTGTCAAATATGAGTGAACAAACCCAGAATATGATTCTAGTCTCAAAGCATAGGTCTTAATAGAATGGCAAATTGTACCTAATATATTTGGTACTCCCCCAAAAATATACTTTTAAGGGTCAGCCCCCCATGGTGTGGTGGTTAAGTCTGGCACACTCCTTTTCAGTGGCCTGGGTTCATGGGTTTGGATCCCAGGCACGGACCCGCACCATTCATCAAGCCACATTGTGGTGGTGACCCACATACGAAATAGAGGAAGATTGGCACAGTTGTTATCTCAGGGCTAATCTTCCTCAAGCAAAAAAAGAGGAGGATTGGCAACAGATGTTACCTCAGAGCAAATCTCTCTCACCAAAAAAAAAAAAGTACTTTTAAAATAAAATCCATGGTAAAAATGGGTGGATCTCTGTTAAAGTTCATTACACAAATAATTTTTCCAGCCCAACTGTTCACATTCTCCAAATTAATCTACTTTGAGAAGTCCTTGAGAAATTGAGATTGACTCAATCTCATAAAATTTTAGGGTTACTATATCATTGGTTGTTTTGTTTTGACTTTGCTGGGCTGACATGCAACAAAGGACTGATTTCAATTTCCTTCTCAACAAAATTAAAAAACCAGGCAGGCGTCACTTCATTTTGATTTGGACGATGTTGCTACCTGTTTCTAATCGTTAAATTACCTATTTAGTGCAACAGTGATGTGTGTGTTTGTAGCTTCTCTCCAACCAGTAGGCCACCCTGAAGGGTACTCCTTCATTGAGAACACATTCTACTTTAGGAAGTGTACTCTATTTTCTGTGCCAAAAACATCTATTTGAAACAGAGCCAATGTCTCATTCCAGGAAGAGGAAAGGATAACAAGAGTTTCCATGGTAATCAGTTGATGGAACTAAATTAGGCAGGAAACCTCTTCAGAATGCAAAATAGTCTTGCAGAACAGAGTGGTTTGAAATATCCAGGAAGTGTGTCACAGCAAAACTAAAGAAATGGAGATATGAATACCTCCATAATGTAAACTCTCTAACCTTAAAATAAACAATTAAAAACTTGCCTTTGTCCTACAAAAATAAACTGCCAAACAATTGTCATCTCTAATCAAATCTTTTGTTCCAGTTGGTTTTAGTTTTTTAAGTGTTATTTCTTATGATCAACATCATGTAAGAATATAAATCCAATTGTTTATTTAGCTAGGAAAAATCATTTACGTTATTGCTGTTAAATTTAGTTTGTATACCCACTAATAATGAAATTGAACAAACTTCATGTTTCTTCAGGAGTGAGATCAGAAGGAACAGCCAAAATTTATTTTAATGCAGGAAGAAAGAAGAAATAAGTAGATTCCTTAGTTTAGAGAAAGGAATTGAATGTTTTAAAATAAGACTCTTCATGGTAATTTAGATTACTGCTGGTTTAAAAATATCATTCTACTTCCTGGAGTAGAGTGAAGAGGAATGAGTCTTGAAATTCCAAAAAATAAAAGAGTTAGGATAAACCAGGGGTACCTCACCTTCTGGTCAATTGCCAAAGCTTCACTGCTTTGCTTGGGAGTATGGTATTTACCATATTTAGATACCCTTACCAATAGCAAGAGTAACTATTTATTTCCAGAAGGTCTTCAGACCACCTTTGTTTTTTTCTTTTTTGTGAGGAAGATCAGCCCTGAGCTAACATCCATGCCAATCCTCCTCCTTTTTTTCCCCTTTTTCTCCCCAAAGCCCCAGTAGTTAGTTGTATGTTATATTTGCACATCCTGCTAGTTGTTGTATGTGGGACGCCGCCTCAGCATGGCCTGACAAGCGGTGGGTCAGTTCGCGCCCAGGATCCGAACCTTGGCCACCAGTAGCGGAGCACATGCACTTAACCGCTAAGCCACGGGGCCGGCCCCCAGACCACATTTTTAAATGGTTTTTCTCTTTAAGAAGAGGGTTGTTGGAGCAAACATTTCTAAAGCAGATAGATTTACAATAAAACGTTTTAAACCGTTCCTAAAAAATCCATGAATCACTAGTTAACCTAATTTTTAGGTTAAATTGTTACTTGTTTTAAGCAAAATTATAGGATCTCTTTTGATAAAAAACACATGAAATAAACTTAAGGATATACATCATAGAAGAGGAAGGTTTGATAGATTTCTACCTCAAATATTCTAGCCTTAATTTCAATTTGAGCTTTAAAGCATGATCTCGGTGCTCACTGTGTATGTATAAACACTAGGGGGTACATTTTCATACCACCTGTCGGTTGTAACTTTCCTGGTATCACTGTGCTAAGCTTTCCTCTAAACTTTTGGACTGGAAACAGCTTTGCATATATGCGGTACATCCTCATAACACACACACACCATTAAACATGCAGAGAGAACACAGTCTTAAGGCCCAGGGCAGCAGGCAGCATGCGCCATAGGGACGTCCACCTGAGAATGTTATCAGAAATCAGATCCTTCTGGTTGCTGGCCATCATGTTCTATCACCACCATCTTTCTCAGGTCTTTCTCCCAATGGCATTACGCTCCCCAAATCACTGATCTCACTGGTGACAAAACATTACATGACCTCTACCAACAGTCTTTAAAAAATCTACTTTAACTTGGGAAGTGTATTTCTATATGCTACGTAGGAAAAAAGCAGGTGCTTCTCTTAGATTGGGTTAGCAGATCGAGACAAGAATTTGAATGCAAGTGATTTATTTGGGAAGTGATCCCAGGAAGAACAGTGAAGGAAAGGGAAGTAAAACAAAGAAGGAAGGAAGCCAGTGTGTGTGAATAAGCAGATTACCATGGTGGGAATCTGGGCTCAGTCCCACTGAGATCCTCTAGGAAGCTGTGCAGAACATTCCTCAGAACTGGCCTAGTTCAACAAACAAAGCTGGGATATATATCCATCAGCTCCCATCCCTTATTAGTTGAGAGTCACTCCTGAGGTATTAATTCCCTTATATCTCTGGCCTGCACCTCTTGGACCTACCACACTCTATGGTCAGAGAATGCTCCCAGGCAGAGAAATTCAGGACACTTCATTTATCCTAAACAGTTGAGTGACTCAGAGGCTCATGAGTGTTAAGAATCCAAGTGTTTTCTGGTGTTGTCCAGTCATAATGTGATGTCTAGCAAACTCTAGCAAAGCTTACTCCAATACCACTTCATACAGGGTATCACTTTTTACCTGGTCCATGGGGACAACTGAATTTTGCCTATAATAATGAACAGGGGTCTTCTTGACCCGAACGTCTGAATGTGATTGAAGGGAGTTCTTTAATTTAGAGTCATATATAAAGGCCACAAAAGGGCAGGAGACACAATACAGAATGAGAGCTGTAAAATTTTTCCTATATTGTTAACTTAGATGTGAATATGCATAAAAAATTAAAATAAGTTCAGAGTACAATCATGCTATTAACTTCTAAACTCTTCTCATAAAAGGAATTATGAAACTGGTTTCATTGTGAGAAACAAGGTACCTCTCACTCTGGTCCCTTCTGTTGTCTCTTGGTTCTCACTTTCTAACTTTGTCCTCACCTGAACTGCTACATTCCATGGTGCCTATGTTCCTCCATGGAACTGTATCAGAATGATTGCTTCCTTGATACAAGGCTCTCAATAATAACTCCAGAGAAATCTGTCTCCATCTGTCACTGCTAAAAAAACTACACCGTCTTGCTCAACACTCTTCCTAAAGAGATTGCTTTTCTTTGATTACATTTTTTTCAAAATGCTTGCTGCCTATTTTACCTGAAGAATGACATTTCTTTATTCACACAGCATTGCAACTCCCAACTCTGTCTTTCTGAAATACCCCAAGACGTATAAGTGAAAAGAATTATTTCCTACTTTGACTTTCACTAGGAAAGGGAATTTTCCAACATTTTACCTCCATGTGCAGAAGTTCAAACTCTGGGGTGTATTCTGTGAATCACTGATCTGTAATCTATCTAATAATGCCCTTGGAGTTGGTTGCCTGGGGTTTTACTGTTTAACAACTTCATGATCACTAATATGTAGGGTAGGCTAGCACTAAATAAAAGAGGTTGGAGAAATGGTCTTATTTATTTTGGCCCACCTAAAACCAGGACTTGAACTTTACCAAAAAATCATATCTGAGAATAGTACATAAAAAAGCAGCATACAGCATAAGAACAGAAGGTAGGGCTTGAAGACCAAGTTTGTGACTTACTAGCGATTGACCCAAGGCAAGTTGGTAACTTCTAACCTCCTTGCCTCATCTAACCAGTGGAGTATTGTGACCCATGTCACAAGACGTGTGGTGGTTCTAAATGAGATAGACTGAAGTGTCCCCCATTGCTTCACTTTACAGGCTCTCAGCAAATATTAACTCCCTTTCCCCTTCCTCTTTCATGTTTCAGTTGAGAAAAATCTGAGCTTAGGGAATAGAAGATAAATGTTCAGTTGAATAGGAATAGAACTGAGTGTTTTCCATGTTGTGGTAAATCACTGAAAATTTATCCTCATGCCGCATTCTGTTTGGAAAGCGATGTACATTTCTCTTTCTAAATACCATCCATCAGTGCATCCTTTCTTATTTCTAAATAAATGAATCTTAAATCTCCCTTTAAATAGTAATAAGACATGTGACTGACACAAATCATAAATCTTGATAAAGGTTTAAAGGATATATTAATCAGGCTTGAGATTACGAGAAGGGAGAATAAAGAAAATCATAAATAAATTGTTCTGAAATAAAGTGATTGACCATATATCGCAGTTGGAAAATCTAGGGAAAAGACACATTTAGCTTTGTTTTCTTATTAGCAATTGCATTGCTTTCTTTCCATATTTCCTCTACCAGATTTGCCACATAAGGTGAGAGATACAAAATATTATAAGCCTGGAAAAGTAAATACCATCAGATGGAAAGCATGTCTCACTCTTCTCTTTGGCTTTTACATTCCGGAGCTTGACTGACTGACTACTTTTGAGCATGAACAACTTAATCAACTCATCTTTGTACTACTTAGTCTGGGAAGAATTAGCTAGAAAATCAGACTAATATTTTAGTTTTTAGGAGAAAAAAAATTAATGTAGAGAATTGATGGATGGGTTTTGCAATGTAGTTGTCAGGGAAGGGGATTCAAGTGAGGACAATAATTTGTCCCCATGTTACAGGCAAATTCACCAGGCTTGGAGAGATTAAGTAACTTGACTGAAGTCAAAAAACTAACAAGAGACAAAATCGGGGTTTTAATATGGTCTGTCTAGTTTCAACAAAAAGTAGTTTAAACGTATTGAGAACCTATCATGTACCAGTCACTATGCTCAGAGGTTTACCTGCATTATCTAGACCCCTCACAACAGTTCTGCTTAGGTATCATTATCCCCCTTTTATAATTAAAAAAGCTGTGACCCACCCATGGCCCCTAATCTAGTTACATTGCAGGCCTAAATTAAAATTCGAATCTGTTGGCTGCAAAACCCACATGTTCATCCACTGTACTATATTGCTGCCTTAAAACTATATATTATATTCTAGAAATATTAGCAGCTCAATAAATATTGATTAGCTCATCTCTCAATGGCTTCAATATTTCAATTGATTGTGTTGATGTTCCCATCTTGAATTTATTCTGAAGCCCTCTTTGTAAAAGGGGTAATTAATGATTAAGTTGTAACTAAATAATGTAGAAGTCCTGTCATTAGACCAAAATAATATGAAATAATGAAGAAAGCAATATAGCCATTCGGGATTTTTACTAATGAATGGTGAATATGAAACAATCTATGCAAATGTAACCATCAGCAGCATGTTCTTTATGCAGATAGTTTATAGAAAAGGAGTAGGATATCTGAGATAATAGGCAGAGAAATACACATGCACACAATCAATATAGAATGAAAGTAAGTGAAAAAAACTCATATTTTTAGCTTTAATTTTTCTAATTCAGCTATGTGGGCTGCTACTGCCAGATAGCTTATCTAGAAAAAAAGTGTGACTTACTAAGATGAAAACGGTAAAAGAATATGTAACATAGAAAAATTTCTCACAATTAATGATGTGCAGCACCACACAGTGACACGGTTGATTTCAAAGTAATCGTTCCATACTCTGGGGGATTTTAAATCCTGAACCTGGAGGATAAAGACTTGAACTTCCTATGAAAATAAATAATGTTCCAGAAATAGTTTAACTATAATTCTATTCTAACATTAAAAATACAAGATAAGTGTTATTAGCAGTGGCATGTTGGATTACCACTATATAGTAGGACTGGGGTGAGGCTGATGTTACATAGTCGAAGGATTCCATTTGTCTAGGACTATTTTATTATCCAATAAACATATAGAAATAATTTCTTCTTAGAAAGCACTCTGTTAATGAGTTTCTGTTAATAAATTTTAAAGTAAGCAATTTTTCCTCCATTGTGTATTTACCATTCTTTTCTCCAAAACTTTGGTCATTAACTGAATTATTAAATCGTTCTTTTTATAAGATCATTATTCTAATGTATCTTTGAATAGGATATTTTAATATAAATTTTAGAATAATAAAAATGGTTTTATGCTATGAAATGGGCATACTTTTTGCTAATCTAAGAGGTTATTTGATCAAGTTGAAAAGGATTTTGAATCCATTTCATGCTACCCCTCATTTTATATGTAAGGCTCAGATTTAAATATAATTTACGTATTTTTTCCTATCATTTCTCCCAAACTTTACCTCTGGAAGACAAAATAAACTGATTTTTAGCTTATCTAATGTTTTTAGTTTCATGGCAAATATTAAGATGGTAGGAAAGTAAATGTATAGTCACACCCAGAGTCTGAATTAATGTCTACTCTACAGGAGTAAACCAGACTTGAGCTTGTACACTAAGAATAAACAGCTACCCTCTTGGTAACCATGAGTTAAGTTCCTCATATTTCCTCATGGTGTTTTAGAGTTTCAAAAGCATTTTCCCACATGTTATGTTTTAAAAATCTCGTCTTGTTCTCAAAACAAGCCAGCGAGGTAAGAATTATCATCTCTGTTTTACGGATGAAGAAATTGAAGTCCACACAATGTATATGTCTTGCCCCAACTCTCACAGCTAACAAAGTGGATTGAATTTCCACCATTGATCTACCCTTCAGTTACTCTCCTTTTTTCTCTAATCATATTTGACAGGAGGAACTCCCAGCATAGGTTGGAATAGGCAAACAGACTAATTGCAGCCTCCATTTAAGGCTAATACTCTTATTTTAGACAACAGGGAAACCACACAGAGACCATTGCTTACAGTTTGAAACTCACTATATCCTAATAATGTCAATAAAATCAATCTGATGTAAAACCTTGAAGAGAAACTCAGAACAATTTTTATGCCAAAAAATGTGTGTAGCTCAACCGTGTAAGATAACAGCTAGATTCCAACCAGAAGTTGATAAAAAAAGAGTTGAAGAGCAGACAGATTCCTACAAGGGGCATCAGGACATAGTGCTATAGAGCTATGTAGAGTATTAAAAATTGTAGTCATCTTGCTGACCATTAGGCATTTACCGTAGCTTTCACACAAGCATAATATTTCATTTGTTCTTGATTACAAGATGCAGCATAAAACAAGGATTGTGAATCCAGGTTTTAAGCTTTGGACAATGTATTTAGCTGCTCTAAGACTCAATCTGAACTTGCTCCTCTATAAAGTTGGGCCAACGGGGGCAGGAGGGAGTTTTGGTGAAAATTAAATGTGTAGAATCTTCATGTTTTTAATGTATGTATTGTATGTAAAGTACTTAGCACAATCTTAAACATAGTAAAACCTCAATAAATTGTGAGTTGTGGCAGTGATAGTATTACAGTATGAGTAGTAGAAATAATAACAACAGTAATGAAAGCTACTTTCTCTTGGGCCCTGAGGGAGCTGGATATTGATGGTTCCACCACCTGCCTTTTACCTGTCAGAATCTGAGGCCATATTCTCTTCTGTAATTCTACAACAGTTCTGGTGGTCAGAAGCAACTACCTGGTTTCCAAATTTTCCCACTGTCACCAGAATCCTTAGCCCCGTTGGCCAATCTCTTCTCGGAAAATAGAATACAAAATGAAATTTCAGTTAAAGAATTATTTACCACATCAAGAGAGTATTACACAATATGATAGGAAAAATCAAATAACTTACAAGAGTGATTCTTATCTCTTTGGGAAATAAATATTAAATATCTATCTACCTTATTCTGCAAAATTATTTCCAAGTGGATTAAGTAGTACAATATAAAAAATAAAACTGTAGAAAACCAGAAGAAAATGTAGGTAAATATGTATCTGGTCTTGTAGTAGGAAAGGCTTTTCTAAGCACTATCTATATATATTAAATGGCCAATGAATGAAATAAAACTAATTCAAGTTTAGTCAAAGAAATAAAAACTAACTCAATGCCATATCATTTTCCTTATCAAAGGGTAAAATAAAAAAAAAATAAATGTGCAATGGAATTTTTATACAATGGAATAGCATATAGTCATATAAAATCATATTGTAGAAGTTATTATTTACCTGAGAAATATTTATAAAATACTGTTATAGAATGCACAGAATAATTTGAATTTTATGAAACTAACATAACACATATATATGTTTAGTAAATACTAAAATGTCAAAGATTCTTGTCTCTGAGCAATAGGATTATGGGTGTTGTGTTTTGTGGTTTCAGAAATGAATATATATATTAATTTTTAAATTTTAAAACATTGTTCTTAAAATGCCTATTAAAAAAAGAGTAGCTAAAAAGAGAACATAGAAGAGGAAGGAGGCAAGCATAAAGCATAGAATGGGCATCGGATGGTGGTGTGGAAGAGAACGGCGACAAAATGAGTGGAGTCAGGCACTGGCCGGGGAAGATCTTCTATTGATTTTCCAATCACCACGGTTCCAACCAATTAACTTGCAGATCTTCAAGGCTATTTGATTGAGATTGGGCAGTTGCCACACTGTAAGCTTCCTTCAGTTTCTGGTCATTTCCATTGAAAACTAGAGGAAAGAGAAGTGGCTGACACAGCCGCTCTTCCCATGGCTAGTCACAGTCAGCTAGGGGCCAAAGAGGAGAGAGAGGCACAGAGACTTAGTGTCAGCAGCTTTCTCTCTCATCCCATTCTCTTACCAAACATCCCCTCTCTTCCTGTCTCCTTTGGGATGCAGGGAAACATTTGCAGTCCCTGCCCTCAAATCTAACTTACCGACAATGTAAATAAAAAATATTGGTTTTCACAAAAGCAATTTAAAGTTGTACTTCAGGCCAACTTCTCAAAATTGTAATTCACCTGCTAATGTTATAGCAGAAACATTGGAGGTGGAGGAGAACAAGAGATGGGAGAGTTGGACAGAATATAGAGTGTGGAGTAAATGCCCTTAGACTCCTAGAAGTCCAGAGAGGGCATTAGGTGCTCAGAACTTCTATCATAATGTGATCAATGTTTACTCTCTAAGGGAAAAGTTACAGGAAACCTCACCCATTGGAAACCTTGAAATCCTTGGAAATCGTGCCAGCAAGCTGGGATCTACCCGTGTGCAGGGACAGAAGCTGTGTTCTCATCTCTCTCCATCCCCAGAATAGCCAAGAAAGTAGGCAGCCACCTTCCCTCATCTGTTGCATGAAGGGGGTGTTTTCTGCAGGAGACAATTCACAGCTGAGGACCAGGACCCCCAAGTCAAGAGGTCCATATAACTATCTTATATGTCTCATAGAAAACCTGAAATGCAGTGCTGGTGTTCTCCCAAACACTACCCCAGAGCAAGATTCTGTAATACATTGATGAGAAAATGACTACAGTTTGGTTGATTAAGACTTTCCTTCAGTCATATTTCAGTCATACTTCCTTTTAGAGACATGGAAGCCTTCAGGATAATACTCTATTTACAATATAAATCTAATTTTCCTTATTAGCTATTCTGTTTTTCTTGACAAATTAACATTTGATAGACTTGATAATTCTATTTAGAGACTTCGTTATGGGAAAAACAACCCTCTACAAATGACTAAATTCCCTAAGCTTACCTCAGACATAATTATTTGGTATAAGGTACAGATTACTTTGGTATTTTGGCAAATGGGATTAAGGTTTGTAGAATTCACTCTCTCATTAACAAGAAAATAGCTGAGGGAAAATGGGTTGAATCTAAGGCTGCTTTGAAATATTGAGTGCCTGGGAAATATCCACCCTGACTAACTAAAAAGTTCCTTTGGCTTTTCTTTGCAGACTTCAGCTCTGCAGGGAAGATGGACTCTGATATAGAAATCTGTATCTCAGATTACATCTCTAAGCAAGGCTAAACAGAAAGAATTCTAATGCCACTTCCTGTCTCCCTGGGTTAGCTCTAATACTTCGTCAAAGACCGCAAAATAGATGGTGTAGATTATAAAGCGCTAGCTAGCGTAGGCCAGTGGATCCTGTTTCAGTTTGAAACAGCAAAATGCCACTAATCCAATTAAGAAAGTTCAGCTTCCCAGGTCACTGAAGGAAAATGTCTCTCAGGAGAGATTTGGACATGATAGAATTAAGGTTTGATTCTCTCCAGTACAACGTCTTGTGGACCTCTAAATCAGGAAAATAGAGATCAGCAGGAATCCATGTGTATGTGAAAATGTGTTTGCAAGAAATTCGATAGAGCATTGGTTTCTCTACCATCTGAGGCACAAAATAAGAGCATTTCCATATATGTATCTCTATGTATGGCTTTCTTACTCTCTTTGCTTTTCTGGTTAAAACCATATGCTACCACCTAACCCAGATACTACCATTTTTGTGAAAATTTTCCCAGTCTAAGATTGTTTTATTTATCTTAATTCCTATAGTAGCCATGCATTGTTTAGCTTATCATTTGCTATCTTGTATTCATTCATTCACTCATCCAATCAACAAATACGTATTCAAACTTGTATTGTGCTGGGCATTATACTAGTTCCTGGGTATACGATGGTGATCAAAACACAGGCAGTACTGCCATCATGGAGCTTAAATTGTATAATTTCTAGCAAAAAAATAAATAAATAAACTAGGGAGCTGTAGAGAAAGTGACATGGGAGACGTACTTTAATTGGGTGATCAGGTATGGCTGGTGGTAATGGACATCTGTCACTGGGGGCTGCCCAAAATTTTGTGAACACCCTCCCTACATTATGATGGTTTTCTACATTGTGAAAACAGCCTTCTTAAGATGGAAACCAAAAACTCTACTCTATAGGACAAAAAACTGTCATGCATACTTAGATTCTTTCAACTGCCTCCTTCCTTCTAAAGGTGCTACCCACTTCTGGATTATGTCACCACCCTGAGATGAAGATCTGACCCACGTAGTCCACATCTCTCTGAAGTTAAAACTATCTGCCCTAAGTTGCCGCTCACTTACTTAGATGAAAGGCCACAGTGGCAGGAGTGGGATCTAGCTTCTTGAATGGTCACCTTGTGTGCTGAATTATACAGCTTGGACATATGAGGGAATTGTCCACTGTGAGGTTGACCTTGGCCAATAGGAAATGCATACAAGAGGAAACTCAGCTGATAAATTTCTCCTCCTCTTTCCTTTCTAAGAACCACCCTGAATCAGTTCCTCTTTTCAGTTGCTCCGGAGAAGAACAGCACGCCAATGGACATATATGCTGAGCAGGAAACAACATACTGAATCTGTACCTCTCAAACAAAATGTCAGCATGTTAATCCTTGTCTCAGGCTCTGCTTTCTGGAGGACTTGGTCTAAGAGACTTACATTTCCCAGACTCCTTTGCAGTTAGGGATGGATATACATCCAGGTTTCATTAGTCAGATGCACTTGAGATTTGGATACAGATAGAAGCAATATGAGTGAGTGGCCACTGGTGGGGACATCTTTTAGCATGTGCTGTGGTGGGAGTAGTATCAAGGATCTTCTGGAATCTAGATCCAAAATTCATGAATGACCACTGCAAACCTGGGACAGTAGCAGCTGTGGTGTTTTTGCTAGAAGAATCCTGTGGTGTATTGGCTATAAGCCTAGCTATATCATTAGTCTTTGTAATCAGTAATCTCAGTTCTCTACTCCTTTTTGATATTTTATAATCTAATATTCTATAATAAATCTTTCTGCTTAAATTAGATACTGTGGATTCTATTGTTTGCAACTAGGAATCCTGACCAATAGAAAGTTCGTTCACTGAACACTCATTCAGAATCTTCTCTTTTCCTTGCTATCTTCAAAAAGAGAGACTAAAAAGTGAAATACCTGAATTTCTACTCCCTGCAGCTAGAGGTATCCCTGTATCTAGTGCTGGCCTATGACATAGAGGGCATTTCATAAGGAGTAGGGCTTCACTTCCTGAATAAAAAGACGACGACTTGCCTTCACACTTTCCTCTTGTTCCTACCTAAAGACAAATGATATACCTCCTGCCATGGCAGTCATCTTGCAACGGTAAGAAACTAGACCAAAACTTTAAAGATGGCAGAGTGAAAAGAACGAAGAAGGCTGGATCACTGATGATAAAATGAGTCGTTATACTCACAAGTTGCTGCGCCATCTCTGGGATACCTACACTAGCTCTATGTGCCTAGGGTGAATTGTGGCCCCCAAATGTCCATGTCCTAATCCCTGGAACCTGTGAATATGTTCTTTACATGGGACTTTGCAGGTGTGATTAAGTTAAGGATTTTGAGATGGGAAGATTATCCTGGATTACCCAGGTGGGCCCAATGCAACCACAGGGTAATTATAAGAGGGAAGCAAGAGGATCAGAGTCAGAGAGAAAAGATGCAAGGATGGAAGCAGAGATCAGAGAGGAAACAAGATGCTAAGCTGCCGGCTTTGAAAGTGGAGGAAAGGGCCATGAGCCAAGGAATGTAGGCTCCCTCTAGAAGCTGGAAAATATGAAGAAAGGATTCTCCCCAGAGGCTCCAGAAGGAACATAGTCCTGCTGACACCTGATTTTTAGCTCAGGAAATCTGATTTCAGACTTCTGACCTGTAGAACTGTAAGATAATAAATTTGCGTTGTTTTAAGCCTCTGAATTTTTGGTAATTTGTTACAGCAGTAATAGGAAACTTGCAATTTATGACACCCTTAACCTATCATTTATTAATTAGATTCTCTGTTACTCACAAAGACATTCCTTACTCATTCAGCGACAATCCTTTGTTTTATTGTGGAAAAAATTCTTGACTGGAGGACAGAAGACCTTGTTTTTGATCTTAGATGTGCCACTAACTTGCTTTGTGGACTTAAACAACATCAGTTTCCTCATCCACACTCGGGGTTCAAATATTACATACCTTGCAAGGCTGTTGTAAAAATTAACTGTCTAGGCATATGGGAATACATTGCACAATCCCTGAAGTGTCATGTAATAATAGAGTCAGCATACAAATGTGTGGGATTTTTTTCCTATAAATTTAGGATATGAAAATAGATTAGAGGGGCCGCCCCCACGGCATAGTGGTTAAGTGCGCGCACACCGCTGCTGGCGGCCCGGGGTTCGGATCCCGAGCACACACCGATGCACCGCTTGTCAGGCCGTGCTGTGGCAGCGTCCCACATAGAGTGGAGGAAGATAAGCATAGATGTTAGCCCAGGGCCAGTCTTCCTCAGCAAAAAGAGGAGGATTGGCAAGGATGTTAGCTCAGGGCTGATCTTCCTTATGAAAAAAAAAAAGAAAATAGATTAGAAATGTCAAAATACCTCATATACCTGCCACCATTCTCTATGCTGGGTCCATGCAGACATAAGTAGTCAATCATAGACCTCTTTTTCCCTACTCTAAATGCATCCTCAGAATTCTTGTCAAGAAATGCTCCACGCAACCACTACCATTTCATCAGTGTTAACACAAGAGTATAAACCAATTTACAATGGCAAGATACATGGTTTCTAAGACCTGATCTATCTATAACATGCTAATTCCAGTATTATATACATATGAGTAAATTATAAATAATTCCACTTTTTACGCTATATGAAGGATTCAGTATATAATAGATGCTTACTTTAAAGGACGTATCTAGAGGGGGATTATTAGTCTAAATTTTAAAGTCAGCATGATGCCATTATTAATATGCCTGTTTTATGAATATAATATCCCAGTTTACTCAATAAGTTAAAACTCAGAGTATAATTATTATGCACTCTAAACCATGCATTCATCACTTTGATTGTATTTATTTTCAAGATGCATGCTATTCCCATCCTCCTCCTCCCTTCTTTCCTTCCTCTCTTTCTATCTTTGCCATAAGAATACTCACAAAGTCACCAAACACACACATGGACTCATATATACACAACGTTCTTCAGAGTTCCCAAAGTCTAAAAAATAACCACACCAATAACAAATATGTAATGAAATATTTATTTTAATAAATGAGATTACACACATCCACAAAAAAAGATATGGCAATTTGTCTAATTTCTAGACAATGCTCTATGCTGTATTTGAGATGATAAGATCCAAGAACAAATGTCAGTCCAGTTGAGCACTCTAAAATCTCCAGAAATTTAGAAATTACTCAAAATTCCCATAAGTTTGAAGTTAAAGATCTCTAATCCCCAGGTACTAGGTAGTAAACCTCAAGATTTAACTTCAGACCCTATTTGCACCAACCCATAGAAATCATATTTACACTCTTAGCCAAGACAGAAACTAGTGGAAGAGGTATTTCACTCACTTATGTAGGAAGAGGAAACACTAGACCAGAGTCTAGTCATAGGCTATCTTACACTCATCTCAGAGGATTCCAGAGGCCCTGAAGGCTTAAGGTCCAGGTCCTCTCAAATGAGGTTCTACCTTCAGTATTTATTAGTACATTTCCATGTAAAAATATTGTCCATTGGTATCCTATGTCTATATAACTAGGATACAGCTTTAGTAAAATATATTTCAATTATTGGTTGTTAAGATATTTCAGCCAAACTTCTTTTGAATTAATATTTCTTTGGAGATCAATCTCTCATATTATATATTTCTTGCCTTTTCATTTCACATGAATAATTCATCAATGAGAAAGTTAAACATTTATTTTTGACTCAATTTCCCACTATCTACATGTAGGAGAAGGAATCAAGCAGGGGAAAAGGAATCTTTTCACTTCCCACCTTCTAGTTTTTACCCTCTAGTGTTCTCCGATAATAAGTCAGTCCATTCCAACAGACACCAAAGAGGAAAACTATTCTTGTCATTAAGACAAGAAAATCTGGTCATAAAATTAACCTTGAAAACATACACTTACAGTTATATTGATTAGCACAGTCCAAGAACCAGAAATCCATTTGGCCTGGCCCCAAAAGTCAATGTCTGGAAAAACAATAATAATTGAAAGTCTAATCCATGCTTTCTGGTACAGTAAAGCATTTCTTAAGACTGCTTATGCTAATTACATTTAGATGCATCAACATTATGATATTACTAAAAGTGAGAGGAAGAAGACAAGTCATATCCTATTATCACAAATGAGGTTTCATGTTTCCATACTAGAACAGTTAGGTTGTTCATTACGCACAACTGTAATTTCAGTGATGGGCTAAATTCCAAGACAGAGATGGAGAATCTTAATGGAGGCAGTGAAGTCCCATTGAAATTTCTGTGTACAGTATCTGGGATATGAAAATTAAGAAGTATCAAGATTCACAGCTAAAATATAGTATGATATTTTGAATAACTAATGAGTTATATAAAAGGTAGACTAGTAGAAAATATAGATATAGTAAAATGATATTTTATTTAGGCATTGTAGTAAAAAGTAATAATAAAATGATATTCAGTAAAACCCATATCCCTGCAATAGTGAAAAATACAAATGGGCCTCATTTTGCACAGAGATACCGACAGACTCAAGCAGAGCCCTTTTTGAGAAGAGCTGAAACTAAAGGATTCAACATCTCAATAAAATTCTACCGCTTTGTCCTGACCCTTTAAGGCTCATTCAGTTTTGAACGAATCTACGTCCCCTAGGTATTCACCATGTACTTATGTAAAAAGAAAAGATTACTGGGTTTCCAGATAGAGTACATGAGTCTTGGCCTTAAGTTTCATCTTTAACTATGTAAGGTAATTGTTAGAAAGTTTTTTTGTATTATTGAATTGTATTGTATTAGGACAATTTGTTGACTACAATAGGACTATGCACATAATATAAAGAATTCAAGTATAAAACTGTAGAGTTAGGTATGTTGTGCAATGGAGACTATACATGTAAACAAAGAGAAGAAAGAAGATTTAGGCAGTGGTAGGACTTGAGTTGGATCTTGAAGGGTAGTTAGGATATGAAAAGGTCTAGCAAAGACAAACTTGGTCACTTTGTTTAACTTGATTAATATTGATAACCAATCTAATATAGACAATGAATGAACATGATACAGAGAAAAATTCTATTGAAGTTTAACTTATTAAATTATCCACAGAAAGCCTTTGATTTTGTGATAGCATGACATCTTTATATGTTTTCACTGTCTCCAGTAATCTTTATGCTATTAACTATGTTATTTTGCTAAATTAGCTTATAAAAACATTTAATTCTCAATGCAGCTATGTTTTCTGTATAATTTTTTGTAAACACACTTCCTAAACACATTTGGTAATTTCTACCCTTTTTGTGAAGAAATTCAAGAAATCTTAAACTTCGTGCATCTTGCTAGAGTACCATAACCACACACATAGACTGCACTTATGATCTCTTGCAGAATTTCTTTTACCAAATTGAATTCCACAGACTACTGTTAGGACAGCCATAGGAATATTACTACATTTGTACCTATCAGAGGAAGTTGTAGATTATAGGCTTTATGTGTATACTATAGATATACACTATATTATATCTTTTTTAGTAATAAAGATACAAAGGATATGTTTCTGTCAGAGTTCAGCATAATGGAAAGCTCCGCTTCTCCTGAACAAAAAGATTTTCTCTCATTTTATAATCACCGTGAATCTAAATACAGATCATATTTCCCTCTTTTCTTTTTAAAGAAGAATGAAAGAAATATTAAATAGAATACAGACCAATATCCCAATAAATGGCAGAGAAGCAAAATATTTCACCCTACTATATCATAGTAGAGTAGGTTCAAATTCCACCCAGCTAATCTCTACTAAGGGGATCCACTCCCAAACACTAACTGCAGAAATATCCTCACTGAGTATGTGAAAACTTCTTTTTCTTTCCCTGGTTCTTCAAGAGATCCAGAATCTGCTTTACTAGTAGCCACATATATAAATTGTCAAATTAAGCTGACATGTACCTACTCATAAATCATCTATTGCAGGATATCGGTGGGTCATTAGTAATTTTTTTATCAAACAATATCAGAGGACATACTGGAAAATAATTTTGAGACTTTTAACACCAACAAATAATCTACTTTTAGAACTTCAAAAGCTAATCATTAATGCATTAATTTTGAGATATGTTTTCTATTTAGACTTTCTGTTTCTTGGTTTCAGTCCATGACATTTTAATAAGCTAGTTAGCTAAAAAGTCTAGCAGGAGAACTGTTTTGCCTGGAGATCCAGTAAGACCCACAGGAAAATGATTCTTGGAGGAGACGGAACTTGCAGCTAGCTCCACAGCCTCACTCCTCAAGTGAGATTTTCAGAGTCACAACCCTAGACCAGGAACCTTGGCTGGGAGTAATGAAAAGACTTGATTTTGGATGTGGAAGATGGCTACCTAAGTTGTCTTTCAGCCCAATCTCTCCAAGTCCTGTGCCAATTTCCTCAAGAGTGGGAAATATATTTAAAATGAATCAAGAAATGCACTCCATTAGTAGAGGTACAGTAGGGAAGCCAGAAAATGGGGTCACTCTGGTTTTTGACTCACAAATAAGATCAATGCATGTGATAAGAGAAGCAATCTCCGCATAAGCGTAATTGGAGCAGAGCAGAGCAGAGCATTGCTGCCTACCAAAGCAGTGATGCAGGAAACATGGCCTGAATGCAGCTGGCAGAAAACTGATGGCAACAAAAAGTGATTGGGAGAAAATGGGAGAATATGCTGGAAATGGAACCAGAGTCCTCTTAGCCAAAAGAAGGTGGAATCTAAAGTCAGAGAAAATGATCTTACCATCTTTTGCCTCTATTCAATAACTGTATCCAACAGCTAGTATTGTGTTAGGAAATGTGCTTTCTATAAGTAGGTAAATAGGTAATAATCTGCCAAAGTAAGGGTTTTATAATTTTAAATTGTTATATTCATGTATATCTTAGAGTTCAAAACACATATGAAGGAGGAGTTCAAAATAGCTGAAGGAACCCACAGAGAAAATGAAGAACATGGTGTATTCAAGGCATGTGCGATTTCTCTAGTGACTGAAACATGTGGTGAAGGAGGTGGTAAGGATATTGGAAAGGAAGGCTAGAGTCAGGTTGTTGAGAATCTTGTAGACCAGGCTTAGGAGTTTAGATTTTGTTCCTGGAGAAATTTGGGCGTCATTAAAGATTCCAGAGCAGGAGCGTACATCTATTGTATTTGTGTCTAAAAAGTAACAACACTGATAGTTTGGTGGATGGAGTTGAGGCTGACGGTAAGCAAGGGATGCTGAGGACCGCCTCCAAGAACTAGACCGGGGAAGATGATGAAAGAGCAGATTTGAAAAACATGTGATATGATAGAAACAAGGGGATATGGCAACTCATTGAAGTTGGAGGGCATTAAGGGGTGCCAAAAAGAAGTCACTCATTCAGTATCCAAGAGGATTTACTGAGAGCATTCCATATGCCAGGGACTGTGCTTGTTGACGAGGATAAAATGGTGAACCAAAATAAATATGCCCCCTCTGCTCTCAGAAAACAGTGGGAAAGTGAAAAATATAGTCATTTATTTAATAATCACTCAAGTGTGTGTATTCCTTCAGGCTGTAATAAGTTCTAAGAAGGAAAAGTCAGTTTTGAAACTGCTGGTGAAAAATAAACTTGAGAGAGCTTCTTTGAGGAATTAGCATGAGATATGAAGGATGCTTAACAGTTAACTAAGTGAAGGGACATCTGAGAATGTCCCAGATAAAGAAAGAACATGGGCAAGGTCCTGGAGGGAAGGAGTATGGCACAGCCTAACTTAAGAAAGATTTTAGGAGGTTCCACGATAGGTGGTGATGCTGTAAGACAGAAAATACAGTAAGAGAAGCAGGTCTAAGGGCAGTGGTGGAAGAAAGTAAGAAAATATGTTGTACTTTGGTCACTTGAAGTATAAAAAGTCTGCATAACATTGGATTAGTTGTCCAGGGCAGGTGGACAGGGCTGGAGACTGAAATTTTGGATTAATCAGTATCCACGTGATACTTCGATTCATGGCTTAGGGAAGCTGTCCAGGGAATGTATGTAGAAACAAAAGAGCAAGAATGGAACCCCAGAGAAATACCAGTAATTAAGAAATAAGTAAAGTAAAAGAAGGGAGTAAGGGAGATTTAAAAAAGTGGTCAGAAAGACTAGAAGAGGGACACAAGAAGGGTGTCATGGAAGCCAATGGCAGCCATTTCCACAGAGAAAATGGCTGATTGGGTGAAATATCATAGATTGATCAAATATAATATACTATAAAGAGTCCACAGTTGGACAAGTCAAAGGTCAAAGATAACCTTAGCAAATGAAGTTTCAGTCCAGGATAGTCAGAAAAACTATTGAGGAATGGAAAAAAGGAAAGTTCCATACACAAAAAACAAAAAACTAGTTTAATTTCTACAGTTCTTAGTCACCCTTGTTTTTTTCTTGTAAATAAAGCCACCACCACTTTTGCTAAAAACTGAAGTCACCAAGCCAACTTCCATGAATGGTTAGATGCTTGATGTGGAACAGTTCACAATTTTTAAAACTAGCCTGATTTTTGTTTTTGGAAAACAAATCTGATATAACTTGAGAAAACAGTGTTTTCGTTTTTGTGATTTCCTTGTAGAATCTGATTTGATTTTCAGAAAGGCAAAGGTTACACATGTGTGAGTAGGATACCATCTTATACACACAGCAGATTCCAAGAAAGCATTCTGTGGTGTGGGTGGTTACACAAATATTCTTCCCTTGGTTCCGGTACTTTCCACTGGACTTTTGTATTCTAAGTCTGAACTTGCCTATTGGGGGAAGCAAAGAATGTGGCAGAAACATGTGTTAGCAAGTGTAGGCTTATTTCAAAACAGTACCAAAGAATGAAATATGTAGGTCTGATAACTTCGATTGTATAAAAAGTAAAAGACCCTACAAAGTGATTGGCTAACACAAATGTAAATAAAAAGGTTTTCCTAAAGAAATAAAATGATACTTCTCCAAGTGGTGGTGTATTTTTACAAGAATATACTTTAGAAGTGTTTTAAAGCTATACATGCTTCTTAATTAATGTTGTAGTGTAAATTAATGCAAAAGGACCAATTTTCCTCCCCATTACCTCTTGGTACCAGGTAGGCAGGTGCACACACACAAACACACAAAACCCACGGAAATCAAAAGAAAATGGAGAGGCCATACAGAGCTCAGATGATCTCCAAGCCAGTGATAAAGGAGTAGGGCATATTATTTATCCCTATAATAATTACTTTAGATAAATAACCTATGGAAAATTTCACTCACACTCCAAAGAGATCCATTACTTAATTCACCAGAACACAGATAATCTAGTGAGTGAAGATATATGGCATAATATGTGCATGTCAAATTGGAGTACAGGCCTGATTTTATTTTAAGCAACACACCTTTGTTCTATATTGACCCTTAGATTTTATTTCATTCCCTTTAATCTATTAAAAAGCTCAGTAAATGCTTTTTTATATCAGCTTAGCCTCACTTTCAAAATAGTAATCATGGTGATAAAAACAACTACCTTTTCTAGTGTCTCCCATGTTGTGGAAAACATGTAGTAGGTGCTTTATAGATATCCCATTTTACAGATGAGGAAACTGAGACTCAGTAGATGCAGTTTGTCCAGGGTCACACAGCTAGTAATTGTAAAAGCAAGGACTGAAACTCAGGTATTGAAGTCCAAACTCTTCTCTTCACCACACTGCTGTCCACTGTTATACCAACAGTTGAATGGAAGGTAAATTAGAGACATGCTGTTATGATGCACCATGAAACATAAATAAATAAATAAATAAATAAATAAGACTAGTGCATAGGAAAAAAACAAAATAAAACCTGTTAAATATGTGAAGCAAAAGCTTCTTATGTGGTTTGAACATTTGTTGTTGTAGCTGAAAATGATTAAATTTAGAAGTCCCAATCAAGTGTTTTAATTCTGTGATCAGTCTCCACATTACAACCATTTTTATAATTTTCTTAAGCAATACATTTTGGCTTGTCCACTCTCTGCTTGAAACTCTTTCCCTTAGTTGTTGAAGTTGGACCAGCATGTTTTACTCTAATCTTCCCTGCAAACCTTCCTACCTTTTTCTCTGACTTCCGCTGATTCTCCTTCAACATAGCATGTTCCCCAGGGTTCCAGCCTCTGCCCCTTCACTCTCTTCTATCTGCCAGAATAAGCCACTAGAGTTGGAATAAAAATCAGTGGCTCACTCTGCACAGCCCAGCTGTCCCTTATGGGGAAAATACTGGCGATTTGCTAAATTAAGCACTACTCAGAGGCGTCCTCAGTGTGTCATCAATTTTATTACCCAGTCAGGCCCCCTGTGATGTAACACAAACTACTAGATGGTAAAAGAAAAGGAGAAAGAAACCCCTTCAAAGGAGCGTAAGGGGTGCCTCAAACTTGCCATGCTTGTAGGCGGCAGGTAAATTGCTACAACACAGAGGCTATTCTGTTTTCAGAAAAGTCTAAGCTAACCTTGAGACGAGAATGACAAGTACAAATATTGTCAGCAGCCACATCAAAACAAACACCCAAGGTGCACAATGTGAAATAGCTGCTGGTAATCTACCCCCGCAACAGACATAGTCATCGCCACCTGGAGTGTTATCTTTGAAGGGCAGAAGTCTAAGTGCTTGCTGGGCTAGCCAGGAAAAATATCATAGACTTACTGATCAAAGCAAACTGAAGTTCCCTAAAGGAATCAGGATATGAACTAATATATATGTTTTAAAATGAGGATACACTCAGATTATGTATATATAACCCATGGATATTGCCCCACCGGCATCCTAGTCTAGACCACACCCTTTGAGCTCCAAAAGAATTTGGAGAAATAAGCTTGGCATGGCCAACCCTCTTGTTCATGGTTTTAAGATTGGAAACCTTGAAATTTCTCACATTTTTTTCAAATCAAGATATTTAGATTGCAAACCCTTTAATCCAACTAAAAAGAGATATTTGGAATGTCTGAGCTCTCCTCCCAGATTGAAGAGTTGTTTTTCAATTAGTACTATGAATTGAGGAATTTTCTGGCATCTGCCACTAAGTGAGTAAACGCAAAGATAATAAAATAAACTTTAAAAGTCAAAAAAAAGTTCATTTTAATTAACTTCCAGTGAGACTTAAAAGTCAGCCTAAATCACAAAAAGTCAGTTTCCAAGACGTTGTTCTTTTTTATTTTTGCCAGACAGCATGACTCCACTGCCACTTATTAGTGCTGATTTTAAAATGCATTGCTTTTTTTTAAAGTAACTGATTTATAAACAAAGAGAATACAATTCTCAGAAAAACCAAGGCAATATTGGCATCTCTAAGTTATTTTAAACTAGTTTATCAAAACTCTAATATGAACACATCTCGATGTCAATTGTCTTAAAAACCTGGGTCAAGGCCGTGCTAAATCTGTACCGGTTCTCTAAATAGTGCAATAAAATTCACGGGGTTTTTCAACCAGGGACACTCCAACTCTCTAGGTGTGT
This sequence comes from Ceratotherium simum simum, assembly GCF_057802395.1. Classification (NCBI taxonomy): domain Eukaryota; kingdom Metazoa; phylum Chordata; class Mammalia; order Perissodactyla; family Rhinocerotidae; genus Ceratotherium; species Ceratotherium simum. Next base: position 50,738,219 of record NC_141900.1, on the reverse strand, counting down.
ATAGTCTACAAAACTACTACCTCATTCACCCCTACATCCTTACATTTGCCCCAATAGTCTAACTACAGCACTGAAAAAAGAAAACTATAAATGACATCTGTTTATTGGTATTTTGAGAGAAGCCTCCATCATGGTGTCATCAGGTTCAATTAATTTTTTCTTTAATTTAATTTTAAATTATTAAAATTTCTTTTCTTTTATTATATTTTATTATCAGTATGGCCTTTGCCCTTTGTTTAACCCTTTGTCAAACTTTTGGGCAAGTGCGACTTCTATAAAAGATGAAATCATAACTTGGAAATACTTTTACTTGTGTTGAGAAGACCTTGCTCAGAATGGAAGTCTTATTCATGTGAAAAAATCTACCCTTCACACATAAAAGTGGTCTAATAAGGGGAGAGCTATTTTTAATACATTAATTCTGTTCTTGTCTTGAGCAGAGTTGGCAAAAAAAAGATTTGTAGAAATTCTGTCCCAAGGAAATTGATTCATTAATCTGGCAATGATTCACTGTTTCCCAAATCCATGTTGAGCTGTGACCTTAGTCAAATCTATATTTCCTTTGCTCTTAATGATGATGTGGGATTGTTTGCCAGTTAGCTGTCAGAATTTATACTATTATATTTTATTTATTATACTGTATTGTATATAGTTTACTTGATAAAGTTATTATCTATGTGTCAAGTTTAATAACTTTCTAAAAGAATGGGTTGAAAGACATGATATCATATAACCTGTATTCATTTCAGAGAATAGTAGATACAGATCAGATATGTGATGTGTGAATTCTAATGATATAATTTTTTACTTTGGAATTCTCTCAGTATTCACCTACCACTTAAAGAGTCATTCAGGAGGCCATCTGACAGAGCACTAGATTGTTCCCATTCCTCCCCAAAGATACGGAGACAAGAAAAGTTTCCCAAAGGCACCTGCTCAAGTGTCAGACTTAAGGGACATGATCAGAAGTTCGACATTCTTTTATGTGCTTTTGAAAAATTACATAAACTCTTAATTTTAAAGAATGAAGTTTCCTTTCTTAATGGAAAAATTTAAGAAAGCACTCAAAACAACTATTACATTAATCGTCTTTCTTTTACACTCCTTCCATCTCCTTTAGTCATCTAGCCTGAATAGGTTTAAGGCAATCAGATTATATTATCCTCCTGCTAGGCTGGCCTCCTGGGCAGCCTCAGAATTGATTCTGTTCCTTCAAGATTGTTCAGCCCAAGGGTGTTGCACACTTGGACCAGACCTGCTGGGACCCAGACCTCTTCTTGTGAGGTAACTGACAAGGCAAGAATCAACTGCCCTGGGGTAGAAAAACTATCTCCTCCTGCCTGTCGGGCATATAGAAATAAAGTGTATGATGACGTGCACTTGATTGGCCATGACTCCGTGAGGGAGTTGGTGAGATTCAGAAGGTGATGAAACCATTTTCACTGGGTACATGAGCACAACCAGATCTGTCCTTGGGCCTGGAATACAAGGAAATCGTGGATTTTTGCGTGTTTCTTTTATACCTGACTCCTTTAACAGATTCTTAATAATTGTAATAATTCTTCAGTTAAATTTTTAGTGTACAATTATATTATCTTATTTAATGACAATGTTCCCTCATTCTTTTGAAAAGTTACTTCAGCTGCAAAGTAAGTCCTTTTACACTTAGTTTGAATGATGAAGAGAGTATTGAGCTTTCTGAGCAGTTTTGAGATATATGAATTTAAGGACAAAATGCTAAAGACAGAGCAACTAAAGAACGATTGTAGTTTGTAGTAGTTTGGGTATAGTGTAATAATGCAAGAAATAGGAGGATTGCTTAAAAAATATACAGAAAGAGAAATACCTGAAGAATATTTTAGATTTTAAAAATTTGCTAAATGGGGAAGATGAGTAGCTAACAAAAAATGACTCTAAGATTTTTCACATGCACTATAGTAGGTTAATGAACAGCAACCAGAGTTTCCATATTTTTTATAGATACTGAAATGTGTTACAATATAGAAATCTGAAAAGAGGATTAAAAAAGTAAATAAATCTGACTCCTTAGTTTATAAAGAGTGCAAAGTATGCAGAGCAAGAGAAATTAGCAGATATTCTACCATCTAGCAATGATCTCATACAGTCTTGCTAATACCATAATATCTCATAACAACGACATTTATATAAAGCTTTCCCACTACACGAAGCAACTACAAATATGTTGTATGTAGAAATGATGCCTAGAGCCAAATGCTGAGACAATTTTGACACTAAAAATTCCTAAAAATAGTTACAGCTTATAAAATCTCTTCTATGATTTCAGTTGATAATCATAATCCATCCTTTATTCTCTTGCAAATCCCATTCTACCAAACCTGATCTACCAGTGGCCTCTACATGCAAACACGTTGTTCCATCCTTCCCTGTTGACACATCGTTTGCCTTTCCATTCTTGTGCATATGGTGAAATCATAGTGAGCTTTCAAAGCAATCTTTTGCCCTTCCCTTGAAGCAGGGTGATTAAGGGGCAGCGGAGAAGAAATTGAGGTGCAGACAGCAAGTTTCTAGAGAGGAGAAACTTCAGTCACTTTGCCCTTCCTGGGCAAATGCATAGACCAAAAGTTCAGGAGTGTGCCCGCAGCTCTATTCCACAGCTGTCTTGGGCATCCACAGGAGTTGTTATGTCAGTACTTGAAGCTCAGGAAACCATATTACTGATGATACAGGTGCATCGGCCCTGTTTCCATCCCCAAAACAAAATAAAAATTGTTCCTCATGCCCTTCCCCTTGCCCTCCCCCACGTACAAATCTTTCCCATCCTTAGCCAAACTCATTTCCCTTATTCAAAGGAGGGAAAATAGTGGTTTTTGTTGCTTGCAAAGGCAAACCACAGTGGAAGTTATGATCCATTTTTTCTCAAGTCTCAATTTTACTGATTATTCTCTCAGCCAAGTAAAACTTTTAAAGAAAGCAAAAGAAAATTTTATGACAAAAGTTTAAAATAAAATGAAGTAAATCACAAGTAATTATATTTATTACATGATACTACTAAGGTTTTCAGCACCATTTCTATTGTGAAAAATGAAGTTATCCAAAAATTCACTGCTCTTTGTAGTATAGTTTATTCATGTTATTAAATGAAGTTATTTTGTGTGTGTGTGAGGAAGATTACCCCTGAGCTAACATCTGATGCCAATCCTCCTCTTTTTGCTGAGGAAGACTGGCCCTGAGCTCACATCCATGCCCATCTTCCTCTACTTTATATGAAACGCCGCCACAGCATGGTTTGACAAGCGGTGCATCGGTCTGCGCCCAGGATCCAAACCTGCGGACCCCGGGCCACCGCAGCAGAGTGTGCGAACTTAACTGCTACACCACTGTCGGCCCCAAGTGAAGTTATTTTTAATAGGTGCAATTTAAGCTCACTCATGTTGCATCTATTAAAATGCTTCAAGTGTTTAGTATATATAAGACTGCTGTCGCAAGTATATTTTTCCAAGCTACATCCTCTCACCTTCTATTCTTGTGTTCCATTTCCTTTTTCTAACTTTCCTGCCCTTTTCAGATGGTCAAGGAGTCATTAAGACAGTGGAGGGGAGAAGAGGGAGAGGGTCTGGACAATGCTGATGAGAGAAAACCAGTTTCACGTACCCTTTTAAGCTCCCAAATTCGTTACCACGTGAAAAATTGATGTCTGTTGCTAATGATCTTATCCCAGACTCTGATCTAATTTTGACAAGGCTAGAACAAAGCACACACTGCTTCTATTCCTATTTGCTTACCCCAGTCACTCTGACATCTGCAAAAAACAGATTATGAAATAATTTCTTTGCCATAGTTTTTGAGAAGTATTTTTTCCCTTTTTTTAGTTTCAGCACATTGGTCTTGGGTAACTTCTCTGAGACCATGCACCCAGATATAGCAGTTCATCTTCTTAACATTGGGTGCCTCTAAAGTGGTCCCAATGCCCATTCTCACTGATCCTACCCTGGAGGCACTTCTTAATATACCACATCACTCAAAAGAGGTGACCAAAAAATGCGCCAGTCATTCATGCTTCTGTTCAACAACATTTATTGATAGTGTCGTGATATTTGCAATATGAAAGTGGTAATTCTGTGTTCAACTAATAGTGAACTTATTATGTCTAATGTACTCAAATCCCTTAGTTCCCCCTATAGGGAGGTCTGGATTAAGTAGGGAGTAAGGGGAGACAAAATCACACACAGTCTCAATTTCAAAACAGAGAATAATAGTCTCTAAGAGTCCATTCTTACTGTCCCACCATGTAAAAGTCAAAAGAGCAACTGAGAATATTGGTCTTATTTGTACAACTGCCTGATAGAATGAGTCAAGGAAGAGCAAACTTTTGCTATTTTGTGGGAGAAACAATAGCCAATATATATTTTTGTAATCTCATCTCTGCTACTAATCATTCTTTCTATTCTCCTATTCCTTATACAGCTATGTATTAGCAAAGCATTAGCATTAGCAAAGGCTCTCATTGATGAAGTAAATACCCAGCATAGATATAACTTTTACTTAGGCCAGGTATTTCTCAAGCATTAATTCTCTCATTTATTTAATAATTCAGTAAATATCACCAAGAAGCTAATATAAATATAAGAAACTCACAATTTCTCCCATCTATGTTTACCCTGAAATAGAGAAGCAGACCTGTACACTAGTGTTTCCAATTCACTGAGGTAAGATCTATAATCAGAGTATGCATAAGGTACAAAATACTGTGGCAGCACACCAAAGATGATGTGATCAGTTCTGTGTGGTTCAGAAAAGGGATGAGATTTAAAGTCTCAGAGATATATCTATTGATTTCTCCATCAAGCCTGACTGACCTGCCTTAAATAGATTTTATATCAATTCCTTCCTCCATATTTACCCTGTCATCACACTAATTCAGACTATTACCAACCATCTAAACTATATAAACAGTTTCCTAAGTGATTTCATGCTATCCATCTTCTTTCAGTCCATCCTGAACAGAACTATAAGTCTATCTTCTTGTATCACTTTTTTTCTTGTCTCCTCATTGAATAAAATCTTCAATGCCCCCAGCCCCATCACACGTAATTTGAACATAGAAATGAGGCTAAATGCCTGGTATTCAAGGCTACTACCAACAATCTAGTTGCCTCTTTTTGTTATGGGTTATATCATAATACAAAATAATGTGCTATAAGTATATATCCATTTAGAAAGTTACAAAGCAACATCTGTATAACCACAAGTAAAATCATGAGATATTGCAGCACCCCAAAAGACCCCCTACACCCTCAGTTTACATCACCTATATTACAAATCTTCCCTTCCCTGTCTGCCATTAATTCTGATCTTGCCTTTTGTGGTAGACACTTTTGGTGCCCTGTGCTACCATTCCCAAGTCCAGCTTGATTGCAATCACAGCTCTGTCGGAAGGTTAGGTGTGAGCTCAGATTTATGCTGACGTTGCTGCATCTAAAGTGCTTGGCTTGCATCTCTCGGCTTTTCTGCCTCAAGACCTCTCCAAGCCTGCTCAGTCATTGCGTGAAGCACAGGAAGGGAAGTTAACACATCGGGGACAAAGCTCTATCAGTGGAGAATGGAGCTGATGGATAAATACCCCAACCTCCAGTCGTCATGCAGATAATCCTGGCAGGGGTTCTGCCCAGTCATCAGAGGCCCTGGCTTTCAGCAGTGGCCTGGGAAACTCACACTTATATTGGTGGATCTTCCTTCCCTTTTCACTCTCCCTACTCGCTTATCCTGCTTCTTAGGATCTCTTCCCACATAAACTATCTGTCATAAGCCTTTGACTCATGTTCTGCTTTCAAGGAACTCTAAACTAAGACTTTTGTAATAATAATTTTACTGCTTATGTATGCAGTCTTAACCGACACATTTAACTTCGCACAATTTGAAGCTGATAGAAATGGAACTGCACAGTATGAATTCCATTGTGTCTTGCTTCTTTCAGTCAATATTATGTTTGTGAAATTCATCCATGTTGTTGGGTGGTGGTGTTTAGTTTATTCATTTCACGGCTGTACAGCAAGGGATTGGAAATTTTTTCTCTGAGGAATTTGACCATCCCAAGAAAAAAGACTTAATGATTATGATATCAGATGTTTCCCTAATAAAAATAACCAAACCACACCCTCCTACTGAAAGCCCATATTTAACAAGTCTCATGGAAATACCTACAGCTTGCAATCAGCTTCTTAGCACCACACTTATTAACATAAACAAGCAAACCCAAGATTACTAAACTTTTAAGGCAAAGCTCTAACGTGGAAGACAAAAAGCAAAGTAAAGCAAAATAAAAAGTAACTTGGAGGTGACTGAGACCATGCAGGGAAGTAAAATTTTCACAAAACTTTTTTTACTCAGGAAAATGAGAAGACATTATATCTGTTAAACAAGAATAAAATTTTACTTAAAAATAAATGAAATATGAGAGAAATGAGTGAAGGGGGTCAAAAGGTAAAAAAATAAATAAAATAATGTATTCAATGTCAAAAAATTAAAATAATAAAAATATCTATAGAAGGAACAATCCAAATTAACTCTTAGAATTTAAAATGTTATGATTGGAATTAAAAATTAACAGAAGGATTGAGGATTGGCAGATAAAGCTAGAGAAAACACAAGAAAAGGGAAGGAGGGGATGGAGAGAGAAAGAGCGGAAATAGGCTAAAGAAGACAAAAAAAAGAAGGAAAACTACAGGATTTATTTAGAATGTTCAACATCTGAATAATAATCTTAGGATGAGAAGGGGAAGTAAAAAAATAAAGAGACGAAATTATTAATGAAATAATTCTAAAAATTACTTCACAATTGAAAGACCTATGTTTTCAGGTTGAGATGGTCCATCTAATAACCTAAACAATAGAGGAAAAGGAACCCACAGCAGGACACTCACCTTGAAAATGCAACAACCTTGGGAAAAGAGAAAATAATAAAAGTTCCAGAGAGCAAAAGTATATCACGTATAAAAGATCAAGAATTAGAATGGCACTAGATGTTGAAGACAATAGAACACTGATTTCCAGCTAATAACTGTTCACCCAGACCAAGTGTCAACTAAATGTGAAAGTAGGAGTCCCAGTTGGCCGTAGGAGTGGCTGTCTAAATCTGAATCTCCCCACACAACTTCCAAAAAGAAGAAGGAGGAGGAGGAGATGAGGGGAAGAGATAGAAGCAGAGCAGGGGAGGAGGAGAAGAGGGGGAGAGGAGCACAAATAAAATCACACTTGATCCACATCTTCAGCATTACTAGGAGACAGAGAATACTATGAACCTCTATTTTCTTTCATATAAAGACACAAAAACCAATTCTAGCAGATTGCATACCTTGGCTTCAACACTGTGAGTAGGGAGGGTAGAGGAGGAGAGTCTTTAAACCTTCTATGTCAAAAAAAAAAAAAAAAGGATCAGAGAACTTACATGAAGTGCAGATAAAATCACTCAGAAAGAAAAAAGTCCAATGCTAAGAGCTAAAATACTGAACACAGCTCTGGGACTGGATAATTTGCAGCAACGTCTACAGGGAAGGGGTTTAAAATTGAGTGAATTAGAAACTGGCAACTTTGAAGAAACATTGCTTCTGGGGGAAAAGTAGGTAAATAAAGAAGAGGAGATATCCCTTAGAGGTGTGGCAGTGAAGGGAAAGCAGGAAGCCAGAGGGACAAATTAAGTAGCATACAGAAATAAAGACCATCACAGGACAGGTAAACACTTCTCCTTCCTCATTCACCACCACTCCTCACCAACAAATTCATCTACTAAAGATATGTAACTTTATTATGGTCACTGAAGAGGGCACATTTGAACTAGAAAATCCACTAATAAAATGGATAAAAAACCAAAACCAGACCAATTCAATACAAAGCTATTATTAAAAAAATGAAAAATCAACATTTACAAATAATAAACATTCTCACACACACCCACAAGGCAGAAGAAGTTGTAACATAACTCTCAAAGCTGAATTAAATATCTTCAAACAAGCATTGAGATATAGATATATAATTCATAATTAAAAAATGCAAAAACTAAGTACAGAATTACACACAAAAAAAGAAGAAATGCAATGAATTGACACAACTCAGGAAAGGAATTACATAGACAAAACATCTCCAAAAGGAAGAATAAATAATAAGGTGTCCAAAGGAAAACAGATTCAAATAAAACATTATTAAGGAATATTGAATAAATGCAGGGAAGAAACCAAGAAAATGAAAGTGAGATAAAGAATTAAAAAGAGTCAGAGAGAAAGTGGTTGAAATGCAAAATAGGCTAATAGCCAACATATGTAATTGGAGTCCCTGAAGAAGAAAAATAAAACAATGGAACAGAATATTTAAACCTAGAATTCAAGAAAACCTAAATCTATATATTGAAAGAGCCTACTATGCACTAGGAAAAGTTTACTTACAATGATCAAATTTGAAACAGCCTTGCAAAATATCAGATTTTTAAAAAAAGAAAAAAGATCCATGAGACCTCAAGGCAGAAAAAAACCAAGTAGTTTTAAGAGTAAAACAATTATGTTAACCAACATTCTGAAGAACAAAAAGTAAAGAAAGGCAATAGTGGAGAAGCACTTTTTAAAAACTCAAAGAAAGCAAGTGAAAACTAAGGATTTTATATCCAGCTAAGCTGAATTTCCAGTATCAGGGCTATAGCAAAATGGTTTTAAAAGTGCAAGAATTCTGCCAGTACTGCACTTATAAGCCTCTTATAAGAAATATTCTAGAAAATGAGCTTCACCCAACCAAGAAATAACAGGAGAAACATCAGGAAAAAGCACTGATAATGAACTTTTAATATGTTGAATTGAAGATCTACGACTAAAACAAGGTTGGGGATATAGGTGGAAGGATAGTATATAAGAATTACACATTCTGACAAAATAGAAAGAATCATCTAGAAAATATGTAGGAAAAGTAAAAATAGAAGAGGAAATAAGAATATAATCATTGATTGTTGTAGAAGTATAGGTAAAAGAGAAAGTCAAAGGATGCCATGTAAAACTAACCAACCAGGTAATAAAAGGTAAAAGAAGAAAGAAAATACAAGAGAAAATCTTCACGAACTGGGGTTAGACAAAGTGTTTTTAGATATCAAAAGCACAATTCAAAAAATAAATAATTGATAAACTGGCCTTCATCAAAATTTAAATGTTAGCTCTCTGAAACACACTGTTAGGAGGATAAAAAGACAAGCAACAAAGAGAGAGAAAATATTTACAAATTGCATATCTGAGAAAGCTTTTATCTAGAATATAGAGATCTCTCTCAAAACTCAGCAACATGAAAACAAATAACCCAGTTAAAATATAGGCAAAAGACCTGACTCGACACTTCTTCAAAGAGGAAATACAGATGGCAAAGAAGCACATGAAAAGATGTCCAACATCAATAGATATTAGGGAAATGAAATTAAAGCCAAGTACTGAGCAACTGAAACTCACATATTTCTGGTGGGGATCCAAAATTGTGCAGCCACTTTGGCAAATGGTTTGGAAGTTTCTTAAAAAATTAAACAGTCAGTGTTAAAAAATACACCGTCAGCATGCCCATTGGTCCCATGGATCTGTCTCTCACTTCAACAGTGTTTGAACATGACAGACCTAGAGACCCCCTTCTTCCAGCCTTTGACCACCCTCCAACCTCCTCTCCAGTCACAACCTACAGGACCATCTTCTCGACTATCCCCTGCCTCTGGGACCATTTTTTGTGGTTAGCCCCTTATTGCCAACCAACCATGAGCTCCTAGATTTGTCAGAATTATTACTGCCAATTTCCTGGTCAACCTGCATCTGCGGGCCTCCAACACCTACCTCTCTCTCGGAGCTTCTATTTTGACAGCTACAATGAGGATCTGGAGGGCATGGGCCACTTCTTCCACGAGGGAGACCAGCATCTCTGGAAGATGCAAAACCGAGGTGGTGGCCACACCCTCTGCCAGGACATGCAGAAGCAGTCCCAAGATGAATGGGGTGGATGTCATAGAAGCTGCCATGGACCTGGCAATGAACCTAACCCAAACCCTTTGTGATCTTCGTGCCCTGGGTTCTGCCTACGCAGACCCCCAACTCTGTGCCTTCCTGGAGAGCCATTTCCTAGAAGAGCACGTGAAACTCATCAGGAAGATGAGCAACCACCTGACTAACTCCACAGGCTGGCTGGCTCCCAGGTTGGGCTGGGTGAGTAACTCTTCAAAAGTTTCACTTTCAAACACAGCTAGGGACTTCCAGCTTTTGAGGGGCCTCTCTGCATCTCCCTGGTGTCAGGGCTTCTGCCTGAGCCTCTCCCTACAGCCACTAGGCAGCTTTTTAACCACCCTAGAGCCCTCCCCCAAGCTGTGGATTGAATGGAAACAATAATCTGGGGTTTTTTGCAGGAAAAAAAAAATTAAATATACACTTACCACATGACGTAGCAAGCCATCCATGTCTAGGTATTCGCCCTAGAGAAGTGAAGACTTACTTTCACACACCAAAAAAACCCGTATACAAATGTTTATAGTGGCATCACTCATAATTATCAGAAAGTGAAAACAACCCAAATGCTCCCCAGTGAGTGCATGGATTAAAAAAATGTTGTAGGGGCTGGCCCAGTGGCATGGTGGTTAATTTCACACACTCCTGCTTTGGTGGGTCCGGGGTTCCTGAGTTCGGATCCCAGGAGCGGACCTACATGCCACTTGTCAAGCCATGCTGTGGTGATGTCCCACGTACAAAATAGAGGAAGACTGGCACAGATGTTAGCTCAGCCACAATCTTCCTCAAGAAAAAAGAGGAAGATTGGCAACAGATGTTAGCTCAGGGCCAATCTTCCTCACCAAAGAAAAATTGTTATATATCTATATAATGGAATATAAGTCAAAATAAGTCAATAATAAACAGGAATGAACTATTGACACACACAAAAACATGGATGAAACACAAGTGCCTTATGCTACGTAAAAGAAGTCAATTTCAAAAGGTTACATACTATATGATCCCATTCATACAACTTTCTGGAAAAAGCACCTAGAGCACAGAGTTACCTGCAGGTAACACTTACTAGAATCAGTGGTTACCAAGGGTTACAGGCAGAGGGAAGGAAAGACTACAAAGGAGAAATACGAGGAAATGTTTTAAGGTGATAAAACTGTTCATATCCTGATTGTAGTGGTGATTACATGAATCTAAACACGTGATAAAACTCACAGAACTATGTACCAAAAAAGTGAATTTGGCTGGAGGTAAATTAAAAATAATTTTAAATAGGAAAATCAGCCTAGATTAAAAGAGCCTAAAAATACATAATAATCAATTACTGTGCATGAACCTAGATTGGACACTATTACTGTTGTTTTTAACAAAGTAAGTATAAAAGACATTCTTACGAGAAATGTGAAAATTTGAATAGGAACCTGACACTAGATTTTCTCAGGTGTGTGAAGGGTATAGTGGTCTCCTTGTAAATTATTCTCATGCTTAGGATATGTATGCTGATATATTTAGGTATAAATTTCACAATGTCAACCACTTACCTTCAAATGGTACAAAAAAAAAGATATGGATATATACATGGGATATATATATAGTCATATATTCATTATATAGATAAAACCTAGGTAAATGTATATGACTATTCATTATACTATCTTTCCAAATTTTCTGCATTTGAATAATTTTATAATACAGTGTTGAGGGAAAAAATGTACTACTAAAGAGGCAAAGGAGAGCTTATTCTGAGAATGTACAAAAGCTTAGCCATAACAAAAAATAACGTTTCATATATTTCTACTTTTGTTAATCTTCAATGCCTATCTCTTTGAATTTGTGTTTATATTACAAGTTAATCTGTTTTATATACTGACAGTAGTATGTAGTAAAATACTGATGGTAAAAATATACTTTCTAACTACTTTTTGTTGGAAAGCTATAGAAGGACGTACTCCATCAACCTAGGGAAGAATCCAAGCATTAGGAAGATATGGGTCCAGGAAATGCTGGCCTCCAGAATGATGGTGAAAGAGGATACAAGGATAGAGTCATACAGGTTGGAGCAGGTCACCAGTTCTGGAAGAGAGACCTCTATGTAAATGAAACTGAGGAAATTTCCAGTGTGTTTGCACATATTGAGAGATGATTTGCACAAGTGAAAAAGAATTGAGGCTGAATTATTGATAAGTAATAGAGAAGCAAAGAAAAATAAGACAATAGTTAACTTCAGGGACAATAAAAAGCATGTGACCATGGAAAAATAATCATAGTTTAGTACATGAGTCAGCTACGAATAGAGTTTCCAAAGTCTCAATAATCTAAATACTGAGAAATAATCTAAACAAAATTATAAAACCATATTGAAAAGGTAGGAGCATGGGAAGTATGCATGTGTCTGGAGAGAGGTGAGGGAGGTAAGTGAAAGAGAGGTCAATTTTTACCTTCCCTAATAAGAAGCCAATAGGCAAAGCCTAAAATCGAAACCAAGAAGTAGTGACGCAAGCATTTTTAGGAGCTGTGGAGGCTAATAACAAAAGAAACAGCTAAAAGAGGTGAAACTGTTAGGGGACTGTATAAGTCTTCTCAAGTCATTTGACTCTTTTATGTACATATGTACTTTTAATTAAAATAAAACTAAATTTAAAAAATTTTTTTAGAATATGGTTTCCCCTAAGAAAAAGACACCTGTGGAGATTGCAATGATGATTCTAATTCATCACTCTTCCCTGTGTCCAGGGAGTTTCTCTCACTGAAGAGTTAGAATCTAAGCTTTTTCCCAACCCCTTGAATATAGGTTGCCCACGTGACTTACTTTGGCCAATGGAATGTTAGCAAACGCTACAAAAGCAGAGTCTTGAAAAATGCTTGCACGATTGGGCTTGCCCTGTCTCTTGCACCTCTGCCATAACATAAGAACATGCTTGGGCCATCCTGCTGGAGGATCAGAGATGCAAGAAGCAATACCAAGTCTCCCCAGTCCTCTCAGCGGACGCCAGCCCAAATCAGTTGACAGTCAGTCAATCTCCAGTGAGCACAGCCAAAACCAGCCTAAACTGATTCCCCACAGACTAGAACTAAATCACTCTTTATTGTTTTAAGCCACTGAATTTTGGGATCATTTGTTGTGCAGCATTATTGTAGCAATGATAACTTATAGAGCATCTAAAGAATAACGCAGTAATGGTCTTCGACTAAAATTGACGTGTAATGTAAGTATGATGACCATGTCTACTTCATCTGTAGTAAGGTTTGAACAAGAGGAAATACTTGATGCATTTGCATTGCTAAGTTTGGTCACATTCACTTCTAGGAATTACCCTCTCTCTCAAGCTGAGTTGACTTTTGTGGTTGAGTAGTTGCAAGAAGGCCCAAATGAAGCTAACAGTGTGGAAAGAAGAAATGGTCCATGTTAATCCAGTCACTATACTTCCACTAAACAACAATGTATTCATGCTAATTGGGTGTTGTGTACCAATGCATGCACCTTCATTCAGCTTTTCATTCTGTGATATGCTTGTGGCCCCAATCCATATTGCTAGCTCCCTTCTCAGCTGATTTGTTAAAAAAACAACAAAAAAAAAGCAGAACCTTGAGAGGTTTCACAGCAATTCAGACACACTCTAATTGAGTAAATGCCTCTTTTTTTCTCCCCCAATGCTATCACTTTAAAACAGTTCTAATTTTTCCTTCCCTGTGAAGGGGGGATACCCATAGCACCTACTCAAGTTCTTGTAAAATTCATGATTAATATAAAGTATTTAGTAAAGTGCTTTGCAGTTACTAAACATTCAAGAGATGTTAACTGCTGCTATTATTGAATATTGTGGGTAAAGAACTTGAGCCGGGGTGAGATAGGTCTAGTTTATTAACGGTATCAATCATACAAGTCTGAAGGAGTAAAGATGAGGCTCACTGCTCCCAGCCACTCACATTATGGCACTACCAGCTCTCAGGGAAACCTCCTCTCCACTAGACCTGACAGTGGAGATAGTGAGAAGGAAAAGAACCATAATTATCACCATAACCAACATTTATTGAGCTCTTCCTCTCTGCGAAGCACTCTTTCAAGGGCTTACTTACATTAAATCATTTAATTCTCACAACAATAATATGAAATACATAGGAAATCCTTTTTTAATGAAATTCACTTTTATAGATGAAGAAACAGAGGCAGACAGCGTAAGTAACTTGCCTAAGTCACGCTCATAGTAAGTGGCATAGCCCGGGTGGAGAGTCCATCTCCCTAACCACATCACTATCGCCTCTTGTGTTAACAATGGTTTCAATTCTACCTTAAGTTCCTAGGTGCTAAGAGAAAATGTAATGAGAATTTTCTCATTATTTCTCTGAAGCAGCCCATCGCCTGTTTCCTACTGAATTTCCTAAGAATCCCCTCAGTTGGCCTCTGAGATCAAGGCATTTCCCAGGGTCCCCTGGGATATGGCTCTTGGGCTCCCAGCTTCATAATAGCAGCCCTGCAGATGCTATTCATTTTCACTTTGCCACAGCTTGGGGCTATTTATCATTTGGGGATAGTGACTAGAAAGCTCCAGGCTAACTAGAGAGTCACTATAGCATAGCGACTAAGAATTTCATAGTCAGACAGCCAAGATCAGATCCCAGGCTCTGCCATTCAATAGCTGTGGCAAATACTTAACCTTCTTAGTCTCAATGTTCTTATCTGTAAAGTAGGAGTAATAAGAACATCTACCTGATAATCTGTTGCTAATATGTAAATAATAATAATAATAATAGATAATAATAACAATATACATAAATTGTTTACCATGAGCCTGAGAGTGCTCCATAAAGACTATTATTTTCATCATTAGAATTCTTATTTCCTTTCAGGTTCTTGCTATAGCTATCTTTGTCTTCTTCTAACCTTATTTTAACTGTCTTCCACTACATCGTTTTTAATATGAGGAATTGCCTCAAATTAACCCTTTTCAAAATTCAGCAGGATTCAAATAATTTAAAATTAGGTTCATTAGTTCCTAGTCATAGAAAAACATTATCATTTGGGTGATGAAATACATAAATATTTATCTATACCCCAATTGATCAAAGTAGGCTGTTTCAGACAGGGAAAAGAGATTTGGGTAATATGCTATTAGAAAAATATATTTCTTGGAGGGGCAAGAGATAAAGAAAGCAGGAAACCTAAGAACTCAGTCTTACCTTGCCATATAGAAACAAAAACTGGTTGCTCACCAGCTGCAGAGACCTAAGCAACAGAAGGTCAGATATCTCTGCCATTGACAAGATTCCCAGTAACTCATTCCATCTGTGTGTGTGTCTCCTCTTCTTGTAGCATTTTCAGCAGAATCCTCATCTTCTACCCTATGTCCTTTATTCACCTAAGCTTCTGCTCGTTCATGGTTTCTGACATCCTATACTCTTAGCTTATACATGGTCATCATAGTCTGACCCAGACCATTTCTGCTGACTTTAGCTTTAGCTTCCACTGTAAACTGATACCTATCTTGTTTTCCTAATTCAGATTGCTGACAGAGAGATGCTGATTGACCCAGATCCTCTTTTAATACCAAAACATGTCAATCATAGGTCACTAACCAGCCTATGTATTAACTGCATTGGTTAGTTTCCTGTCTTTGGTCCAATTAGCTGTGTTGTAATAGCTGGAGTCATATGGTACAAATAATTCAGCCTACTACTGTCCCTTCAGTAGGATCCTTAACGTTGTAATTCTATAATAGATCCCTGTGAGTACGGCAAGGTACTGTGCCTCAAAGACTTAAGATTTTAGAATCACAGGGATGGTCAAGGTCATGGTGGTACAGCTCACATCAGAATAAAAATACTTTCTAACCCCATTGTCGAGATTATTTTTGAAAAATGGATAAAATAATTTTACTTTGTTTCATTTAGAAAGACTTATGCACCCATTCTTTCTGACAGATTTCCTGATTCATAATGGTAACAATATTCTCACATTCCTACAGAATTTTACAGTTATCAAAATTAGGTTCAGCTATGTTTGAAGGGGAACCCAAATTAACAATGGTTTAAACACAAAGTTTCTGTGTGTTTGCATAAAAGAAGCATGTAGGCCAGCAGTCCAAGGATGATTTGTCAGTTCCATGAGTTCATCAGCACCTTACCTTCCACTATCTTTCATTCCAATACCCCTAGAGTGAGAAGACTCATCCTCATCATGCAAAATGGCAACTAGAGTGCCAGCCATTACATCCATGTTCCAGGAAGTAGGATGGTGGGGAAAAAAGAAGAGCCTGCATCGTTTCTTTTAAAGAAGTATAATACGATACTATTTCTTACATCTCATTTGCCAGAACATTATCACATGGCTGCACTCCTTTCCTGTAAAAAGAACACTCTCCCTCTCCAGTGGAGACAACCCAATGTCTTCTCCAGTTACTGCATCGAGCTCAAGGTCTAGGATCTCTGAGTGATGCACAATTCTCTCTGTCAGATCAAAATGTTGCTCCCCATAGTCTGATGATCTATAAACAAAGAAACATCTTTCCCCCAGTGCACTTGAAACCCTCTGGCAGAAAAGGAACAGCACAGCCATAATAAACCCTCCCATTTGGAAAGTGGAAGAAGGGCAAACACACCACATTCGGTGGTCCAAGCAATTATAAAATCCAGCTGAGCAGAACTGAAAAGGTACCCTGTCCCAGCAGTGAAATAAGTCCCTTGGTTGGCCCCTCTGGAAGCCTTTGGTTCTTCTTTCCAGGAACACACTCTCATCATTCTCTCTGACCTTGGCTTTTTCTCCTGAGAGAGTTACCCACGTCCACTATCATCTATGGACATACTGAGTTAGTCCTGAGGATGTGACCTTCTTGGGGCCTGCACAACTTTCACAACCCACTTCCAACTGGGCCCCAAGGTTCACTTAAGGGGTTGAATTGTCACAGGGTGCTATAGACCGAGTTTGGGGTCTCTGCCAATATCATTCCCTTAAATCTTAGTAGGCCTCTGATATATTTGTTTCCAGTTAGTTCCACATGCAAATAACCAAGATCTTGTTTATATTTAGTTTTTCAGCCTAGCAACTCTCATCTTTTATTTACTATCTTTTTTATCTATCGCTCTCTCTCTCAAATGCGTGGGAGCCACTTGAACACCATCTGAAAAAATAAGCTTGGATGGGAAAATGAGAACCTTAAGCTGATATTTTAAGTCCATCTAGTTCTCATTTTCTGTAGAGAGCTCTTGTTATAAGGTTTAGGGGCACAATACTAGTAGTGCCACTTTGCAACCATCACTTTTATTGTTAGTGCCATCAAGTTGATTCCAACTCCTAGCAACCCCGTGTACAGCAGAGCGGAACCCTGCCCAGTCTTTTTGTGCCATCCTCTCACCTTCTGGTGCTATATCAGACAATGCTCCACTGCTATTCACAGGGTTTTCATGGCCAATTTTTTTCAGAAGTGGATGGCCGAGTACTTCTTCCTAGTCTGGAAGCTCTGCTAAAACCTGTCCACCATGGGTGACCCTGGTGGTATTTGAAATACTGATGGCATAGCTTTCAGCATCTCATAGCCACCACAGTATGACAACTGACAGATGGGTAGTGTGGTTCCCTAACTGGGAATTGAACCAGCCGTAGTGGTGAGAGCGCCGTATCTTAACCACTAGACCACCAGAGCTAGGGACCATCACTTACAATTGCTTTAATTTGAGCTACAGAAGAAGGGGTTTTCTCAGACCTTCAATACCTCAAATTACAGGACTCGTAGGCAATTTATGCTATAGCTCACTTATGGAAACTCTCTAAGCGAAGAGGTGTTTCCTTTGATCTCTGCTCGAAGTCTGGCCTACTCTGAGTTCATCTCTTACTCCTACAGGACTTCACTAAAATGGCAAGAAGTACCCAACACACACCAACATTCTGCATTTTTCCTGCCATTTTACCCTAGTGCTTTAGCTCCAATTCATATGTGTTTTGTCTTCCAAAGGACAACAGATACCATGTGACAAATAGTTTCCTATCCCACAATAAGAGTTACTAGTTTCTCAGCTGCAATATCTGAGTCTTCACTACCCAGACGCCTCTTCACCACTGAGCCAAGTCATGTTTTCAAGTGCTGTCATCACACACTACCTCCACATGCCAAATTCTGTATTAGTTAGGTTTCAGTTTGGCTATGCATAAACAAAAAAATAAAAAGCAATATATCAGAGTCTTAAACAAGATAAAGGTTTTTTTTCCTCTCATGTAAAAAAATTGTGGAGGCAAATATGCTAGAGATTCTGCTAGAGCAAAGGGCAAGCATGCTTACTGTCCAGTATACTAAAGATGATCTCTCTCTCCCCAGTAAAGGTCAGGCATTCTTACTGCCCATTATAAAATATTTTGGTTCCTTAACTTCAGGGTTCATCTCGTGTAATTCAACCCACTGCAGGTGCCTGTATCATCTGACACTCTTCATGTTGCCCTATGGGAATTACAGTTCAGAAAACCACTACTAATGCTGAGGATCTGCCTACTGCTGTTACTGTGAGTAGTAAAGCCTCCTGTTTCTGGCCCAGGAGTCATGTGTCTTCTACCAGCATCCAGGAAACTGTGACAAGCTAACTTGTAGGTTACAATTAGGGCCAAATCTCAGACCCTTCACAGTTCTTTACAGATAAAATAGATAGTAAATATTAGTTCTGTTTCCAGAGTGAAAATGATGCCCAGGGAGGTAATCAGAGTCACCTAAAATCAGACAGAAAGAATAGAGTCCACTTTTCACTCCTCATCCAGCACATAGTTGTCCATCTACAGTTGCTCCTGGGGAACCAGAAACAGTCTTGGTGAAAGTTGTGGAAAGTGGCTGTTTGTTTTAGGAGCAGGGCCAGGACGAGGATGGTGCAAGTGTGGCTCCCAAGGGGCAAAACTTAAGGAGGTTCTCACTTTCAAGTGCCGAGCCTGCACTTGCATAAGCCTGAGAGTGAGTATCTCCTTAAATATGATGCCCTGAGACATTATGCTAAGTGAAATAGGCCAGTCACAAAAGGGCAAATGCTGCCTCCTTCCATTTGATGACGTGTTGAAAATAGTCAAACTCATAGAAGCAGAGAGGGGAATGGTGGTTGCCAGGGGCTGGGAGAAGAGGGAAATAGAGAGTTGCTGTTCAATGGGTATAAAGTTTCAGTGATGCAAGATGGATAAGTTCTAGAGACCTGCTGTACAACACTGTACCTGTAGTTAACAGTACTGCATTGTACATTTAAATACGCGTTAAGAGGATAGATATCCTGTTAAGTGTTCATATATATATACACACACACACACACACACACACACACATATATATACAATGTATATGCATATATACAATATACAATGTGTGTATATATATATGTGTTATGTAGGGATGGCCAGTGCTAGAACTTGAATCACAAATGATAGCTAATAATTTTTCAGTTCTCAAAACAAATCACTTGGACAGTAGTGTATGAAATGGAAAATAAAATTATTCTATTTCAAATGAATGGTTTGGACTTTTCCCTACCAGAGCCAAATGTAACTGAAACAGAACCTTGATTTTCAGTGATAAAAGCTCTATGGCTCATTTAATTGTGGCTCTTTTTATAACAGATTTTCTTTCTACCTTTTCCACCCAGTATTTTCAATATTTGGGAAAATAAACAATTGATACATTTAGTATATATTGGCCAAGAATTTATCTTTCTGCCAAATGTACATTTAGAGAAATTTGAAGTTTTTTAATGAGAATTTAAACCATTTGTGTTTTCATATACCAACTTATGATTCCAAACCTATATTTTTCAAAGTTAACTTCCTAATGTCCCAGAACTTACCTGTTGTTCTCCCATAAAGTTGGTATCAGAATACGTCAGTTCTATTTTTGAAAAATATGTAACAGAACTTTCATTACTATTTTGTACAGTTTTCAGAATTAGAAATACACTTAGGAGAGGGAAAAAACCCCAATGTATGTATGTTATGCCCTGGGAGCCTCACTTGCCTCCCCTTAGTTCTGGCCCTGCTTAGAAGACTCCAAATCCAGTACCTTTCCTTTCTGACTTCAGATTCTTTTTCTGCTCATCCACACATGTCCTTACTCTTTCTGATCCCGCCATAATTGTCCTCAAAACCTATACTCTGAAACAGATCTGAAATATATTCAAACGAGCATCAAATAACTGGTAACAGCTTAATACTATCCTCCCAGGACTATTGCAATTTTAAAAGCAAGCTTTTGCCAAAGGAAGGAACACTAAAAGTAGAGCTTCAAGTATTCTAACTAGAATTTTACCCTTTATATGGGATCTCTGAGGGAGGATTTCTGTTTGGGAGGAACACTGATAAAATGCCTTTATGACGTATAAAAATCACAATGCTCCACATTGCCAGTTACCTGTCCTGTTTATCCCTAAAGTCTATCGTCCAGTATATTAGGGTTATTAGTAACAAATAGAATTTTTTTTTTGAGAAATCCTGTCTTTTAGTTAATTCCAGAAGCAGAGATGACCTTATTCGTCCCTTCAAAAATGGAGGCAAGTGAAGGCTGAAAGGCACTTCTATTCACAGTCATTCTCAATTTGGTGAAGCCACAGGATGAAAAGAAAGACTTCTCCATCAGCCAGATGGTGCAGGCGAGAAGTCAAGTGAAGACAAACCCCCGATTCTGTGTCTGCCTGGAAGCCACTGGCATCTCCATCCAAGTGCTGAACAAACGAGGCTTTGTGTGCACTCACGATGGAGCCCTTTGAAGCTCTGGCATCCTGATTGGCAACTTTTCATATCTGCCCATCTTAGAGCAGGGAGATTGGGAAACAGAGAGAGGAAGGACCAAGAGAAGTAGGCGGCACTTGACTGGCTCTGAGCCCACTGGGTAAACATGCTGGCTCCCTTCTCATACAGATAGCTTTTCAAAAATAAAAAGGGAGTGTCCAGTTTTATTTGGAATAAAGATGAGGAAATGACTCTCAGCTGTCCACACACAACAAAACAACCGACCGCTATGGAGTAGTCAGGGCCTTCCATCCAAGGTAGACCAAACGGGATTTTTCTCCCCGACCCAGAAGTATATGTTCCCCTTCAAGAATGTTTACACTGCTGCTATCTCCAGCATGCTGGGGATGAGGACATTTTAATGAGATCCATAGTCTTTACTTTCTGCAAAGAATACACAGTCACAAACTTTCCTTCAGGACAAGAATGGCTTTGCTTTTCTGAATGCTTTTCTTAATCTAATTATATTGACAGAGGCTGTGTGGCCTTTTGTTTTGAGCTTAGGATTATGTGTTTGAAACTCTGAGGTCCAATTTTAGTTTCATACCTAACTTCTTGTGTGGTCTTTCACAAGCGATGATTTCCTGTCTTATTTTTCTGGACAATTAAAGGGACTATGGTGATGGTAGTGAGGAGGAGGGGAGACAGGGATGTATCTAGTTTTAAATACTTTCAACTGATTTTAAGACAAAAGAGTATTTATCAAGCATCTACTCTCAACTTAGAAGTAGGCAGAGAAAGATGAAAAAATATAAAAGAAGAAGAATATAGGGACCTTGCATTCAAGAAACTTATCAAGTAAGTGATACGACAAAACTTAAGTACGTAACATATACACAAGAATTAGCAAGGCGGTATCCGGTCAAATACATAATTGGTTAACATTAACGATAAATAGTGTAAGAATTTGGAAAAATAATATATCCTTATTCGTGGGGTTGTTTGGGATAGGCTTTATAAAACAGAAGGGACTTCAGGTTAACCATAAGAAAAAAAAAATAATATATTGACTCATAAAGAGGAAAGGTAGTTAAAAAAAAAGGTAATAATAACTTCCAGATATAAAATAAGCACCAAATAGCTTTATCATGGTTAACATCAAGGTTAACCAAAGTATAATCTGATTCTCCTTAGTAATTCAGAGGCTTATTAAATTAAAAACAAATGCTTATGAAGAGATAATTTGCTGAATTACTAGGAAGATTATAGCAGGAATTCAACTTTTTAGGATATTGAACGAATGCGTCTAGTCCCCAGACTTCTAACATCACCTCAAAGTATTTTTTAACCTACTATTTTTTCATATTTCCATCTTCTGTTTGGCAAATGGCAGCCATGTTTAAGGGGCATAAAAACTAAATGTGACCATTTATGTGCTCATATTTCATCCAGTAACAAAGGTCATTGAAAGTACTTTTACATGAAAGACGTAGCAACAACATATCATTTCTCCTATTTTTTTGTAACTTTGCTAGAAACCAACGCACAGCTTCCCTTTGTGCAGATCTGCACCTTGTGGGATGTCCTTTTCTTCTAAAATTGTTCGTAGTTCACCATATTCGCAGTGTTCCCACTCATTTTCATTTTCACCATAGTGAACACACACACACACACACACACACACACACAGAGGCATTTACTTGCCACAAGTAAGTTTAATATATCTTAAAAGAGCTTCCAGTGGAAATCAAACAGAATCTAAAGGAAGCATAAATTATGTTCAACTTTATCGTCTCAAGATCTATTTTTATGGATACTACTCTTATTTCTTCTAGGTCT
This sequence comes from Ceratotherium simum simum, assembly GCF_057802395.1. Lineage (NCBI taxonomy): Eukaryota > Metazoa > Chordata > Mammalia > Perissodactyla > Rhinocerotidae > Ceratotherium > Ceratotherium simum. Next base: position 50,715,722 of record NC_141900.1, on the reverse strand, counting down.
GTGGCACGTGAACCAGAACTTATTTTTAAGACTGGATGAGGCAAAACACAAACCTAGAATAAAGTGGCCCACATTTATACTCACAGATCTAATGTTAATGATTACATATCCTAAAGGTTATCCCACTACGTACCCCAGAGATGCAACTATGAAAAAGAGAGGAGAGATTTCATAAAATGGAGTCTATAAGTTCAAACTGCAGATTAGATTTTTTTCATATGAGAAGTCAAATTCAAGACCAGAGCTATCCATTATAGTGCTCAACCTGTAGCTAATTAATTCTACAGAGTCACTCGTAGGATCATTAAGGAGACTTGTCAACTCTCATGTGACACCTATCTTGACAATGCCCTCCCCTAAGGCTGAAGATGGTAAGCCAGATCCTCAGTATAAAAGATAACACGTGTTTGGAGCCATGAGCCATTTTTAAGGGAGACAGCAATAAAGAATGTTTTCTAATTTAAAATTTATGTGGTTGTTTCTAACCAGGATGAAGTAACAGGGACTGGATTTACCCTTCCCCAGGAAACAACTAAAAAAGTTGACAAAATATATGAAACAATGATTTTCAGACATTGGACATCAGGCAACATAGGACAGTGACCTAAGAGATGGGAAACAAAGAAAGCGATCCTGTGGTTGCCCCAGCTTACTCCTGGAGAGAGTTTCTAGGTCAAAGCTCAAGGAGCTGGAACGCAAGTGGAGCCTGGTAGAGTCCCTAAGTTGAAGAAGCAGTACTAGGAGTCTGGGAAGGCCGGGAATTCACAGGCAGATTTCCAAAGAAGAGAGCCGCACAGACACACACACACACACACACACACACACACACACACACGGGGGGGGGGGGAAGGGAGATCTGCAGAGTGTTTCTTTTGAGTCTTCACCTGAATTCTGATCAGCACATAAGTGAGAAGAAACTACCCGAGGCTGGGGGAAAAACCACCTAAGGGAACAATTCTCAGAACTCATACAGGGACAGGACTAGATTGTGTTCCCCCCAAAGTGGAAAACTTTGTAATTCATGAGACATCAAATTGAACATTCAGAAGGGTTCTCAACACCGGGGAAAAATTAGTCCTAGCCAAAGGTTGTTCTAATCCCACCCAACACAATTTAAAATCTACATGGTTGAAATGATTTATTTCCCATCTTTGGGGATGGTTGTCTTTCCATCTGGTTCCTCAATAAATATTCATGAAATGACTGTAAAGTTGCATAGAGATTTTGACTTTGTCCAGATTTCAGCATCTGACTCCCCAGTTATACAAGCCCAAAGGAGGACATGGGTGAGAACATCACAGAAGTGGAATAAGGCATATCATTCCATTTCTATTTTTCTCCTCTGCTTGCCTGTTTTCCATTTAGCAGCAGATGAACCCAACTGTCTGGATAAAGTTATAAAATCTAATGTCCCCATAAGTTCAATAAGTGTTTAGGGAACTTGTGATGGCAACACTGGAAACTGTTTCCTTCCTCATTCAGAACAGACAATGTACTGATTGTTCAGTAGCATTACTACATCGTTGTTATGCAATTATCCACGTAGTATCATCCAGGCACTGCGCCTCCCAGAGACCACACTATTGATCTTTCTACCCATGACATTTGCTCACAGCTCATTTACATTGTTAATTAAACCTTGAATTTGATAAAACTAGTAATGTTGCTATTGGAATTGTAAGTAAGTCTTCCAAGGTTGATCTCATAAACCTTTTGCTAAAAGATGTTTTTTGAAGGAGGATCCCATAGTCTTACTTGGAAAACAAGAAACAAAGTTGTGATTGTCCACAAGCTTTCCTAGCTGTTGTGATAAAAATCTTAGGTTCCTCAGAAAAACTCCGATGTCACAAGGCTAAGTTGATAATACTTGCCATCTCAAACAAGCATGGTAGGATACAAGACGCTGTAATGAAATGGCCGGTGTTCTTTGATTTCTGAACCCAGTTGTGACAGCCAGAGAGCATCTGCTGACTTCCCCGTTGGTAGATTCTATTTTGAGAGATTGCCTGGGAAGCAGTTGCCTGCAAGATTTCAGGGGCTGCCTGGATAACATCTGAGTTCAGATGCTCCTCTTCCCTGCCCTCTCACTGCTGGTAATTGTTTATCCCTCTCTGAGGGTCTGCACAGATGAGAACAAGCCTTAGAATGGAACCACATTCTTCTTTGTTGATATTTAACCATCTGATGAAATGTCAACAAGTGGCTCTATTACCATTGTCCTGTGTGGAAAACCACATCTTCTTAGGTTCTTCCTGGATTCAGCCATAGATCAGAGAAAGTCATCAAGTCCAAATACAAGTCATACAGGGGGAAAAAAAAACTCAGACACCATCTCTCTCTGACTTTAATTCATTGCAGCCCTTATTGAGTGCCTATGATTTTGTGAGGCAACTGAGAGAGGCAAGAACAAATCACAGTCGGTTCATTTCTATCCAATATATTCTAAAATGTTATGCTGGCCTAGGCACTTGTTCATAATGCTGGAAAGATCTGTCTTCCTTTTTCTACGTAATGCACATAGCACTCTCTCTTGCAAAAGGAGAGGCTCACATTAATCCATATCTAGTTAAGAATTCATTCCAAGGGCACAGGATAAAAGAAAAATGTAAGATCAATTAATCAAGCCCAGAGTTTAGAATGAATTGCCAACTTGATTTGAGTTTCTTCCACAGATTTCTTAAAATGTATTTTTAAAAATACCCTGGAGATTCCTTAGAGTTTAGTGCCTTTTATGGTAAAGAAACTTTTATCTGAAGTGCAGCATTTTCTTCAGTTTCACTTCATTTTTTTCCTCTATTAAATTGCAGTAACATTAAGTGTAAACTCATTATTTTAAAAGAGCTTTATAGTATGATCACATTTTTATAATTATATTTCTATCCATCTACTCACCCAACTATATAGATAGATATAGATATAGATATAGATATATGTATAGATATATAGAGAAATGTTTGGAATAATTTTCACCTAATGCTAATGATGATCATTTCATTTTTTTTTTTTTTATGTCTTCAAGCTTTTCAATGTTTTGTTGAAATGGTTTTTTCGGTTTTGTTATTTAGGGTGATTTTTATTTATTTATTAATATCTTCCTGCTTTCAAATTTCTTTTCAAAATACAGCCATTTCATTTTTAAAAGAAAAGCAAGAAAAGTAAGTTTTAAAAAGTCCTTGTAGAGACATCAAAATGCTTAGAGACTCTTAGGAAAATGTGTCCCCAGATGACTAGCTCAGGGCTTCAATATTGAATGCAGGTTTGGGTCTTTAAGTAGGTGAAACTGGCAGAAAACCATTTGGCGAAACAGCCGCTTTCTTCAGATGCTCATCGTCACCGACACAGACGTCACACACAGGGGGGCTCTCAGGCAGCAGTCCACAATGAACTTCAAGCATCATTTTTTTTAGATGGCCTAGATCACACCCCTAGATTTCATCCCCTAGAGTCCCCTCCATAAATGAAAACATGTGCTTTGTACACCACCCGCTAATTAATTCCTACCTGTCAAAGGAGAGTTTAATATCCTAACTACATGCTGAATTAATCTCACAAGAGATTGAATGGCTGGTTCGAGCCACTCAAGCCATGGCACCCAAGAGACATAAGGTTCTGAGGTTGTCAGTGGTAATAGATATTGTGACAAATAGGCAGAAAGGACTTTGCTATTATACCGAGAATTTGAGACAAGAAAAAGAAAAAGCAGCATAGAAATCGAAACAAAACTGGGAGCAGAGTGAAGAAACCCTGAGAGATGTGCATAGAAAAACAGACTCTATTATTAAAGAATGAAAGGGCTTTTTTTTCTGGAAGATAGTCTATTACCATCCCACATGAAGCTTGCGAGAATCGAGAAATCTAGAGAGTGTACACAAGCTTGAAGTGTGAAGAAGTGGGAGTAATCATGGGGGTGTGGGGAATCCTTAAATTTAGAAATGTATTTTATTAATTCTGAAGATTTTTCATTTTGAGCAGCTTTCCAGAACTCAAAGGGAATAATAACTAGGAAAATGATAAACAATGTGGCAAGAAGTGATGAAAAAATATTAGTACATATTTTATTCATTGGATTATATTATGAAGATTTTCAAGTAGAAATAAACACATCCCTTGATTCTGTCCTAATAGGACCAAATCCTGAATCACAGCAACATGAACTATTATTTAATTAAGGACCAAAGAGCCTTATAGAGAAGCAGCAGAAAACAGGAGCTAAAACCTGGATAGAGAAGTCAGGTCAGATATTACACTCCAAATATGAGACTATTTTCAAAGACCAAAAATAAGAAATAGAATAAAATGATATGATGTTATTTACTCCTCAAAACATTGTAAGTTCTACAAAACAGTACCTAACAAATGAATGGACTGTTATTGTCAGGACAAATAACTGTGGAACACTCAGTCTTAGAATACATGAGTATCCACAACATGCATGGTGACAGATTTACAGCATAAACAAATGTTGGATACCTGTCGACTTTGAGCTAGCTCCAAGAAAATTACCCACAGCCACAGAGCAATCTCTTCCAGTCGCCCAACCTGTTTAAAAGTGGTTGTGATTAGGTGGGGATAAAATTATGCTCTTACTGAAGGCATGCCCCTCTGCATTTCCAACCGGACTGTGAATTTTGAAGCATGTAAGAGTTCGTCTTTTTTATCTGCTCTCTTCTCCAGATAATTGAGACTTCATTATATTTAGGAAAGCTGCCTCCTTTGTCCCTTGTAAATTCCAGGAACTCTAATTTGAGATCAAATCTCTAAGGAAAAGTCTGTCCATTTGTAAAGCCTTTTTTGTGTATGTCTCTGATAGAGAATCTAATTGGCTCGGTTTCTTTTTGAACATTCTGTTTATCCACCTAATTATCCTGGGAAAACTGACATGTTTATCAAATTAAACTAAACAATTACACAGTAGAACAGACCAATAAAACAGGCTTTTCAGAAGGAGCCACAGCTCTATTGGCCATTGGTTTGAGTAGAGTTTGTCTTACTTAAAAGAGTATCGTTTTCAGGAGTTTGGGAGTTGAAAAAAAATTAAATTCTCATAAAGGAAAGGGTACATCGTTAAACACTGCTATTAAAACAGAGTTTGTTTTACGAGCCATGTGATCATGACAAGTTCGTGTAAATCACAGTAATTAAAATGTAGTAAGCAATCATGTATGTAACAACCTCTATGAGCTTGTTTTAATCTGACTTCTTTATACAATCAGCAAATTATCTTTCAGATGCTTTTGAGTTTTAATCTGACTTCTTTATACAATCAGCAAATTATCTTTCAGATGCTTTTGAGTTCCAGACTTGCTGCAGAATAGTGCCCTCTGCTGATCACACTGAAGCACTACATTATGAGGAAAAAAATCAACACATGGAAAAGAAAGGAAAGCAGGAAGGAAAGGAAAGGAATAAAGAAGAGAAAGAAAGTAAATAAGTAAAATTGGGAGATGTAATCTTTAATAGAAGCTTTGGTACATTAAAAATAAACTATTTTTGCCCATAATTATGATTGTTTAGTAAATAGAGATTGTGCTTTCACTGCAGAAAATGTTTGTCAGAATTGAAAGATTAAAAAATAATGTTATTATTATCGAAATTGTTCTGAAATTATTGTCTGGTGATGTTAAATCAATTTGGAAGATTTTCAAATTTAAGAGTTAGTGAAATACCAGCTAACAAATATTAGTTATTATTAATACTAATATTAATCCCTCTCTCCCCACCCAGTGTTACCCCTGAGGCCAGGATTCACACATTTTAATGGGCATCAGGAGCCTCCTAGGGAGCGTGATGGAAATACAGCTGACCAGGGCTCTACCTTTAAGGATTCTGATTCACGAGTGCTGCGGACTAGGAATCTGCATATTAATATCTACCCCTAGAGGGCAATGACGAGGTATTTTAGTTTGCTCCACTAGGAACACAAGTGCCACTGTGGACCTGGTCTCTCATTCGGGGTACCAGAACCCCAACCTCAGTGCTCTGGGAAGGTTTACCTTACCCAGGTGTTTGTATATCATCCTCACCACCACAATCACCATCACCGTAGTTGCTATTATTTATTGAATATTTCCTACACACCAGGCACTATATTCCCATTTTCCTTAGACAGGTATGGCTTAGAAAATGCCTCTACGTTCTTTCTTTTTAGTATTAAGTTCTGCATAAAAGGAACCTGGACCATGTCTAGGACATAACTGACCCTCAACAAATGTTAGTTTTGCTTCCCTTCCCGTGTCGCTTGCCGTTTTAGATTGATATGGCTGCTTCGTTATATCAGGGCCCTTATTACTCTTGGAGAATTCCTAGTTGCATTCCATAGTTGCTCAAAGTTCAACTACTACAGAACAGAAACATCATTAACTGATTTCTAAAGAGGTTTAATTCCCTTCAAAGCTTTCTGAAAGGTGCCTGCTCCCAGATGTTCTCTGACATGCCTTTATGCGTGCCTCGTTCTGTTTTTTCCTGTCTGGTATGCGGCCATCTTTCCATCTTTCAGGTATGACTGACTTTCCAGTCAGTCACCTCTGTGTTCCTTAGGTGCTGTGATAGGGAGAGTCGGGAGAGAAGCTGGTGAGATTGCGTCCAAGCTGAAACCAATCCCTTTATTTCACATAAACACGGAACCTGATGATTGCTCAGTAGCATCATTAAACGGACACTGACAGGTTAAAGACTTTACTATATACTCATTTCATATCCACCTTATGTAACTCAACTATCATATGTAGGGTCATATGTATCAAGTAAAACTGGTAGATTTTAAAAAATAAGGAAAAAGTGTTTGGCTAGTGGAATGAACAAGAACCCAGAGAAGTTACCAAACTGAACTGATGAGGACTCATTAAGGTACAAGTTGCATAAATTCAATTCAAACTGGCTTAAAGGGGAGAAGGATCTTTACTGGATTACGTAACACAAAGTGCCGGAGTAGTACTAGAATTAGGCAGGCTGGATTCCTGTCCTCAGGAAGCGAGCTCTATCTGCTTTGCTTTCCTCTGTGTTGGCTTCGTTCTCAGACAGGCTGTCTCTCCGTGTGGCATTGGAGATGGCCCCAGGGATCTCAGAGCGAGAGACCGGGCCCCTTGCGGTGTTGTCAGTAAAAGACTTCAGTTAGGTCTCTTGGCCATCCCTGAAACAATCAGAATGAACAGGAAAAGAGCACGTACCAACCAGACTGCGGTCATGTGCCCAGTCTTTGTAGAAGAGGGTAGAAGCTACAGCCAAATCACATTGACTGAAAATGGGGCAAGAAACCGGTAGAAAAAGACACATGCTGCTGGTTAGATATACCCTCTTGAAAACTTAAGGAAGACAGCTTTTAAAAAATAAAGAGGAAAAAGATTCATAACTCCATGACCTAAGCATCTGGAAGGGAATGTGACTCGACATGGTTAGAGAGCCAGCAAAAATGCTGCTCTGATTGGGGCCAGCCTGGTGGTATAGCAGTTAAGTTCGAGCACTCCGCTTCAGCGGCCAGGGTTCACAGGTTCAGATCCCGGGCGCAGACCAATGCTCTGCTTGTCAAGCCATGCTGTGGAGGAATATTGGCACGGATGTAAGCCCAGGGCCAGTCTTCCTCAGCAAAAAGAGGAGGATTGGCATTGGATATTAGCTCAGGGCTAATCTTCCTCACAAAAAAAAAAAAAAAGTGCTGCTCTGGTTGAGTAACTAAGGAGAAGAGGAAGCTAAAGAAGCCAGTGTGGATGCACAGAAACAGTAACAAAAAACAAAGAAAAAGCATGGTAACAAGGCTAAATTTCAAGAAGCAAAATGTCTATGTACTTTTATGGTTAATAAAAGGCTTATTACTGAGGTCTGAAGCAAAAGGTAGTCAAAAATACTAGATTTACTTCCTAAGACAAACATGTTTTTGAGGGACGTAAAGAAAGACCTCCTGATCTCCTCTGTAGCCTGTTTCCTCTTCAAGTTTTAGCAGAGATGGCTTGTTGCTCCACAAAAGCTGTTCTCATCATCTAAGTAATAGAAATCAACTTTGACTGGGGTTGCAATGTGCCCAGTTAAAGATTGTATTTTCAGCTCCCCTTCAACTTTGTGCAGCCATTTGACAAAGTTCTGGCAAACAAGGATAAGCAAGATGTTTAAAGAAAGCTGGCTCAGCAGTGGGTCACCTCGCCCCTTCTACTTCCAGCTACCTGGAAGACAGAGGTAATGGATGGAGAGCCAGCAGCATGTTGGACCTTGAGGCTGAAAACTTAAGTATTAGAATGAAAGAGCAGAAAGAAATAAGGAGCTGGATCCCTGCTTACTCAGGACAACTGTTACCTCTATTTTGTTGAAAGTGCCTTGATTTTATGTTTTCTGTTATTTACAGCAATTTTAACAAGTAAAATAATCTTCTGACTGAAAAATAATGAATCAATTTTGTCAAGATAAGAAAAGAGAGTCATTTGTTCAATGTGGCAAAATATGGTTTGTGGCAAGACTTGGCTAGGCCCTGGGGGATGCGGCCCCTGCGTAGAGGGACTTACACAATTACCTAATGACTACAAATGAATTAACCATCCCAGCAGGAAAAGCCCAGCTAGGGTAACTGAGAGTTTGAAGAAGAGATATGATAATAATTTAATAATCATGAAGTATAGAAAAATGCAGAAAAGTTGGACGTAGGGAATTCATTTTAGTTTTTCCAAAAGTGGAGATAATTTAGAAATGGTAGCTTTGTATGGCAAGGTCCCAGGACAGATTATCTAAAAAGGAAGAAGTGATAATTGAAATGTATCACAGATTTACTAAAAACCAGTTATAAAGACTTATCTTTATTTTCCTTACTGATGAAGAACAGCGATCCATGGATTTTTCAGCAAGGGTTTGGTTGAGATGTTTCAAAATATTCTTTAAGAAAAGGTGAAAAAATTGGGCTGAGTAGTCAGACAACTAGGTGGATTTGTAGCTGACTGAACAACTATGAATGGTTCCAAATAAAAGATGGGTAACAATCTAAAGGGAGATTTCTAGTGATGACTCACAGGGGTCTCTTTTGTGTTCTGTTGATCCATTTTTGTCATTGCTTTTGGTGAAGCTACAGAAGGTCCATTCACAAAGCATAGAGGTAACATGAAGTCAAAAAGGACAATGGATGGGCTGGCCCGCTGGCCGAGTGGTTAAAGTTCTACGTGCTCCAATTTGGCGGCCCGGGTTTGTGGGTTCGGATCCTGGGCACAGACCTACGCCACTCATCAGCCATGCTGTGGAGGCATCCCACACAAAAATAGAGGAAGATTGGCACAGATATTAGCTCAGAGCTTATCTTCCTCAAGCAAAAAAAAAGAAAAAAAAGAGGAAGATTGGCAATGGATGTTAGCTCAGGGCAAATCTTCCTCACCAAAGGAAAAAAAAAAGTACAGTGGATATGCTGGGTTACAGATTCAGAATTCAAACTATTTAAATAATGGGCTCTAAGAAGATAAAATATAACACGGATGAACATAATACACCACTGTGAGGTCCAGAACATATAAATTTGAAATGGGGCAGTGACTTAGCAGTATCTATTTAAAAATTCAAGATTCTGTGTCATAATTTCAGTATGAACTAATTGCGGGGTATGTTCCCACACACTCAAAGGTGAATTCATTTTTAGGGTTGTAATATCAAATGCAACAAGAAAGAGAGGAGTGATGAGACCTCATCTTTGAGTCTGAACCACACATTTTAGTAGAATTAGAGAGAAAATAAAAGAAGAATTGAACAGCCAGGAGGTGAGAGATCTTGAGATCATATCAGAGGGAAAAAGAGTTTAAGAACTAGGAATGTGAAACCTAAAAAGAAGGCTGAGGAATGTATGATAGCTTTCTACAGACATTCATGAGGGGAAGTTTTGATTGGTGGGCTCAGAAGCAGAGCCAGAACCAAGGGATAAAAATCCCAGGGAAACAAATATCAGTTGAATAGGGAGAAGAAATTTGTTAGATCTGTCCAAATGCGGCACTGAGCTGCCTCAGAATGTAGTGAGTTTCTCTTCTTGAGGGATGCTCAAGGAGAGGACATTTGTATGTAGAAGGGATAAATTACCTTCTGGTCCCTTCCAACACTGAGGTTCTGGGATACCTGGTTCTTTCATTTTTAAAATATTACATGTAATTTAGGTTTAAGCTTATAAAGCATCTGATTTCTGTGAAAGCAGATCATGAAACTCTCAGGTCATTATTGATGTTCCTACACAAAGTGTCAGAATCTAGAAGGATCTTCCTTACTTGAAATACTAAGCATTCATTCAATTGGAAAGGATCAAGCCTGCAGACTCAGGCATTTTTATGCTCTAAGCACGTTTTTTTTTTTTCAGAGAACTTGTTTGAAAGCCATAGTTCCAAGAAATCATATTTCAAAGACGCGAAGAGAAGCAGTCCCTGCCTGGCAGGCATGATCTGAGCACATTATGGCGAACCAGATTTACCTTAGGGACAGGGTCACCCAGCACCTAGGAATTCAGATGATCCAAGAGCAGAAATGGCAGCAGAGGGTACAAATGGAGATAAGAGTCACCTGGGGGATGATTACAAACTCAGACGCGACCATCCGGAGCAAAGGGAGGATGGGTAGAAGCTGGTTATGACTAAGAAATGGTATAGTGGGAACGTGGGTAAACGCAGAGTGACTGAGGTGGGGGGCTGAGGAGTGAGGGGACAGACTCTGCAAGACAATCTTGCCTAAGGAGGGAATGTACACTGGTCACCGTTCTTTTGTGAGGGATCCTGAGACATTAGACTCAATTATTCATACACTGGTTATTTTGTGACCTCCCTAACAATTAATATCAACATCTTCTCTTGTATTTCCTCCAGAATATCCAGAAGAGTGACAAAATCAACAACACAGATTTCTGTCAGTGCCTAGAATGAACCTGCCTTTTCCATCTGAAAGCACCCAAAATCACCCCAAGATGAAAAAACCTCTAATTTTGCAAGTATAGGAAATCTAAACTAAATGAGAGTGGCCCTACAGTCAAACAAGAATACTTTCCTAACAGAGAAGAAAAAGAAATTCCAAAGGCAAGTTGCAGGAAACAAATGCCTTTTCTCTGAGCCTTTACCATTCAGATCAAAGGCATCAATTTATTCGGCCATCATGAGAACACACACTCCAACTTTCTAAAGCAGCCAGTAAGCTGAATCATTGCAGATTAAATAAACATGCTGAGTTGAATCAAAAAGTAAATAAAAGGCCTCTTCTGACATAAGTTTGTATTTACAGAAATCCTGTGACTAAAAGCAACTTAATTTTGAATCATTAGAAACAAAACAAAACAAAACAAAATAAGGTTCCTCAAGTTTACATTAATTACACAATGTATCCAGAAACCCAGGGCCTGACAGTCTTAAAAATCAGTTGATTAATCAAAAAAGTATTTTTAGCAAAAATGAAACATTTTTTTAAAAGTTAAGCCTATTTTCAGATTAATTCTAGCTATTGATGAGAAAGTTACCATCATTATTACAGCACTAGTGATTATGACTAAAGTCAGTGAAAATATTACAGATGATGTTTTTTTAAGAAATTCAGCAGCATCTAAATGAGAACATTTCTAGTTACTTTGCAATCAAATACTGTAGCAGAATTAAATAATCCATACTTCAAAATAAAATTAATTTAGGGCATATCCCAATATTTAGAGAATAATTTGATCTGACCCTTCAGTCTACAACTACATTTTTTTTTAGTCTCAAAAAATAATAAGAAGAAAACAAAATCAACTCTTGAGGAGAACCTCTGAGGATTCTGTTGGAGAGCCTCAGATCAGGAAGATTGCCCTTAGGTGGGTCTGCCCTTAGGTGCTGGGCAACTTGCTGCCCCCTGGAGATGAAAGATGATCAATAAGAACTGGTCTTTTCATAAACAGATGATTAAAGTACAGCACACTAAGTGCTACTATGGAGGTTAGCATCAGGGCCGAGGGAACACCAGAAATGCATCCAATCCAACCTGGGAGTAGAGTTGGGGATAACAGTGTTTAGAAAAGGTTTCTGGGGAAGAGTGAGACAAGTTTTTAAAAAAACAACTAGGAGTTACTGAGCAAAGAATTCTGGGGAGAGAGAAAGGATGAGGATTCTCATTGGGGAGCAGAGCCCTGCGCAAAGGCACAAGCAAGTAGGAAGGAGGCCTTGCAAAAACCGCAGGTAATTCCAAGGAACTGGCTGAGCTGAGGGACAGGAGGGGTGCAGCCAAAGCCGAGACTAGAGTTAGGCAGGGGCCAGATCATCAAGTGCCAAGGGTGCCAGGGAAAGAAGCGAGCCCTTCATCCTGAAAGCTGCTGAGAACACCAGAGGGTTGTTGTTGTTTCTAAGGCAGCAACTTGATCAAATGTGTGTTTTATAAAGCCATTCTACCAGAAGTTGGAAAACTGGAATGGAATAGGGAAGACTGGCAGGAAGACATTGTTAATCATAATACAAATAAGAAATGTTGAGAGTCTGACACAAGCAATTAAAGCAGGGGTGGGGAAAGGGAAAGGGGGGTGAAGGACATTAAGACACAATCAGCTGGACTCACTAGGATCTAGGAAGTGAGGGAACAGAAGACCCTGGTCCCTGCTGGCAGACAGTATGCCATAGTCCTTAGGAACTCAGATTCTAGAGTTAGAACTCTCTCCTCGAATGTAGTTGAACATTACATCATTGAGGAGTTATATTGGGGGAAGTGACAGTATGAGATGAGCAGGTTAAAGGACAGTGGAGATGGCAAGGGACAAAACTAGGGACACAAAACCAGCATGTGGTCCAAGCAAGGGAAAGTGAGGATCTGATCTAGATACCAGCAGTTAATACAGAAAGGAGGAGACAGACACAACAGAAACATTTGGAAACTCCCAGGTTGGTGGCTTTGGTGCCATAACAGTACCAGACATTCAGAGCCCCCGATTATGTCAATTAGCCTTACTTTTTTCTTCCACAATCAAGACAAGTAGATTGTATTGTGCTATACACATATTCCTTAGAAGTATCAATTGCAGAGAGTTATTCATTTGTCAATCGCCAGAGCTGAGAACTCTCCTAGGAGCATAGCAAGCACTAGGTAAATATTTACATGCGTATTTACATGCCAACACTCAGAGAAACAATAACGTTAAAGCAATCTTGAAAGCGTGCAGATGTAATTGCACGTATTCACCAATCTGTACCCTCGTACAAGTTACAGCACACTTTTGAAAGCTTTGAGGACTGCAAGACTCAATCCCTCAAGCTGTTTAAATATTATTTCCAAACAAACAACCCAAGTTACCTTTAAACTAGTTCCAAGTTGTTAATGCAGACTATTAACACAGCACAACCATCTTTTCTAATTACACAATGTAGACAATAATAATGACAAAGCTCTTGCCTATAACTCCTGCAGGAATGTAAGGAGAACCTTATGTCCACAGGATAATCAAATACTACTTTCAAGTTAAGACTGTTGGCAGTGTTCCAGAGTGGTTCTTCAAGTTTCTTGCTCATTTGTTTGGCATAATCAAAGCCAAGCATCTTAGGAAAAGGTGGAAAATGCATTTTCCTTTTTATCTGTGGGCATTTTGAAAATTGCTTGAAGACTATGGTCTGATAGTTATCATTCCTATGAAATGGGGTTTGCACCGTTATTGACCGTGTGAGGGACAACTTTTCAAGTTGCGGGTAGCCTGCAGGCGAAGGTGGCGTCTTTTTTTGATCTCCGCTTTGAGGAGGGTTGGATAGAACGTCTCTGGCTCCTCTCTCTGATCCCTGCATTTGCTCCTTCAGAAGAGAGGAAGAAGAACTAATCTGATTATCCAGAGCTTGACACTCCTGGGCCATGTTTTACATGACATTCACGGGAGGCTTGCAGCCGCTCAAAAGCAAAAATTAGTGCAGGCACTTCCTCCTTCTCTTCTTACCCGTAGGCGAGGTGTGGCCTCCTTCTTCCACTGCTTCCTGTTCCAAGTAGTGAGCAAACCTGGACTGTCTTTTCTCCAAAGTCTGAGAAGAGGATGCGATTCACCCTCCTCCCACTCTTCAAAAGTAGTTGTAAGACTGGTCCACGGACTTGTTCCAGCTGGACCCGGAACTCTGCTCTGCCCACGTGGTGTCAACCCACTCCTCCAACAGGCATCCCTGGCATTTTTGTTTTAAGATTTAGATTCAGTGCAGGAGGAAGAAGACATCATTTTATCTTCAAGGCTAAACCACTTCTCTTTAACCAAAAAGCCCGTCATTGGACAGTTTGCAGTCCTTGACCTAATATTTTGACACCTTGTTATTCATTTGATTGGTAATCCTTGCATTCGCCATATGAAAACCCCACGGAAGGAAATGCACAAGGCAAACCAAATCCCTGACCAATAGCCTACTCAGAAAATAGATGTTCTCAAAAATAAATATTAATTAGAATTTTGATGATCAAATGAGGAAGTGATTTATAAATTGAAACTAACGAACAAGTTCATTTAATATGTTCAATTTCTACTTTGTATTATAATCTGAGGACTAGACTCCAAGTTACTTAAAAGAAGGAAACTTGTCTTATGCTTTTAATTTTGAAAAATCATGTGTATGTAATATATTTTTAGATAAATGCATAAATAAGATATTTACATCCTGGGTGGGGTTTTTAATGAATTTTTTTTTCATAGTTCTCTCCTTTCCTTTCTTCTCTTTTATATCCATCTAGTCTCCTCTTCCTCCAACTAGTTATCCCATTTTAACAACCTAATCTTTTATTTTTCTCTGTGATAATATCATTATATGCAATTAAATGTATACACATTACAGATTTTACCGACATGAGATATAATACACACTTCATAAATTCACATTTACACATTTCCCTATTGCTGGGCATCCACTTTTCTTCCAGTTCTTTGTCATTTCATGCAACTTCATAACAAATTTCCCCATCCTATATTATATGTAGTGATCTTTTTATTTCTCTTATTTCTATGAGCTAGATGCACAGGAGTAGAATTGTGGAAAGTGGAAATGAAAACTATGTGCGTTTATAATTTTAAGAGGTCCTGCCAGATCTATTGCCCAATGTGCTGTAATAATTCAGACATCCATCAGCATTTCATGAGAGTACCCATTTCTCTACATCCCAGGCAGTAGGCTTTTTCTTTTTCGTATTTGTCAGTCCACTGCATGTGAAGTGATGTGTCATTGTTAATTTCCATTTTCTTTACTGGCAAACAGTGTTTTGAATACGTATCTTGGTGATTGAATTTACTCACCAAGAAACTTCTCTTCATAGTCTCTGCTCTCTTTTCTATTGGAGTGTATTTTTTCTAATCGTCAGTTTGTTTTGCTTATGATATTGTCTTTCCATCCAAGAATATAGTATATCTTTCCATTTATTCAGATCTTCTGTGTCCTTCATAAATCAATAAGATTTAATTGTTTTTCATGTATATCCTGTGCTTTTCTCATTAATTTTATTATAAATAGTTTAATATTTGTCAATAGTTTAGTGGAATATTTTTTATATTCCACTACTAGGTAATTACTGCTAAAAGAGAAAATTTTATATATTTGTGTTTCACCCATACACCTTCTCAAATTTTTGTGTTAGTTCTAAACTTTTTAAATATAATATCTCAGCTTTTTATCATTGGCAAAAATTATCACTTTCTTCCCTATGCTTATACCATGTATTTCTAATTTTTGTAATCTTGGTGAAATTTTTCATGATAAATATTTAGTCATATTTTCTCTGTCTTCTATGGCAATTGCCTTTTTTGATTTTTCTATTATTTTCTTGGGTTAACTTTTGATAATTTATATTTTGATAAGAATCATCTGTTAAATCCAGATTTTTAAATTTGTGGCTATAGAGTTGCGTGTATCCCCTTATGCTTTTAAAATTCCTCTATCTATAAAATTTCTTTATCCCAAATCAAATGATTTACAGATAAAATACTATGATGCCTGGGATTAGCTACAAAATAATCCAAAAAAGTGGGTAGGTTGTAGATGAAACAAGGTTGGCTTCGTGTTCATAATTGTTGGAGCTAATGTGATGGATTAACGGAGGCTGATCATTCTCTCTACTTTTGTATTTTTCTGAAAGTTTTCCATAATAGAAACTTTTAAAAATTTGGGAATGAGCTCTAATTTTTTTGTGTGGTAATAAAGTTACTGTCTAGACTTATGCACGTCACTTCATCTTTTTCTATGCTAC
This sequence comes from Ceratotherium simum simum, assembly GCF_057802395.1. NCBI lineage: Eukaryota > Metazoa > Chordata > Mammalia > Perissodactyla > Rhinocerotidae > Ceratotherium > Ceratotherium simum. The sequence goes on along the minus strand of NC_141900.1, from coordinate 50,699,582 downwards.
TGTCAGGACAGAAGCCACAATCAAATGCTTTGCTAGTAACCTTCTAGTATGAAGATTCAGACCATCAATCGTGAATTTCCCACGCCTCTCCCCCTGCATGTACTTTAAATATTTAGTCTAAGTGAATCCTCTTTGCTTTCTGTTTTGGATAAAGAGGAGTATCTTCTCCTTTCCCAAACTAACTGCCCTGCTTTTTCCAAGAAGCTACCTAATTATCCTTTCAGCATTTTATATGCGTTCCATACTTCTCATCCACATTCAAGTTGGCACAGGCTAACCCAGCTTTGAAAATAATTGCTCAGTGTAGCCGCCTATCAAGGGCAGAAGGCTAACCTATAAGAGGTGATTTGTATTTTTGTCTTTTCCATCAAAAGAGGTATTACCATATCATTTTAGATCGCTGAGGGCCATCTTCTTCTCCTGGGAATGCATGTATATTTTAGAATCACTTAGAGAATCCCCCTCAGAAGGGGAGGAAGATGTATGTGAGGTTGTAGAGGGTGACCTCCTTTAGAAAACTGGGCAGATAATCACTCTGCCCTGGGAAAGTGTGGTATTCTATACCCATTGGCCTGAACCTTACTTTACTTCAGTACCAATATGTCTTAGAGCTCTTTCCATGTGGTCAGCTTGTTCATTCTATTTCTTTTTCTTTGAAGATGCAAACAATTTCTTTGGATGACTGAATCATAATTTATTTAACTATATACTTTGTGTTCTGGAGCTTTAAAATAGAAAACTGTTTTATCTTTGCAGGGAGAGGAAGACAGAGAAACAGAAATGGACCAACAAAGTACCATCCCACTGCCAAGCCTGCTCTGGGAGTCTCACCATACAGGTCTCAGCCTTCACCCCTCACCCTGAGGGTGAGAGAGAACAGGGGCAGTAAATAGTGTTCACCGTGCTTAGGGGTACGAGTAGTCTGATATCCTGCACTGGAATGTGTAAGCGCTTGAGATTTCTGTATAATTAAAGGGGAGGATGAAGGAGATACCAAAGTGCCTGCTAAAAATGCAGGTGGATGCTCGAATAATTTATTAAAAAGGCCAAAAGTTGTGACCATATTAAACCTAAAGCTTGAAGAGTGTTTTCAAAGTATTTCTCTCTCCACGGCTAAATTTAATAAACAGTATGTCTAAATCTGCTGTTTACATTTTATTGCCATTAATTATCTCTTTCAGCCTACTTTGTTTTATCTATTATAAAATAACTCAAAAAAATTTTAATGAATACATAACTACCGAATCTAACGATCTTTCATAATCTCTATTTGCCTTAGTGTCTCTACAGCACTTGACACGTGCCTCTGCTAAAATAGTAGCAAAGCAGGTTGAATTTTCTATCCTACTTGAAATTCTTCTTTTTTGGTGTCACTAATTCCTTATTAGCCTTATCCTCCTCCTACTTCTCTGATTACTCCTGTCTCTTTCTTAGCCCTGCTTGCTCCTCATCCTTAAACCTTGGCTTCCATAATATGACTAACTATGATTTAATATGTATATTAAATATATATATCCAACACATATAAATATATATCTTTATGTATAAAGATATAGAAAGATTGAAAATAAAGAGATAGAAAAAAGCTACATCACAAAAATACCAAGCAAAAGAAAATTGTATAGCCATAATGATAATAAACACAGTAGACTTTGAGACAAGAAATAGTACTAGAGATAAGTAGATATATTTCAGCGTGACAAAATCTCATTTTAATGGAAGAATATAATAAGACTAAATTTATCTGTACCTAATAAGAAAGCTTCAAGATTTATAAAGGAAAAAGTAACTAACAAGAGGACTAAACAAAATCATGATAATAGTCGGAAAATGTAACATACTTCTCTCAGCAATTGATAGAACAAGAAAACAAAAAAGCATTAAAATGTAGAAGGATTTAACACACTAATATTAACAAACTTGACCTGATTGAAATTTATGGAACATTGTACTCAACATTTCAGAGTACACATTCTTATACATATTCTTTTCCAATGCAATGGAAAATTTACCAAAATAGAAAATTTGCTAGACCATAAAGCAAGTCTTAACAAATTTCAAAGGATTGAAATAATACCAAGAATGTTTTCTGACTTCAGTGGGATTAAGCTAAAATCAATAACAGAAAGAAAACTAGAAAACTTCCAAATTTGCTAAAATTAAGCAATACATTTCTGAATAACCCATGGGTCAAATTATAAACAATACATCTCACAGTCACAATGCTGAGCAAAAAAAGCCAGACACAAAAGAGCACATACCATACTGTATGGTTTCAATTATACAAGGTTCCACATATCTCTAGTGACAGAGCTCAGAATATTGGCTACCTTTTCAGGGAGGATTATAATGAGACAGGCTTCTAGGATGTGGTAATATTCTTGATCATGATCTTCGTATGTTACACGGGTGCATCACTTTGTAAAATTTCACTGAGCTGTACACATAAAATTTGTACATCTTATTTATAGTTCAATATCAATGTTTATCAAAAAGAAGCAATTCATTTTGTTTAATGGAGCTTCTCTCTAACATCAATCCTTGTTTCTCCTCATCCACTACTGCGGTTTTGGTTATTTCCTGACCTCTAACAGTTATTCGGTATTCCTGGCTTCTAATGTTAGTATCAGCCCTGAATATTTAAATTCCTTCCCACTGAACGTTTCGTTCAGATCTCAGTTGTAACAGGTCTAAAACCAAATTCCGCTAAAAAGATTACTATTCTGCCTTCCCAAGGGTACCATCATTTGCCCAGTTACACAGGCTCACAATACAGTTGTCTGTAAAATTTCCCTCTTTTTAAGTGCCCTTACCTTATCATGATTACCCACACCCTCATATTCCCAATTACTATGCACAGGTGTGAAAGCTGGACAATAAAGAAGGCTGACAGGAAAATAATTGATTCATTTGAAATATGGTGTTGGGGGAGAGCTCTATGGGTACCCTGGATGGCCAGAAAGATGAACAAGTAGGTCCTAGAGCAAATTAAGCCTGAACTATCACTGGAGGCAAAAACAATAAAACTGAGGCTGTCCTACTTTGGGCACATCGTGAGAAGGCAGGAATCTTTAGAAGAGACAATAATGCTGGGAAAAGTAGAAGGCAGCAGGAAAAGAGGAAGACCAAATATGATGGATTGACCCCTAAAGGAAGCTGTAGGCATGAGTCTACAGGAGCTGAGTAGGGCTGTTGAGGGCAGGACATTGTGGGCATCTCTCATTCATAGGGTGGCCAGGAGTCAGAGAGGGCTTGACAGCGGGTAACAACAGCAACCTTACCATGAATACCTGAAGACATTCCTTTAGCTTATCTCTTGCATAGCCCCATTAGTTCCACTTCCACTGATCTGACAAAGAACCTATATCCATATAAAGAGAACTCCACTCTCCTTGATCCTGTATCTGTCACTTCCTGCTAAAGCTATTGGAACTGTCTCTTCTCTGGCATCAGCTTTCAGCCTCTCCTTCCAAAACTTCCTTGCACAGCTGCTACATGAATTTTCTTAAAGCACTGCTTTGATAACTGTTTCTCTTATTATAAAACCTTTTATTACGTCCCACTAACTACAAGAAAAATGAAAAATTTTGAGCCTGATATACCAAGTTTTACAGAATCTGACCCCAACCTTATTTTCCAGTTTGCCTACAAATACCAGAGCTAAATCGGCCAATTAATTATCCCTCTATGATCTTCCTCGTGCTTGTGCTTCAACCTGGCATGTCCTTCTCATTCCTCTCCAACTCTTTCAATCATATTCATCACTGAAGAGCATTATACCACAGTCGACCTTAGACTTTGCAATGACATTAAGTGCAAATCCCATCTTTGCCACTTCCTGGCACTGTGAGTTTGGTCAAATTACTTAACCTCCAATTCCCAGTTTTCTCATCTGTAGTCTACAAGTAATTATTAGTTACTTTTCATCTGCCAGACATTGTACTAGGCCTAAGGATACAAAGACCAATAAAAGCAGATATATCCATCCCTGTCCTCATGGAGCTTCTAGTCCCACGGAATGATAGACATTAAAAAAAAAATCGTATAATACCCACTTTGCACAGCAGTTAGGACTAAAGGGAATATGAGCAAAGCATATAATATAGAGTAGTAGACAAATAATAGTTATCATTATTAATAATTCTTGAAAACCCAGTCAAATATCCATCTTCTGTGATACATTCTCACACTTCTCCAATTTCCTCTGGAAATACAGGCGATCCTCAAGTTACTGTGCATCTACAAAGATCCTCTCATTCCCTGAACTCTTCTTTTTCTGCCTTTACCACACATCTCGAAACTGAATATGTACTCTTTTGAGTTATGTGTGTCTGTTACACTGCCATTAAATATTGCAAACATTTTATCTCCACAACTATATCTAAGTGTTTTAAGAGTATGGACTAAGTTTTTAAAGTTCTATGTCGACTAAAGCTCCCAGCACATGCTAAATATTTGTTGATTTAATGAGTCCAGCCGTATAAGTCTGAATCTCAGTGGAGTGCTTGAAATGATTCCAGAGTGTTCTCATCCCACACAGAAAACCGATCTGGCCAGGAATATAAGGAAGCGGAAACATCATTTCTCACCCTTTTTGTGAGTTTCTCCCACCCATTTTCCTCCTTAGCTTGCCAAAATGATTCAAATCCCTAGTTGCCCAGGAAAAGGCTGGTTTTTGGCAGCTGACAAGAGAGAGATGAAATGTTGATCAAAAGGAGAAAAAAAGAGTCAGAGCCAGAATTCCCGAAAAAGTATTTTAAAATTGAATTTTTAAAAGAAGGCTTGATTGTTGAGGTATGTTTATTTCCCCTCCAGCTTGGGAGATTTTCCAAAGGAAGTTAAAACCAAAATACTTCCCACTAGGAATAGTAGAGATTGGCTTGCCAAGTTTAGAATCTGCTAACTCATTGGGTCCTAGATTTTGAAAAGCGATCACAAAGAATACCATTTCACTTTTCCCCTGGGAAATAATTTCCAGTTTCAAAGTCTTGAAGTGTTCTAAGATATTAAGTTATACTCAAGTAATATCTTATGAATGTTACTATTAAAGAATTAAAAACATAAGGATTTTGTTTCCTGTCAATACATTTATGTTTGAAAACTGATGAGAAAGCTATTTGGTAAGAATTTGAAATCTTTTCAAATCCATAAGACTGGGAGAAAAAGAGAGAAGATGATATTAAATCTTAAAACTATATGCCTGGGTTTTAAGCAGCAATATTTATAGTAATCTGTTCCTTTGTACCTCCCTCAAAACATCTGAAACCAATATTCTAAAATATCGTCAGAAAATAGCCACCCATACCTATCCACACATCCACTATTCACCAACTAACAAATGTCTGTTAACATCAACCATCAAATTTGATTGATCAGCCATATTTTGTTCCCTGTTTCAATCAAATCCTACAGATATTTTCTGAATGACAGTGGCCTACAGGGCACTATGTTAGGTTCTGTGGGGATATAAAAATGAGTGACAGCCTCAGCCCTTCAGAATCATAACTTGGTCAGGGAAACAGACACCCATAGCCATAACAGAAACAGAAAACTAATACAAAGCAGCATTTCAAAAACATGATAGTAGAGACATATACACTGTGCTATGCGAGAAGAAACTCGTGGATGGGTGGATGGGTGAATACAACGTCTAAATTCCTCTGGGGGGATCTAAGAAGGCTTCGTGGAGAAATGACATTTGATCAGTTAATAATTAGAAATGCTTTGGGAATGGGGTGCGGGACCATTCCAGACAGAAGAAAGAGTTGAAGAAAAACTTTACAAAAAGAATATTTTTTTGAGTGGGTGTAGGTGTATAGGTTGTTGGTGGCAGTGCAGAAGGGAGAAAGTAAGAAAAGCTTAAGTGAGAAAGGTCAGTGAACAGCTTATACAAAGTGTGGAACAATCAGGAATTCAAACAACAGGAATAAATTGGCACCGCAACAGATTTATGGGCTCAGGCTGAACTTGGTCGCAATGAAAGAGTCTAAAGGGGCAGGGACAGCTTCTGACTCAGAGGAGAAAACAAGATGCAGAAGAGTCATGGCAGTCGCCACATTCAAGAGACAAGTCTAAGGGAAGGGAGGAAGAGCTCAGGACCACAGATGCAGAGTGCATGCGTGGGAAGAGGTGACGGGTTAAGATGTAGACCCCAGCAGCCTCCAGTGCCAGCCATGCCCTTGTGAAGGAGGTGACCATAGGGGCGATGCCACTGGTTTTATGACGCAGGGCCAAGATGCAATTAATGTCACCTTCAACACCATTTGGAAAAGCAGATAGTTTTCTTGTCTACATAATGCAAAACAACTGGTCACATTAATTTTTTGGCTTGGATTTGACTGATCTTTTCAGAATTTTATGGAGCTGACTCTCCTTTTACAAGGACTCAGGTATGACTTAGAGATGCCATATCACACACATTTTGGTTATGACAACATGCCTTCTTCATAGGAATGGATCGTTATCACATAGTTTAGATTCTACAGATTATATCTCAAGCCTTTTTTATATTAGTATTTTGGAAACTGATAATACTTCTCCTAAGTCCTAAAATTAATAAGACATTTAATAATCTTTTTATACTTGGATAAAAACAGAAGGTGTTATAGTTCTTAGCGATACTACCAAAATAATTGAATAACGCAGGATACAAAATTAAGAACAAAACAGTTTTAAGCCAGGAGGTAAGAAATGCAGTATGTCTAAGAGATCCTTATGTTTCTGACTTAAGCAACGACTGAGATAGGAAACTCTGGAAGAGGTCAAGATTTGGGGAGTAGGAGTGGGTGTGGAGAGGGAGACATTTGAAGAGGAATCAACTGGGATATGTGGAGAAAGCATGAGTTTTTAATTCCTTGCTCCAAGCCTGGGTAAAATGCCCCTCTCCCTATGACTCCCTAATTCTCTTCCAAGGCTTATAACACATCACACTGGAATTTTTTTATTTGTTTGCTTGATTCTGTTGGGGAAGAGGGAGAATCCCCCTCTGCCCTTTCCCTTAAGGTTCTTATGGCTGACCAAATAATTAAGACAGGTTAGCAGGAGAAAATAAAACAAAGTTTAATAACACGTATACATGGGAGAAACCAGGGAAACTGAGTTTCTCAACAAATGGCGAAGGCTTTTCACCTTAAATAGACCTAGATAAAGACAAAGGAGGATGTTGGGGGTGGGGGAGGAGACAGCTATGGGGGATTTCAGAGGGGAAGAAGACAATTCACATGGAGATGGAAATGCAAATGTCTGTCTGACAACCCTCTACAGGGCCACCTAGAGAATGTGGCCTGAGCAAGAGAATTTTTGATAAAATGGGCTTGTTGGTGCCTTTCCTATTGTAACATCTATTTTACATTATTCTACAGCCATCATGTGGTAGTGGCTCTTTCCTGAAACAGGCCTTCTATGTTAAATTTTTTAGGTAGTTTGGGAGAGGTCAAATGTCTGTCAGAGAAAATAATCAAGGTAGAGAGTCATATTCTGGCATGGCTAATTTAGATCTCCAACACTTCCTTTATTTTATTTTATTTTATTTTGTTTTGTTTATGGAATTTATTTTTTAAATTAAGAATATAATAATAACTAGCATTTTTGAGCACTTAAAATGTGCCAATTATTCTGTGCCAGATACTTTACATGCTTTTATTCATCTAATGATCAACATATGAGATAGGTGCCATGATTATCCCCCATTTTATCCAGGAATAGAAGGTTAAGAAAGTGGCCAAAGGCAGCCACACTTGAAGTGACAGAGCCAAGACTTGAACCCAAGGAGGTGTGGTTCCAAAGTTCATGCCCTTCACCTCCTCACTCTGACATGTTTCCAGGTATCATTAATTATACAATGCCCAGAGGTAAATAATCATCTCTGTATTCTCTTGACTTCTTGATTGTCTTTTACTTTGGTTCACTGAAGGAAAATATTGATTACAGTACATTCACTAACTCTAGGAAATTGGCCACAAAGCTGTAAGAATCCCTTGTTTCCATATTGATACATAATAATACAGGTGTTTCATATCTTCCTGGTCCTTTTCCACCCACCTTTTTTTTTTTTTTTTTTTGGTGAGGAAGATTAGCCCTGAGCTAACATCTGTGCCAATCTTCCTCTATTTTGTATGTGGGTCACTGACACTGCATGGCTGACAAGTGGTGTAGGTCTGCACCCTGGATCCGAATCTTCAAACCTGGGCTGCTGAAGTGGAACACGGTGAACCCAACCACTATGCTGCCAGGCCGGCCCCCCTTTTTCCCCTTTTTACAAAAGCAACCGTACAGGTTACAGAGATAAGAACTGGAGTTTTAGCCCCAGCTTTGCCATTTGCAGATGACCTTGGTATTTTAGGCCTCATTTCGACAGAGCATTTGGACTAGAATCTCTAATATCCTCCAGCTCTATAATTCTGGTATTTTATCCTGTCCACACTACTTTAATCCTCATAAAGTATCTTTAAATTATGGGAAACATTTCATCCAAATTTTTTGGATGTACAAACTTAGGAATCCAGACATTAAAATCTCACTCTTTCAGAAAAGAGTAATAGGACAGCTATTCCATCAAATTCTTATTGTTTCAGGAAAAAAAAAAAATAGACCCAACTATCCTCACTTTCATCCACTAGTTCTTGTTTGTTCCAAGTCTATGATTTCAACTGCCTTTATTGGCCATCCAAAAGCCTGTGATTCACTACATAGTTTAGCATTTACATTGTCGACTCAAAATAGAGCTCTACCAGGCCCCTCTCTACTGCTTTCATGTACCCTAAATCCAGCCAATCCCCAGGATAGCTATTAGTGTGGCCATCTGTTTCTTAAGCACTGATGCACACCCCTCCCTGAGCCATCTCTCCAGAGTGAGACAAATGTTTGTAAAAAGGAAGAAGCAACTGCTTACATTTCACTTCTTCAAAGCACTGCCTACAACACTTTTTCTCCCACATAGTAGCGCTTCCTCAAAATACCCTTTCTGTGCTCAAGTTGTGGGATTTTTAAGAAGTAATTTTTCCAAGTCGTTTCACTTTCTATAAGAGTACATTCCTTAAATTCAGATTTCAGATGCTCCCAAACCCCTAGGCCAAACAGAACACATGGTTAAAATCTAGTTTCTTACTATTTAAAATAAGAGCATGTAATTTTACAAAAACGTTATGACAAGCATTGTCAATGACATGGTTTATAGTCAATCTCAAAGACTCAAAATATTTTTATTCTTATATAAAAGTATTTATGTTTACAACATAAAGCATCCAGTTATTAAAATTTCATAACTGAGCTAAGAGTTTCTGGCCAATTTAATTCTATCATTTTAATTTAGAAACAAGAGTAATGAGAAGCTAGTGGCAAAGTTCAAAGAATAAACAGAATTTTCAGGCTGTAAAAGGAGCTAGAGATGATTCAGTCCATCATTTTCTCTCACAAATGGGGATTTTTAGACCCCCAGAAGAAATATTAAATAAAAAATATATGATATATAAATAATATATAAATAAACACAAAAATATAAACATAATATAAATGTGTGAATTATGTGAACATTAAGAAACACTAAAATAAACAGAAGAAGGTTATTTTTATGTAATTAGAGCAACCATTTTACGTATATAATAGGCAAATGATAAAAAATAATTACTTCTAAATATATTTTAGAGGGCATAAGGTGATGGGCTTCAAAACTTGCTGATATTCTAAACAGCTCTGAAAAAAAGAGTCCATGTTATAATTTTATAAGAGATCAAAAACAAAGACAGAGACAGGCAGACAGAAAATGAGACACAGGAAACCTATTACCAAATTTAAAATTAAATCAAGGATAAAATTTCCTCCAAAACCTTAATTCTGGAGCAGTCAATGCACCAAAATGGTGGACCACATCTGCTGAACTGGGTGTGCAAACGGATCCCTGATAAATCTGTGGGTCAAAGTCAGGTATGTTAGATGTTTGAGTGACAAGTCTAAGAAAGAGAAGGCACAGTAGTCACCTCCAGCGGTGTCCTAGTTGAGCCTACTTTGGGATTCAGAGTCTAGGCACATCAGATAGACCGATGGAAGAAGCTTTCATAAGGCCATTTGTAGTGGGCCTTAAAAGACTCCGGGAGGGAACGAAATGAAACTTTGTCCACTGCTAAGATCAAATAGATGTGACCCAATAGAAATCTGTTTTCGGGAAGGCAAATGACACTCTTTTCAGAATATTCTTTGCAAAAAGAAAAGCAGCAGTCAGGTAGTAACTGTTATCCAGTGACAAAACCTTAGTGTCAAAAGAGGTAGACTGATTTTGAGTACCACAATGGTGGCTGTCACTTCAACCAATACTTAGTTGAGCTTGGACACGCATTTGGGTCCTGGTTTAAAAGAAGGTTTTAAGTAAGAACATAGAGACTAGTTTTATTAACCACCTGAGTCCAAGTAGCACTGACATGGGCCTCTAGTAAAGTGTAAATCTAACAGGAAAGAGCCTTTCTTCCTCACTCCACCACAAACCACCAGCAAATGTTGATGCCTCTAGCACACAAGGGACACCAAAAAGGAATTGTGCCTGGAAAGGAAGCAGGAAAGGTGGATGTAGCACCTCTTTGAGCAGCAAAATAGAGTGGACAGATACTATAGGAGTGCTGCACACGTGATTTAGCTGCCTTGAAAAATACCTGGAGATAATGTTCAGGAGATTGGAGTTTCTGCATTAATAAATATAGGTATTAAACCAACAAAAATTTAGGTAGATGTTCTGTGACCTTATTTGTACCTATAGGCTGGTGAGCCTGGAGAAATACTAGTTATAGGCAATGCTTTAATGTGGCATAACTATTAACCACTAGTAAATAATAAAAGGGAAGCTACAATCTCATATCCTCCCTGTCTCTGCCCACTTCCCTCATAGCTCTCCTCCACAAAATAGAAGGAGTTTCGAGGCCAGCACAGTGGCGTAGCAGTTAGGTTCACACATCCCGCTTCGGCAACCTGGGGTTCACAGGTTCGGATCCCGGGCTCAGACCTACACACTGCTCATCAAGCCATGCTGAGGCGACGTCCCACATAGAAGAACTAGAAGGACCTACAACTAGGATATACAACTATGTACTGGGGCTTTGGGGAGAAAAAAGAAAAAGAGGAAGATTGGTAATAGGTGTTAGCTCTGGCCAATCTTCCTCAAAAAAAAAAAAAATAGAAGTACTTGCTAATTGGATTGGTCAGAAATGGAGGTATGGATTGGTCACGATGACTCTTAGGCAGGGTCACTATGCCTTACAAGGCAAGGACCTGTAAGTCATCCCCCTCCAAAACTGCTCCTGCACTCCTTGTAGCAGAACTAATGAGCCAAGTTGGAACATCTATTTGGAGGCCTGTCCCCATTCTCACTCCCAAATTTCATACACCTCCATCTAGGGCTGTCCATCGCTCTCTGTCCCTGGGCACACCAAAACATAATAGTCCCCAGTTTCAGAAAGGGGAGGGAGAAGGGTAGATGGAGGAGGAAGTTTAACTCAGGTCTCTAGTCTAAGTCATATACTCCAACTTGGCCTTTGACCAGAGCTCTACTTTGCAATAGTGAACTTTTCTGCAGCTTGTAATAAAGTGATCACTTCATAGCCCTTTTAGTTCATGTGGAAGAAAAGTGACTGACAGATAGGATTCACTTATTTATTTTTTCCCCCCAAGCCCCAGTAGATAGTTGTACGTCATAGCTGCACATCCTTCCAGTTGCTGTATGTGGGACGCAGCCTCAGCATGGCCGGAGAAGCGGTGCGTTGGTGCGCGCCCGGGATCCGAACCCGGGCCGCCAGTAGCGGAGCACGTGCACTTAACTGCTAAGCCACGGGGCCAGCCCCAGATAGGATTCACTTATATTCATCAAATATGTCAACCCTCTCTACCCTCATCCCTAACAATGCCATAATAATTCAATTAGTTCTGAAGAATGTAAAGATCTCCATGAGGATAATTTAAATAAGTACCCTGAGACTACACACCCCAGAGAACTTTTCTATAACACAAATCTGTATCAAACTCTTTCACTATTCTCTCCCAGTACGATATTGTGAATGGTAATGTGACCTCTTGATACCCTCTGCTAGGAAAAATTCACCATGGGAATCTGTTTATGTTCCTGCCTCTGCTGGAAGAAATCCCTTCACGTGATTTCCTCAGGCTGCTTAGGAGCCAGGCTCCCACCTGCCACTATGTACCCATTACACACTTCAAATACACCTGTTTCATGTAAATCTGTCCAGAGTATATATATATTTTTTGACCATGTAATATTTTAAGACACAGTTATCCACCTTTTTTGCTGTTTGCCGTATCCCAAAAATATGTCTCTGTGTCTGTATTTTTGAAAAATCAACAGTTTTTCAATATTTGGGGAAAGGCTTCAATGTAACCATTGTTTCTCTGATTTCTAAGTGCTATCTTATTTCCACTCACCATTGAATTAAGCAAATAGGTATTGAGTACCTACTATGCACCTATAGATACTCTGCTAAATGTTGTAGAGACACAAACATGATGCTTACAAAGACTGTTAACAGAAGTTTCAGTAGTTGCTTAGAAAATATGGTGATTCGCCAGGCTGAGTTATAGGGAGCCCTGCTGTGATTGGTTGGCAGACTGATGTACATAAGAACACCAGAGTCTGTGATTCTGTCTCCACTTGGATTTTCACCGTGGTTTCTAGGGATTACTCTTTAACCATTCCAGATGTTGGAAGTGGTGCCTGTGGCAGGTCCAAGGTTGGTAAATAAATCACAATTTATTACTAAACCTGAGATTGGTCTGGAGAATTTGACTCCATTTTGGAATGTTGGCACTCAAATCAGTGACGAAGACATGGAACTTCCCTTTATTGTATTTTAAGCTCTTCTATCATGTCATCTTGTACAGCTAAATCATCACAATTCTAACTGCCTCACCATAAGATTCATAGTGATGTCCCTAACTCAACTCTATACAACTCACCCAATAAGCCCAATAAACACCCCAAAACACATTATGATATACATTATCCTTTCAGAAGATTTTTACATAGTGAACCTAGAAAGATGCACAGCGTAGTATTTAAAATACATTTAGTATTACAAAATATTTACAGCTGAAGTGGAACAATGCTTTGGATTTATTTCAAAATAATCTGACTGGGTTTGGGGAGACTGTAGGAATATAGATGAAATAACACTGCTCATGTATGGATAATTATTGAAACTCAGTGATGAATAAGTCAGGCTCATTATACTCTTCTATTTACTTTTGTGTGTGTCTAATTTTCTATAATCAAATGTTTTTTGAAAAATGCAGGTTCTAACGGGACATCAACTCTAATCTCTATTTCTATAGATATCCAACCAAAGTGGCTCAATCAAAGAACCAGCTGTCAATTTGTCATAAATATTTCCTCTGGGCTTATCTAAATTTTGCCGTAAGAAGTATCTATTAATTAATCAACAAATGTTTGAGTTGCTATTATATGTAAGCACTGTTGGGAATTAAAGGTGAATCAGATATAGATCCAGTCTCCAAGTAGCTTTCAGCCTAATAAAGAAGATAAAGCCTGAATACGTGCAAGAGTAGAGCAACAAAGTGTGAAGTGCCATAGACAAAGCTCTATGTGATTTAATAATATGTTGGAGATGGAGAGAGATGAACCCACTACTGGCCAGGATTCCATAGACCCACCCCCAAAATAGGTCTCCCGTGTCTTATAATTATGTGTGTGTGTGCGCGTGCACGCACTCACGCACACGCACAAAAGATAAGGATATCCAAAATCTAAAGTAGAAGTTTTGACCCAAACATATATCAAACTGCTAGCCATGGCAAGTTTGTTAAACTGTTGAGACAAAGTGTTCCTTTAGGCTGAAGACGCCTAAGTCCACCCATCTCCCCTGTCCCACTCCAGAAAGAGGCTGAGTAGCTGTCCCGGTCCCATTCCCCTCGGCTCATACCCTAACCTGGGCCCACTAGATTGTAGCACTCAGACAGAGAGAAGAACCCAGAAAAGATGAACTTAAGAAAAACCATGTTGAGAACAGAGGGCATTTTTCCCCAGGCCATGACCAGTAGTCAAAACAATTCAGCCCAGGTCTCCTTTCTGCGAGGTCTCCATGAGCTCACTGGGCTTTCTGTGGGAGTGGGGTGGGGAACCGGGGAGCAAGTAGTTGCAGGGGGGATTGTCTCTTCCCAAACAGGAGCAAGCCCCGGAGTCCTCTTCAGCATCATGGGAGAAAAATAGAAAGTAAATCCAAAATGAGAGTTAATCACAAGAGAGAGGCCTTAACTCCCAAAATACAAAATCTAATTAACAAGTCATGTATAAACACTTGCACTTTTAACTTTCTCCGTTTTCACATTATACGCCTGTGCCTAGTGCTGTTATCCCGTGACGACTCTGAGGAATCCATTTTGCCCCTGACCCGGGCCATTCTCACTCACCTCCTCTTCCTGACTTAGAAATGAGAGAAAGAGCAGATGCAAAGAGTCTTGATTTCCCATTACAGGAACACACAGAGCACTGAATGAGATACTTATCCCCTATTGGAATCCCTCATGTCTTACAATTGTTTCCTTTGTGTGTGTTTATCCTTCTTACAGGAAATTAAAAAGAAAAGTCTTAAGGGCTATCACTATTTCTGACCTGATTCAGAATCTTAACTATTCAGTTTTATGTACTTTTCATTTTCACACACACACACACACACACACACACACTTTCTTTATGTACAAGAATGAACCAGTCTCAACATTCAATGGCCCATGACTACATCTGAAAGTCTTACAGCCACCCCAGTATATTTACTGTACAGACTCAGTGTATTACCATAAATGTATGAAATGAAGTCATATATTTTCAATTACTCCATTCATGAAAATGTCGTTTCAATCACAGCTTCTTATTATGAATCCAGCTGTTCGTTTCATATTACAGTTCAAGAGCCAAGTTTCAAGGACAATGAAAGTTTTGCTTTGCATCACTGTCTAAAAGACAATGACAGACCAGCTAAGCAAAAACCTGGGATTTTATAGGCTTTACATAGTGTAGAATCTCCCACATATGAAGGGCAACATATTTCCACATTGATGAGGACTTCTGAAAAAGTACCATACCTAAGAAAATTTCCAAATGTTGGCTGAAGGTGTGTGAGGTTTTTTGGCTACAAAATCATGCCATTGGGAAAATATACCTGCCTGAAAAACAGAATGAAGTATAGTGGATTTTGTTACAGGTGTTGGCCAGTCCAGACAATTGAATCCCTTGTCTAGTTTAGCCAAAAACCTTAAACAAAACAATTTATGTTACTGTTAAAGAAATATACAAGGATGAGGAATCCATTTCTGTTTTAAACTTAATGCATACAGTTTTACCTGCCATTAGTACTTTGGAATGGAGACAATGAGAGTGAGTGGCAACCTATTTAGTCTTTGGGCTGCTACCATTACAGAGATTGTTTCTACTCCTGCCAGAGAAAATCAACTAAAGTTACGTTTACTTAGCTAGAAGTAGGTGTTCACGAAACAGGAGAAGATGGAGAAAGCAGGAAATGAACAGGACTTCCATAACCTAAATTTAACACAGGTTACACTGAGCTAGGAAAAGTGTCCATAGATACCATCATTTTCGCCCCCACACAAGCATTCAATTTAATGAAACAAAGAATATGACGAGCGTGCTTAGGGAAAACATTAGAAAGGCTCCCCAGGATGGAAGAAAAGTAACCTAACTCCTTCCATAACTGCAGGAGAAACACATACACAGCTACATGAGTGGTTTCAAATAATATGCCCTGGTATCCAAGGTCACAAGTAAAACGTCAAGTTTAACCACTGAGTGCTTTATTGAGAAAATATTTGTTATATAGCCACAGTTGGCATCTCTCATTTTATCCAACACTATTGAAATTGAGTACCAGAAAGCTGTTCATTTTATCAAAGTACATAATACCTAGAAAAATCATCATTCATATGACTGAAATGAAATTTTGTAATAGCCCCTCACAATGAGCAAACTTCCTTAAGTCAGTAACACCATTTTCGATATTACATATACAAACAAACGAGCAATCAGCAATAGCCATGGCTGGGCAGTTGAGTATCACTTATAGCTTTAGCTTTAAAACTTTCTCAGAGTTTAAAAACTTTGAAAAGTAGAGTGACTATGCTCACCCTAAGTGACCAAGCTTGTGAATTTTTCATTGTCTTGTTCCCGCCCCTACAGGAAATCTTTCAAATAGCTGTTTGCTTTAGCAGAGTGAAAGTGCAGTTTTATCTCCTTGACTTCTTCCTTATCTTTGGAGACATGCCTTCAATTCTATTCTACACCTGCTCCTCAAAAGGATGTTTTCCAGTGACATACATTGTTAAGTTTTTATCTCCTTACATGGTCACAAGAGAAAAACTGAGAAAAATAAGACCATAGAGATTTTTCTGGCAAATACACAAAATCTAATGATGTTTTCTTTTACAACCTAAGACTATAATTCATTAGTAGGTCTAACCCTTGGTCGAGCTAACCTCCTTTGAATCTTCCTGTTTATATACAAGTTAATATGTTTAGAGTGCTAAGGATTTCACTTTACCTAATCTTAGCTAAGGAATTAAAACTACATAAACAGGAAGACTGAAAAAATGAATTTCTTAAGTAGACCCTGGTTCGATGGATGAATAAAATAAGCCTGAGATTTGGAAAAGACAGTGACTCGCCTTTGTGCAAATGCGTACTTGCTTTTTTTCTTAGTAGACTATTTTAAAACAATGTGTGTATAATTGAACTACTTTTAAATAGAGTAGTGTAGTGATTTCTCATGTGAATATTATAACACACACAGGAAAGTAAAGTCTAAATATCATTCTCATTGAAAGAAAAAACATCAGTATAACTATAAAATTAAAATGCCTGGGGGCCAGCCCGGTGGCATAGCGGTTCAGTTCACCCATTCTGTGTTGGTGGCCCAGGCGGATCCTGGGTGCAGACCTACTCACCACTCATCAAGCCATGCTGAGGCAGTATCTCACATAGAAGAGCTACAAATCTACCATATAATATACAACTATGTACTGGGGCTTTGGGAAGAAAAAAAAAATAAAAGAAAGAGAGGAAGATTGGCAACAGATATTAACGCAGGGCCAATCTTCCTCAAAAAAAAAAAACGTCTGATCATCAAACTCCAATCTACCATTATGTTTATGCTAAATCTAGGTCAAATTCATCCTAAAAACGATGAATGCTTTTGAAAAGATAAGATCATTTATACATGCCCATGACTTTGTTGTTGCTATTGTTACTCATTTCTTATAATGCCTGATACGTTCATGATGACGTACAAGTTCAAATAATATTTGATATATTTTTGACAGTTGCAATCTACCAGAGCATTCCAAATAACAAATTCCAGGAATCACAGTGCATGAGCAGAAAGTACTCATATTTGGAGGATGTGAAAGATGACTTGTCTTTATAATGCTATTTCATATTTTGATGAGATTATTTAAAATCTACAGTATGATACCCATGATTAGTGGAGTGGATAAAGATATACATGTTTAAACAACAGTTTCAGAATAGTGATAGTATCTCAAAGAGTAGGGGTTTTTTACATTTTCTTTATCCAAATCATTTTGTTTTTTTAGTGCATGAATGGTGATGCCATACCTTCAGCATGAATTTTTAGTAGCACTTGAGAAATTGAGAAAAATAGTGATGTATAAAAAATAAAGGCAAACCATGAATATATTCCTATTAGTAACGTGTTAACTCTATATTCAGCTGAAGCACAGAAGTTAATTCATCCAAGTGAAGTTTATAATTATTCAGTTTCCAAAAATTATCCTGTCTTACATTAACTAATATAACTTGGTTAGAATTAATACTTGAATAAAATTGTCTACTAATCCAAGCAAATCAGATGTATCTCCACTTATTGAAATCTTTTATTCTCCTCAGTGAAGATTTGTAGCACAAACTTCTTAAGTTTATTCTTAGTCATTTTATATTTTTGAATGGTTTTTTCAACCCACAATATTTCCCATATATTGCTTGCAAATTGAGGAAGCTTCCATTTCTGTTTATTGTCTTATTAAGCAGCCAACTTGTATCTTTACCTGTTTCTTAGTTTGTTTCAGTTGATTTTCTTGGTTTTTCAAAGCAGAAAAACATGGTGCAAATATCGATCCTTTTTTCTTCTGGATCCTTTTTTTTTTTTTTTATTTTTGTGAGGAAGATCAGCCCTGAGCTAACATCCATGCCAATCCTCCTCTTTTTGCTGAGGAAGGCTGACCCTGGGCTAACATCTGCACCTATCTTCCTCCACTTTATATGGGACGCCACCACAGCATGGTCTGACAAGCGGTGCCTTGGTGCGTGCCTGGGATCCTAACCCCGGGCCGCCAGCAGCAGAGCAGGCGCAGTTAACCGCAATGCCACGGGGCCGGTTCCTGGATCCATTTTTTATAAGTCACAGTTCTTATTGCATTGATTAGAATTCCTCAAATGACATTAAGTGACAACAGTGATAAAAATAGTACCTTTGATGTTTCACTATTAGCTATGTTGTTGGCTCTCATTTTAAGCTAAATATTCCATATTATATCAAAAAACTCTCTTCCTAGTCCTAATTTACTAAGACTTTTTATCCAGACTTGATATTGAATTTAATTCAATGTTCTTTTTGTTATCTATTGAGATAATTATTGTTTTTCTCGTGTGACAGTTTTAATGTGATCAATTTTGTCATATTCTTCTAATATTGAGTTATCCTTCAGTTAATGGTCTTGGCTCTACTTGGTTCATATAGTGACCAGCTTTTGTGCAATCTTCTTATGTTTGGGGAAGTTTACTCATTATTGAATCTATGAATCCCTATGTTAGAAGCCAGAAACTTGTTTCTTCATGAAATGGTAGAGAATGACAAAGACAATAATATCATCCTCCTGCAAAATTGCTTCTCACATATATAATCTTACTTGATCATTATGCCAAAAGAACAACCACGACCATGTGAGAGATGCTATATATATATATACATATATATATATGTATATATATATATGGCATTATTTTATAAATAAAAAATTAAGCTTCAGAGAGTTAGAACTTGCCAAATGACTTAGACAAACATGTCCATTTCTAATGCAGACTCCTCTCGCTTCTCATTTTTGCATGAAGATTAAAACAGTTAGAGCTACTACTCTTGGTTGATATTTCTATATAATAGGCACTGTTCTAATGCCTTCTCATTTAATGAATAAAAAGACCACTATGAGAGTACAATTATTTTTCCCACAAATGAAACACTGAAAAGAGTTAATTCATCTCAGGCCAGAGAAGCCTGGGACAGAGGCCTGGTTGTTCCTCCAAATGTAAGGAATGGGATAATCTTTCATGTCTCCTTCAGCAGAAAACAAGCCCAGAATTAATGTCTCAGTAAATTATCCAGAGGGAGCGACAGAGGAAAGAAAGGAAGGAAAGAAGGAACAAAGGAGGAAGGAAGGAAAGAGGGAGGGAAGAAGGGAGGAAGAGAGATTGTATGTCATAATACTCTGCTGAAAGTAATGTTGCATTTCTTTAGATATTATAGATATATAGATATTACAGATATATATTTAGATATTATAGATATAGATAATATAGATATTAACAAGATGTTAAAGAGAAAAATTGCTTGTTAAAAGTGGCAAGAAGGACTTTATTCAAGATGATTGCAATAGGGGTCCAGACTCGCAGTAGGGAAGAGAGATTGCACTCAACTCCATTGAAACAAAAGGCAGGAGAGTTTTAAGCCATGGGGTGAGCTAGAGGAGGGAGGTTGGACCTTGTAACTAGGCCACCTGTCTTTGCTAATTGGTGCTGACTGAAGTTAGACTCCTACACTCACACGAAGACTGAGAGATAGGGGCCCTGTGTCTCTTGATGATTACATTTCAGAGAGATGGCTCCCAGGCCCTTGAGAAAGACATTCCTGGATCGCAGGAAATTTAAGTCTCAAAGGAGCAGAGGAAGAATTTACAGTTGCAAGTTTTCTAACATAAATACTCTAAGAAAAGGGAAGTCAGGGGCCTACAGTCTAGACAAAATCTGTCTAAAGTTTAGTCAAACTGAGAGGAACGTTAAGGCTCTGTTGTCATCTTTGTCTCTCTAAATCATATAAAACTGCCCCAAACCTCATCTACCTGGCTGTTGAGAAATTCTGTCATCTGTGGTTGGGGAGAGGACCACCCTCTCCTCAGCGTTTTGGAAAGATCTCAAATGTTTAACACAACTTAGAACATTTGGGGAGGTGCCTCTGTCTTCAGTCCCCACTAGACACCACTGACACCCTCACTGCCCCCGCGCTCGCCGTCACTCACTAGAGAGCTCCACAGCTCATAGCTCCAGAGCTTCCTGGCCAACCTGTCACCCGGGAATTCTTCACTGATCTTCCAAAACCACAGCTCTTGGCAGTGTCCAGCTGGTACTGGCAATCTCATTAGTCTTCATGATTTACCCTATCACTCATAACCCCCCACAGCAAAAAAAAAATTCCAAATATCAGCAAAAACTACAAAGAACATTTTTTTCTCTGAAGAGAGGCCTGCTTTTGCCTTTCTCAGCCTAGGTTTTTCTAAAAGCAAAAGCAAAAGTAGAGACTATGTTCTGAGTACCAGGCAACTTTTGCTTTTGGTCAGTTAATACAAAAGTCATAAATTAGAATCTTGGGGCACAACATTTGGCTCCTGTCATGAGATGCAAAAGTGATAGTTCTTTACATTTCTTCCAGATTCCTACGGTAGAGAATAAAACAGAAAATGATAACAGAGTATCCTGCCATATACATATGTGTTTATTTAGAAATAAAAGTGGAGAATTAAGATACCAAAACATTAACAACATTGCTTTTTTCCACCTAAATAGTAAATTAGTGGGTAATATTTTAAATTTTATATTCCTTTCTCATTTGTTTGGATTTTTCTCTATCTTCTGTGATAGCCAACAAAATATCATGGATCTCTTTTTTTGTTTTTTGAGGAAGATTGTCTCTGAGCTAACATCAGTTGCCAATCTTCCTCCTGTTTTCCTTTTCTCCCCAAATCCCCAGTAGATAGTTGTATGTCATAGTTGTACATCCTTCTAGTTGCTCTATGTGGGACGCTGCCTCAGCATGGCTTGATGAGCAGTGTGTAGGTCCCCGCCCAGGATCTGAACCAGTGAACCCCGGGCCACCAAAGCAGAGCAGGTGAATTTAACCGTTTTGCCACTGGGCCAGCCCTGGATTTCTTCTGAAATGAGGAAATAACGCAAGTTCAAAAAATCATTAAAGAAAGAAAGTGGAAAAAGCTTCATATCAATAATTTTAGCACTCAGAAAATGTATTTTTTAGGAGAAAACTTGAAAAGATGAGCTAATATGAGATTTAGGCATAGCAATCCAAATTTTTTCCCTTAATGATCTTATCTACAATTGCCTTAGGGGAAATTCAATGGTGAAAATTCATATATAGTGATAGAAACTTAAGCATGCACTGGGACATTCTAGGACTAAAAGTCTCCACTAATAACGTGTGTGTCTCTGACAACAAAATACCTGTTACAAACATGTTTCCATCTTTTGTTGTCCACACTGTACAGAGTCACTGCTGTGGCCTCATCTATTGAAATAGTTCAGTAAATGTTAGTCTAGTAGGCTATGTCTTCTCTTTAAAATTGTGCTTCAAATAGTAAAGAAATCTTTGCATTTGACTAGGAATGTCAGATAAAAAAGGTGTTACTGAGAAGAAAACAAAGCTACCATATTGTGAAGAGGTTTCTCATTTTCATATTTTTGTTGTCCATGCTTATCCTTTCTTTCCCAGGGCTTGTTCTTGAGTTCCTGCAACAAAGCTTCCAGTTAACTAAAAGGAAGTCCTGTCTATACTAGATAACATCAAGTTTTTCTTATCTAAAGGATAACACTGTTACCAAAAAAAGGGCACGATCTGCTCGCCACAAGACAAAAGCCAATCACCAAGAGGCAAGATGGTGGAAAAGAAAGGGCTGTTATATACAGCTTGCTAGCAAGGGGGAAGATGGTTGACTAATGTCTCAAAGAACCATCTTAAGGGGGCACAAAATCTTACAGCAGTTATATAGGCCATGGGGTTATAGGGGAGGGGGTTAGGAATGTTGACCTTCTGGTGTTACAGACTAGGAGTCACCACACCAGATCTTTCAGTTTTCATTGATGATGGCTATCAGCATAGACTCTCTGTTTTGGGGGTCATCACTTTCCTACGGAACTCAAAAGAACAAAGTTATCATCTTATCACAGCTGGGAGGTACATGCACAAGCAGGGGTCATAAAATCTACAGAGCAGTTAGATCTCCTGGAGGCTCCATATCCAGCTGGGTTAGTTCGTCAGACATCATTCAAAGTTACAATAGGGCTTCTTTTCTACAATATGGCTTCCTTCGTGTCAACCTTGTGTTGAACCAGTATCAACACTTCTTTTTAGCTCTTAATGTTATAGATATATTTGCTTAAATTTCAGCTAAATGTTGCAGTTCTTACAATCTTGTTCCCGAACTCGGTGATCAAAGAAAACAGCTGTAGAATAACTAGGGATACTACAAACGGCTACTTTTTATTTTTAAGATTCAAGAAATTTTTACTTGGAAAATTG
Organism: Ceratotherium simum simum; assembly: GCF_057802395.1. NCBI lineage: Eukaryota > Metazoa > Chordata > Mammalia > Perissodactyla > Rhinocerotidae > Ceratotherium > Ceratotherium simum. The sequence continues at coordinate 50,676,969 of NC_141900.1, read as the reverse complement.
TTTTCAAAATTGCATTTACTTAACTGGATCACATGTATTGAGTCAATCTAGCATCTACCTAAAGTCAGCACACTAAAAAAGAAATAAAATGGTAGGTAGATATATAGATAGATAGATGATAGGTGGGTGGGTGGGTGGATGGATGGATGGATGGGTGGAGAGGGAGAGAGCGAGAGATACTAGACTATTTCCCAACAATATTAGAATTGTTCAGTTATTTCCCAAAATAGCAATTCCCCTGCCTAAACGTTATCAGATCCTTCCTTACCATTCTACTCTTTTCCTCATGACTGCCCAATTTAAACTCTCAAATTTCAAATATACATTTCACAGAATCTTAATCCTTAGAGATACTTAGTGAAATCAGGATTGAGAATGCTACACATTTTGTCTTAGATATTCACAATGCATGTTAGAATTGACTCCTGAGAAATCCTGCAGTAAGGAAGTCTGGTTAGGTACGTTTAACTAGCATTTCCTAAACTTATCTGACCTTGGAATTCTCTTTTGGTATTCACTTTGAGAAAGCTGGCTCTTTTTTTATTTAACTTAGTTTTGTAGATCCAGTAGCTTTACTTGCTTGGAACAGAAAAGGCAGAAATCAATCAAATCTGTTGTATTTAAAAGAAAAACAGTATTAAATATATACATCGCATTAGCACAGATTTGGCACACATGTCCCTTGTGTTATTTTTCTCTGCATTATTATTTGTTACTATTTTTATAAATTAATACATACTCACTGTAAAACAATTCAGGCACAACATTTCAACTAATGATTCTTGATTAAACTCTCTTCCCCAGATAATATCATCTAATTGGGTACATGTAGATCCTGGTCCTACCCCCCTCCCTTGAAATAGGCGTGTGAACCAGACATGTCATGTGCGCCTTCCGGAAGACAGATGGCAGAGGAGGCGGAGCTCAGCAACTGCCCATCACTGCCAGTCACACTCCTGCAGCAGCGAGGGGCCAAATGCACTGGCGCAAGAGGCAGAGTAACAAACTGGAATCATTTGCAACACTAATGCAAAACAAAATCCTGGTCACTTTGATCCAAATAAAGCAAAATAGTTTCAATAACCCAACAGAGAAGGAATATCATTAGAGGGGTAAATTTTCTTAATTTTTTTTTATTTCAAACGATATCTTTATTTGATGACGATGATAAAATGAACAGCCTTGTTATATTTCAATTGTTTTATTAAAGCAATGTGTATACGGTTTTAAAAAAACCAAGCACTATAAAAGGATCTTAAAATGAAAAGCAATAGTCTCAAACCCCACCCCTACCCACTAACCTCATATACCACTTCCTACTTCTAATGGTTTCTGTTTTTAAATTCTTGTTGTAGTTCCCTCTCCCACTCAAAATAATATGCTTATAGCATAATTTTTTGAGTTAATTATTTAAGGCATTACCTATTTACTTCTGCTCTAAGAGAGAATTTTCATGTATTTTATTGTTGTGATTTTTTTAGTTCTATTAGTCACATTTGTATCTGTTAATAGTATATTAGATATTTTGTTATTCTGTTGACCTTAAATATTGATAATATTTATGTTCTGTACTATAGCTACTTTTTACATCTTCCATATTTTGCCTATAGGTTGATTCTAAAAGTAGAAATAAATTAACTGATATTATGTTTAGTGGAGGATTTTGCTTATCGGTAATTCACGGTTTTCCCAAACTGCCCTAACTCTGCCTGCTATTTCAGGGGTGTGACAGCTAAACCACATTTCCCTGACACTCCCTCACCAAGAGGATTCTAGAAGCAATTTAGAGTGGTCCAGTGGGATACACCTGGAGAAATGTTGGAAGGCAGAGAGGAGGCAGAAGCCATCCTTTCTCTAGCAGAGGCGGTAGCTGGCACTCCAAACTACAGTAACGTGAGTGTTTGCAGCAGCCGGCTAGCTTCCAAGTTCCCTGACCGTCCCCTGCTCTGGGGCCAGCAGAGTGCCTAGTAACTTCTGTGATGATTTCCTGCAGCTTTCTCCCCTCTGGGGCAGTGCAGCTTTCAGACCTCCAGATCCAAATTGTAAAGGTGGGACCAAAGATTCAACCGGCAGTAGCTTCATTTTCACTCAGCCAGCCCTTTAAGTGATTATGCAAGCAACTAATTCCCTACCCTATTCTCCTTCAAAGACTTGTCAGGGCCTTTTCCACAATGAAGTTTGACTGGTACATGTTTACGTATGTTTCATTCACGGAAAAGCCAAGTAACGTGTTAGGAGTACATTTTCTTCTCCATAGGTCCAACGTCGTTACCTCTATGCCACTCAAAAGAGAACATTCTCTTACTCCACATCACTTGCTCAATATCATGCCTCATTTATGTTTGCTTCACATCTGAGCCACAGCTTTGTTTATCATGCAATTGGCCTATTTCCTTGTTGACGAAAATTAACACATGCCTTTGTTACCATGGCATTAATATCATCCAGCATCTTACTCATATCCCTTTCAATTCTCTTTAAAACAATGCAACCCACTCTTTAGAATTACTGTGTTCCAGGTCTGCTAATATAACTGCCATCCTAGGATTAACTCAAACCAAACTCCTGGATTAGTGCTCCTTTTTATCATATCCTTTGAAATCCTTCCTTCCTTCTCCCTTTCCTGCCTTCCTTTTCCTTTCCTTTTTTTCTTAATATATTTCTTTGAGAAACTTCTTCTGAATAAAGGTACATGGAAGCTACACTTTCTAAGTCCCTGTGTTTTTGAGATATTTTAGTTTGCTTTCTCACTTGATTAAATAGTTTGGCTGAGCATAAAATTCTAGGTTCAGACCATCTTTTCTTGAACCTTTTATGGCATTGATCTGTTGTGCTTGGCCTCCAGGAGTCTTGTGCTGTTCTGATTCTTCCTAATATATGCATTTTCCCCCTGATTCTCCAAAAGCATTTAAGACCTCTTTATCCTCAGCATACGAAAGGTCACAAATGTGAATCCAGGTGCGTCTTCTTTTCATTTACTCTGGCCATCAGTAACCCTTTTACTCTGAAGACTCAGTTCTCTCTTTAGCTACGGGAAATTCTTTTCTCTTATTACTTTGAAAACTTCCACACCACACTTTTCTTTGTTCCCCATTTCTGGACCTCCTATGTTATAACACTTAGATTGATTTTTCTGTTTTACCTTTTCCTTCAAATTTCCTTTATTTTTGTAATTGCTTTATTTTCTAGGCAATTTCTTCAGTGTTATCTTCAAACTCTTGTATGAAAGATTTTACTTTAGTAAAGACATGTTTAGAGCCAGCCCTGATGGCCTAGCGGTTCAAGTTCGGTGTGCTCTGCTTTGGCGGCCTGGGGTTCAGTTCCCAGGTGCAGAAACACACCACTAGTCTGTCAGTAGCTATGCTGTGGCAGCGGTTCACGTAGAAGAACGAGAAGAACTTACAACTATAAACAACTATGTACTGGGGCTTTGGAGGGAAAAAAGAAGAAAAAAGAAAACCGACGCAGATTGGCAACAGATGTTAGCTTAGGGCGAATCTTCCCCTGAAAAAAAAAAAAAGATGTTTAATTTCTAAAACTTGTTTCTTGTCTTCTAATTTTTCATAGGTGCTTGATTTTTTTATTGTAACATTATCCTCTATTTACTGAATTATCTCTGTTTCTATTGGAAACTGTTTTGTTTCTCGTTCTTGGTTTTTCTCTTTCATGTTATTGGTCTTCCTCATATATTTTGGATGTTTTCCAAATTTGAGAATGAGGGCCTGGGTTGTATTTTCCAAGTAGTTGGTAAGCTTCCTCTGCCTGGTATGTGTTGACTTCCTTCACTTGGGTATATAAATATATGCATTTATTTTAACTTTAGTTCTTTTCAGTATATAGGAATGCATGTACATGGGCAGGACTTGGGGCTGGCTGCCTTTGCTTGGGCCCTCAGATAGGAAACCAAGCTTTAGGTGAAGAAGTCCTCCAAATGCCAGAATGGGGAAGGTTTTAATCTAGGGCAGAGGCACCCACCCTGAGAGCCTTACATCTTAGAACAGGAATTCCATATTTTTTTGTCTGATCTGAACATAGTGACAGGAATGGGGGGAAGGCAAGAAACATAGGAAGCAGACAGTTGCAGAGAAAACGAAGACCTACCTAGTGAGCATGTTTCGAGGTAGCTTGGGTTAAGAAGAAAACCAGAGCAAAAGAGCCTTGAGGTAACATCAGACATCCTCAGGAGATGTGAATGAGAAAAAGTGTAAAAAGGAAAGTAGTACCCCAATGGAATAAAGTGCTCAGCCATTTACACTTTACACTAAAGTGCTCAGCCATTAAAATGTTCAACAAATAATAATTGAGCACCCCCTCTCTGCTTAGTCTTGTCCAACGTCATCTATTGTTTAATTTGACTGTTTTATTGCTTGTAGGTGAGTAATTCTTCTTACTCCTGTCTTCACCTACCTAAACAAAGGGTTTTCTTCCTGCTTCCTGCCTCTCAGAAGACTAAAGCACAGGTAATTGTGGCCTAGACAGGTTCTTACCTGTGGCCTGACCCTGGCACCTGGGTGAGGCAGAATTTTGGCACAGTTACCATTTACATCATCACAGCCGTAGAAAGCGGAACTCTATGAGGAAATTGCAAAAATGAGAACCAGCCCGAGGACTGCTCCTGATTTTGACCGTGTTATGTGTATTTCCATTTACATGCACTATTTGGAATTATTGTAACAGCATGTAAATGTATTACTGGATTTTTATAAGCTTTTATATATATCAAAGGCCTCCATATTATATTTTTATTATAAATGTATGTCTTTATTGTTTTGCTTACTCTTTAGTCCCTGGAAAATCTGATGGATTTTTTTTTTTTTACTTTCTAAATTTTTTTCCTAAGTCAAGGTTTCACAAAGCGTGGTCTGTGACTCAAACAACAAGGGGTGCTTGGGAACAGAGTAGTCTCCTGGGAAGTTACTCCAAACTCAGGCTGTGAAAAATGGGCCTCCCAGGCATCTGCATTTTAACATGTTCCCCCATGATGATACCTTGGTTCTTGAATCTTTGTGTGCATAATTAAGTACTATGGGGGATGCAAAAGAAACGCCTTGAGCCACCCCTGTACTGTGGGGATTGGACACAGGCAGGAAGAGCCCACAACCGTTCATTGTCAAATGCAAAGGGAGTGGCAACAGCAGCTGTACACCCTGTTGGCTCCAATGCCCTTAGGCCTTTTGAGTGGAGTTGCCAGTGTGGGAGTGCAAGCTTGAAGAAGCCCATGGGGATTGAGTAAGTATTGGGTCCAGGTTTTGTTAAGGATAAGCCCGGACAGGAAGGAGAAAACCTGTCAGTCAGTATTATCATTGGAAATTTCTTAGTTAGGAAGCCGTTGTATCCCTTTATTACTTTACCTTAGTATAAATTACACACACAAAAAGGCAAAATCCATTCCTCTTTGCTTGCCAGCTAAGTTAACATCTTACTAACCTTTTCTAGAAGGGGTCTAGGTAGTTCAGGACTGCAAGTGTGCATACAAAAGGAGAATTAATTAGCCACACACGAGGGTGGGAAAATACTCCAGAGGATAGTAAACTTTTGCATTTTTTGTTTATATGGGAATGTGGATTTTCTTCCTTAAAGAGCAGAAAAGAGATTTGTTTTGATTAAGACCTTATGACTGCTTAAATGTAAATCTGCATAAATGGTTAGCATGCCGCCCCACCTTCACAGCCAAAGGTGTAGTCTATTACCTCCCATGTTCCCAAAAAGTTCCAGCAAAAATGGTAGGTAATTTTAAGGTACCATCTGATGTAAGTGAGTGGGCATGTTGGTATCCCAACAACAACCTTATAAATAACTTAAGAGTTCTTCTGAAAGCAACGGACTTCCTAGTTAACAGGTATGAATACTTACGAAACAAAAAATATATATATTTTCAAATTTTAATAAAGTATGAATCAGTATACAGTCACAAATGTTAAGGATAGGGGAAGGGAGGAATTACACTTGGGGGGGAAGCCAGAAGGAAAGAGGAAGGTGGATATCAAAACGGGAAGCAGCTCGGAAGGAACAGCAGGGCTGCAAGCAGAGGTGGTGGCGCAGAGGAAGCAGCTGTCCCGGCCCCCAAGCCCACAGCCGTTTACCTAAGAGACGAACATCCCGCCAGCCGAGGTACCGATGTTCCCAGGCACGGATGCTGAAAAGCGCGGACTTCTACCACAACATCTGAAACAGCTGCCATTTGCCCCTTTGGTTTAAAACCTGAGAAAACTGGTGCCATGAAAATGTCTACCATTTTGACACTGTCTTCTGACTCAGATGAAGACCTAAAAGAGCCCTCATGTAAAAGATTTTAGGCTTTCTTTGTTGTTGTTGTTCCATTTTATCGTTGGCAGGATCAAGGCACACACGCTGCAGGCTTTCTTTGGTCATACGGTTGGGATACTTATTCCTCTCATCACAGTGGTCCTCAAAGTGGGGAAGCAAGAGAAAAGCAACATGAGGACAGAAACAAGGATATAAAAAAACCCCGTGGCTCCTAGTATGAGGTCGCTTCTCATTTGGTCTCACCTTCCTAAGTTTTAGTCAACTAAAAAAAAAGTTTTCGGGGCCGGCCCTGTGGCTTAGCGGTTAAGGGTGCACGCTCCGCTACTGGTGGCCCAGGTTCGGATCCCGGGCGCGCACTGACGCACCGCTTCTCCGGCCATGATGAGGCCGTGTCCCACATACAGCAACTAGAAGGATGTGCAACTATGACATACAACCATCTACTGGGGCTTTGGGGAAAACAAGGAGGAGGATTGGCAATAGATGTTAGCTCAGAGCCAGTCTTCCTCAGCAAAAAGAGGAGGATTAGCATGGATGTTAGCTTAGGGCTGATCTTCCTCACAAAAAAAAAAAAAAGTTTTCATTAGCATGGCTTTACAATATTCTAATCCACTGAGCATTTTTTTTATAGTTGTTTTTTGTTGTTCTTCTAAGGTAGAAGCCACACCTCTGTTCTTTTTTCACGTTTGCTTAGAGAGAAACCAACTCACCTGTGCTTTTTGAGAAACACAAGCCATATTCCTCCTAAGACAGGTAAAGAAGAAATTTTTGTTTTATTTTATTTTATTTTTAGCCCCTGTTTCTAAAATAAAGCAGAGCAACATAGACCCGTTGGCAGAAAGAAACAAAAAGTTATATCAAGCCAAAATTAACTCACAACAGATCCCACGCTGCTCCTTTTTTCCATCAGTGTGGATAACTGTCCCCACGGACAGTCTTCACAAACGAATAGCAATGGGAGTACTCTGGCCTTCAGGTGTTCACCCAGCTCAGCCTGCTAACAACACAGGAAAATACCCTTCCATTAGTAAGAGTGAAGCCATTGCAAAGAATACCAGGAGAAATGCAAAGCTATCCCTAAAAGCAAGTATGCCTAAACTGCTCAGAGCACTCTGTACTGAGTGGTACCACTTAAATAAAAAAGGAATTATAGTCTTCATTTTGTTTCAAGCATTTGTAATCATAACCAACTTATAAACTCAGAATGCCTATCATCTCTAATGTTAAAAAAGGAAACTCAACTAAGAAAACTGATGCATTTGCCATCTCAACCTATACTAAAAATGTTAATACTATTGTTAAAATTTAAATACATGTATTTATTACAGAAAATTTTAGAAAATATTTTAATTTTATGTAAAAGATTTTTGCTTCTGTCCTATTACTGGATAGTTATTTTTTTTGTTTTTTCACGTCTAGATCCTGTGCATGGCAAACATAAAGCATTTTGAAAGTAACGTTAAAATCAGAAAACAATTAAATATTGAGATTCCTAAATGAATTGAAAGTTTTCTTGGGAGAAGAAAAATAAACTCCAAAAATCTTTCTATCTCTTCTTCATACATCCATTTTCATAATGGTGTCAATATTATCTTTCTTAACAATTACAGGGTTTAGCGGGAAAATGGTTGAATTGTTTTCTTATGATGTTTCTTTCCAGTAAGAGTAAAACGAGTTATGTCAGTTAGATCAAGGCCTTTAGGACAAAAGAAAGGATGGGATTTGGGATAAAACACTTCAAATGCGGAAGGTAGAAGTAAACTCATATTTAGGACCACAAGAGAGGGCTTGGAACAAAGGTGAAAGAGCTGGGTAATAAATCACTGGAAAGAAGTTTCTGTGATATTGTCAGCTATGTCTAACATAGTGAGAATTAAAGAGGAGAACCATCCTGGGAAAGAATATTTGGAAGAACAGATAGGGAATTCACGAATAAGATCTTGAACTAGCTTGGACAATCAAAATGCTGTACGCAGCAAAGTTAGGAAAAGCATTAATTCTTCAAGGAATTTAAAGAGCAGATTAGAAAAGTAGCCCCACTTCATTTATAAAAGAAGTTCTGGAACTTGTGGAATCAGACAGCAAGACACAAACACCAGGCGCTGGCGACTCTGAGGAAGGCACCCTGTGGTCCACAGAATTGGGGGACTGCTTCCTTTTCTGAACTACACAGCACCTGCCTTCTCGGCCAACTCTTTAGCCCCTTAAGTGATCTACTTAACATGTTTAACTCTCTTTGGACAGATGTCTGAACACCCACCAATAGACTTGGAGATTCAGGGGGCAGAGAATGTGTCTTCTATTTCTGGACTATCAGCCTTTACAACATAGAGGGAAATGGTGTTTGTTTGGTGTTAGTGGTATCCCTTAAAATATTAATGGAGAACATTGTATTGCATTTGTGAAGGTATTTTAGAAAATTAAGAGGAAAATGCTTGATGTTCAATAGATATCCAGTGACTGAACTTAACATTGAGTCCAGTTGAGAGATTTCAAAAACTAAGGAAAAAATTAAAATGGACATAGGTATATCCATCGCAACAAGTTCTTGGTAAACCTAATGTGACTGGGTCATGATATGGTAAGTATTGTATGCATAGTGCCATCCTCGCATTCCAAGTGTGTGAAAAAAGACAAGGAATGCCTCTCTGTGTATACAAACTGGACTGAAAGGGAATGTAAGAAAATAAAATTTAGGTGATAGGATTTTAAAAATTGATATAGTTCTTTATAAAACTGATCACAAAATATCACAATTTTGACAAATAACTGACAGGGAGATATCACTAATGTATTTATTGCTAAGATTTCCTGTGTCTATGATCTTGGCAAAGTCTCAAAATACTGCTTTCATATTTTTTAATTCATTCCTTTAGCAAACATTTACAGAGCCCTTTTTGCTGGGAACTGTGATTCATGCCAGGTATATATGCGTAAGCAAGGCAGACACAATCCCTGCTTACTGTTTAGAGAGGGACACAGATAATGATGGTAATGATTTCTTAGCTACCCACTCATGCAACAGATATTCACTGAGTGCTTAATACCTGCTTCCACTGGACCCTTGAAATATAGCGATAAACAGAACAGAACAAACAAGCTTCTTGCTTTCACGGAACTTAGGTTATAGTGGGAAAGAGATATCAATAAAAATGTAAATATATAAAAGTTTTAAAATATTATGGAGATAAATAAGGCAGAGCCATGAGCCAGGAAATGGAATCCTGGGTGGTCTGGCATGAGTTTATGTAAGGTGGTCAGGGAAGCTCTCCTTGAAGGTAGGGAGACAAAGAAAGGCACAGTTAGCAGAGAAGAATGTTCCACCGCCCAGAGATGGTGATTACGATAGCACTAACAATGGCTGACAGGCACTGAGGCCTTGTTATGTGCCAGGTACTCTTCTACACACTTCACATGTATTAACGTATTTATTCTTCATGACAACCCTACGAGGTAAATATTGTGCTCACTTTACAGTGAAGAAATTGAGGTATATAGAAGTCACATGATTGGTCAAGATCCACAGTTCATAATACATAGACCCACAATTAGAACCCATGTAGAATAAGATACAATTCCTTTTAAAAATAAGTAAACAACAACAATGAAAATAATTACAAGATTTGCTAAGTGGAAAAACGTTGTGGGGAAAAAAAAAGTCTGAAAATAACAGGGAAGCCATTTAAGATAAGGTTGAAAGGGAAGGCCTCTCTGTGGAGACCACATTTCGCCTGAAAATGGAAGGATGAAGAGGAGTCATCTAAAGGAAGAGCATTCCAGAAAGAGGGACAAGCACGTGCCTATGTCTTCTGGCCAGAATGAGCTGGGCGAATTGGAGGAGCTTGAGGAAAACCAGTGAATCTGGAGCACAAAGAATCAAGAGAAGCATCGTGAGAGATGAGGTAAGAGAAATAGGCAGAAAACATGTCATGTTGGCCTGATAGGGAGTTTGGATCTTATTATGTCATTGAGAAGCCATTTATTCAGGGTATTGCCTGGTTTTGCTTTTATTTTTTTTTATTTTTTTTTTTCCTCAATTTTCTCCATTTTTATTGAGAAATAATTGACATACATCACTGTATAAGTTTAAGGCATACAACATGATGGTTTGATTTACATATTTGAAATGATTACCGTAATAGGTTCAGCTAACATGCGTCTTCTCATATAGATAGAACAAAAAGAAAAGAAAGAAAAAAAGAAAAAAGGAAACAAATTTCTCCTTGTGATGAGAACTCTTAGGATTTACTCTCTTAACAACTTTCCAATATATCACACAGCAGTGTTAGCTATAGTTATCAGGTTATACATTACATCCCTAGTGCTTATTTATCTTATAACTGGAAGTTTGCACCTTTTGACCATCTTCCTCCAATTCCGCCTTCCCTCACCCTCCACCTCTGGTAACCACAAGTCTGATCTAGAAAATCTTTTTTTTTTTTTTTTTTTTTTGATTGTTTCATAAATGCTTTTTTTTTTTTTTTTTTTCAGGTGTACATCATTGTACTTCTATTTCTGCATAGATTACATCATGTTCACCACCAAAATACTAATTACAACCCATCACCACACACATGTACCCAATTATCCCTTTCACCCTCCTCCCTCCCCCCTTCCCCTCTGGTAACCACCAATCCAATCTCTGTCCCTATGTGTTTGTTTATTGTTGTTATTATCTACTACTTAATGAAGGAAATCATACGGTATTTGACCTTCTCCCTCTGACTGATTTCACTTTGCATCATGCCCTCAATGTCCATCCATGTTGTCACAAATGGCTGGATTTCATCGTTTCTTATGGCTGAGTAGTATTCCATTGTGTATATATACCACAGCTTTTTTATCCATTCGTCCCTTGATGGGCACTTAGGTTGCTTCCAAGTCTTGGCTATCGTGAATAAGGCTGCAATGAACACACGGGTGCATGTACCTTTGCAAATTGGTGTTTTCAAGTTCTTTGGATAAATACCCAACAGTGGAATAGCTGGATCATATGGTAGTTCTATCGTTGATTTTTTGAGGAATCTCCATACTGTTTTCCATAGTGGCTGCACCAGTTTGCACTCCCACCAGCAGTGTATGAGAGTTCCCTTCTCTCCACAACCTCTCCAACACATGTTGTTTCCTGTCTTGTTAATTATAGCCATTCTGACGGGCGTGAGGTGATATCTCATTGTAGTTTTGATTTGCATTTCCCTGATAGTTAGTGATTTTGAACATCTTTTCATGTGTCTGTTGGCCATCTGTATATCTTCTTTGGAGAAATGTCTGTTCAGGTCTTTTGCCCATTTTTTAATTGGGTTGGTAGTTTTTTTGTTGTTGCGATGCATGAGTTCTTTATATATTTTGGAGATTAAGCCCTTATCAGATGTATGGTTTGCAAATATCTTCTCCCAATTGTTAGGTTGTCTTTTCGTTTTGTTCATGGTTTCCTTTGCTGTGCAGAAGCTTTTTAGTTTGATGTAGTCCCATTTGTTTATTTTTTCTATTGTTTCTCTTGCCCGGTCAGATGTGGTGTTTGAAAAGATGTTGCTAAGACTGATGTCGAAGAGCGTACTGCCTATGTTTTCTTCTAGAACTTTCACAGTTTCAGGTCTTACATTCAAGTCTTTAATCCATTTGGAGTTAATTTTTGTGTATGGTGTAAGGTAAGAGTCTACTTTCATTTTTTTGCATATGGCTATCCAGTTTTCCCAACACCATTTGTTGAAGAGACTTTCTTTTCCCCATTGTATGTTCTTGGCTCCTTTGTCAAAGATTAGCTGTCCATAGATGTGTGGGTTTATTTCTGGGCTTTCGATTCTATTCCATTGATCTGTGTGTCTGTTTTTGTGCCAGTACCATGCTGTTTTGGTTACTATAGCTTTGTAGTATATTTTGAAATCAGGGAGTGTGATACCTCCAGCTTTGTTCTTTTTCTCAGGATTCCTTTAGCTATTCGGGTCTTTTGTTGTTCCATATAAATTTTAGGATTCTTTGTTCTATTTCTGTGAAAAATGTTGTTGGAACTTTGATAGGGATTGCATTGAATCTATAGATGGCTTTAGGAAGTATGGACATCTTAACTATGTTAATTCTTCCAATCCAAGAGCACGGAATATCTTTCCATTTCTTTGTGTCTTCTTCAATTTCTTTCAGAAATGTTTTATAGGTTTCGGTGTACAGATCTTTCACCTCTTTGGTTAAGTTTATTCCTAGGTATTTTATTCTTTTTGTTGCAATTGTAAATGGGATGGTATTCTTAATTTCTCTTTCTGCTACTTCGTTGTTAGTGTACAGAAATGCAACTGATTTTTGTATGTTGATTTTGTATCCTGCAACTTTACCATATTCGTTTATTACTTCTAAAAGTTTTCTGGTGGATTCTTTAGGGTTTTCTATATATAAAATCATGTCATCTGCAAATAGTGACAGTTTCACTTCTTCCTTTCCAATTTGGATCCCTTTTATTTCTTTCTCTTGCCTGATTGCTCTGGCTAGGACTTCCAATACTATGTTAAATAGGAGTGGTGACAGTGGGCATCCTTGTCTGGTTCCTGTTCTTAGAGGGATAGCTTTCAGTTTTTCACCATTGAGGATGATATTAGCTGTGGGTTTCTCATATATGGTCTTTATTATGTTGAGATACTTTCCTTCTATACCCATTTTATTCAGAGTTTTTATCATAAATGGATGCTGGATCTTGTCAAATGCTTTCTCTGCATCTATTGAGATGGTCATGTGATTTTTGTTCTTCATTTTATTAATGTGGTGTATTACGTTGATTGATTTGCGAATGTTAAACCATCCCTGCATACCTGGAATAAATCCCCCTTTGAGGAGGGGGGGAAGCTCCCTAACTCATTCTACGAAGCTGACATTACCCTGATACCAAAACCAGACAAGGACAACACAAAAAAAGAAAATTACAGGCCAATATCACTGATGAACATCGATGCGAAAATCCTCAACAAAATACTAGCAAATCGCATACAACAATACTTCCAAAAAATTGAGGAAGAGTTTGAGAAGGATAGGTATTAAGTCTTCTTTGAATGTTTGGTAGAATTCACCAGGGAAGCCGTCTGGTCCTGGACTTTTATTTTTGGGGAGGTTTTTGATTACTGTTTCGATCTCCTTACTGGTGATTGGTCTATTCAAATTCTCTACTTCTTCTTGATCCAGTTTTGGAAGGTTGTATGACTCTAAGAATTTATCCATTTCTTCCAGATTGTCGAATTGGTTGGCATATAGTTTTTCATAGTATTCTCTTATAATCTTTTGTATTTCTGAGGTGTCTGTTGTAACCACTCCTCTTTCATTTCTGATTTTACTTATTTGTGCCTTCTCTCTTTTTTTCTTGGTGAGTCTAGCTAAAGGTTTGTCTATTTTGTTGATCTTTTCAAAGAACCAGCTCTTGGTTTTATTAATTTTTTCTATTGTTTTTTTGGTCTCTATTTCATTTATTTCTGCTCTGATTTTTATTATTTCCCTTCTTCTACTGATTTTGGGCTTTGTTTGTTCTTCTTTTTCCAGTTCCTTTAGGTGCATTGTTAGATTGTTTATTTGAGATTTTTCTTGTTTGTTGAGATAGGCCTGTATTGCTATAAACTTCCCTCTTAGAACCGCTTTTGCTGTATCCCATAAATTCTGGCATGTCGTATTTTCATTTTCATTTGTCTCCAGGTATTTTTGATTTCTTCTTTGATTTCTTCATTAACCCAGTCGTTGTTCAGTAGCATTTTGTTTAATCTCCATGTATTTGTGGCTTTTCTGATTTTCTTCCTATAGTTGATTTCTAGTTTCATACCTTTGTGGTCAGAAAAGATGCTTGGTATTATTTCAATCTTCTTAAATTTATGGAGACTTGTTTTGTGGCCTAATATGTGATCAATCCTGGAGAACGTTCCATGTGCATTTGAAAAGAACGTGTATTCTTCGGTTTTTGGATGGAATGCTCTGTATATATCTACTAGGTCCATCTGTTCTAGTGTGTCGTTTAAGGCCAATGTTTCCTTATTGATCTTCTGTTTGGATGATCTATCCATTGGTGTAAGTGGAGTGTTAAAGTCCCCTACTATTATTGTGTTACTGTCTATTTCTGTTTTTATGTCTGTTAATAATTGCTTTATATATTTAGGTGCACCTACATTGGGTGCGTAGATATTTACAAGTGTTATATCCTCTTGTTGGATTGTTCCCTTGATCATTATGTAATGCCCTTCTTTGTCTCGTTTTACAGTTTTTGTTTGAAAGTCTATTTTGTCTGATATGAGTACTGCTACCCCAGCTTTCTTTTCATTGCCATTTGCGTGGAGTATCTTTTTCCATCCCTTCACTTTCAGTTTGTGAGTGTCTTTAGGTCTGAAGTGTGTCTCTTGTATGCAGCATATATATGGGTCTTGTTTTTTTATCCAGTCAGCCACCCTATGCCTTTTAATTGGAGCATTTAGTCCATTGACGTTTAAAGTAGCTATTGATAAGTATGTACTTACTGCCATTTTTTAACTTTTTTTTTTTTCCTCAGTGTTTTAGTAGTCCTTCTCTGTTCCTTACTTCTTCTATACAGAATTGATGGTCACTTTAGTTTGACCTCTGTCTGAAAGCTGTACTCTTTAACTACCCTCCTCCCTCCTTTTATGTTTTTGATATCATATCCAACCTCTTTTTTGTGCATTTGTATCCATTACGTTCTAATCGTGGAAATAGATAATTTTTCCTATTTGTGGTCTTCTCTTTTCCCCTTAAATCAGTCCCTTTAACATTTCTTGTAACACTGGTTTCTTGGTGACAAACTCCTTTAATTTTTGCTTATCTGGGAAAATTTTGATCTCTCCTTCCATTTTGAACGATAACCTTGCTGGGTAGAGTATTCTTGGCTGTAAGTTTTTTCCTTTTAGCACTTTAAATATATCATGCCATTCTCTTCTAGCCTGTAAGGTTTCTGCTGAGAAGTCAGCTGATAGCCTTATGGGGTTTCCTTTGTATGTAACTTGACATTCTCTTGCGGCTTTTAGGATTCTCTCTTTATCTTTAATTCTGGACATTTTGATTATGATGTGTCTTGGTGTGGGCCTCTTTGGGTTTATCTTGTTTGGGGCTCTCTGTGCCTCCTGTACCTGGATGTCTGTTTCCTTCCTTAGGTTAGGGAAGTTTTCATCTATTATTTCTTGAAATAGATTCTCTGCCGCCTTGTCTCGCTCTTCTCCTTCCGGGACACCTATAACACGGATGTTAGTGCGCTTTGATGTTGTCCCAGAGGTCCCTTAGACTGTCCTCACTCTTTTTAATTCTTTTCTCTTTTACCTGTTCACCTTGGGTAATTTCTTCTAGTCTTTCTTCCAGCTCACAGATCCGTTCTTCTGTATCCTCTACTCTGCTTTTGAGTCCCTCTAATGAGTTTTTCATTTCCAGTATTGTATTCTTCATTTCTGATTGGTTCTTTTTTATATCTTCCATTTCTTTGTTGACATTCTCACTGAGTCCATCTATTCTTCTCCCCAGATCAGTGAGCATCCTTAACACTCTTAGTTTGAACTCTCTGTCAGGTAGGTTGCTCATTTCTGTTTCACTAAGTTCCTTTTCTGGGGTTTTGTCCTGTTCCCTTACTTTGGTTTTGCTTTTAAAGAAGATCATTTTGCTACTATGAGAGGAAGGAATTAGGTTTTCATGGACAGTTGATAGAAAATGTGTTGGGGGAGGGGTTAAGGCACACATTTTCTTTCACTATACAACATAAAGACAGATGAGGGACAGCTTCTGTGGGTACGTACAGATGCATACATAATATACAAATCCTGGTGTCCAATATTTACTTACAAATAAATCATAATTGTTTTTAGAAAAACAGCCCTGGTTGTGCTCATTTTGTTTTTTTAAGCAGACCTCATGCATGAGGGATATTCTGCCTATGTTCCCTATGATTTCTGAATACTTGCTGTCACTGGGTTTACTGAATGAGGAAGAGAATATGTTCCTTGTTCATCGTGAAGTTCATTCTTTCATTTTTTGACCATTTCTCTAGCTACAGAAGTCATTAGAATGCTAGTTATGGTCTACATGGACTTATGTTAAAATACCTTTTAGCCACACATTAAATTTATAATTTTCTGTTTGTGAGAAGACGCTGTTGACAGAAGACAGTTCTGGAACTGTACAAACGAACTCCACCTCAATCTGTTTTCACTGGAATGTTCAATGTTTTATAGTACAGTGTGGTTTTGAATTTAGGATGAAATTTGGAACTGAACCGTTTTCTGTTCAGTAAAGCAAAACTAAAATGTCACAGCTGTGAAGACATGTCTTTTTTTTAGGAGAGAAAGTTGCCCTGTCATGAGCACCACCAAGTGGCCAGTGCAGATGGTACAAGTCTCCCAAGATGTCACTTGATTGCAAGGTTCCATCGAAAGACCTAACAGGCTGTTTACAGGGAGAGTATTGATTTTTAATCCTACCTTTGAGAAATGAAGTCAGTGATTCAGAGAATCCATTTGTTAGACTTCTCCAAAATTTAACCAAAGAATAAAAATCACTGATGTGGTCTGAAGCTCCAAATGTGGCACTAAAAGTGCTGTTTGATGCACTCACTATATTATCACGAATAGGTACAATGATAGAAGGGGCCCGAGAATGAGTCCAAAACTTTGGATCATCTCTCTCCCTACTGCTGCGGGCTGGCCACCTTTCACATAGCTGAGGAAGCCTACTCCTGTCTGCTCCTGGGCCATAACCCAGCTTCACTGAGCAACTTTAACCTGGGAACAGGAAGGAGATGAATTGCCATATTCTCAGTTTCACATTTTAACATTTCTCATCTGATATATGTAGGAACATAAAATTTAAATATTTTTCACATTGACACCTTGTCTAATTTTTTATTTTAACTATCCAAAATTTGAGTTTGAAAGCACTAGAAAATATAGCCTCTGCCCAGAAGAAGATGAGACTCGAAGGACGATACAATACTGTCATCCCTCCTCTGATTACAAATGTAAACTGTGTCCCGTGGGGAAGAGGACTCACATGCTGGGTAGCCTTAGGTAAAGAGAGTTGACTTGAAAGCAATACCCCAAAGAATGCCTCCTAGAGCCTCAGTCCTCAGCCCTGCCTGTTCAATTCATGCCTCACTTCCATTTTGACAAACAAAAGTAAAACAAATTTTAATTGATCAGGATTTATTCAATATCTTAGGAATTTCAATTCATTTTAGGGTCAAAGAATGCTGTCAGGAAATCATTTCTGTAAGTAATAAAAGAAAGATTAAGATTTTGAAACCCATAAAGTTAGCCATTGATCATTAGGTAGCTAGTAACGAAAGTTTTTTTCTTTTTTGCAATTACTGATTATAGCTTTCAACTACTCACCCATCCATTGTTCACCATGCTATTTAGGCAATATGCTGTCTGACTCCCACTAGGTTCCTATGGATAACATCTCCCTGGAGCCTGGGTCACCACAGTAATGGGTGTTTGAGCTGTTTTTCAGGAATTAGAACTCTTTGTCCACTTCAGGCCAGTTGAGATCACCAACCCACCAACTGGGCCCACGCAGATGCCTGATAAGTGACCTTTTGATGTCAAGAGGCTAAAAACTTCACCCTCAGATCATGCTAATGGCACCATCGTGTGAATATGCGTCCTACGAAGAGGCATGAAGTCTGACTACCTTGCGCAGATCATCAACTATCTTACCTCTCCTTGCCTCCGATCACCTATCTCCACACTTCAGATCACTTGCTCCTACCCCATAAACATCCCTGAGTCCCCGTTTTTGGGGAAGCGGATTTGAGACTCATTCTCTCGCTTCCTCGCTTGGCTGCCTTGTGATTAAAACTCTCTCTCTGCTGCAATCTCGTTGTCCAGGTGTTTGGCTTTCTGGGCAATGGGCAAAAATGAACCTGGTTCAGTAACAATTTCATTAAAAACAAATGTCATTATAGTTGAAGAAAGCATGTCATAATGCACTTGCACATTTTTTAAAAATCGCAAGTATTGCTATTATTAAGAAAAATACATATATATATGTGTCAGTATAAATGGATTTCTAAAGAGACAGTGATTAAAAGTTCCATCAGGCCCTGGTAAGAACTGGAGGCTGAGGGGTCCTGATTTGCCTGAGGGCAGAGAGCAAGGAAGTGGCAGAATCCTCTCATGCCCCCTTTGCTTTCATGTGGTATTTTGCAGTTTACAGAATGCTTTCAGGTCCTTTGTCCCCTTCATTTGAGCCTTACAAAAAAGAGTGGGGCATCACCCCATTTAGAGTTAAGGAGACTGTGATTATCTCAGAGAAAATAAATGATTTGTTAGTGGCTGAAAGCTATGGGCTAGAACCAGGCCAGGCTTGCCTCATTCTGCAACCATTTGCATTGCCTTTATAGCTTTCCAAACACTATAGTGTTTCATTTATTTCTCCCAGGAATGCTACAAAATGGGTAACGCAGACATCATTTCTAATTAACAACAAACTGTCATTAAAGGAGGGAAGTGACTTGCCCCAGGTCAGGCAGGACTAGAGCTGGGAGTAGGACCAAATCTCCTGAATTCTGACCCAGTTTTCTTCCCACATTTCTCCACCACCACCCTCTGTATTCTAATAGTCGTCTACCATAAGAATCAACGCTGAAGTGGCTCAAACCCAAAGAAACAGGAAAACATAATTAGGTGAAATTTTCCAAAGAGAAAGTGGGCTCAGAAAAGGAGATGATTTACGTTATGAGTTTTAATTTATATCAGTCACCAAAAGGAGCAAAAAAGGCATGAAATGTACAAAAATCATACTTTAAAGAAAAAATGCCTTTGAGGGGTAGTAGTTAGAAGACAGTAGAGAAGAGAGAAGCAGGGAAGTCTGATGCTACCAGTGAACATAGACTTCAATTGTTACACATCATTTTATTTGTAAATACTGACCTGAAAGAAATATTCTGGTCTATAAAAAGGCAACTTGCCTGGAGGTTTTATATTTAGTAGCAAAAGGATTCAGAAGAGATGGAAATTCCAGACCTACGTCTTTCAGTCCAGTGAATGATCAGGTGTGAAAGTCAGATTTGTACTTTCATGTAAGACGAAGTGGGATAATGGCAGGCAGCTCAGGACAATGGAAAGATCCTCAGTATGCAGCCCACTGCTGACACCCAGGACTACATAGCTCTTTCAGAAACAGGGTCAGAAATCCTGGTTCCGGCTCTACTCTGCCAGCCGGGAGTTAGTCAAGTACTGTCAACCTCACTTTCCTCAGTTGTAAAATGATGTGAATAATGAGCATAATCACGGTGACCCCATATATGCCAATCAAACACTCTGTGAGCATTCCCTCAATCGCTTTGCACACAACCTCGTTATGTAGGTGCTACACTTGCTCCTATTTAACTAAACCAAGGCCTAGCAAAGGTGCATGCTCAGAGGCACCACTGGTCCAATTCCAAAAATCATTCCCTTAACCTGCCTCATTGAAAACTAATTTTTTGTCATGGGAAAGTAATAAACTGGCATTCTCACTTTACACGTGAGTCTTTGTGAACAAGTCCCCACAAGTCCAGCTCCAAGAGTGATGTCAAATTTCTGACACTTCAAAGCTGAAGATTGGATCCCAAACTACGGTAACAGTGAAGCTTTTGTGTAATTGGCCAGGGAGCCAGTCAGTGGAGGTGACCTTCTAGGCCTATCTCCAGCAGAAATTTCAGCAACTTCCATCATACTGCTATCATCTCCTGTATACTGTAATGGGATGAGGAAAAGCAGTGGGATTCAAGCTGAGTTCCCATTCCCAGGCTGGGTGTGTTAGAACCCACATTTATCATACCAAAACTGCAAGAGGGAAGAAAGCCAGCACGTTGAACTTACTCTCTGATGAAATATCTTCGAGACCTCAGAAGAGATAGTAGGAAGGATAGAAAGTGAAAGACTTATTTACCAGAAATGGAAATTTGAACTCAGCTTTCAGACAGACCCGTACTGCTATACTGTATTCTGTGAAAGAGTACCTAAGACCGCTTTGGGGGAAAGTGAGGGATGGGTTGAGGGTGTTTCAGAGGGTGAGTTGTGTTGCTGGGAGAAATGAAGCTTAGCTGAGGAAAGCAGAAAAAAATGCTGATTTTACAACAAGCCATGCTTGGACTATTGGCAGGCTGAATCCACCATTTCCCAATTGCTTGTAATAGACAGACATTTAGAGACCAAACCAAGCCCCCAAACATTTCTCCTATTGGAGCAGAGAGAAAGGAAATTTCTGCAGCACAGGTTTGCGGTTAGGTAGGTGGAGATGTGGAGAGGACAAATGTGACCAACCTGAAATGAAAAGGTGTATGTGTGTGTGTGTGTGTGTGCATGTGTGTGTGTTTAAAAAGCATTTACATTGGGCTAGAAGTCCTCACTCCTGGGGAGTAGAAGTGGGGTGATATATAAGCAGAAATAAAAATCAGTCCTTCATTAGAGAAACACTTTGAACTTAGAAGATATTTCAGGTAAAACATATTTCCTGCCTGCTCCTTAAGCAAATATTTAAAACAAACAGAAAAAAAAAAGAGGTGTTTTAATCTCCCTTGTATGGATAAAACTCCACCCCATTTCTCCAAGACAGATTGGCTCGAAGATCTAACCAGTCAAAAGACTACGGATTGCTGTACAATTTTTTGACCCCATCTCTTCATGGCTTGGGAGCTTGGACTATCAGTTGAAAAAGGCAAATTGTGTGGGAAATGATTTGCTTGAGAAACTAACCCTCACTGGGAAGGTAACTTCTGTGACCTACCACTACCTAGCTCTTTCAGAAAGAGAAGAGGGTCTTCCGTTCGCATGCCGATCTAGAGTAAGACACCGTGCCTTCTGCAGGATGATTTGTTAAATATTAATGAATCCACAAGCTATAAAGAACCCTTGGGGTGGCCTAACTGCTATTAGAACTGCTTAATTCCTGTGAGTAATCCACTTCATTAATTTTGCCAAGCAATACTTACTCTGTGTGCGACCTTTCCTGGCTCATTTCCAAAATGCTAACACTAAGGTAACAATGCTGTTTGCAGCCCACAGTCTGGCAAATAAGTCCCTAAAAGAAACACCAGAAACTTTGAATTACATTCACGTTCCTGAATTGTTCCACTTAATGCTTTAAAGATTAAAACCCTTTGGTCTAAACTGTCTAGTTTTTCCTTAATATGACTCTGTGGTAGACTGAACAATAACTCCTCCAGAGATGTCCACCACCTAATCCCCAGAACCCATGGATGTTACTTTACATGGTAATAGGGACTTTGCAGATATGATAAAGTCAAGGATCTTATGACAGGGAGATTGTCCTGGATTGTCCAGGGCCAAGGTAATCACAAGGGTCTTCGTGAGAGAAACATAGGAAGGCCAAGTAGAGGAGAGGGTAAGTTGATGATAGAAGCAGTTGGAGTGATGTGGCCTCAAGCCAATGAATACAGCAGCCTCTAGAAGCTGGAAGAGCCAAAGAACAGATTCTTCCCTGGAGCCTCCTGAAGGAACCAGCACTTCAACACCTTGATTTTTAACACCGTTAAGATTCATTTCAGACTTCTGACCTCCAGAACTGTAAAACAAATTTGTATTGTTTTTAAGCCACTAAGAGTATGGCAATTTGTTATACAGTCACAGAAAACTAAACCAGACCCACTTATAAATGTATGAGAAGTTTGAAACATTATAGTAAAGAGCCCATGAAACAACCCCCATGTTTGCCTCACCCTCAGTCACTTTTTGAGCATGGTGCTCAGTCAGTTCCTTATGTATAAGCCATCCATTGGCCTGGCTACTTTTGATTGGACCATCTATAGTTACACTAATGGAGGCCAGAGGCTACGAGGAAGCCTGGTGCCAGAAGTCTGCCCGGTGAGATGCTCCATTATGGATAGTGACCAACCAAAGGAATCAGATCTTCTCCCAAGAAGTTTTGAATGCAAGACACCAAGAAGACAGGAAAAGTATAGGAAAAAGAACAGGAGTATAAAAACAGAAAGAAAGGGAAGATAGAAAAGCTGAGGGACAAAGAGGACAGAGTGAGTAGAAGAGGGAGCAGTGGATACCAAATTCTGGGGACCAGGTCAACACACTTCTCCATGGTTCTCAGTGCCTACAATGGCCCTGTATGGAGAGTGAGAGGTGGGGGGGGGGGCTCCCTCAAATAACTGTTGAATGGATGAACAGTAGTAAACTGCATTCCAGTCCTTCATGAGACCTGGATTGCTGCTGAGATTTGGTTCTTCTGCTTCCTTATTTCTCCATGTAGCCTTCCAATTGCCACACCCTATCTGAGATGACCTGAGTAGGTTCTGTGCTTTACAATCTTAAAGAGCCTAATCCTGATTCTCTCTGCCCTAGCCTCATCCTTTTAAAAGATCATTGAGGAAAAAGGACTTGACCTTTCTTCAAAGAAGATACACAAATGGCCAAAAAGCACTTGAAAAGATGTTCCATGTCATTAGAAAAAATGCAAATCAAAACTACAATGAGATACTACTTCATACCCATTAGGACAGCTATACTCAAAAAGGTGTTCATGGGGGCCGGCCCGGTGGCGCAAGCAGTTAAGTGTGCACACTCCACTGTTGCAGCCCAGGGTTCACCAGTTCAGATCCCAGGCGCGCATTGATGCACCACTTGTCAAGCCATGCTGTGGCGGCGTCCCATATAAAGTAGAGGAAGATGGGCACGGATGTTAGCCCAGGGCCAGTCTTCCTCAGCAAAAAAAAGAGGAGGATTGGCATAGGATGTTAGCTCAGGGCTGGTCTTCCTCACAAAAAACAAAACAAAACAAAAACAAAGGTGTTGGTGAAGATGTGGTGAAATTGGAACCCTCAAACATTGCTGGTAGAATGTAAAATGGTGCAACCACCACAGAAAAGAGTTTGGTGGTTCCTCAGTAAGTTAAACAGAATTATAATATGACCCAGCAATTCCATTCCTAGGTATATATACAAAAGAATCTAAACAGTAGGTGTTCAAACAAAAACTTGTATGCAAATGTTCACAGTGGCACTGTTCACAATAGCCAAAATGTAGAAACGACAAAAATGTCCATCAGTGAATGAACGGATAAACAAATTTTGGTATATACATACAATGGAATATTATTCATCCATAAAAAGGAATGAAGAACTGATACACACCACGACACAGATGAACCAAGAAAACATTATGCTGAGTGAAAGAAGCCAGACACAAAGGCCACATTTTGTATGGTTCCATTTATATGAAATATCCATAGTAGGAAAATCCATAGAGACAGAAAGCAGATTAACGGTTGCCAGGGGTTGTGGGGAAATAAGAACAACTGCTCAACGAGTAGAGTTTCCTTTGGGAGTGATGAAAATGTTCTGGAACTAGATAGTGGGGATAACTGCACATAATGCACAACATAATGAATGTACTAATGCTACAGAAAAGCACATTTTTAAATGGTTATAATGGTGAATTTCATTTTATATGAATTTTACCACAATAAGAAAGATCTTTGCAAATATATTTTTTGTGTGGGATGTTCATTTCTTTGCCACATTTTATAGATATTCACTTCAACTTATGGTTATGCTGGCAGACACATCAAATCTTGCTCTAGCTCCAAGTGGGCTTTGGGTCTCAGGTTATTTCTTTGCTATCAAGGATCCAGTCTAGGATGCATAACAGACGTATCTCTGCGATTTCTCAGAGTCAGACCCAGGACTGCTTTCACATGGGCCCCTGTTGCCAGCTTTTACTCTGTTGTCAATGTATAGCTCGTTTTGCAAAAAGAAGTAGAAAGCTAATCAATGGCATCTGTTGAGATGAATCTGATCCTGGACTAGCCTCTGAGTGAGCAAGAAAAGCTATATAAAATTCAGGTTCACGCAGACCTTTCATTTCACAATTTTAATATGAGGTCAAGATACTTTAAAATAAAGAAATTGATCCTGTGGGGGAGGAAAAATAATTTTCCTTCTAGGTTCTTGGCTGAGACCCTCCCCATCAACACCTGTAAAGAAGACAGATTAGGGGCCGACCCTCTGGCTATGTGGCTAAAGTTCCATGTGCTCCCCATCGGCGGCCCAGGTTTGCTAGTTCGGATCCTGGGCGCAGACCTACACTACTTGTCAGCCATACTGTGGAGGTGCTCCACATGCAAAATAGAGGAAGATTGGCATGGATGTTAGCTCTGGGCTAATCTTCCTCAAGAAAAAAGAGGGAGATTGGCACGGATATTAGCTCAGGGCATATCTTCCTCAGCAAAAAAAAAAAAAAAAGAAAGAAAAAGATATTAATAGGAGAAAAAAGAAGTTTAATAAAGTGTATACCTCCTGTACACATGGGAGATACCCAGAAAACTTAGTAACCCCCTGAAGTGGCCCAAGCTACCACCTTAAATACCTTCTTAAGCTAAAGACAAAAGAAGATGTTGGGGAGGTAGAGGAGGAAGGCATTCTGGCAGATTATCAGGAAAAGCACAGTCAACAAGGGTAAGGTTGTTATTTAGATCTGAATTGTTGCCTTCTCTATAGACAAGAGTTTCTAGAGATTTAGAGTCATCCTTCTCCTTCTGATACAGAAAGGGAGACATCCTTACAAATGGAGATCTCCCTTATAACTGTAAATGACTCTTACAAAAGGGTAACTTCCACTTGGTTTTCAGAGCTTCTGCCTTCTCTGCTGTTTCTTAAAAATTACCAGCCTAAAATAATCCTTATGCCAAAGAGGCATATTCTGGGGTGGCAAATTCTGCTCCTCTTTAATCTTTTGATCATAAGAGTCAGTCACTAAGTGGGTTAAGAAGTTAATGATGACACCATTAGGGAATTATTTCCTTAAAGACAGTGACTGATACTTCAAAAGCATGTTATAAGTATATGTCACTTCAACAAAATTAAATTTCCCAAGCAAAGAAAATGACAAATTGGCCCACCCTTTCTGAAAAAGATGCAAAAGAAGACCAAATTACATTTCTTGCTTTGCAAAATATTCCAGAAGTGTTTTTTCAATCAGCAGATGGCGCTGCCAACATATGGCTGAAATTAAAAAGATGACAACGGCCGCTTTCCTTAATCCCTTTGTTATATAGGAAATTTGGAACAATTTATTAACTTTTTGCATCAATGTCATGTTTGGAATAAAGCTCACTCCTCGTGGTATTAGCTGGCCACCTCTGAAGTTCTGAAATCCTAAGAAATTTAATTCAATTACCACATAGCAAGGACCTTGAAAACATTATCTTTATTAACTAACATGGACTGGGTATTTTCTATGGGGTAGGCACTTTTCTGGATCTTCACGTAAGCTTCTTACTTAATCCTAACAAACTGAAAGTGTATTATTTCGTTTCAGAAAGAAGAAAACTGAGGCTTAGGTAAGTTATATTCTTTGCCCAAGTTATATTCTTTGCCACATCTCCGAAA
This sequence comes from Ceratotherium simum simum, assembly GCF_057802395.1. Taxonomy (NCBI): domain Eukaryota; kingdom Metazoa; phylum Chordata; class Mammalia; order Perissodactyla; family Rhinocerotidae; genus Ceratotherium; species Ceratotherium simum. The sequence goes on along the minus strand of NC_141900.1, from coordinate 50,651,348 downwards.
GAGATAGAATCAGGGTTCAAAATGAGGTCTGGCTCCCTCCTAAGCCCATGTCCTTAGTCACATCACCCCCGTGTCACACACAGTATCACAGTGCTACAGTACTCCCAGCATTTTGAAAAAGACATTTCAAAGACAGGCTTACTAGATGCATACCAATACGGGTCATCTTAAACCACCGAACATGCAGATGATCCTAATTCACATCATTTAAAAACCTAATTTGATTTAACTCCTAAATGCTGCTTGTATCCAGAATTCATTCAAAGCTTAAAATGAGTTTGACCTTATTTCTGTTTTGAGAAAATTAAGAATGAAAAGTGAGATCCCATTGAGTCAAATGGCTAGGACAAAGACCTTAAACAACATCCAGATTAAAAGGCAGCCTGAAACACAGAAATGAGGCAAACTCCACTTAGCATGTGAACAAAAAGAAGCTAAATCAATGAGACAGTCTGTCTAGTAGCAGAGAAAGGAGAAAGAAGTATGTTTGCATACTTAACATTTGACCTTTTCACGATCAGATATTTTTCTGAACTGTTCTGGGGAAAAAAACAGCAGTTTGCCTGTTGTGACACTATTCTGAGTAAAAGTTAGATACATAATGCAAACATTGAAGAAAAAGCAAGTAAGGCACAGAAGTAAGCATTCTAGATTTTTCTTTTTTTTTTTTTTAAGATTTTATTTATTTATTTTTCCCCCCAAAGCCCCAGTAGATAGTTGTATGTCATAGCTGCACATCCTTCCAGTTGCAGTATGTGGGACGTGGCCCCAGCATGGCCAGAGAAGCGGTGCGCACCCGGGATCCGAACCCGGGCTGCCAGCAGCGGAGCGCGTGCACTTAACCGCTAAGCCATGGGGCTGACCCTCTAGATTTTTCTAATAGACAATCCTAACACAATCCTAATCCAAACACAAATCCCATGTGTTGATTGATAAAGGTTACCTGGAAAAAAAAAAAAATTCAACACAGTAAGAGATTTTTTGCTTCAATCTAAAAAAAATTGTTAGTCATCTCTGAAGTAAAGATAAATTGGGCAGGGGCCGGCCCTGTGGCTTAGCGGTTAAGTGCGCGCGCTCCGCTGCTGGCAGCCTGGGTTCGGATCCCGGGCACGCGCCGACGCACCGCTTCTCTGGCCATGCTGAGGCTGCGTCCCACGTACAGCAACTGGAAGGATGTGCAACTATGACATACAACTGTCTACTGGGGCTTTGGGGGGAAAAAAAATAAATAAAATAAAACCTTAAAAAAAAAAAAAGATAAATTGGGAACTTGTCATAACCCACACTCCATATTCCCATTCAGTCATTTAATGCCACCACCTTTCAGGAGAAGAAGGGACACTCCAGAGTCGTGAACACTATTTTAACAAACTGGATAAGGTTTTTCTTCCCGGGCCCCTAGGATGGGCCCTAGGGAGCTAGATGGCACCACATTGTTTCTCCTCTTTCTCGGGCATAACACAAAAATCAATGACTCCCCTCACCAGAAGCTGCACCTGAACATTAGCCCTTGACATTTTACCTCTTCAGGAGCAAATCGGGACAGACCTGAGATGAGAGAAACCTCTCAGGCTTTCCCAGGGCAGAGAGGCGCTTCTCTGAATGACGGCCCACACGAATTGCATGGGAGAGATACAAGGCCAAAGCAACCCCGAGAGGCTGGTATACAAAAGCATAGCTTCTAATTGATTCATTCCTCACACTGCCCTCCCACCCTAGCACCACAGTCTATCTGTTTTCTTCCTTTCAATATTATTTCTGGTATGTTGACAAAGCATAACTCATGTCATTTTCAAAACACAACTCTACCTTTGCCTCCTGTCACACTATAAAATGTATTCGGTGGGGACAATCCTTCCTGTTCCTGGAGAAATCACAGGTCTTGTGCTTTTGTGCTCACTCTTAGGTAATATGCAGGTCTATATACATGGGAAGTTGCAAACATACTAATTTTAAAAATTAAAACTCTCCATCCAAATAAACATCAAACCTTCTCCCTTCCCCTGGCTTAGGCTAGGTCCAGGGGAAGCCTACGATGGAAAAAAGAAGCACAGGAATGTTCTTCTATATTTCTCCCACTTTCACATTTCTGCCTCCTTTCTCCTTTACTACTTCCTAGCTAGTTTCTTCTTCCTTCTGAGTGGGGGTGAGCGTGAGGGAGTGTGGAGATGAGAAAGAGCAACGTATGGAAAACAGGTGGGAAATATCTTATCTGAACTGGTACTATTTTTAGCTGGCTTCCCACACGTAGGGTCTGGCAGAAGTTTAGGGCTAACTCTCTTGTAGGGCCACCTTTGTAGGCTCTTCAGAGGGGCTCATCACTGGGGATTCTCCCCTGAAGTTCCCTTGGCTAAGGCAGATGCTTCTCCACGCTGGGCGGCCACTTGCAACTCCCTCCTTGACCACTAAGGATTGGGTCTTTTCTCCCTGTATGTTGCTGGTCCCCTCCAGGCAGCGCCCTTTTGACACAAGATGTCCCTGCCAGTAGAGTCCACATCTAGACCACAGGACACAACTATGCATCCCATGTCCCTTTCAGTAAACCTTGGGTAAGGCTGAGCCCATTGCAGCAGCTACTCTCTTGGCTTCATCAGCCACACAGCGACTCCATCAAATATTTTATACTCATGAAGTTACTAGGGTTCTAGAGTTGCAGACCAAGTTCTGGACCATTCTGTAACCATAGCCTATGGTGTGTGTTGCTTTACACATTTTAACATTTGGTGACAATGTCTTAACTAGTTTTATAATTCCTCATAGCAGATAGTCATGGCTTCCAAAAAATTGTTGGAGTGACATAGTGAAGACTGAAACCACTCTAGCTTGTAGACCCATAATATTGATTTACTTCATGACATATGCCAGCATCATGGGAGTAGTAAAGGGAACATCTTAATTTCAGCTCAAATAATAATATTCACCAAAGTTATCATAGGTTAAACCCTGCTCTACTTTATAGTACCTTTCACAAATCTGTTTCCCCAATAATTTAGCCCATAAATAATCAGAACCTTAAAATGGGGACTTTGAGAATTGTTGTACCTTAGGAGTATCTTCTGGTAATCCTGGAGCCCTTGATACGCTAACGTAAACAGTAAAGCCAATGAGCACTTGAAAGTAGCTGAGTGGATCGAGGCACCCCAGCTTTCTTGATGATGGGGACACTAGAGAGCTCCTCCCCAACATCTAACACCAACAGAGGCTGGGATCATGGAGCACTGTCTGCATGGGCATGGAATAAAGGAGTGGTGGGGCTCGCGCAGTGCATTTACCATCACTGACCTAGACGCAGAATATTGAGTCAACTATACACAATGGCAGAGAGTCTCTGTTATCTGAGAGAAATGATTAGAGAGAAAATAGAAGGGAAAAAGAAGGAAAGACTTTATGGATTTTTTTGCCAATTTGGCAATAAATCTTAATTTTCTACAGTCTCCCATCTATAAATCTAAATGAACTTGGAGAAATCTATCAAGATGTAAATGGTCCCACTCTGATCTTGTATTCACCTTATCTGAGAAAACAATTGTCATCTTCGGGATCTGAAATATACTAGCTGTCTTTTAAAGTCAGAATTCACAGTGGTGACACCACTAATCCCTATTTCCCAAATTTTCTTCTCTGTATTTAACAACAACTCCATACATTTAAAAATATTTCCTCTGTTTCTGGTCACACTTCGACTCTTGCATTTCAACTACTTCAATATTCAGTTGATAGAGGATCCTCTTTAGGAACCTGGTGTCAATCTCTTGTGAGTAGATTACCCCTATTTTTAACAGGTACCTTTCCAAAAAAAACAGAGTAATGGCCTGGTAGGCTCAACACTGTCCCTCTCAGGCCGCTTGTTATGGGCCATGAGAACCAAACTGTCCTTTATAACATGCTCTCTCTCAAAGATTTGCCTTTCCTCAGCTCTTCAATTCTTCTAACCTTGAGTACTTGCCACCTCATTGAGGGACATAACTCCATTTCAATATGCCTCCTTCTTCCGTAGCAGTGTGGCTGAGCTTTTCATAGTCTAGTGCCTCCCTAATCTTTTTAGATGGTTTTAAAAAATATTTTAACTCCCTTCTTGTACTGTGAAAACACCATTTGTTCAATCTGAGTATCTTCATCCTCTTCTGTTTCTTTTTCCTACCGTACCTCTTTGAATTCTTACCTGTAGGTTTATATTCTGTCAAGTTCTTCTTCTACTTCTGCTCAAAGTGGTATAAACGTAGCTGGTATAAATGCCTTCCATCTTCTTCATCTGTCCATTGATCAGCTGTGTTCTCTGTAAGCGGCTGGCCTACATTCTGAGTCCCTGAAACGACCGCCATGAGCAGGTCTTCATGGATGTCCACTGACAATCCCTGAGCAGAAATGGAATCCTTGGATATCACGTGGTCAGATTGCCACAGCCTGGTCACTTGTCTTCTCTCTTTGGATACATTCACACACACAATTCCAGAAATCAGAGAATATTGAAGAAATAAATCAGAGTTAAGTTGATAGCCCATGGGGCCGGCCCCGTGGCTTAGCAGTTAAGTGCGCGCGCTCCGCTACTGGTGGCCCAGGTTCGGATCCCGGGCGCGCACTGACACACCGCTTCTCCGGCCACGCTGAGGCCGCGTCCCACGTACAGCAACTAGAAGGATGTGCAATTATGACATACAACTATCTACTGGGGCTTTGGGGAAAAAAAAAAAGGAGGAGGCTTGGCAATAGATGTTAGCTCAGAGCCGGTCTTCCTCAGCAAGAGAGGAGGATTAGCATGGATGTTAGCTCAGGGCTGATCTTCCTCACAAAATAAATAAATAAATAAATAAATAAATGTTAAAAACAAAACAAAAAACAAAAAATAAATAAATAAATTGATAGCTCATGGAAGTGATACCGAACCACTTAATCTCAAATTTGTGTACCCAGCGAGCGGTAAGCCAATCACTGAGACATCCATACTTGGAGATGGAGAAAGGTTTATTCAATTTGGCCAAAACTCAAAAGTGGGAGCATAGGTTCTCTCAAATCTGCCTTAACAAAAGAAGAAAGCAGGGGGTTTTGTAGAGCTAAGGCGTGTGGCAGGAGGAGTTTCAGAGGAAGAAAATGGGGTAATCTGTGTTCCTTTCAATCCCGATAAGCCCCTGGGTACTCTGACTTCTGGGTGTCAATGGCAGCTGGGGGCTGGTTATCTGGTGATCCTTAAAGGTGTTCTCTTTCTTCTGCAAAACAAGCTCATAAATCCTGGTGACCCTTGAGTTACCCCGCAGGTAAAACAGCAAATTGACAAAATTAACTTATTTTCATAACAAAGTCGAAAGGTAATCTTACTGAATATTTACAGTAACCTTCTGGTACCTGGCTTCACAAGAACTGGGGAAGTTAGGAAATTATTCCTCCTCTGACTGTCTTTTTGGTCCTAGATGTTGGCAGGTGGATATTAGTTGCACTGACATAAAGGAAACTAAAGCTAAAACGGAACACTCCGTAAGTGAGCATAAGTGAGGCCATCTCCTTACGCTCAACGGCCCCAGCTCCTCCTCTGTGTGGCTACTCACTGCTCTGCACATACTCCAAAAAATTCACATGCTCTCCTGATTTATGGCCTCTGCTAACATATGTACTTCCCAATAGCTTGATAAATTAAAAACTTTGTTCTGTGAGTTTCTCTCCAGGAAAATGCTGACCACAGGCAGGAAACACACCTACAAGGTATCCATCACAGCTGATGGAAGAATGGAAAAATGTGGTGCCTGGAGCCCATCATGCATGGAGACCAACATCCTTGGACCCCTCCTCACTGCCCATTTTCCTTATATAACTTCCTCAAGATTTTGTATCTTTGAAGATGGTTTTTTGAGACATTAGTCTGCCATATTCCCAGTTACGTTGGCTAATCAAATTAAAACTTCATTTCTCGATCCCTAACTCATTGTGATTAATTGGCTCTGATCGCAGAGAGCAGAGCAAGCCTATTGCTCAGTAACAACTCTAAGTTAGGAAATCCTGCACAACCCACCAATCATGGCACCGTCAATCCAAAATCCAAAACTTAGATATTTAAGTGCTGACTGTTTTGAGGTGAGCCTTCTCTGGCCCTTCAAAATAAGTAACTAGCACCATTTTTCCTCTAACAAGAGGCAGGGATCAAAATGTTCTCCCACGCCAAGCTTGTTTTTCTGCATGGAACTTTGACCTAAGGGTTCAGAATTACTTTTTTCATCAGTCCAGATTTCACAAACTGTACCCACCAGTTACAATACTTGCAGGTTGTGGTATTAACAATAGAGGCTGCTTCTGATGCCAGAATTCTAACCTCTATTAGGGACTTTTCTTCTCAAATATGTGGATCTTTCCCATACTAATGACAATCTGTCAAACTATGCCAAACTTGACTTCGTGGTGGAAAAAGCTAAAATAAACAGAGTTCAGAATGCTAAAGCTTTCACCAGTCTGCTACCAGCAGCACTGGTTTGTGAAGAAGATTCACAAAGTAGACAGTCTAGACAATGTACAGTTTTATCACTACAAGGCATTGAAGTCAAAGTCTTTTGTAAAAGAAAAAGCCAGCTCTGGTGAGGTACTGAACTGCTTTGGTGCCTTGGCCTCAGGCCTAGAAATCTTAATCAATGGGGTCTTGACCTCCAGACTCTCACCCATATCTTGGCTGTTTGCATTTTGCCACTCTATCAAGAAGAATCAAAGAAAACAAATCTGAGGAAAAGTACAATAAGAGGAAGAAAGCTAAGCCAGTTACCACAATCTTCCTTGATAAGGCTGTGCCGAGAAAGTAGCACCTTGAGTTGTTTTACCACGTCTGCTTCATGTGAACACCATGAGGGTAGTAACTAAACATGGTGCACTGTGAGGATACAAAAGCTTTTAACTCCTTTAAGCTTTACAAAGAAATCTCCACGCCTTTAGTACAATAGCCTAGTAATAACTTTGCCCTTGATCCAAATCAGAAATCCACCTTATTGGGAATAGACTAAGTCAAAAAGAATTTTAAACATCTAAAAGAAAAGGATCAGACTTCAGGTTGGCCAACAGGATTGGAATTTGCAGGGCAGAATACTGAGAAGAAGGATAGTATATAATAGCAACAGAGTAACTCAAGTCTAGGTCTGTTCTCACAGTTGTATCCAACCAGACCAAAGAAATTTAGCAAATGCCTAGTAAAGCACCTATGATAGTTTTTTTCTAAAATGTCAACAGCTTTAGAAAATCATTTATACTAGAAAAAAGAGTTGATAGACCCAGAACAATTTTATAAAGTTACCCTGACCTGAATAAATCTCATAGGAAAAGATCATGCCAGTAATGCTTGGCCAAAAATGAATGAATCTCATAATGTACTATGGATTTTACTGACTAAAAAATTTAAAGATCTTCTTTCCTTTTATAGAAGGAAAAACCACATGCTCTGGTTTCTTCATCTGTGAAGAAATTGATCACTATTTAATAGTTGTCATCACAACTCTTAATAGGTACTAGAAAAATTTAAGCACAAAACATATACTACAGAATTGCTGTAGAGAACAAGAAAAATAAATGTGATGAGCAAGCATGTAAGATGTGTCCAGTAGAGATAGCAAGTAAGTAAACAGTGAAACATGTTAGACATAGAATAAATGGAATAAGAAAGTGTGTTTTTACATAGATTTATAAGGATGGGAAAAAAACAAGAGAATTACTTATGGATAAGAAGGGATAGGAGAACCAAGTAAATATCAAATATTCATAAGTCACAGAGAGTTCCACTTCTTTCCATAAAGGACAAGACTGTTACAAGACTACACAACAAGACAAGTGGACAAAACATTAAAACAACTGTTTTCAAATGTCTCACAACAAGCAATACAGGATGTAATCACTGAGAGATGGAAAACTAATGAAGTAAGTCGTACAATCACCCTAGTCTTTTGCCTGGAGGTAACTTCTAGACCATAGCATAAGGAAGGGTAACATTAATAGAGTTAAAGGGAAAAGTATTCAAGTTCAAGGAGGTTATAATTTGTTGGACAAAATACTGGAGAGGAAGGGTTATATAGAAAAAGAACTACAGATATATGTATAGGGCTTACCTTGAGTCTTTGGCTGAATACCAATTTGCAAATGCATAAAGTGACACTCCAGGAGGCCAGGGGAGAACTACTGGGAAAAACAAAATACCAGGGATCCATAAGGTAAACAATTCTCTGAGCTCACATTGGGTTGGGAAATATTTGAGTTTCCTCCAGGTAAAGTAAAGAGATCTCACTGAATATATGGGACATGCAGTAGAAATCCCATGGGGTCACAATTTAGTAGTGACAATAAAATAGCCATAGAGTAAAAGTTACACTAGAACCACCCTTAAAAAGTTTAAAAACAAGCCTTGAAATAATCTAGACTGACAGGAAAAAGTCCTACACTTTTTAAAGGAATTAAAAATTCCCTCACTCAACAATATAAAATTTTAAATGACTGTCTTCCAATTAAAAATTACTAGATTTGCAAGGAAACAGAATATATGACCAACATACGGGAGAAAAATCAATCAATATAAACAGATCCAGGAATTACAGTGATGAAGGAATTCACAGAGAAGATCTTTAAACAAGCTTTTGCAAATATGAAAAGTATACTTTTAAGGACATGAAGAAAAACATATAAATGTATAAAAAATTTCTAAAGAACCTAGTGAGGAGAGAAATGGAAGATATAAGAATAACCAAATGGAACTTCTAGAGTTGAAAACTACAATATAGGATATAAAAATTTCACTGGATATGATTACCAGGACATTAGACATTGTGGGAGAAATGATTGATGAACTTGCAATATAACAACTGAAGCTATACATACCAGATCACAGAGAATAACACACTGAAAAAATAATAAATAGAGACTTAGTAACTTCTAGAACAATATCAACAGAATATACATACATGGAGAGAGAAAGAGAGAGTCTGTCTGTTTATCTATTTATCTGGAGTCACAAAAGGATAGGGAGTGGGGAGAAAGAGAGAGAGATTTGAAAAAAACAATGGCTGAAAAATTTTCCAAGTTTCTAAAATTTTAAATCCACATATACAAGAAACTCAATTCATCCTAAGTAGGAAAAACTCAAAGAAAGTCATAGCAAGTTACATCATAATAAAATTTCTAAAAAACCATGATAAAGAGAAAATCTTTAAACCAGCCAGAGAAAAAGGATTCAATATTTTAAAAAGAATAAACCAAAGCATTATTACAGACTCCTTGTCAGAAACAATTCAACACAAAAGACAATGTAACAATATCCTAAAGTGCTGAAAGAATGGAATTTCAATCTAGAATTCTAAAGCCAGTAAAATAAAAGAAGTTTTAAAATATAAAGGCAAAATAAAGACATTTCTGAAAATTGAGAGCTGAAAGAATGCATCAACAGCAAACATGCACTAAAATAAGTGATAAAGGAAGTTCTTCTGGCAAAAAGAAAATTATACCAATGGAAACTTGGGTCTACATAAAGAAATGAAGAATGCTAGAAATAGTAAATATGTAGGTAAAGATAAATAAATTTTCTAATGTTTTAATTTCTCTAAATGGTAATTGACAGTGTAAAGCAAAAATTACAGCAATGTATTATATGGTTAAAACAAATGTAGAAATAAAACACATGGCCACAACAACACAAAAGACAGAAGAGGCAGTGATAGTACATTGAAAAACAACTGAAGCCAACTGGGGAAACTAGACTTCCATCTTTCCCTGGAAAATAGAGGGCATTATTCCTCAATTTCAGACCTTATCAGAGTGGAGTTAGAGGAGAACAGCTAAAACAGAAAATTTAATAAGATGGATATTCTCATAAAATAATACAAAAAATGTCCAAGTTTCAATGAATAATCACCCATCATACCAAAAATTAGTAAAATATCCACCTGAATGAAAACAGACAACCAATAGATGCCAACATTGAGATGACAGAGATGTTAAAAGTATCTGACAAGGATTTTGAAACAGCCATAATAAAAATTATTTAATGTGCAATTACTAACATGACAAAACAAAAAAATAGAAAGTCTTAGCAAAGAAAGAGAAAATCTCAGTAGATAAATAGAAGATATAAAAAAAAAAGCAAGATACTATAGCTGAGGGCCGGCCCCGTGGCTTAGCGGTTAAAGTGCGCGCGCTCCGCTGCTGGCGGCCCGGGTTCGGATCCCAGGCACGCACCGACGCACCGCTTCTCAGGCCATGGTGAGGCCGCATCCCACATACAGCAACTAGAAGGATGTGCAGCTATGACATACAACTATCTACTGGGGCTTTGGGGGGAAAATAATAAATAGATAAAATCTTTAAAAAAACAAAGAGATACTATAGCTGAAAATTACAATAACTGAGACAAGAACTAACTAGATAAGCTCAACAGCAGAATGGAAAAAGAGGAAAGAATCAGTGAACTTGCTAATAGAATGAAAGAAGCTACCTAATCTGAACCACAGAGAGAAAATAGACTAGAAAACAATGAAGAGAGCCTCAGAGACTTCTGAGACCATGACAAAGGATCTAATATCCATGTCATTGATGTCCTGGAAGAAGAGGACAAAGAGTGTGAGGTTGAAAAAGTTTTCAAAGAAATAATCGATGAAAATTTTCCAAAATGAGTAAAAGGCATAAGCTTGCAGAGTCAAGATTCTGAGTGAACCACAAATAGACCATGAGAAACCTGCCCCAAGATACATTATAGTCAAAATTCTAAAAACTAAATACAAAGAAAAGAATCTTGAAAGGAGAAGGAGAAATCACACATTTTCTAAAGGGGAAAAACAATTCAAATGACAGCAGATTTATCATCAGAAACCATAGAAGCCAGAAGGAAGCGGACAACATTTTTCAAGAGTAGAAGAAAAAAATTGTCAGTCCAGAATCCTACATCCAGTGAAAATACCCTTCAACAATTAAGGAGAAATCTCAGATAAAGATAAACTAAGAGAATTTGTTGCCAGTAGGTTTACCTTAAAAGAATGACTAAGGAAGTTCTTCAAACAGAATTGCAATGATAAAAGAAGGAATCTCAGAACATCAGAAGGGAAGAAGGAACAACAGAAAGAGTAAGAATGTGGGTAAATACAAGCTTACTTTCTTCTATTGAGTTTTCTAAATTATATTTGAAGGTTGAAGCAAACATTATAACTCTCTGAGGTAGTTCTCAATTTATATAGAGGAAATAGTTAAGATAAGTATATTATAAGTAAGGGAGAGTAAAGGGCCATAAAAGGAGATTAGTGATTAGGGTGGGGTAGGGACAGAGTTGGGGAAGAGGGAAGGGTGTGACTATAAAGGGGTAACACAAAGGAGATTTTTGTGATGGAATATTTTTGTATCTTGATTGTGTTGGTGGTTATACAAATCTACACGTGTAATAAAATTATGTGGAACTATACACCCACTTTATAGCAATGTCAATTTCCTGGTATTTATATTGTACTATACTTAAGTAAAATGTAACCAATATGGGAAACTGGATTAAGGCTACACAGAACCTCTACATACTATCTTTGCAATTTCTTGTGAATCTATAATTAATTCAAAATAAAACTTTAAAACATTTTTTAAACTTTCTACTAAGAAAATTCCAGGTCCTTGGGGCTGGCCCCTGGCATAGTGGTTAAGTTCAGCACACTCCACTTCGGCAGCCCAGGTTCATGTGTTCGGATCCTGGGTGCAGACCTACACCACTCATCAACCATGCTGTGGTGGTGATCCACATGTAAAGTGGAGGATGATTGGCACAGATGTTAGCTCAGGGCTAATCTTCCTCAAGCAATAAAGGAGGAAGATTGGCAATGGATGTTAGCTCAGGGCTAATCTTCCTCAAGCAAAAAAGAAAATTCCAGGTCCATGTGGCTTTATAGTGAATTCTACCAAATATTTAAAATAAAGAAAAAATACCATTTGTTCACAAGGTCTTTCAGAAAATAAAGGAGGAAACACTTCTCTGTTCTTTTTATGAGGCTAGTATTACCCTATGCCAATAACAAAAAGAGACATTACAAGAAAACAAAATTACTGATCAATATACCTTATAAATATAGATGCAAAAATCCCTAAAAATATATTAACAAATTGAGTCCAACAATATATAAAAAGGATAATATGTTATGACCAAGCGGAGTTCATACTAGGAATGCAAGGTTGGTTTAACACTTGAAATTCAGTCAGTGTCATTTACCATATTAACAGAAGAAAAAAGAAAACACATATGATGATCTCAATAAATGCAGAAGAAGATATCTGAAAAATTTCAACACCCATTTATGATAAAAAAAAATTCTCAGGAAACTAGTATTGAGAGGGTAGTTCCTCAACCTGATAAAAAGGCATCTATTAAAAAAATTTATAACTAATAAACTTCTTAATCATGAAAGATTAGATACTTTACCCTAAGATAGAGAACAAGATAAATATCTCTTCTTTCACCATTTCTATTCAAAATTGTACTGGAGACATGATAAGGAAGAAAAAAAATAAAAGAAATTAGAAAGGAAGAAGTAAAATTATCTTTATTCATTGGCATCATAAATATGTATGCAGAAAATTCTGAATTATCTATAAAATATCCAGAATCAGTTGCATTTCTGTACTCTAACAACAAATAATTGGAAAATGAACTGATTTTTAGAAAACATTTTTGGAGTCAGCCCCATGGCGTAGTGGTTAAATTCGGCGTGTTCCACATTGGTGGCCAGGTTCGCGGGTTCGGATCCTGGGCACGGACCTACACCACTCCTCAGCCATGCTGTGCCAGTGACCCATATACAAAATAGAGGAGGATTGGCACAGAAGTTAGCTCAGGGCTAATCTTCCTCAAGCAAAAAAATAGGAAGATGGGCAACAGATATTAGCTCAGGGAGAACCTTCCTCAGCGAAAAAACAAAAAAATTTAATATCACCCACAAATATGAAACACTTCATGACAAGTTTAACAAAATGTATGCAAGATCTATACACTGAAAACTATAAAACATCACTGAGAGAAGTTAAAGAAGACTTAAAGGCATGGAAAGATATACAATGTTTGTGAATTGGAAGAATGAATTTTTTAAGATGCCAGTTCATTCCAAATTAATCTGTAGGTTCAATGCAACCTCAATCAAAATTCCCACAGGTTTTTCTGCGTGGAAATTGACAAACTGATATTTCTATGAAAAGGCAAAGGATCTAGAATAGCCAAAACAATTATGAAAAGAAAGAAGATTTACACTGCCTGATTTCAAGATATGTAGCTCTAGCAATCATGAGAGTACGGCCCTGGCATAAAGGTAAACATATAGACCAGTGGAAGAGAATAGAGTCCCGAGTCAGACTCACATATATATGGTCAATTAATTTGTGACTAATGTGTCAAAGTAATTCAATGGAGAAAGATGAGTCTTTTCAACAAATGGTGCTGGAACAACTAGATAGCCATATTTAAAGAAAATGAACCTCAACCCTTCCCTCCTGCCAACTCAAAAATTAATTCAAAGTGGATTATAGACCTAACATAAATGCTAAAACTATATAATTTCTAAAATGAATATAGAAAAAATATTTTTGCAATATTTGAGTAGGCAAGGATTTCTTAGAAAGAACACAGAAAACACAAAAAATTAAAATTTAAAAAATAATAAATTGGAATTCATATACATTATAACTTTTGTTCTTAGTAAGACAGGAAAATGAAAAGGCGAGCTACACGTTGGGAGACAACATTGTCTCTAATAAAGAAGCTGTATTGAGAATATAAAACTACTCAACTCAAGATTAAGAACAAAACAACTTAATTTTTTAAAAATGACTTTTTAATTTTAATAGACTTTTCACCAAAGAAGATATATGAATGACCAAGAAGTACATGAAAATATGCTCTACATAATTAGTCATTAGAAAATTGAAAATTAAAACTACGATGAGATATCATTAAACATCCATGGAATGCCTAAAATTAAAGATTCACAATACCAAGTGTTGACAAGTATGTGGAACAACTGATGGCAATGTAAATTAGGACAACAATTTTGGGAAAGAGTTTGGTAGTCTCTTATTAAGTTAAACATACACTTACCATATGACCCTGCAATTCCACTTGCAAGTATTTATCCAAGAAAAATGAAAACATATATCCACACAAAGCCTGGTACTTTGATACTTATAGCAGCTTTATTCATAATAACCCAAGGCTAGAAACAACCCAAGTGTTTAACAATAGAGAGTGAGTAAACACATTGTGGTATATGCATACAATGGAATAACAAGGAATGATCTACTGATACATGCAACAACGTGGATGAATCGCAACAACACTCTGGTTAGCAAAAGAAGCTAAACACAAAAGATTACATCATACATAATTTTATTTAGAAAAGACGAAACTAATCTATAGTGACAGGAAGCTGACTAGTGGTTGCTCAGGCACAAAGGAATTTTTTGAGATGATGCAGGTGATTAATTATGCACGTGGTTACATGAGTATACACTTTCCCCAAAAGTCATTAAAGTGTAACTTAAAATGGATGCTTTTAATTTTACGCAAATTGTCTCAATGAAGGTGCAATAATATATATAAATTTCCTAGGTTCAAATCATGCCACCTCCAGTAATGTCATCCTTAAATCAATCACCCATTGATGACACTTATACTGGTCTCCTACATTTTCTACCCCACAGAGATAAAAGCCATTGCTTTGTGAGAGCTCTCACTTCGTGAGAGCTACCGATCAGACGTTTTGTCCTTTGTCTCTTTGATAGAACAAGTTGACTCTGGGCACTTTACTTCTGCTAAGCCCCCTTGCCCATCTCCAACTTCAACACAAATCCACCATTAGCAGGGAAGAGAAATGTAGTAGAAAGGGACAGGAAGTATGGATATTGTGTAGCACAGGATTAGGTACTATGGTCCTTCCTCCCTACTTGCGTCCCATCCAAATCATGTTAATCTATGCCATCTCTTTCCCCTTGCTTCTCTCTGTGTGTTGATTCCATAAACCATGTAATCTGAGATTCTTAGTCTGTGAAACTTTCCATACTCTGACCTCCAAAACAGTTTGTTGGTAGCATGCCTTGGAACTACCATAACATCAAGGTAATTTCACATCATGACGAGAATACAACTTATACTATGAAATCCATAAATGTACAATGGGAACAACCTTAAGAATTGGAATTGTCATGAAATTGGAACAAAAACTACACATGTATCAATGAAATTTAGAGAAAAAACCTAAGTGAAAGTGGTGTATAAAGAATGCTAAATGGTGGAATTAAAATAAGGTAATTTCACATACAAAAATACAGCTTATTATGACATCAATAGGTGCCCGATGTTGGTGAGACAAGGTCCCTAATCACGATGATAATCACTAATTCTTAAAGTCAAAATGTCAAAGAATATGTTAATACTTTTTTAATTGTGTGACATCCTTACTTTTGGCAGTAAACATAACTTGAAACAGCAATTTGAGAATATGCAGACATTGAACTCTATAGGCTCTGATAAAGATATTTCAGCTCTGAGGCGTGCTAATATAAAGATTAACATAACCTGGATAATTTAGCTGTAAGTTTGGTTGTGAATCAAGATAATAACACAGATGTCCAGAAGAACAGCTTCAGTAATTATAGGAGATTCAAAACATTACTAGAATCACTGGGCTGAGATATGTCATAGGTCCATTTCTTTTCAATGAGGACAATCAACAGAAAGCGAAAGTATAAACCAAATATCAAACAAGAGTTGGACAACTAGTATGGGCTCATAATCTAAGCACTGCAAATGATGCAGAAACACCTTGAACATGAGAACTGGCTGCCCTTCAGGCCTGTACAATCTCGTCTGTCCTTTCCAACCAACGTACATAAAACAGTTTGCATATAATGCAAGCTGGTATGTTAGTTATCAGGTGTAGCAAAGGAAAGAAATCAGTGTTCAAGATACTTTAAAACAAATTGTATTTTTCACCAGTACTGAGAGCCCCAATATCAGTCTACTCCCTGGGATCACCAAGGTAATATAGTTTATATGAGACACTAATCAGGCTTTCTGAATCTTCAGAGAGATATTAACCTCATGATGCCCATCAGAATCATGAGAGGAGATGAATCAAGTCCTCCATCACAGCTCAAGGAGGGAAGATATAGGAATTTACAGACCAAGCTTCTCTCTATATCTTTCACAGTTTTCCCCCAAGTACAACTTTTCCACCACTAAGCCATTCTTATGCAAAAATCAGCAATAGGGACCATTATTAAGAGGGAAACAAGACTGAACTTTGACACTTGTACTTGGAGTCTAAATCAGAGATCTTGTGGGTCGATATCCATACACACAAGGCTGATATTCAACCAATAGGTACTGGTACCACCATTCCACTTATTAATATGTTGAAATACTTCCTCCATGAGTTGATACCACAATTGCTCACCATCAAGTCCTCTCCCACACACATATGGAACACCCTTCTTTTCCCGTGGAACCCCCAGCCACCACTAAAGTTAGCACCCATTTGATTCATCAGTACCTAAGACGTATCAATTGTTAAATACTCAATTTATTGCAATACCGTATGCCAATTCGTACACACGGGAAAATGAATTTAACACAACATCTCTTGGGAGGATGGAATTTTCAGTTCACTGTGTTGCCTAAAATAATAACAATAAAAGGAAACATTAGACAGGCTACATTCTCTCCAACTGTTTGCGGTTATTTTGCTTAAATAAACAGATGTGGATGTACGTGGTAACTATACACTTAACACAAATGTCAGTAACATGGAGAAAAATAACCCAACTTCCTTCCAAGTATAAGAGAAATTTTTAATTTAAGGTTATTGAATCTTTTGGTTCTTCACATCTTTATCAAGCAAAGGAACTTTTGAAACAACTGATAAGTTGTATAATTAAAAATACTTAAAAGAAGATTTAAAGTTTAAGCTTTAAGCTCATTAGCAGAACCAGACACTCAGTGAGCTAGTCTGTGAAATGCTCCTTTATAACCTGCTGGAATTACTCCTCTTTGAAAATCCTTGAGGGCCTCTGTTAGTTTTATCATCTATTAGGGGAAGAACTATCAAGATATGCAAAGTGGTCAGTAGTTGTTCCTAATCAATGTTTTAGGAAAATGGATGTCATTGCCATACATATCTTAAGATGTTTCCTTTTTGCCATGGCAATGCGGATATGCAAATCTTGATGTCACAGGTTTTCCAGGTACTTCCTACCACAATTTAAAGATGTACCTTTCTTTTTCTCTGTTCAAGTTCCACTTCACTGCTGATTTGCTTGTTCTGTTTTCCTTTGATTGTAGTGACACCTAATGTCAGAATCAGAGAGTATCTTCAGCTCAGCCCCTGTCAAGCTTTCCAACTGACTACGCTCTTCAGGTTATAACTTCATCCTCTCAGCAGACAGAATTCACTTGAATAATTTGTTGGACCATGAAAAACATAACCAAAACTGAGTTAAACTTGCTTAAAATTAAAATGGAATTAGTACTTGAAACTATATGAATCATAAGTTTTCAAAACTGGCTGTTTCTTGAGAGAAGTCTCCCCTTTACAAAACTGTACACTTTTGGAAAATACCTAATACATTATATCAGTCCATCCTATTGATAAAGAGTTTTCTTGCTTAGCTTCTGGGCTTAGTGGGCTCATTTGAATAATAGTTGTACTAATACATAAGGGAACTAATATTTATTGAGAATTCATCAAACATCATTTTTTATATTCATTTACTTTTTTTCCAAAAAAGAGAGCAACTTGACCTTTGTGCTCTGTCTTATCTCCAGTGACAATAAGAGAGCCTGGTCCAGAGTAGGACCACACATCTGGGAAGGTACTGTTCACTTTCTGTCACTTTTCATGTTCTCTCTCATTTAATCTTCATAACAACTCTGCAAGATGAACATTATCATCATTTCTATTTACGTTAATAACTTGTCCGGGGTTGCAGTGGCTACTAATCAGGTATATGAACCCAGACATCCTGGCCCTAGAGAATAAGGACAATGGAGGCTGGGTACAGAGGGCAAATGGCCCCAAGATCATTGTTCCTCAAGTGACTCCTAAAAGTAATAAACTGTCATGACAATTGTTAAGGCAATGACGAAAATGTTAGAGGAATCGTTATGAAACATGTGATTAAAATCAGTGGTCCCACCGTGAAGTATGCAGTAAAAAAGAAAATTCCCCTTTCGTGTTCTTGCTTTCCCTCCAAGCAGCACTGGAGAATCAGTTCCCCATCCTGGCCCACCATGGGCCCACTCTTCCACATGTTAGAACCTGTCTACCCTTCTTCCCTAGGGGTCCCACTCTTAACCACTGTGTATGATGGCTCCCTTATGGGGAAAAACACAAAATTTGGGTTCAAAAGATCCAAGTTTAAGACCAGCTCTGCCATGTACTGTGAGCTTGGGCAAGTCACTGAACCTATTTTAAGTTCAATATAAAGTGGAGTAAATGGTAACTTTCAATTCAAGATGGCAACCTGAGCCCACAGTCCTCTAAACTCTCCTTTTAATATAACAGGGGAAAAATTATACCTCCTTAGAAACTATAGAAAGGTGTACTTAGCCAAACTGAAAATTCAAGGAATCTCGATAAGATAACATAGGCAAGATCAGAGTGAGAAGACTGATATGTCCATTACCTAATATATATAAAAGTATGTCTTCAGGGGCATAAATGAAGGGGCCCTCTCCCCCAACAGCAGGTCTGCAGTGAGGCCTGAAAATAAGGCTAAGTCATAGGATGGCAGGTGGGAGTAAATTTCAGTTCTGCTAGAGTTTCCAGGAAGTGCAATCAAACATGGAGTCTTCACAGAGTGGGGAGCCACAAAGGCATCCACAGTGTAAATCTGGCAAAGATGCTGGCTTAGGAAACTGAGGTCACTCCCAAGCTTTAACATCTGGCTGCACACACCTCTACAGAGGCATCTTACCTTACATATATGAAAACAAGATCTGTAGTCATCAACAGAGAACAATTTGAAGACAGAAGATAGGTTTATAACTGAAAAGTGTGACCACTAACTTTTTTACTGTAATGGAAATAGTGAATAATAAATTTAATACTACAAGAATCAAATCAGTTAGAAAACAAATTAGAAATTCAGGCCTCTGAGGAAGAGACTAAAGAGATGAAAATTATATAGGACACATAGATAACAGTGTTAGAAATACAATATACACAAAACAAGTTTTCCAGAAAGAAAAAGTTGAACAGGATGAAAATCAATAGCCAGCTACATAATACAATAAAAAAACTACTTCTAGGCACTGAACTCAGACTTGGATATTTACATTAAACAAATCCATTGACTTTTAGGCAAAATTAAGAGTAGAAATTTATACTTTACAATATCTTGATTAAATTTTTTAATTTCAAGAGAGTCAGACTAGCCTTAAATCTTTCTTCTACACCAAACAATAAAAAGCACTGTGAACTAAACAAGTAGAACACTAAACAGCTACACCCAGAATTTACTGAACCAGAAATAATTCAACATCCAAGCAAGTTCTCATTCCCATGAGTGGAACAGAAAGACATTCTAAACTTGGACAGATCAGTAAATATCACTGACCTACCCTTGTTCTAAAATTCCACACAAAAAAATTCCCATGAGAAAGATAGGACATAAGAGAAATGTCAACAAGAAATGAAATCAATGAAACTAAATGTCAAAAAATGTTGAAAGTTTAAAAACAAAACAAGCCAATACTAAATAATTTTATCAAGGATGCTGTTGATTAAAAGTGACAGAAAACTGTGACTCAGCTGGCTTAAACAATAGGAAAAAAATTATTATTTTTTTTAACAGAACAAGCCCTAAGTCATGATGGTTCCAAGTTTGGTTAAAACACAGAGGGGAAGGGGGGAGGGAAGGGGGTAAAAGGGATGATTAGGCACATGTGTGTCGTGAGGGATTGTAATTAGTCTTTGGGTGGTGAACATGATGTAATCTATGCAGAAATAGAAGTATAATGATGTACACCTGAAATTTATATAGTGTTATAAACCAATGTTACCACAATAAAAAAAAATCCAGATTTAAATCAAAAAAAAGATTGGTTAAAACAGTGACTCTGATATTTAAACACACACACACACACACACACACACAGATTTTTTCCATCTATCAGCCTCTTTAAATTACATCAATTTTGTCCTTCTTAACCACCCTCACGATACCAAGGTGGCTGCCACAGTTCCATGCATTACATCCAGACATGACTATATACAATGGAAAAGGGGGCCATTTTTTTTACATTTATTGATTTTTATTAATGATAAAAAACTTTCCTTAGATTTCTCTCTATATTTCATTGTCCAGAATCATATCACACATTCATGCTTAAACCAACACTGGTTTAGAATGGGACCACCATGATTGGGTTAAAATAGACCAGGGGTTCTCAACCTCAGCACTATTGATGTTTTGGACTGGAAAATTTTTTGTTGTGGGAGCTGTCCTGTGCCTTGCAGGGTGTTAAAATCATTCCTGGCCTCTACCCACTAGGGTCCGGCCTGGTGGTGTAGTGGTTAAGTTCATGTGCTCTGCTTCAGCGGCCCGGGGTTCGCAGGTTTGGATCCCGGGCACGGACCTACGCACCGCTCATCAAGCCAAGCTATGGCCATGTCCCATATACAAAATAGAGGAAGATTGGCACAGATGTTAGCTCAGGGCCAACCTTTCTCACCAAAAACAAAAAGAAAAGAAAACATTCCTGGCCTCTACTCACTAGATGCCAGTGGCACCCTCTTCAGTTGTGACAATCAAAAACGTTTCTAGGAGCCGGGCCAGTGGCTCAGCGATTAAGTGCGTGCGCTCTGCTGTGGCAGCCCAGTATTCGCAGGTCCGGATCCCAAGTGCACACCGACACACTGCTTGTCAAGCCATGCTGTGGTGGCGTCCCATACAAAGTAGAGGAAGATGGGCACAGATGTTAGCCCAGATCCCATCTTCCTCAGCAAAAAAAAAAAAAGAGGAGGATTGGCATTGGATACTAGCTCAGGGCTGATCTTCCTCACACACACACACAAAAAAACATTTCTAGATGTTGCCAAATGCCCCCTGGTTGAAAACCACTGGAATAGACTAATCAAGATTTCCCCCTGGGGCTAGCTATGGGGTCCACCTTCCCTAAATATTCAACAGCACAGAAAAAAGAGAATAGCTGAACTAAATCAGTGTTTTCAGAAAAGAGGCCTTTATGCAAGAAAAATAGTCTTAAGTAAGCAACCAACAGTATTTAGTACAATAATTCTTTAAAAGGGATATACAGCAAATGTAAAATATGAAATTAAAATCCTATATTATCTGAAACAAAACAGAGGAAGATGAATGAAGAGCTTCAGCAGGACTGAGGACTGTTAGTGTATCATTTACTCATCAAGCACAAAAAATATCAGTCTGTACTTAGGAGAAGTATAATATGCAGTTTAGTTGACTTTTAGAAATATATCTTTGAACATTAATTTTCATTGTGGATTTGTATGTACAATATTTAGCCCTGAAGAACCCTGACCAAGTACTGCATTTGGCTGTGTGATGTGGAAGATCAGCTGGAGGAACATCCTCTTTCAGGGAACACTCCTCTATTAATATTTTTTGAAGTTTTCAAAATAAAATGCTTCCATACATGAAGATGTATAATTCCCCTAGAAACAATTTATTCTGTGGCGTGGTGTTTTCACATCTGCAGTTTATGAATATAATTTAGTTTTTACAGATTAAATCATAAGCTTTGAAACTCGAATTTATCTCATTATGAGCATTTTATTTGCGATCTTAAGATTCTTCATCCTCTAATCTCACGACAAAGCCATATCCACACCCTCTCCAGCTCTTTAAATGGAGCCAGCTGTCCCACCCATCACCCAAGAGCCCAGCCCTGTTTACTCCCCAGACCCACTGCTTACCCCTCTCCTTCCCCCGGTTCTGTTGCTCACTGGCTCTGCTTTCTCCTTCCCATTCTCTGTATCTGCCCTTCACTCATTTGAAAACTATTTTGGGATCCCTCTGCAGACTTGCCATGGCAGCCTCCCAACTCTGCACACTCCGTTTTAATTTCACCCATAACTTTCAAAGCAGGCTCTCTCCAAACTGGATCTGGGGAAACCTAGTGGCCAGTGTAGGTCCCTGATCTCCCTCCATGGGAAGAAAGTTGCTCCGCTTATTCAAGGCATAGGGGCATTTTTATGAATAAAAATAAAATGTTACGGCCACAGGCTACAGGTAAGAGCCGAACTGAAGGACTGGACTCTCTAATCCAAAAACTACATTCACAATTCTATTTAATCTTATCTGGCCCACAGGGCAACAACCAAGGAATAAATCCCATTTACATTCATATTGTGAAAAAAACACGTTTACCAAGTGTTTTTTGTACTACCCTGAAAAAGAGACTTGAGATGCTTAATAAAAGGGTTATTATTTATTTTTTTGTGTGTGTGAGGAAGATCAGCCCTGAGCTAACATCCATGCCAATCCTCCTCTTTTTGCTGAGGAAGACTGGCCCTGGGCTAACATCCGTGCCCATCTTCCTCCACTTTATATGGGACGCCACCACAGCATGGCCTGACAAGCAGTGCGTCGGTGTGCTCCCGGGATCCAAACCTGGGCCGCCAGCAGCGGAGCACACGCACTTAACCGCTACGCCACAGGGTCAGCCCCAAAAGGGATATTATTTTGCAATGGGAAATGTAACCATTCTTGTCAGAGCAAGAACCTGTAGGTTGAAGACACTGAACATGAGAGGTTTATAAAAACAGTATGATTTCAAATGTTTGGTATAAAATAACACTGCTCAATGACAAATTCTGGAGATATCTATTCCTTTAGTCCAATGAATCTTTATTCCAGAAACCAAAATTTTTAAAATAAATATTTGCCTCTACAGGATTTAGAAAATAAAGACAGACAAGCATTCTGTATAGGATATTCTTTCTCTTTCATTTATTAGTTTCCTAAATATCTGTTCTGATATGGTACAATATTCAATATCATTAAATAAAAGAGTGTCAAAAGTATTGATAGAATGGTGCCATTTATGTTAATAAAATAATAAATAGGTAGATATATACAGAGATGATAGATGATAAATTAGATATATTATAAATGGATAGGAACATGCTTGAATATAGAGAAAATATTTCTGGAAAAAGGCTCAAGAAGTTGATAATTATTGCCTCTAGGAAGGAGATACATAGACTGGAAGATGGGTAGAAGGGAGACCCTATTTTCCACTGTCAACTTTTTCATACTGTTTATTTTTTATATATTCTCAGTCAGAGACTGACAAACTGAAACATAGACAGATGGACACACAAATACACACATACACAGTGGATAAGTAATCCTAACCCTAAACTCAACCTATGACTTATGTGATCAATTAATCTTGTAAAAATATGAGTTACTACTTTTGAAAGAATTAACCCCCAGTGTGGAATGTCTTGACTTATTAATGAGTCTTTATTTAATCAGATAAATTTATATTCTGTTCCCAAATGGAATGAAATAGAAAGAACTTACAATTTTGTAGCTTGGAAATTTAATGAAACATTTAAAATAATTATAAAGAGGAATAACTTATTTTACATTTCTATTTTATAAAATTTTCTGTTGAGGAAGGGACTCTAAACAGTGACTGAAAGACAGTACTTGAGATAATTTTTCAGTAAGATTAAAATTTGAATTGAAATTATCCTCCATTGAAATAAGTTTTCTCAAGCTTATCAGGTAACAAAGTACCTATGGAAAAAGTATCTTCTTTTTTTTGCTGAGGAAGATTGGCCCTGAACTGACATCTGTTGCCATGCCAATCTTCTTCTTTTTGCTTGAGGAAGACTGTCCCTGAGCTAACATCGGTGCCAGTCTTCCTCTGTTTTGTATGTAGGACACAACCACAGCATGGCTTGAGCTGTCTGAGGGTGTGTAGGTCCACACCTGGGATCTGAACTGCAAACCACGGGCTGCCAAAGTAGAGCACACAAACTTAACCACTATGCCACTGGGGCAGCCCCAGAATATCTTCCTAATTAAAAATAGTATGGTCTACAGAGAAGTGCCAACTGAAGCTGATGACAATCCCAAATATATTAACCATTAAGGACAACTTTGAAGATGATTGCAGGCAATTTTATGAAAAAATAAATACAAGATCACATTGAAAAAATAAAGATCGATATCAATAATATTAGAAAAATACCAGCCACCTAGTATCAGAGACAAGTACAGTTAAGAAACTGATTAACATAAAGATATACAAAGAATAATTTTTTAAAATTTTGCCATAATGTACACAAATGTTAAAGACTTTTGCTTTTGAGAATTATCTTTAATAGAACTATTTGTGATCTATTACACAATAAAACCAATTTTGGCTGACATATTTCAAAATATTGCTTTAAAAATTATATAATTCCAATGGCTTTTATTACTTCCTTTTACTCTCAAAGTTGTCCTGGTTTAGAGGTAATATTACACGGTCACACTAGTGGAAGAGAACCAATGACATTGATCTGTTCAGACACCAGGAGACCTAGTTTCACTACCCCTTAGGTACTTGACTTCTTTCTCATTCTCATCTCATTATCTATTAAAACAGATAATATGTGAGTTTAACAGGGATGTCAGAGTATTTTGAGATTTTTCTATAAACCACTACCAGTCAAGAACAAGGTGAAAGCTTCCCCAGTCTCTGTAAGAGGAAAACTTAGGGATCACTACCCAGCTGTTTCTTTGCTGTGTAAATTCTGCATTTCAAATTAAAATTGTAGGTCAAGTTTCTTAACCTTCAGCAGGAAGGATTTCATTTGACTAGCATGTCCCAAGCACTTCCCCTTTAAGAATCCTATATAAGGAAGAAAGCACAATTAAACAAATACATAAATTATTGGTATAGTTAACGAATAATACAACCTGGCTACATGGGCTTTCTCTCAGGATGACAAGAAAGGTTCAATTAGGAAAACTGTAAATTTACTGTAGTAGTCCCCCTTTATCCAACCAAGACCCCCAGTGGATGCCTGAAACCGTGGATAGTACCGAACCCCATGCATACTATATGTTTTCCCTATATATACATACCTATGATAAAGTTTAATTTATAAATTAGGCACAGTAAGAGATTAATGGCATTATGGGGCCATTATTGAGTAAAATAAGCATTACTTGAACACAAGCACCGTGATACCATGATAGTCGATCTGATAATGTAGGCTACTTATTGACTAATGGGCGGTAGTGCATACAGCATGGATACACTGGACAGAGGGATGATTCACTTCCTGGGTGAGACAGTGCAAGATTTCTTCACCCTACTCAGAATGGCATGCAATTTAAAACTTATCAATTGTTTATTTCTAGAATTTTCCATTTAATATGTGTCGACTGTGGTTGACACAGGTAACTGAAACCAAGGAAAGAGTAATCGAGGACAAGGGAAGACTGCCATATATGAGAAGAGAAAACTCATATATCCATCCTTATGGAACAAAATCCAACATTCTTGCTTTGAAGAGATGTAGTACAGGAATAATGCCTACCTTCTTAACATGGTAAATCAAACCAGCACTATGTCTAAAGTTAAAATACTAGAATATGCTCTCCTTAATTTCAGAAGCAAAACAACCATCACCCCCATTCTTTAGCAGTGTATTTGTTAATACATTGAGTAATCAGATGAAAAGAGAGAAAGAGAAAGAAAGGCAGAAAGGGAAGAAGGGAGGGAAGAAAAGGAAGGAGGGAGGAAGTAAGAAAAATTTATTGAATAGTACTCTAAATTAGGGATCAGCAAATGCATTTGCAGGCCATACAATCCCTGTCACAGTACTCAATTTTGCTGTTATTGTGCAAGAGTAACCATAGACAATATGTAAGGAAATAAAAATGCCTGCACTCCATCCAGTAATCTCTATGGACATTGAAATTTGAATTTCATGTAATTTTCACGTGTCACAAAATATTTTTTTGATTTTATTTCCCAACTATTTAAAAACGTAAAAACCATTCTTAGCTCCTGGGTTGTACAAAAACAGGTGGGCTGGATCTGACGACCATACCCTAGACCATTTTAACAGTAATTAACTCCAGGAAGTGGAACTTGGGGTACGTGTGTGTGTGTGCGCGCGCGTGCATGTATGTGTTGGGGTGGGGTGCATAGGGAAAGGCAGTACTGGTGAAGGGAATGGGAATTTTACTTTTTATCTTGACACAGCTATATACTTTAAAAATGTTTTACCATAATCATGAATTATAAAATTTTTTAAATCTATTAGATAAATATAAACAAACTTATCTAATTGCCTGTTTTTGTGTTTTTTACATAGTACGAAAAAGTGTTTTATAGAAAGACTGTAAAGAGTAATTAAATTATAAAAATGTTGAATTTTAAAAACAGCATTTTTATTTCCTTCACTCTCTCTCTCTCAGAAAAAAAGGACGTATCTCTTTAGCTGTTAATTATACTCCTGTAAACAGAGTAACCCTTAGGAATTTCTATTTGCTTTATATCTAATCTGCAGGCCTCACTGAACTTTCATCAAGAACAATGGAGTACACACAGTTCCTACATTCATACCAGTTTTTTTCTTCCTTTTTTTTTTTTTTTTTTTTTTTTGGTGTTGAACTCCAGTCAAACATTAAATTACCTTGGGAAGTAAAAGGTGGAAGAGAAAAAAGCTCAAAGATGGTATTTGGCCTCATTTTATGAGGACACTCAACCTCAATTTAGAGAAAGGGAGAAGAGCTTTTTAGCATGAGAAGCATGGGAACTAGAAAGAAGTACAGGGTTTTTCAGACAAGCCTGGTTTTGTAAGTTTGTAGGTGACTGCACACTTGTTTCCATGCAGGTGGGGCTGGAGGTCAGGGTGTGTGTGTGTGTGTGTGTGTGTGTGTGTGTGTGTGTGTGTGTGTGTGTGTGTGTGTGTGTGTGTGTGTATCTATAAACCCACACCCATTTTTAACCAGAAACATCCAGAATACACTTCCAGCAACAGCACTGGCTAGTTCAGGTAAGTAAGCAAAACTTCCAGATTATTTAATCAGTGGTCAAGCTCTGCTATGTTCAAATCATCAGTTTATCACTATTCAAGTGAGATCTTCAGTGAAGGGTAGGGAAAGTTCAATGAAATTGTATTTTTCTTCTTTTAATGAACTGGATTTTCTTTGCTGGTTTTGTACTTTTGTTCTCTCTTTATGTTAATGATATTATAATAAATTAACATTGACTAAAAATGACCCTTTAAAAATTATGCTACCATTAACAATTTTTCTTCCCTGTTTTCTTTTAAATTTTGTTTTATTTTAAAATAGGAAAGATTTTAATGTAATATCTAAGTAAATGACATATTAAATTACTTTTGAAAAGTAAAATACTAGTGTCAGAAAATGCTAAGTGGCTAATATTTATTAACACCTAATTGTAGACATTTGGTTATGGGGCTCCTGGGTGCACTGTAAGCTGCTCCAGGGCCATAAACATGTCATATTCATCTGTGTCCCCTAAGTAGCTTAACTGTACATCTGGTGTTAGAGGACCCTCAAGAGTTTGCATTCTATTTTACTGAGGAAAGCATTGTTTGTGCAAAAATAACAATATATAAATTGATCCGCTTTGTCATAGAATATATTTAATATCTATTCTACAATTTATCAATGTAAAACAGAAAATTAATATTTTGATTTTTTAAGTAGAACAATCTTTGACAATAATACATAATAACTTGAAATTTGGAGGAAAAGAAATTAGTTCCCACTCAACTCTAAACTTGGCAGCTTTAAAAGAGGAAAATAGTGAAGTTGTACTTTTAGTATAGATTCCATCTACTTATCTCTGTCTCTACCTCAGAGAATCTTTTCTGATGCTTCCTCTGGATTAACTTCTCTTAACTCTTCTTTACATCCAAGAGGAACCTTTAGGCAATTAGGGACTCTCTTCCCCAGGAAAATGAACAGAGGCACATAAAATTTTACATACAATTTCAGGGTTTTTTGAGCCTCCTGTAGCTCAATCATAGACCTTCCAGAGCCCACTGGATCCAAGTTAAGACCCTGTCCTAGATGGTTGCTTCCATTTCTCCACTGCAACTTTCAACATGACAGAGCCTGCCCTCCCCAGACTGGACTTTTGTGTTCCAGATACAGCTGTCTCTAACCACTACTAAAATCTACCCTTTCTTTGTTTCAGTCTCTAAGGTACAAGATGACCAGTCCATAAGGTAAAAGGTGACATTTTGAAATGTTTTATGGTATTAATAAGTTATGGGAACTTAAAGTAAGATCCTTATCAAGCACCATGATTATTGTTTAACAGAGTTTTTCAACGCTTGAACACAAAGAAAGTAAAAAATGGGTCCACTGCAGGTTAGGGAGGGAAATAATTTAAACAGGACCAACCTGGAGTGACAACCATTTTCAATCCACAGGAGGACTGAAGGGATACACCACTGGCAAGAGAAAGATACTAGAATGAGAGGAATGAAGAAGTGTCTGGAGAAATCTAGAAATGTATTAACTCCTCTACCACCAAGTTGCTGCTCTCCTTCCTGACTGTGGTTGCTGTATGACATAACCAGCCTATTACCATTGTGAGGCAGTAAATTATTATTTTTTTTTATTGCAGTAACATTGGTTTATAACATTGTATAAATTTCAGGTGTACATCATTATACTTCTATTTCTGCACAGATTACGTCATGTTCACCACCCAAATATTAATTACAATCCATCACAACACACATGTGCCTAATCATCCTTTTCGCCCTCCTCCCTCCTCCCTTCCCCTGTGGTAACCACCAATCCAATCTCTGTCTCTATGTGTTTGTCTGTTGTTGTTTTTATCTTCTACTTATGTGTGAGATCATACGGTATTTGACCTTCCCTCTCTGACTTATTTCGCTTAGCATAATACCCTCAAGGTCCATACATGTTGTCACAAATGGCTGGATTTCATCGTTCCTTATGGCTGAGTAGTATTCTATTGTGTATATATACCACATCTTCTTTATCCATTTGTCGCTTGATGCGCACTCAGGTTGCTTCCAAGTCTTGGCTATTGTGAATAATGCTGCAATGAACACAGGGGTGCATGTATCTTTACACATTCGTGTTTTCATGTTCTTTGGATAAATACCCAGTAGACTATTTTAAGGACGGTTTGTGTGCTATTCATCTTTCAATTTTCTACAGTGCTTAGTACAGTTAAATATAGCAACTTCCATGTTTGAGCAGAATCACAAAACAGTCACTCACTATTTTGGTGGGGAATTCGCTACTAAATGATGTAAGTCAACACAAAAATGTTTTAAATAACTTTAAATAAACATGAAAGATTTCTGTACATTTATTTCCTATTTTGAAGTAATTTCAAAACTGCATATGTCAACTATTTTCACATGAATTTTATCTGCTACAAGTTCCGTAACTGAATAACATCTCACAAGTATTAAATACTCCATGTAATATATTTATCAAATGGTTTAAGACAGCTCAGGTCCAACTCTAGATTTTTGATTTTATCTTAACATGCAGAGTATAAGTGATAGCACATTGAATTAAAAATCAATTTGAATTCTAGCTAACGAAGGGAGAATGTCATTGCAGCAAGTCTGCTCTTTTTTATATATATATTTAATTTATAACAATGTTAACAACTATACTGGATTTTATAAAAGAGCTGAGTTGTAAACAGAAGGGAAAGGGGCTGAGTAACTGATGGAAGGATGAGAAAGATAAGCCACTATAGAGGAATTGAAGAACAAAATCCTCCATATTCTGTTTTTCCTCTGAATTCCATTTTAAGCAATATTTGTTCATGCCTAATCTTATTATCTTAGTATAGAGTTAAAATGTTGTTTTAATCTGTTAGATCAAGAAGAATCAAAAGGCAAAGAATATTTATGTATGCCAAAAGTCACCTTTGCACTACACTTAACAGTTGCAAGGTCTTTTTTTTTTTTTGGTGAGGAAGATCAGCCCTGAGCTAATATCTATTGCCAATCCTCCTCCTTTTTTTTTCCCCAAAGCTCCAGTAGATACTTGTACGTCATAGTTGCACATCCCTCTAGTTGCTGTACGTGGGATGCTGCCTCAGCATGGCCCAACAAGCGGTGAGCCTGTGCGCTCCGGGGATCCGAACCCGGGCCACCAGTAGCAGAGCGCGCGCACTTAACCGCACGAGGTCTTTAATAACCATGATCTTATGTGGGTTTCACTGCAGGGCTGTGAGCACTAGCATGCAGTTAGATGTAGGCTTTGGGTGCCCTGGTCCAGTTCTCTTTCAACTTCAGTACTCCTTCCAGGATGCCCGGATTATGGCTTTTCACCAAGTGGACATTGAATGAGTTGATTGCATTTTAAAAATAAAATGTGAATGAAAGTTCTAAGTGGTTGTACCATGTCAACTCACACAAGTAGAGCAATCGGTCAGCCTAGGGTTGGTCTAACTCTTAATAAATGTCTTAATGACAGCCTGCAGTAAGCTACTAGATTCTGAAAATTATTTTCTACATCTAGCTTCTTTTGAAGGATTCTCGAGAAGACACGTTATACTCAGCTTTTGTCCTCTGCCTCTTACTCATCACAGTTTCTTCCAACCTTGCCATTGCAATCAAAAAGGAAAAGAGACTTCCTCAGACACTCTCAAGAGGTACCAGAATCTCATTTTATTTTCTAAACTCAGTCATGCGGATTGTTTTAAAATTCCTAGTCTCTTACTCATAGTTGAGTTATAAAACAAATTCAATTAACTGGAATATTTTTGTGTGTACCACTTTAAAATAGGCCAAAAAAATTTAAAAAACAGAAAGGATCATTTGATTTTAAAGAGTGAAAAAAACCAACTGAAAAACAATAACAAGTTGCTGCAACTTTATAGAAATAGTAGAGAATTGGTTTGGCTGCCTATAACTTTGTTAACCAGAGTCCTAGAAAATAATATTAATTGATATGTCGTAAGGATATCCTAAAGCCAATTAAGATCCCTCAAAATCTGCTCCAATTCCCTGTCTTCTACTTACTCAGGCAAGAAAATAATTTGGAATAATTTTACGCAAGGACCCCCAGAAAATTATACTTTATTCCATGCTCTGAGAATTTTGGTTAACCAAGTATTTAGTATATTGACCCCAGAAAACAGCTGCAGTGGTTTTAGACATTGTAATCTAGATTTGTCATTGGCTACATGTTTAGAAAACATTTCAATTTTGTAGTTACTGTTTTACTTTGGCCTGAGAAACAAATATATCTTCATCCGTAAAGAAACATTTCGTTAAAAAAATTCTGAAAATTTGTTCCTACGTCTCCAGGTAACAGAAGTGGGAACAAAATCACTTATCTCCACATAGACAATTCAAAACTTGTAGTGCAAACTACAAAACACTTGACCACTGCTTGGAATGCTAATGTGAATGGAGCAAACTAATGGAGACCAACTATAGCATAATTTCAAATTCTAAAATACTGACTTTCTTTCCGAGTTCATCCATTCCTTAACAGATGTATTGAGCACCAGGCAATTGCCCATCAATGTTCAGCCAAGTTAATTCATTCTACTTCATTTTGAAATCACAGAAAGTATAAATCTAAAAAAAAAAAAAAGTTTTTACAAAATAAATAAAAGAGGAAAATATTTTCTTAAGTATAATTTATCATATATCTCCATATATAAACACAATAGTCATAAAACAATGAGCTCAGTAGCCTTAAAGTGCCTAAGACTGAACTAGTCATTGCTCCGGGACTGAGTTAAACAACATGCTATTACTATACCACAAGGCACTAACATTTTGTGTATTCATCTTTATTAAAACTTTTTGGTGAATTTTATGAAAAATATACTCAATATGCATGGTAAATTTCAAAAGGCTTGAAGAGTCTGCTACTTCAGTTATTTAGAAACTATTTTAATAGGGAAGATGACTGATATCGGCTGGGAACCCCACTATTAAGAACTGGTTTACATTTGGTTAAGCGTTTTACAATCTACTGGCTTGTGGGGAACAATTGAGAGAATGAGGCTGAGAGTGAATGAGGATTAAGGGAAGGGATGAGAGGGAAGAGTTTGGGTACAGTGCACAGAGTAACACGTGGAGCCTCTTAGAGCAGGGGGCAGCACCTAACAGTTAAGTAGAGAGGATACTAGGAAGAAGAGGGAAGATTAACTAGAAAAAGGTAATAAAATGGTTCAAGGAAAAAAAAAAACAGTGACCACAAAAATCCTAACTTCCCTTTTGAATCAAAAGAACTGCCCAGCACTCAGCTCGGTGCCTAGCATATAGGAGGTACTCAATAATACATATTGGATAAATGAATAAAATCTCAGAAGACAAGCAAGCCTAGCTGGAAGTAGAATTATGGTAATGAATACAGACCCTGAAGAGAGTTTAAACTCTCCACCACCTTTGGCCTACTGTGATTATGAGAATGCGTGTAACAAATAATTATAATACAATCTGGCTCCCCTACAAGGCCATGAGTGAATTGTTTGAGAGCAGGGATTATTTTGTCTTACCTTTGTACACCCAGTGCTAAGTGGAGTAAGGCATATAGCAGATGTTCCTTTAATGTTTGTGTGACTAAAAGTTGAAGAGGAACAGACAATAGTTATTCTTTCCATTGCTGAAGTTCCCGCACTGAATTATATTTGCAACAGAAAAGAGAAATTAAGTAGAATCCCAGTCTCACTGGCTGTTTCTAGAATAACTCTTATTTAACTCAAAATGTGTGTGTGGGGCCAGCCCAGTGGCATAGTGGTTAAGTTCATGCACTCCACTTTGGCAGCCCGGGGTTCACGGGTTCAGATCCTGGGCGCAGACCTACACACAGGACATCAAGCCATGCTGTGGCAGTGTCCCACATACAAAATAGAAGAAGACTGGCATAGATGTTATCTCAGGGCCAATATTCCTCACAGACACAAAAAAATGTGGTGTGAAGTTACTACATGTGTTCAAGCAAAGTTGTAAAGAAAATCTTCCAGGATTGTTACAGATAGATGGGGTATCAAACTAACATAAGATGTCTTCCAATATTAAGATTCTAACATCAGGCAGAAACAAACCAACAACACTGCTGGTAAGAGTATAAAATAGTGCAACCACTTTGAAACAATCTGGCAGTTCCTCAAACAACTAAATGTAGAGCTACCATATGACCCTGCAACTCCACTCCTAGTTATAAACCCGAGAGAAATTAAAACGTATATCCACACAAAAGTGTGTACACAAATGTTCATAGCAGGTTAAAGCCAAAAAGTAGAAACAACTCAAACGCCCATCAACTGATGAATGGATAAATAAAATGTGGTCTATCCATTCAATGGAATAATATTCGGCCATGTAAAGGAATGAAGTACTAATGCATGCCACAACATGGATGAACCTTGAAAACATTATATTAAGTAAAAGCATCCAGGGCCGGCCCCATGGCTTAGCAGTTAAGTGCATGCGCTCCGCTGCTGGCAGCCCGGGTTCAGATCCTGGGCGCGCACCGAAGCACTGCTTCTCTGGCCACGCTGAGGCCGCGTCCCACATACAGCAACTAGAAGGATGTGCAGCTATGACATACAACTGTCTACTGGGGCTTTGGGGGAAAAAATAAATAAATAAATAAAATTATTAAAAAAAAAAAAGTAAAAGCATCCAGTCACAAAATACCACATATTATGTGATTCCACTTATACGAAATAGAATAAGAAAATCTACAGAGACAGAAAGTAGACTAGGTATTTCTTAGGGCTAGGGGAGATGGAGGGAATAGGGGGTGATAGTTAAAGAGTACAGGGTTTCTTTTTTGAAGTGATGAAAATGTTCTAAAACTGATTATGATGATGGTTGCACAACTCTGTTAATATACAAAAGAAAAGTGTACACTTTCAATGGATGAATGGTATTGGTATGTGAATTATATTTTAATACAGCTGTTACCAAAAAACAAACACAGCAACAAGCAAAAATCATGGAATTGTTTTTATCTTGCTTTATAATTCCTGGCCATCTTTTAGCCATGGGTATAAAACCAGAAACTGCAGTCTGACAACATTTGAAACATACAAGAAAATCTGGGTCCAAACTGACCCGCAAATATTTCTATTTTCAAATTAATTCAATCTTTCTCATCTTGTAGACCAAAACATTTCTCGAAAAATGCTCTACAGTATTTCTGGATGTTTGGTGCATACTTCTCTTCAATGATCTTATACTTTAGTCTCTAATACACATTCCCAACTACTTATATGGCTAGTGGTTGAAGGCTAGTGGTTTCTCTCTCTACTCATTGCTTTCTGTCTCCCTGTCTTCCACTCTTCTGGATGCCTCTGAAACACCTGTGTTTTATTGTATCTCTTAACCATAAAATTCCCACACCAGAACTTTTCCATGTCAGAACTCGAAGAAAAATTTGGAATTCCTTTTTTTTATGATGTATTCTGACTTAGAAGGGTCAGCATCTTTTGGCACTCAAGATACCAGAGCACTGTACAGTCCTGTCCAAAGTATTCCTGATAGATTTACAAAGTACACAAAGATTAACTGTAATTTCCTCCTGTTCATTCTGCAAGTCAGAGTTCTTGCATGGTCCAGAGATATCCTTTCAATTATCACTAATAACAGCATTTATTGAGCACTTATTGGGTTCAAGGCCATGAGGTTTGAAACACAGTCATGAAACCTCAGCACTATAATCTTAGAGAACACCGCATCTTCATATCTAGTTATAATATGTATCCTGTCTACCATATGCCAGACAACTGCTTGGTAGCTGAGTTAAATATCGGTAGATAGAGACCTGCTTATCACATGCTCATTTCAGAGCTCTGCTGTTAGTTAATGCACTGATTTCTTCTTTTTTAGGGTGGGGTGATGACATCACTTGGGTACAGACTTATGAAGAAGGTTTCTTTCACATTCAAAAAAGGTAAAACACCTCTCAGTTAATTTTGACAGATCACATAGATACCTCCTCACGGAAGAGTCAAAAATTAGCATGTTAGCTTTTGAAAGGGTACCACAAGTATTTACTCTGCTATTGTATGCTCTTTGGACTGAGTTGCCATTAGAATGTTTTTTTATAAAGAAGACCTCTAAATACCTTTGTATTAATTTCTTAATTACCCAAGCAAGCTTTTGAATATAAGTTGTATAAAAAAAACAGTATCAGGGCCAGCTGTGGTGGCCTAGTGGTTAAGTTCAGCACTCTCTGCTTGGGTGGCCTGGGTTCGGTTCCTGGGCTCCGAGCTGCACCACTCTTCTGTCAGTGGCCATGCTGTGGTGGCGGCTCACATACAAAATAGAGGAAGATTGTCAACAGATGTTAACTCAGGGAAAATCTTTCTCAGCAAAAAAAAAAAAAAAGCAGCATCAGAGTTTAGGCATTATTCAAGCTTAAGAAGGAAACTGGTTTGGAGCAGCAGTTCTCAAGCCTGTCTGATGATCAGAACAATTCAGGGAGTTTTCTTTAAAATTCATATTCATAATCAGTCAGTCAAGTACTTACTGTGTATCCCCTGCTATGTGCCAGGCACTGTTCTATGCTCAATGACCAAGAGTGACATGATTTTTATCCTTAAAGACCTACTAAATCTTTAGGCGTGGAGCTGAGAAAGTTGTATTTTTAAAAGCTCTCCAAGAATTTATCAAATATCTAAAGAACATTCAATTCAAATACTCTTTAAAGAAGAAGGAAAGATTCCAAATGAGAATTGAGTAAAACACTGGACGAATTCTACCAAAAAAAAAGAGAAGTCTACAGAATAATCTCATCTCCAAATAGGAATGTAACAAAGAACATATTGGCAAAGAGCAGTCAGCAGAACATTTAAAGAATATACCTTAATAAAGTGAGATTATAGTCCGGGAATAGCCAGCCCTGGTGGTCTAGTGGTTAAGATTTGGCACACACGTCACCACAACCCTGGTTCGCTTCCCCACCTGGCTGTTGGCTGTCACACTGTGGCAGCTGTGTGTTGCTGTGATGCTGAAAGCTATGCCACCAGTATTTCAAATACCAGCAGGGTCACCCATGGTGAACAGGTTTCAGTGGAGCTTCCAGACTAAGACAGACTAGAAAGGACTTGGATACCCACTTCTGAAAAAAATTGGTGAAAACCCTATAAATAGCAACAGAGAATTGTCTGCTATAGCACCAGAAGGTGAGAGGATAGCGCAAAAAAGACTAAGCAGGGCTCCACTCTGCTGCACACAGGATCCCTAGGAGTTGGAATCCACTTGATGGCACTAACAACAAAGTCTGGGAATGCGAGGAAGATTCAAGATTAAGAAATCTATTAATTAAAATAATGTATAAGGAGACAAATAATACAAGTATCTCCTATCTCCATAAATGCTGAAAAGGCATTTAATAGAATGCAAAATCCATGTTTGAATTTTTAAACAACTTTTTTTTAACAATATCTATTTTCATTTATCCTAAGAAGGAAATATCTATCCCCTCAAAAAAGCCAACATCCTGCTTACTGGGAAAACAAATAGAAGTATCCCATTGAAGTCTGAATAAGACAAAGATGTCTATAGTCATGGCAATTACTAACATTGTTCTGGAGGTATGAACCAACGCAATTAGATGAGAAAAATTAAAAGTACAAAACTTGGAAGGAGAAGGTAAAAGTATCTTGATTTGTAGATGATGACTGTGTACATGAAAAATTTCATAATCAACTGAAAGTATTCAGAAAAAATGAAGATTCAGTTAAAGTAGATGAGAACAAATTAATATATAGAAATCAATAGCATTTATATACAGAAAAAAATGGCAAAAGGAACTTATGAAATACCCCATTTAAAATAGCAACTAGTCAGGGGAGAAGGTCAAATACCATATGATCTCACTCATAAGTAGAAGACAAAAGCAACAACAAACAAACATATAGAGATAGAGATTGGATTGCTGATTACCAGAGAGAAAGGGGGGAGGGGGGAAGGAGGAGGGCGAAAGGGATAATTAGGCACATGTGTGTGGTGATGGATTGCGGGTCGTATTTGGTTGGTGAACTTGATGTGGTCTATGCTGAAATAGAAGTATAATGATATACACCTGAAATTGAAATTGGTACAATGTTAGAAACCAATGTGACCGCAATAAAAAAAAACACACACAAAAATAAATAAATGAATAAATAAAATAAAATAAATAAAAATAAATAAATAAAATAGCAACTAAAGGGGGCCGGACTGGTGGCGTAGTGGTTAAGTTTGCGCATTCTGCTTCAGTGGCCCAGGGTTCGAGGGTTTGGATCCTGGCCGAAGACCGACGCACTGCTTGTCAAGCCATGCTGTGGCGGCCTCCCATATAAAGTAGAAGAAGATGGGCACGGATGTTAGCCCAGGGCCAGTCTTCCTCAGCAAAAAGAGCAGGATTGGCAACAGATGATAGCTCAAGGCTAATCTTCCTCACAAAAAAAAAATAGCAACTAAAAACACAAAACAGCCCAGGATAAACTTGACAGAAAAGGCGCAAAAATTTATATGACCTAAATGTACTATTGAGCGAAAAAATACAAAGCAATGGAAAGATATATTGTATTCTTAGGTAGGAAGATTCAACATCATAAAAATGTCAATTCTCTCTACAGTTAAAAAAATTTTAAGACAATCAAAATAAGTTGATACAAGAAATTTTTTTTAAAAATATGACTTCAAAATTGAAATGAAAAATAGACATAAATAAGAACATTCCGAAAAGAAAAAAAATCAATAGGGATATAAAACATTTGACAAAGGTATAATAAAACAATATGTTACTGGTAAATGAATCAAATGGAGGATAGAAATAAAAGTGGATGCTATAGAAAATTTTACAAAATATAATGGCATTTTAAATCAGGGGTAGGGGAAATAGAGTATGTAAAATAATTAGTGTTAGAGAGAAGTTGTAGCCATCTGGAAAAATAAATCAATTTGATCCATATCTCACATTTTATTTCACAATAAACTGCAAAGATTTAATATAAAAAAATGAAACCATTACAGAACTAGAAGGCACGATTGCAAAATTTTATTTCTTTAAATTCTTGGAGTAGGAAAGGGCTGATATTAGGGTGAGGCAAGAGAGACACCGAGGATGCAAAAATAAAGCACTTAATTTTTGGACTCTAGATGCTCCTCTTGCTGTACCCTACTCCCGTCCTTTGAGCTTGAGTATAGCCAAAGAAAAAGAAGGCCATCCTTCTCACCTTCATGCTACTTTAATCAATAAAATTTATATAAGGGTGAGTTTCCCTAGTACTCCATAGTTCCATATACAAAGTACTCATATAAATTAATAAGAGAAAGGTCAAGTTAATAGAAAAAAAATGAACAAAAGATATACAAGATAGTTCACAGACTAGAAAAATAAGTAATCTAAACATATGAGTAAGAGTGACTATTTTTCCAGCTTTATTGTGATGTAATTGACAGGTAACATTGTGTAAGTTTAAGGTGTACAACATGATTTGATATATGTATATATTGCAAAATGATCACCACAGTAAGGTTAACTAACACATCCATCACCTTACACAGTTACCATTTTTTGCTGTTGTGAGAACTTTTAAGATCTACGCTCTTAGCAACTTTCAAGTATACAATACAGTATCGTTAATTGTAGTCACCCTGCTGCACATTACATCCCCGGAACTTACTCCTCTTATCACTGGAAGTTTGTCCCCTTGGACCGCCTTCACTCATTCCACCGCCCCGCCCCTGGAAACCCACCAATCCCACCAATCTATTCTTCATTACTATGAGTTCTATTTTTTTTTTTAGATTCTTCATATAAGTGAGCTAGACAGTATTTGTCTTTCTCTGTCTGACTCATTTCACCTAGCATAATGAGCTCGAGTTTCATCCATGTTGTCACAAATGTGTTGACAGACACTTAGGTTGTTTCCACGTCTTGGCTATAGTAAATAATGCTTCAGTGAACACGAGAGTGCAGATATCTCTTTGAGATAGTGATTTTATTTCCTCAGCTATATACCCAGAAATAGAGTTGCTGGATCATATAGTGAATATTTTTCATAAGAAAGTAAAACTACATTAATTTCCCTCTTTTCATCTATTGGATGAAATAATTAGAAGCTCGATAACCAGTTTTAGTGAGAGTAGAGGAAGCAGTTACCTCTCACATTACCAGAGAGAACATACATTGGGACAGCTTCTATGGAAAGCATGCATATCAAAATTATAAATGCACATACTCTTTGACCCAGAAATACCACTTGAAATTTATCTACAAATATACCCACCTGTGTACAAAATCATATATAAATAACATCACCAAAGCAGTGTTTGTAAATGTTGGAAATAATCTAAACACAAAAATTGGAAAAAACTTAAATATCTATCTTCAGGGGACTAATTAAAGAATATCCATACAACACAATATTATACAGAAGCACAAGGGAATGATATCCAAGATATACCATTATGTTAAAAAAGCAAAACGCAAATACATGTGCATAGTGTGCTAGTATTTGTATTTTTAAAAAAGAAAGGAATATATACATACACATGGACATATACAATATATTTACATATTCATATTTATAAAAATAATCAAATACACTTATGTAAATATATATATACATAAGCACATACATATACATATTCATATCCTTACTCCTATATATAAACATACATAAACGCATGCCTGTACATGTACATATACATATTTGGGTATATAATCTGAAAACTTCTGGAAGGAAACATAAGAAATGGTACCCCTGCTTACTACTGGAAGGCAGAACTAGGAGGAAGAATTTTTGTCTTTTTAACTTTAGAATTTTAAATCATCTGAATTTGTAACCTATTTTAAAAGGAAAAAAATGTAGAATTTTAAAAGATAATTCACCATATGATGCTGATAGGCAGCTAGGCTTGGCAGGCTCTGGTTTTAGAGAATCTCAAAAGTACAAGTACTTTCTCAACTCAAGTTTCTCACAATCTGATGTGCTAGTTCATGAAATTTTAGACCAGTGATCACCTGTTTTAACTCAATCTGTGAGCTAAGAGTGATTTTTACATTTTTAAATTTTTATAAAAATCAAAAGAAGAATAACATTTTGTGACACACGAAAGTTACATGAAATTCAAATTTCAGTGTCCATAAATTAAGTTTTACTGTAACCCGGCCTCACTCATTTTGTTGCATATTGTCCATGGCTGCTTTTGTGCAATAATGGCTGAATTGAGTAATTGCAAATGAGACCACACGGCCTGAAAATCTCAAATATTTAGTATTTGCCTCTTTACTGAAAAGGTTTTTGAGGCCTTTTTTA
The DNA here is from genome assembly GCF_057802395.1 of Ceratotherium simum simum. Taxonomy (NCBI): domain Eukaryota; kingdom Metazoa; phylum Chordata; class Mammalia; order Perissodactyla; family Rhinocerotidae; genus Ceratotherium; species Ceratotherium simum. The sequence continues at coordinate 50,611,075 of NC_141900.1, read as the reverse complement.
GACGTCCCTACTTCCATGTCGGCCAGAAACAGAAGCGCTTCTTGCTTTTCCTGAAATGAAATAGAGTCTTGGTTTGAAAGTCTGAATAACCCATTCAAAGCTGAACTGTTAGGACAGAGTATTCTGTGGACTTGATAAATTTTTCCTTGGACTCCACTTGCCCAGAAATCTGATGCTGAAATTAGTTTTCCAAGAGTTACATCAATGTTTTTCCCTACACATAGCTGTTCTTGTTGTGCTGGGAAGAAACGGTACAGTTAAGGAAACCAGAAGGACTCATGCCCCTAAACTGTTCTGTGTCTCAGGACCCCTCTACCTACCCAAGCTCAATCAGAGAAGGAGTTACCTTGTAGAAAGATCACTACTTGATGCTTAGGAGGTCCAAGTTCTATACTTGCCTCTAAAAAATGTCGATACATATTTTTCGGCTTAGTTTTCTACTAAAAAAAAAAGAGGGAATAATATTTCATTCATCGGATCTGCTTTTTCACCAATAAATTTGAAGTTGTTGGCAAATGTTAGCTTTCTGTGTCATCAATCTTAAAAGGTAAGTTGCAGGATTTAGTCTCACCTAAAATTTACTTATATTCCAAGTTCAAGGATTAAAATTATTAATAATTCAAAGTTTGTTATTTGACACTTTTTGAGACTGAAGTAAAAAAAATAGGGCTATTCAATGACAAATATTTTATGTGATTACCTCTGTTGTTTTTAAAAAGATTTAGGCTTAATACATATACACTGGAGTCTATCTCCTTTTGTACCCAGCATCCTCTCAAAATTAAGGAAACCTTTTTTAAAATATCCTATATTTCCAAATCATAATTCTTTTTATCCTTCACTATAGTTAATATTCTAATTTTTCTCCTACTGTAAAGAGCAGAGAAGTCAATCAGCTACCATAAAAACTTTTTTTTAGAGAGAGTTAAAATCCAAATGACACTGAAAAATGTACAGATAGGGAACTCTCACTGAGATTGTTTATACATTGGGAGTTGTTACAAGAATGAAAAGATATGAAAATAGTCAATTGTTAATAGCTGTTTTTGTAAAAACTGGAAAATCCAAAAAAAGCTAAAAAGGAATTTTGACTCTCCTGAAATCTTATACCAGATGTTCCTTGGAAATGAATATCTTGTTCATAATATCCTTTCATCTCTGGAAACAGAATTGATTCTTATTTTCCCAACTGCACTATAGTGTACATAAGAATCACCTGGTGAGCATGTTAAGCTACAGATTCCCGGAGCACACCCCCAGAGATTCTAATTGAATGGGCCTGGGATGGAGCCTGAGAATTTACATTTCTAACCCATGCACCCAGTTCTGGGGCCATGTTTTGAGTAACACTGCTCTAGACTACATTACTATGATTTATCAATCTGAGATTTTTACTTTGTCTTCTTGAAAGTACTAAAACTTTTAATCTAATCTCACTGTACATTTTGACTCAAAGTTAATCATTTGACTTAATTCCACACTCTCTCTGTTTAGTAACAAGCCATTGATGGTTATTCATCACTTGGAGGATTGTCAATACTCCCAAGGTAATGTGAGTGCCTAAGATCTCATTGTATTTCCAATACAAAATAGGAAAGTGACCTGGTAAGAATTAAGAAAGCACTTAGCAAATCCCATTAAAAAAAAACAACTGCTAGAGTACCACCATTCTATAAGACTACAAATGATTACTAGTGATCTATTAAATATATTTATTATATATCCTTTAGAATTTTATCTCTCTCTTCCTCCCTCACACACACAAAAAGTGGGAAAATTTGCTGAAAGATATTGTTTTAACCAATGAGTCAATGATTTAGATGAAATTATAAAACTGGTGGCTTTATTAAGTGATTATCCCTTGATGTCTCTGTGAATGTCCTTCATTGCTTCCCATTAAAAGATAAAGTGGCAATAGGCAATCAACTATTTACATCCAAGTTATAGATGCAAATGAATGCAAAATACTGGCTTTATTTTACTATGCTATATTGAGGGCATCTTTACCCTTAAAACTAACTAGTGTTATGTTTTCCCCCACAGCACTAAAAAAAGTGTTTGCCCAAAATAAAGAAATACAAGACATGGCCCAGAATAATTTCATTATGCTGAATCTTGTGGTACACAAACTCTACAATATTTTCTTAATATCACAATTCAATGGAAAATTTGAACCCTTTTTTTTTTTCTATTTTTAAGACACAAAGAGTTAAAGTTTTGGTAGATATAGAATGTTATATAGAATTGTAAAAGGCCAAACTATACAATTTACTGAAAACCTTGTTCACATAAAATGCTTTCAAAATTAACTGTCAAAACCAATCCAATCACATTCATTTTTTTCTTCTGCTGCCAGCATGAGACCACTGATAAGAATTTATCACCTGATGGACAATATGTGCCTAGAATCACGTTTGTGGGTATGTATGTAATCTCATTTCATCAGACTGACAAAATTAATTCTTAGCATTCTTGCTTTTATTTATTTTTAAATGTTAGTTCAAGTACTATTCTTTTTTTTTTTTTTTTTGTGAGGAAGATCAGCCCTGAGCTAACATCATGCTAATCCTCCTCTTTTTGCTGAGGAAGACTGGCTCTGAGCTAACATCCATTGCCAATCCTCCTCCTTTTTCTCCCCAAAGCCCCAGTAGATAGTTGTATGTCATAGTTGCACATCCTTCTAGTTGTTGTATGTGGGACGTGGCCTCAGCATGGCCAGAGAAGCGGTGCGTCAGTGCACACCCGGGATCCGAACCCAGGCTGCCAGTAGCGGAGCACGCACACTTAACCGCTAAGCCACGGGGCCAGCCCCAAGTACTATTCTTTTTAAAGGGAAGTCATTAGTAACTCAGTCAATAACAGTTCTTATTAGTTCTACAATCAAAATTCACTATATCTATAATTTATAAATTTTAATTTTTTTAAAATTAACTTATGCTATTAAATCAATATCCCAATGTACTTTCAGTACAATTCCCCAAACTGTATTGACAGAGAGCTATGACACACTAAAATGAGAATTCAGGTTAACTCATGGATTCACATGTATGAAAAGTGATTTTGCTTATAAATTTGCTTAATATTTAAGAAGGAAGAATGATTTTAAAGGGATTTTAAATAGTACATCAGTAACTTATTTTTTCTTTGCAGATCCTTCTTTAACAGTCAGAACTGATTTAACTGGAAGATACTCTAATAGATTGTATACATACAAACCTCAGGATTTACCAGTATGTAAGTATTCCCAAATTGTCTTGAACAGTGGTTCTAGCTGACACTTGACTGTTAGAAGGGTCAATGATGCCCTACATCAGTGCTTTCCCACAAACAGTGCTATCCACACATCAGAATCACTGGGGGGCCGGCCTGCTGGCATAGTGGTTAAGTTCACATGCTTCACTTCGGTGGCCCAGGATCATGAGTTTGGATCCTGGGTGTGGACCTACACCATTCATCAAGCCATGCTGTGGCGGCGACCCACATACAAAGTAGAGGAAGATTGGCACAGATGATGGCTCAGGGCCAATCTTCCTTAAGCAAAAAGAGGAAGATTGGCAACAGATGTTAGCTCAGGGCCAGTCTTCCACACCAGAAAAAAACAAAAGGGTTGGTGGTGGTGGTAGTGATCAAAATGTAAACTCTTAGGTCCCATCAAAATCAGAATTTGTGGGGTACCTTGGAACCTCTCTTTTAACAAAGATGTCTAATAGTTCCTACGATTGCTAAATTTTGAGACCATCAAAAAGAATAGAGTACACATTAAAGTTAAACAAACCTTAAGAGAGCCACTCCATTCTTCTGATGTCAAAGATCACGCGTGATTTCCTCAAACTAATAATAATTCAATCTTTTTGTCCTCCTTTAATGCCTATAAGCAAGGCGATACGGTCTGACTTGAGACTTTAATCTATTTTTTTCCATCATTCACTATCAAAAGTATTTAATAAGATAACTATGCCTGTCAGATCCAGAGATGCTGATACAAAATGATCAGTTAAAAAAAATAGATAATCCCTCAAAACCTGTCTGATAAATTGTTTAACATAAAGAAAATTGATCAACCAGCTCTGAAAGGTCTAATCCCTAAATTTACATGTATATCTTTAGCATAATATTCTTTAATGTTGCAGATAAATTTCCAGGTTTTCATAGCTATTAAATAGTCCAATTTTAGATTCAGGGGTTAATAGAGTCTTACATTTGACACATTCCTTTACTAATAGAATAATATTTTTTACTTTTACTTCAGTGATAGAAAACATGAAGAAAGCATTAAAACTTATTCAATCAGAGTTACAAGGGATGACCTCTAAGAGGTCAAATGTCACGAAGAAAACCTCTGGTTAACTAATACTAAATGCGTATGTATATGGATTTTGTAATATTACCGTTTAGATTTTTAATGTTTGCAATATTCTTATGCACGTAAAATGATATTTCAATAAATGTCAAAACCTCAGCTTGACAAGGTAGTAGTTTGATTTTTGCCTGCCTCAGTAGGGGAGAAAGCTTGTCACGAGCTGAGAGCTGTGATGGAGACAGAAAGACCTAATACGAGGTGTCTGCACTGCCTGTCTCTATTTCCTCACCTCTCATTCACTCCACCCAGTAATCTAATCTGAATTCTGCCGCCTCAGTTGTATGGAAACTGTAAGTATAGGTCATAAATGATCTGCACATTGCCAAAGCAAGTGGATGCATCTCTGTCCACTTATTATTTGAACTTTTAGCAGCGTATTTCAGATTTAACAATTTACTTCTTTTCTTCCTTTAAATTGAAAAAGACATTTAAAAACTAATTACCATAAATTAAAAATACATTTTGAAAATTCAACTACATGTTTTCCTTAATTTAATTATTGGGCAGATATTTAATACTTTTAATAATTTTAAGAAAAATGTAACTGCCTCAGGAAGATTGAAGAATTTCTCCAATTAACTAGCAGGAGAGGATTATATCCACTCTGAAATTATCAAACATCTAACCACCAACTCAATTCTTCCCAGGAAGCTTCCAGAGGATCAGTGTCATGTCATATTCTTTTAAGTAACACACACAAAAATTCCACTTTTTTATGGCAAAAATACCATAATCACATGGGAGCAAGTCTAATTACTCCTGGAAATCCCATAATCAGCTCGGAGTAATTCTCAGAAGGGAGAGAATGTTTCAGATGGGCAGATTTCCCTAACCCATAGAATTTGATTGCATTTAAATAATTTGAACTGTTTTTGAGAAATAAAAGTACACTTTCATATGAGATAGATATATAATATCTACGATAACAGATAACTGAGTAATTCCAATGTTTTGTGAGTCAGAGAAAGAAAGATTTCTTCTGGGTTTTACTTGATCACTATTCTGATCATTGTAAGTAGACTTTTAGTAACTGATCTATTTGGATATAAATAGGTTACATGACCATCAGTACTAGATATCCATGTATCCTATTGACAAATGAATATTAAATACTCTTTTTTTAAAAATTTTAGGTCAAAGTCTGGGGTTGATTTTTTTAAATGAATGCTAAGAGATCAAAGTGCACTGACATTCTCTGATGTAATAATTTAATGCTGAACACTAAAGTAATATAGCTGACCTCATTGTTGCATAAATAGTGCAGAGGCAGAAAATGTCAATGGTCATTTGCAGTGATCTAAGAAGAGGTTAGTTGACAATTTAGCTGCTGTTTTAAGAACTAATAAATAAACTAGAATATTCACTTATTTTTCTTCAATTAGTGTAAAAATGTTACTAAATGATAAATTGGTTATTGTTTATCATAAAAATGTATGTGCCTTTGTATTTTAATATATATAATAATTATATTTTATTATACATATAATTCAACTATGCATGTAATTTTACATATACTAACATTTAATATACATATATTATACATATAATTAGTTGTTAATAAGTTTTTTAATCAGTGTGGCCTAGTAACCAACTTAGTTCCCTCCTCTACCTTACCTTAACAATGAGACTCTACGTCTTAGCTGACGTTTCTACCTAACTTCTTCACTTTATTAAATTAGGGGTTTAGATTGGATCACTTCTATGGTTACCTCTAGCTTAGAATACGTACATGTATATATAACTTTACTTCCATTACTTTTAGCCTTGTAACCTCCAAAAAATCATTTATTCCTTCTCTAACACATCCAATGTTAAGAATTAAATTATTGGGGCTGGTCTGCTGGCATAGCAGTTAAGTTCATGCACTCCATTTCGGTGGCCCAGGGTTCCCAGGTTCAAATCCCAGGCATGGACAGATGCACTGCTTGTGAAGCCATGCTGTGGCGGCATCCCATATAAAGTAGAGGAAGATGGGCACAGATGCTAGCCCAGGGCCAATCTTCTTCAGCAAAAAAAGAGGAAGATTGGCATCAGATGTTAGCTCAGGGCTAATCTTCCTCACACACACAAAAAAAGAATTAAATTACTGACATTAACTACCTAAAATAATATGCACAATTCTGTGTGTATAGGCATTTTTATAGAGCAGCTTTGGGAGCTTTCATTTGCATTTCAAAGAGATATAATAGTCAAAATTTACATATTCAAAAAGAGATTAGAATAGAGTTGTCAGTAAAATATAAGACATCCAGTTAAATTTAGAGATAAACAACTATCTTTTTAGTGTAAATATTTTTGTTGTTAGTGCTGTGGAGTTAATTCTGACTCCTAGTGACCCTGTGTACAGCAGAGCGGACCCCTGCCCAGTCTTTCTGTGCCATCCTCTCACCTTCCGGCACTATATCAGACAGTGCTCCACTGCTATTCATAGGGTTTTTATGGCCAATTTATTTGGAAGTGGGTGGCCAGGTCCTCCTTCCTAGTCTATCTTAGCCTGAAAGCTCTGCTGAAACCTGTCCACCATGAGTGAGCCTGCTGGTATTTGAAATCCCAGTGGCATAGCTTTCAGTATCACACAGACACCACAGCACAACAACCAACAGACAGGTGGTGTGGTTCCCTGACTGGGAAACAACCCTGGCCATGGCGATGAGAGCCCTAAATCATAACCATTAGGCCACCAGGGCTGGCTGCAGTATATGTATGTTCTATGCAATATTTGGGACATAATTATGCTAAAAATGTATTTGTTGTCTGTGTGAAATTCGCATTTCACTGGGTTACATGTACTTTTATTTGCTAACTAACACTGGCAACCTTAGTTTGGAATTACTGTACTAGATGTTCCTCTTTCTCCTTCCCCTTACTTTTTACCTAAAATTGCAACATTTATATTTCAAATCAATCTCTCAATTTCTGAGTTCAAAAAAAACTTCAATTATTTTATACCATTTAATCTTTCCCAATTTAATTTCTACTCTGTGCCAGATACTGTGTTTGATATTATGAATCCAAAGATGAGCTACATACAAATAAGGCAATTTGTTCCCCTGAGGAGTTCATAATGTAGTGGTAAGATATATTACTGATGAGAAATAATTCCTTATTAAATAATGTAATAGAATGATGTGGGAGCAGTGGAAAGATGGGCCAACCTTCCAGTAGAGCTGTCAGGCTTCACACGAGAATGCAGCACCCATGAATCCTGAGTGATACAAAGATGTATTTCACCATTATGGAAATCAATATGATGAAATAGAGAATAAAACATACTATAGGAGCTAAAGAAATTCTTGTTCATTGGTTTAACTCTAAAATACAAAAGTATGCAGGGATTTTCTTGGTAGAGTTTTTCAGATTAGGCTTAATAAGATATTGTGCCAAGGGCCAGCCCGGTGGCGCAAGCGGTTGGGTGTGCATGCTCCACTGCGGCGGCCCAGAGTCCACCGGTTCGGATCTCGGGTGCGCAGCAATGCACCGCTTGGTAAGCCATGTTGTGGTGGCGTCCCATATAAAGTGGAGGAAGATGGGCATGGATGTTAGCCCAGGGCCGGTCTTCCTCAGCAAAAAAAAAAAAAAAAGAAAAAAGAGGAGGATTGGCAGAGGTTAGCACAGGGCTAATCTTCCTCACACACACACACAAAAAAGATATTGTGCTAAGCTTCGGCAAACTTACTTTTTTAGTATATTGATAAAGAGAGATTTGCTTGAGAGTTTACAACAGTACTCCTTAAAACACAATTGCACTTAAAATGATGCATAATACACAATCTGTATATTCACAAACACCCTTACTGAGTAAAGAAAGATAAGCATTTTTTTCTGTTTTTTAAAATTGTTTCTTAGGCAATATCTATCTTTTTTGCTAAATGGAAAGCCTGTGGGGGCAGAAAAGTCAGTAAGTCACTCTCTCACACAGCCACATAAGCTCACAGAATAAATGGTGTGAGTGTTGGGGGGAGGCAGGATTGTGGTGAGCATCCACAGTAGGACACCATTAAATGCATAGCTCCTCTGGTGTTTGCAGTGATTAACTTTAGGAATACCAGTTTATGAACATCTTTTCATAAAAGATGAAATAAATCCACTGCTTTGTAATCATGCAACTGGATTTTTGCTGAGTAATGATTACTGCGACTTCTAGAAGTATATTATAGTTGTTTTCCAGGATCGGATACTGTTACAAGTTGAATTGTGTCCCCTTGAACTTCATAGATTGAACCCCCAATACCTTAGAATGTGACCTTATTTAGAAACAGTCATTTGAAGATATAATTCACTAAGTTAAGATGAGGTCATACCAGAGTAGGGTGGGCCCCTAATCCAATATGACTGGTGCCTTATAAAAAAGGGAAATTTGGACACAGAGACATGCACAAAGAGTGTCATGTGAACATGAAGGCAGAGATCTGGGCAATGCTGCAGAAGCCAAGGAATGCCAAAGGTTGCCAGTGAACCACCAGAAGCTAGATGAGAGGCATGGAACATATTCTGCTCAGCTCTCAGAAGGAACCAGTCTTGCCGATACCTTGATCTCAGACCTCTAGCCTCCAGAACTGTGAGACAATAAATTTCTGTTGTTTAAGCCCCCACCATGTGTGGTACTTTGTTACAACAGCCCTAGCAAACCAGTACAGACGCTTTCCCCTCCCGTCTCCAATTTGCACGATTCCCATGATGGGTAAGGACACACGAAAACTTCTCATCACACACTTGAAAAGAAGCCCTGCGAGAATGGAAGAATCATTTCTTGCAATAAGTTTGTCAGGTTCCAGTTCTACCCTGCAAACAAATTTCTGCTCAATTAAATGTTACTTCAGGGGCCGGCCCTGTGGCTTAGCAGTTAAGTGTGTGCGCTCCGCTACTGGCGGCCCAGGTTCGGATCCCAGGCGTGCACTGACACACCACTTGTCTGACCGTGCTGAGGTGGCGTCCCACATACAACAGCTAGAAGGATGTGCAGCTATGACATACAACTATCTACTGGGGCTTTGGGGAGAAAAAGGGAAAAATAAATAAATAAATAAATAAATAAATAAATAAATAAATAAAATGTTATTTCAGTACTCAGAGTTTTATATAATTTATTAAGTTAGGTTTATGAAATACCTTCATCCAATGCTGTGGTTTTAATTCGAAAGCAAAGGTCATACCCAGAGAAAGAGCTGATTATTATATTTGATATTTTTAGTTATTATTAGAGCAAACATATTGACCCCCGTCAATGTTCCGGGCACAGAGCTGTGGTCCTTGCATAGCTTATTCCATTAATACCTCACCACAAATGTGAAATACCGTTACCTTCATTTTACTTATGAGTTAGCTGAGGCCTGAAGATATTCAAAAACTTGATTAAAAAAACAAGTCACACCTAGGAATAAACTTAACCAAAGAGGTGAAAGATCTGTACACCAAAAACTATAAAACATTTCTGAAAGAAATTGAAGAAGACACAAAGAAATGGAAAGATATTCCGTGCTCTTGGATTGGAAGAATTAACATAGTTAAGATGTCCATACTTCCTAAAGCCATCTATAGATTCAATGCAATCCCTATCAAAGTTCCAACAACATTTTTCACAGAAATAGAACAAAGAATCCTAAAATTTATATGGAACAACAAAAGACCCCGAATAGCTAAAGGAATCCTGAGAAAAAAGAACAAAGCTGGAGGCATCACACTCCCTGATTTCAAAATATACTACAAAGCTATAGTAACCAAAACAGCGTGGTACTGGCACAAAAACAGACACACAGATCAATGGAATAGAATCGAAAGCCCAGAAATAAACCCACGCATCTATGGACAGCTAATCTTTGACAAAGGAGCCAAGAACATACAATGGGGAAAAGAAAGTCTCTTCAACAAATGGTGTTGGGAAAACTGGATAGCCACATGCAAAAAAATGAAAGTAGACCCTTACCTTACACCATACACAAAAATTAACTCCAAATGGATTAAAGACTTGAATGTAAGACCTGAAACTATGAAACTTCTAGAAGAAAAGCTAGGCAGTACGCTCTTCGACATCGGTCTTAGCAACACCTTTTCAAGCACCATGTCTGACCGGGCAAGATAAACAATGGAAAAAATAAACAAATGGGACTACATCAAACTAAAAAGCTTCTGCACAGCAAAGGAAACCATGAACAAAACGAAAAGACAACCTAACGACTGGGAGAAGATATCTGCAAACCATACATCTGATAAGGGCTTAATCTCCAAAATATATAAAGAACTCATGCATCTCAACAACAAAAAAACTACCAACCCAATTAAAAAATGGGCAAAAGACCTGAACAGACATTTTTCCAAAGAAGATATACAGATGGCCAACAGACACATGAAAAGATGTTCAAAATCATTAACTATCGGGGAAATGCAAATCAAAACTACAATGAGATATCACCTCACGCCCGTCAGAATGGCTATAATTAACAAGACAGGAAACAACATGTGTTGGAGAGGATGTGGAGAGAAGGGAACTCTCATACACTGCTGGTGGGAGTGCAAACTGGTGCAGCCACTATGGAAAACAGTATGGAGATTCCTCAAAAAATCAAGGATAGAACTACCATATGATCCAGCTATTCCACTGCTGGGTATTTATCCAAAGAACTTGAAAACACCAGTGCGTAAAGATACATGCACCCCTGTGTTCACTGCAGCGTTATTCACAATAGCCAAGACTTGGAAGCAACCTAAGTGCCCATCAAGGGACGAATGGATAAAGAAGCTGTGGTATATATACACAATGGAATACTACTCAGCCATAAGAAACGATGAAATCCAGCCATTTGTGACAACATGGATGGACATTGAGGGTATAATGCAAAGTGAAATAAGTCAGAGTGAGAAGGTCAAATACCGTATGATTTCCTTCATTAAGTAGTAGATAATAACAACAACAAACAAACATATAGAGACAGAGCTTGGATTGGTGGTTACCAGAGGGGAAGGGGGGAGGGAGGAGGGTGAAAGGGATAATTCGGTACATGTGTGTGGTGATGGGTTGTAATTAGTATTTTGGTGGTGAACATGATGTAATCTATGCAGAAATAGAAGTATAATGATGTACACCTGAAATTTTTACAATGTTATAAACCAGTGTTACTGCAATAAACAAAAACAAAACAAAAAAAAAAAGTCACACAGCTAATCAGCGGAGCCAACACAGACACCCAGCAAGTTTTGCTCCAGAGTCAACACACTTAACCACCATACCGTTCTGCTTTGGATTTGTATGTTGTGAAAAACATAAGATTTCAAAACTGACATTGTACAACTGAAAATATTTAGAGTGTGTCCTTTATAAAAGAACGGCAGTTCACACTGATTTCAATTAACATTTTCTACAAAAATTGTAGGTTGTCCTACCATTCCCAGCTTTGAGCCTCTACCCCCAACAAACCACAGGACAAGCTTCTACCAGCTTTTGGTGACTCTGTCACTGTGATGCTCAACCTGAAAATCTTGGGGGCCAGGAGAGGAGGGACAGAATAGTGTGATTCCAATATCCTGAACACACCTCCTCATTAAGAATCACGTATCCAAATGACCCTGTATTCTTACTTACTAACGCGATGCACTGTACCCATAAGAAAACTTTGAAGAAGACAGATTACCTTTGGCATCACTCTTTGCTTTCTTAAAGACCTCCTCCCAAGTCACACATTGCCTTCTTGAAATCATCCACTATCCAGAGCCCTTCCCTACCAGACGGGCTCTGGGTAAACCCTTACTTCAGCAACTCCTGCTCTCCTCTATGAGATACGTGTGGTTAATACTTCCACCTGTGTCCATGTTTAACGATGGAAAGCTGGAGCTATCAAAGCTTTAGTGTTCCAGGTGCTAACAATAAGTGGGCTTTCAACTACCCCTTAAAACCACCTGTTCTACCTAAAACCTGGGTACCATATTGAAATCACTCTTTTCTGACTTTATTAATCCTAAGAGGCACTTAAGAATTTTATTTACACTAATCATATAACTCTTTGACATCCTAAGAAAAATTACAGAGTAAAGCAACATGCCCCAAAAGGGCAGGAGTATGTTGCTTGATTTGCTTTGATTTGGCAAATAATCTGTATAAACTTGTATAAATCACCCCAGGAGTCTTAGACAATCATGTTTCTTGCTTCAGGCATGTTAATACCAATCTAAAACCTTCATAAAAATTCCTTGGTAATTTGTTTCAAAACTTTCAACTCTAAAATATAATAACTAGTCATCTTTCTATCTTCATTTTATATTAGAGTTTTTCCCAAGAAGGACAATCTCGGAGGCAAGCCATGGAGGGAAACACTTTATGTGATATGAATATCCTAAAATTTTTGTCCTCTGGAGGGCTTCTTTAGAAAGCATTGGCAGCTGCTTCAAGGAGCAATGCTCCACTAAAAATTCATTTTCCAGATTCCATAAGCTTATTGTTAAGTAACGAGAGCAAGCTTTTCAGTGAGAACTCTAAGGTGAAGTGTCAGCCAAATGTCTTTGTTAGTTAAAGTGAAGACTTACAATCATTTAAAAAGGCAAACCACTATGAGTAGTGTCCTTTTTTGCTATCATCCTTTCCACCAATGAAGATCTCCCTCTCTCTCGGCTAATGTGGACAGTCAGACCTGTTGTCAGAACTGCAAAACACGAGGTGATTTATCCGTTTATTTCATTCCTTGCACTAGATCATTAGCATGAAGAACTTGTGAAATGCACCCACATACCCAAAGCTGATGGTATTTTTTAGCCTCCTTTTGATCCCATTACCGTAAAAAGATTTCTCTAAGAGAACCTGAAAGTAATCTTTATGGGCTGCAACAAACATACACACCCTTTTGTAATTTTATCAGGCAATCTTTGCATGGGGCAGCTCAAACAAACCAGGGCTCCATAGCGTCACTGCCTTCACTTAGGAGCCGGAGGAACAGGATACCAGCCTGTATCCGTCTCCTTACAGGTGGGTGTTGGCTCACTTTAAGCAGATGGTGGTTTTACTATTCTAATGTATTATATATTTCTCAATAGACAAATATTTGCACAAGACCAGAATAAATAAGAAAAAAATTCCTCAGCTTAGTTTCCAAAGAATATCCAAACTTTAGGACACCTCAGCATTTAAACCATTGTAGGAGGTGGGTGAATGAGCTATGAGTCCTCTCTTTCCTCTTTCTTCTGTTCAAAACCTGCCCGTACCAATAAAGGAAAAAGGGTGGAAGGTAGAAGTGTAGTGAGATGTACTGGGGAATTACTAGATTTCTCCCGTCGAAGAGCTCTTTGAAGTGTACAGTATAAGCATACTTTAGCTACAATAAAAGAATACTAGTTAAGTTCCCAACTTAAGCCAGAAAGTGCGGCCTATCTACTTTTCTTTCTCCAGTAATTTATGTTGTTTCTTCCCACAGTATGACATGGTCATTTTTCATACAAAATGTGAATGCACTGATGAAGGAATCTGAGTAAATGTCCAACAGGTTTAACAGAATATTAGTTTCACATTATACCTTCAGAACACGAGTATGCATACCTATCTCTCCCCTGCAGGCCTGGTTTTTTGCTTTTGTCTTTCACAGACTTACTGAAAAGGTGGAGATTAGTATTTGATTTGGCTTCCCTGCTGAACTTGAAAAGAGCTGCCCCACTGCACGGGAAATGAGACAGATGGATTTCAATCGGATGATGACATTATGGAAAACACATAACCTTCTCCACTGCAGCAACAAAAGAAAAGCAAGAGTCAGCCATCGGAATGAAAATTAATTTCACAAATGCAGTAAATGTTTTAAGTCCTCTAAAATGTGGTATTTTGACTTTTGAAAATTAGTAACAGTAGGAAAACTTATTTAAATGCATACTCCCCCCAAAAGCAAAATAGTTTGACCCACAAACTTTCTCATCCAGCATGACTGGAAAATTAGATTTAAGAAAGAAGATAATTTGATTCATCTGAATTTCTCTACAAGGAAAAAGCAATGAGAGTGAGATACAATTTCCAAGGGGCTTCTTGCATTTCCCTCCAGAAAGAAGGTCCAGAGAAATGCAGCAGTTGAGTCTTCCAATCATCCAAGAGTGGCCAGAGATGGCTGGTACTAGGACCACAAATCTCAGCAACCACTGGGAGAAGGCAGTGTGGTGAGACATGGAGGAAGGTGGAATACAAGAGAAATTTGAGGATGGGTATATGGAGGACATTTGGCAAAAATATTAGGGACAGACCAACACATACGCATTCTCTCTCTCTGCTACAAGTTTGAGAGAATTAGAGCAGAAAAAAAGGGGACTTAAGCAAAATTGAAGCTTTGAGTTATGCCATGGATCTCCATTAATGTTCTTTGAGAAGTGCAAGTAAAAATGGAAATAATGTTTATTTTGTTGGATGGAACCTTATAGAGCCTGAGAGTTATTGAATTAGAATCTTTATTTTGATCAAATATTCTGTTTAAGGATGATCCATAATCCATGAAATATTATCTTCAAAGCATAGATATTAGAACGTATCTGTCCTAAATAAATAATAAAGTTGTTCTTTTATTATTGAGAGTTTTCTAATATCTCAGATTTCCATCAAACTCAAACAAATGGACAGTTAACTCTCTCCCTACCTCTCAGACTGTCACGGGGATTCCAGAGTTGATGCCTCTCTTGAACTATTTTCCTTTTTTTTTTTTTTTTTGGTGAGGAAGATTGGCCCTGAGCTAACATCTGTTGCCAATCTTCCTCTTTTTGCTTGAGGAAAATTGTCACCGAGCTAACATCTGTGCCAATCTTCCCCCATTTTTGTATATGGGATGCCACCACAGCATGCCTTGATGAGCAGTGTGTAGGTCCAAGCCTGGGATCCAAACCTGCAAACCCCAGGCCACAGAAGTGGAGCACGCAAATTTAACCACTACACCACCGGGCTGGTCCCCTATTTTTGCTATTTTAATTCTCCATACTGCAGATTTCCTACCTGCCTTTCTGGCCAGTCTTCCCTAATGTCTTCCCAAACTCTCTAATCAACCTCCAAACTTCGAAAGCTCTAGGGCTCCATCCTAGGTCCTTCCTTATTTTTTATCTACAATCTGTTCGTTAGTTACCTCATCTAATTCTATTTATTTAAGAGATAAGCTGATCCCTCAAAAATTTTATTTCCAGCCCTGATTTCTCCACTGAGTGCCAGTCTCATATATACAACTATATACTTGACATATCCTCTTCAAAGAAAAACAGTTCCCTCAAACTTGAACATAACCCAAACTGGGAGTTGATGCTGGTTGTCAGCTGGGATCTCAGAAAACGTATATGAGTATTCTTTTCATAGTCCCTCAATGTGGACTGGTTTGGACGTCCTCACAGCATGGCAGCTGGGTTCCAAGAGCAAGCATCCCAAGAGAAGCAGGCAGCAGTTGTATTGCTTTTATGACCTGGCTTTGGAAGTCACATAATGTCACATAGCACCATCAGACTTACAAAGAGAAAACACAGAACCTACATTTAAATGGGAGAAGTGACAAAGTCACATTGAAAGAAGAGCATGTGGAATGGGAGACATTGTTGCAAACTGTTTGGAAAATACAACCTGCCAGAGAAAGTAAGAGACAGAGACAAAACTTAAGACAACCTGAGAGAAGAACAGTTCTCATGGCACAGCCATGCAGCAAAACAATTTGGAGAGGCACTTAATTTTGTAATATCAAAAACCACTGCCCAAATGCAGAAACTCATTCAGAACTGTCAAAAGTTTATTAGGTTCATATTCTCTGAAAGAGAGCAGACTATAACAAAGTTTTCAAAATTGCTTCTCAAACTAAGCAAAGTGAAATAAAAAAGTAAAGTTGCTGTTAGATATATCATAAACTAGGTAAGGAGAGAAACTCAGTAGAGCTAGCATGTACCTAGAAAAGGAAGGAAGCAAAACAACTCTACTCATAAAGGTTCTGTTTGTTTTTAAGATTAAATTCTAGATTTCTTAGGATTTAAAAATAGTGACCTTTTAGGGCCGGCCCCATGGCTTAGCGGTTAAGTGTGCGCGCTCCGCTACTGGCGGCCCAGGTTCGGACCCTGGGCACGCACCGAGGCACCGCTTCTCCGGCCATGCTGAGGCCGTGTCCCACATACAGCAACTAGAAGGACGTGCAACTATGATGTACAACTATCTACTGGGGCTTTGGGGGGTAAAAAAAAAAGGAGGAGGATTGGCAATAGATGTTAGCTCAGAGCTGGTCTTCCTCAGCAAAAAGAGGAGGATTAGCATGGATGTTAGCTCAGGGCTGATCTTCCTCACAAAAATAAAAAATAAAAATAGTGACCTTTTATTGTGCATTTATGTGAAAAGTCCTCTATTAGAATATTTACTTTTTAATATCTGATCTTTGCAACATTATGAGATCAGTGTAATTGCCCACATTTTATAGACAAGAAAGCTGAGGCTCAGAGAGGCTAAATAATTTGACATATTCTACCTGAACCCAAAATCTATGCAGTTTCCACTACCACACAATGCTTTGGGTTTGTTTATAAAATTATCTTCTAGAGGACATTTAAGTGAAAAGTACCAAACAAACACTTCTGTCCAGAGTTTGAAACCGAGAAAGAATTCAAAGTACTATAGAAAGCTTCTTATTTTTAATGCAGTAAAAAATTTCTAAATAAGAGGGCATTTAATTCCTCAGTCAACAACAAGCCCAGTGGGCCTTTGGAACAACATGCTTTGAGAGGGGCCACATCACACAAGGCCTAACGTGACTTTAAGTATTTTTGTGAAGAGCACGAACCAAGAGGGAAACATAATTAACTTCACACAGGTAGAAAGCAGACACCTTCAGGGAGATTTCTCTCTCTCTCTTTTTTTTTTTTTTTTTGTGAGGAAGATTAGCCCTGAGTTAACATCTGTCGCAAATCCTCCTCTTTTTGCTGAAAAAGACTGGCCCTGGGCTAACATCCGTGCTCATCTTCCTCTACTTTATATGGGATGCCGCCACAGCATGGCTTGACAAGCGGTGCGTGGGTGCGCACCTGGGATCCGAACTCTGGGCCACGGCAGCGGAGCGCGTGCACTTAACCACTACGCCACTGGTCAGGCCTTGAGGGAGATTTCTTAATGAGACAAAACACAAATTTTTGAACAAAAAAGTATAAATATTCAGAGATGTTTCCAGAAATCAATAGGGACAAACGAGTAATAGAAATACAAATCTGAAGTTGACAGTGTTCATTAGCTAGAAAAATAAATATAGATGTTAAATCGATATTTCTGGAGCTCAATATTGCCATTAAAAAATAGACATTAACAGGAAAATGGTTCAGAAGTTTCAACAAGGCAGACTTTTTTTCATAGGTCCACTTTTTTCTTTATTCTTCTTTGACTTCTTCTTAGGTTGTAACCTGAATTTTCCTTAGGGACATCGTTAGATTTGTATTTTTCTCACTGACTAGATTAACATGACCTTCCAGATTTCTCTCAGATAATAGATTATTTTATTGAGCCAGTGAAACTTTTTTATTTAGAAAAATTTCTTTCAAGATAGTGCAATAAAGACATTTTATTGTGGTTCGCTACTTAAGCCAAAAGGAATCCTGGGTATTTTTTAAATATGTGTCACAGCACAAAACAAATTACAGCACTGAACTTTATAAAAGATAATCTAATACTGATACTTTCATCCAAGCAGTGCATAAAGGTCTCTTATAAAGTTGGCTATTTACCTAACATCTTGCGGAAAAAGTTACGGAAAATTATTCATCCTTAAATTAAGAAGTGAAAACAACTCTCAATGTACAGGGCCATAGCAGAAAATGCAAAAGCAAATTAGGAGTATTAAACTACATTCTTTTCACAAATAAACTAGTTCTGACTATTTAGGGGAAAAAAGCCGTTTGTTGAAACCTCTCCCAGTAAGTTTACGTAACACCGTTTTATAACAAGATGCCAAATTCACTCAAGCTATTAATTAAACAAATTTGGAAGCCTCCACATGAGGGTAATTTTAATGCATGCATGCACACACACACACACACACACACACACAAACACATAGTGGAGTGTGTCAAGAAACAAAAGAAGCAGTGGTATCTTTCCTGTTTGTGTAAGTGTTTTTCCATAGTACCTAAAGCTAGTTACTGGTGGTTTAAATCCTTTCCTATTCAAAAGCTTCTATATCTGAAACCTGATTTTTTAAGGTTTAGGTTCAAAATCTAGAACAACCAATTAAGAGTGTTTTTTTTTTTTTACCATTTGGCCACAGAGTGAGAATTATCATTGAGAGAAAAATAGCAGTTAAAATATTTCTGCAGCTAGCAAAGGATTACCAGGAGATCCATCTCTGCCCTTCACCTATGGGTCGTCAGACCCAGGATGGATGGACTTGAACAAAACTACCAGACACCAAGCCAGTGTTTCCTGGCTTATTTAAATGCACTGGCTGCTGTAACCTAGTCCCTAAGAAGGGAAATAATAATTTCAGACCCTGATATTTTATAAACATTCACCCTCCTGTAAATGATGACTACATAAGTGGCCGTAATTTATCATCTTCAATTTATCTTCAAAAATAGGAAAAGCATTCTATTTGGAAATGAACGTCATTACTCATTTGTACCTAAAGATTTAAATTCAGATCCATTATTGAATAGGATGTAATTTGAGCCATTTTTTCAAGCTTTGACTTGAAGCTAATGTTGGACCTGAGGGAAAGGTAACTAGTTAACAGAAACCCACCCTCATCTGCTGGGGACAGCTTTGTAGGAGGCTAAGAATTTTTTAGAAGGAACTATATACACTAAAAGGATTCAGAAGGTCCCCTTGTGTTAGAAACACTCCAGGCCTTCCAATCCATTTCCTACAAATAGTTTTTCATGTTGTTTTGTCTGTTACCTTCAGAGCTCTCAGAGCCTCATAGAGACCCACCAACACCATCAGTCAACAGACTGATACAGACTGTTAAATTGGTTAACATCAATGGAACTCCTCTAAATCCTCAATGAATGCCTCATTCATACAATAAGAAACAACATGAAATAGACTAGTTTAAAAGGAATATAGTTTATTTTCAAATTTAGACCGTAACTGAATCTAGCTTATTCAACTGCTATTAGACTTCACTCCAGTGAATGGATAAAAATGGTCTGTTTTTAACACATAAGATAAACTGCATACGAAGCATTTATCTCAACCTACTGATATTGTTTTATGTTAAACTGCTCAAGTTTTTAATTAGTGTGTTGTCTTAAATAGGTAAATATTCCCACTTGAAATCTTATTTACACCATTTTTTGGCATAGACTCACCTTTCCAAAGGCATATCAAAGTTTTACGCAAACTAGCCGGATATATGTTATCATAAAGTCCAAATTAATTGACAGTATGACTTCATGGCAACACACAATGAACTGTTCCACAGTGGTACTTACCATTTATACAGTTGTATTATAAAAAGTGGGCAACCCAAAGTTAACTTTTCCCTCTGCTGTACCTAGAAACTCAGACTCATCAATGGCCAAGACTTTGATTAAAATAACAAAAAGGCACCAGAGAACAGTAATGGTGTATAATAATGATACCCCTCCTTGAGAGTCACAAAGCTACCCTAGGGCTTTCCAGAGAGAACTAACAGACCAAGATAAACTTGGGGCAAATGTCTTTGGATCTTAGCATCAAGACAAACCACCACCCTCCCCGAAAGGGCAAATTTGAAGCTCCTTCCTAAGTGGCTGAATTGAGAGGTGTTAATTAACAACACAACCTGATTCTTGGCCTGAATAAACGACAGTTGACAGGAATGCTCTGTCCACTCTTTGACTCGTCGTTGCCCCTCTGCAGTCAGGCTTCTTTCCTTGGCAATGTGTGTTGTGGTCCAGCACCCAGGTTTTGAGTGGTGATGGACTCAAACCCCAGTTTAGCCATTTTTTAACCTATGTTGGTTTAGACAAGTCACCTAATTTGTCTCAAAGCCTCTATTTCTTTATGTAAAAAATTGTAATAATAATACCCACTTGACATACTGTTGTAAGAAAGAGGGATAATGTAGCCAAGCACCTAGCTCAGGGCCAAACGAGTGTTTGATAAATGATAATTATTCAGTCAATAAACATCTACCCAATATTACCACTATGAGCTACAAAGAATCATGAGTCAAATGGAACTGAATCCCACACTAATCTTCGTATATTTAGAGCTCCTTACTGCAATAATCCAAACATAAAAAAAGAGGGAATATTGTACTCACTTGCCACTAGTAGATACCTTTTCTGCCCTGTCCGTGGAGTTCAGCATATACTGTCTGTATGTGAGGGCATTTGGAATATTTATATTTTCACATTTGTATCTTCTGATAATAGTTTGAAACTTGGGGCATGCATTCTCCTTTCCATCTACAGGCCCAACCTCCATGCTCCCCTCATCTTTATATTTTGGTGTATAATAAAAGCTTGACTTTTAGAATCAGACAGACAGGGTTTTGATTCCTGGCTCCAATATTTACTAGTCATGAAATCTTGGGCAAATTACTAACCTCTGTGAGCCTATTCACCTCATCCACAAAATTAGAATAATAATAATTGCCTTATAATGGTATTGTAAGTATTAGAAACAAATAATTATATGTTCCCGGCCCACAGTTGGCTCTCAATAGATGGGAGCAATATTATTAGAGTTCTCTGTGTTATTTCTCCCTAATTCTAAGTTTTAGTCTTAAGCTGAGCTATTTCAGTCTTTGTAAGAATAAGATCTCATTCTGAACTTCTGGTTTTGGACAAGATGGAATAGATGTACTTCCCTCATTCCTCTTGCTAAGTACAGCTAAAAACCATGGATATTATATATATATAATATATAAATATATATATATTTTTTTATATATTATATATATATAAAGAGAAGACTCTCAAAAATAGAAAGAAGAAGGCAAACCAGATTGAGACCACAGGACCCAAGGAATGACACTGTGGTGAGTTCCCTGGGCTCTCTTTTTGCCTCAAATATCCTAAACTTGGGACTGAAGAAGTGGGCAACCTGAAAGCACCAATGAGTGCACACAAAATAAGCTCCAAGAAAAGCCTGCTCTCTCTAGCCAAAGGACCAGGAAAGGCATAGTCCACCAAGATCGAAAACTTTTAGACAATATCACTCTATTCCAGGCAAACACCATGGGAAAAGTTGTGGCTTCACCATCACCCTTGTCAGCAAAGGCCAAGCAGAAAGCCAAGACTTCCACCACCATTTGGTGATAATGTGGCACCTCTCCCAGGTGTGATGGTGTCAGGGAGACCAAGTGGGAAGTAAGGACTTTCATCACTTCCCAGGACTAATGAGACCATCTCCCCACAGCTGTGTTGTCAGTAAAGGCTATTTAGGGAGGACCCCTTCCTCTCCCAGGCAGGGTGGTGTCATTGGAGGCCTAGTGGGGAACCAGAAGTCCCACCCCCACCTAGAAGTAACAAGGCACTCATCCCTACCTGTTGTGTCAACAGAGGTTGAGTGGGGAACCTGGATTTCTATCACCACTGGGCAGTAATGAGATCACTCCATACTTTCCTCACCAGTATGGTATCAGGGGTGTCACTAATAAAACAGAAGATTTATGTAAGATCTAAAGTCTCATAAAATAATACCAAAAATATCCAGGATCCATTAGAAAAATTAAAAAACTCATCATATCAAGAACCAAGAAAATCTCAACTTCAATGAGGAAAGAAAGTCAATAGATGTCAACAGTGAGATGACACCAAAGTTGGAATTATCTGACAAGAACTTTAAAATAGCCATCATAAAGATGCTTCAGTGAGCAATTACAAACATACTTGAAGCAAATGAAAGAATAGAAAGTCTCAGCAAAGAAATAGAAGACAGAAAAAAGAACCAATGGAAATTTTAAAATGAAAAAATACAATAACTGAATTAAAAAAAAAACTCAATGAATGGACACAATAATAGAAGGGAGAGAACAGAAGAAAGAATCAGTGAACTTGAAGATAGAAGGGAAAAAAATCACTCAATCTGAGCAACAGAGAATAAATATACTGAAAAAAACAATGAGCACAGACTCAAGGACCTGTGAGACCATAACAAAAGATTTAACATTCATGTCATTGGCATCTTGGAAGTAAAGGAGAAAAACATTGACTAAAAGTCTTTGAAAAAAATAATGGCTGACAAATTCCAAGCTTGGCAATAGACATAAACCTACAGAATCCAAACAAGATAAATCCATAGATATTCACACCAAGACATATGATAACCAAATTTCTGAAAACTAAAGACAAAGAAAAAGTCTTAAACGTAGAAACAGAGAAACAACACATTACCTATGTATAGGGAAAAAAACAATCAAAATGACAGCAGATTTCTCATCAGAAACACTGGAGGCCAGAGGAAGTAGACAACATTTTGCAAATGTTGCAAGAAAAAAATGTGAACCCAAAATCCCATATCCAGTGAAATATTCTTCAAGAATTAAGTGGAAATAAAGACATTCTCCAGTAAAGGAAACTTAAGAGAATTTGTTACCAGCACCTACTCTAA
The DNA here is from genome assembly GCF_057802395.1 of Ceratotherium simum simum. NCBI lineage: Eukaryota > Metazoa > Chordata > Mammalia > Perissodactyla > Rhinocerotidae > Ceratotherium > Ceratotherium simum. Next base: position 50,588,225 of record NC_141900.1, on the reverse strand, counting down.
AAGGATGGCTAAGGAAAATCCTTGAAACAGAATGAAATTGTTAAAGGAAGGAATCTGGGAACTTCTAGAAAGAAGAACAACATAAAGCATAAGAATATGGATAAATACAATAGATTTGCCTTCTTTTCTTGAGTTTTCCAAATTATGTTTGATGCCTGAAGCAAAAATTATAATATATCATGTGGTGCTCAAGATACATAGAGGAAATATTTAAGACTATTATATTATAAAAAGGGGAATATAAAGGGAAGTAAAGCTTCTACCCTTCACTTAAATTGGTAAAATGTTGAAGCCAGTAGACTGTGTTAAGTTATGTATATGTAACATAATACCTAAAGCAACAACTAGAAAATATTTACACAGAGATACCCTCAGAAATACTATAGATAATTCAAAATGGAATTCTAAAAAATGTTCAGGTAACCTACAGGAAGACAGGAAAAAGATCTCATTCTGTTTAGATTTGAGTAGAAATTGTTGGTGGCTTAGCCGTCCTTCACCAACACAAGCTGTACCCCAGCCTCAACCTTCCTCTACTGTAAATATTGATTATGACATATGGGTCTATACTCAGCGAGCCCCACTGATAACCACTACAGTCTTGGACTCAATATTAATCAAAAGATGTATTGAGAAAAGTAATACTCAGGATTGGCTATTTAAATAACATGGGGCCTGTTTTCCAAGAAAGTCGATATAGCCCTGGATCAAGCAAGATCACAAAAGAGAAGGGTGCTTGGACTACACTGAATCGTACCCCTATCCCCCTCCCCCACAACACACAAAATAGCTTTTACTATATTGCATTTTGGTATAAGCTATCAGCTGCACTGATTGATGTGAAGGCTTTTCAAAGAGACAGCCTGCATCTAATATTAATAATACTGGTATCTTCCATTTATTAGGGACCTCTTACATACCAGACATCTTGTATAAATTATTATTAATCCTTAAAACAAGCCCTAGAATACAGATATTACCTCATTTACAAGTGTCTGGGCCAGAAGGTGAACTTGTATCTGTCTGTCTCCACTCGCTCAGGCTGTGACTGTATAGAGAATTTTATTGCAAGGATGTTTTTTCACTACTTCACAGTGTTCTCATTAGGAGGAAATACCAGGAGAAATTCTGAGTTTAGGAGAGAGAATAATTGCTAACAGGAATTATAATCACAAGGCTAAAAGACAACCTAAAGTAATTAGGATGTGTAGCCAGAAGAGTAGACTGAATCTATGAACACCCAATGAAGAGAGAAAAAGAGAAAAATCGTTATGGCCACCATGAAGTGAGGGAGGGAGGCATCAATCTACATTGACTGGTTCTCACACAAGGAGGAGCTTCCTAAGTGCTGTTTAGACAGGAACGAATCATGTATGGGAGTTCTAGAAATTGTAGGATAACAGATATTTAAATGTTACTGAATGTAAGGGGACAATTGAAGGGATGAGTCTTACAGTCAGATTCTGATACAGTGGCTGGGTTTCTATTCACTTTCTTGAGGGCTCTTAATATATCTGCATGTCAGAAAACAATCCAGATCTGGCCCTAGAAATTCCCCCACCTGTCTTTCACTGTAACAAGCAGCCTTTTCTTGAAGAGTGAGGCAAGTTGGGATTTTGTCCAGTCTTGTGCTAACACAGTGAGTGTTCGGGAAGCCCCTTAACTCCTCTAAGCCTATTTCCCTATTTGTAAAATAAGGAATCTGGAGTAACTGATCACTAAAATCATTCTCAAATGTAAAATCCCATGAGCCTTTTGAACATATTTTAGAGACAAACCTCTAGTCCTGATTGTTTAAAGAATACTATATTTATAATTCCTTTTGGCTTCTGGGTTATTACTCACTGTCTAGTAATTTTTGTGAAAGTTTACACAACTTCACAATGACAAATCTGTAAAATTTTTTTAGTGCTTTAGTGTTGTTTAGTTATTTCAACTGTCTAGAATACACATCAATACCACTATTTTCTCATATAATACTTATTTTTCTATTTTCAGTTCTGTGGCCATAAACTTCTCTTTCCACATCAGTCAGATGTTATATAAGATGTTTCCCAGTGACCATTAATGGGAACCACCACAAAGGATATTGAGAGATGAACACAAACTAGTCACCATGATGAAAAGTACAACTCAAAGTGCAAGTACCCCCAACAGTGATTCAACACATTTGTGAAACAAAGTGACGACCGTCAGCCAGCTCTGGATGTCTCAGGAGTTGGAGTAACATTACCCTTTCGAGCCACATTTTCCTTATGTCAAACGGGATAAGAACAGCTGCCCTACTTTCTCAAACAGTGGTTTTAAGAGTCAAATGGTATGATGTACATAAAAAAACTTTGTGCACACAGAAGTATATTGACATGGAAATGTATAAGTAGATCTATCTTTCTAGAAATATGTTGCACATTATCATATCAACTAAGCAGTGATCTGATTCTATAAAATATATATTTTGGTGCAACATTTTTTTATACTAACTCAAGATTTCCTAAAGTTTGTTCCATGGAACGTTAATAGATATTACGCAAATAACAGCAACAATGAAACCCCTTCCAGAATTTTTTTGATCAAATAGTCTGAAAAAAACACTTGGTTAAGCAAAATTAAACAGACTTCTTTCCTTCAGAACTTCATAATGTCTTTAATATGCTAACGTGCAATACTCTACGGGTACTATATAATGCAGTGATTTCTAAGCTTATTTGACTATGAAACCATTTTCCTAGGAAACATCTCTTGGCAATAATGCCCAGCGAGTATCATTAGGAAACAGAGCACTAATAAAATCTTTTTTCTTGTACAACTTGCTGAATGAAGCAGAACCTATTCAGCACATGCCTCAGAGCTGGAATTCCAGACAGATATACAGAAAAAAGCCAGAGTAGCTAACACTGAGTCCAGCTGGGTTAATCACTTTTCTAAGAACAATAAAATAAATAGGGCTTCTGCGCAGCATATATTTTAGAGACAAGACATTTTTTTGCTTCTCAAGTTTTAAAGTAAAACCATAAGTAAGCGGATGTCATTTGGCCTAAATTCACACACCCACATCACCAGAACTGCTCTCCCTTCTCACTCCCGCAATCCATATTCTAATATTCTATGTTCTAACTATTTCCTTCTCTTTTCTATTAAAAAGTTAAGGTCCTAAACTTTCTTGGACACAATTGGGGGTCCTAGTGAAAGAGAGCATATCATTGTAAATAAGAACTTCCTTTAGGCCAGCCTGGTAGTGTAGTGGTTAAGTTTGTGCACTCTGGTTCGGCAGCCCGGGGTATGTAGGCCCGGATCCCAGGCTTGGACCCACACACTGCTTATCAAGCCATGCTGTGGTGGCATCCCATATACAATGTGGAGGAAGATTGGCACAGCTGTTAGCTCAGGGACAATCTTCCTCACAAACAAAGAACTTACTTGGCAGCCAGACTGTCTGGATTCAAGTCCCACGTTCAGCACCCACAATTTACTAGCTGGATGGCCTTGGGCAAGTTACTTCACTTTCCCTGGCCTCAGTCTTCTCCAGTATAGAGTAAATATAATAATATAGGTATCCCCACTATTTAAATTTAGGAACTGAATAAATTTGAATAAATCCCTTGGTATCCAAACTCCCACTACTTGCTGTCTGAAAATCGGAAACCATATTGATTTGGATAGTTAGTATGATATCCCTTGTTATCCAACTTTGCTATCCAAACTCAATAACTAAATAGATCTGATAGTGAGCAATGTTTGTGGTACCTACATCAGAGTCATCATGAGAATTAAATTATTTAATATCTGTAAAGCACTTTCGAGAGTGTCTGGCACATAGTGAGTATTTGCTATTCCTATTATTCCAGCAAATACGTCATAATATTCTATGAGGAGTATTAATGATAGACCTTTTCTAGGCAATTTATCTTTATTTAACAAAGGCTCTTGGTACTTTAATCCTAAGTTTTATCAAATGTCTGACTGTCAAATGTTATTTATGTATTCATTTATTTGTTTTTACTAGAAGATCTTTTTAGGAAGGAAAAACAACACAGGGATATGAACCAGGAGACCTCATTTCTAGTTCCATCTCTACAAAGTACTCATCATAGCATTTTAGGCAGGGATATAACCTCTAAAGTTTCAGTTTCCTCTTTGGAAAAGCAGAATAAATACCCACCCTTTTTACTTCTTGGGATCAACAGAGAAAATGAATATAAAAGTATTCTGCAACAGGTAACATGTGACTTAGTGGAGCTTGTCACTCCACTTAGGTCACTGCTGACTTTATTTGTGGGATATAACCTCAGAATTGCAGTTCTAATCCTAAAACCCAGATGAAACCCAAAGTCATAAACAAATATTTTGTTGCAGAGGAAATCAGACCATATATCACACTGATTAGCAGACCTGTGGTTGTACAATAGAACATTTTGGAAACAATATTCACTCAAGCAACAAACATTTATTGAGCACCTACTAGGTACCAGGAGCTGTTCTTGATGCACCCCTGGTTGACTCATGGAGTATGTGATTCATTACCTACAGAACCAGATGTTAATGTAAATTCTCCCTCTCACCTGCCATATTGCTGATCCTTATCAAGTCACTTATGTTCTTTGCTCAAGTTTCCTTCTTTCCAAAAATGGCCCCCTACTTCATGAGACTAGGACTACTCCTAAGATCATGTTACTAAAGTGTTTGCCTTTCCTCAAAAGGAAAGTATAACTGAAAACCAGTCTACTTATCAGTAAAGTGTTAGGGGACTGATTTCCAACTTCACTCATTTTCTTTCTTGGAGATTTAATAAACTTTATCTAAAAGGTCATGAGTCCTTCTTGAATAGCAACACCAAAGGTATTTGTATAGCATTTAATATTTAGCCAACCCTTTACAATCTTACTGTTTATTTAGCCAACAAAAGTAGTTCATTACTATGATACTCTTTTTAGAAATGGAGAAGCTGAGGTCCCGATGCATACACAATTCATCACGTGTAACCACCAATGCTAACCTTACTCTGTTAGTCAAGTGAGAAGTAAGTCATCAAGTTGAATAATATTTTTAGCTTCCTTTTTATTTTATCACCTAAGTATAACTGACCATGCAAAGATTTAATCCTAGCAGGAAAATAAAAGGCTCAGATAGAATATGAATCCAATGACAGATGATAAAAAATATTACTGTGTTATTTAATATGAAAGAAATTCTTCTTTCTCTATCTCTTCAATTTCCTTTTCCCCTTATCCCAATTGTCTGCTAAATTACCCATAAAACACACTATCAGCTTATCTCATACTAATATGAAATTGCAAAAAAGAAAAAAAAAAAAACCCAGGTAACTAAAAACAGGTTAAAAACAAATGGGAAAAGTCATTAAGAGTGAGTTGAAACTCCACAGCCTCTGCTGTGTAACTCCCCTAATTCAAAAGCAATTTGTTTTTCTGAAGAAAGAGCATGAACATCGGCTATCTGAGGACACTTCAAAGTCATGCTGTCTGACCTCAGCTGGGCCCTTACTGTCTGATATTGAGTCTCATCTCATTCACAACTATTGCTTTGAACCTTTTCCTTCTCCACTTCCCCACTTTCCTTAAGCACACAAAACCATCTCCTATGTGCAGAGGACACTAAAAATAACCACACCGAGCTCCATCAACTTCCCTCCCCCACTCCTCCAAATTTCCACCTGCTACTGAAGAAAAGATACTCCACTTTCTTGTCAAGGAAAACCCTTCCATCAAAGTTCCTCCATTGCTTCACTACAGTTCCTTGTCTTTCTTCAATTCCTCCAGCCCTTTGGGATCCTTTTCCTGTTTTTCTAACAAGCTCAGACGGGCTCAATTCTAAAGTAAACCTTCATCAGTCCTGCTACTCCCTTAAACTACCATCCCCCCTCTTGCTTGAGTTATCAATATTTTCTTGAGTTATCAATATTTCACATTCTACAAATTATTCTCCACCCAATCACATCTTAAAACTCTAAAAACTGGCTTTCAATCATCTACTTTCATGTCTTATATCAGAACATATGTATTCTTTCAGCAAATACTTTTAGAGCATGCACTGTGCTCAGTGCTTAGAATACAATGGTGACTTGGATCTTACCATCTAGTAGGGAAGACAGCTGAGGAACAGGTAAACAAATGAAAAATACTTGCAAATAATGAGGTATGCTATGAAGGAAATGAACGAGTAGAGTGATAAATGACAGCAAGGGAAGCCTAGCTACTTGGGGACAGTGGTCAGGGAGGCTTCTCTGAAATGGTGACAAAAAATAGCCAGTTGTTCTAAGAAGAATGAAGGGTAACCCTTTAGGATAGAGCAATCAGCTCTACAAAGACCTGAGGAAAGATAGAGCTTGGTGCGTTTGAGGAATGACCCAGTTCATTTCAGCAGGTAGGGCATAAAGTGAGGGACCAAGGACCCTGAAAATAGGCCGACTGGAGTCAGACAGCCATTGCATGCTCGGATTCCGATGCTAGTTTTAGTAGGAAATCTAGTCTGGCAGGCAGAAAACATTATCTGGAAGTGGCAGTTCAGTTCAGTCAAACACTTCCAGAAGAGAATTCCAACATGGAGGGCACCCTAACAAGTAAAACACAGCATGGAAATACCCAGAATCAGGCAACATTCAGAGATTTCAACAGGCAGCATGAGGGAATTCTATGAGCAGACAGCAGTGCCCTAGTTACTGAACGCCAGTTTCAGGAAGGGTCTGGAAGAGCAAGGCTGGTGCCCCATTTCTGGGGGAGGAGGTGAATCAGGCACAGGGACCAAAATGAAGACTTAAGCATAGGAAATAACACAGAAATCCATTTACCAAAATCAAGGTAACTCACAGAATCTATATGTGTTGAGGATGAAGCAAAAGTCCAGTAACTAGTGAGGACATGAAATTAGGGCCTGACAGAAGCAATTGTGACTTGATTCTGAGTTTCAATGTGCTCAGCTAGAAACGCCTTTACCCCTTCCGTCTGATACCAGGATTGGTCCTTTGACACCAAGGTGTGGCTGAGCTCCTGGGTCTGAATCTTGGAGCTGCAGAGAGCAAATACTAGGCAAGTTCAGATAAAGAAAAGAAAATGTTCTTTTGAAGGTTAAATCAAAGGTCTCCCTGTTGCCAGATCTTGTGGTCTGTTTTCAGGCTTCATCTTCCACCCCCTCAGAGCCAATATGTCCATCTCATGTTTACTCTCTTTCATTTAGCTTTTTAAGGATCAAAATCTTATAGTAAAATACATATTCCCCATTTTCACACCAAATCAGTTGCCAATCCAGGCTGTTCCTTTCCCCTTCTTTTCGTTTCCACTGGCACAACCCAATTTAAGCTGTCATTAGAGTCTCATCTAAAGTCCCAAATAGTCTTCTCCACTACCTTCTATCCCCTTTCAAAACAATATGACAGATTATTTTTCTTGCTTAAAAGCCCAGCTTGAATCATATGAGTCTCCAAACAAATGAATGTTGTGCATTTTCCTCTCTCCCCTCATTCACTCAATGCATATTCATTGAATTCCTTCCGTGTGCCAGGCACCATCCTAGGTACTGGCCTGGTGGTGGATAGAGCAACAACAAAAGGCTTGGTCTACACCAGTGGTTTTCAAATATTTTGTCTACACTCTAAGAGTGTAACTAGAGAAAAGTAATAGCTAGAAAAGGGGAAGGAGGAGTGAGTTTGTTGCTCGGGATAATATGTAACATTTGCAGAGGCTGCCTTGTGTTCCAAGCACTGTTGTCAGTACATTACAGATGTTAACTCATTTGTTCTTCTAAAACACCCTGTGCAGTGGCTACTGTGTTATCTGTAGTTTACCCATGAGAAAGCTGAACTACAGAGAGATTAAAAAATCTACCTAGGGTCCCTAAGCTAGTAGTCAGGATTCAGACCCGGGCGCTGTCTTTGTCCCTATGCTCTTAACACTGCGTCATACCATCCCACAGTGCTGCAGACCATCCACCTGAAGCAGGGCACTGATGATCACAGCTCTCTCAACACAAGACCAGTTTTCACAGTTGCTATGTCCTTATGTTTTAAAAATCACCAGTAAGTTTTTCCTCTCAAACAGTATCACCCATACTGTCAGTAACCATGCCTGACATTCTATCATTAGACATTCTATCATTAGTAGAATTTTATGGTTATTTGTGTAAGTGCCTTTCCTCTCCGCCCCTGTCTTATCTAGTAAATTCCCTGGGGGCAGGTTTCATGTCTCACTGCCCTTTGTATCTCCCTGAAGTACCTAGTAGCACAATGCCATACACAAATTTAAGTACAAAAGTAACTTTCTATGTGCAAGGAATCTAAATTATCTTTGAGTCTTAAAGGACGTTTCTCTTCAAGCATCCTAGAGAGGCAAAGTGGGTGACTACGTGAAACCAGTATCAGCCAGGACGTGAGCAGGGGCAGTTTATCAAATGACTTTGGAGGCATCACAGCAGAGCACAGGATCCTGAGGCAATGCTGTGGGGATGCAAGACAGGCTGGGCCTGCTGAAGTCGGAGGTGAGGTGGCCTTTGGAGAGAAGCTTCATGGGCTCTGTACTCCTAGGGCTGACCCTGGGAATAAAATGTACCCTCTCCAACACCCACCCAGAATCCTGCTCCACACTTTGATCCAAAGAATCAGTTCACTCAGACATTGCAGCACTTTTACCCAGTGTTCTCAGTTCCACGGAGACTGGCCGTGGTGCCTTCTACTGTACCACAAAATCTACACAGCCCCTTGGAATCTCTCTGGCTCCATCCCCTACTCTTCCCCCGTCGTTCACTTGGCTCCAGCCAGAGGGCCTCCTCCACCCTTGGCGCTCCCGCCTAAGCACTTTGCCCTGCTCCGGTCTCTGCCTGGCTGGTGCCCTCACCTCCTGCTCTGTGGGGACCTTCCCTAAGTGCCCTATTTAAAATGACAGATGCCCACGACCAACGCTCTATGTCCCCTTCACTTGCTTTATTTTGCTCTGTCCTACTTACCTCTATCTAACATACTATATGTTTTACTAACTTATTTTGTTTATTGTCTGCCTTTCTTCACTAGAATATAAATTCCACAGGCCAGGAATTTTGCTCTATTTTAGTCACTACTGAATCTCCTGTGCCTGGAAATGGTAACACATTACAATTATTTTTTGGTTGAAGAAGTTTCCTTCATCTTTACTCATGATTCGTTACCACCAAAGATACTTAAGCACCTGTTACATGCATAGATATAGATAGAGATAAATACACACGTATAGATATGCATGTATATGTATACATATATGCATACACACATGTACACACACTCCTGGACAGTATGTTAGATATATTAAGAACATGATTAATACTAAACACTGAATCTTCTTGGAATAAAGATGGCACGCCCTGGGAAATAGCCTAACTCACTCTCCATCCCATCAGCTTATTTTCTTAGATGTTTACACTGGGGCACACATATCCCGAATGTTATCACTTCTCATTCTGAGGATAAATATATAAAAGCAGGAAATAGAGGCCTTCTTCTACCTCTCCAGAAAGAATTAGGGGTATTGTCATTCTACCCACCATAATCAGGCCTCTCTCTGGGCACCCATCTGCTGCGCAGTACATTGGTAATCACCACTTGACTCGCCCCAGGCTTGCTGCCAGCTCCCCACCTCACCTACTTCCTTTCCTAAGTCTCTCTCTCACCAATCAATATGAATAAAGCCCAGGGCAGGCTCCACCAGGACCTTAAATAAAGTCACTCCCACGTCACCATGGCAATAATCACTCCTTAGACAACACTCTTTGTGATGCCCCACTGGATCCTCTTTTTCAGGGAGCAAATGCTGAGTAAAAAGTAATCATGAGAGCCTGCATGAACGCAAATCAATTCCCACCTGGATATTGCAGGAGACTGGGTTGCTTTTATACCCTACTCATTTCCAACTGTCACTTCCGGGAACATTAAGAAGTGCCAAATGGGTTTAGAAAAAGTGATTTTGGTACAAGGAAGTGAGCTAAAACTGAGAACTCTACTGAAACCAGGGCCCTGGGGAAAAGGGGCTAGAAGATTCCACCTATGGCCAAGAAACACAGGAAAGCAACTTGTCTTTTGCAGAAACCTGGTAGAGAAAATCAAAATAAAATGAACATGGTCTTGTGAAAAACCAAATCTCTATGCCTGTCCTAAGTTTACACTATCCTCATTGTGCTGGAATCTTCTAGAGGAGAGCAAGTAATGTAACATCCGCCCTGGACCAGAGATACCACTCAAGCAGCTGCCAGACAGAAATTCAAAAATCCTCTGTAGAAACCTGTCTACAATCCAGCACGCTGGACTCCTATGGAAAAATAATCCCAGTGATAGATGAGTTCACAAATAAAAAGTATAGACCATTGCAAAAAATATGTCCCACCAAAGGATAGTCACCAAGCAAAACACATAGGTTTGGGTAGCACTGCCAATTCAAATAAGTATGTTTGAAATTGTTAAAGAAATGTTGAAAAAGAAAGAAAGAATCAGAGTAGAACACTATAAAAATAAACAGGTGGATTGAGAAAGTATACAATAAAACTTCTTGAAATGAAAAATAAAACCATTAAAAAATGATCAGAGCGTGCCAGATCCTGAAATGGCATGGTGAAAGTGGAACATCACCGTGGTGCTCCCCAGCAGGACTTGAAGCAATTCTATTTGCATTCTATAAAAGGGAAACTTTCCGAGGATGTCAAAAAAAACAGCACTCTGCCCCAATTTTAGCCACGAGAAGCCGTAATAATTCTCTTGAAAGCCCTACGCCAGCAGAGAAACGACGTAGGAGGATCCTGACTCCGTTCTAGTTGACACAATTTCTTGTAACATAGCGCTCCACCTAGTGAATACACAGACGTCCTTGGAAGAGGAGCTTTCGAGGATAGCAAGTCTAGCTGCTAAAGGTATAAACAAGGCGAGAGGGTCTTCCGGGTCATGTTATTAGATGGAGGAAGCACTATCTTATTTCTTCTTCTCTTCCAATAAGTACTGAGTACAGGTATGACTCTGGAACTACTTTCTTGGACTTTAGATAACAAGACAGATTAAACAATGCATTTTTGTGGCATATCTTTGATGCTGACCTGCGGTTGGAAAAACTCTTTGTCCTAACCCAACACCCCGGAATTCTGGAAATTAGCTAGCGTAAACTGGCCCCCCGGGCACCACTTTTGCATTGGTAACTTCCTTCTTCTGAGATTAATAAATCTTTGTTGCGTCATTACCTAACCTGAAATGTTCCTCCAGTGTGCCTTGCAAAAGGGAAAATGGCCACAAAATCAGAACCTCAGAATGGTGTGCAAAGCTCCCTTGCGAAAGCTGTCATTTTTAAAAATTGTGAACTAGTTCAATCTTCAGTTCCACCGAAACTTGTAATGTTTCCGAGTGACAAGATGTCAAGGGATGTACTATTGTTTCCGAGGTGCTTTGGGGATTAGTTTTTTAAATTTAATCTTTCTTGGATCACATGTGCCAGAATAAATATTATGTTACTTCATACATGGTCGATGGTTTACTCTAACTCAGAACATGTAGTTAGTCAACAAAAAGAGGCAGTTTTGCCAAAATTCGGTAGCACATACTGTTTGAAATGGTTACCAAAGGAACACGCAAAACCAATAGAAATAAAAATTTCATTTTTACTTATAAGAATAATTTTGTAGAAAAAACATTTTTCATTAAAATTCATGTGTTAGTTTAGTAATCCCAAAGCAGTCATTTTAGGTCCTTTTATCCACTTCTCTATAGTCCAGTAGTACTAAACTACCTAAATGACTCTAATAGGCAAAATTATGCAGGAAAAGTTTATGAAAAAGTTGACAAATTGTGTTACAACAAAAGTGGTCTAACCATAACAACCAATTGACTACAAGGAATAAGGAGACTGTAGAAGATAAAATGAGTGACCAATCACATTTTAAGAATAATGTGCTTAATAAATTAGCACCAAAATAAAACTTCAGAAATCACAGCTATATTTATTAATAACAATTTAAGACATACACTAAAATCTATGATTTCATAAATTTTAATTATTTTCACAACTTTTTGGCTTTATTTCCTTTCTCCGTCTTCAGGAAGTCGTTAATCTCAGTTTTCTAAACTAATCCTAGCTGTAAATGATACAAGTTTTGGACACGTCAATAAAACTCACTTGAAAGCACTATGAGTAAATGAAGATTTTCATTTAAGAGCAGTATAAAATGAGCCTGAGCAGGGCTAGTGAAATGAATCAGATAAGATTAATCTTTAAGTCATAAATAAGATGTCCATGTATTCATTTGAAATTAAAAAAAAAATTGTATCCATAGTTTGGTGCTTAAGAAACAAAAATCATGCTAGTGCTAATTCTAGTAATTTAAACAAGGTAACCTGAATGATTCCATATGGAAATCTCCTCATAGAATATCTGCATTTTGTGCCCTGGATATATTTAAATATCCGTCACCATTTTTACAGCCTCAGGAAATTTACCAAATTCATCAAAGGTTTAACACTTATAGTAATTAGTTGGTAGAATTTCTTGTACTAGAGACTTTTATTTGGCAACTCAACATTAATAGGAATAATAGAAAACTGGTTTAACTATAATTAAGATAACACTTCTAAAATTACAACCTAAGTATTCACTGAACTGGAACCCATTTTTCCCCATCATGCAGAGTCTAAAAGCCTATAAGTAATGAACAAATGTGATCTTTTCCTATAAGCACAGATTAGAAAAAATGCAATGTGGTGAACACAGCAAAGCTTAGTCTTGAAATGATGACGAGGTCTTAAAGAAATCAGGAAGAAGGTAAACGTGACAAGTTTCCTTTCTGTTTGCTTTCAGGGCTGACCTTTGCTGAGGACTATGAGAATAAAGTTATTACAGAATGAGTCATATGGAAAACACAGGCAAACCGAAGAATACTGAGAATATAAGTACGTGTTATCCTTTCATTGGTGTTTGATTTTAAGGATAAAACATAAAAATTGGATCGTGCAAAATGTTCCAAAAAGATCAATTTGTGAAAGCAATGTGATTGTATTTCTTTACGTAACAATTACAGAAGTTTTTTTGAACCGTTGATTAATTTGGGGGTTTTCAAAAAACTTTCAGTCTGATTTTTGAAACTAATTATTTCATTTTGAGACAAAATGTAACAGAATCTGTTGATATAAAAGACACACACAAGCACACTCAAGGCAAATTTGGAATTGTAGATCACAGAAAGATTATTTTGTTCTTCCGAGAAATATATTCAATTATATGCACAAAAAAATTCAAGGTCTTAGAAAATTACTTATTACTATTTGACACATGAGAAAATTGTAAGCATAATAGTACTTTTTTTTTGAGCCCATTTGCTTAGTAGTAAAGCATGTTTTCTGCTGTAGATTCAAAATATTAAAATGTATGGTTTTTTGCTCGTTAAAGAAAACTTCACAAACTTTGAAGTATTATATTACAGGATATAGTATATCATGTTATATTTACCAAGATAATATTGATATATAATGTATTTGTTATTTCCATATTACTTTGGTATTCATTTACCACCGTTCCTTACAAAACACCTGTCATTTCAGTATACTGATGGCTAGATAATAAGATAGAAAATTCTAGTCATGACCAGAAGACAAGCTGCTTACATTGGGTAGGAAAATAATGATATAACAGTTTTTAAAGAAGGTGAAAAAAATTATGAGAAGAAATTTCATAGAACTTGAGTCAAAGTAAAGCAATGTCAGATGGTAGGATTAAGCTTTTTAAAGTCACTTGCATGCGTAAGGAGGAATGACAGCTTCTGACAGCATCTCTGCTTATTCAGGGCTCCACCCTAAGGAGTATATTTGTCATGTAACAATATTAACTCTAGGGTCAGACTCCATCTGCTAAGGACACGTCTCCTTAATGCATATGAAATCCTTCTTTCATATACGGCTAAAGTAGTTACTAGATCCAGATATATTTTTTTAAATGATCCCTGTTTCCAGCCTATCCAAATTCATTAATAGCATATCACTTCAATGGGAAGTTCTAAATATTTATGAGATTATTCACTTAAAATTCCAAAAGAATGATGTTAATGTTTCCTTTATAAATATCCATCTTAAAAAAGATAGAGTTCATGGGGAAATCACTCATCCACCTTGGAGGTTCATACATTATAAGTTACTTTTTATTCCTTCTTCCTTAAATGTCTACCTCCACCATGATCTCAAAGGATTTCTGACTGTAGGCCTTTATTCAGGGAAAGCAAGAGACTTGAATTGCTGTGAGACTCGGATTCCTTCCAGTTTAGCACAAGGTATAAAATTTCTGATAGCCAGGAAGAAATATTCGATTATGCTATAAAACAAGCACAGAGAGATAAATGCCAAATTCTAAAGCTGTGGGCTCCTTGAGAATGGCTACACATAGAGACTTAAACTCTCGAGCAAGAGTTTTTAAGCTGGGTCTACGGATCCCACAAAGGGCTCCTTGGATTAAATTTAGTATCTAAATGAGCCCTCTGAAATAATTATAAAATTGTGTGTGTGTGTGTATGTGTTTTTCCTGCAGAGAACTTGGATAGATTTCATCATTTAGATCATATAATTTATTGTCCAAATCACAATACTTTTGAGAGTAAAAGTGGATGTTCTCAATTATTATGCTCAGCAACAGGCTTACGCTGAGACCATTCTAGGCAAACTGAGAGTACAGTCACTTTATTTATGACCCAAGAAGATAATACAGGACTGCACCAGAGAATTTGGCTTTTCATTATTTCAACCCAAGTGCCATTCATGAGTTTTGATTCAAGGCAATTGATTTTTATACCATCAGATGTAATCTCCAAGTGTCTGGCTACAAGTCAGATAGCTTTGGAAACCATACAAACGCTTTTAAGCCTATGGGTACTCTTCTCTAGTCCTAAACTCTCTTACTGGCATTTGATGCTGGCTGCTGCTTTGTGCTTTGCAGTTCCTATTAAACTTGGATTTGGGGCATGGTACATCCTGGATGTCTTCATACTTTCTCTCTGATTCTTTTGTGCTTTAGAAGCACTTCTTTTCCTCACCCTCCTAAATGGATGAGTCTTACCAAGGTTTGGTGCTGAGCCTTCCGCTCCACACTTTCCCTTGAGAAACACATCTAATTGTACAACTCTAAATATAACATACCAATGACTGGTCCACAGCCTTTATTCAATATCAGAGTCCCAAATTTTAGACTCAGGTAACTTGGGCCACCTTGGGGGAAATCTGCTCCCTCTTCGCTAGCCCCTAGAAGGAAGAGAAGCAAGAATAAAGCTGATGAAGTTACTCAAATCCATGATATAAGATTTCTATGTGGAGTTGACGACTAAGTTCTGAAAATATTGGAATAACCTTTATGTGTTTGTTATTTAAGTGTTTGTAAGATATAAGAGAAGCTTATATTTTAGAGAATCTGAATACTAGTCTGTGACTCTATTTTAAAATGTGACTAGAAGTAGGATTTTAATTTGGAAAATACAATATATTTGACTGTGAGCAATATTTATATGATTAATAGAACTTGAATTACTATCCAGTAATTTTTATTTATGATATTTATAAGAATTGCTAAACTGCTTAGAAAGGTTTTTCTAATTATGCTTGCAAATCTGCCCTGTTGGGCATTTTAAAAGTTTAAAAGAATTAGATTATTGGTATTAAATAATATTGGTATTAAATTTGTAAATGTAGTTAAAAATATTTAAGGGAATTTTATTAAAGAAGTTTGTAAAAGGGGCTTTTTAGTAGATTGAATTTAATCTATTGAAATATAATCTATTTAATTCAGGTGAATTTAATCTATTGAAGTTGTTTTAATTGAACATCAAGAAATAAGTTCTAGAAATCTGATGTACAACATTGTGCTTATAGTTAACAATACTGTATTGTTCACTTAAACATTTGTTAAGAGAGGAGATCGCATGTTATCTGTTCTTACCACAATAAAAAAAAAGAAAAAGAAACAAGTTAAAATAGATTTTCCATTTTGTATGAAGTAATTATATTCAAAAACAAAATATTTTTGTATATTTTATACAAATATTCAAAATTTGTATAATTTTAAACTTAAACTTGAAGATTTAGAAAGAACTAGATGTTAAAGTTTAACCTTTAATACACTCAACAGCAATTAAACCCCAAGAAGTAGGAAATAATTACTTTTGCGCACAGAAGCCCCCTCAGATATTAAGATAAACTCAAATGGCAATCAACTCTTCCTATACGTCAAAACACTAATGCTCTGTGTCTACTTCTCTAAGCTAGAGTTTGAGGAGAGCTTATTTATTCAGCAACTTGGTTTGCAGTTAGATGCGTGTTTTTTGAAAGGTTCCTCTAGAGGCAAAGTCTTTGAGTACAAGAAGCTATTCTCATTTTCCTCTGCATAAGGCTCATTGTTGTTCAGTTTTGTGAGGTTAGCATTTGCCTACAGGTTTATCTCTTTACCTCCTGACATCAGAGGGCAGCTTGGTAGCCCGAAAGGAATATTGGATTGATTATCAGTAGTTATAGAAGATTTTAGATCCTCTCTCTACTCTTATCAGTTTTGTGTGTCTCTGGGGCAATTATGTCCACTCAGCTGAGCTTATTTCCTTGTTTTTCAAAAAAAATAATGATGTCTGGTGAGGTTGTTATGATGACAAATTAATTTTTCCAATAATATGTGTTGAAAGTTTAAGTCTTATGATAGGCTATAATTAAAGAGGAATCAAAGATTCTGCTGTCAGGAGTTAATAGACTAAATAGACTTAATATTAGTTAATAGAGTAAATAGACTGAGACCTAAATGATTATCAAACAGAGAAGCAAGTGACAAATTCTGTAATAATAACTAATTTTTTGAGTGATTGCTATGTGCTATGTACCATTCTAAGCACGTTACCTCAATTTTTTATATAACCTTCTACAGCTACTATAAAGTAGGTCTTACTATCCCCACTTTACAAGTGAGGTATCTTTACAAGTGAGGTTAAATAATTTGCAGGGGTCAGTAGAGTATGTAATTGTCGTAAAGTTAAATTTGAACTTGAAACAATCTGAATCCACAACTTGCCCTCTTAAACACCACAGGACACTTCCTCTTGAGGGTGAAGTCTAAACTCCTGATAACGGCATTCAAGACTCCAGGCAAATAGCCCCAAAACGCCCTTCCAAACCTACTGTCTGTGAGTTACCCAGATGGATCTCACTCCAATAGGCTAGTCACATTAAACATCCAACAAACATATTTTCCAAATTTTTTATCACTGTTTCCATCTGGAAATCTTGCTTTCTACTACCAATTTGAGCATTCTAGTGGATAGTAATCTCTACATCCTTTGAAAAATAATACAGCTGATGTCTATACCACTTATCTGTCCCTACTGCATGCTATTCTCATGTAGATGGTTAATTTTTAGTGAGGTTCTATTTTACTTCTTCAATCAAATTGTAAGTAACCTTAGGGCAGGGACAATATCTTCAACGTCTTTGTCTTTTTCCATGGCATGGCTTACCAACGTGAACTGTAATTATTTATCTATGTGTCTGGCTACCTCAATAACTGACCATGTCTTTTTCATCTTCATATCTTTAATGTCTGGCATAATATTTGCTACATAAATAGGTTCAATGAATATTTGGTGAAGAAATGAATGAGTGAATTAATGAAATAATACAGTTGAGTACCCAGTGCATACTGGATACTCAATAGTTGCTAGTTATTATTATTATGTCTCCAAATTTTGAAAATAACCTACTTTAAAATCTGCTTGATTAAAATCTGCTTGAATAAAAACCTCTAAAATTACGATGACACAAATGTATAAAAACTTGTACCATCTACAAAACTCTAATTGCTTCACACCAAGACAGATATGTATGCCCAAGATGCCAGTCACCATGTGTGTGTAGCGTATGTTCTGGTAACTACTTCCTTCCTCCATACCTTAGCCACTATGACAAATACTGGGTTTTTATTGACACAGAATTAGGCACAGGAGTATGGCAGAATAATTATGACACCATTTTAATTATAAAAAACCAGAGATGTTTTTAAACAGCAAGTGTTATGGGCTGTGTCCCACCAAAATTCACATGTTGAAATCATAAACCCCAGTAACTCAGAATATGACTATATTTGGAGATAGGGTCTTTAAAGAGGCAATTTAGTTAAAATAAGTCATTAGGATGAGCCCTAATCCAAGATGACTGGTGTCTTTATAAGAGGAAATTAGGACCCAGACAAGTACAGAAGGAAGACCATGTGAAGGCATAGGAAGAAGAAGAAGATCTAGAAGCCAAGGAGAGAGGCACGAGAAGAAATCAAATTTGCTCATACTTTGATCTCAGCCTTCCGTCTCCAGAACTGCGAGAAAATAAATTCCTGTTGTCTAAGCCACCCAGTCCGTGGTACTTTGTTACAGCAGATCTAGCAAACAAATACACCAAGTACTTTCTCATTTCTTAATTCATTAAAACCTCATTTAATACTCGAAACTATCACATATAGTAATATTATCCCCATTTTATGGATAGAGAAACCAAAGGGTCAGGGCTGTTAAATGACATGCCTGAGATTGTCCAGTGAGCAAGCACCAGGGTGCAGGACTCAGACTAGAATCTTGTGACACCAAATCCTGCCCACTTCCTGCTGTCAGCAGGTGATGGACTAGAGGACACCTGGGCTTTGGTCCCAGCAATGCCCTAAACTAGTTGTGGGACCTTTAGAGTCATTAATTTTTTAACATCTTTGTTTTTTCATCTGCAAAATGAGGGGGTTGAATTGAGTAGTCTAAGGATCTATATAAAAGCCTTTCCAGTTTTAAAAGTGTAGCTCAAATCATTGTTTTCAGTCAAACTCCTAAAGAAATTATCTTTGTAAACTCATTTAGACTTGAAAGAAAATTCAATATTTTGGGAATCACTATTTTGCCCACAAGTATTTTGAGTCTATCAAAATATATGTATACATATATTTTTTTTTTAAATATTAGGATCCTGACTCATTTCAAAAGTTATTTTTATAGGGCTTGCATCTCATTAGTTTATTTTCTGTTGTTAAAGATTTCCCCATTCTGTGCTTTTAAGGATTGCACATAGCTTCATGAACAAAACTCAGGATTGAAATTTTTTACAGAAAATGAGTTCAGGCTTAAAATCTTTAGTGCATAATTGCATAATCTTGAGCAAAAAAAAAGTTGTTGCAGACCTTAGCTTCTAGGTCTGAAAAATGGGGTAAATGGCTTCCTGCGTGCGTAGCTGCTATTAAAGTTTGCTATTAAATGAAAGAATATCTGTGAAATACCTTTGAACTCTTTGGAGGAAGTTGCTGTATATATTCAACTACAACATAATAAAAACTCATAGCGTTAGGTATCTTTTTTCAATAATAACTTCCTCAGTTTTGAAATATTATGTGAGTACTTGATTTGTATTTTTTTCATACCAATAGTGAATGGACATTTGGTTTGCCAGGAAGAGGGAAGTGTATCATAGAAAATAATTTGTACCCCAATGGAGGACAGCAGGTTATATGACTGCAGAGTTTAGAACTGTGAATCATCTCTGGTGTGTTTTTAACTAAATAAAGGCAATTTGCCCAAGGGGGAGAAAAAAAATCTACAAACCACACACTCCATCCAATCACGTAAAGACAAATCAGCCTTCAGGCAAATCAAATGTCTTCATTTAAAGCTTACCTGGGTTTGGCATTCTGCCCATCTTTTTCAACTCTCTTAACAATGCGCTTTTACAAATAGTTAAAAACATGCATACTGGAAAGCATACTCTCTGCAACGTTATTGTTAAAAACAAGGGAATCTTTAGCCCAAGGAAGACAATCGCTTGGAAAAGGAAAGTTCCTTTCTGAGTTTGCAACATGTAAATACGGGATTAGTGGGTGGGATTGAGGTGTGCTCCCGTGCATAAATAGAGGCTCCGGCTGAGCTAGCACACTAGGAAGCTTGGACCCCATCGAGGCCACTTGGCTCACACAGACAGGTGGGTGGGGAGATCCAGGTAAGGCTCCTGACAACAGTGTTGGAAGGGCACTTGTTAGATTGAGCTTTGGCTTCTGAATACTGGGTAAAGTTGCAGGCAATCAACAGGCAGAGAAATGCAAGGTAGTTCCAAGGGCAATGAAGTGGGGTTTGGAGAGGAAATAATGGAATTTCCACCAAAGGCTTACTGGAGCCTCTCTTTGGTCAGAGCTGGCAGAGCACTATGTTCCTGAGCTGGTTCAAGGTAATGCTTTCTCCCTTAGGAAATGAGAGGTTTAAGAGTGGTTGAACTCTAGTTTTCAAGCCTGGGATAGGGCCCAGGGTCTTCTGTCGTAGTCACTGTGCCCTGGTCACCATCTAATGCTGTGCTTTTCTCCCACGGGCTAAAGCAAAGTCCCACAGAACTGTGAAATCTCAGCTCAGAGTGCTTGCTTGAAATTGCAATTCAGAATATTATTGCAAATCAGAAAACAGTTTTCTTTTTCTGTAACGGTTTAAAGATAGCCATGCTGCTTCTTCAATCTTTAAATTCATGGGCTAGGCCGTAAAAGGAGAGATCTGGTTGTTTTTCTGAAGCATTTATGAATAGGGACACTGAAACTTCTTGCAAGTCATTTCTTGCTAAAGGTAAGACAGAGCTACAGTGAGCAGTAAAAAGTGCTGGTTTCATAGAGTGTGTGTGTGTGTGTGTGTGTGTGTGTGTCTCCAAATTATCAATATCTTCCATGTTTAGCGTTCTGTTTCGAGGTGGTTTATATGTGAAGTTTGCAGAGCACAGTCTATGCATATTATGAAAACTCAGTGGAGTGAATCTCAGAAAGTCAGCTCAGAGCAGATTGTTTGTACAGCAGGAGTCACGTTAGTCAGCCTGCCATAAAACACGTGTACTATATCAATAGTTCCAACCGTAAGCTGCAGAGCTATCGCAGGGGTCCTGATAGCCACTTGCACTACAAGAATTGTCAATGGACTAAGTAAATAAAATACTTCTCCACCAGTTTACTATTAATTTTCCAATATACAGAGATGCTGTCGCTATAAATAAAATACATCAAATGTTTGTTGATAAATTTAAAGCAGTTCTTTGCCATGATATGTTTCTGACAAAAGTATAATTATTCTCACATAAAAGGTCTTTTTTTTTACATTGTAAAGAAGTCTTTATACTAAGGGGGCTAAGAATTGTTGACTTGTAGTACACTTGAGTTGTTTCTGCAGGACTCTAAGTTACAATTGTTATTGGCATTTCTGCATCTTTATGGGTGTAGAAAATGAAGAAAGTGTATCCCTGATTTTTGCTTATGTTTTTTTGAGTGAGACATTTTGTGGCTACAACTATGACATGGATAATTAGTCAGTTTAATATAAGGCATCATCTGGATTTGGTAACTTAGCAACACTTTTTTTTTAATCAGCTAATGCTTAGCAAAGATCCCACTCAAGATATCAGAACACAAGAAACTTTCTCCCTTAAAGCATTGATAGTTCATCTTGCTTCCTTTGCAGAGTTCATTTGATTTAATTCAAAGCCTATACCAGTATTAGAGTTAGACATTTCTTTTTAAGTAATCTCAGTCTTTGGCTTTACTAGAATCCCAAGTCTCCAGCCTTGCATGTTATGGTCCCTGGATAGCCCTAGTGATTTGCTAGTGCAACTCACTTTACTAGCTAGCTCATGCCCTCACTCATTCTTGGATCATATCTTGCCATTCACTCTCCTATTCATAAGCATCTGCTTCACAGTAGTGTAACTTTCTCTGAGAATTAACTGTGTAATACTGGAAAGGAAAAAAAATTTAACAAAGAGACATCCATGGGATTGGTTTCTCTGTTTTATGTGTCCCATAGAATATTTTTGTGCACTAAAGTGCATGCCCACAACCACCTACCTAGACAGGCCCACACAGAGAGTCAAAGAATTATTTCACTGGAAGGAACTTGCATTGACGTATCTTAGTCAATTCAGAACCAACATATAGAGTTTGAGTAAATGTTACGCTAGGGAGAGAGTTGTATGGGTATAAGTCTTCAGTTAAGTGACAAGGTTGGCAGGTTCTAAATGAAATAAGGAATCATGTTACTCAGATCTTATTCTTCAATGGCCATGTTCCTATTTTAACAGAATGCTACAGAAGTATGTAAGTTTAGGGTAATTGTTTCAGAATGGGAAGATGGGAGCCAGCACTGCAAAATGACAAGATCCAAAAGACTTGCTTCTGTGCCCATCTCATAAGTCTTCATTTCTTTGAATTTCAGATTCTTCATCCATAAAATGAGGCACTGGGGAGGTGGGAAAAGAGGATTTAATCCCTAAGGTGACTTCTAGAACTAAAATTTTTTGTTGTTGTTGTTGTTGTTTTGTTTTTTTGTTTTTGTGAGGAAGATCAGCCCTGAACTAACAACCATGCCAATCCTCCTCTTTTTGCTGAGCAAGACCGGCCCTAAGCTAACATCCATTGCCAATCTTCCTCCTTTTTTTTCCCCCCTTTTTGTCCCCAAAGCCCCAGTAGATAGTTGTATGTCATAGTTGCACATCCTTCTAGTTGCTGTATGTGGGATGCCACCTCAGCATGGCTAGACAGCGGTGCGTTGGTACACGCCTGGGATCCAAACCCAGGATGCCAGTAGCAGAGCGCACACACTTAACCACTTAAGCCACAGGGCCAGCACATAAAATTTTTTAAATATAAAATTTAAAAGTAAATTCCTTTAGCTATAAGATTATAGTCCTCTATGTATTTTCTTAAAATATATCTATACATATTTCTATATTGTAGATTTCTATGGAGATCTACATCATATATGTATATCTATATGGATCCATATCTATATAGAGATATAGACAGATAGATATTCATACTGTGTATTCTTAGGAAAATTCTGAAAAAGGTAGTTTTTCACTCCAATTGCATGTGTTCAATCTCATCTCAGCCTCAATTCCTGTTGTATCCCACGGTTGTGATGCAATCTGAAGATTTTGAAAACTGCTAATTCCCTTTTGTTTTATTGACTTTTTGCTTATTTGTTTGTCTTCCATACCAGATTTGCCATGGAGAAGATTTCAGTGTCAGCATTCTTGCTCCTGGTGGCCCTCTCCTACATTCTAGCCAAAGACACCACAGTCAGACCAGGAGCTAAAAAGGACACAAAGGACTCTGGACCCAAACTGCCCCAGACCCTCTCCAGAGGTAGGAGTCAGCTTTCACTGGCTTCCAATGCTACTTAGTTGGGAAAGATTTAACTCTGGGAGCTGAAAGTTGTGTGCTGAGCATATTTTTGTATGTGTTCCTTCTAGATTTATCAAAGTTTATAATAGTTTCTACTTTCTCCAGAGGTTTTTCTTCTTTAGTTGGGAGTATATATTTATCCCAGTTTTACCATTGCTTTTCAACAGCTTTGGGTCTGAAATTATAATAGCTTTACATATACTGGTTTGTTTTGTTCTAGGTTGGGGTGATCAACTCATCTGGACTCAGACATATGAAGAAGCTTTATACAAATCCAAGACAAGGTAAAGACAAGGGTTACAGAGTTCTTCCAAAGGTCTCAAGAGCACCATCTAGTGATATTTAGCTATACATGAAATCCTACTCATTAAAAATTATCCAATCTCTCTTTTTCTCTTAAAGCAACAAACCCTTGATGATTATTCACCACTTGGATGAATGCCCACACAGTCAAGGTAATTTATTCTTCTAAATATAATTTCCTTTGGCTTTTAGCTTTAGGGCCAGGATTCAGATCACTCATCTTTATATCCTTAGCACTCAGCACAGTTGAATAAAAAAGAATATTTTATGTAGTAAAAACGTATTTTAAAGTAACTTCAAATATTTCCATGTTTGGTGTTAACTATTGGTGCATAGTTTGAAAAAACAAGCTCTAGGATTCATCCTTGACTTCTTGCTTTCTCTCATATCCCACATCCAATACATCAGCCAATACCATCGCTTTACCTTCAAAACATATCCAAAAGCCAGTGTCAACTTCATGGGCATGCAACCTGTGCAGTCGCACAGGGCCCAGTGCTTAGAATGTTCCTATGCTTGGTTTAAAGCTCTGTTGTCACTGTCTTCAAATTTTTAATAATTTTTGAACAAGCGGCTCCATATTTTCTTTTTACACTGGGCCCCATGTGTTATGTAGATCCTGCCCAAACCCAGCCACTTGGTGTTGCCTCATTGCTACTGCCCTGGTCCAAACCAAGATAACATCTTGTCTAGAATCCAGTGACAGCCCCCTAACTGGTCACCCTCTAGTCAGTTCTCCATGGATAAGCCAGAGTGAGGCTGTTAAACATAAATCAGATCCAATCACTCACATGCTCATGTAGCTTCTTATCCCAGGTAAAATTAAATCCAATTTCCTGGCCACGGCCTACATGGCTGGACATGATCGGGCCCTTAGCTTTTTCCTTTCTTACCACTCTCCCCTTGTTTTCTCTCCATTCTGTCTAGCCTGGCCTTTGTGCTTTTCCTCAAACGTCTGTGCTCATTCCAACATCAGGGCTATTGCTCATGCAGTCCCCTCTGCCTAGTGTGACAGACCTTCAACATCTCAGAATGGATCACTCTCTCACTTCAATGTCACCTCCTCAGAGAGGTCTACCCTGACCACTCTATAGCTCTTAAACCTCTTGCTTTGCTTGATTTTTCTTCCAAGTACATGTCTCCACCTGAAATTATTAGATACTTATTTTTTTACTTGTCTATGGTCTGTCTCCTATACAAGCATTTGAACTCTATGAAGAAAGCACATAACTTTTTTTTTTACTACTCTATTTCCAGTGCATAAAACAGTGCCTGCACATGGTAGCTGCTCATTAAATATGGGTTGAAAGAAATAAATGGATGCATGAATAAATGATTGAATGAGTGAATGGCAAGAAGCAAAGGTAGTCAATGGCCTAGATATTACTTCACTAATCATTTGATGAAGGGGCAAAGTAGAATATTGTATTAAAAATACAGTATTGTAGTAAAAATACAAATATAATTTAATATTTGTATTAAAATAGAGAACAATGGTTGTAACCAGTGATGAGATGGATGCTTACTGATTTTTCTTTATATTATAGCTTTGAAGAAAGTGTTTGCTGAAAATAAAGAAATCCAGAAATTGGCAGAGCAGTTTGTCCTCCTCAATCTAGTTGTGAGTTTACTGTTCATCATCACTGACATTTCTCCATGGC
This sequence comes from Ceratotherium simum simum, assembly GCF_057802395.1. Taxonomy (NCBI): domain Eukaryota; kingdom Metazoa; phylum Chordata; class Mammalia; order Perissodactyla; family Rhinocerotidae; genus Ceratotherium; species Ceratotherium simum. Next base: position 50,563,078 of record NC_141900.1, on the reverse strand, counting down.
TCATTACTGGAAATGGATGCATCATTTTTCCCATACATCTGTGTCATACTGCATTAACTGGGATCTGTTCCAAATATCTCATCTCATAGATTAGAGAGAAAAAAGATATTCTATTTTATTAATAATCTATCTTGCATGTCTATATTTTCATTTAGTGATTAATAATTTTAGGTCGTCCAAAAAATACTCTCCTGTGGTCAAGATTTCCTCTGTTGCTGTAAAAATTGGAAGGTTTTTGTCTTTTGCAAATTCCTTCCTGTGCCCTTTTCCCCTGAAGTCCTGGCTGCTCTATACCCATTCTTATTCCTCATGTCCTCTCTCCCTGGAAGAGACAGCTCTCTGGCTGTCCAAATCTAATCTTTCCACTTGTGCTTTAGCCTCATGAATTCCCACCTTACTTCACCATCACCACCCCTCCTGATGTTCAAGCTTTCTGCCTACGCAAGTTCTTTCTACTCAGTATACAGTTTCCACTTTCCTTCCAAATGGAAACAAGCAAACAATAAACAACTCAAACAACTACTCTACCCAACCATGTGTCCTCTTCTCTCTCTCTTTCTTGTCCTCTTCACAGGTTGACAGGATGGCTTCTCCAAAGGGCACCCACACCGGTAGTTCTTCCTCACCTCCCTTCCACATGCTCCTCCTCCTCTTTCTACCCCTTAATGTTAGCGCCTTGGTGAATCTCTCCTTGACCTACTTCTCTTTTTATATTTTATATTCTCTATGGACAACTTCACCTACATCTGCCTTTAATCAACACCCACATACTGATAATTCCCACATCTTGCCAAAACACACAACAACTTCCAACTTGTGTAAACAACTATGGTCCACATACCTCATAATTAGCTTACACTCAACGTGTTCAGCACTGAGTTTATCAGCTTGGTCCAGGATTTTCAAATAGCTCTTCTTTCTCTATTTCCTAGTTCGTTGAAAGTGTTATTCTAGATTGGACTCTCCTTTTCACGAACTCTAGCAGTCAGGTAGCCTGGGGTTCTGACTTCTAAATATTCTTGCTATTGGTCACTTCCCTGTAAACTGAGGACCCATTTTAGTGTAAGAATTTTTCACTTCGCCTAGCTTACTGCAAGTGTTACTAAATGGCTCCCTGACTCGAAAATAAATCCTGTCTAATCCAACATGGCTGTCAAGGTATCATTCTAAACACCAAATTGGAATCATGGTACTTCTTTTAATATTCCTCCAGAGTTCTTATCTATTTATGAACAAGTGCAAACACTATGCATGCTGTGCAAGGCCATTCATGAGCTGGCCCCTGAAGCAGCTCTCTAGCATCTTCTTTCACCACGGCCTTATGTATCCCTATACTTCAGTCCTCCCCAAACACTTGGTCATACCAGAAAGTGCTATGCCTTTCCTCTACCTTTGCATAATCTCTCCCTCCTGCCTGGAATGACCTCCTTTTCCAGGTAACTGACTCCTATTCATTTTTTAAGATTGCTCCTTTCCCACTTCAGAAAGTCCTAGTAGAACTTGCATACTGGGTCAAATGTCCTGCTCTGGACACCCATTGCACCTGCATATCCTCCATCATAACATTTCACCCACTGGATCTTCAATATTCATTTTCCTACCTGTATCTCCCATAGACTTAAAGATAAGTGCTGTATATTGATAAATAAAGGACATTCTAAATACGAAATTGATAAATGGATAGATGAATGCTCAAGATAATCCTGTTTGCTTCTGTAATTTCTCCAAGAATGACTTCTGCTTTTTTCATTAATCTCTTTCCTCCTAGCTCATCCAAGCTGTCTTCCCCAAACACTATAACTCCTTCCAAATTCTCCCTTCCTGAGCTTTTTTGCTCTTTGTTTATCACATACGTTCAGCTCTTTACCTCACGTTCGGCATCACATTCTGCTCTATCTTATTTATTGTTTCATGCATGTAACTTGCCTTCCCATCTCTAGTATAAACTCTCTGTGGAAGAGATGTGCCTTACAGTACCTTAAGATGTCTAGCCCAGTAATGGACACATTTTTGAATTAACAAGTTTGAAAATGACTGAAGAGTAAACAAACTGAAAGCTGATTTTTTTTTTTAATCTTAGTATGAAACAACTGACAAACATCTTTCTCCTGATGGCCAATATGTCCCCAGGATTATGTTTGTTGGTAAGTAAAAGTGACAATGAGATGCAACAGTCTGAAAATTACACAAGTGCTGCCATATCTCTTCCTCTGTCCTCCCCCACCCTCATCTGCTGCCCCATGGCCAATGCCTCTACTAAGTTCTAGCAAGGGGTATAACATTCCTTTAAGTTTCACAACATATTTTCATTAGAAAATGCAAGCTTTTATCTATTTCCACATTTTTTTTCCTCTGCTAATTTTAACTTTTCATCTTCTGCCACAAATACATTTGAGAAGGAAGCACCCTGTTAACTGTTTAAATGTATTGATCATTTTCCTGAATACATCAGGCCTGTAAATATTTATTTTCAATCAGGCAAACTTTCGATTTGTGTGTTGGATTTTTCTTTCTGACATTTTTGATGATTGTTTTTAGGCAAGTTACGAACATGGGCTGAAAAAATAAAATCAAAAGAGCCATGGTCCTTCCTGCCCCTGGTACTTTTCATATGCTGCTCCCTCTGCTGAAAAGCTTTTCCTGCATGCCCCTCTGCATGCTCACATCACCTAGTTAACTCCCCAGTCATCACTGTCATTCACTGACCTGGCCAAATCCCCACTATATGCTCTTGTGGCACCAAGTTCCTCTCAATGGGGGCACTTTACTCAGTTATAAATCTGCATTTATTGGTTAATTTTTAATAAATATTTTCCCCCATGGGATGATAAGTTCCACATGGCAGGGACTGTATCTGTTTCTGCTCACCATCATAAGCCCAGCCTGTAATGGGCTCTCAGTAAATATTTCTTAAATGATTGAACAAATGAATTGAGTTTGGCTTTGATCAAAGTCATACTGATATAAGGACAATCCATAATTAAATCAACCACAGAGCAGAGCTCACGCTAATCAAGCAGTTCACCTGTGTAATTCATCCACGTTCTCACTAAACATATAAACAGGAGAGAGAAAAAGTGAAGGAAAAAGTAAGGCTGAACTAGAGCAAATTTTATAGGTTTTGTTTTGTTAGGATTTAGAAAATTCAGAACACTTAAATTGAAAGGGACTTTATAGGTCACACTTTGCACAGAAATTCTTTTCATGGTATTCCCGTCTAAGGGCATTTTAACCCACATTTGTTTCCTTCGATTGTAAGAACCAGCTCCGAGGCAGCTTGCTCTTCTAGCTCGGTGGTTCTCCATGCTGGCTGCACATTAGAATCACCTGGAAGATTTCTAAAATCAAGCTCCCCAGGCCACACCTCAAACCAATTAAATCAGAATCTCTGGGAGTGAGACGCAGGCATCAGTATTTTTTAAAGTTCTCCAGGTGATTCCAGTGTGCAACCAGGATTGTAAGCCAATGGTTGGGTGTTTAAAAAGACTTTCTTATGTTAATTTATTACAAAAATTAGAAAAATATCTTTTTTTCCCTCATTAACTGATAACTTCAAGTTAAATACAAAACATAAAAAAATAGATTTAAACCAGAGGAATATATGTATACATAAGGGATGACTCCTAAATCTCTATTTTTAAAATGCAGCTAGTTAACAATAAAGTGGAAAATAGACACTACATGCTTATTTGACCTTTGCTATTCTTAAGGGCTTACAGTCTTTTATTCATTTAAAAAAACCTTGGTTTTGAAAACTGTCTTTGGATATGGGCTTCTAATTACCTAGGTTGCTGTTGGTAGCACATTTCAATTAGAATATAATCATTTCAAAAGTTTAAAATAATTCTTTAGTAGAGAATGCCAATGTTTTCACCAAAACCAACACACCCCAAACAATATCTATTATCCTGTTTTCAGGTTGTTATAGATAGGACAGCAGTGTTCATAATCTTTCCACAAATCGCACTGTGCAGCTGCTGAATGCCCTCAGCCTGGCTTTGGGTGCTGACTGCTGGAGGCTGGGTCGCAGAGTGGAGGGAGGAGAAATTGATCCAGGGGGACATATACCGTGTTCCTTTCATAGGACGTGGATAAATACGTAGGCTTCATCACGCAGTAGAGATTACTTGGAAACATAGCACTCCACTCCCTTTTGTTTTTTCTTTGTAGACCCATCCCTGACGGTTAGAGCTGACATCACTGGAAGATATTCAAATCGTCTCTATGCTTATGAACCTTCGGATGCTGCTCTCCGTAAGTGTTACCTCCTTTGTACATCTCTATTGCTGTCGTGCTGGGAGTAGAGTCCACATGGTGAGGGGAGAGAAAGCTCTGTTCAGGGACACTACAGAATCAGTTGACTCTTGTGTCCTCAGGCAAATCACATTCACTTTGATCTCATTTTTTAAATTTTCAATTGAAGATGAATTATTTAGATGAGGTGTCTTTTTCTCTAGGAGGATTCTATTACCCTATTATCTGCTTTTCAGGTTTTTCTCTTAGGCACACTAACACACAACTCCTTCTACCACAGAACTGAGTGCAATAGTTGTAGTCATCTGCATGCTTTGTTAAATATTTTTTTCCAAATAACAAAAGTGAAATACGTTAATCCAGCTTGTTGAAGTTGAATTCAAGTTCAGTTTTAAAGAGCAGTGCGAAAGATAGCTCCAAATAGTTGCCAAGATACTCACTTCCCCTGGGGTTGCTATAAAATAGAAAAAAAAAAAGAGAGAGAACGAGACTCAAGGCAGACGAGGACCTCAATGGGAGACTGTACCTACTTGTGACACCTAATTAGTCCTTCTGGGAAGAAAATTAGGTTTTGTCCTAAGAAGCAATTCTGCTCAATGACTAGTGGCTGCCTAGAACTGCATTGCCCAAGATGTTAGCCATTAGCCACATGTAACCGTTTCATATTAAGTTACAATTAATTCAAATTTAAAATTCTGTTCCTCAGTCATACTAACCACATTTCAAGTACTCAATGCACAAGCACTAAATATTTTTCATCATCACAGAAATTTCTATGAGGCAGCACTTACCTAGAACATTATGTTAGGAAGGATTTTGCAGCTGTGCCTGGGCAGCAGAAAGATCATCATGGTCCATTAGCAATGCCTCAGATGGGTGCTGGGAGGACCAGGGGAAGTACATCCCAAGTACTGACTATTCTCACAATAACAGCATATATCTTAATAAGACTCTGGACTCCTTAAAGGCAGGTATCCTGCACAGGTAATATCACAGTGCCTTATAAAAAAGGCATTTAATAAATATTGGACGAGAACGGGTTGTAATGAAGACATTTTATAATTTTAGAAAAACATTTCAAAAGATGACCAACTCTTTACCCTATGATAAAATAAAACCCATTAAAATAATGAATAGAGTACCCAAGTTTGGGGTTTACTATAGGTATTAACATAATTTCTGGTCGCATCTTCACTCTCGTTACTTTTTCCCCCATTAGTGCTTGACAACATGAAGAAAGCTCTCAAGTTGCTGAAGACTGAATTGTAGAGAAGAAGCAAAATCTCCAAGCTCTTGCCTCTGTGTTAGGCCCTGACACTTGGAACTGGAGGAGATTTTAGACGACTTTGGAGAATGTAGAAGCACTGGTGGACCTACTGATTAGATTATGGTTTGATGTTACAACAGCTGTTTTTTTTAAATTTGGTTTCAAGTATACACATATGAAAACAACACTGTATACTACCATAGTGAGCCATGATTTTTTAAAAAATAAATCCTTTTGGGGGTGTTCAAACTGTTTTTTTTTCCCTCCAAAATTGATCTTTCACAGAACAGCTACTTGGTTCGTTCATCAGACAGGACTTTTGGATACACACAAAATGCTCCAAGAGGAGACAAGACAAAACTAGTTCAAGCAACAAAGACCAAAGTGATCATCTTACCACACTACTGTTTCTCATTGGGTGATTAAACATAGACATGAGCTTAATCAACAGAAGTATCAAACAAGAATATGCTTTAGCATGAAAGAGTATGGAGAAAGGCATCCCAAGAAAATCAGGTACCTACATGAAGGCAATCCCTCTCCACCCTGAGCAGAAACTCCTATGTACACACTTTATTATTTATATAGTAATTCAATTTCAGTTAGATTTTGCCCAACTGAACACGCGCAGAGAAAGCCTCTAGGAGGTAGCTTTCTCCTTCAGAAAACTAATTCTGTGAAAAGATCATCTGCAACCATGAACACACTCTAAAGAAATCCTGAGAACGAGCCTTATAATACATTTGGTCTCTCAAGGTTGTAGAGTACTGGCCTGGAATAAATTCAGTTGAATGGTTCCCACCTTCTTCACCAAAATGTGGCTGGCTGGGGGAAGGGCAAAGGGCAGTGATACCATGTGCATGGGGTGGAGATCAGAGGTCACTACTTATCTTGGTAAATGTTGTAAGAGGGTGTGGTATCAGATAGGGGAGGAGTTTTAGCTACTTTTAACTCTTCGTCCTGCCTGAAAAAAATTAGTACTGTGTATTAATTTCTTCACTACATATTTAATCTCACAATCATTGTTATATGGAATTTCTTTACTACCCAGGCCCCACTGACTTTGGCCCCTGAATGGCTGTGGTGGTCTGTACAATGCTTTGCATATTATCTATTGCCCATCTTGATTAACTTTTTTTTTTTTTGGATAGATTCTTTTATGAATAGATCCTTTGGCATTATTAACTTTTTCAGGGCAAATAATATATTTTAAATACTTTTCGCTCACACAATACTGTCAAAGAGGTATGCACTGATAGGTTCTGAGCAAATACTGTTGATTTAATGACATATAAATCCTCAACAAAAATATCACCAGAGGGACTGGACTCTCTTCTCATAAGCAGATAACCTACATGTGCTTAAAAGGTAAAATATTCCATTTAGAAAGCTGTCTGAGAGTTAATGAGAGGAAAAAAGTTTTCACTTGTATAAACAAATATTTTGAATGACAACTTCTAAGCTATTCAAGTTTCCTCTATAGTACGGCAAAATAATGTTTATCTTTTTTATTGGCTGATATGAAATAAGATTAAGTCCTTAAAATTTATTGAATGATAAAATGTTATTTTAACAACACATAACTGTAACAATATAAATAAATCTCTGGGAAGTCAAACGTCAAGATTGTTAAGAAAAATGAATCTCCCTAAGAAAAGTGTTAAACACAGAACAATAATCATTTTTAAAAAATTGATTAACTTTGACCCAGTCTCCTCTACTTCTGAGAATTTGTCCTAAGGAAACCATTTAAGAGAAACAGAGTTCTGTGAAGATGCCAATGGCAACATTATTTAAGCATACCAAAAAAAAAAAAAAACTGGCAACCTCCAAATATAATGGTTACATAGTGCATAAAGTGCACTAAGTTGTCATCTATAAAATAAAAAATTATGGAGAAACAAAAATGATAAATGAAAAAGAATTTTAAAATTTCTACACTATAATTGCAACTACAGGAAATGTGTACATACACAAGTTAGAGAAGTGAAGATGCAAACATAAAAACTGTTGTTGTAAGCTCCTGGAAATCTTAGCAATGCCTTTCTTTCTATCAAACCCTTTATCGTCATCTCACAATCCTTCCTTTGTGCTTAAATAAATTTAAGTGAAAGCATACCTTGACTATTTCTCTGACTACGGAGAGGAGGAAGAATGCTATAAGACTAGAGAGTATTATTTCAAACAGCTGAATAAAAATGTTGGTAACATAGTGGGAATGTAAAATGATGCGGCCACTATGGAAAAAAAAATGACTGTTCCTCAAAAAATTAAATATACCATTACCATACAATCCAGTAATTCCACTTCTGAGTATGTACCCCAAACAGCTGAAATCAGGAAAGGTATTTGTGTACTCATGTTCACAGCAGCATTAGTCACAACAGCCAGGAGCTGGAAGCAACTAAAATATCCAGCGATGGCTGAATGGATAAATAAAATGCGGTATATACATATAATGAAATATTATTCAGCCTTTAAAAGGAACTTCTGACATGCTACAACTTGGATGAACCTTGAGAATATTATGCTAAGTGAAATAAGCCAGTCACAAAAGGACAATACTATATGTTTCCACTTATATGAGGTACTTAACAGTAGACAAATTCATAGAGACACAAAGTAGAATGGTGGTTGCCAGGGGGTGAAGGGTGGGGAGGAAGGGAGTTATTGTTTAACAGGTGTGGATTTTCAGTTTGGGAAGATGAAAAAGTTCGGGAAGTAGATGGTGGTGATGGTTGTGTAACAATGTGAATGTAGTTAATACCACTGAATTATACACTTAAAATGGTTAAAATTATACACTTTATGCTATCGATATTTTACTACATTACAAAACTTTTTTATCAGTTTTATTGAGGCCCCATAGCTTAGGGGGGAAAAAAAGGAACAAACTTAAAAATGTTGGTAACATAAATCATCTGTAAAAGTCATTTACATGGATGATTAACAGGCCTGATGAAACCATTTTTACCTGTGTTAAAACTGCAGTCTTCACATGATCATCTATGAGCATCTATCTCCGTTTTGGTTTTTTGTCTGTTTCATGCATTCAGTAATCCTAAGTAGCTACTGAGGTCCTTACATTTAGCAATCCCCAGTGAGAACGGGAGCTGGGGGAGAAGAGAAAAAGCTCTAGGGCAAGAACAGAACTTTCTTCAAGTGCCTCACCAAGGAGGCTGACTTCAAAGTTCAAGAAAAGTCAGCCTAACTTATTGAAAGGTTACTTACCCAGTTGTGACCTCTATCTGAAAAAGATCCTGAAAGTAAGCAAAAGTGGTTTCACCCTCTAAGTGGTGTCAAAGTCTGTGCTTTGACATATATTTTAACTCACAGGCAACTCCCTCAAGCCTTCATTTGAAAATGAATTCCAAAAGCTGATTTTCCTGAGGAAAGTAGATGGGAAGTGGTCTGGAACATGATAGGAGAGTCATTTTCCTCTTTCCCACTGTCTCAAGAGGTATTTCACTGACTCCAGTTGCACAGCTGTGATCTTGACATTCAAGAAAAACTTCAACACGAAGAGCTCTTTTCTTTTCTCTCTCTCTCTGGGTGGTGTGGAGGTGTAGGGTGAGGGGCATTACTGCTTGCTCCCTTAAAACTATTTAGAAAACATTTGCCAACACATATTGCAATTGCATTTGGCATAGAGTACCTGGCGTTAACAGCTGGCCCCGAACATAGCAAGTGCAACAACTTGAAACAACCCCCCTCACTTAACCAGAAACCTCGAAAAATCGGTCTTTTTAACTTTATTGTCATCTCTAATAAAACAAAACAACTGACGTGTGAATGATCATATTTGTATAATCACAACGCCTAAAAGTGTTTTTCTCCCATGAAATACTATGTAAAAATGTGATTCTAATTTTTTCGGTACCAACTAAAAAGTGAAATAGTTTCATACACTTAGTGCATTTTCAAAAGGATGAATAAACTTAAACAAGGTTAAGAAAATATTTAGAAAAATTGAGGAGGAGGTTTTTGGCTTAAGGAAACTTAAGAACTAAAAGCCACACTTCTGGTTTCTTTTCCTTCTCGGAAAGGTTCCAGCCAGGAGCATATCACTTAAGTCGAACACGCAGAACTGGTTTTCATACCAAACTCATTGTTGCTTAGATAAAGTATCTGAGATGAATTTATGCCACATGAGCTCAGATTTTAGAAATTATAGCCTAACATTTTTCCTTTGCATTCGCATTATACTCTAAAATTTCACCTTTATCATCAAGGCTGACTGGGTAAATGTTCTAAGAAACAGTCCTCTGAATGGGATATGTAAACTGGGAATAAGATAAATTTTAAAAAGTCCCCTGAATGGAATATGTAAACTGGGAATAAGATAAATTTTAAAAAGTAATATAGTTTCTTTTTAAAATAAATGCTAGCTTTAGAAGGAGCTGCAGGGTTGAGTTTGCATTACAGCAATTTGTTGTAATTTGAGGACAGACCCTGATCTGAAACTCACCGTCCTCTGACACCGAGTGTTTGCGGCAACATTTCTGCGCAGACAGGCAGTGAGTCTGCTCTCATCCTGGGACCAGCCTGACTTCCATAGGCTCACCAGCAGCCATTTGGGATTCAAGACAGACCTATTCAGAGGCCTTTCCAGTGGGTGTTATAATACATAGTGGAATGGGAGCTATAGCTCTGCGCCCAGCTACAAAGATCCCAGGAGACCTCCTGGAAAAGGCAAGATAATCTATTACCTTCAGATCTGCCTGAGAAAACCGAAAGCCCAGATTAATCTGACAGGAGTGCTCTTGGTGCTTGAAAAGGTGTTATTTCTTGAGTGGCTAATCATCAGTAATTACCCATTATGATAATCCTACGGATTAGTAGTCTGAAGATTCATGCTCCCCAGGCCCTGATGTGTTACTGGGTTGACGCAAATAAGGCCACTGCAATTAGAGCACACACCAAGGCTATGGGTTGATTCTCTCCAGAATAGCCCTTTCCACATATAATCATTTGTACCAAGAAAAGTATTATATTAGGAGATGCCAGAACCTCATGGGAACTTCTAAATGGAACAAAGCAAACAGGGAAAATACAAAATGCCTTAAAGGAAGGCAGAGTTTAAAAATCTCACCTCCTCCACGTGTCACACACAATCTCATTTTACGGCACAGTGGGAACATTGTCAGGGTTGCCCAGAGCAGAATATGACATGGAAGGATAGCAGAATATGCCACCCCAGAACATGCCTCTTTGGCATAAAGATCATTTTGAGCTGATTATTTTTGAGAAACACCAGACACAGGAGAAGCTCTGAAAACAGAGTGGAAGTTGACCCTTTTGTAAGGGAAATTTACATTTGCAAAGGAAATCTCCATCTGTCCAGGAAGAGAAGGATGACTGTAAATCCCAAAAAGCTTTTATTAATGTAGAAGGCACTGACATAAATCTTTATAACAAAACTTACCCGTGTTTACTGTGCTTTTCCTGGTAACCCCCATAACTGGCTCTGCCCACACACACCTTTCTTTCTTTTGTCTTTAGCTGAAGAGCGTATTTAAGATGGTGGCTTGGGCCATTTGGGGGAGTTACTCAGTTTTTCTGGGTATACCCTGTGTATACATGAGGTATACATGTTAGCAACCTTCTGTTTTTCTCTTCTTAATCTATCTCTTATTGCATAGGTCTCAGCCAAGAACTCAGAAGAGTAGAGGGAAAATTATTTTTCCTCCCTTACAATATTATAGGAATTGCACAATTCAGTTTTCTTGAAAGATTAGCCAGTCTACCAGAGTCACAGAAATGACACACGTACAAAATGCTCTAAAATTCTATAGATTCAACCATTTACCCTCTTTCTTGGTCTAAAACCCATCAAGACAATTGCCAATAAAACACCATATACCACATAGAATGCAAGATAAGAAATTAATAATTTTCAGTAACAAGAAATACCTTAACATATTTTTCCCAAATAAATATAAATGATTCCTCTTTTCAAAAAAAGTCTCACTATGGAGAAATATTAAACACAGAAACATTTCAAGAAAGGATTTGGGGATGACGACCAGTAGACATTAGTGCTGGGACTTCATTTCCATGGCAGGATTATACACTAAAATAGCAATACTCAGCTGTAGGTCAGTCAAAGAGAACCCAATGCAAAAAGAAAAGAATTCCACTTCACTTAATTCATTTATCAATTCTTCCATGACTTGCTTTTAATTCAAACATTCATACATGAACAAAGATTTCCATCCTTTAATTTTTTTAACATAATATACAGAACCACAATACTATTTCAATTTCAAATTATGGGAGATCACATTCAAATATGCTTGGATTTGACAAGTTGCTGTAACAATACTGAGGGAAATTTCATGAAAAAAGTATTTAACAATTTGTAAGATAATCAAATATCTTTTTGCTACGTAGGCCAATGCATTTAGAGAAACTTGTTTAAAAATGCTGTCGTTTGGACTTCAAATTATTATAAAAGAATATCAAGAGTATATAGACAGACTTTCTGAATTTCTCAAACTCATTCCATTTTGAAGGCTGGGGGCAAATGTACACGAGAACATTTCTCCTTTGCACTTACCTGTAAAAGTGAAAAACTAAACCACACTTTCCTAAAGACATATCTATTTCTAGAATACATTAGTGTAATCATAAAAGACTACGAGAACTAAATTATCACTTTTATATTAACAATTTTTACTACAATACATCTTTCCTAAAAAGACAAAAAAATTTGGGAATTTAGATTTCCCCTACTGAACTTAACATAAAAGAATCTCATACTTTCTGGCTTTCATAAACTTCAATTCTTTTTTCCAGTAGGAACTATCTACACAGCACAGTGCTACATACAATTAATTATTCCAGTGAGATGTATATTTAGATTCACAACATGATCAACACAATAGTGCCATACAAAGTTTTTCTGCAGGTAAAAATGCTAAGAAAGGCCACAGTGGATACTGCCAGACACTGAATACAGTAGATTACAGGGACCACTGAGGTTCAGAGGAGACCACAAGTTTCAAATCTTTTTCAGCAATGGAAAAAGAAAAACATTTAGAGAAACATAAGAGTAAAAATATATAATTCCACTGTCAATAACGTAGTTTTCCAGATACTATTTCCTTAAACAGGCAAATTAGCTTAACTTAAAGTTAGAGAAAGTGAACACGATGAGAATATGAAAGATTTTCCTTGTTTTCTCATCAAAGGAATGCACTAGGATTAGCACGAGGATCTTTCTGGTTCCTGTATCTGTAGGTCAGCCAAACACCCAGGATCTGATGGAAGAAAGAAAAAGAAGAGAAAGTAACAGTTGTGTATATTTATTCAATGTATCAATAAAATAACTCTGGAACCTCTGAAGTACTTTGCACTATTTGTTCAGAAGAAGAGATTTCTTTTTCTTTTTAAAATAGAGCAAGTAACCCAAATGAGAGGCCATAAGAAAAATTAATATGAACACTGTAGTAGGCTGAATGATGGCTCTCCAAGGATGTCCAGGTCATAATCCCCAGAACCTGCGAATATGTTACCTTACATGGTAACAGGGACTTTGCAGGCGTGATCTTGAAACAGGGAGATTATCTGGGTGGGCTCAGTGATGTAATCATTAGGGTCTTAATAAGGGGAAGGCAGGAAGGGCAAAATCAGAGATATAGAGAAAAGGCAATGTGATGACAGAAGCAGCAGGAAGCAGAGTGAGGGAGAGAAAATGCTTGAGCCAAGGAATGCAGGCAGCCTCTAGAAGCTGGAAAAGGCAAGGAAATGGATTCTCCCCTAGAACCTCTAGGAGCCTCCATTTTAACCTTCTGACCTCCAGAAATGTAAGATAATGAATTTGTGTTGCTTTAAGCTACTACATTTGTGATTATTTGTTAGAGCAGCAATAGGAAACTAATACACACACAGAATTGTCTGAATAGCTAAAATATCACATATTTTGATCATTCAGAAACAAATTCTTGGTTTACCAAAAATTAAGTAACAACAACAATCCTACAATAAATAAATTTTCCAACACAGATCATAAAAAATGTTATAATTCCTACCTCTGCAAGAAGGGAGGGGGGGAGACCTATAATTTAGAAAAGTAATAAGTTGTTTTTGTGCCATTTCCCACACCAGGTTCACTAAAAAATAAACCAATATAACTTTTTTTTTTTTTAATTAAGAAATGTGTTGGGGGCCGGCCCCGTGGCTTAGCGGTTAAGTGCACGCACTCCGCTGCTGGCAGCCCGGGTTCGGATCCCGGGCGCACACCACTTCTCCGGAACATGCTGGGGCCGCATCCCACATACAGCAACTGGAAAGATGTGCAGCTATGACATAAACTATCTACTGGGGCTTTGGAGGGAAAAAATAAATAAATAAAATCTTTAAAAAAAAAAAAAGAAATGTGTTCATGCCGTTTCTGCTACTTCAAAGTTGATTTATTTAAAATACAGGCATACCTCAGAGATATTGCAGATGCGGTTCCAGACCACCACGATAAGGAGAATATCGTGATAAAGAAAGTCACACAAATTTTTTGGTCTCCCAGTGCATAGAAAAGCTATGTTTCATTATACTGTAGTCTATTAAGTGTGCAATAGCATTACGTCTAAAAAACCAATGTACACATCTTAATTAAAAAATATTTTATCGTTAAAAAATCCTAACCATCGGGGGCCGGCCCAGGGGCACAAGCGGTTAAGTGCACGCGCTCCGCTGCGGCAGCCCGGCGTTCGCCTGTTCGGATCCCAGGCGTGCACCGACGCACTGCTTGGCAAGCCATGCTGCGGTGGCGTCCCATATTAAGTGGAGTTAGATGGGCAGGAATGTTAGCCCAGGGCCAGCCTTCCTCAGGAAAAAAAACAGGAGGACTGGCAGATGTTAGCACAGAGCTGATCTCCACAAAAAAAAAAAAAAAAGAAAAAAAGCTAACCATCACCTGAGCCTTCAGCAAAGTTGTAATCTTTCTTGCTGGTAGGGGGTCTTGCCTCAGTGTTGATGGCTGCTGACTGATGAGGGTGGTGGTTGCTGAATGTTGGGGTGGTTGTGGCCATTTCTTAAAATAAGACAACAATGATGTTTGCCAAATCGATTGACTCTTTCCTTCATGAAAAATTTCTCTGAAGCATATGATACTATTTGATAGCATTTTACTCACAGCTTCTTTGAAAATTGGAGTCACTCCTCTCAAACCCTGCTGTTTTATCAACTAAATATTATATTAAATATTAATATAAATATATGTACTTAAAAGTTATAATAAACATTTATTTTTGTCATTTCAACAATCTTCATAGCATCTTCACCAGGACTAGATTCCACCTCAGGAAACCACTTTCTTTGCTCATCCATGAGAAGCAACTCCTCATCTGTTAAAGTTTTATCATAAGATTGCAGCAATTCAATCACATCTTCAGGCTCCACTTCTAATTCTAGTTCTTTTGCTATTTCCACCACATCTGCAGTTACTTCCTCCACGGAAGTCTTGAATCCCTCAAAGTCATCCATGAAGGCTGGAATTAATGTCTTCCAAACTCCTGTTAATGTTGATATTTTGACCTCTTCCCATAAATCACGCATGTTCTTAATGGCATCTAGAATAGTGAATCCTTTCCAGAAGGTTTTCAATTGACTTTGCCCAGATCCATCAGAGGAATCAGCATCTATGGCAGCTATACCCTTATGAAATGTATTTCTTAAATAATAAGACTTAAAAGTTGAGATGAAACCTTGACATATGGGGTGCAGAATGGATGTTGTGTTAGCAGGCATGAAAACATTAATCTGTCTTGGGTGACCAGGTACATTATCAACGAGAAGTAATATTTTGAAAGGAATCTTTTTTCTGAGGAGTAGGTCTCAACAGTGGGCTTAAAATATTCAGTAAACCATATTGTAAACAGATGTGCTCCTCATCTAGGCTTTGCTGTTCCATTTATAAAGCATGGGCAGAGTAGATTTAGCATAATTCTTAATGGCCCTAGAATTTTCAGAATGTTGAATGAGCAATGAGCATTGGCTTCAACTTAAAGTCACAAGCTGCATTAGCCCCTAATGAGAGAGTCAGCCTGTCCTTTGGAGCTTTGAAGCCAAGCATTGACTTGTCCTCTTTAGCCATGCAAGTCCTAGATGGCATCTTCTTGAATATAAGGCTATTTTGTGGAAATAACATCGAAATTAACATCGAAAATCTATTGTTTAGTGTAGCCACCTTCGTTAATGATCTTGGCTAGATCTTCTGGATAACTTGCTGCAGCTTCTGCACCAGCACTTGCTGCTTCACCTTGCACTTTTATGCTATGGAGATGGCTTCTTTCCTTAAACCTCAGGTACCAACCTCTGCTAGCTTCAAACTTTTTTCTACAGCTTCCTGACCTCTCTTAGCTTTCACAGAATTGAGGAGAGTTAGGGCCTTGCTCTGGATTAGGCTTTGGCTTAAGGGAATGTTGTGGTTGGTTTGATCTTCTATCCAGACCACTAAAACTTTCTCCATATCAGCAATAAGGCTGTTTCGATTTCTTATCATTTGTGTGTTCACTGGAGCAGCATTTTTAATTTCCTTCAAGAACTTCTCCTTTGCATTCACAGCGTGGCTAACTGTTTGGCACAAGAGGCCCAGCTTTCGGCCTATCTGGACTTTCAACATGCCTTCCTTACTAAGCTTAATCTTTTCTAGCTTTTTACTTAGAGTGAGAGACGTGACTCTTCCTTTCACTTGAACACTTAGAGGTCATTGTAGGGTTATTAACCGGCCTAATTTCAATATTGTTGTGTCTCAGGGAATAGGGAGGGCTGAGGAGAGGGAGAGAGATGGAGAAGAGCCGATCGGTGGAGCAGTCAGAACACACACAACGTTTATGGATTAAGTTCGCTGTCTTGTATGAGTGCGGTCTGTGGCGCCTCAAAACAATTACAATAATAATATCAAAGAACACTGATCACAGATCACCACAACAAACGTAATAATAATGAAAATGTTTGAAGTATTGTGAGAATCACCAAAATGTAACACAGAGACATGAAGTGAGCAAATGCTGTTGGAAAAATGGTGACAATAGACTTGCTTGACGCAGGATTGCCACAAACCTTCGATTTGTAAAAAACACAAATCTGTGGGGCGCAATAAAACAAGGCACAACAAAACGAGGTATGCCTGTAGTAAAAAATTCTTAGACTGAAAAAGACACAAAATTTTAAGGGAAAAAAATGAATTTCAAACTATATTTCCCACTGTAGATCTAAGCCAACTTTTAATTTAAATTTTGTTTATTTAACTTCATAACCACTCATTAGCCTTTTAAACCACTGTAGAAAATTATGGTAAGTCCCAAATTTTCTCCATTTACCACAATAATCATCCCTGATTTACTATAAAATTTGTGACTGGCAATGTCTATAGTTACAACTTGTAAGGGCTTGATGGAACTATAGTTTGTGGAAATGGAAAGTCTGGTTTGGAGTCTGTATGACGGGAAAAAAAGGAATTTATTTAAAAACCACACAAAGAGTACTTTGTGACGGGCTCTGTTCTACACACTTTACAAATTCATACAATCCTCCCAACAACCCCACATGATAGGAACTATCATTTCCTCATTTTACCAGTGAGGGAACCGAGGCATAGAGAGGTTAAATAACTGGGTAATAGTCACACAGGTCATGAGTGGAGAACTGGGGTTCAAACCTGGAGTTCACGCTCTTAACCACATTTGTGGCTTTTATGTGAGAATCTGATGTGTTACTGGCCATTCTCAGGCTAACATTCCACCTATCATTTCAGCTATGCTGGTTGTTACAATTCTGAAATCCACACCTGTTGTCAAACAGCTACTTCTCTGACACCCCCACCTGCCCAAGCATCATTTCCCTGACCCTCCCTCAGAGATGCTGGCACACAAGGAGTTCTGGTTAGAATTTTTGAGGTTGTTACATATTTTAATCATCACCCTGGATATATGCTGATAGTGTAAGTTACAGTCTTTAGGAGAAACGAAGTAATTGGGTAAGTTAAATACTCACAATCCGGAGCCACATTTTACCAAAATTTAATTCCTTCAATTCAGCTGTAAGTGACAAAACAGGACAATGCTTTCCTTTGCCCCATTGCTGAACCACTATCTCCTCCCTCACTCCCAAGGAGATCATAGAAGGGAGGCCATATCCAAAATGCAAAAAGATCCAAGTTAGATAATTATTGGATTTTAAGCTTACAAAGGTGCTCATGATTTAAAGATTTTCAAGGGTAACTGACTAGACCTGATTCTAGAACCTACACCCAGTATTCAGCAGGTCACCAAAGTATAGTTCACAACACAGAAATGTCTATGTAGAGTGTGCAACAATAAATCTGTACTAATTTCATTAAATATAGAAAGGCAGTATGCCAAAATATAAACACTAATTATTTCTGAGTAGGTATTTTAGTGAGTAGATACATTTAATCTTTCATCTTCATAGTTTTCTGAGTCTTGTAGCCTCATCCCTTCAAACTCTGAGAATTCTGTGAAATACTGAATAAAGTAAAAATTTAAAAAGTGAGGGAGCCTATAAAATATTCACTATCCAGAAAATATCAGGTTGGATAAATTATTATTAAAATCTCTAGCTAGGTTTCAAAAGGACATGGTATACAAAATATAGAGCAGGATTCCGTGAAAGAACACTTTAGAAATCTAAGACCCATGAGTATATATTCTTAAAGAATTGATATTTTAAAAAACAGCAGGAGGAGGAATGAATAGGCAGAGCACAGAGGATTTTTAGGGCAGTGAAAATACTCTGTATGATATTATAATGATGGATACATGTAATATACATTTGTCCAAACCCATAGAACGTACACCACCAAAAGAGAACCCTAATATAAACTACAGACTTTGGGTGATCACAATGTGTCAGTGTGGGTTCTTCAGTTGTAACAAATGTACCACTCTGGTGGAGGATGTTGATAATGGGGGAGGCTATGTATGTGTGGGGGCAGGGAGTATATAGGAAGGCTCTGTACCTTTCCCTAAATTTTGCTATGAACCTAAAACTGCTCTAAAAAAAAATAATAAAGTCCTTTTTTAAAAAAACAGGCGTAATTAAAGCCAGTGTGATCTGATGAGAAGAAAATGGAGCTGTTCAAAAGAACTAAATTCTCAAAATAAAATCGAGATATAAAAAAGAAACCATGTGGCAAAATTCTGATAACTGTTGACTCTGGCTAATAAGGCATATGGAGATTCTGCTTTTTCTGTATCTATACTCTTAAGCTTTCATGACAAAAATTCATTTTTTTTAAGGAAGAATGCACAAAATTGCTTTAAAGCTGTATATGAATCTTCTTGAATCAACGTCACAACCAAGCCACAAGTAAGACAGCTCTTTCCTGAGAAAAACTGAAATGAAACAATGCTCAGAGTAGGAAGGAATGGCAGGGGAAACTTCTTTTAAAAACTGAATATTAAGCTTGGTCTTTATCTCCACTTGTTAATAACAGCCAAGTGTGGATTTTTCATTCTCAAGGGGAAAAAAAGAAAATGAATTAGAATAAAATATATAACATATACACATACATGTATATATAATGTGCTATATGTCAATCCTACATTATCTACGTATATATAATATATACATTATCTACACAAATGCAATACATGCATTATATGTATATGTTACACAATCAAAATGAGAGGATCTAATGCATAACATGGTGATTATAGCTGATAACACTGTACCGTATAACTGAAAGTTGTTAAGAGAGTAGAGCTTAAATGTTCTCACTCCCCCCACCCCTAAAAGGTAAGTATGTGAGGTCACAAATGTATTAATTTGATGAGGGGAATCTTTTCACAATGTATCCACATATCAAATCATCACGATGTACACTTTAAATGTCTCACAATTTTGTCAATTATATCTCAATTAAACTGAAAAATATATATATTTTATATATACTGTGTGTGTGTGTGTGTGTGTGTGTGTGTGTGTGTGTGTGTATATATAGAGTCGTGTGCCACATAATGACATTTCGGTCAACGACAGACTGCATATATGACAGTGGTCCCATAAGATTAGTACCGTATAGCCTAGGTGTGTAGTAGGCTATACCATCTAGGTTTGTGTAAGTACAATCTATGATGTTCGCACAACAACAAAATCACCTAACGACACACTTCTCAGAACGTATCCCCATTGTTAAGCGACACATGACTGTGTTTACTGAAAAAATTTCTAGTCCCAAGATGGAGCTGCTCCTGCCCAAGTGCCACATCGGCAAACTGAAACAGATAACTTTCATGTCCCTGTAAATGCTCCACGTGACCAGAAATGCGGTATGTTCAGTCAGCCAGTCCCCAAAGGCCAAGCCAACTCTGGGTCTTCTTACCCCAAACAAGGTTGACCATGAGGCCCCAGCCAATCAGATATTTTCTATTTATCTCTTCCTTGTTCTTTATTCTTTATCCCATTAAAGCTTCTCACCTTCCGCCCCATTTTGCAGTTTTCCAGAAGGAGACTGTCCACTTTATGAAGTGTTAGTTTGTTTGTATTGCTTAAATTGTTGTCTTCTATAATTTTTTAACATATACAATCAAAATGAGACAGGCCTTTCTAAGCATAAAAATCAACTGAATAAACCTATACGAAAAAGGAATAAATTTAACTACATGAAAAATAAAATCTTCTATAACTTTTGTTTAAAAGTCATAAAGAAAGTTAAGTAAGTGCAAAAGAAATTGAAAGCAGAATAAAGAAGCCAAGTAGAGTGAGGAACGAGAGGAAGAGGGAGAAAGGGAGGGAAGGAAGGAATTAAGAGGGGAGTGGGCGACACTCTCCTGCACCCCGGTTTCTAAGCCCACTCCCTCATGAGCCCCAGCTTTGTGCAATACTTCTTACACATCTTCCAGGTCCTGAGGCCCTCTCTGGTATTCTTATACAAAATTCCCCTTTTGGCATATGCTATTTTGAGTTTGTTACATGCCATCCAAAGGGCCTCAATCAAGACAAAAGCAAGTGAGCAATTCACAAAAGAAGAAATGCAAATGGTCAAAAAACACATGAATATATTGCCAGACTCACTAGTCACATCTTCAAAAGAGCAAATAGAATTGTAATACTGTTTTTACCTATCAAACTGGCAAATATTTTCAAAATACAAATATCTAGAAGTAGTGGTTGAAGCAAAATTTGGTAGAATCTCCCCAAAAGGCAATTTAACAATAATTATCAAATTCTTTTAAAATGCCCATATACTGAGTGTGTCATATTTTACCGCCACAGATGTATTCTAAGGAAAAAAAACTAGAGAATATAGATAAAAAATTACATACAAGGAAGTTGACTATGAAATTATTTCTTACAATGACATATTGAAGGAAAAATTAAACGTCCAAGGGATTAAATGAACACATTAAACTTCAACTATATAAGACACAGGATTTTTCTGATTTTCTCTTAAAGATACTTGCTCACTCTTACAATAGCCCACCATATATTTATACAGTTATATGCACAATCTTACTTAATAGCATTATTCTATACATGCTATTCTAGACTCTGTTTAAAACAGGAGTGTGACATAGGCAACTAACACGACAATAATAAGGGTCCCATCATCTTTTCTTAATGGGGCATAATATGGTGACTTATACATCAGTAACTTACTAATGGCTACAAAACGACAGCTAACACTCAGCACCTGCCATGTACCAGGTACTATGCTAAGTATCACAAGTTTTACACATGCTAACTCCTTTAATCATCACAACTCTATGAAATAGGGGCTTTCCATTATTATGCTTGTTTTTAAAGACAAGGAAATAGAAGCAAAGAAAGGTTAAGTAATTTGCCCAAGGCCACAGAATTAATAAGCAGCGGAACTAGGTTTCCAACCCAGACAGTGCGCATTTCTTAACTATTTGCTCCTGTCTAACGTACCCTGATTTAACCAGCTCATTACTGAAGAACACAAGCTGGCCCAAAGATTTGCTATTACAAACAATAAACATTCTTGTTTATTTATTTTTCATAGTTATACGATGATCTCCATGAAATAAAGCACTGTAAGTAGAATTTATGAGTTAAAGAAAAACATTTTAATTTTTATGCATATTTTCAACTCACATACATAAAAAAGTCCAGTTATTCAGAGTTTAATAAAGACAGTGAGGAAGGAATTAGCATTCCTCAAAAATTATCAAATAATATGTGTGGTTTTGCTTATACACACATCTATTATATATAAATGTATTAATATAATAATTATATAGTATAAATATATGTTATATAGATAAGAATTTAATAACAGTGGTTACCTGTAGGTTTTGGAAGGCTAGGAACAAAGGGCAATGGGGGATGGGGTTGGAAGGCAATTTTTTAAAGCATACCTTTATATATATGTGTGTGTATTATATATTAACATATACATTAAACAATGTGAATGACCTGCCTATTCCAAAATTAAACTTAAAATCATAATTTATCATACAACTTTAGAAATAGAAGAAACCCTAGATACGACCCAGTTTCATCTCCTCATTTCTTCTGATTTCAAGCCAGGGCTCCTCTTACTGCAATATCAGTTCTCTTGAAAATATCCATCAATACATTCCAAAAGTTATATGCAATGCTAAGGTAAAATGCTACACCCTCTTGCCATATAAAACAGGAATCCCTATGACAAAGGAGGTAGATACTGAGTTATTTGCACATACCTCTGTAAAACTGAAGAAGAGGCCAATGCCACCGACAAATTGCAAAACCTCTCCAGCGTACTTTCCTATTATCGGAGCACATGGTGAGCATGAGCGGCTGCTTTTAAAACAGCTCTGTATCAATTAAAGAAGAGAATTTTGATTTCAAAGTACATTTATGAAGAGCAGATAAAAACTGCACCGACATAAAATTAGTGTCTGGAGTATTATATCCAATCTGGGGCCTTGGTTCTTTAGTAGTGTCCAAAATTCTTGAGATGGCTTCCAAGATTTCCACCCCCCGTGTACACACCCTGAATAATCATCCCCTTGAGTGTGCATGGAATTTGTATATACGATGGACGGTCAGTCCCGTATTGTATTATGGAAGACACCGTCTTAACAGAACGGAGAGATTATCATATTGACTTTGATGCCGCCATGTTGTGAGATGGTTGCATAGTTAGGACGTGACAGCAGCCTCTAGGAGCTGAGAGACACCCGCAAGAAAACACGACTTCAGTCCTATAGAAGTCCTACAGAAGCTGAATTCTGCCAACAACCACTGACCTTGGTAGTGGACTCCAAGCCTCAGATGCGATGGCAGCCTGGCTGGTACCTTGATTTTATCCTGGGGAGATCCTAAGCAGAGGACCCAGCTAAGCCATACCCAGACTCCCGACCCACGGAAACTGAGACAATAAATGGGTGTTGTTTTAAGCCACTGAATTGGCGATAATGCGTTACACAGCAATAGAAAAAACTAATAATCCCACAAAAGAGGCCTCACTGAGGAGATACCCAGCTCAGGGCTCAGAGAGGTGGTGATAGGAGTTTCCCCAAAATATAAACACATGTGAACTTCCTAAGAGAGCCAAGATCCAAGTGCGTCCTCACAGAGGATCGGGTTGGAACTTGAAGGTCAGGAGTTTGGCCTGGGAAAACAGGGCGGCTCTAACTGGCCCATCATTAGCTCAGCTCCCAGACAGAAAGGGCATGAAGTTGTGATAGAGAAGAAAGAAAAGAGGAAAGAGGGTAATTTCATGTGTCCTCCCCCCTGGGGATGTTTAGCTGGTTAAGAAATCCACTTTAGTATAGACCACTCTCCTCCTACTCTGATATGCTTCAAAACCAAGATATTCACATGCCTCCTCTGAATCTCTAAGGCTGATCTGCTGTTATTTCTCTTTCACCCCTTGTTCTAGGAGGATTTGAATGGGAAGGAATTAGGGGCAAAAAAACAAAAGGATCTATGTCTGGCAGGGCCCTGGAATATTCAGTACTCTCAGGAGTGGATATTTGAGAACAGATAAATGATACAATAGTGTAGATGGAATATAATGTAGGTATATGTAAAGCATTTTTAAAATACAATTCAGCATCAGAAAGTCCATTTCCTCCATATTAATCATTATTCATCTGTATGCAATACATATCCAAAAACTATTTTATACTTTGTACTTACAGCCGGACAGGTGCCATTTGGGTCAAAATTTCGGAACCCACAGCAGTTTAAATTTCTCTGAATGTCATTTCGAGCACTTGCTGTATTGTTCCAACCAACTTCCAAAAGCTGACCCTAGAAAATGCATTTAATATATACATTAAAACATGTCATCCCTGCACAAAATGTATAAAGCTAGAGCCTGCAACTTTTAACACTGAGTGTATCTAAAATAAATACTCTTTTTAAGACCATTAAAGTTTTTCAAAGTCTCAATCTGCAATAAAAATTAAGGCACTATTTTTATCCCAAGAATGAAAAGTCTGAATTTTTACATGAAATTTAAGAGAAGCACTTGGTTCAATAGCATAATTCTCAAAGTGTAACAAGATAAATTTTCCACTGCTCCAAGACAGAGAGAGAGAGCCATGTGCTTCTACAAATTAGAGGCTGAAAAGAGTGATTGCTACAATGGAACCGCAAACGTTCTAGAGTAAACGTTTCATTGCACAATGGTGGGAAAAGCCTGGGTGAACATCTTTTAGCAGCAGCACTTTTTGCCCAGTGAGGGCAAAATCTGACTTAAAGGATGCAAAAAAATAGCAACACCTGATGGTGTTTGGGTGCTCCAATCAGCCCCACTAACACAATCAGGAACAAAAGACTTTAGCTATGTAGAGTAAAATGGCATTCCGAACAGGAAGAAATTATTTTATAATCCAATCACTTCTCCCCTTTTTCCCTACACATACTCTGTGGCATAATAAAGTAGATGGAAAAAGTCTTTGCTTACCTGTTGCTCCCGGTTCAGGGCTAAACAAGCACATGATACAGAGAACTGAACAATAAATACAAGTAAGAGAATAATCATGTACTGAGAATTCAAGTTAAGGGTGTTTCTCGATACTCTTAAAGTAACATAAAACAGAGGTACAGACAACTTTAGAATGCACCAACTTTAGAATGCACTAGAAGGAATTCACCCAGAAAATAGAAAAAATGGCATTCAGAGAAAGTTCAAAAAGAATACACATAATTATTATTTTGATAATATGCTGTAGATATAATTTTATATAGAAAAATACTAATGATAATTATTTAATCAAAGCTGATCTATTAGAATTTCATTTAGATTAAAATAAAAATTCTTACATACATAAAATAGGAAATAAGTACAGATAAACATATGTAAGCCTTCTTAATACTAAGTAAAGTATTAAGTGAAATTCTCAACCAAATATTAACGTATTGCAAAGGGCCTAGAGGTCACTGAATCAGTTGGCTGTTACTCTGAATAGGACTATACTGAACTTGCAGAAAACATTCTTCAAGATGTGAAAAGGAGAGAGTGGGAATACATAAACATACCATGACTTCACACTAAGAAATGTTCCTAATGTTGGTTGAACAAATACACACAGAGCTTGCTAGGAGCTGCTCTCTGGCAATTAATTTCCTAATGATAATTTTAAATTAGTTGTAGTCATCATGAGAGTAATCAATAAAAGAACAAACTCAGTTGGAGTAAAAATCCTGCTTTAAAAAAGGATACAAAGAATAGCAACACCTGATGGTGTTTTACAGCTCCAATCAGTCCCACTAATGCAATCAGGAACAAGAAGATGCCCACCGCAATGACCACGCCAACCACCCGCAGACTGGAAATCAACCCGAAGCCAATGCCCCATGCAGCAATTCCAATTAGCAACAGGCTAACCAACTGCAAAAGCAACCAAAAAGAGTGGGGATGGGGGGTGGGAGGAGGCAGGGAAAAAAGAGAGAGGAGAAAAGCATCAATTTATATAATAATTATCATGAGCATTTTTCAGGCACCTACTTAGTATCCTATAAGTGATCGTTAATACTCAATACTAGAATACACACAAGATCTCAGTAGATAGTATTGTTTTAACAAATTATATCAATCTTTGGTCATGCTTTAAAAAAAGGACTAACAGTAATCTATAAAATTATTATGAAGCCTCAGAGGTCCTTTGGTTTACTAAGCCTAAATGATTGCTTAAGCTTTTGAAATAATAACATATGTAAAACTTCTAAACACCAATACATCTCAGTCCAACATACCGATTTCTTCACGTGGAAATCACTTACCTTTCCTTCAAAGCCCAGTTGGACTGTAACCTTCTCTATGATGCCTACCTAGTCCCCGACAAACTAAATTAATCTCTCCCTTCTCTGAGCAATCTCTGTTCTTTGAATACAGTTCTGTTGTTTCCCTCTTCACACATTCTGTTTCCAAGCCAGTCTCTCCTAGGAGACTAGGAGCAACCTGAGAGTAAGAACTCCAACTTTTCTCCTGTCTATATCCCCAGACCTATCACAGAACCTTGGGAACAGTCAAATTTCTCAAGGGAACAGACTGGTGGTTACCAGAGGGGAAGGGGGTTGGGGGTGGGTGAAAGGGGTGAAGGGGGTCAACTGTAGGGTGATGGACGGTAACTAGACTTTTGGAGGTGATCACCTTGTATTGTATACAGATGTTGAATTGTAATGTACAACTGAAACTTACATAATTAAAAAAGATTCTCACAGAATTGTTGCTGAAATGAACTGCTTTAGATTTCATCATGTATTCTATTAGAATTCATATATAGAGAGAGAGACCACTAAAACTTCTAGGATGAAAAGAGTGTAAGAGATTTTAGCTATTTAGAATAAAATGGCATTCTGAGCAAAAAAAATTACTTTATATTCTAATCACTTTATTTCTATACTTATAAAACAAAACCAAGTGAAGAGATAGAACACATGCCTCAAAATCAGTCATTACCTGTAAATCCCAAAGTTATGATTACTTCTTTAATACTTAAATAAATACCACGTCACATAAATATGATAATTAATTGATAGAAGATATAGTTTAAACTATATGTGGGAGGGATGGGGGTGGGGGCTTTGGAACAGGAAGGAGATAGTATCTTCAATTCAGTCGAGAGTCAACCATTTCTTGGAGCAAGTTGACAATATAATTCCCAGTTGGGAGGAATAAAAATATATAACATACTCTTTCTAGCATCATTTGAAGGCCTAATAAACTTTGTTCAAAATATAAATCACCACTCACTAAAATGGATCTTTTTTTACTCAAATGAACACATTTTTCATACATGTAATCATAGTTTATTAGATACAAATTTTAAATGTCTTAGTATATAAAACTTCCTACACATGTAGAGATACAAGTAAAACTGCTAAATATTGACAACCACAGCATCTATTTGTATTTTTATCCATTTATTATAAATAAAACTTGAGAATGAAAAGAAACTAGTAGCATGATAGAACCAAGTTATGGAATTATATGGACTCGGTGTTCTCCACTGCAGTTAGTACACAAAGCTTTTGTTTTCAGAGGGAGATGGAAAGGGAAAAAATTCTCACAAATTTTGCCACCCAGCAATTTGCCTAGTCTCTCTCATTTTCTCAACTGTTCCTTATCAGCAGGTCCATTTGCTTCTGTCTCATTTTT
This sequence comes from Ceratotherium simum simum, assembly GCF_057802395.1. Taxonomy (NCBI): domain Eukaryota; kingdom Metazoa; phylum Chordata; class Mammalia; order Perissodactyla; family Rhinocerotidae; genus Ceratotherium; species Ceratotherium simum. The sequence continues at coordinate 50,535,974 of NC_141900.1, read as the reverse complement.
ATCATCTCACTCACAATTTTCTCATAACTTCACACCATCTTGGATTGAGAAAAGTCCTCTGCCCCATCATGAGTGAGCTTATTTCTGACTTATGGTATTGAAATATAACACATTTCCTTTCATGAGGTATAAAAGGCAGAAGCCTGAAGGAAGTGCGGAGGAAGAAGGGCGAGATGATGCAGGGACAGGCCTCGCCTCAGCAAGGCAAGAGGGCTATGCTTAGCTTCCTCACTGCACCATGCTACCAAACACTGAAGATGGTCCACATTTCCAGCACATCAGAGCAACCTGCTGTATCGGTCAGGGTTCTCCAGAGAAACAGAACCAACAGGATATATTTAGAGAGAGAGATTTATTTTAAGGAATTGGCTCATGCAATTGTGGAGACTTGCAAGTCCAAAATTTGTAGGGCAGGGAGGTTGGAAATTCAGGCAGGATTTCTATGTTGCAGTCTTGAGGCAGAATTCCTTCTTCCTTAGGAAACCTCAGTCTCTGTTCTTAAGGCTTTCATATTTCATGTTGCAGACGAGGCCCACAATACTGAGAGTAATCTGCTTTATGTAAAGTCAACTGAGTATAAATGTTAATCATATCTAAAAATACCTTCACAGCAGTACCTAGTGTTTGACCAAACATCTGGGCATCACATCTCAGCCAAGTTGACACATAAAATCAACCATCACACTTGCCAACTTCAAGTGCTGGGTAATGCCTATTGCCTACTTCAATTAAATTCAAGGGCAAGATTACCACTCTATATTTCTTTGAGTCAGAAACATGAATAATATGATACATAAAATTCTTCTAACCCTATAGTTTTAAGGAATCCTTTTGGGAATCATACCAAATCCTTACTATATTAATGAAATTCTTACTACAAGCTAAATATTCATCAACAAATAGTTGGTGCTCACTATGCACTAAAAGCCAGAGACAAGAGATCCCTACTAGAACAAAGGTTGACAAACTTTCTCTGTAAAGGGCCAGATAGTTAGCATCTGACTTTGTGGATCACACGGTCTCTGCCACAACTATTCAATTCCGCCACTGTAACACGAAAGCAGAAGTACACGATATGCAAACAAATGAGCAGGGCTGCGTTCCAGTAACACTTCATTTACAGATACTGAAATTTAAATTCATGTAATTTTCATGTATAACAAACTATTAGTCTTCCTTTGATTTTTTTACAAGTGTTTAAAAATGTACAACCATTCTTAGCTGACAGGCTATACGATAATAGGCAGAGGAATGGATGTGGCCCACAGGCTATAGTTTGCTGAACTTTGCTCTAGAACTCAGTGCAGGAGACAATGAAAAATTACAGTGGCACAAATGATTGCTATATCAGAGATTTTTACGTGGTGGGTCAGAGTAGAACAATAATTCAAAAAATCTAGATAAACAGAATAGGCCAAAGACGGCAAAGAAACAGCAAAGGAACAGACAGTAGGCTGAAAAAAATGACCCCACTGTGAATATTACCTTATATAGCAAAAGAATGAATATTGTCTTATATAATAAAAGATGTGACTAAATTAAGGATCTTAAAAGGAGGAGCTTATCCTGGATTATCAGGTTGGCCCTAAACGTTATCACAAGCATCCTTATGAGAGTGAGGCAGAGGGAGATTAGAGAGACACACAGAGAGAAGGCAATATAAAGACACAGGCAAGGGTTGATGTGGCCACAAGGCAAACTGTTACAGAGGTCGCCTGATATTTTACCACCAACGGAATCCCTATTGGAGCTGGAGTGAAGCATTCAGATATCCTTGTCAGCACCCTCCCTGCAAACCAAATCCTTTATTTACAACAGCAGCATTTCAGCAAAATGAGAGAACTGGTTTCTGCTCTCTCTGCTCTCTCATTAATAATGAGAATCTTTTCCCCTTTGAAAAACAATTGCCACAACTAAAAAGGAGGAAAAAAGTACTTTATCAACGCTAGAAGAGGTTCCAGCTCTTCAACTAGGCATTATGCTATTATTGAAAACACTATCTAGAACATACACAAGTATCTCTCTTTTGATTTTTTCTTCTAGGTTGGGGAAAACTAATACATCCTTTTATACAACTCTCTTACAAGTACTCCTCACCAAGTTCACTCTGCTGTGTCTCTAATATAGTTTGCCCCTTTATTACTACCAGACACCTGTCCCTCAAAAACATTGAGGAGAGTGTATCAGTTTCCTATGGTTGGTTGAACAAATTACCACATGCTTAGTGGCTTAAAACAACACAAATTTATTCTCTTGCAATTCTGGAGGTCAGCAGTCCAACACGGGTGTTACTAGGCTAAAATCACAGTATCAGAAAGGCTATGTTCCTTCTGGAAGCTCTAGGGAAGACTCCATTTCTTTGCCTTTTCTAGCTTCTAGAAGCTGCTTACATTCTTTGGCCAGTAGCCCCTGCCTCCATCTTCAAAGCCAGCAGTTGTAGCATCTTCAAATCTCTAAGACTACACCCTGCTTCCCTAAGTACATCTCCTTCTCTGAGTATAACCCTTCTGCATACCTCTTATAAGGAACTATATGATTACACAGGGCTCCCCAGGACAATCCAGAATAATCTCCCCATCTCAAGATGCTTAATTTAATCATGTCTTCAAAGTCCCTTTTGCCATATAAGGTAACATATTCACAGGTTCCAAAAATTAGGATGTGCACCTTTGCGGGGAGAGGGGTATTATTCACCCTATCATAGAGGGTTCTGGCAACAAGAGAAACTGAGTTACCATAGAATCCTTCCTGCTACAAATACTTTAAAAACATCAAAAAAGATTGCAACATTTTCCTTAAATATATAGCTGAGGGCAGAGAAACTACGGGAAATTCCCATAGGCCAGAAAGGGAGAGCAACTATGGGAAATTCCCATAGGCCAGACAGTTCTTATAGAACTGAAAGTCATATACCCGATGCCGTGGGGAGCCACGGAGGGGCGGAGAAGGAGTTCCTGGATCAGAACAGCCCCTAAAGGGGAGGGAGTTGGGTTTTAAACCAGGCAGAATTGGGAAGTGGAACTAAGACCCTTGCATATCTAGGACTTCCAGAAACCTGTATTTTCAGTGTAAGGGGTTACAGAAAAACCACACCACCACACCCAGGAAGATAGCAAGGAAGAGATAGAACTGTGATATGAATCCAGGCTATCTGGCTGCAGAATTGGTGTTCTTACCCACCACACTACACCACACATTAAAGCTTTAAAATTCCATACAATAAAAAACACCACACAAATGTAGGATAAGCCTAGGACACTGGCAGAAGATATTTCCAGCAAACGTATATATCAAAGAACACCTACAAATCAATTTAAAAGGACAAAAAACACACTGGAAAGTGGTGAAAAGTAATAAGAGGCAATTCACTGAAGAAGAATCCAGAAGGCCAATCGACATGTGAAACATGTTAAATCTCATTATACATCAGAAAAACGAAAATGAAAACAAAGAGATACCATCTCACATGCACTAGATGCCAAAAATTAAGCCTGATGACACCAAGGATGTGGAAAATCTAGAACTCATATTCAAGTAGAAGTGTAAATTGTTGTAGCCACTTTACAGAACAATTTGGCAGCACCAGAAAAATTTAAGATATGCATCCCTTACTAAACCAGCAATTCTGCTTCTAGGTTAATACCCAAGAGAAACAGCCGTGTGCCCAACTAGACATTTAAGAGGATTTTGCTGCAGCCTGGTTTGTAATAGTGAAAAGTTGAAAACAACCTCAAACACCATGACTAGGGAATTCATAAACTCTGGTGTGATCACACAGTAGAATACAAATGATTTTGATCTATTAAACTGATAAATTTCAAACATAAAAGAAAAGAAATATTATTTAAATATTAATAAAACATACCATTTATATAAATTTTCGAACACAAAAAACAATAATATATATTTTTTGTGGTTGATTAATAGGACAAATTGTCATAAATATATAAACATCCACGGAAGTGACAGATGGTGATTTTAGGATAGTGACTACTTTTAAGAGAGGAAAATGGGAAAGGGGACAAAGAGTGGGCCTTTAGCTGGATTGTAACACTTAACTTCTTAAAAAGAGAGAGACGTGGCAAACACTGGCATCTGTGAGATTAGGCTGTTGGTTTGTAGACAAAAGTCTACCACATTATTTCCTGTGCATACGAAATATTTCCTAATTAAAACTAGCCTTGAAAATTTCACAGCCCCTTTCTTACTAGGGCACCAATTCTAAATTCTTCTGCTTTGCTTTCCTCTGTAAATTGGTCCAACTTTCTTCATCCAGCTTTTGTTCCCACTATTCCTCAAACATAGCTACTTAAATCAAGATATTCTCTTCTGTCTCTCAAATATTTCACATTAATTCCCATCTGTGCATCTTGAAGTACTGTCTACTCTCCTATAATTTGCTCCCATTTAGGAAAAAGGAAGGCTTTCAAATGAAGGTGGTATACACCTGAAGGCTGTTGGCAATAAATCTGTTGACTCTCCACTTGTTTATAACAGAAAGCAAAGCTCCAATTCTATCATACTTGGCTAGTCTCACGTGTGAAACAAGACCCCCCATCATCCCCATCTTGTACCCAACTCCCAAGTGCACATACACACACATGCACACATGTGCAGATATACACACACACACACACAAATATGTTCTCATTTCTAAGGTGGAAGAGAGCATAGATTTAACTGTCCAATCCAAAACAAATTTTGCATTTATTACTACAACAGTGAAACTATCCAAACATAAACTTATTTGAGCTAATCAATTCTCTGATAAATCCCCAAGGTTAGGTTTTTTAATCACAAATTGAAAACAACATAAGTGTTTTCTTGTGACTGATGTGTCTAACAGATTATAACAAAAATTCCCCGTCTTCAAAATTAACTCTTTAAAATTAGAAATAACTCCTAAAGGTTTATGATGTGCCTCTAACCAGATTTGATTATCAATGTTTCTTTAACTTTTACTAAAAAGGAGCCTTTTAAAGATAATGAAACCATTTATTTCTGAGTAGTGGTAATTGTATGTTATGGTTCGGTTGTAACTTTGAAGAGAATGGGATTATACGAAGTCTTCCAAACTAGTGATCTAAAAATTATTGATTCTAATAAAACTAATTCTAACTGTATAATTAAAAAGCTATAAGCTTATCACTAGAATTTAGTAGACAAAGGAATTGCAAGAATCCTTTGTTCAATAATAATAACAGTTTCCTCATGAGACTAATTGTAATAGAAAGTAAATTTAGACCTATGACAAATAGTTTCCTTCCTTTGGGAGACAGAATGCTGATAAAAACAGATTATGGATCTGTTAACTTGTTGATAGCAATGTTTTTATGAGCAGGAAGAGCCAACCTTTCCTGTTTTCTCTTTCAAGCAAAGCAAAGTGAATCATATAAAAAGAGCTTTAAAAAGAGAGATTACAGGAGCTACAATGGATAAGGCCCACCAAAGTAAGATTATAAAGTGTCCTCAACTGGCATTGCCTCCAAGCAAATCCTAAACGGATAGAGGAGGTGGTGGCACACTTACCAGTGTGCCATGGGGAGATTCTGATGAAGGTGAAGAAACAGCAGGGCACTTGGGAAGGGACAGGGCAATTTACACCCAAGGCTCACGAGATAGGACACATTCACCAAACAACAAGGCACAAAGCTACCTGGCCCGAGATCTTCATCTATTCCCTTCATTTTACAGTTGATAAACCAGAGTAGCAACATGACATGCCCAATGACACAGAGGCAGAGTTGTGGTAAACTTTCTGCTTGGTGTATTTCTTTTCTCCTGTAGGACTACATCATAGTCATACAATATAGCAATATATTTAAGTAATTTTTAGTACTGAGATATAACACTAAAAACAATATTATAATGCATAAGAAATTGTAGTTCTTGTTTTGTAGCCAGATCAATATGCATTTGAACAGCATCTCTTTTAAGTCACTCCCTATGAGGCCTGGCTGAACAGTCATGCACAGAAGAACGATCAAGTCCTCTACGCATATGACTTTTTCTATTAGTTAACTATCAAATGCTAGCTTATTCATTTTGTGCTTTTTATTTTTCTTTTCCCCGACCCAGAAATTCCGTCACATATGCCTACGTTCACATACAAGCGTGCAGTGCACTGCCTGAGGCAGGGAAGCAAGAAATTCTACTAGAGATGAAGAGTATCTTGGAGATGACTCTAGCAAATAAAATTGTTTAAAACTAACCAACATGTATTTATGCACCTTTTGGATTAATACATGCAATGCCATTACAGAACAACAACAAAAATGTGTTGTGCATAATGTTCTTTATAATCTAGCTTAAGTGGGTGTTGACATATTAAACCACTACACTAAGCCTTTCAAATGTTGAAGGACTTGCTAGAATATTCTAGAATTAAGAAAAGAAGAACTAGATGAATTGCTGCCCAGAGGAAGAATGACCTCTATAGTGGACATACGTTGCTTTCAGAAGCCAGCACATATACTTCTCGTAAAACTCTTAATCATAGTGTCTCACTGGCCCTCTCTGACCACCACCAGCAGCAGAGACAAAAGATTCAGGCCTATCAATCAAAGTTGCTCATCCTCCTGTCCATAGTAATTGGTCCAAGGGGTGGGACCATAAACCAGCAGGTCAATTGTATGTCTCATAAGATAATATAGAGATATTGAAGAAAAAAAAAAGTGTTCCTCTGACATAGCAACCTATACAATCAAAATTGTTCTGCCAGTGGCCATCTTGCACACTGAAAGATCTAGCCTCAAAAAGAATCTAACCAGAGGCCAGCTGAGCTGAGAAGTAGCTAGAAGGGGCAAGAGAGTTCTGACCTTTTCTGAGCTCCTTGATCCAACCATACTTGATGGATGATCCAGCAATTGGATCTCCCAATCATGTGAGCCAACGCATTCTTTTAAGCTCCTCTATAACCTATAAAGAACTCTGATTAATACAAGCTCCATCTTGCAAGTGTTCATCATAAATTTTTTAATACATGCAAACTTTCAGTGACTCTGTCTACCTTTACCACTGTGACTACCTTCACAACCTAGACTAACTCTAAATCCTTCACCTTGTCAATGGGCTTTAAAAAAAAATAAGCACTCCTAAAATATTTACAAATCATATATCCAACAAGGGGTTAATCTCCAAAATATATAAAGAACTCATATAATTCAACAACAAAAAAAACAAACAACCCAATCAAAACATGGGCAGAGGATATGAACAGACAATTTTCCAAAGAGGATATACAGATGGCCAATAGGTACATGAAAAGATGTTCAACATCACTAATCATCAGGGAAATGGAAATCAAAACTACACTAAGATATCACCTTACACCCATCAGAATGGCTATAATCACCAGTACAAAAAATAACACATGTTGGAGAGGATGTGGAGAAAAGGAAACCCTTATACACTGCTGGTAGGAATGCAAACTGGTACAGCCACTATGGAAAACAGTATGGAAGAGTCCTCAAAAAATTAAAAATAGAAATACCATACAACCCAGCTATCCCACTACTGGGTATTTATCCAAAGAACTTGAAATCAACAATTCAAAGAGACTTATGCACCCCTATGTTCACTGCAGCATTATTCACAATAGCCAAGAAGTGGAAGCAACCCACGTGCCCACTGACTGATGAATGGATAAAGAAGATGGTGTGTGTGTGTGTGTGTGTGTGTGTACACACACACACACACACACACACACACACACAATGGAATACTACTCGGCCATAAAAAAAGACAAAATCGTCTCATCCGCAACAACATGGATGGACCTTGAGGGTATTATGTTAATCGAAATAAGCCAGACAGACAAAGACAAATACTGTATGACTTCACTCATATGTGGAAGATAAACTAACACATGGACAAAGAAAATAGATTAGTGGTTAGCAGAGGGGAAGGAGGTTGGGGGTTGGGTGTAAGGGGAAAAGGGGCATATTTATACAGTGACTGACAAATAATAATGTACAACTTAAATTTCACAATGTTATAAACTATTATGACCTCAATAAAATAAAATAAAAAATATATGAGCACTCCCTTTTAGCTAAAAAGACTACCCTAAAACAAACAAGGACAAAACAAGAAGGGAATCAATGAGCCAGAGAAATGTCCTAGGCCATCTTCTTTCTGCAAACACCCTCCCTAGGTTTACAAATTTAACCCCAGCCTAAAATTTACTGCTGAGCAGCTCAAAGGTTGCCTGCAGACTGGGAGCAGGGGTTGTGGGGCAGGAGGGAGGGATTACAAACGAGGATAAGGAAACTTCGGGAGGAGGTAGATATGTTCAAGGTCTTGAATGTGGTGATGGGCTCACAGGTGTGTATATATATATATCTAAACTTATCAAATGTATGCTTTAAATAAATGCAGTTTATTACATGTCAATATCTCAATAAAACTGTTCTCCCAAAAAGACACAGCTCCACAAGGAAAAGCATTCTGTAGCATCACCTTTCTTCTGGCATGGAACAAATCATGATGCTTCGAATTGCAGATGTAATTTAGTGACAAAGAAGAAAGTCACATGCCAAGGATGGTGGGGCAGGAAAACAGATGGAGACTGGGACCTTGATAACATGCTTGAATTGTGTGCCTGCTCTGGACTACCTACTTCTGGACATCTTGCTACATGAAAATAATAAAGTTTACTATTTTAAGCAGCGGTAGCTGAATTTCTATTACCTGCAACTGGACTCTATTCCTAATATGGTGGTCTTTGATGGTCTTTTTTTAAAGCCAATATGATCAGGTCGTTCCCACGCTGGCGATCTTTTGTTTCTAATCTTAGGATCAAGTCCAAATCTCAGGCTGACAAATCCAAGGACGTAAAGGGCCTGGATTACCCCTGGAGGTAATTCATTAGCCACTAATCCCCACCTGCAGCCATACTTTGAATTCTTCTAATGAGCCCTCTATACTTTAAGTGTCATACAATCAAGGCACATGTGGATCTGATATTCCTAGCATCTGGTGCAGAAGAGGTACTCAAAATATACTGCTGAATGAAAGAGCTTGTGACATTGCTCATTATGCTTTAAGAAAAGGCAAATGTTTATGCCCTAAGCTAGACAATATTTGGGGGGAAAAAATCTAGTCTAATGATGTTCCAGATTATTCTTTCTCTATATTACCTACAAAAGAGATTTTCATTCTTTCATCAAATATCCACCACATTTCAAAAACAAGATGCAAAGACAGATTTGAATTATTTCTAAAGCAGCTAAATATTTTTTGAGCATTCAAATTCTACCAGGGTAAGTGAATTGCTTTGAGGATGAAAGAGGATGTAGAACATTTGAAAAAAACTAGATTATATTTTGTAGTTAAGTTACTCAAAAATGTTTTGTCAGCACTAAAGCAAGAGAGAAGTTGTGACGGTAGTGGAGGGCAAGTAAATCTAAAACAGTAATAAGATTTAGAAGGACTATACCACCAAAATGTAATACAGCATCCATAGACATGTAAAGAAAACAAGGGCTCCTGACCATCTTTCCTCTAAATGCTTCAAGGTTCATAATGAGGAATTACCTTTGAACACCAAACCCTCTTCTGAACTTCTGCTTAATGTGGAAAATTGAATAGCACTTTAGAGATGATCAAGCATGTGTCGCTACAATGCCAAACATCTGGTTGGAAACTTGAAAATTCTATAAATAATCTAGATATTGCTCAATATCCAGACGTTTAGTGTTGAAGCCAAGACCTAAGTTCTTTAATTGCTTCATTTTCATTCTTCAGATGACACAAGGAAGCCTGAAGTGCCCTTGCCACATATTTTTCTTCTTGATGTTCTCCATGGTGCCAAGTAGATTATTTTATACTTTCTAAGCACAAAATACATAGGATATCTCTGCTGGGAAGAAATTATACAAAGGGAATCAAAATAAGGGACGCTGACTTGTCATTTTCCAAAGATAACTAGTTTGAGGTGGCACACATAGCTGCCAACAAAGTTCCAACCCCACTTTACCTCTTCCTTCTTTGGAGCAGTTCTAGGAGACAAGAGGTGGAGTTATAGGCAGAAGAGCCCTGCACTGATTCCTTCATTCAATTAACTAAATGCCAACCATATGCCAGGGCTGTGCTAGGCACTCAGGAAAGCAGGAGTGATTGGGACATGCTCCTTACTGTTGAAGGGCATATAGTCTATGATATGAAAAACAAAAGGGCAATTGCTCTTTTCAACGACTTTGTCAGGGGCTGGCCGAGTGGCACAGCAGTTAAGTGCGCACGCTCCACTGTGGTGGCCCGGGGTTCGCAGGTTCAGATCCCGGGCGCGTACCGATGCACCGCTTGTCAAGTCATGCTGTGGCGGCGTCCCACATACAAAATAGAGGAAGATAGGCACGGATGTTAGCCCAGGGCCAATCTTCCTCAGCAAAAAGAGGAGGATTGGCACCGGATGGTAGCGCAGGGCTGATCTTCCTCACACACAAAAAGAAAAAAATGACTTCGTCATTGATCAATTCAAGAATCAAGTCTTAGTCCTCATCTTACTTAGCAGCATTTGACACAGATGGTCAATTCTGTCTCCTTAAAACAATTTGCACTTGGTTTCTAGGACATGGAATTCTACCAGGTTTTCCTCTTACCTGACCGGCCATCTCTTCTCAGGTTCCTTTGCTGTCTCCTCCTTGTCTCCTGAAACTCTTACAAGAGTGTCCTTGGTTCAATGCATGGACCACTGCCCTTCTCAATCTACCTTCACTAACTTGTTGATTTCATCCAGTCTCAACTCTAAATACCATTTTCTATGTTGATGGCTCCCTGAATGTAAACCTTCAGCTATTCCTCTCCCCTGAATGCCATTGTTAGTCTAATTACTGCTTGACAGTTCCACTGGGTATTGACTGGCATCACATCTAATACTGAATCCTTTATTTTCCTCCCAAAGCCTGGGCTCTACCCACAGTCTTCCCCATTCCCATTAATAGCAAATCTATCCTGCCGGTAGCTTAGGCCATAAATCATGAGTAATCTGTGACTCGTCTTTCTTTCATCCCGTTGCAATCAATCAGGAAATTACGTTGGCCACACCTTCCAATCACACTCAAAATCTGACTATTTCTCTTACTTTCATTGTCATCATGCTAGTCCAAGCCTCCATCATCTCTTGCCTAAATTACTGCAATAGCCTTATTAAGTGGTCTCACTGCTTCCACTTTTTCCATCTATAATCGACTCTCAATTCAGTAGCCAGACATTCTCTCAAATGAAAATCAGGCCCAAACTCACCAATGGCTCCCCAACTCACTTGGTGTAAAAGCTCAAGTCCTTACAGTGCTCTCAAGGCCCTTCATCATCTGGGTCCCATAACTTCTCTGACCTCATTTCCTACCACTCCATCCACCCCTTGCTCACTCTGTCCTAGCACACTGGACTCCTCTCTGTCCGTTGCATAAAGCAGCAATAGTCCTCAGCCAGAATCTTTTCAAAGGCCATTCCCTCTACTTGAAACATTTTCCCCAAACATCTGTCCTATATCTCCTTCCAAGTCCTTGTTCCAACGCTGTCTTCCCAAGCTGGCTGATCTGACCACCATATGTAAAACTATGCACTTATCCTCCCCACCCACCCCACTGCCCCACTACTCTTCATTCTTCTTACTCTATTTTTCTCCCTGGCACTTTTTTATCTCCTAATAGGATTTATAATTTATTTGCTTATTTGCTTATCTTCTATCTTCTCCCATAAATGTAATATCCATGAATGCAGGATGTTTTGGTTTATTTTGTTCACTGCTATTGATGCCCCATTAATATTTACTGGAATGAACAAAAGAAAATTATTTGGGCTCATCTTATAATACATTTATATTAGACTAATAATCATATATTAGTCTAATAGTATAAAGAACACCAGCCAACTACAATTATAGTAAAATCTTACAGGAAGTGGATTTGTTCATGGGAAAGATTACAGGAAAACCTCAGAAATGTATGAAAGACTGGCCAACAATGAAAGAAAAAAGACTATTCCAAGAAAATATTAGATTCTACAGTAGATAGATAAAAGTAATTCCTATTATTATTTTTTAACCCAATTCTAACTTTCATGTTTTACAATATTTGGCTGTCTTCTAGATTTACTTTTGATTAAAGTATCATTTTTATGCATGTTTTCATTAGGTATGTTTTACCTCTGGTGAAAAGGGGGGAGCTGATTCTGCAAATTCAATTCAAGAAGTATTTAGAGAGTTTAGGCTCTGTGTTTAAAAAAAAAAAAAATGCCACTCACTGAAGGATGCAACAAGGAGAAAACTATGATCTTTGCCAACAAAAGGTAAATGGTCTAGCCCGTGGCTGGGGGTGGGGGGCGCTGGGCTGAAGCAAGCACAGAGCTATCCACAATATGGAGCACTGGTGTGGTCAATGGCAAAGACAAAGTAAAACAAAACCTAACAACACTGGCTCTCTGCCCTCACTGTAATTTAGAATTAGGTAGGAAGCTTTAAAAAAGCTTTTTTAAAAATCACGTGCCCTCCCCCTCTCCCTGAATCCTGACTGAATTAGTCTGGGGTGACATTCAGGTATTAAGATTCCCAAGTGAAAATTTAAGGAAACAATTCATTCTGACTAAAGAAATAGGAGGGTTTATTTGAGTAACTTTACAAAGATAGAGCGAGGCATTACAGATTGACAGCAGAGGATCAGCAAAGAGCGAAAGGGCAAAATATGTGAGGAATCCTGTGTGGCTGATATATATAAAAGGATGCAGACAGGAGGAGCAGATGGTGAAAGATCTTGAACAGCACGTTAAAGGATTTTGGGTTTGTTCTCCTAGACTTTTCATCCATTATTACAAGTGGGTTTGGATTATCCATTCTACAGTGGTAAGATAGTCTGGAGGATGAATCCAGGTGAAATGTGACAAAAAGGAAGAGGAACTAAACCTAGCCTGCCTTCACCAGTAATTCAAATGTGTTTGAAGTGACCACGGCCCACTTTTAAACCACTTAAAACTGTATGTAAACTTAAGACACTGAGATGTTCAAATTTCACTTTTCAAATATGGGCTGAAATACAATTTTTCCCAAAATTAATTGTTTCTTTGTAAATGCCTCTTAATTATGTAAATTTTGTAAAAGTCAATAACTTCATTTCAAGTGAGAAATGGCATGAATGGCACATTTTTATTACTGTGTTTTTAAATCAAAATTTGGGAAATTTTACAAACATATTTGGCACAAAGGCGGACTATAAATATCAGCATAACTGCATCATGTGAAAATTCCAGGTTCTGTAAACAGTGAATCATTTTTAAATTCAAAAGGCAAGTAAATATTCAGCAACCACTTAAATATTTTAAATTCATTCAGTAGTTTGAACAAGGGCAGAGAGAAAAATAACACAAACCTAAGCACACATTAAAATATCAAATGACGTGAAAAATGATCAGAATTTTGAAAAATGGCAAATGTAATAATGTGAAAGCAATTGCAAAGAGATTTTTCTTTAGCTGAAGTACTAGTGTTTTTCATTTATTTTGGAGGTGAGACTGAACAAAATTATAGTTTTCTAGCACTCTAGTGACCAGAATAGGACTTAAAAATAATGTTCAGGTAAATGATTCCAAATTTACACTTACCATACCTCAGTCAATTTTTTCTTACAACGAAAAGATTAATATTACTATTTTGAGGGTATAAAACCTTGCCTCCATAGGGCCTGCTTGAATTAACACTAGCCCGTAAGTGTTAGAAATCCCAATAGCTTGAAAATCTCTTCATTATAACATGCAAGTTTGTAATTCAGAAATTTAAAATAATTTGACTTTTTCCACTTGAAGCTGTAACAACAATTTTTTTTCTGTAGTGCATCTGAAGCGATTATCCACTTTCTGTCATTTTATCCTCACTACCGCCCATGAGGGATGAGTGAAAAATATCCTCACCAGTTTATAAATGAAAAAAAATCTGAAGCTAAAATAAAGTAAGCTGTTTGCCAAGGTTAAATTCCAAGCCAGTTGCAGAGTTGGTACTCAAAGTTGAATTTTCTTCCTGAATTCAGTGCTTTTTCTCCCCATAGGCTTTATAGCTATATATTTTTTAAATAAGCATGGTATGTTTTACCTATTTTAAGACAATCCAATTTCAGAGATATTAAAATGTAAATCAATAGTGTGTCTTAGAATGAATGTAATAAGTATAATTTTTGATGCTGCATGGGGCTTTTTCCCAAAGCAATCAAAGGTACAGGAAAAAAATTGCAAAAGAAAAAAATCAATAGAAACAAACTTGGAAAAATTTTAGAAGAATATAGAAAAAGAAACAAAACTGAAACTTCTGAAATTACCCTTCTTATTTTAAGACCAGGAGTTATTTTCTGTTCCTTACATTCTCAATTAAAACTATTCATATAGGGCCGGCCCGTGGCTTAGCGGTTAAGTGAGCGCGCTCCGCTACTGGCGGCCCAGGTTCGGATCCCGGGCGCCCACCGACGCACCGCTTCTCCGGCCATGCTGAGGCCGAGTCCCACATACAGCAACAAGCAGGATATGCAACTATGACGTACAACTATCTACTGGGGCTTTGGAGAGAAAAAGGAGGAGGACTGGCAATAGATGTTAGCTCAGACCCCGTCTTCCTCAGCAAAAAGAGGAGGATTAGCGTGGACATGAGCTCAGGGCTGATCTTCCTCACAAAAAAAAAGAAACAACTATTCATATATACTCCTATATGTATACAGTATATACATATCAGCACTGCAATTCCTAAAAGTCTTTTCTTCTCTGCTTAAGAAGCACAAGGAGATATATTATAAACCTTCAAAATGTTAAATATTGTAATATAACATTTATTTCATATTTCCTAAAACTCCCCACAAATCACTAAGTATAATTCTAAAAAGTTGTTTTTCACTATTTGTCAAAATATTTTCAAACAAATTATTTTAAAATAAACTATTAAAAATAAAATAAACCATTTTCCCAAAGTGGTTTTAATTTATATTTCTACCCTAAGCAAAAGTGGGTCAAAAAGACCCACGCCATTTCTACATTTCCCTAATTCAATCACACCTTCACTCCTCTGACTTCTCTAACCCCCAAATATCTCCCCTAGTCCTAAATGTTATGGCATGTAAAGTCAGTCCCTCCCTTATATAGCATTTGATTTCCCCACTCCATGAATCCCAATTAGATCCTGTCTTCACAGAGTAGGTGCTTGCCTTCGTATGTGTTTATTATTTCCCACAGTTCTCAGCAGAGTGCACACAGTTGGCAAATATTTACTGACTGACTAACGCTCTCGAGATCATATGTAAAAAAGATAGTAAATAAAAAAGAGGCTTCATAAAGGCAAATTGATTTTAAAGCCTATTTGGGTTCACTATTGTATTCCCAGACTGAGAAGAGAGTTTAGTACATAGTACACACCCAATAAATATTATTGAGTGAAGAAATGTCCAGTTTCTCTAAATGTCAGAAGTCCTGAAGCGAGTCATTCTCCTTCTTGTGACACCATGAAGGTTCGTGAAGAGACTAGCTTCTCCCTTTCCTCCCATATCTATAAAATGTTTACATTTACTATGCTAACTTAAAGGTGCTCAGTACTAGGGATCCTATTAATTAAAACAACCAAACCATAAACAACAACAACAACAATCAACTGCTAGTTGGTGAAATGTCCATGACAAGTTTGGGGGATGTTCCTTCCAACCTATTTTAGTGACATGCTTTCTGGACTGATGATGAATTCTGCTCTAATCTCAGGCCATTAGCAGGCACCTGAGTATGTGGACAGTTGAGCTGGGAGAGTCCTAAATTCCGCATGAAAATGCTTCAACACAAGAGATGACACAAAGTAGGCCATGGCCTTTACCCCTGCCGCTCCCAATTGCGATCCTGGATTTACTAATACTTTTAGAAATGACCTCAGACCTAATCCTGCAACTTTGAGCATATTTAGAGGCAGTGACCCAGGCGGGATTAGAATTTAGAAAGGGTCCTCCTATCCCTGCCTTCAAAAGAAACCTATCCCAAGTCTTCAACCCCAACCTAGCCCCCAATCACCTCCCATTTTTTCATCTTAAAAAGTTGAGGGAGAGACCAGGGAAAATACAGAATCTAAATAATACAGTGACACACCTTCAGCATCTATGTAAGACCTGGGTCAACTTTTACCTTTCATTCACCTCCAGTTTAAACTGCTGAACTTATTTAAGCTTGTTTGCAATGTATAAGAAGTAAACAAGAATCATTTTAAGAAATACCCCTTTCTCTAAAAAGTCTAGGATTTAAAAGGGCTAACCATTTTTATAGTCCTGTGAATTTCCAATTAATTTTTACTGCACAGCTATTAAAATCAATAGAATACACTGAAGATCAATAATTTAGGAGATACTAAAGTCTTAATATGTTCCTTTAGAATCACCTTTCTCCTTGCTTTCCCAATACACAGTAAATACAACTAGAAATGATATATCTTGAAAGCAATAGAACTAGATCTAAAAATAACTTGCCTATACATATATATATAGCACATTAATCTATACTGACCCCCTCAGTCAAGTAAACTGCAAGGCAGACATTCTACTGTGTGTAAGCAGACACTATAAGGTTAAGTATCTGGTGAAGAGATGATTAAATCATTGGGTGGGCGCAGAAGTCAGAGCACAAAACAGGGAATTTGAAGTTCTAAGCAGGCCATTCATGCTAATAAAAGAAAACACCTGGAGAATTGGTCAGCATTTATCTAATAAACAACCGATGTGATAGGCATACTTTAGGTGAGACAAAGGTGGATTTTGATCTGAAGCTTGACATGGATATCCAATTACAAGGAGCTGTGTCACCAGGTGTTCTAGAATTGTTTCTCTCCACAAGCCTACCATTAGTGACCGTGTTGATTAGATTCCTACTTCACTAGCCAGAAAAACATACTTTATTCCAGTTTCTGTCTTGCCTTTAAAGCTTTGCAATCATGTTCACATACAAAGGAACAGTAATAGTAAAATAACCCAGCCTCTCTCTCTTGTTGGTGACCACAAGGCAGCCTCTCCATTCCAAAGACGTAACCTAAGCTTGCACAGATGGCTAGCTCTCTGCTAATGCAGGGGAGCTGGGTTTGTTTTCAGGGTGGGTGCTGCAAAGGGCCAGGTGTATTTATAGAAGAGAGCAAGACTACGGTGGCGAGATGATGACCGAAGAGGAAGTTTCTTCCTTCTGGTACAGAAGCCTGTGGAAAGATCTGGATTTCACAGCCTGGGTTTCACTCCTGACTCACCAGCTGTCAGCTATGTAAACTTACTAAGACCCTTTTTGGTCTGTTATCTTATGTATAACATTTAGACAATGCCCCATGCCTCGGATGGTTGTCACAATGACGAACGAAAATCATGTATGTAAAACCTGGGACGTGGTAGGCAATCAATAAAGGGCAACCTGCTCTCCCATCCTCCCATTCACCCAGAATTGTACCTCAAAATTCACCAAGATAGACTGCAGCGTTAAAACTAAAAGGCCCAAGCTGGTTGCAGGATAAGAAACGACTTGGGTGGAGGCTTGCTTATTTATTGGAGGATTTCGCTTAAAATGGAGT
Source organism: Ceratotherium simum simum (assembly GCF_057802395.1). NCBI lineage: Eukaryota > Metazoa > Chordata > Mammalia > Perissodactyla > Rhinocerotidae > Ceratotherium > Ceratotherium simum. Next base: position 50,518,426 of record NC_141900.1, on the reverse strand, counting down.
TAGGATATTCATAAGAGGAGAGACACATGGGAAAAGAATCAAGTATGAGCAAAACTGGCCAAAAAAAAAAAAAAGACATCCCTTTTCGTAAGCACGAAACAAACTTCGGAAGCTGCGGATATCCTGTGAACCTACTCGGTGGCGTCAATGAAAATCACAAGAGCACGCAGAGCTCACCAGACGCACACCATCCATATGCCGCCTTCTCAGCTTCAGGTCTCGCTATTTCTGCAAAACTGTTCTCAAAACCAAGGCGGCTCTCCCGCCTCCAAACCCGCCCCAGAGGGGTTTGGAAGCCAGGAGAGAGTAGCAGAAGGCATAGGGATGGGAAAGTGGCAAGGTCTGCTCAAATGACTGAAAAACAAGGCGGTGGGTGAGGGGGCGGGGTAGAGCAATGTGGCAGAGACGCCGCCAGTGAGCCAGCAAGACGGAGCCTTCACAATGAGGAAAAGGAAGAGACTGCGACAAGCGCCGGCTCCTGGTGGCCACCGGGGACTGATGGCGAGGCCGGGGGCGCGCAGAGCGTGGGAAGACGAGAAGGGGGCGTCGGATGAAGTAAGAGAGTCGCTGGCCAGGCAGGGTAGCTAAGAAGCACCCGAGCAGGTGCAAAGCCCCCGATCTGGAGGAATAAGCACGGGATACTCACGGTGTAGAGCAGGTTGAGCGCGCAGAGGCAGTTCTTGGAACACGCAAAGCCCCCGCAAACCATCTTGGAGCCTGTGGTTCCTGGCAACTGCAGGTAAATCTGGCTCCGGCGGAGCCTCCCGGGCAGCCTCTTTGTCCTTGCCTTTGGGGCCTGGCTGAGGCAAGGCGGAAACGCGGATGCGGGTGGTGAGCCCCGGGCTACGGCTGCAGCGCGAGGCGACCCCGGGGCGGCTCGGAACCGCTCTGGAACCTGCGGCCGCCGCAGCCTGAGCCCGAGCCCGAGCCCCGCCCAGCACCCCCGCCTCGCCCCGCACGCTGATTGGCCAACGGCAGGGAACAAAGGTAGAAATATGCAAATAACTGCGCTCTGCAGGCCCGGATCCGGGAGGGGCGGGGCGGCCCCGAGGCGAGGGGGAGGGGGCCCCAGGCCGTGGGGGAGGGAGCCCGAGGCCGGAGCGTGTGACAGCGGCCTCGCTGTCGTTTCCTGGGAAGCAGGTGAGGAGAAGAGGGCGGGGCCCCACGGAGATCCACGCTGGCAGGGAGAAATATGACAGCACCTCTCGGTTCGTGGCCCCGGCGGATGACGTGGTCCCATTTTGAATGAGATTTTAAAATTAAGCACTTGGCCTGGTTTGATGACTAAATGAAGCAATGAAAGAAAGCGAAAGATTTAAGAAGAGAAGGAAGTGGGGAAAAATGCAAGGAAGGCTATAAGTCAAAGAATAAAAGGAGAGAATGAAATCTCTCCTTCTCTTAGAAAATAGGTAAGATACATGGCCTGTAATTGTGACTCTTGTCAGGTCAGGTTTATCCTACCGAGATTTGCAAAATACTAATAAACTTTATGAATACGTGCATGCAAAAGAAAATCAAGAGAGATTATTTTTGTTTTCTAATCCTTAATTTCAATAAGCTTTTTTTCCACAAATAAGAACTGTGAAAATTTTTAAATGACAGTCTTTACTTCAGTCAATTCATTATCAGTTCGCTGAATGTCTGCTATAGAAATGCATCTTGTATCCTCAGACTCCTCACCTGTAAATTGGAATATTAACAGTGCCTGGCACAGGGTAAATGCTCAATAAATGTCAGCTAATATTAGTAGATCTAATAGTTTTTGAATAGCTATGGTGTTCCAGGCACTAAGCTAAGCCAATAAAAGTTTGGTTATTTCATAGTACCTTCTACCAAAAGACGTTCTTATAAAGAAATTTTCAGATACTTATATGGAACCTAAGGGTTCATGTTGAGTAAATTATGTGATAGAAAATGCTAAATATATGTTAAATAAAACATTGCAGCTGATTAAAATAATTTGTCTTGTTGGAATTCTCTGCTCTGTCTTCTAACCTCTCCTTACCTCCCCCAACCTCATCATACCAAGAAAGCCCCATTGATTCTTTGGCCTTTGTATTCCACTTTAACCTTTTGTATACACCCAGAAGTATTCCAAAAATCAGTCTGGAAAATGACCCTCAAACCCAAACAATACTTTGGTGCTCAGCTTTCCATTTTAAAAGCCAGAGGCTTACTAAAGAAGAAGTATTAGCAGGGAGATCTATTCTTCCTCTTCTCATTCCTGGGTGTCAACAACATTGCACTTCAACATTACTCAACCAACTATGGCAACTCTCTCTTTGCCTTCTTCATAATACTCTCTACTGTCTCCCTGTGGGTTGAATCTCTTTCTTTTTCTCAGAGAAATGCCACCTATCAATCAGGGATCCAGCAGGAGGGAGATGGCTCATTCGAATAGCATAACTGAGAAAAGTTTAACAAAGGGACTATTCTAAAAAGTGTGGACAAGGTTAAAAGAAGCCAACAAAGGATGATGAAGCAGCTCAATCTTAGTAAGAGCAGGTAGTTATGATTTCCCTTAAGTGTGAGGGACAATTTAAGGGAACAGTTACAGAAGCCAGGCAAGAGCTGTAGTTGTAGGAGGGTTGTCTGATAGGAGCTGTGGCCTTTAATAGAGAAAACAGAGGAACTACACACTGCAAATTGGGAAAGAAAACAAATGAACATAGTGGGATATCTCCTTAGGATTTTGATGCAGAAATTTACAAAAGACCATTTAGTCCCACCCTAACAAGAATGAGCTGGATAAACTACAAAATCATCGTTTTTTAAAAAACCCATTAGAGAACTGAGGACCCAAAGACACCTAAAGGAATTAAAATTCGGGAAATAACAAGACATTCTTAGGAAGGTCCACAGTTGCTTTTATCTCTTGTGGATTGGCCATAGAAGGAAGACTGCCATAGAGAAGAATAAAGAGAAACTAGTTGACCATTTAACCATCTTTTAATGTCTATATGTAGACTAGTGTGACAGTTTATAATCCAAGGAGCCCCAGCCGCAGAGTGAGTCTACAACTACTTGCCAGCTTTAACTCATGGGCCTTCGCTTAGTACAAGGGTTATAAGCTCCAAAGGCTATGAATAGACAAGAGTGCTCCCTCCCCAACTATCTCAAGGTTCACAGGCCTTCCCTAATTAAAAAAAGTAGCTAAAAGCTGGGATCGGATCAAGACAGACAGGAAAGATCACTATAAAGCAATCTGAATCTTTGCCTAATCTAAGGCAGTGGCTGCCAAAGGCTAAGGGAGTAGCAGAAGAGAAAAATCCCTCTACGATATACTGCAAGAGTCCTCCAAGGCTGAGATAGAACAGCAGGAGAGGGAGAGATTTCATTAGGACGTGACTGAAAGCCAAGGACATGACTGGAGAGCAAAGAATACTCCCCAGGAAACAAAAAGGTAACAGGCACGTTGTAAGGCACAGAGATCTCCCAAGGCTCAGAAAGCTGGTAGCTGAGCAGTAAAGCACAAAGAGATCTCTCCGCAAACCTCCTTCCTAAAGAAGGGAAGTCTTAATCATACCCTCAAAAATATTTGAAGCCAATGCTGACTTGAATCTAACTAAACCTGTAACAAATCCTAACCCAGCCCAACTACAGTTTAGACCGACTTAGACACCTACAGTAGCAGCCTGACAGAATAAGGGATGAACCATTTTCTGGGGATAAATAGTATTTACTTCAGTTTCAATAGCTCTTTTATACACACTATCTGACACACAATCAAAAATTATGAAAGGCTTGGATGATCAAGAAAATTTGACCAATGGTCAAAAAAAAGAAATGGTTGATAGAAGCAGACTCAGGGATAATCCAGATGTTGGAATTATCAGTCAAGTCCTAAAAACTCAACATGATAAACGTGTTAAAGAATTCAGTGGAAAACGTGCAGGAACATGTGGGAAATTTCAGTAGAAAGATCAAGATTATTGGAAAAAATGAAAATGAGATACAATCAGATCTTTTTAAAGTATGATTTTAGCAGACTGGACACAACAGAAGAAAAAAAATGAACTTGAAGATAGGTCAATAGAAATTACTTAAACTGAAACACAAATATAAAAAGAGTGAAAAAACGGATCAGAGCCTCTGATACCTGTGGGACATAGTGTGTATGACCGGAGTTCCAGAAGGAGAAGAGAAAGAAAACGAGGCAGAAGAAATAGGTAAAGAGATAATGGTAAGGAATTTTCCAAAGTTAGTGAGAGATAATCCACAGATCCAAGAATGGTCACCTCCACCATTCTCTACTGGTCAAAGGAGCACAAGCCTGCCCGGATTCAAGGTGAGAGGAACACAGACTCCACTTCTTGATGAGAAGGTTGCAAGGCCACATTGCAGAAGAGTGCATAAGATGAGAGAAACTGTAACGTTATCTTTGGAAAATTAAATCTGTCACAAGTAATGTCTTTTTTCCATATTATGCCTCAATATTGCCCCTTTGTTGACAAATTACCTTTTTATGTGAGAAAGAGTATGACATGAGACTGTAGTTCCTCTCAGAGAGTTATATTGGAGACTAAGCTAAGAGACTGTGGGTTTTGTTAAGTAGAAGAGGAAGTTTTATGTTTATAAAATAAATTTGTCTTTGTCCATAAAATCAATAGAATGGATAATTGAAATTTATTTTTCAAAAATTGGGTCTCCTAGCAAACTGGTTTGTAACATATTGTAAATAGGAATAACAGAGATAAACTAAATCTAATCAGTTTTACATACAATTTCTTAGTCTCGCAGTAAATTTTAATGAGATGAATTTCTAGCAGTTTAGGAGATTGCTACACTCCTTTCTTCTTCTCCTTCTCCTTCATTTTTTTTTAAATATTTTTTTGAGCCAGAGTAAACAGAATTCTTATGCATTAGTCCAGATCCTCTGAGAAGCAGACACCTAGACTGGATAAGATGTGCAAGAGCTTTATTGGGAGAAATGTCTGTGAGGGAAAACAGGAAAGGAGCTGTAGGAGGCTGAGAGAGCTAAAAGAACACAATTCAGGTCTGACCTCTATGAATGAGAGAGGGAAGGAAAGAAAGGAGGGAGGGAGGGAGGGAGAAATGAGAAAAGGAAGGGAAGGAAGGAAGGTCTTAGACTGCAGTGCAGTTTTTTTCCTCAGGGTGGTGAAGAAGATTGGCCCTTAGCAACATCTGTTGCCAATCTTCCTCTTTTTGCTTGAGAAAGATTGGCCCTAAGCTAACATCTGTGCCAATCTTCCTCTATTTTGTATGTGGGACTCCGCCACAGCATGGCTTGAGGAGCGGTGTATAGGTCCACGCCTGGGATCCCAACCAGGGAGCATGGAAACTTAACCACTACCGGGCCAGCCCCCTGCAGTGCAGTTTTAAGAAGATTTGGTAAGGCCAGCAGGGAGTCTTGAAGCCAAAGTCAGATGTCAGAGAAATCCAGCACACCCCCCTGTAATGAGACTGCCTTAGTATCCTTGTCATACTCAGTCATTGGCTGGAAATGTCAGCACAAATGCAATGATGGATGTCAGAGGATAACATTGAGGCTGGCTTCAATTATGTTTCCCACAATAGATCCGAGAAGTGCGTTTTCTTGAAAAATAATTCTAACTATGTTTTTTCCCTTAACATCCTAAAAACATTTCTCTAGTTACATTTCAAATCATCCTTCAATTTTTCAGTCCTCATCATTTTATCAGGGAAGGAAATTCTCTAACTTCATCTGGGTAATCCATTTCAGATTTTAACGATCCTTATTTAAAAACTCATCATGGTTTAGGTTTAGCTTGACATTATCTTAAATTTTTTAAACTCTTTTTTTCTTATCATTCAGGTTTAAGGTCAACATTTCTTTTTTAATAATTCAACACCAGGTATTGATTATATTCATTAAATCCTAAGCAAAATTACTCCTAAGCTATTGTACAGCATTGTTAACTACCCTACCGAAAGGTTTTCTAGACTTCTCAGAAATATAAATGTGAAACTAAATAAACATAAAATTGTTCAATTTATAGTCACATAAAATATCAGTGATATAGCAAATTTTAAATCGCTTCAACTATAGTACACCTTGCTATAGCTAAACCCCAGTATATTTGCTTAGCTAATAAAATATTATTATTATATAAATTAAATGCCAATTTTTTAAATGTCTGTCAATGGTTTTAACTAAAATTGATGTACTTAAATTATTTCTAATGACAAATAGATCTTTTATTACAATTTTTTTGGTCCATTATTCCTCTGATATTCTTGTGTCTCCTGGGCAAATAAAGGAAGAAACTTGCCTTTGTAATGATTAGCAATCTCTCGGATTCAATGGAGCATAAGAAGGGAGTTTCTTGGCCAAGAATAAGACAAAGAAGCTGATCAATAGCTGCCTCTCTCCTGCCAAGTGTATCTCTTGCTCTGTTTTTTCTGTTATCCTTTTTGATGTTTTGCCAAATTTTAGCAATTAAATGCAACACATTCTTCCTCCTACAATAATATTCAGTCTCCCTTTTGCTATGCAGCATGTTTCACTATTCATGCCAAAGGACTTCAAATCATAATTCAATTTCAGAAAATGTTTTTCTTCCAACCACAAGTTAAACTTTTTCTTGCTTTTACCAGCTTCTTTTTGTTTCCTTCCATATGATGCCAACAGGACTAAAACGTATGCATATATATGACTATCTTGTCATATGATATGGCACTACAATTTCAATGCTGAATTTCTATGACTATTTTTAGTGGCACATTCAGTTATTAGAGCATTATGTATGATCCCAGGGCCTAAGGAGCAAATCCAGCTTGATGGCCAGACAAATACAACCTGACCACTGATCAGTTGACTTTAATGAGGGGACACAATCAGATTTAATGACAGGATAATCGGCTTACTCTTTGCCTCTTTTTTCTCCATGTCCTCCCTTCTAATTTTTCTTTGTTCGATACGTTAACAATGTACCAATGAGATTACAATTTAGAGTGAATTGATGATATTTTTAATGTTCCATCACATCTAAAAAACCTTTATGGAAATCTACCTTATTTCAATTCTGAGGCCTGAATCTGTTTCCATCTCAAGTATTGTAGAACAGTATGTATTGTGTTTATTTAGTCCAATGCCTCTTAAGGAAATACATTATTTTTTGGATCTGAAAGCAATAATACTGCCTTAATTAATACAAATACAGAATGAACAGGAAAAGGTGGAATTAAAGTGGTCAACTGAGTTTATTTAAATAAGCTGTCATTTATAAGGGTGACTAAATGTTCTTAAATTTTATAAAAATCTTATCTTTCTGCCTCTTTTCTATAAACAGCTTATGAGTTCTAAAAGTGAGATTGATAAAGTCTAATGCAGCTCCTGGTGCACTGGAAATCGTCCAAGCTGGAAACAACTCAGATATCCATCAATACCAGAAATGGGTAATTAAACCATCGTACCCTCACATAATGGAAACCTATCCAAAACCAAAAATGAGCAAAATACAGCTACCTCAATAATAAGGATGTGTCTTACAAACACGAAGTTGAGTAAAGGAAACCAGAAATACAAAAATGTTTATTGTATGATTCCATTCATGTAAAACTCAAAAACATAAATTTTAATAAGATGAATATTAACAAGCAAAACTATATAAATAAAAGCGAGGGATCGATAACCATAAAGGTCAAGATATTCGTGCATTTGGGGAGGTGTGTGTAGAGATAAGGATAGGGAAACAAGAGAGGGACTCCTGGGGTGTCAACAATGTTCCTGGATGATCACTTTGTAATTAAACTGTAAAAGAGTTGAAAGGGGGAAGATAAGTAATTACAGCCCAAAGTATCAGTAATCTGAGATTTTATATTATATAAACAGTGTTATTATAGAAAAAAATAGTAAAACCATCTGTATGTTTTTCAAACTTAGTTTCTTGTACAAATTTTTCTTTAGAACAGTAACTGTTTACTAGGGAACGTAGCTGATAAGGTGACCGTTGTCATTTCACTTCAGAGGGCTTGGTATATTAGCTGTTACTGCCATAAAGTGCCATTGTGTCTTCGTGATCTTTTTGGCAAAGTTTACCAGGTATGATTTAGGACAAAGAGACATAGTTTTTGGAAATAAGAGTGTGTCAGAGTTAAGTCATATCCTGTGTACGCAAGTTCGAATATACTGGAACACATTGTTTAGCACTTTCCTGAAATAAGGCATGTGGCAAATTTTTTGAGACTTTATACATTGGTCAGAAAATATTTTTATTCTTCTTTCTCATTTTATTGATGAGTACACCGAATTCTAGGTTGGAAATTATTTCTCCTTATAAGTTTGATGGTCTTTCTCTAATAAATTGTATCCTGCAGTGCTGTTAAAAAGTCCAAAGCCATTCTGATTCCTGGTACTTTGTGTATGACCATTTGTATTTTTTGTTCTTCTCTTTGGAAGCTTGTAGAATCTTCTCTTTGACCTCAGTGTTCTGAAAATTTGGAGGAGCTCTTTAAGAAAAAGAATGCCAAAGTACAGAAAAAGTCAAAAAATACAAAATGTAAATATTTGTCTAAAATGGAACAAAAGTAAATATTTACCTAAAAAGAAAACCTTTTTGTTTTTCTTTTGTAAACAATAAATTACAAATTTTTAAAATAAATAAGTACTACAAACCTCACAAATTCTGGAAAAATCATATAGTTTTTATTAATTAACTGCCTTATATAATTCTATAATACATCGTTTCTACTTTTTTGGCTGCTTACTCTTCGATCTCTTATTTACATGACAACCATTTTGTAATATTTTCCACAGGGAGAATAGAAAGGTAATTTAGTCTTTCCTCTAGCATGGTTGATTGAAAGTTATTTTTTATTATCAATAATTTAGATTAACTTGTTTCTGCTTTACAACTTGTCACAATTCATTATCGGTGATGCTATATAAATTTGGGGAAACCCTTAATCCCCATTATTAATTTCTGCATAGCACATTAGCCCTAAATTTAGTAGCTTAAAACAATGACCATTTTACTATATCTCACAATTTTGTAGGTCAAGAATTTTAGCAGGGCTTGGCTGGCCAGTTCTTCTGCTCCATAAGATGCTGACAGGGTCACTCAGTGATAATCAGGTGGCAGTCAGGCTGAGCTGCAGGGTCCATCCTCACATGCTGGGGCACAACCAGGATGTTCTCTCTCTCCATGTAGTCTCACGGCCTCTCCATGTGGTCTCTGTATGGATTTACCACATAGTGGCTCAGTGCTCCAATAGACAAGGTGGAAGCTGACAATCCTCTCCAAGACAGGCTTCAGAACCAGCACAGTATCATTTCTGTTGTACTTGTCAGGCAGAGCAGTGACAGGCCAGATTCAAGGGGAGAGGAAATAGACTCAATCTCTTCATAGGACTGTGGCTAAGATTTTGTGGCTGTCTTTATTATACCACAGTGATTCTATTTCAGTTATCTATTGCTACCTAACAAACCACCCCAAAAACATAGAGGCTTAAAACAATAACTTGTTATCATCTCTCATGGTTCTGTGAATTTTCTGGACTCAGCTTGGCATTTCTCACTAGAGAATTCTCATTCTGTTGCAGTCAGATGGAGGCTAATGTTAGAGTCATCTGAAGGTTTGAATTGGCTGGACGTACAAGATGGCTTTGTCACCACATGTCTGGAGCCTCGGCTGGGATGGCCGAAACAGGTGAGGGATGCAGGCTGTCTCATATGACTAGCTTGAGCTTCCTCACAGCATGGCAATCTCAGGATAATTGGACTTCTTATGAGATATGTTGCTTCCCCTAGAGTACATGTTCCAAGACATTCAGGCAGAAGCTGCAAGCGTTCTTAGGACTTAGCCTCAGAAGTCGCCCACATCACTTCTGCCACATTTTATTGGTAAAAACCAAGTAATATGGCCAACCCATATTTAAGGGGAGGAGACTACACAAGGGCATGAATACCAGGAGGTATTGGAGGCTATCTTTGATGCTAGCTGACATACCCTAACAAATTTCTTGAATACATATGCTCTTCATTTCAAGGCATTTCATAACCTTAAATACTCTTGAATTGACAACACTCGATAAGTTTGCGTTAATGTCCACGTGTAGTGAAATATTATGCATTTCCTGTAATTCTATATGATATAAGAAAACTTCCACTTTGATGAGGTGTGGTTGAGACAGATTCTTCCATTTACAATTTTGCACATCTAATGATTGAAGGAATTTTCCACAGACTTCCTTCTGGTCCTGTAAATTGCAAACCTTCTTTCTCCTCCATATTCTTTTGGTGTGAGTTCCATAGGATAAATTCATAACATATTATGACTTCTGGCACTGCACCTTCATGTTTCGTGGGATGAATTGACACAGTGGCAATACAAATTTTCCTGGAAGCCATTCCTACAGAGGACTAGCTAAGCTATATGTGGAATATATGTGGAACAACTAACTATATATGGAAGTGACTGCAGGCTACCTATCTATATCACACTAAACCCAAACTGAATATATACCCAACTCAACTTCCCCTAACTGAATTCAAATATGTTAACAGCCTCTACAAAGCCACTTGACAGGAGGGAGAAGTGTGACAGAGGGGAAGTTGGAGTAGAGAGAGTCAGCTGGTTAGGGTTCAAATCTTATGTTTGCAAATTTTACAAAAACATTGGACTATTTGGACATATGTTAGAATCCCTCCCAAAGCCTTCAAAAAGGCCTGTTTACACTCTTCTCCTCTCTCCCTGTCCTTCACCCCCAGTATTCCCATCAGTTCAGCACAGCTTTCCTCTGGCTTGCTGCTATAGCCTCTATAACTAGCCTCCTTACCTCAGGTTTTGGCCTGCTTCAGTCTATTCTCTATCCTGCAACAAGAGTAATCATTCAAAAACACAAATTTGACCTGATTGTCATTCTAGCTTAAAATCCTCAATTGCTTTTTTGCCATTTGTCAAATTCCTTAATGTGGTTTACAAGGCTTTGAAAGCCTGGACCATACCTACCTTTCATCCTAATTCTTCTCACTGACCTTCAAGCACTCTTTAACCCACACTGAACTATTTTAATTCCCTGATACTCTTTTCAGTCTGGGGCTTCCTAACTTCTAGGTCTGGGTTAGATATGTATTAGTCAGATATGGCAGACTATGCTGCAATAAAAATTTGACCCTGAAATTTCATAACCCTAGCAATACAAAAGTTTATTCCTCACACGTGCAAAATTGGATGTCAGAACAGCTGTCCTCCGTGTGGTGACCCAGCAACTTCCATCTTGTCACACCAAGGAGAGATCCTGGAGAACACACACTTGCTCTTAAAGCCTCCAGTCGAAAGGGATCCCTGCACCTTCTGCTCACAGTCTCCTGGTCAGATGAATCGAATTGCTGGAATAATTGGTGGGCACCCCTAACCTGATCACATTACCCATCTAAGCTACTCCCACTTTCTACCACATTCTATACCTTCTGCCAACTCTATCATCATGTTTATCACACCTTTTGCCTAGGTCTTTTCACTTACTTCTCTACCCTTTATTAATATATAATAAATTCTGTGAGATGAAGAAGCATGTTAGTATGGTTTAACATTTCGCTCTCTCCTAGTACCCAGCAAATTGTACGCATTCAATGAATGTTTATTGAATGAATAAATAAAGGCATAAAATATTGAAGCTGTCAAATATTTCTTACAAGGCTCCTCACCCCAGCTTTCTATAATGACCTGAATAAATTATAAGTGTAAAACTTATTTACATACATTCCTTCACTTGTTTTTTTTAATATTTCAATGAGATTATTATGGTTTCTTATATTATTAAGTCCATTTTAAAGATCTTGAAGTTGAGGTTTTGGGATCACAAGGGATTTGTCATTGGTCCTACAGCAGAGTTGCTTTGCTCTAATTCCAGATCCTCTTCTAAATCTAGGCACAAAACTCAGCAGGCCTGAGTTGCTCAAACCCTGCACATTGCAAAGAAAGGCCAGTCTTCAGGACTGCCCTTGGCCAGTTGCTGGGACATGACTTGAGGCCTTGGAATATTTTACCTGATAGGTATTTTTGTATGCCTGAGGCCTTGGACCATGCTGTTTTGGTGGAAAATGCCTTTTTCGCTCTGGCAGGGGTTGGGGGGAGGCAAGGGAATGGAGTCTGAGTTCTGGCCAGTCACACTGGGCTGTGTGCCTACATGACTGACCCCCAAGAAAAATCCTGGACATCAAGGCTAAGGTGAGCTTCTATGGTTTGCAAACTTTCATGTGTTGTCACACATCATTGTTGGGAGAATTAAGCTTGTCCCTGTGCGACTCCACTAGGAGGGAACACCTGGAAACTTGCATGTGATTACTCGTGGACCTCTCCCCATGTACCTCTCCCTTTGCTGATTTTAATCTGTATCCTTTCACTGTAATAAACTGTAACCATGCATATAACAGCTTTTCTGAGTCCTTCTCGTGACCCATCGAGCCTGTCGGTAGACTTGGGGACCCCTGGCACAGTATCTTATATACCATGCTACCTGCCTTGCCAGGTTCTAAAGTATGTTCATTGTAAACTTAGGTTTTCAGTTGTAAAAAAATGCTTTTTTTTTTTTTAATTAACTTCTTTATAATTAAACATTCCTATGCTCTCTTCCAGAGATACATAGTTTTAGATTAGGAGTTTGTTTAAAGAACTCACTAAATAGCACAAATAAGAGAGTTTTAAATCATTCTTGCATTTCTCAGCAACCCTCAAGTATACATCCAGTTCTAACCAGTTATCTTAAGGCAAAATGCAGTAAATTAGTTTATGCTGTTAAAAATAAGACTGATTATTGCCTCATCTTTTTTTTGTTGTTTATTGATGTCATAATAGTTTATAACCTTGTGAAATTTTAGTTGTACATTATTGTTTGTCAGTCGCCATATAAATGTGTCCCTTCACCCCTTGTGCCCACCCCCCAACCCCCTTCCCCCTGGTAACCACCAAACTGTTCTCTCTGTCGGGGTGTTAGTTTATCTTCCATGTATGAGTGAAATCATGTGGTGTTTGTCTTTATCTGTCTGGCTTATTTTGCTTAAAATAATACCCTCCCAGGTCCATCCAGATTGTTGCAAATGGCACAATTTTGTCTTTTTTATGGCTGAGTAGTATTCCATTGTATATATATACCACATCTTCTTGATCCAATCATCAGTTGAGGGACACTTGGCTTGCTTCCACTTCTTGGCTATAGTGAATAATGCTGCAATGAACATAGGGGTACATAAGCCTCTTTGGATTGTTGATTTCAGGATCTTTGGATAAACACCCAGTAGTGGGATAGCTGGATCATAAGGTATTTCTATTTTTAATTTTTTGAGGACTCTTCCATACTGTTTTCCATAGAGGCTGCACCACTTTGCATTCCCACCAGCAGTGAGTGAGGGTTCTCATTTCTCCACAACCTGCCCAACATTTGTTATTTTTTGTCTTGGTGATTATAGCCATTCTAACGGGTGTAAGGCAATATCTTAGTGTAGTTTTGATTTGCATTTCCATGATGATTAGTGATGTTGAACATCTTTTCATGTGCCTATTGGTCATCTGTATATCTTCCTTGGAAAAATGTCTGTTCATATCCTCTGCCCATTTTTTGATCAGGTTGTTTTTTTTTTTTTTTTTTTTGTTCAATTGTGTGAGTTCTTTATACATTATGGAGATTAACCCCTTGTTGGATATATGATTTGCAAATATTTTCTCCCAGCTGGTGGGTTGTCTTTTCATTTTGACCCTGGTTTCATTTGCCTGCAGAAGCTCTTTAGTCTGATGAAGTCCCACTTGTTTATTTTTTCTTTTGTTTCCCTTGTCCTAGTAGACATGGAATTTGAAAAGATCCCTCTATAACTGATGTAAACGAGTGTACTGCCTACGTTTTCTTCCAGGAGTTTTATAGTTTCAGGTCTTACCTTCAAGTCTTTGATCCATTTTGAGTTAATTTTTGTGTATGGTGAAAGAAAATAGTCTACTTTCATTCTTTTGCATGTTCCTGTCCAGTTTTCCCAGCACCATTTATTGAAGAGACTTTCCTTTCTCCATTCTATGTTCTTAGCTCCTTTGTTGAAGATTAGCTGTCCATATATGTGTGGTTTTATTTCTGGGCTTTCAATTCTGTTCCATTGATCTATGTGTCTGTTTCTATACCACTACCAGCCTGTTTTGTTTATTATAGCTTTGTGGTAATATTTTGAAGTCGGGGATTGTGGTGCCTCCAGCTTTGTTCTTTTTTCTCGGGATTGCTTTAGCTATCTGAGTCTTTTCTTGCCCCACATAAATTTTAGGATTCTTTGTTCTATTTCCATGAAGAATGTCGTTGGGATTCTGATTGGGATTGCATTGAATCTGTATATTGCTTTAGCTAGTATGGACAATTTAACTATGTTTATTCTTCCAATCCATGTGCATGGGATATCTTTCCATTTCTTTATGTCATCATTGATTTCTTTCAGTAACGTCTTGTAGTTTTCATTGTATAGGTCTTTCACCTCCTTGGTTAAATTTATTCTTAGATATTTTATTCTTTTTGTTATGATTGTAAAAGGGATTGTCTTCTTGAGTTCTCTTTCTGTTAGTTTGTTATTAGAATATAGAAATGCAACTGATTTTTGTAAGTTGATTTTGTACCCTGCAACTTTGCTGTAGTTGATTATTTCTAATAGTTTTCCAATGTATTCTTTAGGATTTTCTATATATAAAATCATGTCATGTGCAAACAGTGCGAGTTTCTCTTCTTCATTGCCTATTTGGATTCCTTTTATTCTTTTTTCTTGCCTAATTGCTCTAGCCAAAACCTCCAGTACTACGTTGAATAAGAGTGGTGAGAGTGGGCACACTTGTCTTGTTCCTGTTCTCAGAGGAATGGCTTTCAGTTTTTCCCCATTAAGTATGATGTTGGCTGTGGGTCTGTCATATATGGCCTTTATTATGTTGAGGTACTTTCCTTCTATACCCATTTTGTTGAGAGTTTTTATCATAAATCAATGTTGGATCTTGTCAAATGCTTTCTCTGCATCTATTGAGATGATGTGTGGTTTTTATTCCTCATTCTGTTAATGTGGTGTATCACAATGATTGATTTGCGGATGTTGAACTATCCCTGTGTCCCTGGTATAAATCCCACTTGATCATGGTGTATGATCTTTTTAATGTATTGCTGTATTCAGTTTGCCAATATTTTGTTGAGGATTTTTGCATCTATGTTGATCAGCGATATTGGCCTGTAATTTTCCTTGTTTGTATTGTCCTTGTCTGGCTTTGGTATCAGGTGATGTTGGCCTCATAGAATGTGTTAGAAAGTGTTCCATCCTCCTCTATTTTTTGGAATAGTTTGAGAAGGATAGGTATTAAATCTTCTTTGAATGTTTGGTAAAATTCTCCAGAGAAGCCATCTGGTCCTAGACTTTTATTTTGGGGAGGTTTTTTTGTTTTTTCGTTTTTTTGTGAGGAAGATTAGCCCTGAGCTAACATCTGATGCCAACCCTCCTCTTTTTGCTAAAGAAGATTGGCCCTGGGCTAACATCTGTGCCCATCTTCCTCTGTTTTATATGGGATGCTGCGACAGCATGGCTCGACAAGCGGTGCATCAGTACACGCCCAGTATCTGAACCTGCAAACCCCGGGCCGCCAAAGCAGAGTGCGTGAACTTAAACTGCTATGCCACCAGGCTAGCCCCTTTTGGGAGGTTTTTGATTACTGTTTCAATCTCTTTACTTGTGATTGGTCTATTCAGATTCTCTATTTCTTCTTGATTCAGTTTTGGGAGGTTGCATGAGTCTAAGAATTTATCCATTTCTTCTAGATTGTCCAATTTGTTGGCATATAGTTTTTCATAGTATTCTCTTATAATCCTTTGTATTTCTGTGGTATCCGTTGTAATTTCTCCTCTTTCATTTCTAATTTTATTTATTTGAGCCTTCTCTCTTTTCTTCTTAGTGAGTCTGGCTAAGCGTTTGTGAATTTTGTTTATCTTCTCAACGTAACAGCTCTTGGTTTCATTGATCCTTTCTACTGTTTTTTTGGTTTCAATTTCATTTCTTTCTGCTCTAATTTTTATTATTTCTCTCCTTCTGCTGAGTTTGGGCTTTGTTTGTTCTTCTTTTTCTAATTCTGTTAGGTGTAGTTTAAGGTTGCTTATTTGGGATTTTTCTTATTTGTTAAGGTGGGCCTGTATTGCCGTGAGTTTCCCTCTCAGCTCCACTTTTGCTGCATCCCATATGAGTTGGTATGGCATATTTTCATTTTCTTTTGTTTCCAGATATTTTTTGATTTCTCCTTTAATTTCTTCAATGATCCATTGGTTGTTCAGTAGCATGTTGTTTAGTCTCCACACCTTTGTCACTTTCCCAGTTTTTTCTTGTAGTTGATTTCTAGTTTCATAGCATTATTGTTGGAAGAGATGCTTGTTATAATTTCAATCTTCTTAAATTTATAGAGGCTTGCTTTGTTTCCCAACATATGGTCTATCCTTGAGGATGTTCCATGCATGCTTGAGAAGAATGTGTAATCTGCTGTGTTTGGATGGAGTACTCTATATATATCTATTATGTCCATCTCATCTAGTTTTTCCTGTAAATCCACTATTTCCTTATTGACTTTCTGTCTGGATGATGTATCCATTGATGTGAGTGGGGTGTTAAGATCCCCTACTATTATTGTGTTGTTGTTAATATCTCCTTTTAGGTTTGTTAATAGTTGCTTTATGTACTTTAGTGCTCTTCTGTTGGGTGCATATATGTTTATAAGTGACCTGTCTTCTTGGTGGAGTGTCCCTTTTATCATTATATATTGCCCCTCTTTGTGTCTCATTACCTGTTTTATCTGGAAGTCTACTTTGTCTGATATAAGTATGGCAACACCTGCTTTCTTTTATTTGCCATTAGCATGGAGTATTGTCTTCCATCCTTTCACTCTAAACTTGTGTTTGTCTTTAGAGGTGAGATATGTTTCCTGGAGGCAGCAAATTTCTTAGATCTTGCTTTTTTTAATCCATCTCACCTCTCTGTGTCTTTTGATTGGAGAATTCAATCCATTTACATTTAGAGTGATTATTGATATATGAGGGCTTAATGTTGCTATTTTATCACTCATTTTCTAGCTCTTTTGCATTTCCTTTTTTTCTCATCCTGTGTGTTTCGGACTACCAATTCAGTTTGGTAGTTCTGTATGATGGTGTTCTTAGTTTTCTTTTTATTTATCATATGTGTCTCAGTTCTGATTATTTGGTTAGTGGTTACCATGAGGTTTGTATAAAAAATCTCGTAGATGAGATAGTCCATTTTCTGATGGCCTCTCATTTCCTTAGATTAAGTCGATTCCATCCCCTTCCACTTCCCCTTCTAAGTTATTATTGTCACAAGTTATCCCATCTTGTGTTGTGAGTTTGTGTTTAAAGTGATGAGGTGGTGGCTTAGGGAGTCAAGATGGCGGCGTAGGCAGACTCTGAACTCACCTCCTCCCGCGGACACAGCCAATTTACAACTACTCGTGGAAAAACTACCCCTGAGACAGAGTTGAAAACTGGATAAGAGGAACTCCTGCAACAACGGACAATCCTAACTGGGGTAGAAGAGGCAGAGACTCCCTTCTGGAGAGGAAAAACGCCGCCTTCACAAGCTGCCAGCGTCCCGGCCGCCGGGAGCAGCTCACAGGTACGCAGCCTCCCTGGAGGCGCGGGGCCCTGAGCCGGGGAGCGCCCCCGCTGTGGGCATATTGTGGACCCAGCACAATCGACACCAGTGGCATAATATCTGACTTCGCCTGCTACTAAAGCATTGGGGAGCACCCCCAGAAAACCCGGTTCACAAAGAAACTAAAACTGGCTCTTAAAGGGCCCGCGCATAAACTCACCCGTTCCAGAAAGCATCCTAAAATCACCAGAAAGAAAGGTACACAGTGCTTCCGTGACAAGAGACTCACCTAATAGGCCCTGAGTGCATCTCGGTGAGGGGTGAGACCTCTCCAGGGACTGGGACATTGGCGGCGGCCATTGTTGTGGCCTGGTGTGAGCGTGCTGACACAGACGCCATTGGAGTTCTCCCTGAGACCTGCTAGCCCAGGGTCTGCTCCACCCGCTAGAGCACCAATTTAATCCAGCTCAGCCAGGGCAGGCAGCCCATCCTAGAGACTGTCCCCACCCAACAACAAGCCCTCAGGCAACGTGTGGGCCTGCATAGATTGGTGACTGGATTCTCTGCAGCCTGGCAACTGAGCTGACTTGAGCGGGGCAGGGTGTGCACAAGGAGTGGGTGGAGAGTGTGGGGTGGTGGCGGAGTGTGTGGGGCTCCTGCTGTGGAGAGACTGGGTCCGCTTGGGGGAGGTCGGGGCGCTCACACGGGGCAGGACTGTGTTGACTGTGTGTGTGGACCTGTGGGCAACAGGGCTTGTCAGCTGCAGAAGACTTGTGCTTCTCAAAGACCCACATAGGAGGTTTGCCCCACCTTCCAAAGCCTGAAACAATTGGGTGCTCCTGTGCCTGAGGGCAGCCCCACCCAGCTGCAATCCTCAGAGAGCTGACAAGAGACCTAATAGGCTAGAGGTTTACAGCAATTGTAAGGCCCTGAGCCTAACAACCTGCCACACTGGGGGCCTACTCACTTAAAATAAATACTGCAACACAAATGTGGTATTAGAACTTACAGCCAAATGTGCTGGGGCTCCCCACACCTGATAAAGAGACTGAAGGGCCCACAACAACTACAAGCAGCTGAGCATTACAACAGCTGGCCAGGAGCATAACTCAGCCTCCCTGGGCGCCTATAGGGAGAGCTAATAGGCCACAATAGAAGGACACACATAGCCCACATAGGGGCCACCCCTGGAACATTGAGAACTGAGGGAAGCACACTGGAAGCCTCCTAAGGCATCGCTTACATAAGGTCACCTATCCAAGAGCAGGAGACGTAGCTGACCTACCTAATACGTAGACACAAGCACAGGGAAAGAGGCAAAATGAGGAGGCAAAAGAATACATTCCAAGTAAGGGAACAGGACAAAACCCCAGAAAAGGAACTAAGTGAAACAGAAATGAGCAACCTACCCGACAGAGAGTTCAAACTAAGAGTGTTAAGGGTGCTCACGGATCTGGGGAGAAGAATAGATGAACTCAGTGAGAATGTCAACAAAGAAATGGAAGATATAAAAAAGAACCAATCAGAAATGAAGAATACAATACTGGAAATGAAAAATTCATTAGAGAGACTCAAAAGCAGAGTAGAGGATACAGAAGAACGGATCTGTGAGCTGGAAGAAAGACTAGAAGAAATTACCCAAGGTGAACAGGGAAAAGAGAAAAGAATTAAAAAGAGTGAGGACAGTCTAAGGGACCTCTGGGACAACATCAAGCGCACTAACATCCGTGTTATAGGTGTCCCGGAAGGAGAAGAGCGAGACAAGGGGGCAGAGAATCTATTTCAAGAAATAATAGATGAAAACTTCCCTAACCTAAGGAAGGAAACAGACATCCAGGTACAGGAGGCACAGAGAGCCCCAAACAAGATAAACCCAAAGAGGCCCACACCAAGACACATCATAATCAAAATGTCCAGAATTAAAGATAAAGAGAGGATCCTAAAAGCCGCAAGAGAATGTCAAGTTACATACAAAGGAAACCCCATAAGGCTATCAGCTGACTTCTCAGCAGAAACCTTACAGGCTAGAAGAGAATGGCATGATATATTTAAAGTGCTAAAAGGAAAAAACTTACAGCCAAGAATACTCTAGCCAGCAAGGTTATCATTCAAAATGGAAGGAGAGATCAAAATTTTCCCAGATAAGCAAAAATTAAAGGAGTTTGTCACCAAGAAACCAGTGTTACAAGAAATGTTAAAGGGACTGATTTAAGGGGAAAAGAGAAGACCACAAATAGGAAAAATTATCTATTTCCACGATTAGAACGTAATGGATACAAATGCACAAAAAAGAGGTTAGATATGGTATAAAAAACATGAGGGAGGAGAGGAGTTAAAGAGTACAGCTTTCAGACAGAGGTCAAACTAAAGTGACCATCAATTCTGTATAGAAGAAGTAAGGAACAGAGAAGGACTACTAAAACACTGAGGGAAAAAAAAAAAAAGTTAAAAAATGGCAGTAAGTACATACTTATCAATAGCTACTTTAAACGTCAATGGACTAAATGCTCCAATTAAAAGGCATAGGGTGGCTGACTGGATAAAAAAACAAGACCCATATATATGCTGCATACAAGAGACACACTTCAGACCTAAAGACACTCACAAACTGAAAGTGAAGGGATGGAAAAAGATACTCCACGCAAATGGCAATGAAAAGAAAGCTGGGGTAGCAGTACTCATATCAGACAAAATAGACTTTAAAACAAAAATTGTAAAAAGAGACAAAGAAGGGCATTACATAATGATCAAGGGGACAATCCAACAAGAGGATATAACACTTGTAAATATCTACGCACCCAATGTAGGTGCACCTAAATATATAAAGCAATTATTAACAGACATAAAAACAGAAATAGACAGTAACACAATAATAGTAGGGGAATTTAACACTCCACTTACACCAACGGATAGATCATCCAAACAGAAGATCAATATGGAAACATTGGCCTTAAACGACACACTAGAACAGATGGACCTAGTAGATATATACAGAGCATTCCATCCAAAAACCGAAGAATACACGTTCTTTTCAAATGCACATGGAACATTCTCCAGGATTGATCACATATTAGGCCACAAAACAAGTCTCCATAAATTTAAGAAGATTGAAATAATACCAAGCATCTTTTCTGACCACAACGGTATGAAACTAGAAATCAACTATAGGAAGAAAATCAGAAAAGCCACAAATACATGGAGATTAAACAAAATGTTACTGAACAACGACTGGGTTAACGAAGAAATCAAAGAAGAAATCAAAAATACCTGGAGACAAATGAAAATGAAAATACGACATGCCAGAATTTATGGGATACAGCAAAAGCGGTTCTAAGAGGGAAGTTTATAGCAATACAGGCCTATCTCAACAAACAAGAAAAATCTCAAATAAACAATCTAACAATGCACCTAAAGGAACTGGAAAAAGAAGAACAAACAAAACCCAAAATCAGTAGAAGAAGGGAAATAATAAAAATCAGAGCAGAAATAAATGAAATGGAGACAAAAAAACAATAGAAAAAATTAATAAAACCAAGAGCTGGTTCTTTGAAAAGATCAACAAAATAGACAAACCTTTAGCTAGACTCACCAAGAAAAAAAGAGAAGGCACAAATAAGTAAAATCAGAAATGAAAGAGGAGAGGTTACAACAGACACCTCAGAAATACAAAAGATTATAAGAGAATACTATGAAAAACTATATGCCAACCAATTTGACAATCTGGAAGAAATGGATAAATTCTTAGAATCATACAACCTTCCAAAACTGGATCAAGAAGAAGTAGAGAATTTGAATAGACCAATCACCAGTAAGGAGATCGAAACAGTAATCAAAAACCTCCCCAAAAATAAAAGTCCAGGACCAGACGGCTTCCCTGGTGAATTCTACCAAACATTCAAAGAAGACTTAATACCTATCCTTCTCAAACTCTTCCAAAAAATTGAGGAGGGGGGGAAGCTCCCTAACTCATTCTACAAAGCCAACATTACCCTGATACCAAAACCAGACAAGGACAACACAAAAAAAGAAAACTACAGGCCAATATCACTGATGAACATCGATGCGAAAATCCTCAACAAAACACTAGCAAATCGCATACAACAATACGTTAAAAAGATTATACACCATGATCAAGTGGGATTTATTCCAGGTATGCAGGGATGGTTTAACATTCGCAAATCAATCAAGGTAATACACCACATTAATAAAATGAAGAACAAAAATCACATGATCATCTCAATAGATGCAGAGAAAGCATTTGACAAGATACAGCATCCATTTATGATAAAAACTCTGAATAAAATGGGTATAGAAGGAAAGTATCTCAACATAATAAAGACCATATATGAGAAACCCACAGCTAATATCATCCTCAATGGTGAAAAACTGAAAGCTATCCCTCTAAGAACAGGAACCAGACAAGGATGCCCACTGTCACCACTCCTATTTAACATAGTATTGGAAGTCCTAGCCAGAGCAATCAGGCAAGAGAAAGAAATAAAAGGGATCCAAATTGGAAAGGAAGAAGTGAAACTGTCACTATTTGCAGATGACATGATTTTATATATAGAAAACCCTAAAGAATCCACCAGAAAACTTTTAGAAGTAATAAACGAATATGGTAAAGTTGCAGGATACAAAATCAACATACAAAAATCAGTTGCATTTCTGTACACTAACAATGAAGTAGCAGAAAGAGAAATTAAGAATACCATCCCATTTACAATTGCAACAAAAAGAATAAAATACCTAGGAATAAACTTAACCAAAGAGGTGAAAGATCTGTACACGAAAACTATAAAACATTTCTGAAAGAAATTGAAGAAGACACAAAGAAATGGAAAGATATTCCGTGCTCTTGGATTGGAAGAATTAACATAGTTAAGATGTCCATACTTCCTAAAGCCATCTATAGATTCAATGCAATCCCTATCAAGGTTCCAACAACATTTTTCACAGAAATAGAACAAAGAATCCTAAAATTTATATGGAACAACAAAAGACCCGAATAGCTAAAGGAATCCTGAGAAAAAGAACAAAGCTGGAGGTATCACACTCCTGATTTCAAAATATACTACAAAGCTATAGTAACCAAAACAGCATGGTACTGGCACAAAAACAGACACACAGATCAATGGAATAGAATCGAAAGCCCAGAAATAAACCCACACATCTATGGACAGCTAATCTTTGACAAAGGAGCCAAGAACATACAATGGGGAAAAGAAAGTCTCTTCAACAAATGGTGTTGGGAAAACTGGATAGCCACATGCAAAAATGAAAGTAGACCCTTACCTTACACCATACACAAAAATTAACTCCAAATGGATTAAAGACTTGAATGTAAGACCTGAAACTGTGAAAGTTCTAGAAGAAAACATAGGCAGTACGCTCTTCGACATCGGTCTTAGCAACATCTTTTCAAACACCACATCTGACCGGGCAAGAGAAACAATAGAAAAATAAACAAATGGGACTACATCAAACTAAAAGCTTCTGCACAGCAAAGGAAACCATCAACAAAACGAAAAGACAACCTAACAATTGGGAGAAGATATTTGTAAACCATACATCTGATAAGGGCTTAATCTCCAAAATATATAAAGAACTCATGCATCTCAACAACAAAAAAACTACCAACCCAATTAAAAAATGGGCAAAAGACCTGAACAGACATTTCTCCAAAGAAGATATACAGATGGCCAACAGACACATGAAAAGATGTTCAAAATCACTATCAGGGAAATGCAAATCAAAACTACAATGAGATATCACCTCACACCCGTCAGAATGGCTATAATTAACAAGACAGGAAACAACATGTGTTGGAGAGGATGTGGAGAGAAGGGAACTCTCATACACTGCTGGTGGGAGTGCAAACTGGTGCAGCCACTATGGAAAACAGTATGGAGATTCCTCAAAAAATCAAGGATAGAACTACCATATGATCCAGCTATTCCACTGTTGGGTATTTATCCAAAGAACTTGAAAACACCAATTTGCAAAGGTACATGCACCCCTGTGTTCATTGCAGCCTTATTCACGATAGCCAAGACTTGGAAGCAACCTAAGTGCCCATCAAGGGACGAATGGATAAAGAAGCTGTGGTATATATACACAATGGAATACTACTCAGCCATAAGAAACGACGAAATCCAGCCATTTGTGACAACATGGATGGACATTGAGGGTATAATGCAAAGTGAAATAAGTCAGTGGGAGAAGGTCAAATACCGTATGATTTCCTTCATTAAGTAGTAGATAATAACAACAATAAACAAATACATAGGGACAGAGATTGGATTGGTGGTTACCAGAGGGGAAGGGGGGAGGGAGGAGGGTGAAAGGGATAATTCGGCACATGTGTGTGGTGATGGGTTGTAATTAGTATTTTGGTGGTGAACATGATGTAGTCCATGTAGAAATAGAAGTACAATGATGTACACCTGAAATTTTTACAATGTTATAAACCAATGTTACTGCAATAAACAAAAAATTAAAAAAAAATAATAATAATAATAAAGTGATGAGGTTATATTTATTTTTGGTATTTTCCTTCCCTTAATCTTTGGTGTTATAATTAAGTGTTTGCTAACCTATTCTTATAGAGAGCTGCAATTTTTCTGATTTTGTCTTCTTATTTTTCTCCTTGCTCAAAGGTTTGTATTCCCTTTCTTTTTTTTTTTTTTTTTCCAGGCATGAGGGCTTCCTTGACCATTTCTTGTAGTGGGTGTCTTGTGGCAATGAACTCCCTTAGCTTTTGTTTATCTGGGAGAGTTATTATTTCTCCATCGTATCTGAAGGATATTTTTGCTGGATAGAGTATTCTTGGCTGACAGTTTTTGCCTTTCAGAATTTTGAATATATCATTCCACTCTCTCCTAGCCTGTAAAGTTTCTGCTGAGAAATTGGCTGAGAGCCTGATAGGACTTCCTTTGTACGTTATTTTTTTTTTGTCTTGCTGCCCTTAATATTTTTCCTCATCATTGACTTTCGCCAGCTTTACTACTATATTCCTTGGAGAGGGTCTTGCATGTTGATATATTTAGGGGATCTATTGATTTCATTCACTTGTGTTCCCAGCTTCTTCCTCAGGTTTGGGAAGTTCTCAGCTATTACTTCTTTCAACAAGCTCTCTGTTCCTTTTTCCCCCTCTTCTCCCTCTGGAATACCTATATCCTTATGTTGCATTTCCTAATTGAGTTGGATATTTCTCAGAGAATTTCTTCATTTCTTTTTAATCTTAGTCCTCTCTCCTCCTCCATCTGGAGCATTTCTGCATTCCTATCCTCAATATTGCTAATTCTTTCCTACATATTGTCACCTCTGTTCTTTAAAGATTCAAGATTTTTCTTTATCTCCTCCATTGTGTTTTTCATCTCCAACATTTCTGATTGGTTTTTCTTTATGTTTTCAATCTCTTTTGTGAAAAAAATTCCTGATTTCATTGAATTGTCTATCTGTGTTTTCTTGTAGTTTGTTGAGCTATTTTATGATAGCTATTTTGAATTCCCTGTCATTTAGGTTATAAACTTCTGTGCCTTCAGGATTGATTTCTGGGTGCTTGTCATTTTCCTTCTGGCCTGGAGATTTAATATATTTTTGCATAGTGCTTGAGGGCATGGGCTTATCTTTCCTCATTCTGATGATATCTGGTTGCAGATTCCACCTGCCGCCACTGGGTGGGGGTCAAGAGCTGTGTATTCTGGGCCCTCCATGATCTGCTGGCCAATTGGCTGTGCTGGTGCTCCAGGTGGGTGGAGGGGGTGTTTCTTTCGCCTACCTGATCCTGGGGCTTCTTGTTCTTACTTTGCTATCTGCTCTCCTGGGGTGCTAGCTTGATGAAGACACCCCCGCAACAGTTCAGTCCCCTCTGTATGGGAATTTCCCACAGGCTGTGAGAGAACTTGGAGAATGATGGTTTCCCATGGAGGGTCACCCCTCCCCCCTCTCTCTCAGAGAGCTGTGCAGTCCTGCTCTCAGGGTCACTGTTGTTGGGGAAAGAGAGGAGTTCTCCTTACCTCCTTCCACTTCCTCTGGTGGTATCTGCACCTCCACTTTCGTGTAAGGCTACGTGGGTCTCTCAGATGTCTTTTGTGTTGTGTGAATGTCCTCTGTTGGTATTTGGATGTCCTTTTTGTTGATCTTAGGAGGGGAGAGTCTAAGGGGGAAGGTTCATTCCCCCATGATGCTGACGTCACCCTCTATTGCCTCATCTTTTTAGAAAATCATAGGAAATATGACTATTATATTTATTCAGAGAAGTGGTTTTGATATGTCACATGATATAAATACCACTGATTTGGCAGTCTGTAAATCTTCTTTTAGCCGTGGATTAGGCCTTGGGTAAGTCTGACCCTCAGTTTACTCATCTATAACCTGCAATAATACCCCTCTTCCAATGCTTCACTAAATCAGAGTGAGGAGTAAAAGAGATAAAACCTATGAAAAAAAGTCTGGAAACAGTAAAGCAGTATGTGAATGTAAAACATTATTATACACTCTCAACTTAGTGGCAACAAAGCAATATCTTCAATGTAGCTCATTTGTGCTCTTAAGAAACTCTGCTTTTAAGTGGATCTTTTTATTGTAGTTACTTGAATGCTTAACCAAGAAATTTATACTTAAAACCTTAACAATTTTACTCATAAAAATAATGTTGTTAACCTATAGGCCCAGTGGCAGGGCTGGGTAATGAAATGCATGTTTTATACATTAGTTTATAGCCCTAAAAGAGACTAAGATTGGACCATAAAGAGAAAATGATTCAATAAGCCAGCAGTCAACCCCCCGCTGATATAAATATTACTTTATAAATATGAGATAAAAGCACTTGAAACTTACAATAGTGCTCAAATAATCCCGGATATGATGTAATAATGTGACATGATAATCTAATTGGGATAGGCTAGGTTATGATGTGGTAATGTTAACCCTGAAATCTCATGGATTAATAAAACTGAAGCTTACTTCTTGCTTATGCTGTTTCATCAGAGATGGCAGAGGCTTCTGCCCTATATTGGCACCTGATTCAGGTTGATGGAGCCTCTACCATCTGGTGATATGAATATCTCCATATGAATCTTCCAAGGTTGTCCTATCACAGGAAGGGGGAGCCTGGCAAACTTGAACCTGTTCTTAAATGTCCCAGTCACTTCTTACAGCTCATTTTTTGAAGTAATTACTGCAAGAGATGGTGAGGTCTTCCTAAGACCCAAATATAGTTAGCGCTGTTTATTAACACCACAGATGTGTCACATGCTAATGAATCATTGCTAGTATGACAATACCAGTATGAGAAGATATGCAAAGCAGGCAGACACTGAGCCTTCTCTAGCACCTAATAGAACTAACTTATGTGTGCCTTGGTAGATTATACATTATAGAATTGTACGTAACGGACATGTGTTGTCCTACACTGCTCATTATGGGTTGGGTGCCTATCCAGTATCCATTTACTCTAGCTACCTTCTCCCTTGCTAAAAGTACACACTAATTTCCCAAGCAGCACTCAGAGAAAGCTGATGTCACCCTGTCTACAAAGATGGGTCTTAGGTGGTTTAGTGGCCTTCCCTTGGCCACAGGCTTTGATTTGGGGGTAGATATGTGAACTCAGTGTTCTAATTAAGAGAGAATTCTAATTCTAAGATTCTAATTAAGGAGAACCTCAGGAGTCTTGCTCGAAATATTGGGGCAAAACTTTCCTCTCATAGTAGAAAGTTGTAGAGAAAGGAATGTGTCATCCTAGGGAAACCAGCCTAGGATGATGATACACAAAAAAAGGCACAGCCACTAGAATAAAAGAGAATTGGAGTCTGAGTCAGTGTATTTAACCAATCATGAAGCCTTCTCCTTTCTCTAAACTTGCAAACAGAGGAGCCAATATGTGTCATCGTAAGGCCGTTGAGTCAGGTATTCTCTATGCGTGGTCAAAGACATTTTAACAGATTAACTACCTAAATTCCAAAAATACCTGCAGGTCTACAACATTTACAAAAAGATCAAATATATGCAGTAAAGTGACCAATGAAACTTCATTCAAAGGTCTGAACAAATCCCATTGTATTAGTCAGGGTTCTCTAGAGAAACAGAACCAATGGGGAAGGAGGAGAAGGAGAGAGAGAGAGAAAGAGAAAGAAGAGGAGATTTATTTATAGGAATTGGCTCACACAATTATAGAGGCTGAGCGAGAAGTCCCATGATTTGCTGTCTGCAAGCTGAAGAACCAAGAAAACCAGTTGTGTAATTCAGTTTGAGCTTGAAGACTTGAGAACCAGGGGAGTCAGTGGTGTAAATCTGAGTCCAAAGGCCTGAAAATCAGGGGAGGGGGCAATGGTGTAAGTCCAGGTCCAAATCTGAAAGCCAGAGAACCACAAGTGCTGATGTCTGAGGGCAGGAGAAGATGGACATCTGATCTCAAGCAAAGAGAACAAATTTAACCTTCCTCAGCCTTTTTCTTCTATTTAGGCCCACAACTGCTTGGGTGATATCCACTCACATTGATGAGGGTGATCTTCTTTACTCAGTCTACCAATTCAAATGTTAATCTCTTCTGGAAACACCCTCATAGACACACCCAGAAATAGTGTTATACCAGCTACCTGGGCATCGCTTAGCCAGGTGAAGTTGACACACAAAATTAACCATCACACCCATTAGATAAAATAATCCCTCAAACTCACTCAGCTCTGATACCTTTCTTTTCTCTCTTTAGCTTTTGCTATTGGCTTTAGAATATTTCCTTCTTATCTTTTCTCCTCTCAAATTCCTCAAATATTATCCCCCACCACCCCTGCCTCCACCACGGCAGTCTCTGTCTTTTGCAGCAATATTTAAGAGGGACATATATTACTTTTACAAGTAACACCTACCAACTGCCCATAGTTTATGTGAGGAGTTAATTTAACATTAACTGAAATTTATCTTTAGCAAACAAAAATTATAGTAGAAAGGAGTTAAAATTCGCTGAACATTATCTTTAAAATGTGGCTACTATACCATGGTATAAATTATCAGGGAAATAGAACTAAAAACAAAATCTTCTCCCAACCCAGAAATCCTCTTCACAAAGGTAGTAAAGAAAGAAACACTTTTATTACCGAATAAGCATTAAACCAGATGTAATACACATGATAGGCAACCCTCTAAGGGATTGCAAGAACAGACAGGAATCTTACCGTTTTAGATAGCCAGATACAACCCATCAGATACATGTTCTCAACATAAACAATAACTAATCCTCAAGTTAACAGGACTTGAAAGCACCATTTGTCACACATAGTTCATCCTAACTTTACTTGGTAATGGAACTGGAGTGACCATCTACACTAGCTAAATGGCTTTATCAAGAGGAAAAACAAAATTCTCATATCTTGATGACAGGAGGTAGTTTTGCAACATGGAGCAAGGCACCCACCTAAGTTGTGCTCCTATTATCCCCTAGAAACTGGGAGATGGGGTGCTATCTCCCTCTAGGTTCACATTTCAAAGAGGTGGCTCCCAGGTCTTTCAGAAAGACATTCCTGGGTCGTAAAGCTGACAAAATGACAATCTAATCTTTAAATATATTTATGTACATTTCAAAGAGAGGAGAAAGTACTTCCAATAACAAGTTTTCTAAAGTAAATGCTCAAGGAAAAAGGAGGGGAGGGAAATCTCTTCCCTTATTTTCAACGGAGAGAATTAAACCGCTTATTTTTAATTTGTATTTGTCCTTACATGATGCACATAATTTGATTTTATTCTAGATGTCCAAGACAGTAAAGTAGGTGGAATTTCATTCAACAAATATTTCTAAGAGTGCCTACTACCTGCCAGGCATGTGCTGGGCAAGTCCAAAATCCTTTATCCTTATTCTAAAATTTAAAAAGCTCTGCAAATTGTAAAATTTTTGTAAGTCTGGTGCTGAGATTCTTTTTGTAGCAAAATTTGACCTAAAAGCACTTGAGACTAAGTATAATCTTTATTTATTCCACTTGATGAGAATAATCTTAATACATTTTACTGAGAATTATTAATGTGCTTGAATAGCGGATAATATCCCAGACCCTACTTTGTTAGCTTTAGTGATTGTTTGACTTTTCAAAGAAAAAAAGTATTAAAACATGAGGCAGAGGGAGGGGAGAGATTAGATTATATATATATATATATATATATATATATATATATACACACACACACACATACATACATATATATATGTTGCATTTTTGAAAAATTTAATTCCACATTATAGTCAGTTAATGGAGGTCAAAGAAGTAGAAAGAAAAAGAAAAAGAAAAATTAGACAGAGTGAAGGGTAAGGAAAATGCAAGCATGATACATACATATGAGGGCAAGGATCATATTTGTTTTATTTTCTGTTAAATATCCAGAATTTAGAACAGAGCCTAATACAAAATAAAAGCTCAATAAATATTTGTTTAATGAGAGGTACAGGAGGAAGGACAGCTGGACTAACACAGAAAATAGAAAAAGACAGACAATCATAGAATTAACCACTAATGGAAATGGAACAGTCAGCATATTCCTAAAACTAGAGGAGAGAGACTGTGTGTGTGAGAGAGAGAGAGAACTAAGCCACGGAACAGACAGAAAGAGCCAGGGAGAGAGACACCAGGAGTGTTCGAACTATTAGCCTGGTGACAGCTCTATAGAGCTGAGAGAGACTTCAAAGTCTATTGTCTTTGATCTTTGAAATGCTAATTCACTGATTAAAGACTTTGCACCACTTGTTATTTAAACTTAAATTTTCAGGCCACAGCAGCTCACTGGGTGGGAAATTCTTCTTTTAGTTGCACTGACAGTGACTGAAGAGTGGAGGGGATGGGGTAAAGTCCCACCAGGGTCTGAGGCCTGTGGACTCTTTCTTTAGAATGAGTAAAAGATACCCCAGCATCTGGTATGTTTGCATTTGAAAAGAGAGGTTATACAGTATGGCAATAGCATTGTTTTTTTTCACTTGATTCCTTTTGTTTGGTGATGTCATCCAAGGTCATTCACTCTGTGAGGAGACCTCTGAATAGTAATTATTCAGAAGATCCCTAAACCTTCAAATTGTTCCATGGATCATGTCTCCCCTTTTGATTTTTTTCATTGTAACGTTTTGTTGTTCTTGTTAGACCCCGGGAGATTTAATCTAGGTGGTAGGGAAGAGGGAGAATTGAGGTAGAGGGATTATATAGACAAGAGAAATGGTCTGGGAGGAAGTGAAATTCTCATCAGTTAAGTGATGTTAGCCCTAAGAGTCACAAGAACTAGAGAAAATATGAAGATAGAATGAAAAGCAACAATTTAATTTTAGCTTATTTTTAATCTTAGCCAGTAATTCTTAATTTTTGTTACTTATTAGAATCACCTGAGGAAGATTTTAAACATACTGATTTCTTGGCCTCAAACATATTTTGATCCAATTTCATCAGAGTGGGTCCTGGTCATCCATATTAAATACACACACACCCCCCTCTCTCCAGTGGTTTAATGAAAATCCAGAATTGAGACCTCTGCCCTAGGTGATGTGCTAGTCTCCTGTGGTATTAAATACTATCTACATGACCACAGTTTCCTTCTGACTCACACACTTGTAACTTCATGTGTTGTTTTACTTCAAACTTAACTCTTGATTTTTTACACGCACCTCCCTAAAATTCAACTTTATTCTTCTTCAATGTTCGCCCTCTCCTCCAAGGTACCTCCATCACAAACATCATCACCACTGACTCATGTGAAAAACCTCCTGACACCTCCCTGTACGTCACACTGTCCTCACATTCAGTCATCAAGTCCTGCTGATTTTACTTTTAGGAAATCTGTCTACTTCTCTGTGTCCCCACTACTCCAATCCCCCCTCACAGGCACCTAGGTTACTAGGATGGTCTCTGAGCCAGCTTCCCTTCTTCCACTCTTGTTTCCTACAATTCATCCTCCACATAAATTTGTTCATGACACACTTTTGCTGAAGAACTTTCAAGATCTTTCTTAGAGTGGTCTGGGTGGGGGAAATGGGGCACTATTGGTCAAAGGGTAAAAATTCCAGTTATAAGATTAACAAGTTCTGAGGATCTAATGTATAGCATGGTGATTATAGCTAACAATACTGTGTTATATACTTGAAAGTTCCTAAGAGAATAGACCCTAAATGTTCTTACCACAAAAAAGAAGTGGTAATTATGTGATGGGCTGGAGGAGTTAGCTAATGCTATGGTGGTAATCCTTCTGCAATATATAATTGTATCAAGTCAATATGTTATACATCTTAAAATTACACAATGTTATATGTCAATTATATTTCAATAAAGCAGGAAAAAAAGATATTTCTTTTGCTCTAAGGATGAAATCCAAATTACTTAATTTGACCTACTAGGCCCAGTCTACTTCTACACACTCATTTCCTCCTCTCCTCCCCACACTCACCCTGCTTCCATGTCTTCACTGACCTTTTTTCTTTTTTTGCTTCTAGGTCACGTCAAATCTCTCATCTCTTGAAGGGCCTTCCTAAAGATTCATTGTTCATTCTGCCTGAACTGTCCATCCTCACCTCTTTTCTCTCCCAACCCACCCCCAGTTCCCACAACACTTCCCTGTCATTTTGCAAAGCCTGACTAAATTCTGTGTACCCTTTACTTCTCAAGTTAAATGTCACCCTCATTCTAAATTAGGTCCACTTAATAAATGCTCTGATACCCTGCATTATTCCTTCAAAGCATTTCCAATAATTGCAGTTAAATATTTATTTGTGTATTCACGTATTTTTCTGTCCTGGTACAATGTCGGTTCCACAAAGTTATGGACTAGATCTGTCTTGTTAGTGCTAAAAGTCCACCACGTATCACAGTGTGGGTCTCGTAGTCCTCAAACACTAAATCATTTGTTTAACAGTGATTAAAACGGGAGCTTCCTCTTTCCATGGTATCAGTATGCATGGGATTCTCTTGACTCTGAAAGATTGATGAGCACTCATGATTCCCAGCTTGGCTCTCACAGGGAGGAGCTGAGGATGAGGAAATCTAGATAGTGAGAAACTTTACATAGGATCATAAGTGGGTAGGCATAGCACTGAGGTTTCTCAGTAATCTGTGCCATTTTACCCAGTCTATGGTTGATAGATTGTCTTCCTCGATAAAAGCATGTGCTTGCTTGCTAAGGGGTCCTAGTGGATTGCCCTTGCAGTGTTATTCTAAAGCAGAGATCTGGCATGCAGGATGTGATGTAGATCACAGGACACGAGCAGTGGGAGACGAAGGACAGCTTAGAGTACCACCTGAGTCACCCACTGACACCAGTCAAACCAGAGATTTCCAATCACTAACATACCTCGGTGATTCCATCCCCTGGTCAAGCAACATCAATAAATCTCTCTTCTTGAGGAGCTGTACAGTCCTGAATCACCATTACCTTTCACCTCATAGACATCTCTGAAGTTCCTCCAGTATTATATTACTATTTAATTACAGTTTTTATTTGATTTGAATAGTTGAAT
The DNA here is from genome assembly GCF_057802395.1 of Ceratotherium simum simum. Taxonomy (NCBI): domain Eukaryota; kingdom Metazoa; phylum Chordata; class Mammalia; order Perissodactyla; family Rhinocerotidae; genus Ceratotherium; species Ceratotherium simum. The sequence goes on along the minus strand of NC_141900.1, from coordinate 50,485,376 downwards.
CATTTCTGTTTCAGAGGTTACTCACAGAAATACAAAATGCTTCTTCCAGTCTTGTTCTGGCCCAAGGATATATGCCAGATATTAAAACCATGAAAGTACAATCTATTCTTTTCTTGGCAATCAACAAATCATCTAATCACCAATCAAAAAACAATCTACTTTTTTATGGCAATCAGTAAAAAAAAAAAAGTAAGATAGTAGTACCTAGAACTATGAAGGAAGATAGTACTGGTATAATTTCCTATATCTCTGGCTTCAGCCACTTGGCATTGACGCAGTTAACTAGGCTCTAGAACTTACCAAGGAGATTTCTGGGGACTTCTGAAGGCATTACCCAGCAGAAGTACTCATAACCCTCATCGTTCCAGGCATCTGATATCATGAGCTCATTCATCTGCACAAGGAGTTGCATATTTCAAGTTATTTAGCATCTCCACTCAGCAAATAGTGCACAGGAAGCAATCTCAGGGCAGTCAATCAATAGAGTCATCTAAGCTTGGGGACCAATTTTCTGGTCCCAGAGGAGTCCTAGAGAAGGAGACTCAGGTCATAAAGTACCTGTAGGAACCAAGAGCAACAACAGTCCTGGCACCATTTTTCCTCTAAGATGCCCCTGAGCAATCTGGGTCTCTTGGCTTAACTCTCTGGGGTATCTCTACTGATAAATAGGTAAAAATATAAAGGTATACAGGTATAAATAAAAAGAAAAAATTATTTATTTTTTTATTTTAATTTATTGAGCATAGGCAGAAGATTTATTTCCCATTTTTTAATCATTTTAATTACCTATTATCAGTATGTACATGATAATGACCCATTATTATAACATAAATCTCTGTATTCATTATTAAAAGAATCTCATCTTGTTGTTAGTATTATCTACAACTAATATGTAGTGAGTGCTTACTGTGTACCTGACAAGGTGCTAAGCATGTGATATGCATTATCTCATCTAAGTGTGACTACAATTTTGTGAGAAGCTAGGTAACTTGCATAATCTTGCATATGAGATATCTTGTATTATGAAATAACTTTTATCTCATTCAATTGTGACAGCAACCCTGTGAGAAGTTAATAAACTTTTGTAATAGGGATTATTAATAAAGGGAGGCTTGGAGAACATTTCTGGAAAAGTAATAACAGTGGTAAAACCTTAGATAAATAAGAGCAGAAGAGTTTGTTTCAATGCAATTGGTAGGAAAAGACAAGAGATCTTAGAACACAAAATTAGAGACCTCCATATTAAGATGACACTGATATTCTATTGTATCAGTCATAATAAATAGCGATTTATACTCACAAAACACATTGTAGTTCCAGTCTATATAATTCTTAAAATACTAGACAAAAAAATTAAGGAACAGATCCTGAGTCTATTTAAGAATCCACAAGAAATAAGAATCCCACCAACAATGAGTTTAAAAATTTCCTTTAGTTGTCTACCTAAGAAAAAAAATCTTACTGACATAATATATTTAATATACTTAAATACGATCACATATTTCAAAGAGCCAGACTTAACTTTCAGAGATGGTAAATTCCAAGGATAATTCCTGTTCTTAAGTTTTTTATTAAAATAAAGGTAGACTTGTAAAATAAACTTATTAGAACTTAATATTGTGAAAGTTAAAAGGTGGTATAGCATTTGCTTGAGAACTCACACCTAGAAGTCAGACTTCCATGACTTGTTATCTGCAAATATTTGGATAAGTAATTCAGCTTTGCTAAGCTGGTTCATCAGCTGTAAAGTCAGATTAATAATAGCTCTACCCTACAGGGTTGTTTTGAAGATAAAAAGAAAATTATTTAGGGGCCGGCCCCATGGCATAGCAGTTACGTGCGTGCACTCCGCTGCTGGCGGCCCGTGTTCGGATCCCAGGCGTGGACCGATGCACCTCCTGTCAGGCCATGCTGTGGTGGCATCCCACATAAAGTGGAGGAAGATCGGCATGGATGTTAGCTCACGGCCAGTCTTCCTCAGCAAAAAGAGGAGGATTGGCATGGATGTTAGCTCAGGGCTGATCTTCCTCACAAAAAAAAAAAAAAGAAAATTATTTGGCCTTAGTGAATTACGTATAATTACAGAATTTTGCCCAGTCACATTTAGCCTTTGATTACTACATGTTTTAATTTGGCAAATGTTTAAATTAGCTCCAAGGGCAAGTTCTCAATATTGAAGCATTTTAGAACACAGTATTAAATTCCATATTTAATAGTATTTGTTATATTCATCTGTCTCTAAAAGCAATTTCTGATCAATTTTAGGATGCTCACAAATTTGACATTTAATCATAATTATCTCAAACATTTTAAAAGAAATTTTTATGTAAACTTGATTTGAGACAATCAGCAGAGCTGTTTGCGCTTCACACTCAACTTGGAGTTCCATATGGGTTGCCTAGTGTATTGATGTCTTAGTCAGCCTAGGCTACTATAACAAAATACCATAAACTGGGTAGCTTAAATGATAGAAATTTACTTCCCCCAGGTCTGGAGGCTGGGAAGTCCAAGATCAGGGTGCCAGCATTGTTAGGTTCTAGTGAGAGCTCTCTTCCCAGCTTGCAGATGGCCAGCTTCTCACTGTGTCTTCACAGGGTGGAGAGAGAGAGAGAGAGAGAGATTATAAACTCTCTGGTGTCCCTGCTTATAAGGACACTAATCCCATCATGGGGGCCCCACCCTCATGACCTCATCTAAACCTAATTACCTCTCAAAGGCCCTGTTTTCAAATACTATCACATTGGGGGTTAGGACTGCAACATATGAATTTTGGGGGATACAAACATTCAGTCCATAACATTTGGCTAGGGCTGCCATGACAAATTACCGCAAACTGGGTGACTTAAACAATAGAAATTTATTGTCTCACAGTTATGGAGGCTGGAAGGCTGAAATCAATGTGTCAGTAGGTTCTTTCTGAGAGCTGGGCAGGAAAACCTGCATCATGCTGCTCTTTCAGCTTCTGGTGGTTTGCTGGCAAACTTTGGTACTCCTTGGCTTCTGCCGCAGCACCCTGACCTCTGTCTTCATCTTTCCATGGTGTTCTCCCTCTGTTGTATGTCTCTATGTCCAACTTTCCCCTGTTAATAAGAACGCCAGTCATATTGGATTAGAAACCTACTCTACTCCAGAATGACCTCCTCTTAACTAATAACATCTGCAATGATCCTATTTCCAAATAAGGTCACATTCTAAGGTAATGAAGGTTAGGACACTAACATATGAATTTGGAGGGAACAAAATTCAATCCATAATGCCTTTAATATCCATAAAACTTAAAGATATGAAATATTATTTAGCTCCCAAGTATTCATAGGCTATATCATTTTTTCACATTAATATAAAATATTATTTAATATATAATGTGGTCTATGTTTTCTCACTTGAATTCATCTATGAGAAGAATTGACAGTATTAAAAGAAAATTCCAAGCTTGGAGAACAAAAATAAACCTACATTTACAAAAAGAAATTGAATCCTAAGTGTCGTCTGAGAACACTTTGCCAAATCAAATTAGCAATTTACTCAGTTTCCTGGTATGGTACTTCCAGGGTTTAAAAGTGTTTCTAAATTAGCTATTAAAAAGCATTTAATTTTGCATAGAGCAGCTTTCACTACAGAGCCTTAATTAAAAGTCATTATTCAATTATTTATGTACCACTCAGGGTATTCAAATGATTTAGAAAACTAGCAAGTAACATTTTTCAGATTTGGGCCCATTGGCATACAACAACTCAGGGTAAATTCAAAATCCTACTCTGACTTTCCTTCTTTGGGTTTGTATCCATTAGCCTTTAGAGAAAGCTGCCCGCTAATGTGCTCTCTGATAAGATCAAAAGACAAGAAGATGTTTGAAGCATTCTGAATACTCACTTAAAAATCCAGAGAAATTTGAAGCTATAAAAGTTTAGCTCACAGAACAATTAGGTTGACAATACAAACAAATCTTTAAGAGCTAAAGAATAATCACACTGAAAGAAAGAAGACTCAGTTATCTAATGCAACAGGACCTCTGCAGCTCCTTAGTGACCAGGCAGGCCCTGGAATTGTTGGAGTCTTCTATCTGGTGGCCTCCAGCCCTGTGCAGTTGCCTTAGGGGCTCCTGAAGTGAAAGGAATTTAAAGGCATGCCCAGGGGCCCCCAAAACAATGAGCAAAATGAGTGACATTGTGACTCATCGCTCTTCTCTGATACCTTGAGGGTGTCCAAGAGGTGTTCTGCCTCCTGGACATCTACTGCAGTGGACGGCTACAGAGAGTGACACTGCCCATCATGGACAAGTGGCCCCAGGGAGAGCGGTAGGAGTTGTATTCCAGGTGGGAGCAAGTCAAGTAGTTCTACGGGATGCTCTTCCAATTTAAATGATTCCACTTTTATTTTTTTTATTGGCTGAGTTGCTTCCAACAGGGTCAGTGGAGTCGTAGTCAGTAACTATTATGAGGCTGGTGAGTAAATTCATCCTCCTAAGACAAACATTGTTTATAACTTTCAGTGAACAAACACCATCCTTCAAAACAAAGATTTTCACAAACACTACTTTCCATAAAACAAAGTAGTTCTAAGGTCAACAGTGCTTAGAGCATATCTAATAAAACAAATATTAAATATAAATATTAAAAAATTTAAAAATTGAAATATTAGGGGAAAGTTCCCTTCCCTTTTTAACAAACAGACTAAGACATTCGCTTTAGGATGATAAAGAACAGACTAAATGTAGACTTAACTTACTTTTTATGGTAAATCAAAGCTGACTATTCTGTGTTCTTTATCTTTCTTGTTCATTTCTTTAAACATATAGCAATGACTAACCTAATGCTTTGAATTCATAAAGTCGATTGTTACAGCACCTTTTTATTTTTCCTGCCAGGTTTCACTTTAGAAATCTTTGTCTAGTGACTTTTTTCCTTTGACTTAATCACAGCTGAATTAAAGGATCCTGAGCTAATAATTTCTTTTTCCTTTTATAATAGTTTGTTGTGAATGAGCATTATAACCAAGCTTCTTTATATTCTGATTGGCATTTTGACAATTGTTGTAGGTTGAATAACGCCCTCCAACAAAGATACCCAAGTCCTAATCTCTAGAACCTGTGAATATGTTACTTTACATGGCAAGGGAGCTTTGCAGATGTGATTAAATTAAGGTGAAATAATAAATTTGTATGGTTTTAAGCCACTACATTTGTGGTGATTTGTTACAGGAAACGAATACAACAATGGTCTGCAAGCAGCTTTCGCTCACCTCCTTTGTGGGATCTGCACGTGTTGCCTGTGATGTTGCTTTTAAGTGTATTTGTGAGGCCAGCACTGCTCAAGACGGTGCCTCCAGTTACAGACCTTAAAAGGTGGTTGAAACTCTAGGTGAATGGTATTGCTTTAGCTGCCTGATAATAAAATGCTAGGTTTCTCCTACGTGTGACCACCTAAGCTATAGATTAGAAGGCTATTCACTATAACAAAAACACTAACAAATTGATTTTAAATAAGATAGACAACTAGAGGAAGATTCAAGGAAAGGCCAATACCTAAACCCAATTAGTGACTCTAATCAGTAAGTTTTAACTGTTCTTCATCACTGCTTAATCTAATCTGAGTTTCCTATAAATTTGAGTAGAATAAACTCATCTTGAACCTCTATTGTTTTGAGATAAGTCTGGAACTATCAGAACAAATTGATATGAAAAATGTTTTCCAACAGCAGTTCTTTTTTCTCCTTAATTAAATATCGATCTTTGAGGTTTTCTCTGATTATTCTCTCCCCTATTTGGTTCAGAGCCCAGACCGTCTATGGCTTGCTTCTGCTTCCATGTAGAATTAGGAATATTATTCTCTCCCCTTGCATTCTCCTGGGCTGGAGTCTGTGATTGCTTTTTCATCTTATCCCTTGTTTACCTTCCAAGATAATAACCTCAGAGCTGTTTGTGTGTGTGTGTCCATGTTCTCCAGCATTTTCAGCTAAAATCCTGCTGAAAGATGGCCTGTAAGAGATCAAATTTTTAAAAAGGCAAAGCATGAAGTTACATTTAATTTAATCTGGGTATTGCACTTCTGGGGGCCAGTACCACCTCTAATCATTCCAATCAAGTTTCAAAAATTAGATCTTTAGCACTATGTGTTTTACATTTTAAATTCTTTTTTAGTGTTTATAAGCGAAGGAAAAAAAACCCCTCAATTTGTCCAAAACAGACACTAATATGTGCAGTGTTGGTGGTACAATAGTGAGTACAGCTGCCTTATAAAACAGACACTAATAGGCCATATTCCTTAATTGGCTATTGTGTTGGATAATTCAAGTCTATTACCTGAGTTTTTTAAAACAGATAAGTACAGCAAGTTATCTAAACTACTCCGTATTTCTTGGAAAATGGGTTGTTACTTTTTTTGAAACGGTACCCTGTAGTGTTCTAAGACCAATTCCTAACTGAGATGGACAAAAACTAAGTGGGTCACAGGAGCAAGCACTTCATTAAATCAGCCCAATTCTTCCTTTTCCCGTCCCTTCAATTCTCTCCACGCTGAGTTCCTTTCCTCTTCGTTTTTCCATTGTGAGAATATGTAAGAAGGAAGGAAGAATGGCCCCCAGGACAAAACTGAAATGCTGATAGGCGACTCTGATATTGACAACTGCATGTACATTTCACATGGGAGTTGGGCTGTCCAGCTGTAACTATCTGCCATGAGTTACCTTGATACCACTATTTGGCAAGCCCTGCTTTTTTTCCCCAGAAGCAGCATATTCTTTCATGAGTTCTACGTAATTTTCCTGAATGCACACATTTCTAACATATTTTGCAGTCCAATCTTCAGAGGCATCTACTGTGTTCATTTAGTTACTTGCAAATCTTTCACTAGTAGAATCATTCTTTATTTTCAGCATGATTTTAAGAATGAGAATACCTTCCTCATATCTAAAACAATGCACAAATCATAACAACTTCTGACGAGTTCATTTGGTTTGCTTGAAATTTTGTTGGTCATTATGGAAAATAACTTTTTTTTAACACACAAGGGGAAAAAAATGAACAAACCTTTGGACTCTAAACTCTAAACTAAAACAACTTTAGAAATTAACGTTTGACTTTATTTTTAACCACAGGGTGATGGAGGAACTTAGCAGTGGCTTTTATGAATTTTATTGAGCATTTTAAAAAATTGTGATTTGTGGCATTAGCAAACCTTTAAATCTTTCTATTACAACTATTCTTTTAGGGTATCCTGAGAGGCTATCAACAAGGTTCAAAGAGGTCAGAAGGCACTTCTGGAACCATCTCCAAGTCTCAGGTCGTATGAATGGACTTATGAAATCATAGACACTTAGAAAGATATGTGCTCTTATAGGTCATCATGTCTAACCCTCTGATTTTACAAGAGAAGAAACACAAGTCAAGAGAAGATGAGAATGAAGAACAGAGAGACCATGGTCTCTCTTTTTTTCTAATTAAAAAAAAATTTTTTTTTGAGACCATGGTCTCTTGAATCCCAATCTGGTGCACCTGTCCCAAAAACTATGTTACTTCAGACTTTGAACATAAACATAGTCCTCCAAAACTATTATAAGAATGAAAAGGTTATAATATCCATTTTAGAGATTTTCCTTGACAGTTTGAGGGGTATTATTTTGATCTGAAGAGAAAGTGAATTCATAATATTTTCAGCACTTTAAAATGGGATTAAATAATACAATTTTGTTATTCTACATTATTTGCTTCCATGCAAAATAGTATATATATCCCCACGTGTGCATATGTGTGTGTATATATGTGTGTGTGTATGTATATATAGCCTACTGTTTCTATTTCTCTGGTAGAACTCTGACTAATATAGATTTTGGTATCCTTATATCTTGATATCACACTACAGTAAAAAACACTGAATCACTGAATAAGTCCTGAAATGTAATGAAACCCACAATCTATTTCTAAAGTGGCTTATCATCATTATCTTTAAGTGCTTTGAACAAACTGCCAGTAGAGGTGATACTAAAACTACCAGGAAATATGCCAATATTTGTAATTTTGTGTTTTTCCTATCAACCAGAACATAACAAGGTATAAAAGATTTTAAAAGTGACTGTAAGAATACAAAACAATCCGAGGCCTGATAACAGCTCCCCTCTTCCATGGCATGATATTGATGCTCATTCACTGTGTGATATTAATTTTGTGATATAAATTATGACCTAAAGGAATTCTCTCTTCTCGATGGCAGCATAAGTTCCCAGTCCCTGATTAATTCTTTTTTGGTAGTGGTGAGCATAGCTGCCTTCCTGATTAAGTTTTAATAGAGATTTTTGTCTTATGGAATGAACTTACAATGATTTTTACAAAACATCGGGTTTTTCTTGCTTCTGCCAAGGTAACTAATACCTGACAGAGATGGTAATCTAAGGTGAAGGAGGATTTCTGGAACCAGAGCTTTCTCTTTGGAGCTGGGAGCATTCAAGATGAATATGAGTTAACTGATTTTCATACATATCTCTAACTAGGATCTTGGCATGGTGTAGACTGTGAATTATTGTTTGAGTATGGTAGAGTCAGATGCCAAGTACATAGCAGACATAGGCTCTCCTTTGTTATCTCCTGGATCTCTCTTGACATTTGGGGGCAAACTGAACCCTACTTTAAGCCATTAACAATAACATGATAAATTGTTCCTAAAGTTAGTTCTCCAGATGTGAAAGCTCCGGATTTTCTTTTCAGGGTTTTTAATGAGGCAAATGTAGCAGAATCAAAAAAAGCTTACATCTAATAAACATACAAGTGAACGAGGATAGGTGTGGAAATTGTGTGGCTATAGCTGCAAGCTGGATTGGTGGGCTGGTCAGTAAGATATATACATATAAAGCTTTTAGCCTGGGGGCAGTTCTGGAACAATGATTTGAACCCCACCCCCTCACCTCCCGTCAGAAAAAAATGGAGGCAGGAATACAGTAGAACAAGATCTTTAAAGTGCTGAAAGATAAAAACTGCAAACCCAGAACACTATACCCAGTGAAATATTAATAATGAAAGCAAAATAAGGATACTTTCAAATAATATACTTTATTTGATAATTTGTCAGCACATCTACACCCCTAAAAATTCTAAAAATAGGTTTTTTGTTTTTGTTCTATAATTAAGGGAGTGATACCAGATGAAAACTCAGATCTTCAAGAAACAAGAGGAGCACCCAAAATGGTAACTAAATGGATGGGTGTAAAACAAGTTTTTCTTTAATTTAAAAAATATATATATACAGAAATGTTGAAAACAAGAAGTAATAATTGTCGACACAAATCATATCGACCATAATCAATCTATAAATCAAAATTGGGATGAGTTTATTATGAGCCAGGTCTGAGGACTATAGCCCAGGGCCTTTCTTTCCCAAGGAAGGAAGAGCACCAAAGAAGTGGGGTGTACAGAGTGGTTATATACTGTCTTAGAACAAAGCGCATACATCACATATGATAGGAATGTCCCTTTTACAAGTCATGAGATTGCTTTGCTGGCACAGCAGGTCAGTGGTCATAAGGTGAGCACAGCCGCTTCGTAATTAATCCTTAGTTTTTAGGAAGAAATGCTTATCTTTAAGGGAATGCCGATATGGGGGAAGATACATCCTTATCTTTAAGGGCATCATTCTTGTCTTTGCGACATCGTAAATGTTTAAAGCAGATGTACAATGCATGCTTGATAGGCCACGTCAGGCCCTTTTGGAAAAACAAGGGCATGCTGAATTAGTTTTAAACCAAATGGCTTTCTCATATACTCCAATATATCACTGCTTTTCATTTATTTATCATAATGTTGTATTCTGGAGTGTATCATGTTTATAGATGTAATATATATAACAACTATTACATAAAGGATGGAGGAGAGGGTAAACAGACCCATACAGTTACAAGGTACTTATATTTTACATAAAGCGTTACAATATTAACTCTAACTAGACTGAAAATTTAAGACTGTCCGTTGTAATCCCTAGAGCGACTACTAAAAAGATAACATAAAGAGGTATAGCTAGAAGGCAATAGATAAATTAAAATGGAATTCTAACAAATAGTCAATTAATTCTAAAAGTAGGCAGGGGGGCCGGCCCAGTGGCGCAAGCAGTTAAGTGCACGCGCTCCACTGCGGTGGCCCGGGGTTTGCTGGTTCGGATCCCAGCCCCGCACCGACGCATGGCTTGTCAAGCCATGCTGTGGCGGTGTCGCATAAAAAGTGGAGGAAGATGGGCATGGATGTTAGCCCAGGGCCAGTCTTCCTCAGCAAGGAGAGGTGGATTGGCAGATGTTAGCTCAGGGCTGATCTTCCTCACAAAAAATAAAAAAAATAAAAATAAAAGTAGGCAGGAAAGGATGAACAGAGGAATAAAAAACACAGGCGACAAGTAGGAAAAAATTGTGAAATTGTAGACTTAAATCCAGCTATATCAATAATGGACCAAATGCACCATTTAAAAGGCACAGATTATCAGGATGGATTTTTTTTTAAAAAAAGACTCAGTTACGTGCTGTGTACAAGAGGCATACTTTATTTTTTTTTTATTTTTTTTTTTTTTAAAGATTTTATTTATTCAGTTTTTTCCCCCCAAAGCCCCAGTAGATAGTTGTATGTCATAGGTTCACATCCTTCTAGTTGCTGTACGTGGGACTCGGCCTCGCGTTGGACGGAGAAGTGGTGCCTCGGGGCGCTCCCGGGATCCGAACCCGGGCCGCCAACATCAGAGCGCGCGCACTTAACCGCTAAGCCACGGAGCCGGCCCCGAGGCATACTTTAAATACAAAGACACGGATAGGTTGAAAGTACACGGATGAAAAAAGATATGCCATACAAACAGTATGCCTAATGTTAAAAAACAAAATTCAACAGAGTAAATTTGAAGATCTAATTGGCTTTATTAACTGTTTCATGAATCAGGCAGCATCCCATCTAGCAACTAGAAGGGAGCTCCATGGAGTTGTAGAAAATGGAGGGTTTTTACAGGCTGAAGGAGGGTGGGCAAGAAGGTATTAGCAAAAGAAAAGAAAAGGTTATTTGGGGCCAGGATATCGTCTCTTTGGGTGGAAGGGAGTAGCAAGGGTTTTATCATGCAGATTGCCTCTTCTTCCTCTGGGGGATGGAGAGGGCCCACATAACAGATTACCTCAATGGTACTGACCAGAAAATTCTAGACTGGTTGACTAAAGTCACATTTCTGCGAAAGGCTGAAACTGCAATTAGCTCAGGTATTAAATCTAGATTTGGTATCATGGGATTTAGCACAAGTGACGCCATTTTGGGCCTGTGGTTTTTCTCTGACACTAAAAAAGGTGGAGTGACTGTACTATCAGATAAAGTAGATTTCAAGACAAAGATTATTACTAGAAGTAAAGAGGGACATTTCATAATGAAAAATTGGCCAATTCATGAGAAAGACATAACAATTTAATGTGTAGGCATCTAATAACACAGCTTCCAGATACATGAAGCAAAACCGGTCAAATTAAACAGAGGAATGGACAGTTTACAATCTGGGTTGATTTTAATACCCCCTTCTTAACAGTTGGTACAACTACTGGGCTAAGAAGTCGTTAACAATGGAATCTCTGAACACCACCATCAACCACTATGACCTCATTGATATTTATAGAACACTCTGCCCAACAACTGCAGAGTACGCATTATTTTCCAATGCACATGGTATATTCACCAAGATAGACCATATGCTGGGCTATAAAACAAGTCTCAATAAATTTAAAAGCTTTGAAATCATACTGTGTATGTTCTCTAACCACAGAGAAATTAAACTAGAAAGCAATAAGAATAATATGCTAGAAAAACTCAAATATCTGGAAATTTTAAAATGTACTTGTTTATAGAACATGGGCCATTGTCATTGTTCATAATACTTCAGAAGCAGTTTAGTACTCACATGCTATGATGTGGAACTTTTCTGGGGGGGGCTGGATCCTTTTATTGGTTTCAGACAGTTTTGTGGCAGGAAGGGATGGAGCCAACCAGGGGTGGATGGGCTCATCCTCACGCCCAAAACACAAGGCTGACATCTCAAAGACTGTCCAAGAGAGGACTGCGAAGGCCTTCCAGAAGCTGAGAGCTGCTCCAGGGATGTCGCAGCCCTGAACTAAGCGCAAGGTGGGAGGCAGCGTGAGTTGGGGACCCTGAGATCCCAGAGGGCTGGTGGGTGGGGTGACAGGAGAGAAACCCAGTCCCTTGGCTGAAGCCCTCGCTGGCACCACCGGCTGGGAGGACATTCATGTTTGTTCAGCCGTGGCTCTGGTTGGTGCCAAGGCCTCCCGCCCCCATTGGCTGGAGCTGGCCGTGTGACCCTTGCCCCGGCAAAGGGCCTGGGCGGTGGCCCCAGACAGTTGCTGCCACTGCTGTCCTCGCTGTCCGAATATGCACCCAGCTGGCTCTGGGAGGAGGGGCCTGGCGTCTGGGGTGCAGGGTCGGCAGCCTTCCCGTTCTTCACGGTGCCCAGGGCGGGTGCCTCTTGGCCCTGCCGGGTGCTGCGGTCCAGGTCCGTTTTCTTCACCACGCCCAAGCCCAGTGAGTTGGGGCCTGCCGCCAAAGGTGCCACGCTCCTCTCCCAGCTCTCCACCTTCCTCTTGGCCTTTGGGGCCTCCTCCCGGATGGCGATGGGGTTGTGCGGGAGGGCCGGCCGGGGTGGGAACAGCAGCATCCTCCTCAGAATTGACGTCTCCAGCAGTCTTTGCTTCCTAGCTTCTTCCACCAAGGCTGCCGCCTCCTTCTCGTCCTCTCGTGCTCCTGCTCCTGCCTCAGCATGGCCTCAAAGTCCACGTGGGCCTGCTGCTGGCTCAGGTCCTCGAGCTCCTGCAGGTTCTCCAGAAACTCCATCTCCAGCTTGGAGACCTTGGTTCGGTTGTTCAGCTCCTCGTCCTCCCGCTCCTTCTGCACCCTCTTCTCTGCCTCCAGGAGCTTCTTGGCCTGGAAGATGCACGTGGCTCCGTGCTCCGCGGTGTAGTCTGTGTTTTCGGGGTCTGTCTTGAAGGTGATCTCTGCCCGGCAGCGCGCGCACTTGATGCACAAGCGGAAGACGGGCAGGCCCAGCAGGCCTCGTTCTGCACCGTCTCTGCGCGCGTCAAACTTCTTGCCCTCATCGATTTTTCTCGGCACGTCCTACACCTCAGGTTGAAGAGGGCCTGCAATCGCACCACGTACTGCCTGTCTTTGGGGAGCTTCAGCACGGGGATTTTTGGGGTCAAAGTCAGGTGGGTAATATTTGCTTAAAACTTTTTGCTCTGACATCTTTACCTCCTACTCTTCTCACAAGCACAAGAGAACTGCTGACGCTCCGTATCAACCGAACTTCCCCGACTGTCCCTTGCACTTCCGCTGATGTCACTTCCGTTGGCCTCTATCATTGGCTGTGGCATACACATCCTGCCTTTTTCATTGGCTCCAATGTGAAACATGTTTTGATGTAAACAAAAGACTAGAGGCCATATGGGCAAAGTAAACAGCTTTTCCAAAATACATGGAAAAGCTTTAAGGTTTGACCAACAAAAGATAAATGATCAGATATTTCATCTGTTATTTTGTCCCCAGCATTAATGTGACATCAGGATTTTAAAATCTTTTGCTGCAAGCTAGTTAGCCTACATGTAATCCTCCCATCTAGATTCCTATGTGCATGTACACATAAAATTCATTGTTCACTACTCTGTTGCCCCTATGTTACTCTGTATTATCCAGAGTCTATTTTGAGATATGTTGAAAATACTCATCTTCCAGATTCCGTTATATTTAGACAAGCTGCTGCTTGTGACGATGAAACTTGCTTATTGATGAACATACTAGAAAGAAGAAGGAAAAAAACCCGGAATCCATTTTCATTTCATTGTTCAATATAAAAGATAAAAAAATTGAGAAAAACCGGTTTTTAGAAGAACTATTACTTTTCAGGTGTTCCTACACACTTGGAAATGAGTTCATATTAACCACCAGCTACTTCCATAGCCTGATCTGAGTCATATAGCTACAGGGCATTGACATCTTTTATCCTCCTATATCAGGTAAAAACCACTTTAGCATGCCAGGTCATCTTGTCCCTGGAGATATTTTCCAGTCTCTGATCAGCCTTCAAAAAAGTAAAATCTACCATCTCACTAACCCCTTTATACTGTGCCAAAGCCTGGTCCTGCCTCTGAAGTTTAGGTTAGGCCAGTGCTTCTTAAACCCAAGCATGCATCAGAATCACTAGGAAGGCTTGTTAAAACAGATTTCTGGGTCTACCCCTAGGGTTTCTGATTTGACAGGTTTGGAGTGGATTCTGACAATTTCCGTTTCTAGCTAGCTTCCAGGTCATGCTGATGCTGCTGGTCTGGGGTCTACACTTAGAAAACCATTGGGTTTTCCTCTTTGAGGGGAAGGAGAATGCTAAGAAAGTTTCCAGGATTTACTCAAAGAATTTTTTTCTATTGTAAGAAGTCAAGACTGTCTGAATTGAGATGTCTCAAACCCTCTTGCACTTCTTAAGAATACTTTAGGATTTCAGAGGTGACAGGAGTTTGAGAAAGCTAGGTAAGAAGTTACAGAAATTCAAGAGCTTTCCAGCTAGTCTAAATCAAGGTCCCATTTTATGGGGTTGGGTTGCTTCAACATACCTGTTACTAAGGGATTAGAAACCATCTAGTCCAGTGGTTCTCAGTGTGTGGTCACTGGACCAGCAGCAGCAGCATGACCTGGGAACTTGTTAGAAGTGCACAACTTCAGGCCCCACCCCAGGTGTACTGAGTCTGAAACTCTGGGGCTATTGTCAGCAATTCATAATTAATAAGCCCTCAGGTGATTCTGACGCCCACTAAAGTTTGAGAAAGGTAGATATTTTACCTTTCTTAGACCTGTTCTAGGATGGAGGGGGTAGGCTGTGGGGCTCACAATTGGTCAACATTATGTTATCAACACCCACAAGGCACTGTTACTGAACCTGGCTAGACAATCCTCACAAGAAAGTATTTTTGCTTCTTTTGGAAACAAATAACGGATAGTGTCAGAATCATTTTATAAATTATGGGCCCACATTTTACTGGCTCTACTTCAGAGAGTGACACAATCAATAATGATGCACTTCTATTTAGTATATTAATCCTAGTTCTCACTAAGTAGCCGTCAGACTGTGGTTCCAAAACTGAATTTTTTTAAAGAAGGTATAGGAACACATTAGGATGAATTTATGATCAACTCTTTAAAAAGGAATTCATAATGCACATTCGCTGATTTATTCATTCAAATATTTACCGAACACCAACTTCCTACCAAGCTATGTGTTGTGCTGAATGGCAATCAAAGATAGAGAGATGAGTGAAATACAACCCGCCTCTTTTACTGAAGACATAATGGCCTGCAGAAGTAAGCACAGAAATGGACCTTAGTAACTACCTGGCCCAGTGGTTCTCTGTGTGGTCCTGACACCAGGAGGATCAGATATCACTTCAGACCTCGCTCCAGATCTACTGAGTCAGAAACTCATGGGCAGGGCCAAGATGGGGGGAGGTGCAGCCAGCAATCAATTTTAAGCCCATTGGGCAATCCTGATGCATGCTGAGATATGAGAACCAGCAAGTTAGCCTAATTATATTTTGCCTTTCTTAGGTAACAGACCACTCTGAGAATCTGATGAAAACAGAGTCTTGCATATAACTTTGGGTGGTGTAAACTGTGAAGTCCCAGTTTAAGGAATAATCTTGTCCAGATCCTTATTTTACAATTAAGCAAACTAAACACCAAGAGTTAAGTGACTTGCTAATCAGTTAAACATCTAATTAATGGCAGAATGGTGCCTCCAAGCTCAAGCCAACCAATTCCAAGTTTATCTCTCTGCTTCTCCACTTATACAGCAGCAAAAGCAAAATGTGGAAGTACACACAATTGAAGCCACAGTAATCTATGATTTAATTTTTTAAAAAAATCTATCTTGCCCATATAAAATGGGACTAGTCCTTCAGAGGAGGCAGGGATGGTTTTCTTTTTTGTAATGACTACTATGAGGAAATGTGCGCATTCCAAAACTATCTCTGAAAAACAGATATGTGCCTAGGAATTGTTCTCTGTGCCCAAAGAGAATAGGGCAACATTTTGGCTCATTAAAAAATAATGTCGTTCTTTTGTTTCACATGTTCTTGCTGAAAGAGGTGGGTATTATTGTTGGTAGATTAACTGTAGTGTTGGTGGGTCAACTTAATCACATACCAGAAAGAAACTAAACACAAAGAACAAAATGAGGTAAAGCAAAGTTGAGTAAGAGAAGGCATGAACCAAATACTTTGTGCATTCATTTCAAACACAGGCAAAATAAACCTGTGCTGTCTGAACTCAGGAGAAGGACTTCTGTTGAGGAGGTGGAGGTGGGGAGGGGGCATAAGGAGGCTTCTAGGACTCTGCTAATTGCTGGTTACACAGATATGCTGTTTCTATTCAAGCCATAGACTATGCATTTTCCTTTGTTTCACATCAATAAAACACTTCTACACACAAAACCAAGGTGTAGAGATTTTAAATATGCAAAAACTAGTCTAAGAAGGTGCTTTGCATGGAAGAAACAATTTACTCCCATCTAT
Source organism: Ceratotherium simum simum (assembly GCF_057802395.1). NCBI lineage: Eukaryota > Metazoa > Chordata > Mammalia > Perissodactyla > Rhinocerotidae > Ceratotherium > Ceratotherium simum. The sequence continues at coordinate 50,468,816 of NC_141900.1, read as the reverse complement.
TCCACAAGTGGAGGGCCATGGCAGTGTAGCAGCCATCGGCAGGGACCTTGAAGCCTACCATTTTCCAAAAGTACAGAAAGCAGAAAGAAATCATTGCCATCAGCTCGGAGAAGGTGAGGTCAGAGATGCTGAATCAGCTGACCTGGGGACACCACATTGGCTCAAACCAGATAATTCTATAGCCATGCAGGACTTGATGTGTTTATAGACTGCTGGTTTTCTTGGCTTGAAAATGAAGTATTTTAATTTCCCCCACCCCTACAAATTGGATTTTACAAATTGGATCTGCTGAATTCCAAAAGTTTAAATTTTCATATTTTTAGAGGTTAACAGACAATTTTTAAAATTTCTGATTGAAATTAAATTGCCTTGAACTATGCCCTAAATGGGTATAAAATCATTCAAATGTATAAACACAAATTCAGAAAATAAGACCACATGGTGTTAAAAATATTCGAATCTTTTTTTTTTTTTTAGTGAGGAAGCGTAGCCCTGAGCTAACATCTGTTGCCAATCCTCCTCTTTTTGCTGAGGAAGATTGGCCCTGGGCTAACATCCATGCCTGTCTTCCTCTACCTTATATGTGGGACACCTGCCACAGCATGGCTTGATAGGCTGTGTGTAGGTCCACACCTGGGATCCAAACCTGTAAACCCCAGGCTGCTGAAGCAGAGCACTCGAACTTAACCACTGTGCCACGAGCCCAGCCCAATATTAGAATCTTTTAACCCAAGTTTCATTTCTATTTTTTTCTAAATAACCACACATGAACAAAGATTTATGTAAGAGTATATTAAATGGTTATTTTTAAAAGCAAAAAGCAAAAAGAAAAGCAGAAAGCAAAAAGAAAAAGCAAAAAGTTATAAAATACCTTCTACTGAACAATAGAGTAAGAAATAGATTACTCCTCATCCATACCAAGAACAATTAAATATATTTTAAAATGTTTTTAAAGAAGTTATTGATATGGTAAAATGTTATAGAATACTATTTAATAAAGAGCAGTATATAAAACTGATATAGAATGGACTTAATTCTTTAAAGAATTAAGCAAATCATATTTGTAAAAGTATAAAAACATTAGAAGTGTTCATCTCTGTGGAAGAACACTGTAATGTTTAGTTTCTTCCAAAAACTTTTTTATATTTTCCAAAATAAACATATTAATTTTTAAAATTATAAGGATATCACATGCTCTTTCTAAAGAAATTCAGGTAAGTAGAAAGAGTAAAAAGAGAAAATTCTCCTTTCTCTTTCCTCCTCCAGTCCTGCCCGACTTATGCAGAAATAACAATTATTTATAATAATTATTAGAGAATATTATTCCTTTTCTATGTATTTATAAAGGCATATTATATATACATATAGCTTTCATTAATGGAAACATACCATTCTTTTTAACTTGCATTTTTCCTTTAATGGTATACTATGAACATGTTTTTGAGTCTACCTCATTCCTGATACGGGTTTATCATAATGTGTTTAACTAGTCCCTTCTCATAGACATTTTAGATTTACCAGTTGCCTTAATCCATTCCAGTCTTATCAATAATAGAGTGATCATTGCACATATGTCTGTGTGTACATCTGTGGAATGTGCTGAGTCAAAGAATATGCATTTTAAAAATGTTAATATTTATTGCCAAATTTAACTCAAAATGCCATGTAAAAAGAAAAGAACCCATTTTTTCCACACTACCATTGATTATGGTTTTAATATTCTTTTCCAACACAATGAGTAAAACATTTTATCTTATTACTTCACATATCTCCAATTAACAGTAAGGTTGAGCACTTTTCCATGTTAATTGCACATTTGAATTGGCTCTTCATACTCTTTTTGCATTTTTTCAATTGCTTTTTCTTATTGATTTATGGATGCTCTTTATATTGTATTGTTGTTAATTGTTATTTTTATCAAAAATATTTTCTTCCAATCTACTGAAGCTCTACTGACCCGCATGCATTTGGTGTTTCTTATTCATGTATGTATCTTTCAACGTGGAAAAAATTTTAACTTTTTATAATCAGATTTTTTTTTCTTGGCTTTTGTGTCAAGCTTTCCCCATGCCAAGATTATAAAGATATTTCCTACATTTTCTTTTAGTGCTTTCATTGTTTTAACATTAGATAAAGATTTTTAATCTATCCAGAAACTATTCTAGTATGTGTGCAATGTTTACCTCTGTGGTAACCAGCCTCCAAGGTGGCCCTCAATTATCCTCACCTCCTGGTAGTCACACCTCATACAGTCCTCATCTACATCACAGCAGGGTTGGTCTATGTGACCAATAGAATGTGGCAAAAAGGATGTTATGTCACTTCCAATATTAGGTTATTAAAGATGGCTTCCTCTCCGGTACCCTCTCTCTCAGACCACTCATTCTGGGGGAAGCCAGCTGTTACATCATGGAGACACTCAGGCTGCCTAAGCAGAGGACCCTGTGGTGAGAAACTGAAGTCTCCAGCTAAAAGTCAGCAAGGAACTGAGGCCTACCAATGACCCTCAGCGTGGAAGCAGATCCCACAGCCTTTAGATAACCAAAGTCCCTCCCAGCCAACAGCTTGACTACAGCCTCAGCAGAGGCCCTGAGCCAGAACCACCTAAGCTGCTCCTAGATTCCTGACCCGCAGACACTGTGACATAAGAAATGTCTGCTGTTTAAAGCTGCCAGATCTGTTATGTAGCAATAGATAACTAATGTAACTCCTTTTAATTGGGACAGGTTTTTTTTTAAAAAAAAAAAAAAACAGAGACACTTGTCTTTCAGAAAACAACTTGGTTTGTGAATTCATTAAGTCTTTGCTGTTTGAGCATCCCTCACCTCCCATCATGCTTGCTTACCTTAAGATCGCTATCTAATGTTCTGTTTAGGAAAAATCCTGTGCTAGAAAATGTTCAGTATTTAGTATTCTATAATTTATGGATTCTAGATAGTTCTATAATTCTATAGTTTGTGGATTAGAAAATAGATTTTCCAGATGTTTATTAACAAAAGTACTAGTTATAAAAACACTTTTGCTTGAACTGTAGAAACTTACATTTTCGTTATAAATAATTTGATAGCAGAATGTAGAACAAAAAGAGCATAGGTGTGGAACTCTGAAGATGGGAATTTTAGTTCCATCTTGGTCACTAACTCTATGACCTTAGACAACTCTGAGCTTTTCTAGGTCTCTGTTTGGTCACCTTAGAAATAGTGGGCCAAAGTCAAATATCCTCTAATGTAGCGGCCTTCTCTTTTTACTTTTGATCCCCTAAAATGAAGGGAAAACTCTCTTACATATTGACATATAAAATTAAATATAAATATAAAAAATATAAAACATAAAAGTTGACATAAAACTTTTATCATAAATTGAATGTAATTTTCAGTATCTTACCTTTAAATATATTTTTGTCAAAATATTAGGATGTAGATTTAACTTAATTTATGGAATATGTCTGCCATATTAATTGGCAGTCAGCACTTGTCCAATTAGTTGGCCAAATTTATTTTTCAATTAAAATTTTTCATTTTTTCACTTCAGCCAAACACATTAATATGCACTCTATGATGTGACTACCACGTAACTTCATAATTCTAATTTTTAGATAGGAGGAAGGGTAGATAGATAATGGAGACTTGCCATGAATTGTTGGCCTGGAAGAAATCAGATACCTTTCCCTTCAGTTCCTGATTTTCTCTCAAGGGACTATCCTATAAGAGCAATGCATTCTAGAATTGTCCCTTTGTTTAGTATCATATGGTTTTCATCTCTGGGATAGGGTACCATATTGAGATGGATGAGTTAATACTTTCTTTTATAAAATAAGACAAGGGCAACTGTGAAAAGGCAGACTGGAAAGGAAAACCAGTATGAAAGTAGAGCATTACCCAGTAGATCCATTTTAGGAAAGAATATATAAGTACATCCAGGGGTATGCTAAGCACTTTAAGGTGCCATAAAGTTCTTTATTCTATGACTTCCAATCATTCTTGACCACAGTTGTCTTGTCCTTATTATTTCCTGTGTAATGAAAATGACATGCTTACACATAGATGATTTTTTCAAAAATTATCTATTCTAGTTGATATTTCTCTGTCCATTGTTGGGACAGAGAACTTGACAGTGTTTTAACTACATGAGAAGAAAGGCATTTATCCAAGGTTTAGTATTTAAAAGATGGGAGGAATCCATCACGTTAAAGACTTAGGTATGTGTTCAAGTTATAAAGGAAAAGATTTCTTTTTCCTCCTGAAGACAAACAGGATACTAGAAAACATCGTACCTTGGTGAACATAGTTTCTAATGTATTCTTCCTTTCTTTCAACTCTTACATACTCTAAGTAGAGAGGAAATAGAGCTGAGGAAAAGATGAGAAGTGTAGAACTATATATTTACATATGTAATAATAATTATTAATAATATCGCCTCTTGGTATTAGTGCTAATATGCATATAATTTTGGGTCAATTTCTATTTTACTACAAAGATAACTGAAACTTATTACTTATGATGATAAAAGGAACAGCGTTGTTTTCTTTTTATTTATTTATTTATTTATTTTTTGAGGACGATCAGCCCTGAGCTAACATCCATGCTAATCCTTTTTTTTTTCTTTTTTGCTGAGGAAGACCAGCTCTGAGCTAACATCTATTGCCAATCCTCCTCCTTTTTTTCCCCAAAGCCCCAGTAGATAGTTGTATGTCATAGTTGCACATCCTTCTAGTTGCTGTATGTGGGACGTGGCCTCAGCATGGCCGGACAAGCGGTGCGTCCGTTTGCGCCTGGGATCTCAACCTGGGCCGCCAGTAGCGGAGCGCGCGCACTTAACCGCTAAGCCACGGGCCAGCCCCAACAGTGTTGTTTTCATAGATGACAAGAAATGTAATCATTCAAAATTCTGGATGGGCAAAAAAAGCATAACACTGAACGTCATCTGCGCGAGAAGTCACGTACAGTAAAGAAATCAAACTCCAAAAATATAACCCCAGATTTTTATAAAGCCATTTATTTTAAAAAACTGGTTTGTCAAATCACATACACGAGCAGATACACAACTACCAAAGTGGCCCTGTAATAGACACCAGTGGGGCGTTCACCACACAGTACCTGAAAAATACGGCTAAAAAAGAGGAGTCTGTTGAGTATTTACTTTCAGATTCCTACTTGACTCCTTGTTGAATGGCTTTAAGTTAGCATACAGTGAGTGAGAGGTAGAGTCCCAAGTAAAACAGCTGATGCCTCAGGGCTCCATTTAAAAACAAAACAAAAACAAAAACCATTTCCCCCTCTGCACAAGGGAAGTCTATCCTAGTTTTTTTTCCTTTGTGAAAACAGAAGCCAAGTTTCTCTTCTCAAATGGTTCAGCATTCCCGATCAGTGTGGTGTGGTCACCTAGGTGTTGTGCTTCTTGAGCCGTCTAATTTTCCTCACCTTCCGATTCAGATTCTAGGAGAGAAGAAAGAAAGTCAGGTTTTCTTTTTTTTTCCTCTAGGATTCTTTTAAATAAGGTCGTGAAACAGTTTCTAACCCACTCCCTGCTCTTACCCACCCCCACAAGACATTTTTGTCCTAGGCATCCATTACTAAGTAAGATAGTTACATATGAGGGCAGATAGCAAACTTTTGCCCCCTTTTGCTTTTAAATGAACTTTGCCTTTCTAAAAATGCAACATCCTCCTAAATACTACTGGAGAATATAACTACTTTTATTCTTTGAATCACCTAAAATAAACTTTTTTTTTTTTTTTTTTGCGTGGAAGATTGGCCCTGAACTAACATCTGTGCCCATCTTGCTCTATTTTGTATAGGGGATGCCTCCACAGCACAGCTTGATGAGTGGTCCGTAGATCCGCGCCCGGGATCCGGGCCCGCAAACCCAGGGCTGCCAAAGTGGAGTGCTCGAACTTAACTACTACACTACCAGGCCGGCCCCTAAAATAAACTTTTCATTCTTAGTTGGATTCACTCTCATCCATTATTATCCCTTGTGTTGCCATTTTAAATATCAGTCAACTGGTAAAAGTACTTATAAAATCTATATAATCCAATAATGTGTGATTAAACCAAATGTATTTTTTTCCTTTCACATTTGCTAATTATTTCTTCCTCTTTGTCCTCCATTAAGGTAAAGAATTTAAGAGAGTTTTTTTACTTTGTTTTGTTTTTTGCCATTTAGAAATTTTTCATTGCCTTGATTTCAGAAAGGAAGGCTAAGAGCTAGGCAAAATGTGTGATATGGAAGACATCCCAAGCACTTTAGTTTTAGGAAAGCAAGAAAAATCTCTGGAACAGGTAGATATCTTGAATTACAATGAAAAGTATTTGCTAAATGGCCACGAAAGTTGTTAAATGGAATCATACCTTCTTCTGCGTTTTGTAACCACTCAACAAATTTCTTCATCTGGTCAAGAAAAACACTTTTGCCTTTGGCAACGTGTGCTTCTTTGTACCATTTCAATATCGCTTCTTCACTCAGCACATCAGCTGCAATTTCATATCAAAGGTTTCAAAGTTACTACCTAAATGTCAGGTTTTAAAGCAACTTCATGTTTTAGAAAGCAATCACTTTTAATATTAAAAGCTCTGTTACAAAATAAATCCATATCTGAAACTTAGAAGACAGGAACCAAGCTCGTTTCCATGTAGAATAGTGCCATATTTTAGCAGTTGGCTTTGTAAATACTTTAGTGATGATGACAACATACATCTCATCAGGCGTGACATAATGCAAGCCTGTATGCAAGTAAGTCACTACTGGGACCTGGAAATCTCTTACAGTGCTAATTTGCTGGTACGAAACTGGGTTATTTTGTAATTTTGCAAATGAATCAGCAATTCCAGCATTTCAGAACACTCTGTGTCCTGCCAACTTCAAACATATCTTGATTAAGCAGCAACCTCAAATGACTGGTCTTTTAAGGGGATTTACTTTTTTAGGAGAAAAAAGGGCAAATGAAAAACATGTAGATAAGATACAATAATGATATTAACAATTAGATATAAAGATGAGCTTCCTGGGTGTATTATGGGACCAATACACACATAATCCAAACTTCTACATTTACTCTATTGCTAATTTATTTTCCTACAACATAATATACTAAATCACAAGAGTAATGTTTTCCTTGTACTCTATTAAGAGAAAAACAGAGACATATTAGATAGATTTCTTACAGGTTTCTAACAAAAAGTATTATCTATTAACTATCTACTACCTAAAACTTTAAATTCCACAAATATGCCTTGATACTCTCAAGTTACCATTAATTTAGAATATTTAATTTTAAGAATAAGATAGGGAATATGAAAATAATAGCATAAATACTCTGCCAATGTTGTAATGGTTTGTCTTTTCAGATTTCAGAGTGGGAAATGAGATGGCAAACAGATAAGACAGATTTATTATTGTCTCTAATGCCCGCCCAATCCATTACAAATGCTGATAAATCACTCTAATGATGTTTTTGCAGTTTAAATGTAATTTAAATTTGTGAAAATGAGAGAAATGATTTTGATAATGTTTTCATTTAAAACATCACTGACCTTTTCATAACAAAAACCTTAAGTTTTTTTTCTTTTTCTAAAATTAATAATTGGCTCTTGGGTTCAATTGAAGAGATTGAATTGGCTTAAAATGCACAATTGGTTTTAGAAAATATGGTTTTTATTTTTATCATTAAATATACTATATTTTGCAAAGGGAGGAGGAAGTCTCGATTTATTCATTTATAAGGACTGAATATAAAAGTTTTAATTAGGAGTCCTACAGAATTACGTGTCCTTAGCTTCTAGTCTTTAACTTCTGTTTCTAGCTCTACACTCTCCACTCATAATGATGAAAGAACTTTCCTACCCACTTGCCATCAAAGTCCAGCTTTTGTAGAGGTGAGGAATAGGGTTTATAGCCTGAGAAAGCGACTTGTTATTGTGCAAAACGGCTTAGCGGAGATTTTTCAAGAACACTAATTAGCTCAAACATGGATTTTAAAAGTCTCTTTTATATAATTTGTCTTTACAACATCTTTAAGATGCTTGTGATTTAGAGCAGTAATTTCCAAACTGTTTTGATCATGTTCCCCTATAAGTAAGACAATTTTGAGCATGTACACCCAACATATGTATATTTTTTGGTTTATAAACTATATGCATGTTCTATAAAACTATTATTATTAATGTTATAAAACAAACAAAAAAGAACTAAAAATGTGATAAACATGGAAAAGGAAATTCTAGTTTTTCCTCTCACTTTAATGAATTGTGTATAATACAATCTACATCCTGGAAAGCTGATCTAGACTGCAGGTTAGCGATACCATTTGTCTGAGGTTTTCCTTTCGAAGGTTGAGAGCTCATCCTGTGTTTTATTGCCCCACAGAGGCTGAAAGAGGCCATGCAACTACTTAAATGCTTGTCAACAACAGTGCTTGTGAAGAGGATACCAAATGATAGGTAAAACATATTAGATGCATTGTTCACTGACAATCAGACAAACTGGGCAAAGCTGAATTCTTAGAAGAACCTAATTTAGTAATATAGTCATGCATCGTTTAACAACAAGGACATGTTCTGAGAAACAGGTTGTTAGACAATTCTGTTGTTGTTTGAACATCCTAGAGTGTAGTTATACAGCCTAGATGGTATAGCCTACTACACACCTAGGCTATATGGTACTAATCTGATGGCACCACCATCATGTATGCGGTCCATCTTTGACCAAAACATCATTATGTGGGACATGACTGTAAATACCTGCCTGCAAGACCAAATTTCTAGTACCAGGGATAATAAAGAAGGGACAGAAGCAACTACACAGGACAACTTATGAGGCAAAGCATGAACATCAAAAAGTTGAAGAAGAAATTCAACTTTTGTTTAGTGAAAAGTCTAAGCTAAAAAGGAAGGAGCTCCTTCTTGAGGAATGAAGAGGCAGATTTTTTTTTTCTCTAATGAAAAGTAGGGAGAAGAGTTCATTAAAATTGGGAGACGGCAAAGTGTTTGTTAGGATCTTCCAGAAATGCCTATTAGGAATATAGAATATCGGTAAAAATACAGCAAGAAAGGAAGATATTCTATTATTGCACACAGAGTTCCATCAGATTAAAAAATATTTTTCTCCCTTCTATCTGGCCAACTGCTTCATCATCTCTGGTGAAATATCTGCGTCCCTTGAGAGTCTTCCTTTCCCCTTCCGCGTTAGCTTCAACTGAGTTAGGTACCCTTCCTCTGTCATCCTACCACTTCTCATCACTCTCTGTATGAGCTTCATTTTAGAAATTGACATGGTGACTATAATTCTTGGTTTTCTTCTACACTCTGAAATTCAAGAAGTCAGGGACTATTTTGCTCATCTAATTTCCAGCATTTAACATAAGAACTGCCATCTAGTATGCATTCAATAAATGTATAGTGGACAAATTCATTAACTTGAGAAAAACTAAACACTTCTCAAATTGTAGAGTTATAATTTAAAATTTAGGTTCTCACGAGAATCAAAGAGACAATACTATAAAAGTGGTTTGAGAATTGCAAAACTTTAGATAACATTAGTTATTGAGATATTTAAGTTGAAAACAATTGGAACTTAGGAATGTCACATAGGGACACAAGTCAAAAATAATGTACCTTAAGAATGCTGAGAATATATGGTGAGGCCACTTACCTTTTTTTAAAACGAGAATAAGAAACTTGTTTTAGAAAAATTTGCGTGAGGGAAGAATTTAACCTTAAGAAATGTCTGCAAACAATAAAACCTATCATAGAGATACTAACAGTACTTGAGAAGGTAGTTTTATATTGACCAATCACCACTTTTTTCTTTCATTGCTGAAAAGCATTATTTATTTATATTTATTCACTTTTATTCCACTGTTTTTTATATAAAATATTTAAAAATCTTTCAATAATGTCATTCATTTAAGTGATTAGGTTTATCAAAGGGGACATGGGTAATCATATCGCTAAATTTCTGTTATCTTCAAATTCTGGAAATATGGGGAAGATGTGTGTGTGTAATAGAGAGAGAGATTAAAATCGAAAAGGAGAAAGGATTTCCGCTACATTTTTAAAAACCTGCTTTAAAGCAAAAATGTTCCTTACAATAATTAAAAGGGATCCATATCACTAGATGAAAGAAGCCAAAAAGACACTCTTTGATATTTTATAAAATGTATATGTGTGCACGGAATTAATGATAAGTATAATCTTGAACATGTTACTATAGTTCACAGAATTTGTCGCTTCTGGCATTCAATACTCTTTAGATCAGTGGTCTCAGACCAGCAGTCACAGGATCACCAGAAAATCTGTTAAAATGCAAATTCTCAGGTTCAATCCTGGACCTACTAAATCAGAATCCTTGGGATCTGTGTTTTAACAAGCTCTCCGGTGATTCATATGCACATTAGTGTTGGGAAAGGAATGCTTTAGTACACACTGTTCTTCAAGCCTTTCTAGACATATAAAATACATAATATAGAAATAAAATATATATCTCCTGGTGCACAAGTGTTTGTTGGATGAAATAACGTCAAAGTAAAAACGACTATTCAAGGAAGACAAGAAGGTAAACGTAGTAACTCTCTTAATAGCGGTATGGAACAATCATTCCTCCGGCATTTCATGTTCTCAGGAGAAAACGTGTAATTATTTCATTCAGAAAAACAGACTATATGTATAATTTTGTGGAAAATTATGAAATTACCTAGAAAATGACATTTAGTTTTAACATCTCAGTGATATATTTTAGGTTTCTATTTTTAAAACAACTTTCCTGATTTCATTTCCAAAAATAAGCCAGAATAAAACTGATGTTGACACTCACCTTCCTACATTCCCTGGGCCTGCTCATATTTGCCACAGACCTTACTAGCTTTAGATTATTTAAAAGCTGATCATGTACTTAATCATGACCTAAGGAAGAACTAATGCCTCTCGTTTTTACCCTGACGCCCACTTCTTGGTTATTTTATCATTTCAGGTCACTGCTCCTTAGCATTTGGGACTGAAGAATAGGAAGTAACTCAAAGTAGCCAGGTTTGCTAGCTGTTGGTAGTTGTTATAAGGAGTATAATGGGGAAAGCTGTCTGCATTAATGGTTAAAATGAGAAGTGTGAAGAAAGGTTTTAATAGTTCACATGCCACCTAGATGCCATTACTGATAAAAGTAGTTTGTTTATTTTTTTGTGAGCATTAGGTACAACAATGAAATGAGGTGCTCCTGTAGATGAGGCTCAAACAACTGTCTCAGTTAAAAAAACAATTTGTTAAGAGACACCAACTTTAGTTGGTTGGGTTAGCTATTAAATGACAAGAAAGTGCATTGTGTGCTTAGGTTACTAGTTTATAAACAGTTGGCTTCTCTGCAGTGGAAAATATTGACCATCCACAAAGCAAATGTGAAACCTCGCTTTCAGGTCTCTCTACCAGTTTACAAATGGAGCCAGCTGTGGCCAGCGTGGACAGAATGGTCACTGGCTGGGAGGGCCCTGCTTCTCTTTCTTGGTGCTGGGTACCGTAGGTGGGTTGGCAATATGACGTGCCGGTTGGGTTTGAGGGGTCACCTTGGCTATCATTTTAGCCCTAGTGTTAGGACACTGCAATCTCATGTCCACATTCAAGAGGACCTAATTCAGATCTGGCCAGACAAAAACACCAATTACTGAACTTCAATTGGGACTTGGAAGTCATCGCATTCTACCATTCTACTGATATAAAAATTGTGCCGAATACCTTAAGGCTGAGAAAGTAAAACATTACCCAAACACTTGTGGGCAAGAAGAATGCATTTGAAGAATCTGGATGGCCAATTAAAACTCTTAGTGAAATGCTATTAAACATTTTTAAAATAGCTATTAATCAATAATGTAAAATTTTTACAATCCAAATGCCCAAGTTATCATTCAAAATAGACAAATTTAAGAACACATCAAAAGGAAAAGAAACATTGGCTGGTATTAATTTATACTTTAGTTTTTTCTGATATTTTGTCATTTAAGATTGCAGTAACTTCTAATAAGCAATTTATAATGTTCAAAATGTAGCATTTCTTAAGTGTTCTTTTTTACCCCTCATAAACTGCATAAACCAGACCAAGGACTAGTCCAGGATCATTTTTTTTATACTATAGGTATAGAGATTGAGTTCAGTTAAAACCCTAATAGCATTAATTTATTAGAGGCAGTGCCAGTTGTCATGGCAACATAATCCCTATAAATACAATGAAAAGACAGTAAATGTGAAAATCTAAAAATAGCTATTTCTTTGGAAAACAGGAGTATGGCTGGGCCAAATAGTTAAAATACAAAGTAAAAAGCTAATTATTTCAGTAATTTTAAAGTCAGCTTTATGATACCTGAAAGGGTCTGGACATACTACATGTAGCATTTTGATAATCATTGTTGTTAGAGCTAATCCTTACAATTCAAAAAAAACAGACCTAATTACTTCATGTAATTACATTCTTTCTCACCATCCCCCTCCAAAATAATAACCAGTTTATCATCAGTCTTCTGGGAAATTCCACCAATGAGAAGTGCCCATGGGCCTAATCCAGCTGTTTCCTAAGGCCATGCATATATGGAGTTTGCACTTTGTCCCTCTACATAATATGGCTGCCTCATTAAACTTGCAAAGATTAGCATGAACCCTCTGTGCCCCTTTGCCTCACTCCCTCCTCTAGCCCTCAAAGAGCTTCAACAAAACATAGAAACACAGTGGTGGAACAACATGGATGGATACCTTTATAAAAGAGAACCACGATCTTCTGAAAGGCTTTCATGAAATGGATATTGTCATAACAGTATTCCTGAACCTTCTGGAGGAGGATCAACTCTGACTGGCCTTGGGAGCTGAACACAGCCAGTAGGGGAGCGTATTGCTGGAACAGAAGTGGGGAGTAAAACCATTAACTTTTGTGGGAGGTACAGGGCCAGCAAGACTTTAATCATAACAGTAGTCTGGAGATCTGCTTAGAAAACATTCACTTTTAGGATTATTTTCTTACTGTATTGTATCCAATCAAAATGAGTATTTTATCCTACTATCTTATCAGATTTCTCTTACTCTACCCACTAAAAGAAGAGACCAAATATGAAATTCTGATTATATGAAAGATAACTGTTGTGCTACTATGTCTGTCTGTTGGATATTATGACAAAGGGTGATGTTGTCCTTCCCCAGACCCCTCATAGGTCATCTTTATGGTTTTGTTCATATTGTTCCCTTTGTACCCAATGTCTTTGGCTTCTAGGCACTGATGCACAGCCATTGTTTTCTCTAAGACCTACTCAGTTTAACACATCTCCTCCAAGGAGCCTTCCCTGATCAACTTAACCTGTATAGTTCACTCACTGCTCTGTTCTCCTAAACATCGAGAGTTATTTTTAATGTATACCAGGTAGTCTTTGACTTTCCAATTCAAGTGTAAACTCTGAAGGCAGGATTGAAGTCTTCCACTTGTCTTAATATAGTTTTATCGGAAGAGGACAATAAAAGCAAAAACATATGTATCCATGCACACGAGATATACAATTTACACAATTAGTTGATTTCTTCACCACTCAGTTACTTTTCAAATTCTAATGTCAATTTGTAGTTTACTTAAACAAAAATATTCACTAAGAATTTTGTCATGTAGAACAGAAAGAAAACCAATAGTTAGACCATATTTCTCTTTAATGAGAAATACTAAATATATGACTATTTTTTGGATTTTCTGACATTGTTTTTGGTAAGAACTTACCCTTAGATATTTCATAGGCTCTTATATCTGAAACATTTCAGGTAGTGACAAATTTGAAAAGGAAAAAATTAGGAAATATAGTTTGGCCTGAGTCTGGGTGAATTGCGTTGGAACCCATCTGTCACACTGTTAGAGTTACAGTTGGCCTGCAGCTGAGATTGTTCCTTGTTAAGACCCTGTACCTTCAGGTGCTTAAGGGCCTGCTCTGCAACGAGTTCTTCCTTCTTGTTCCACTCAACAGCATTCATTATACAGGTCCATAGAAGTCCAATCACTGCTGTTTCTGGAAGATCATTCCTCTTCATTTCTTCTTTCACATAGAGCACCACCTAAATTTCATGGAAAAAGGAGTCAGAGAGTCACAGGCAGATGGGGAGTTCCCCTCTCACTGTACCTGGTTAGTAACAGATTTGAGGCAGTTAAGTATTCTGCTCAGTACCTCCCATCCTGGTACATATTTTCAGATTACAAGAGGGAGGAAAAACACAATGATTTGTTCTCAAAGCATATTTATTTTTAGTCCAAAAATTAATAGGCTTAGCTCTGGCCAGGAGCTGCTGGATAATAGGAAATAAGAGAGAATCTTTGTTCCTTAGGAGTTATTCTTTTACATGCAGGAACCCCTCTGGGTCCAGCAGAGCAGGGGTTACTCGAGCCAGTTTGACTTTCTTGGGGTTTGAAGAAGGCAACACAGCTGTGAATTTTCTACCTCTGACCCTCAACTTTACTTTATAATTTTATTTATTCTTTCCCCCAAAGCCCCAGCAGACAGTTGTATGTCATAGTTGCACATCCTTCTAGTTGCTGCATGTGGGACGCGGCCTCAGCATGTCCGGAGAAGCAGTACGTCGGTGCACACCCGGGATCCGAACCCCGGGCCGCCAGCAGCGGAGCGCGCGCACTTAACTGCTAAACCACCGGGCCGGCCCTGACCCTCAACTTTAAACCACTTGATGGATAATGTCTTGGGTTTGTACATGTCCATTATCCACAATTCATTCTTTAATTATTACTTTTGATGATCTTCATGCCCCATCTCAGTGAAAAGTTAATTTGTAAATAAATTGTAAAGTGCAAACGTAATTTTTTATATGCAACACACCAATGCAGCAATACTCAGCAGGTTATTTTCCCCTTAGAATCATGTTTAAATATGCAAATTTATCTTCAAATATGACAGTATAGAATACAGATCTGCCTAATAATATATTTTATATAAAATTTGTTTGGAAAAATCTTCTTCCTCTTGAAATAATAACACAAACAGAGGTTAGGGCCTCAGAGGTGATTAAAACCTATAACATATCTCAAGTATAGTACTTTGTGAGTAGTCTAACTTTTTTTTCCCTTTTTCTTTTTTAGTGAAAATATACTGCTTTCTTTCTTGCTGGCCTGGGTTGCAGCGGGGTCAGCAGCAGGTTAACCAGACTTCAAGAAGAGAAGGAACTGGGAAGTCCTAGTCCCCGAGCTGGCTGGGGAAGCTGCAAAGAAAGGTGACATCTCTGCCTCTAAAAGCACCATGGTGCTTTTTGGTTTTGCTTTTTTCCCCATGGAAAATCATGTCCAAGTTCTTGCTTGGGGAAATGTTATTGAATATATTGCTGACCTTAATGCCACGACATTTAGGAATATTTGTTGCTCCAACACCTCCATCTGCTAGATAGCATCAGCCTGGAATTCTCCAGTCTTAAACCACATGGGGTGTCTTGCAGAGCTTAGAGCATGAAGGGTGGTAAGGGTTAGGGACTCAGGAGTAAGTGGCAAAAGGAAAGGACTCTTAATTTAGTTTTTGGATTATCATGTAAAAAAATTTTAAGTTTGAATAGGAAGTTTTATCCAGGCATGAATTAAAAAATAAATTTAAAAGATACAGTCCTAGCTATCTGAACTATAGCTATACAAACTATGTTTATATATAGCTATACAAAAATCTAGGATTTACATTATGTAGTACCAAAATGTGGTATCACACAGCCATTGTGAGTGCGATCAAACAAGCCACTGGACCAACTGCTCTTTTCTCATGAAATGAATTCAAAATCATCAACCTTTTTTTCCTTCAAATCAAAGAAAGAAATAACCCTACATATTCATACTCGGTGATGCTCAAAATACCCAGTGTTGATTTCAAACACTAACCAAATGCTTAACATGTTATATAATCTGCAACAAAGTGGAAAAACCACCATATAATGGGGTATACTGAGAGTGGATGGTAAATCTATTTGACAGATGAGCTCATTTAAATGGTATGAACAAATGCGTAAAGTTCATAGCAATAAACAAAGGGAAGTCTCCTTAAGGGAGGTGAAGCTTGTGCTACACAGTCTGTTATTCCTCTCATTCATGTGTCTTGCCCTGATGCCAGCCATGGGCTCCCACCTCCTTGATGGGGCATTCCTGAGAAAGACGCTCCTGGAGCTCCTTCTGCAGCTCCTTCCTGGTGCCCAGGGACTGCTGGACTCGCAGGAAGTCAGAAAGCTCCTTCAGACCCGCGTCAGTGAAGTATTTAGCAAAATGATCCACACTCTGTCTGTTAACTGGAAAGAGTTCCTGAAAGAGAAAAGAAAAAACAGACTGTTATATGACAAGCTATTTAAATTTCAGCAAGCATAAAGGACAAAATTTTCATATTAAAATGGCACTTAGAATATCTCATAGTTGGAGGAAAAGAACAAGGACTGATTTCCAAAAGACTAAATCTTGGGTATATTTCTTGAACATTTGCTAAGCACCTTCTAAAATTAGGCAGTTTCAAAGAGAAAAAACTGCTAAAAGCAACTTACACAAACTAGCTTCACTAATTCTGAAACATTATTTACTTTTTCTTTTACTTTAATAAAAGTATAGCATGTGTAAATACAGAACTAACTTTGCTAAATTAAATAAACGTAAATAAGACAATTTTGAATAATATTTGGATTGTTTTAAAATGACAAGAAAAAACTGAAATCATTAATCACAGTTTCCTTAACTATGAGTTAACAGACAAAAGTCAGTTTTAATAATGAAAGATTTGAGATAATATTAGAAAAACAACAATTAGAAAAAATAATTACCATCTCAAAGACCTCTATTCACATTCTGAGAAAATGCTGCTGTTATTCTAAACTACTAGCTCAGGAGCTAAAGAGAATTTTCTTATATCTGTTAATGACACGGCTCTCAATTAAGCTCATGGTGAGATCTAATCTAAACCCACTCTACCAACTCTTCAGAGTTCATTACATAATTTTGTTGGAAACTTAAAAAAAGAGCAATACAGCATGGCTGCTCTCATACTTTTACCTCATTTCCATTTTACCTTACACAGTTTGGCAGAGCCTCAGTAACACTTAGTCATGTTCTAATCCTGTGTGACTTTAACACCCAACTGAGAAATAAAGGCAATTTTCAAACCTCTCACATTTTTCAGACTGTTGCAGAGTCTAAAATATAGATCCAAACTTTTATGTTGGTTAGATTTTCATATACATGGTCAATGGTTATGTGGCTCCTATAAAAATTTCAGTAGAAAGATCTGTAATAGGTTTGCTACCATGTATAGGATATAATCAGATAGCTTCTACATCATGGCTCGAATGTCAATATTCTCTATATCATCATCCCATAATCTCCCCTGTTGAGTCATGAGATTCAAAATGCCAGAACAGAGCTGTGGGGAGCAGATATCAAACATGCATTAATGCTAAAGCAAACATTTCATATCAGAGTGAAATTTGGTCACCGATATATGTGCTACCATTTAAGGTCTTCCAAATTTGGGGTGGGGGGAACTAATTTAATTGAGTTTCTTCTATGAATCAAGATGTGGTAGGCATTTTGCTCATAATTGTGTAAAGTAAAAATTTTTATAGAGGATAAACTAAGTCTCAACAAGGTTAAGCAGTTTGATCCAAATTATGCTGCCAGAATATTTGAGGACAGAGCTGTGTAATTCCAAAGCCAACACTTATTCCATTACTCCATGCCAACATTGAGTATTCTATTTAGGAAGAATGTGACTGCAAGGTTTGATCCAAGGTTACGTTCAGAGCAATATGTCATCAAACATATTATTCATGGCTTATTTATGAACTATATCCAAGGTCCTTCTGAATGATACATAATATATTGAAAATTATTATTCAGATTAAACTGAGGTGAAGTCAGTCTAAAACATATCATGACATTTGCTGGCTTAGAACATGGTTTGCATTTGTTAGAAAAACTCTACCCTGGTACAAACTTCCATCACCTCATCCCTCAATTAAGGTCTCCCTGCTTCTTCCCTTGCTCCTCAGTCTATTCCCAATGCAACAGCCAGAGAGATTCTGTTAAGACCCTAAATCACATTATGCACAATTCTGCAGAGAATTTTCCAAAAGCTTCCCATCCTACTCAGAATAAACACCAAAGTCCCTAGATGATATGGGACATGCTACATCTCTGAGCTGATTTCCTACACTCCCGCTCTTACCAAATACTCTCTTGCTGTCCCCAACACGTCATGTCTCAAAACCTTTGCATTTTCTGTTTCCTCTGCCTGGAATACTCTTTCAGGATATAGCTAGATAGCTTCCTCCCTCACCTCCTTCAAGTCTTTACACAAACATCACCTTATTGGGGAGGCCTTCCCCTACCACTGAAAACTGCACCCCACACTGACACTCCTTAGTGCTGCCCTATTTATTTTTTTCCTCATAGCACTTTTCAATTTTTATTGTACCGCATATTTTAATCGTTTATTTAGTTTATTGCCCATTACCCTGCAATAAAAAGTAAGCCCCAGAAAGGCAAGGGTCTGTGTTTGATTCCTTTTAATATCCTCAGCTCCTAGAAAAGTTTCTGGCCAATATCTTGAGCATTATTCCCTATTCCACTGATGGGGAATGATGTCTCCCATCCTCTCTCTTCCTGGAGTTGCTATTAATTTTTCTTACTTCTGTATCACATAGCTGGGTAATTGCTAAACTTTGAGAATATGCTATTTTTTCCTAAAATGTACTAGCGCAGTCAGAAAGAATTTTGTTGTACGTGTTAATGAAACAAGAATTTCCTCCTTGACAGTGGAACTGACCCTCTGGTTCCTCATTCATTTGTTGAGTCAGCAAATAACAGGCAGGCCTAGTCCCAATGCACAGATGATTCCCCTGTCCTCATGGAACTTACAGTGTTTCTGGTAGAAACTGCCACCTATGCTTCTCATACCCAAATACATGTAGACATAGAAACAATATATGATATCGCATTTTTCAAAAAGGAAATACATTTAAAAATTTTTTTAATAAAGTAACTTAATTAAGTTAACCAAGCTCTACCTATTGGTATCTTTAAGGAACGATGCTTTAAGAAATAACTGGGCTGGCCCCATGGCGTAGCAGTTAAGTGTGCGAGCTCCGCTGCTGGTGGCCCGGGTTCGGATCGCTGGTGCGCACCAATGCACCACTTGTCAGGCCATGCTGTGGTGGCGTCCTACTACAAAGCGGAGGAAGATGGGCACGGATGTTAGCCCAGGGCCAGTCTTCCTCAGCAAAAAGAGGAGGGTTGGCATGGATGTTAGCTCAGGGCTGATCTTCCTCACAAAAAAAAAAAAAAGAAAGAAAGAAATAATTGGGTCTTTTGTGGCAAGTTGTAATAGACTGTATCTTTGTTCTCAATCATTCACCCCCTCTCTTTAAGTGAGTATTAAGAGAAGCCCCTCCTTACTGTGTCTGTCTGCAGGGGTGGAAAAGGAGCCTGTGAGTGGACTAAATTTTCCTACCCCACTGCCAGGCTTCTCAGTGACTTCTTTTGGCCAATAAAAGGTGAGCTTTTAATGCACCAGAGGAGTTCACTTCAGTCTCCTGTGTTCCCGTGCTCTGCCAAGAGGACAGAATGGCCCAGATGGGAGCTGCTCCTTCAGCCTGGGTCCCAGAATGAAAAGGCATGTAGATCTCAGGGGGGCCTCGGTAAGATACAGCTAATCCACAGACTCATGGACAAGAATATGCTCCCTTCATATGACCTTCCACTCTGCACAGCAACCTATTCACTTATTTTTTATGACTTTTCCTTTGATATACAGGGATCTACCCCAAGTCCATGAGAAGGCAGGTTTCACGAGGGCAGGTAACTTTCCTATCCTGTTCTCTACTGGCTCCACAGCCTCTAGAACCTTGCCCAGCACAGAGTAGGCACTCAGTAGATATAAGCTGAATGAAAACCATTATTAGTGGCAGAAATTAACTAGAATCTAGACTTCTTGATTTATCTTCTTTATTGTAGTATAAAGACTTTAAAAATGCAAATAGGGCTATTTTAAGATAAACTTCAAGAGACAAAGGAGTTTTAAGTGATTGAAAGTACAAGTATTTACAGTTAAAATTATTTTCAGGTCTTCTTTAGGAAAAGAGCCAGTTTTCAGAATTATCCCATGGACCGACACCCTTGCACACTGGAACACATTGGAAGAGAAAACCAGAGAAGAGACTAGCTGAAGAGAAGCAGGCAGGGGTGTCTTTCAATTTTAGACTTTGTCCTAGAATTGTAGAAGCAATTTCACTTGGAGAAATCTCTATTATCCGCACAGCTGTTGCTTCTAGCAGAAAGAAATTGTGGGGAGCAGATACAAATTACAAGGACAAAATATTTTTCTTGATTTTCTTTGAAAAATACAAAGAGAAATAAAAATATAATCAAGCAATCATGATAATGGGAGCTTCAAATGAACGATAATTAACTTAAGCTTCAAATGAACGATAATTAACTTATTTGCTTTCTTAAATAGCTAAGTATGTCCAAGGAATCTTGGTATAAACAAGGAATCCTGTTTAAACTCTTATTCTGTTAACAAACTAACACATATTTGAGATCCGTATTATCCATCTCCAACCCAAGACATCACAAATGTCTAATGAGGTGGGATTCATGAGACTTTATCATATTAAAACTTTAAATTTCTATAGTTACTAGTTAGAAAAGAAAGTCTTAATTCTGATAAATGTTAACACTATGGTAACAAACTTCCAAATTTGAAAGTCTCTCTATTCCCTATGACTCTTTAATTTTATCATTCCATTTATTTATACAACAAAGATTAAAATGGAATTAGTTTCTGTCTGCCAATAATACAGAAATAAAAGGAACCATGCTCCAATTCAATACAGACTCAGCATTTTAGTCATGTATTACATCGCAGGCATTGCCAAAGCCATGGCAGAAGCATGAAGCACACAACCCTTTAACCAGACAACACTTACAAGCAGCCTCTTGTCTAAGTTGGCTTTTCTCAAAGAAGAGGTAACAGAGTTGGCATCTTTTTCTGCCATCCATGCTTTAAACAGCTTGACAGCAAATGAGGCTGCAATGCCTGTTAAAAAAAAAAGATGAGAGAGAGATAGAGTTTTATTCTTTTATAAATAAAACCACTTGTTATGCTGGACAAAGCAACATTTCCCACTAGGTTTCCAGAAATGAGTAAATAACTCAAAGACTTAACTTGGTACAGAGGAAAAATGGATAGATCTCTAGGCACCGTTCTATTCTTTTCATTACTCGAAAGAGAACATTTTCATGAGGAGGAAAAAAAAGTTAAAATATTTTTCAAAGTCCGACTCCCTAATTCCAACCTGGTATAAATGTAAATTTACTTATCTATTTTTACCTTGTCAAAAACAGATTCAAAGCCCAGTATTTTCTAATGTTTTTGCTTCTATTTTACCCCATAGTTCATCAATATTTCAAGTTTATGACAGTGATCCTGAGGTACAACAGATACATCATGAGACATAAAACTGAAATGTCAACATGTCAACTAATTTACTGATAAATGATACCAGTGAAAGAACATTAATAGCAACAGAAACAAATAAAGCTATAGATGAACATGTATCATTTACTTTACAATTTTACTTTTTGTAAAAAGCATTTTAAAACATTCATGAGTTAAGCTATAAAAATGTCAATGCTGTTTCAAGTTGAACTCTTTTCTGGATATTTTTAAAGATATTATTAAAATAGCTACATTGGGGCCGGCCCGGTGGCTTAGCGTTAAGTACGTGCGCTCTGCTGCTGGCAGCCCGGATCCCAGGCGCACCAACGCACCACTTCTCCGGCCATGCTGAGGCCACGTCCCACATATAGCAACTAGAAGGATGTGCAACTATGACATACAACTATCTACTGGGGCTTTGGGGAAAAAAAAGGAGGAGGATTGGCAATAGATGTTAGCTCAGAGCCGGTCTTCCTCAGCAAAAAGAGGAGGATTAGCATGGATGTTAGCTCAGGGCTGATCTTCCTCACAAAAAAATAAAAATAAAAATAAAAATAAATAAATAAATAAATAAAATAGCTATGTTAATCAAGAAACCACTCAATTACATATCCACATTGACATTAGGATTTCCCAATATAAATAGTCAGATAACTAGTAGACAGCTCTTCTGTGAACACCTCAAATTTCTAAATTAATGTTGCATTTATTTAAGTTAAGGTGTAGTTGAAATATTAAACTGATTTTTCTGAACTGAAGTCTTCACTATTGTTGGTGGCCTAAGCAGCCTCTATCTCCCTTTCCTCTTTTCTGAGAGAATTCTCATTTGGCTCAGGCCAGGTGACTTCTAATTAGTCCAGGTCCTGGTACCACCTCCTGCTGCAATGATTAGTTTAGTGACCTCAGCTTAAGCCCATCTGCCCATGGCATCCCCCTGGCAACTACTGGGCTGGAACGGATCATGTGGCCCATTTCACCAATCGGCCAAAGGCAAGATAAATTATGCTATGTCCAAAAGTGCTCCTCCACTGGACTGAATGAGGAAGCATGTGCCATAACCGTACCAGCAGACATCTTATAATGACTAGGGCAACCATCCTAGGAGAGCAGTTGAGGCTATGAATGGTAATGGGGAAAATACCTGAATCCTGAATGATACTGCTGTTCACCCTAAAGTCCGCCTTACTTTTATATTTATTGTTACATAGGAAATAAACGTCCTTATATACCAAGTTGAGCTCTGTCTTACCGTTACTTGAAGGTAAACTTTTAATTGATTTATCATTTATACAGACACCAACTTTACCCAGTTTTCTTCATTTGAAAAGCAGAGGAACTAAGCCAAAAAAAGTTATGGCTATAACAGTAAAACATGTGTTATAAGCTGGAGAATTTTATGTTATCAACTTGTTGACATGGATTTTTAACACTTTCATTAGTTCATAAAGTCAATATAAACTTTAATATAAATTTATATAATCAGATAAAAATTAAAATAACAGATGGTGAACCTATACTGTAAGTGAGAGAAATAAAGTATGCTTGAAACTAGGAGTTCAAACTCTAGGCTTAAACGTATCGTTTTGCATTGAAAGTGGCTCTTGGCAGAAAGGCTGGAGAAATTTCTTTATACTCGAGATTCTGTTGAGCGGCATGATCCCACCCCCCTTAGCCATTTGGTGGGTGGGAGGTTGGGGAAAATGTGTAATTTCTTAATCCTTTCTTATTTAGGAAGCAAGAGTTTAATTCTTTAGTTTCTAAAGATGGTGGAGTATAAAGAAAACCATATGACACAGGCGCTATGTTACTTCCATAGCAAAGGTATTTTTCTTCTCTTTCCCTACCCCACTAATGCTTTACTAAAAAATTTTCAAACATACAGAAAAGTTGAACAAACTGAACAGTAAACACTCATATACTCACCATCTAGATTCTATAGCTGTTAATATTTTGCTATATTTGCTTTATTACATGTCTGCTCATCTATCCATCTAACAATTTAATTCTTTGATACAACACTAAAAAGTTGTGTACATCACTGAGATTTTTAATACAATCAGAAAGGCAATTATTCTGTTATGAAGGCTAGGACAATCTGATGTAATTAATATTTACCATTTACATTGTTTTCCTAGTGTAAAATTGCTAATAACGTAAATAAGATGTGTGAAGTGTCATAAATTCTCTTCAGGAAAATAATTTAAAATGTTATAATATTAACAATATGTTAATAACAATGACAGAGTCTGAGCTGTCATAAATCTGAGCTATTTTAAGCTGAAAACTATAGTGAATCTCTAAGTAATAGCATTTGACTCTCGAATTACTATTCTTTTTGCAGCTACAAGAAAACTATAATCCATTTCACTGCAGGCATGAATGAGGCTGGGACTTCATGTTTATAGAAGAAAAACTTTAAGTTCTAAGAAGACCAGATGTTTTCACAAAAGCTCTTTTAATTTATTTTTAAGAAAAAAATAACTCTTTGTTTTGTGTTGCATTATAACTTGAATATCATTATCCCTCTACAAGAAAAGCACCCACTTTTGTTTTGTTCCATAACCAAGCAATTGTATGTATGCCCAGCAAACTCCTACTGCCTTAAAATTAAAGCAGAACTTTGATGCAGCCCTCTGGACTTCTAAAACAAACATAATAAATATCTTAAAAATGTGATCAAAATGAACATATGAGCACAAGATCTTGAGAGGTAACAGTTTAGAAGAATGGCCCTAACCAGGGAAATAAACAACAGTTTGGGGGGCATTTGGGAACACGAAGGGGCATATTTGGCTGTTACACTAAATGGAGGCGGGTGCTACAGGCTGGCATTTTGTGTCTGAGGGCAAAAAGGTTAAATGTCTCACAAAGCACAAAAGAGTCCAGGACAATGAAGCACTGCCACAACAAAATACGCCAGTAGCATCTAAGTTGAGAAAAATGGCTTGGGCCAGTTCAATTTCAGGGTATTTGACTTAGGCATTGAGTTTTAGACCAAAAATTCTAGTTTATTATTAGTCTTTTTTCTTTTTGTATAAGTGTGCATATTTTTTCTTTTAACTTCCTACAATAAACATGTACAATCCTCTTATTGTTTGAAGATACACACACATTCTCTTACACGGAGGATGAGGTAGCAAAGGACACTAGGAGGTACTGGTATTTTTCTAACTATCTGTGGCTTTATTTTTCCTTTACACCTGACAGGTAAGAAAACATGAGAGTAATTACCTTCTTTGACTAAGCTGTCGGTGAAGAGACTGGTAAGGATGGTGGCAGGAAGGGTGCCGTTGCCCAGCAGGATCCCCGACAGCATTGCCAACTTTGTCTGCTCTGTTTCGGAAAAGGCTTTAAGGAAGAGGAGAAGCTGTGGGTCAAACAAAAGAAACCATGTCTATAAAGCAAAGGACTAAAGTAGGAAAATAACAAACAGAATGTACATCCACAGCTAGGTGGTACACGACTAGTAGGTCAGATGCAAAGCACAGTTATTATTCATTGGAAACACATACATATGTTCAATTATAAACTGGAGGCTACAGTAAGAGACTTTATCAGGCATAATTCCTTTCTTCCAAGTTCACTTACACATATCTATAGATAACATTCATGGGAAGGAAAAGAGACACTTGGAGAACAGTGTGAATAGATTGCATAAATAATTTACATTTGACTTTGTACATGACAAAGGGTAAGTATTACACAATGAGAATAATGTTTTCTGAAATATATTATTGTCTTACACATTTTTTCACTTCTTAGGGTGCGTCGCACCCCCGCCCCCTACTATATCTACCCATTTTTGGGGGGTTTGCTATAGCAAAACAAACAAAAACCAGGCAAGAGTCAATAAGCTGTGACAGCCAGCATATACTTTTCTGAGTTCACAGTATATAATACTCTTTAAAACAAGACTGCTGAATGAAAAATGAGTTTTCTAAGTTCTTAATGCTCTTTTTAAAGTAATGAGATTCAAACATGGTGTTTCTTGGATCATACAGTTTTACCACCAGCCCCGGTGCTGAGGTAATGGAGGATATGTGGCAAAGAAAAGTTCCTAACAGAGAAAAGGTCTCTGATGTGAGTTGGAAAGAGCAATTTTGGAGGGGTAATGAGAAGGCGAAGATGCTGTCCCAGTGTTCCCAGGCTCTTCCCCTAAGGAGAACTGGAAAAGTAGTCACCTCAGAACGGCTGAAGGAAAGTCAAAGCAAGGGGATTATACCCCACTTCCCATTTCGAATTCTAAGAGAATTCAGTCTTGTGGAATGCCCTCCTCTTTCGTAATCCTCCTCCACCTAGTGCTTTGACTATAATCCATGGCTATTTTCTCCATTTCCTCAGTCCTTAGGCATGTCACTGAGATCCCCAGGGCCCAATATCACTGTCAGGGCCCTGCTGACTTTTTCATTACTTTGCACCAATGAAAAGTCACTGGCATCAATATAGGCTTAAGTGCTTTAGTGCCAGTGAAATTCCATTAACTCTGTGCAGTGGGTAGGGCAACATTAATTTACTATCCCCAACAGTTAAAGGATTATTACATTACAGACAGGTTATGTGACTCTCCAAATACTTATATTATGAGTAAGTGGCAGAACTAGAATCAAGCTAGTCCATTTCACTCCCAATCTATGCCTATTAAAGTCTCAATGAATCAAAAAGAAGCCACTTTCTAAGTTCACAAGAAAACAGAGAGTGAGAGAATGAAGCATCAATGGTTAAAGCTCCCAGGAGCACAAGGAACGGGGTAGAGTAAAAGAACTGACAAAACCATAAACACTTTATATCAATCTGGCCTTCTTCTCCTATTATAAAAATGAATAAGATTCAAGTGAATAATGAACAATAGGCTCCAAAATAAAAATTTTAACACTACTTGTTTAAGCATGTTAATATACGCATATTCATTAAATATACTCAATTATAACAAAACTGCAAAAGTTATATCATTATTTTTAAATTAATATTCACATTGCTCAATTATATTAATCAACACTAAAATCAGATGCTGCATATATTACATCAGAACTTTCCTTAAAAAAATGGATATATTGTGAAAAGTAAACCATTCTTGAAAGTATATCCATCACATGAATGAAATACTTAAGGAAGTTTTCAAGGTTCAAATGAGCCAAGAGAAGTAAAAACATGAGTGATGTTACTAGACAAAGTGATAACATGTTTAATCTATTTGAATGTTTTGCATCATGGTTTTCATCACATCTATCCCTCTATTTAAACAAGCACTTTTTATTTTCTAAGTACCTAGCAATATAACGGACCACATTTTTTTCCATTTATAATTTTTCACATTAAAAAACGTAATACGTGCTAGTAGAACAAAATCTGACAACAAAGAATAATATAAAACTGAGAAAAATCTCCTCTCTAATCCTACTCTCAGAATATTAACAGTTTGATGTGTGTCCTAGATATTTAAGTGCACTTTTATGTGTCTACATATTATAAATAACTACATGTATACACATATGTTGTTTTTACTGAATTTTATATTGATAACAGCTACAACTTGTTGAGTAGACCAGATACTCCTCTGAACACTTTCTGTGTATTAATACTTACAACAGCCTCGATCCTTGTTTTACAGCAAAGAAAACTGAGACACAGAATAAGTAACTTGCTTAGGGTTAAAATACTACCAAATGGTTGTTCTGCTCCTTGCTTTTTCATTTAACAATTTATCATGGACATTTCTCCTTATCATTTCATGTAGCTACCCTCACTCTTTAAAAGATTGCTTAGCATCCCACTGTATGAATAGACTATAATTTAATTAACCAGTCTCCCACCAATGAACATTTAGATTATGTCTCAATACTGTGATGAACATCTTTGTACATATAGTTTTACGTATCTGTGCTGAACGATTCTTATAAACACGAGTATTGGGTCATGGAGAATGTGAATTTAAAAAAAAAAAAAATTTTACTGCTAAAATGTTCTTCATTATATATGGAACCACTGTGAACCCAGGGGGAAGGAAGGAAGTCGCTTAGATGTTATGGTTTCTTTATTCCCGTGGTTTATAATTTAGGCAGATTTAACATTGGAAACAATGACAAAGCAACATACAAATCTGTAACAAATTAATGTAGTGACTGCTATATATAAATACAGAGGAGTTACAAATTAGCTGAGAGATCATATTGCAATTACTGAAGAGAGGACTTTTTTAATAAGGTGCTACTGTTTATTTCGCTACTTATTAGAGGCCAGTTACTATGTTAAACACCTAATATGTTTTCTCATTTATTCCTACGACAATCATAAGGTGTGTACTCTTATTGCAGCCACTTTACAGATGAGAAACAATGAGATTTATACCCATTCACTGCTTCCAAAGATGTGCTTTTATCCTCTTTGCTAAACTGCACCTTCTAAAATTAAAGAATTTTACTGAGTGTTAGCTGCTAATCAATCTCACATGCTTTAACTAATTAAAGCACCTTATCTCAATGATTCTCTTGATATATGTATTTTTCTTGCATATTTGGAATTTCTAGTTTTTATTTAAGCTCTCCAAGGTCAGAGATCATATTCTATAAAACGATTCCTATTGAACAAAGCATACTGTCTTACATTAAATATGAATGAAAAGTCTAGGCTAATCATGTATTTCTTCCTATAGCTATTAGCTAATGATCTGTCATACTCATTCATTTAACAAACAATTATAAAAAACTTACAATGTCCATGGTACTTCTGGACTATTGTTGTATATGGAAAATTTTTGTCCCTCCCTATTTCATCACTTTAAACAGATAAGGCATGACATTTGAATTTTTACCTTTTTCATTTCATCCTCAAATGCTTTTTCCAAATACTTATATCTCCTGATGAGTTTATTGAAGACCTAAACATAAAAAAGAACGATTAAATATTATGTAAACAATTTAAAAAGGCAATAGGAGGTATAAAAACTCATCCTAACTACAACATGGATTTACACTAATAAAAATGTGTAGTTAAGCATGGTCACACTGTGATATTATAACTATAAGCATTTCAAAAGAGTTATTATGACCTAGAAGAAAAAATGGGATCAAAATGCACATGTAGAATAAAATAAACTCATTTAAGAATATAACAGGTGAGAAACCAAAAATAAGTTTCATGAAAATAAAATGAATATAATTTTAAAACCGTGAGACGCAGAGATTGAAAATAACTGAAATGAAGGGGTTATAGACATAATCACATTGACAATGGATATGATGGAGAGGAGGGCAGAGCTCAGGGGAGATTATACTCTGGGGGGACACAAACATGTTTGCAGCAGATGAGCAAAAAATGGTATAACTTAAAGGCAATAAAGGATTACTGGTTCCTGCAATCCAGTTAGAACTCTCAAGCAGGGTTTACACAGTGTCAGTGGAATTCTGGACTGTTTTTAAGTGGAATGGTGTTTGTTATGGACTGAATGTTTGTTTTCCCCCCAAATTCATATGTTGAAGCTCTAACCCCTAAGGTGACTACATTTGGAAGGAAGGACTTTAGAAGGTGGCTAAATGAGGTCATAAGGGTACAGCCCTAATAGGACCGATGGCCTTATAATAATTCTCTATAGGAAAAAAGACCTCCCCAGGAACCAAATCCAACAGGCACCTTGATCCTGGACTTCCCAGCCTCCTGAACTGTGAGAAATAAAATTCTGTTGTTTAAGCCACCCAATCTGTGCTATTTCGTTATGGCAGCCCCAAAAGATTAATACAATGTTCTTATTTAAATAGCGATTTTTATAAATATTGATTATTTTAATAAGTGTGGAAATGATTTCTGAATCTAATGCCTTTCTCTTATATCTACACAATATACTCTCATCTAAAACTTCCAGTGTGTTTATTCCTTAATGTAATCAAGGTGGATCCCAAGAGTAAAAATTATAATGTTGCCCTTTATGGGGAAAGAATAATGACCCAGGATGGGAATTGATATGCAATAAAAAAAAAAATAATAAACTGTATTAAAATCCTATAAATTTGGGAGGCCGGCCCAGTGGCACAAGGGGTTAAGTGCACGTGCTCCGCTGCGGCAGCACGGGGTTCGCCGGTTCGGATCCCGGGCGCACACCGATGCACCACTTGTCAAGCCATGCTGTGGCAGCGTCCCATATAAAGTGGAGGAAGATGGGCACGGATGTTAGCTCAGGGCCGATCTTCCTCACAAAAAAAAAAAAAGAAAGAAAGGAAAAAAATATCCTACAAATTTGATTTCTAACCTACATTAGCACTCACATATTCCTTAAGATGATTAACAGGAAAAAGAATTCTCCTTATCCAAGAATGACTATCCAAATCCCCACAGGTATGAAATGAAAGCAAAAATCATCCAACTAGAAAAGTACTCTCCAATTATAAAATTAATCTCCACTTAAATATCCTTTTCCATTTAATTTCTCTCTCTCCTTGACTACCCCAGTGACCAAGTTTTCCTGTCAATCTATAAGCATACAATAATTTTTAAACTCAGAAACAATAATAATAAGGGTCTTTCATCAAATATACATATTCCATATGAAAATAAAATCACCTGTAAAAAGAAACTATCCTATTTAGATATAATGAAGAGGCAAACTCTATATATCTTTCTAAGTTTATGGGAATAGTATAGTGGAATACTGATTTTTCTTCCAGGCCTTCTTATCTTTCCCAGTGGAACTCAAACAGCAGATAATACACCTTGTACTCGCATTAATTTAATCCTAACAAAAATTCTATTAGGAAGGCAGGCATTAACATCATTATTTGGCAGACCTAGAAACTGCTACTAAGTATCAGAGAGGGAATAGAATACAGAAATTCTGATCCTTAGTGAACTCTACTTATCTAACATATGAAAAGATGAGTGGGAATTCTCAAAGACCAGCTTTGTTTGCTATGTTTGCTTCAGTACACACCTGCTCAAGGTGTTTTTGGCCATTTACATCCAGAGTAGAAGCAAAGATTTATAGAGGACAGGTTAGAACCTGGCCCACTCAATGGAACATATATGTTCCATAACCACTATGTGCTTAACCTTTTGTTCCATTTTTAAAGATTTCCTTTGTTTTCATCTGTTACACACTTCTTTCTTTTTTTTTTTGTGAGGAAGATTGTCCCTGAGCTAACATCTGTGCCAATCTGCCTCTATTTTTTGTCTGTGGGATGCCACCACAGCATGGC
This sequence comes from Ceratotherium simum simum, assembly GCF_057802395.1. Lineage (NCBI taxonomy): Eukaryota > Metazoa > Chordata > Mammalia > Perissodactyla > Rhinocerotidae > Ceratotherium > Ceratotherium simum. The sequence goes on along the minus strand of NC_141900.1, from coordinate 50,438,174 downwards.
TTGATGAGTGGTGTGTAGGTCTGCGCCCAGGATCCGAACCTGTGAACCCCAGGCTGCCGAAGCAGAGTGCACGAACTTAACTACCGGGCCGGCCCCCCGTTACACATTTCTTAAATATAAAAAAGAAAAGAAATACCTTTGCTAAAATAGGATGTAATTAAAATGAGTTTTGGAAGTTTAAATTCTTAATGGCCACTTATCCCAAATTACTTCGATTAGCATGCCTCACACATTTTTCATAAGCAAAGTAAAGACAGTTTCCAGCATCAGAAATTCAATCATTTATCTGCCAGTAATTCCTATGGCCTTTTTCAGGTATATACCGAAACGTGTATAACAAGAATTGGTGACCTACGACTTGCCCTCATGGTTTAGTCAGGAATAACACTGATTTTTAAGAGTCAGTGATAGACTCAGAATAGGAACACACCAAGCCTAAGCTGGCTATATGCACATATGTTCAGCTTTCTAAGATTATGTCTACCAGGTTGTTCCATTTTACACTCCTGCCACTTCCTGACTTCTTAATTTTTACCAGTCTAATGAATGCAAAAAGATATCTCATGATTTTAATTGAAATTTCCCTAATTACTAATGAGTTTGAACATGTCTTTATCTGTTTTGGGGGGGGAATTGCTTCCTCTTCTTTGAAATGCCTGTATGTCTTTTCCTAATAGGTTGCTTATCCTTTTCTTTAGTTCTTTAGTTCTTTATCTAATCTGGATATCAATCCTCTATAGGTTTTATGTACTACAAATATCTTCTTGCCTCCTTCTTTTTAACAGCTACATGATAGTCTATTAATATGAATTACCAAACTTCATATAATTAGTACTGTATTGATTAACTTTTATATTGCTGTCATTCTTTGATATTATTACAAGCAACAGTATGATAACCACCACTGTATGTGTCATTTTACACAAGTGCAAGCATACCTGCAAGATGAAGTCCTCGAGGTGGAATTGCTGGATCAATGGGAATGTGCAGTCTTCGTTTTGAAAGACAGTGCTAAATTGCTTTCCCTAAAGGTTGGATCAATTTATACTCCCACGAGAAATTCTGTGAGCATCTGATTCCCCAAGTCCCTTACAGGTGAGAGGTAAAAAAAAAACTCTACCTTCATGAAATTTTAATGCCCATTGTCTTATTATGAATTCAGTTGAGGATCTTTTCATATGTTTAAGAGCTATCTAACATTCCTATTTAAAAAGTGGCCTGTAGAATTTCTGAACCTAATGTTTCTTCCCTAAATCCTTCCTGTTCAAATGTTTCCCTTCTAACACAACAATCTCTCAATGACAAGCTCTACCTGAGCATAGTTTCGGATGGTTTCATGATCTTCATTTGCTGAAAACACACAGTGGTTGGTCATCTTGGTCTTGTCACCATCATCTATGCGTGTTCCTCCAGGGGCTGAAACGAGAAAGGTAACCACAGTTAGGACAATTCTGAAATGAGAAGGGCATTTGCAGAACAGATCAATTCCCACACATCAAGGAAAACAATAAAAGTACATGTAAAATCTAAGAGTCACATAAAATTTCACAGAACGATGTGCATGTATAGATGCATACATGTTGTTAAGTATTTGTTCATGTTCCTAAGATAACACAAATTGGTTTTTCCATTTTATACTCCCACCATAGAGCATGAGACTGTTGTTCTACCTCCTTGCCTTCACTAGATCTTATCACTAAGTCTGGTTCTTTCCAATATATCCTTAACCATGGAAGTTAGCAATAGTATTTATTCAGGGAACTTAATTCAATTATTCTCAATGCAGTTCCTGATGTTTCCCAAATGAGGACATGGTTCACTTTTCAGGCTTGATAATGTTTTGCTGGACTCCAGTTCACCAACACTGAGATTGACCAGACCTGGCTCTTACAGTAGATCTTGTTGGTTTCTACTTGAGTAGGTGTTAAAACTGTTCCCTCCTCCACGAACCCAGGTATCCATGTAGGGTTGAACAGTATACACTCTGACTCCTTGCCATTGGTATTTGATCACCTAGCAACGGCATTGGCTAGGAAAGAGAGCATTTTATTCTCTCTCATCTTTTTTCCCCATGGCCCATACAGTATCATGAAATAAATGGACTAGAACAAAAGAATGTCTTTTTTCTACAAGTCAACTTTCCCCATTTAAAGGCTCCTCCTATACGTTTCAATGGTGGCCATTCCAAACATTGGTTGATTAGAAGAGCAGAATCAGAATACCAGGTATTTTTGTTTTCTGAGTCTACTTCATTGAAGTTAGGGTAAAAGGTTTGAGCAAGCCAAGTTAGATTAACATCTTTCATATACTCGAGAAATATTTGTAGAGTAGATACTTATACCAGCCTCTCTCTCTCTCTCTCTCTCTTTCTAAGTATATAACTGCCTTGATTTAACTTGTGATTTCAGATCTTTGGATGAAAAAGGCTACAAATAGCCAATTTTTTTCAGACTTCAGCATCCAGTTTTATGAGTAAATTAATTTTTAGAAAAATCAGCTCCTTCAGGAATCTAGTTTCATGCAATTAATTCATGCACAAGGTTTAATCACCCTTTGTGATGAATACAACCACCTGGAACAAAATTTTATTAAGATGATAATCTTGTAAAAACTTTGGACTAATGATTTCTAATTGACAGAGTTACGTAACTGAAAAGTCTGATTTTGAAACTATAATCTTATCTCTTAAGAGGTAAGTTTAAAAAATTGCATTCTTTTATAAAACAAGACATTTATTACACATTAATAATATTGCCACACCTTGCATTTAAAATTTTTTCCTTGATATTGGAACTAAGTATTAATTGCCATTTCTAAAATCTTTGGTGAGCCTGTTGTTTTTCTCAAAGTAGAAGTAAAAGAAAAGTAAAATATTTTATATCTATTCTTCAAAGAATACAAGTGAAAAACCAAAATGACTATTATTTCAGGCACAATGGGAGAAGGTAAATTCTTTTGTGGGTATGAGAAAATTCTTACATACTTGATAAGTAAGCAAAGTGTTTATGTAAAAAGAATGCACCTGGCTGGCTTCATTCATTACATCATAGGTCTGACCTCAGTAGATATCATAGTGCGTTATGCTCTCACTAAGTTGTACCAAACATTTTGCCCTACCTTCTTCTTGGATGTATGGGTGTGGAGCGAAGGAGTGAAATCTGGGCTGCAGATAAAAATTCGCTCCTCATCATTATACAGATGGTAAATGAAGCCTTGAGATAATCAATGCAAAGTGTATAGAAAATTTAATACATATGTGGGGGGAGTAAGTATGGAAACCCAGGAGTCATGTAAGAAGTGGCATCCAGAGAGACAGGAGGAAGTGTAAATGGTCTCAGGTAAGGGAAGAAAGCAGAACATTTCAAAAACCAGTCCAAGAGTCAACAGTGCTGCCAGGAGGGCACTAAGAATGGAAAAAGGTCCATATGATTGACTAATAAAGTCATGTGGTGACTTTGGCAAGAACTAAACTCACTGAAGACTATACTTGCATGGAATTTACCAGTGCACTAATAAAGTATATCATCATTAATGAAATACAAAAAACCAATAATCCCATCAGAAAATGGTCAACTTCACTGTTAATTAAATTTTTTGTATGTATGTGAGGAAGATTAGCCCTGAGCTAACATCCGTTGCCAATCCTCCTCTTTTTTGCTGAGGAAGATTGGCTCTGGGCTAACATCTGTGCCCATCTTCCTCTACTTTATATGGAATGCCGCCACAGTATGGCTTGACAAGCAGTGCGTCGGTCTGTGCCTGGGAGCTGAACCCGCGAACCCCGGGCCGCCAAAGTGAAGCGTGAGAACTTAACCGCTATGCCACCGGGCCAGCCCCAATTTAAAATTATTAAATTGAAATATTTTTCACTTTCCTAATTGACAAAGATCTAAAAAACTGACAAAATTGAGAGTGCCTAACATTGCTAAAGGTGTATGTAAACAGGAACACATGCTTTTTGATAAAATGTTAACTGGAATATTCTTTGTGAGGGTTGGTTTTCTCTGTCTCAGATAGATATAGATATCTCCATCCTTCAATTCATTAATCCTTTGCTAAAATATATAAAGATATAATCAGATAAAAGCACAAAGATACGTGTATACAGATACTGATTACATTGTTATTTATAATAAAGAAAACTGGAAACAACTTAAATGTTCTTTAACATCAGTATGGTCTTAATTCTTTTTAGAATCATCCAAGGTAACACTCATGGGCATGAAAGGCAGCAACAACATATTACTGAGTAAATACAAAATAGCATGTAGAATATCACATTAGCATAATGTCATCCCATTCTTGAAAGTCTGTGTGTTAGGTAAACAGATTTCTAGAAGGGAGTTAACCAAAATATTAACAATGGTTATCTCTGGGTATTGGAATCTGAACACACTACATATACTTTTTATACTTGAATCATCTACAGTGATAATGTGAGATCTTTATAAACAATAACAACAACAAAATTAATTCGGGATGTAGTGAAAACCAGGAGTACAGATCAAAAGGGGCCTGGTAGTAAATGGGGCCATGTATCAAATAGATATAAGAGCTCAGAGGGAGGAATTAAAGGGTGGCTCCACTTTGAAATGGAGGAACATATACACCCTGTGTTAAGTAGATTGGGTTAAGCAGTATTTCTCAATGAAAGGCACTGATAGCGCATTGGGCAGGACAACTTTTCACTGTATTGAGTGTCTCTTGCCCAGCAAAGTAGGTGGCATACTTGGTCTCTACTCCCAAGTCTTTGTAGCAACCAAAACACTTCCACACATTTGGAAATGTCCCCTAGGCAGTTGAAAATCACTGGCCTAGGAGATTTGATCACTTCTAGTGATTTATGGTTACCACAGGAACTAATTTTAAAAACTAAGATCTCAGAATAACTATGAGAGGAAAAATGGTGGTTATGATACCTAATAAATGTTTAGATCAACAAACCATGTCACTTAAATAGTATTCCAAAGCCGTCTTCTCTGATGCTTCTGCTCTGTAAGACAGAGTTTTTATTTTGCTTTTTACATATCTTTAATAATTTCCAATCTTCTCTCTCTAATCCTTTAGCTACATATTCACAATTACAAGGATTATTTAAAAAAAAATAGGTTTAAACTTTAGTTCTTAGACATTTTATTATTTGTGGATGAAATGGCATTTAACGAAACACTGGGAATTATTTCTAATTAGTAAGTGGGGATCAAAAGAAAAGGTGCTATGGACTTTGGGAGTTAATTAAATATACTGGAATATATTAAATATACTGGAAGGATCTAGATACACAAAGTTATACTCTACTGCAGAAATTATTTCCCCTATGTCTGCTCCAGAAACATTTAATGATTAGGGACACATGGGAAAGTTGGCTTTTAGCTAAACCAAAGTGGCCAACTGTGTTGTAATATCAACAAAAATCCCTAATTCTATGCCTGTCTTAACCAATAATCATTTCCCAGCCACATTAACACCATTCCAAATTGTAATCTGGGTAAAAATTGTAGAGACTCCCATTTGTATTTTTTATCAACTCTCATAAATGTAAGCTTATAAAGATTCTATCTCGTATGGAACCATTTCAATAGAATGAAATAATACAAGAAGACGCTATAATACATGGTTACCAAGCATACTGCCAGCCACCAGGATATCGAAGAGCGTGTCTGCATAGCGACGATAATCTAATCTTGAGCCTGTAGAGTCCAGAAACTTGGCTACAGCTTCAAGGTCATCACCAGCTTCATTAAGCCCCTGGACAAGTGTATCCCTGAAGACTGTGGGTTCGAATTTCTCTTTTTCATCTAAAATAAATAAATTAAAAAATTATTCCTTTATTTACACATATTCCCAAATGTAACCACATATTTCCTATGTTCACTGTTCTTTATTGGATAGTGTGATTATTTAAACATTGGAGGACAGTTAAGTTTTTCTCCTAGATTTCCATGTCCTGGAACCTTTTGTTTAAACATTTATTCAAGCAAATAATTTATTTCTGTTTAAAAGGGGCCACAAAAATATAATAACTCTATCTAATACATAATAAAATTGATGACTGATCATTTGTGTCATTCATAGGATAGGCCAATGCAATTTACTAACCCTAACCATCTGAGAAAAATTAAAACATAACAATCAAAATTTAAAATTTTGGGGCCGGCCCAGTGGTGTAGTGATTAAGTTCTCGTGCTTCCCTTGAGCAAATGCAAAATATGAAAACATTTCAAGTTTATAGGACAAGGAAAAAATGCCATTTTCTTGACCGGCTCTGGAAAGGCCAGCTCTATTTACAAGTGTGGCTATAAAATAAACAAACTTCATCTTTAATTTACCTTTGCTACCACACCAAGATGCCTAGGTGTTAAGAAAGGACTGTATGGCGATGCATTTGCCAGACAAAAAGCTTTCTCTGTTATTAATGACTGGTGGTGCCCCAGTGTAATCAAAGGGCACACAGCTGCAGTGATATACGGCAGTGACAAACCTCGGGATCTTTCCTTCTCAATGCTAACCTAACAGCTGGCAGCCGAGAACTTCCAGTGCTGTATATCTATAAGATAAATAGCACAAGATATGAATATACGTATTGCTTACAGTCTTGAAAAGTATTGTTATATCCCCCCTCCACAATCATTCTAAATATGATGCAAGTGCATTTTTCACCATTTCAGTACGATGCTTGTTGTTTGTAAATAGCAATAGTTTTCTAGTGGAGATTTAAAACCCTCCAACTGTACCAGTTACTGCAGTCTGATTTGAAAACCGGTGCCTGCACTGCTGATGGTGTCAGTAGAGCAGGTTTCCGGAGATTCGTAACCCCTTTTACGTTGACAGGCAGCATCAAAAGAAGGAATCACTTCAAGAATATACTAGAAATCATTTTTATTTTTGCTCCTCGATCATGCCAAGATGATCTAAAGGGAAAACTCAGAGTCACTCATGATATGAATTTGACATGAAGGAATCCATAAGAAAAATTCACTGGTGTTTTTATGTCCAGCTATTAAGACATTTTTTTCTCTCTCTTTCCTGCTTTGAACTTGTGACCAGTAAGTGCTGTATTTTGTTTTGTTAAGGGTTCAAGAAATGCATTTAATTTGGAGTTATGGCCAAAGTAAGACACAGACTAAATAACCAGCATGAAAAGAGGTTAGCTTTCTGCACTTACTCAGGTGTGAATTCCGGTGGAAAAATTCTGTAATTACTGATCAGGTTCCCATTAAAAATAAAGTGAGCAAAACCACTGAATGGACAAAGCAAGGTCTTTTCCCAGATCAATAGCAAAGACATGCAGGTTTGGCTCCCAGGTGTGGACCTACGCACCGTTTATCAAGCCATGCTGTGGCAGCGCCCCACACATAAAATAGAGCAAGACAGGCATAGATGTTAGCTCAGGGCTAAACTTCCTCAACAACAACAACAAAAAAAGAAATTTTAAATTTTGTTTCATCTAAGATAGAAAAAGAAAATGATCCAGGGAGAATCACCTAAGAATAAAGGAGACTATATAAACAAATAAAATAAAGATTGAGAGGGAGGAAATAAGAAGGAACATCTCTTTTTTACTTTTTTATTGAGATATAATAGACATATAACATTATATTAGTTTCAGGTTTACAACATAATGATTCAATATTTGTATATACATTGCAAAATGATCACCACAATAAGCCCAGTTAACATCCATCACCATACATAGTTACAAATTTTTTTTCTTGTGATGAGAACTTTTAAGATCTACTCTCTTAGCAACTTTCAAATATACAATACAGTATTATTAACTATAGTCACTATGCTATACATTACGTCCCATGACCTATTTATATTATAACTGCAAGTTGTACTTTTTGATCCTCTTCACCCATTTCACCTAGCCTCATTCCCTGCCACCATGAATCTCTTCTCTGTATCTATGAGTTTGGGTTTTTTGTTTTTTAGATTCCACATATAAGTGAGATCATGTGGTATTTGTCTTTCTCTGTCTGAATTATTTCACTTAGCAGAATACCCTCAAGGCCCATCCATGTTATCACAAATGGCAAGATTTTCTTCTTTTTATGGCTGAATAATATTCCATTGTATATATATATATACACACACACCACATTTTCTTTATGTATTCATCCATTGATGGACATGTAGGTTGCTGCCATATCTTGGTTATTGCTAATAATGCTGTAATGAACATGGGGGTGTATTTATCTTTTCGAGTTAATGTTTTTGTTTTCTTCAGATAAATACCCATAAGTGGAATAGCTGGATTATATGGTAGCTCTATTTTTAATTTTTTGAGGAACCTCCATCATGTCTTCCTTAGTGGATCAGTCAATTTACATTCCCAACAGGGCACAAGGGTTCCCTTTTTTCCACATCCTCGCCAACGCTTGTTATTTCTTGGAAGGACATCTCTTTTTACAAGATAAATTATTCCAGCATACTTAAAATTTTAATATATATCATGAGCTATATGTATATATTTATAGCTTCAGAGCAGATGTTCTCAATCTTTTTGGTTTCAGGACCCCTTGACATCCTTAAAAAGTACTGAGGATTCCAAAGAGCTTTTTTGATATGGAGGCTATGTCTATGGTTATTTACTTTATAGAAATTAAAACAGAAAATTTAAAAATATTTATTAAACGAAAAAAGTTATCGAGGAGAGGCATTGTTTTACACTTTTGCAAAGCTCTTTAGCACCTGGTTTAACAGCAGACAGGTGGTTTCCCATATCTGCGGCGTGCAATCTGCTGCAATATCACACATCCTGTAGCCTCTGAAAAACTCCACTGTAAACTCATGAGAGAATGTGTGAAAGGGGCACATAATATCTTAGTACTATTATGAAAAGTTTGGACTTTGTAGAACCCCTGGAAGGGCTTCAGAGGATTTAGGGATATAGATATTCTGTAGCTTTCTATCCTCAGTGGACTCTAGAGAGATTTCTTGGGGAAGGTCAGTTTAGAGCCAGATCATGAAGAAAGTAACGATCATATACCGTTGAAAAGAAGTGATGACGACAAAGTAGAGGCCAGACGAGGCATAAAAAATGACCAGATTAAAGGTAAAGGATCTAAGATTCAATTCAAAGGACTTCACCTTTTTTTCCCCTTTACGGAGAATAAGTCTGGATGTGGGGAGAGAGGGGCAAAGGATGAACCCAAAACTTTAAAAAAAAAAAAAATCCTATCATGAATATCTTCAGAGAGATAAGTGGATATTACAACTATAAAAAAGGAGAAGGAGGAGACGGAGGAAGAGGAGAGGAGGAAGAGGAGAATGCTATAAAAAAGAGACACATTTCAGGGCCGGCCCGGTGGTGCAAGCAGTTAAGTGTGCACGCTCTGCTGTGGTGGCCTGGGGTTTGCTGGTTCGGATTCTGGGCATGCACCTACGCACCACTTGTCAAGCCACGCTGTGGTGGTGTCCCATATAAAGTAGAGGAAGATGGGCATGGATATTAGCCCCCCAAAAATAAAAGAGGAGGATTGGCAGATGTTAGCTCAGGGCAGATCTTCCTCACACACACACACACACACACAAAAAAGGACACATTTCATGAATAAGAGTCCTTGGACATGAAAAATAAAGATAGAAAAAGTTAAAATCTCAATAGACAAGTTGAAAGCAAAAGCTGAGACAATCTTTTAGAAACTAGGAAAAAAAGTCAAAGACCCAGAAAATAGGAGCAAAAAGATAAGAAAAAGGGCAGAGCAGTCAAAGGTCCAAATAATAAGTATAATAAAAAGAGAATTAAAAAACAAGAAAGGAAAGGAAAATGATTTAAAAATTTCAAGAAGGTTTTACAGAATTGAAGGACATGAGTTTCCCAATAAAGGCTGTCTGGGCATCCAGCACAAGGCTTGAAAGCAGATACACAACAAAGTGCATTCATTATCGCGAAATCTCGGAATACTGGAAATAAAGCAACTATTTTTTTTTCAGGGGCAAAAAAAAAATTACATATAAAGTGTCAAGAAGCAGAATGACATTGAATTGCTTTAACAGAAATACCAGAAACCAGAAGAAATTTCTTCAAAATTCTGAGGGAAAACGATTTTAACCTAGAATTGCGTTATTCAGCCAAACTACTAATCAAGGGTAAGAGCAAAATAAACGTATTTTGAGACAATCAATGCCCCAGTGTTTCTCATACACTCTTTTTTTTTAAAGCTATTGAAGCAGACGCTCCACTAAAACAAGAGAATATCTAGGAAGGAGGATCCCAGGAAAAAGAGAAACAATATGAGACAGGCAACAATACTCTTCAGGATAGTGGTGAGAAGACATTTCAAGCATCTCAAGTTGAGAGCTGTACAGCGGGCCTAGACAGCAACCCAAGTGGGAGAGAATTTTTCAATATAATAATATAATATGATATGATATATGGTAAGAATTCCTTCAACATAATATCATTGTCAGAATTCCTAAAGTGTTTTAAGAAGAGATTTACATAACAAAGGGAAAGGTTAGGTTGACTAGTTTTAAGGCACAGAAAACTAAGCCAAAAAAAAAAAAAAAAGATAAATTATTAAACTGTTTAAATTCAAAGATAAAATGATGTTCAGAAAAAGAAAAGTAATCAAATAACAGTTCAGCTGCAAATAGCATGTACAAAGTTACAACAACATAAACCCTGAACAGCGGTCCGGCTAAAATTGTAACATAATGAAAGGATAGAGGGGGATAGGAGGCATGCAGGTGGGTGGGGGCAGTGGAAGAGAGCCAATTCCTCCTCTTCCATAGTAGGAAGTGTGTACACAATACCTCCAACAGAAAAATCAAGAAATAGCCATATAAGCACATTATTTGACTACATGAACGTAAATATTAAAAGAAGTAGTTAAAGGGTAGAAAGAGTTTCTCTGAGGAGCAGACTTGCTGTTGTTATAACATGTCTTAGAGAACTGGTTGACTATTTAAACCACGTGCACACATGACTTTGATACAATTAAAACCTACATTTAAAAAGCAGACAGCACCTGTCTGGTTTGCACAGACTGACTACTTGTAGCGGTCTAATAGAAGGGATGGGTTGTAAGGGGTTAAGATCACAGCCTCGTAACCAGAGGAGAAGAATGGCATTCCCAGTACCAGTCAGAGTCACGCAGCCTAAGCTACCATAAAGATAGATGTAAATTAACTTGAACACGATTCGTTATGAACAAGAGATAAAAGTCCTTTTGATGCCATAAGCAAAACATTACACAGCCAAGAACATGCAAATGTTGACTGCAGAAAAAATATAATTAGAGTCTTGTTGTGCAGAGGGGGAGGAAGAGAATGGGAACTCTAGAGGAACAGATGATGAGGAGTTGGAGGAGGGGTGACAGTGACTGCGCAGAAAGAACTCACTGGCAAGCAAAGGAGAATTCACCCCCTACTCAGGGTATAGCCGAAGGGTAATTTTCCTCCCCTCAACAGAAAAAGTTTTCTTTCCTGTAATATGAGAACACGGAAGTAAAAAGATCACCAACTGTTTATTAAGTCTTGTGACCAGCTTCTAAAATCAGTTGATGCCCTCACTACAATGGCAACGTGCTTGGATGTTGACTCAGGCGGTAGAACAGACTTTCGTGATTTGAAAGTTATTAATTCAAAGCACTGGAAAATATAAGTTAGTGAGCAATAATGCATTAGGTCAAAATGATCACTTACAGCTTGGGAATCTTAAAAAGCCATGATGGCATGATAGGATTAATCACTCTTTTGTAGGCTGAAAAAAACCTTCGATCTGCTAAGATAAAGTGTCCATCCAGAGGAATACAAAATTCCCGAACAAGAAAATGGCAAGAACACTGACGGAAATTTGGGGAAACAATACGACATTTTACCCAAAGGTTCTTTTTCTTCTGAAACAACAGTACATATAATTCCTATTTCATTTGAGGACAGTCTAGCTGAAATACTAACGAAATCCTAAGAAAAATATGCCATTGCTTCCTTGAGCTTCCATTTGGCAGGTCAAACCTCCCTTGAAGTAGGAAGTATATAATTAGGGTCTCAAATTTATACTGTGTTAGTGAATCACAAATGTGACACTGAAGAATTAGTCATAATAGCCCTTATACTGCCATAGAGAAACAGGCCTATTTCTGACACTCAAATATGATGTAAGTTATCTAAATAGACTGCTTTCTCTGGGAACTTCAGTAACTGGTTAATATAGCATTTTTCCTACCTGTTAATTTAATAATAAATAACATAACCCACATCCCTTTCTGAAGGTCACTGGGGTATAATAAATGAATAAGAACTATCGTGGGTCTTCTAACTATATACACACATATATATTTACATATATATTCAAACATTTGAAGGTTTACTCAATTAGTTGCTAACACCACTTATTATAAAGCGGAGAGTGATTTAAAACCACCAGCACAGATCTGAAGTTTCAGGGAGAAACCTGAGTACATGGTGACTCCGGATGCCTGCAGTTTGGTCAATTTTTTTCTCTCCTATCTTCACTAATTTTCATCCAATTTCCCTACAAAATTCACAGGGAGGCCAGTTCAGTTATTAAATACTTTATTTAGCTAAGCATAACAATAGCTCAGGGGAGAAATCTTCATCCTTTCAGATGACCACAAGCCACACTAGAAAACATAATTTCTTTGGAGAAAATATCATAAACAAGATGTGCATATTTCATAAAGGAAAAGAGAGTCTGAAAGGAGTTCTGTAGGATGTGTCCTATCATAATGTTTAATTTTAACATTAGCAATAAGAAATGCATTTTTTTTTAAAGATTTTATTTATTTATTTTTCCCCCCCAAAGCCCCAGTAGATAGTTGTACGTCATAGCTGCACATCCTTCTAGTTGCTGTATGTGGGACGCGGCCTCAGCATGGCCGGAGAAGTGGTGTGTTGGTGAGCGCCCGGGGATCGAACCCGGGCCGCCAGTAGCGAAGCGCGTGCACTTAATCGCTAAGCCATGGGGCCGGCCCAAGAAATGCATTTTTGTACTAACTTGGCGTGGAAGAGCATTAGCTTTGTTAGGAAAGAGTTTCAAACTGAAGACAGATCTTCAGGAGACAGCCTATCAACATGACCTTGGGGCCACCCACGCCAAAGCACAATAAATCGTCAGGAGGCAATTCACTGTTATGAAGAGTAGAAAATGAGGTTGACTCCATTTTTTTTTCCAGTCAGCAATTGGGTACAAAATGGCTCAAGAGCCACTTAAATCCCCAAGAGACCTGAGTTATCTGAATCCAGATCAACTGACAAATAGTATGTAATATATTTCTCGGCAGCTCCCTCTGAGCGCTCCAGCAGCAGTAAGATGCAGGCACAATCTTGAACACCAAATGAATCAGAATCTCTAATTCTCAGAATTAGAGAAAACCTTTCCAGAAGATGGACTGTAAGGGCCAGTTTACTTGTTGAATCACGTCTGCTGCTGTGCAACACATCCTTGGGCCCTCTCTTGGCTTTTGAACTCAGTTACCGTGAATCAGCGTCACACCAATAAAGCTGCTTGAGCTGGAGATCCAGGTCTGAGATTAACATGTTCCCTGAGTGGGCATGCGATGGCAAACCTTTCTGCACCTCACAGTCAGGCATGCATTAAATATCATCACATTACTTGGCCCAACAATACCCTAACTGTAATTAGGTTTCTAAACTGTATTGTTCCTTACTGATTAAGTCCTTCTGAAATCATCTACGTCATTTTTCCCCCCCAAGATTGCTTTAAACAATGAGACAAAGAATGCATGCTGGTTGTAGCATCCTGTACTGATATCTGCTTCCAGGTTTCAATGGGGAAATGTAGTGGGGACACAATTTTTAAGACCAACATGAGCACCAAATAGAGCAAGTTTGCTCAAGCTATATGAATACTTAACTTATGAGGATGAGCCAGGGATGAACAAGATAGGAAAGGGGAGAGTGCAAGACAGAAATACTGAACAAAATTACCATTTTTAATTACTTTTAAGTTTTGAATTTTCATTTTTTAGTGGGAATGTGAAGCTTTCCAGCAGGCAGCATTTACAGTTAAATTTAGGCTTACTGCTATCTAGTGACTCCTACAAACTCTTATAACCCAAATGACCTATTGTATGGAGACTTCTTTTTTTCCTACATGACTGGACTTGTTACTTACGTAGACCAGCCCTGCAAAAGATCATCAGCTGCAGGCGCTGCCTCAATACTGGAAATGCCAAAGGCACGGGTCATCAATTCAACGAGTTAGCACTTGATGAACATTATGTGGCATTATGCTTCATAGTCAGCAACAAGGCCTTCGGAAAGATATCCAATCATCCTTCACCTTTATACATGACACTTCCTTAGATATTTTTCAGTCACTCTCCTCACTGTTAGTCAACGTAATAATTTCATGTTTCCTGTTTAAAAAAGTTTCCCTATCAAGTTTTGGCTCAACTATTCATAAATCCAAGAGGATTGTTATATAATTATGCAAAACTGATTAAATATAAAAATTTTTTAAAATATTTTTCACACAGAAAGGATGATAAGATGAACATAATCTAAAAAGAAGTCACTCACACAAATAGAAATTTTACAAGTCATCATCAAACTGGGTCTACTACTACTCTTCCCACATAGAAGACACTGGAAAATATCCCGGGTTTTAAAGATATTTAGGGCAGCAAACTTAATTTGACCTTCTAAATTCTGAAAAGGTAAAAACTCTTCAATATCTCTTTGCCTAAATTACTCTTCTCTTAGTTTTATCATCTTTGCTATCAAGACTTTCTTAAAAACAACAAAGAAAGCAAAAACCAAATACAAATGCTGATGTCAAAAATGGTAAATCTTAGGGGCTTGCCCAGCGGTGTAGTGGTCAAGTTCAAGTGCTTCGCTTTGGCGGCCTGGGGTTTGTGGGTTCGGATCGCAGGTGCAGACCTACACACCACTCATTAAGCCATGCTATGGTGGCGTCCCATGTACAAAATACAGGAAGATTGGCACGGATGTTAGCTCACGACCAATCTCCCTCACCAAAAAAAAACAAAAAAAAAAATGGTCAAGTTTATCAATCACATACCCTCACATGAGAGTAAGGCAACTTGAACAGCTAATAATTATCCTCCTTTTGTAATTAAGAACACAAAGCTCAGACAAGTTAAATGACTTGTCCAAAATCAAACACCTAAGTAACTAGCAGTTCTAAGACTTGAACGCAGAACTTCAGATTCTACATCCAGAGCTCAAGAGTAGAAGTCGTGAGGTTAGATAGAAATGGGGATAATTCTAATTCATTTCCAATCTTATATTTTGATTAGAACTTTAAACACACACATCTCCCCCCCCCACACACACACACAAACACAACACAACCTACCCCTTTTCCGAGTTTTGAACCGCTGGCCTGTTAGCACTGGCTTCTGATGCTTATTCATAAAATTTCTGAAAACAAAGAAAATAAAGATTATGCATTTCAAATAAGCAGTTCATATAAAAGTATCTAGCTAAGAAGCGTATGTTCAACCTCACCCATACTGAATATACTTTTTTGAAATGAGGTATCATTTTAACTATTGAACTAACAAAACTTTTAAAGTTTAACAATATCTAGTGTTGACAAAAGCCATAGGGAAAACAACCAGACGTCAACTTTGGCATAGGTGATGGACTCCATGCAATACTTTTGGGAAGCATTTGATGAGTATCTATAAATATTTACATGTGCATAACCTGTGGTCCAGCAATTCTAACTTTACTAGGAATTTACTCCACAGTTATACCCACACAAGTATGCAAATACACGTGTGTGTAAAAGGGCTTAGTCGTAGCATTGTTGGGCGTATAAAATAATGGAAAGTTAAATGCCCGTAAACATGAGCCTGGTTAAAGAAGTTATAAGCCGTCAAATGCAACATTATGAAGCTTTACAAAAGAATGAATTAGATCTAAATTTGCTACATTTCTGGCCTTAGCTACCTCACTGACTATGTTTCCTACATCTACCTCTCTTCCCATCACTCACTGTGCTCTGGCCACACTGGCCTTTCTTCTTTCAATGTGCCAGAGAAGGTCACCTCTCTGCTGGGAAGGATCTTTCCTGTTCAGCCATTCACCTGGCTCACTCTCTGCACTCACTCAAATGCCTCCTCCTCAGTGAGGCCTTCCCTGACCATCCCAACTAATGGGGCCCCTTGTCACTCTCTCTCTCTCTCTCTCCTTACCTAGCTGTATTTGTCTTCATAGTCCTTAGCCGTCCCTGCCATTTTATTATTATCTGCGTGCCTATGGTCTATTTCCCCCTAAGAGTGTAACTTCCATGTAGGTAGGGTCTTTGTAGTTTTACTCAATACTGTATCTTTAGCACTTAAAACAATACCCAGTAAAGAGTAAGCACTTAATAAATAATTGTCAAATAAGCTGTTGCACTGATATGGAAAGACGTTCAAGTCATATTGTTAATGGAAAAAAACAAGTTGAACAAAAGAGTGTAAAGCATAATTTTTTTGGTTAAAAGAGGGTATATACAATATTTGCTTCTCTATGCAAGGTAAATTTAAGAAATATACAAGAAACCGTTAGCAGGTTTTTCATTTGTTTACCTCAGAGGATGGGGATTTGGGTATTTTATAGTCTTCTACTGGATTTAATATACAATTAAAAATATAATAAATTATCTTTGAAAAACCTGCTCTACAAGACCTTTTAAAAATTGAGAATAAGCTTGCAGACATAAATATTATAATCTGAAAACATGTCTAGATTGCCTAAATTACAAAGACCAAACAATTAAGATAATGTCAAGCAAATTATTTAATTACCTCTCAAAGTTTTTTAAAATTATGATTTGAAAATGTCTAATTTTCTCCATTACACAATTAAACAATCAAGGAAATTTGCAGTATTCAAGTAAATTATTTAATTATGTCACAAAGTTTTCAAAAGAAATCCTTGAGAACAAAAAAAAATTATTATTCAATTTATGTACCAAAACTTTCTCCCCACCCCATGAAAGAGAAACTTCTATCATAGAAAGAAACTTCACATAGAAAGCTTCTGTTTATCACTGAAAACTTTAATCATAATTTAAAAAGTTAAACTAATTAAAAATAATGAACACAAAAAGTAATTTCTTTTATGGTGTAAGTGGAGAGAATTTTTATCAATCCTATAAAATAAAGTCAACTTAATACACCATGCTTTGAGATACAAAGGTGACCAAGCTGGATTCCATGCCCTCAAGGAGCACAGAGCCCAGCAGAGATAAAATCATTTACAACACAATGTGAGATGTGAACAGCAGTACAGAGCTGGAACAAGCGCAGAGCAAATGATTGATGGCTGTGTGCGTATGGGGCAGCAGCTACATATTGAAATAGTTACCAATGCAATAAACTTAATCAATGAAATCTCATTTCATTTGACAGATGCTGGAAATCGAGCTTCTAATGCATTATTTATAGTCACTGCAAAGCTCTTTCGTTCAGAAATTTCCCTGCTGGCATTTTCAACAGGTTCTACCTTGGATCAGCAAACATTTCACTGGGGCACAAGTAATGAATGTGTGTGTGTGTGTGTGTTGTCCTTATCACTTCCACACCTCTCAAAACACAACAAGTATCATATAAAATGTTTTCTTGTGTTAGCAAAGAAAAATACCTGTTAAAGGGTTTGGGTCTCGTACCAAGATACAAAAACAAAAATGGAGTCCAAGTAGCCTGAAACTTGTCGAGTAGATAAACACGCAAGGAAGGAGTTACTCTTTGCCAAAGACGTTTTTACTTTGGAATTAATAAAAAATATTTTAAAAGTGTGAGCGCTTTCTAAAAGTTTTATTTTAGGGTCCGGAATATAAACACATAGAAGTCCTTAACTAACTCTATGTTTGCACTTTGTTTCAATTTTCTGCTAATGGAGAATTACCAGCAAACACAGCCTACCTACGAGAGAATTACTCTCTTTTAAAAACCTTTAGCTCCGTTTAGACTTTCTTCAGTTCTAAACACAAAAGTGTGTTTCTTCACAGCCTCGTTACGTGGGCTTATTTTTCACACAACCTCAATATAGTCTATGTGGAAAATAACATAACATGTAAACATAAAAAGGTATGCGAAGATTTTGATGTACACAACACCAAAAATTCAAACAAACAAACAGAGCCTCACCTACCTGTACTGAAAGACTAAATGAAGATAATCTGTTCACCAAAGTCGCTGTCATTTAGCTGTTACTATTTGGAGCACAGGCCTGGCTTCCCTCTATATTTAGCTCTCTGTGCTACATTATAATCTGCTCCAGTGAGGGTCAGCCTTTATAAGGCACTCACTGAAGCCCTCGCCGAAGAGAGGCAAGGGCACTTGGAATAAGAAACTGTGCTAGATTCAACCTGGGACAGCAAAAAAGAACAACAAAGACAATTCTATTAAGCCAATGTCAAAAGCTTTCTTTTATTAGATTGCATTACAATTTACAACTTGAAATCAACTAACCGAAAATACACAAATTAAAAAAAAAATTCAGAGCTTAACAGAATCCTTGAAGACAACTTCGTCTGGGATACAACTTATACATCATGATGATTTGGCTTCCATTCAAAAAACTATACGCCACAGTACAGTACACAGTATTTTGTCTACACATACAAAATAAGCTTGTGTCCCACCAAAATGGAAAAGCTCCATGGCTTAAAACGGTATTAAAAAATATTGTATGTAAAATGGTAAAACAAAATGGATTTAAGTATTTCACACGTCACCTAAGAGATTAAATTTCTTGGACCTTCCACTAGGTAAAAGAAAACTATCAAAATACTAAAATGATCCAATCAATCAAAAATTAGAAACCAGATACTCTATTAATGAATTTTTTGAATAAATTTCTATTTAAGATTAAATTGAAATATTTTAATTGAAAGATTTTTAGGTCTAACATATTAGATAAATTTTACCCCATTTCACTCTCTTCATCTTCTAACTGTCTCTGTGTCCTTTGCAGGTTCCACTCCCTTACTCCCAACCAGACTCTGGGCCCAGGTGTGACAATGGGCCAAAAGCACGGATGGGCCTCAGGGCAACTGTATACTAATTCCGCCAGCGGTCCAGCCCACCTTGAGTACAAGACTGACAGCTTGCATGTTGTCTTGCCTGGTATTCTTCTTTCTCTTCGTTTTGGAAAGAATCTGATCTACCAGAGAAAGACATCTTCTAGATGTCCCTATAAGAGGATGACTTCTCAACTAGTAATCCAAAGGTTTGGTCTGATACTCTGTTCTTGACTGTTCTTCTGGTCTGGCTCATCCTTGAACTATGATAACCTGTCTCGTAACATGTTAGACTACTAATATACGCCATACATATAATAACTATGCTATTCAAACAACTTCAACTTTATGAACATGTATACTCTAAAGCAAGGTCACAATCTTTTTCTATAAAGGGACAGAAAGAATTTTAGGGTCTGTGAGCCACATGGTCTCTGTTTCAACTACTCAATTCTGCTGTTATAGCCTAAAAGCAGCCATAGACAATATGTAAACAAGTGGTTATGGCTGTATTTCAATAAAACTTTATTTACAAAACAAGCGGTAGATCAGACTGGGCCCCAGGTCGTAGTTTGCCAACCCCCGTTCTAGAGCAACATATCCAATAGAACTGTCTGTGATGGCGGAAACGTTCTATATCAGCACTGTCTTATATGGTGGCTACTAGACACGTGTGGCTATTGAGCACTCGAAACGTGGCTAGTGTAAATGAGGAACTAAATATTTAATTTTATTTAATTTTCATTAATTAAAATAGAAATAGTCAACGTGCCTCGTGGCTATCATGTTGGGCAACCAAGTTCTAAAGCATTCCTTATGGCCCAACACACTTAAACTTGATAAAAAGGTGAAAATACTTCCAAAGAATAGGGATTTTTAAATTAATGTTTCTCAAATAAAATAGCTCTGAGGAGCATTTTGCCCAAATTTCAAAACCATGTGGCTACAGCAGGAAAGAAAAGAAAAAGTACTAAACTTCAAAGGGAAAGTTTCTGTGTGCAGTCAATATTACTTAAGACAGTAGGGCAAAAAAGACTTTCAATTATAAGTTAATAAAAATTATAGGGCAACAATATTATCCCCAAAGCATAAAGTGTTTCATAAAGCTACAATAACACTAGCACACAAAACTCACAACATAATTGAGCCACTTGACTGCAACATTCTCATAAAGTACTTTGTTTCGTAGCAAGTTTCAAGAATGACCTTTTATTCTATATTTCAAACGAGTGAAATAATTTATCATTAAAAGAGCAAACTAAAAATTGCCAATAATTGTAAACTATTCTCCTTTCCATGAAAGCTAAAACTTCAAGAACAAACATCATAAAATCCTTACAGAAAGTTGTCATATCCAGTAATCATTGGGTTAATAGCATCGAAGCATCATTCTCTCAAAAGAAGCAAAAATAATTAAATGCCTAAAAGTTTAAATTATTAACACTCTAAAGCAATAAACCAAATATATGCCTATAATAACACTATACAATTTGTTGCCCAAAATAACATTAGCTTGTTTAATATCCTTACCATGATTTTGTAACAAACAACCTCTCTCTAATCAAAATCACCCAGCCTCTACAAAAAGTTTCATTATAGCTCCTAGTGAATTCTATGTTAAGTTTTGGTGTTTATAATAAATGAAAAAAACATTAAAAATTTAAAATAACAAATAGCCTACCTATAAAAGAAAAATGTTTCTAAATAAAATCAAATATTCCTCTCTTTAATACAAAAATATTACTCCTATATTCATATCCCTTCATTCTTATCCTTAATGGCATAAAAGAACAAAAATATCTTCCTTAAAAAGCACGAGGGGTCGGCCCCGTGGCTTAGTGGTTAAGTGCGCGCGCTTCGCCACTGGCGGCCCGGTTGGGATCTGGGCGCGCACCGACGCACCACTTGTCTGGCCATGCTGAGGCCGCGTCCCACATACAGCACCTAGAGGGATGTGCAACTATGACGTACAACTATCTACTGGGGCTTTGGGGAGAAAAAGGAGGAGGATTGGCAATAGATGTTAGCTCAGGGCCGGTCTTCCTCAGCAAAAAGAGGAGGATTGGCATGGATGTTAGCTCAGGGCTGACCTTCCTCACACACACCCAAAAAAAAGCATGCAACTTAATAACAGCTCTCACCTCAAAAATTTACAACTATATTTTCCAGTGAAGGACTTGAATGGTAGAAACTTAAATTGTGCAAACCAACTACCTTATAAGGAAAGAAAGATCAAAGCCCAAAGGAACTGTGTTATGAAAAAACAAGAGCACTAAGAGTTAACTGTGTTCATTTATATTTTCCTTAAGAAGATATAACATCCCCATGATAAAATTTTCATTACAACATTTCCAAAACTACTTCACATCTTAAAATTGCTAATATACCTATCTTATTTCTGAATGTTGATTTTTTGCTTCCCTTTCAATAAAAATGGAAATATTCCAAAAATTACATTTTAAGTATCACTGTACAATCTCTACATAGAAATAAATTAAGACAATTATATAATGTCACTTATTTCATCTCAATGAATTTATTTTCAAAATCTTTCAAGAAGTATAAATTAACTCCTAAAATACTTTCACTCTACTTATCAATTCAAACCCTCTAGTTAATGTAATCTCTGACAAGTCCCCTAGGGCCTGCACATTCTCTTCGCCGGGCCCTGCCACTTTCCCCAGATGGAATCTCTCCCACATTCTTCCCTTCCCCCAACAACTGATCAGGCTCATTCAACTTTCCAGATGGTCTAATCTTGCTGATGTCACTCTTATGTCTCTCAACACTCTGAAAGACACAAACACACATACACTACACACATTGTAGCATACTTTGGCTTTTAGAAAACCTATCCCTCAAATATAATGTTTCAGGGTATTTTGATAGCAAAATGCCCTAAAATCTCTGTTCTAGATAAGACCCGCAGAACTTTGTCTACAAGACAACAGGACTGTGATAACGACTGCATACCTACAATATTTCAAATTGTAAATTCTGAGAATTTAGAGGAAATGGTGGCCTAAAACAAAAAAATATCCAATGATTAAATGTCTAGCTGTGGTTTAAATATATTTATTAATTTATCAAGTATTTTTGGGGTGCTTATTGTGTGTCAGGCATTGTACTAGAGCAGTGGTCTCACTTCAGGGTAATTTTGTCCCCCCAGGGGACATTTGGCAATGTTTGGAGACGTTTTTCATTGTCATGCTGGAGGGGGGGGAGTGCCAGTGGAATCTAGTGAGTAGAGGCCAGGGATGCTGCTAAACAATCTACAATGCACAGGACAGCCCCCACAACAAAGGGTTATCCGATCCAAAATTTCAATAGTGCCAAGGCTGGAAAACCCTGCACTAAAAAGGAAACAATGATGAGCAAAACCGGAGATATAGTCCTTGCTCTCTAGAGTTGAAAATTGTACACACAGGTCTAAACACACCAGAGCAACAACCAGGTAGATATTTCCTTGCATGACTTGTTTCTGTTTGTCAAACATTCCTGTTAAGTCTAGAGAAACAAATTTATCACTGAACAGCTTGTCATAGCTAAAATCAAAAGATTAGATACAAAATAAATGCTTCCCGCAGTCTTTGATACTAATAGATGTATTTCCACATGGAAAATTTTACATCCTCTGACACTCAGGGGGAGGGCGGAGGATAGGGAACAAAGTAGGATTTGAGGAGGGAGGGAGGAAAAGAAGAGGCTGAGCACCAGCAGACAAACTCTGCCTGCTTTCGGATATCGTAGTAGTGAGAATAACAAGACAACATGGAAAAGAGAAACTTGAAAGTGCAACATATGACTGAAAATCACAATTGCTTAATTTTTAGCACTTGGAGAAAACAATGATATGCTAAGTAAGAAACAGCAAAAAACAAATCTATATACATACATGCTATGATCTTAGCTCCATAAAATACACTAGCACGCAACAGCGGTCAACGTGAGCAGTGGGTTCAAGGGGGATTTTATTTCTCTTATTTTACTTATCTTTCTTTTCTATATTATAAGTACATATAACTTGTATAATTAGAAAATTGTATATGTTTAAATGAAAAATCTTCAGCCTCTTCTGAAGTGTAAACCAATTCCAAAAGCATCACAAGTAATATTTGTGCATAAAAAGAAATATGCCACAGGATCTAAATATCATTTCCTACTAAAAGAAACCAAAGTTTCTTGGATAAATGGCTGATTCCAAGGTTGCAGAAGGGAAGATTCAATGTAATCCTGGGACATCTGTGTCAGAAACTATGGAATTGCTTAAAAAAAAGATCAAAATAGATCAGATGACATAAGAAACACCTTGAGGACAATTCCACTGGCATAATCTGATAACCTGGGACAATTCGAGCACCAAAATAATTAAGGACAGCAATGGAAATAATTCAGTGAATAAAACCAAAGTCCACAGGTCCATACTCATCACATTCATTTCAGAGAAAGCAACTTATCAGTGCACAAGGGAAAGGGAAATAATTGGGCAGAAGGGAAAGGTTTTTCTTCCAGTAGAATGCCAACTAATAAATAGAGAAGGAAACATGGAGTTAGAAAACCACTCTTTTGCAATCATTGTACCAAAAATTGATTCATGCAAGAATCATCAATGTATGCTAAATGTACCCTGACGTGTGTGTGCGTGCGTGTGTGTGTGTGTGTGTGTGTAGAGCTGCTTGATGATCAACAGGATATTTACATAGCCTCAAAGCATCTTCATATAAATTACAAAAGGAAAAATAGTAACTGCATAGTGGAGAAACAAGATAACACCTTAACCAAGAGACAACACATATCACATGTCTCTACATATGAGGATAGGATACCGTTTATGTGGTATTCCAAACAAAAACACATGACCTGAATCTAATCATGAGGAAACAAATGCATATGTAGGGACATTCTCCAAAACTGGCCTGTATTCTTAAAAAATGCCAGTCTCTTTAAAAAACCCCGAAGATCAAAGAACTGTTGCAGATTAAAGAAGAACCAAAAGACATCACCAAATGCAGTATGGAATCTTGGAGTGAATGCTCTACTGGGGAAAAAAACCACACACAAACATACACACACACACACACACACGACATTATTGGGACAATTGATGAAGTTGGAGTATAGACTACAGTGGTATAAGTATGGTATCTATGTTAATTCACTGAATTTTATTATTGAACTGTGGTTCTGTAAGAAAAGTGTCTTCTTCCTAGGAAATACACACTGAAGTAATAAGGGGCACAGCGTATGCAACCTACTCTCAAATGTTTCAGAAATAAAAGTGAACATGTATGTACAGATATAGAACTATGGAGTGAAGGCAAACACTGGAAGTCATACATATTTTGGGGAATGAAGTGGGGCAAGGAGAATAATTAAGGGAGCTGAAAAAGCCCAGGAACCTGAACAACACATGGATTTTGTATTTTCTGGGACTACTTAGAAATAAAGCTTGCTACAGCCAGAGATACCATAACTTTCCAAATCCTTCAGAATTTGCTTATGTGTGAAGGAGGAAATAACCCTGCTGTACTTATTGCACCTTAAAAACAAACCTCAATTCTTGAGGTTTAATAAGCATTATAATGCTCATAATACATTGCTCTGGTTAATATATTTCCTTGTATTTGACTGTCCTGTGTATAAGAAGATATTAAAAAAAAATGCCCTTACTGCTACATCAGAAGAGGGGGTTCTTTTTCCTGCTGCACACATAGACTACACAAAATCCTTGGCAATAAGGAGCTATGACCTGCTTAACCACGCCCTGCACTATGTATATTATTCTTGCCATGGAACTATTCTTCCGCATTACAGTCTTGATGGAGGAGAGATTCAGAAGTATATAAAATGAAACTATTATTAAAGATCATCATCATGGAAAAAATAAAGTCAATAGTGAAAAAAAATGTGCACATACACAAAATAAGATGTGAGATTTTTAAAGATAAGAAGTTCTAACTTCTACTAATTCAAAACAAATACCTAAAGGCAAAATTATGACTCTTGAACAGAAAAAGTTTTTAAAATTTTTAAATAGCTCATTATTTTTCTTATACATTTAAAAAATATTTATCAAAGCAAAACATATAAGTACAAAATGTTATATAGTAACTTAATTGATTAAAAACCATATGTTCCAGGGGCTGGCCCGGTGGCGCGAGTGGTTAAGTGCCCGCGCTCCGCCAGTTCGGATCCCGGGCGTGCACCGACGCACCGCTTGTCAGGCCATGCTGTGGTGGCCTCCCATATAAAGTAGAGGATGATGGGCACGGGTGTTAGCCCAGGGCCAGTCTTCCTCAGTGAAAAAAGAGGAGGATTGGCAGATGTTAGCACAGGGCTGATCTCCTCACAAGAAAAAAAACCAAACAAACATATATTCCAGAATTTATCCATCAAATTAATTTCTTCCTTCAGTACATAACTATGAATTAAACTAATAATGCTGTCATTAATCAAAACTCCTTTTGATTAACGTTTTTATGAACCCCTTCTTTTATATATTGTTCAAAGGCAATGAATGTACTTCTCAAGAAGCAATTTAAAACATTTATTAATCAATTGAATTATCAACAAAGTAAATATAAAATCTCACAAGGTGATGATTTGGAAGGTCCATATCTACCAGGATATATTTTAATGTTATCCATTATGTTTGCTTATCTCATTAATATATACTCATATATTTTATATATTATAATGCATACCACTTGATTACTTGATAAAAGTGTGAAAAAATTAATACTTGCTGCAGAGAAAATAATTCCTTAAAAATCACTGTTTATAAAATGAACCCATCGTGTAAATTGTCAAAAATTTAAGGAAAAATTGGGAAAAAGATGGAGAAAAAGTATCTATAATTCTAAGTTTTATAGTAGTGGCCACTGTATACATTTTAACATAGTGCATAATCTTCCATTCTGTTTTTTGGGGGCATACATACAGAAAAAATTTTTTAAATCCAATTCTATCATCTTTCTAATATTATGACAAAGTACAACTTGAAAAAGAATTTCTTGCATTAGAACTTGTACTTATGTGACTTGATTCAGTGACAACCTCTAGTATCTTTATTTTAAAAGTCATGTGTTCTAATGCATCACTTTAGGAAAATCAGAAGCCTCTCCTGGAGAGGGAAATGTCTTTTGAAATTTATTAATCATATTATAGTTTTAAGCTTAGAGAAAACACGATGGTCTGTCTATATTATTTTATTTTAATTGGCTCTATAAACTACTAATACACTCATGGCAAAAAACTAACACAGTTTAAAGGGTTTGAAGTGAAAAATAAAGTCCACTTCCCAACCTTTCACTCCTGATCTCATGTCCATGGAGTGGAGTCCCATTCCACGGAAAAAGAAAATTTAATCTTTTAACATTGTCTCATGTATCCTTTCAGAAAATGTCTACGCATATATGACAATAAATACACATACGTGTGTGTGTGTGCATATACAGAAAATGAACATTTATGTTGGGCACCAAATATGTGCCAGACCATGTGCTATCAAACAATCCATAAATTCATCAATTGTAATAAATGTACCATTCTAGTGGAGGATGATGATAATGGGGGAGGCTATGCGCGTGTAGGGGCAAAGGGTTTATGGGAAATCTCTGTACTTTCCTCTCTATTTTGCTGTGAACCTAAAACTGCTCTAAAAAAAAAAGTCTTTTAAAAAAAATCAGCAGGGAGTGCTGTCAAATGCAGACAGTAAGTCAGTTTATTAAGGCTGATTCCGTGTCAGACACAAAACTGATGGGAGTGTTTATGAATATTAGATCAAATGGGAAGTTAGAATTATTAGATCATATGGGAAGTTAAAAGTTATTATGACCACAGGGACTACAGTGTGTCCTCTCAGCATTTTAATCAAGGAGGAGAGGAAAATAGAATCTTCTGGAAAAAAAATAACACCCTAGACTGGTAACTAGTGGGAGAATTTTGCTTTGGAGCAACTGCTTAAAAAACACAGTAGTGGACCTTCAGGAAGCTCAAAGGTGGTGGTGGGCAGTCCAAACATTTCCTCACTTATGAGGTCTCTCAACCATGACACTCCTGCCCCCATCCTCCCAAGAGGGGACCTGCCCAAGCCTCTCTAGCAGATGAAGCTTTACTTGAAGGGTTGCAGCCCAAAAAAGTTACCATACACATCCCTATTTCACATGAGGAGAGCATGAACTGGATAGAAATGCCAAAGCCATTTAGGCATTTTAGCCAAAGCCATTTACCCATTTAGGACTTAATAGGACACAGCACACTGACGATATGGGACTATACTACCTGACACAATTTTATAGGAGTAGACCACACAAACTCACATTAAAAGAGGAAAAAAAAAAACAACTAGTGCAGAGCTACAAACTCTCTCAAGTACGTATACTTTTTTAAAAGGTTCATACATGTAGAAAACCATTCATTTGTATTCATTTACCAAACATGTGTCTGGTACTAGTCAACAGAGACACAGCAGGGACCAATCAGACAAGCTGCATGGTGCTCACTTTCTAGCAGGTGGAGGTTTGACCCAAGCACAGCACAAAAAACCTAGCAGTGTGAGTTAACAAGGATTACGGGGCTCTAGTATGTTAAAGTACATCACGTGATGCCTTTGAGTTGCAGCTGTGTTTACTAATGTTTTAATAATTAAATGTGTTTTTTACTTTTTAACTTATAACTGATATCCATGAGAGATGGAACACTTTGAAAACCACGGACCTGAAGCCAGACCCTGATCTAACAGTCCAATAAGGCTCTCAGATGTCACACCACTGCATGCAGTCATGCATCCCATTCTAACATGGGTGATACAGCAGAGACCAAAGCAGAAAACTCCCTGCCCATCAGGAGCTGACACACAGAGAACAGGCAGGGCCAGAATCTGATCAACTCAGTCTCCATTTAGTGCACTTTCCAAACAGCCAACTGAAGATGTTGCAGCGTCTTGGGTGATTATTTATGTGATTCTTGAAGGAGGCTTTTTTCATTATTTGGCTCATAGATTTTATGGCTTAGAATTAGATGGAGTGAAGCATAAATATTAATTTTAACGTCTAGTTCAGCACTTGGATAAATTGAATTAGCATATGTTACCTCCAAAATGCCAAATAGTTTTCCATGGAGCTCTATTTAGGAAAAAAACATTATCTTTAGTGAGAGGATTTAACAAAAACCCTGCCTCTTAGGGACATGTAAATAGTAGGAAATTTATGGCACCATGGTTTCTAGTACTACAGGAGCCAGTTATCAAATTGTTTCCTGCAGAGGCTGAACTCTAACAAAAACACAGTCTTCACACTCCTAAACACCAATGCTACATCCCTTTCCTCTAGCCAGCAGTTTCCTCTGTACCATCAACTTGGGGTTCTCCTTCCTGTTTATAATAACGCCATTCTATTACCTTGTATACTAAGAAAAACAGATGTGATGTTCTTCTTTTTTCTTAGAAATGATCACAAATCCAGGAAGCCGTTGAAGCTAGTTTGAAAAGCATTAAAGTCTTTTGTGTGAATATATAAAAAGAAGAGGATAGCAAAATATCATAAAACTGCACACCCCATAGTGGCATATTATGTATTCCCTATAGTGCTAAGAGTTAGTATCTCTTATTATTACTCACCTCTGCCCAGTGGTTTTTTTTGAGATTTATTTAGACATCCTCAAAAATAACAGTACACCTAACAATTATTTTTTAAAAGTCTTCATCTAACATAAAAATAAGTTGCAATATGAAAAGAGAAAACATAATTCTACATCTTTCACAGATTGAAGTTATTATTGCTTTCCTACTAAAATATTACTTCCATAATTAAGAGAATTAAAGATAGCCAAAGGAGTACACTATCCTTAATATTAATGTAGGGCATTATTCTTTCTTATATGTTATCATTACATTGTTTTCTTTTTTGACATAAACTAAAAAACAAACAGAAAAAAGAAACAAAGGATACACCTGACATTAAAAATCCAGAAGGAGGGCTGGCCCGGTGGCGTAGTGGTTAAGTTCACGCGCTCCACTTCGGCAGCCCAGAGTTCCTGGGTTCAGATCCCAGGCGCGGACCTACGCACAGCACATCAAGCCATGCTGTGGCAGCATCCCATACACAAAATAGAGGAAGATGGGCATGGATGTTAGCTGAGGGCTAATCTTGCTCAGCAAAAAGAGGAAGATTGGCAGTGGATGATAGCTCAAGGGTGATCTTCCTCACCAAAAAAAAAAAAAAAAAAAAAAATCAAGAAGGAATAATGAAAGCATTGTCTCTTTGGCATTTGCCAAAGGAATGGTTCATTCACTGAGTTACCTAAACCTTTATTTTCAAAGTAGATAGTTTACAAATAAGACTATCAAAACATTTTTTGGCACTCTTCACTCAACACATGCCACATTTAGGACAGGCCAAATCATTCTACTTGGCATTTGACTGCCCAAAAGATACTTGCTAAAGAAACCCACGGCCTCAACATAGATATCAGAGTGAGCTAAGAAAGTATTTTTGTGTATACTCTGCTAATATTGGTAGATTTTATATTAAAAAAAATTTAGAAATTATTCCAAATCATCATGTGTTTTTTCCCTAATAGATACAAAGGAAAAATGCTATGGAAACTCCTAATGACAACCATAATCCCACATTAAAAGGATTCACATTAATCTGATTATTAAATCCCTGAGTTGTATCTCTCAGGTTTAACTGTTTCAGCAACGTCTTTATTCCATTCATCAATAGAAGAAGAAAAAAAATCAGAATGGTCCAATTGGAAAAAAGTCAAATTGAGAGAATACGAAGTCCTAAAATTCCTTTAAGGAATAGATAAAAACAGGCTCCATGGATCAGATATTCAGACATATTTTATTTGCAAAATAAATTTCACAAAGAATTTTCTACTCCTTTTGTTTTCTAGCTGTTTGGCTATTTATATTCTAGCTATTTTGGATAATCTCACATCATTTTGTACTCAAGGGCAAAATATTCTAATAAGTATATGATTTTCTCTTCCATTGTTTTTTTTTATGTCCATTATCAACTTTCCTGCTACAGCCAATTCTGAAGAAACTGGTTTATAATTTTCAATTTAGTCTTAAACATATGACGTCACATTTTATAAATTACTTGAGAGCAAGAACATACCATCAAGTGTGCTTTAAAATATAATCTACCACTTTTATGATTTTTAAAGTTGCCATATTGAGGAAAATATGCCTTTGAATGAAATCACTTCTGGTTCCAGTATGATTGGCCATAAAATTACAGCCAATATTTATTTTATAAATATTTATAATGTTATAATAATATATAGAGCTGTTTTCATGGGGGTTGTTTTCCCTGGAATGCTCTCCATCTTCTGGCTCTCCTGCCCAAATTCACCAATTCTCCCAGACTCCGTTCAAAATCTCACTTTCTGCAGGATCAGCCCTCCCACTGAGCTCTCCTCGTTCTGGAATCCACATTTGTGTCTGTACTGCTCTGGCTGGGGACTGGAGAAGGCTGCGTGGAGGAGCGATCACCTTAGCTGAGAAGGAATTGAGTAAAAATCTGATATGCAGAAACGGGCGGAGGAGGGCATTCCAGGAGCAGAAGCAGGGTGGGTGGGTAGAAGAGTAACAACATTGTTCAAATTAGAGCTGAAAGACCAGCAGGAGCCAGACAGCCACTCAAACATGCAAAAGTAAGTTCTCCAAGGCTTCTAACCTATGGGCTGACATAAGCAGGGCAGAGCTTTAGGATGATTACTTTAGTCCCTACAATTTCAAGGGCTGGCCAATCTCCTGCAGGATGGTATAAGCCTCTTGAGGACAAGGATCACGTCTTATCCTTTGTGATTCATTGAACCTGACAGATGCACACCAAGATCTTTCTTATTAATATAAAAAGTAATGTTAATTCTGAGGTATAATTATTAGAATTATATCTTTTATGAAAGAATCTCACATCAGAAATAATTTTCATCTTCCCAAATGTAGGAAGACAGGCTTACGGCAAATACTAATGTCTATAAAATCTTACTTTGAAATGATTTATCAACTAAGCCTAAAATTGTGTTATTCATATATTTCCCAACTGTAAAAATAGACAGAATTGACCCTAAAAATAACAATTAGATTTTATATACCATTTTATAGTTCACAGGGTATCCTCAAGGATCCTCAAAGTCACCGTAGGTTTGGTTACTACCCCTGTTTTATATATGAAGAAACTGAAAGCAGGGGAGATTGCCTGGGAAAACACATCTCACCACAGAAGCTGGAGCCTTGGTTTTCCCATTCCAAATCCCAGGGCTGTGGCTGCGCTTAGCTGTCTCCCAAGGACCATCCACAATCATTTCCTACCAGGTCAGAAGAGGCTACTTAATGGGTCTGCTCTACTCCGCAGTCAACAGACCAGGAAGAGATTTTACTCAGAGGCTGATGAATGTAGTTTCAAAAGCTGCTTGGTCTGCCGGGTCTAACTCAATCCCACTAAATAGACAACCAAATGACAAGAGAGAAAAACACCAATTTTCTAGCTTAAATGTATTTATCAGGAAGGTGAATGCCACCTTTTTCCTTCTGATGCAGAAATAGCTTTCTGTTTTTAATTACTGGAACAGTTTTATTATACTCAGAGATAAGAGGCATCAGCATAGAATTTTAAATTACATAGTGACAGAGCTAATATAAATATGAGCTGAAGTTGGATATATACTAACGTGTGCTTACACATTACCTGGCAGTGATACTGGATTGGCTACACTGTCTTTAGACATTGCGAAGACTTGGCTTTCAAGCTTAATTAAATCTTTTTCAAAAATCCCTCAAACAAATTCTGGGAAGACATGTTATAAATGATACAAAAAAATTCCATGTTGGCCTTTGAAAACAGTAACATTTCATAAGTCCAAAACATAATCAAAGAAAAATTTAAACATCAAGAAACACAAGTTATACAACAAACAAAGACACAGACACAGAGAATAGATTGGTGGTTACCAGACGGGAAGGGGAGAGGAGGGAGGGCAAAAGGGGTAAAAGGGGCACATGTGAACAGTGATGGGTGGAACTAGCCTTTTGGTGGTGAACACAATATAGCCTACACAGAAGTCAAAATATAATGATGTATACCTGAAATTTACATGTTATGAACCAATATGACCGCGATAAAAAAATAATTAAATAAAAAAGAAAATTATCATTATTTGAATCTGAAAATAATAGTAAAAAAATAAACCCAAGTTATAAAGTTGCAAGAATCCAGAAAATAGATGTCAACTTACCATTTGGGCAAACCCTGAGTAAGAACCTTGCAGGCACACCCAGTCCCGAGTCTGGTACTAATCTTCCTGTATTGATATACTTATCCTAAAAATGCTGATATTGCTCACAACAGTTTTGCTACTCCTTTTTTGGAATGCCTTCTGACTTGGTTTATAAGACAGAAGAAAATCTGTATCTCCACTTCATTCACATCTTGATTTTCTCAGTTAAACTAAATATCTTCGCACCCCTTGTTCAGACTTGTCTGCAAATTACTTTGTCAGTTTCCAAAAAAGACGAAGATTAGCTGTCAGTAAGATATTCATAAGCCTGTGACACAAGCACTGAGTAATGCCACCTACCTTTTAGTTTTGTGGAGAAGTTAACATGTGATGTGAACAGTTTATGGAAATGCATTCTTCACAAGACAGTCTTTGCAGATTTAGGTTGTAAGTGTTTTAACATTTAAATGAATAATTGCATAAGCTAAACTCCAAGTACAGAGAAACAGCATTTGTATTTATTACTTCATGTTTTGTTTAAAAAAAAACCATAACAACTTGTTAGAGGCTGTAATACTTCCAAATTTTTGTTTTTAAAACTTCATTATGGAAAATTTCAAACGTATCTAAAAGTAGAGAGAGCAATATAAAGAAGTCAATGTACTCACTGCCCAGCTGCAATCGTTAACAACATAGTCAACTTTGTCTCATTTATACTCTTAGTCAGTCCCTGTCCCCACTGTCACAGAATTATATTGAAGCAAATCTCCGATGTCCTATCATTCCCTCCTTAAATAATTCAGTATGTATCTCTAAAAGATTAAGGATCTTTTAAAAATATAAGCACAATATTATTTTCAAACCTAAAAGAAAATAAAACTTCTCATTATCATCAAATATCCACCCAGTCAATAAATGTACCTAAGTCTAAGAAAAGAAAGTCAAATGTCAAGGAAAACATCACCCTGAAAGACAAAATAGTCAAAAATGAGCCATTCCCCTGCAATGAAAAGGAAACAGCACTCTCTTAAAGCAGAGAGTTGGAGGTCAGGGGCTTTAATGGGGGGGAGGGGGGTCCAAGAATGGTATGCAAAATTTCTAACATGTGCATACGAACAATTTTTTTCTTGGTTGATAGCATTCATCAGAATGTCAAGCAGCTTGAGACCCAAAACATTTAAAGACCATCTGCCCTTGGTTATGACTGTGCGTGCTTAGTGGCATATCACCTCACACTGCCAGGAAGGATTAGTCAAGTAGAGAAATAAATCCCCCTAAAATAACTTAGGGATCAAATTGAATTCAACTCAGCATGTACTGAGCACACACTAGGTGCAAGACTCTGGGTTACACTCTTGAGAAACAAGCGTAAATTAGTCCTAGTTAATTTATAGTCTGGAAGGAGAAGGAATCAAATAGATTAATAATAACTATACTCGAATGTCCTGAAAAGGTGCCTGCTTTGGGCATTTTCACGGAGATCCAGAGGAAGAAGCAATTTAGGGGGTGGGGAAGACTAGAGCTCATAAGAAGATAGGAGACGATTAGAAGATGCCAATAATTGTACCAGCAACTCCTGTGTAAAGATTTTATTTATCCCCTTTGCTGAGGGACATGAATAAATGTGTTTACTAGGTCTGTATTCTCACTGGATGGGGTGGGAGAGATGATCATGAAAGCTGGAGAGAAAAGGTTACATATAAGTGGTATCTTGAAAGTTGAGCGGTTCATAAGATCTGGGGAGGAGAGAGAATCAGTGAAGAGGGAAGGGAAGTCATTCCAGAAAGAGAGAAGCAGGAACAAAGGGGTGGAAATTACTGGTAAGTGAGGGAACCAGCAGTGTGGTGACCTTAGAGCAGAGCGTGTGGGAGGGGCTGGCTGACTGGAAATGCTGGCTGGGACCAGAAGTTGGAGCCTCCCAGGCTAGACTTGGGTCTCTATTCTGTGGCCAGTGGAAAGCCATTGACACATTTTAAGTGAATCAGTTCGGTCTTTCAGAACATGTTTCATCTTTGGGCGGATGATGGGTGCTCAGTGTTTACTGAAGTGATGGTTCCTTGAATTAGCTGGATGGGGCGAGGTTAGAGAGAAGCAGGCTACTTAGGAATCCATTGCAATAGGCCAGGGGAGGTCTAGGGTGGGAGTAGCAGAAAAGAGATGAGGGGACACATAGGATTTCAGATATTTCAGAAATCATTGTTTTTAAAAAAGTGAAGAAAGAAATGGAAGAGACCAAAGCGTCATACCAATTCAATTACACAGTGTTAGTATACTTCTATTTCTGCCACACAAAAAAAAAGTAGAAATAGACATCTAAGCTATAAATCATAAAATATCTCAGGAACGATATGACAGAAATAGATAACATAGGTTGCAGGGCACGGAGAAGGGACTGGGGAAAGAGGTAGGAGAGAGGCTTTTGTCCCTTTGGCATGCTGAACCACATGAATGTATTATCCACTAGCTAGTTAGAATATATACTTTCCCCCTTACTGCCAGCCACATAGGCAGAGAATAGAGAAAAGAGAAAAGGTTTTGGAGAAAGATCTAGGTTCTAATTCTGGCTCCCACACTTCCTAACTGTGAGGCCATGGTCAAATTAACTTCTTTTAGTTCTGTCCTCTTATTTGCAGAAATATGGATAATATTGGCTAATTCCTGGGTCACTATAACAATGATTAAAATAATCCTATACAAAGCATCTGGTAGAATATCTGGCACAGACTAAATACTCACTAAGTAGTAGCTATTTTATTATCAAGTAAAAGAAAACTTCTTTGATGTAAATACATTCTTAGCACAAGAAAAGTTCCTTAATCTAGTCTCAGGCATGCTCATTAGCTAATCTTATTTCCAAATTAAAAATTTACACTGTACAAAATGAATAAGGTAATCCATTTGATGAACAGTATTCATTATGTGTCTGTTTCTAGAAATTGAAACATATTCTTTACCTGCATTTCTAGGTAGAAGTTAGCTTTTGACTTTAAATGTCATTTACTCTAAGTTTACTGAAGTCATGTATTCATAGCGGACTAAATACCAACCGGGGGCCATAAGGCATCAAGAAAATAGATAATAAATTGCTATCCTCGAGGAACTGACAACCCCAGCAAGACAAACAGGTGTGACCTTCAAGTAACCATGGCCCAAATTTGGCACAAGAGATGGAAATACTGGCAATGAAGTACCCAATTCTAGCCATGCATCCGCTGCAAGATGTTAAGTCACATGTTAGGGGAGGTTACTAGCAAACATTTTCTTAGGTTTGTGGGTTCCTTCTGCAGGATACTGTGTTTTAAATCAACTGTAACTGTGGCACTAATAGCATTCTAAGTGTTACAAAAGATTGGTCACTCTCACTCTCAAAAGCCTTACTACTTGTTGTGTGAACAGCCACATCATTATTAAAGCAACATTCAACAAAAGTTTCCTTGTTATACATTGAGACGAATAATTTCAGACCATTTTCATGTGAGATGTTCTGGCTCAGATCTGCCCCAGCCTCTAAAGATGAAGCCTTAGAAAAGAAAACAGCTGGGGTTTAGAAAAGATTTTTGTGAAAGGCAGGAAATAATGATGAACATCTTCCAGGATTCAGAAGTGTTAGTGAATACTTCAAAAAAATGAAGGCATAAGGCCACAGGAAAATGCATTTCATTTTATATATGGCACTGTGGGGAGAAAGAGTGGTGGTAGGGGATGCTTAACAAAAACCATCTAGATAATTATTCAAATATTTCTCTTCGAAGCAGATGGGTCTTGGGAGAAACATCAGTACTAGTCTGTAGAGAAACAACAGTAAAACCTAAACACTAATTTCTAAAGAAGCTTTCATTGATGCCATCAATATGTTATGGTTGCATATCCTGGAGGAATAACTGACTTCATTTTAGCAAGCAGTCCTGTTACTGAGCCACAGGAGGGTACACACTTGTATGTACCCGCCAGCTACCTATGGTCTAAGCTCGAGGCTACATATTACAGTTGAATTGAGGTTGGATTAAGAGGCTAATCTAAGGCTATATATAGACAGCAACACCAATTTAATCTCCGCCCCCACCCCTCCCCTCCCTATTTCCATAAATCTTAAGATCTGAGTTACAAAGAGACTGGGAACTCTAGCAGAGCGACGAAGAGGCCCTTCCTCCCCCCAAGCCGTCTCTCATAAACGAAGTATTAGTGCAAGTGGAAATTGGTTCCAAATATCCTTAACAGGCACCATAGGGCGATCAGATCCGGTTTTCTTCTACAGCTTCCACAGAGGCCAGAGGAGATGACAAGTAGAGGCGGGGGGAGGCGTTTTGAGGCTTGCCAAAAGAGAACTACCTTCTCCCGAGACTACTTTCATCACGCGTTCACCTCGCTCGTAATGGGGAGCTCTCCTCCCCACCCCACCCCTAGCCCAGAGCCCCAGCCTCCCGGGAGCCGCATCTGGCGCTGCCACGCACGAGACGAAGTGCACCCGCCACTTCCCACCGCGTGGCCGACCCCCGCGCGCTCGCAGTCCCAGGGTCTCCCGGGGCGGCCAAATGTGGCAAGTGGCGGGTCTTCACTCCAGGGCACTGCTACGCGGTATATGTGATGGTAAGAGGTGGAGGGGAAGCTTCTCCACCGAGAGGCAGGAAGCCGCCCCAGCAGGCACATGCTTCCCCGCGGCTAGCTCCGGTCCGGGTGAAGCCCCCGGCGAGGCGGCGCACGCCGCTCCCGCAGCCCTCCCGGCTCCCTCGGCCCCACCTGGGTTGCTTCTCACCTGTCCGAGGAGGAAGCGGCGACGCGCGAGGCTGGGGGGCTGCGGCGATTCCGGCAGCGGCGTTGGCAGCGGCGGCAGCAGCGGCAACGGCGGCGGCAGACAATGGAGGAGTGAAGGACAGACACATTGACATCGACACACGGAGCCCGGCGCAGCCCCGCCTCCCGCACCGCCCCTGCCTCCTTGGCCACCCCCTGCCGGAGCCGCCCCACTCCCGGGGAAATGAGGAAGGTGTAGCGAGAACAGGGGACCTCTGTACCCCCTTAGCAGCCATAATCGGACACGGAACTTCTAGGTAGAGAATTTTAAATATTGCGTGTCCTTAACTCTCTGACTTGACTGGACGGGGTGGAGGAACGTGTAAGAGGAATTTAATTCCCCCCCTCTGGTTTTCTCTATTTGGTTTTTCCTCCCCAGGCTGCTCCAATGGGAGTCTCCTGCTGCCGCCTCCTGTAGCTCCTCCTCCCGGCCGGACCAATGACGCGCGGGGGGCGGGGACTGCCGCTGGGCCTGCAGACACCGCCGGCCCGGCTCGCCCGAGCTCGCACGCTGCTCGCCGGCCCGGCAGAGGGAGGAGAGAATACGAACGCTTCCGCGGCTGGTTGCTCAGTGTCGTGGTTGCCTCATTGAGGCTGGCATTCCTACCACAGACACATCGTTTCTTTTTAATACTTCCAAAGAAACTGAAAAACCTTCAAGCTGGCGGGAGCAATGGTTCACATAAAGAAAGGCGAGCTGACCCAGGAGGAAAAGGAGCTGCTGGAAGTCATCGGGAAAGGTATGGGTGCTGGGCTGCGATGGGGGCGCTGCCAGCCTGGCCGGGGGGCGTGGTGGAGCCTGGGAGGGACCCCTGGGCTCGGCTGACCCTTGGCTGCGGTTCTGCGAGGTTGGCAGCCTGGGACCGGGAAATAGTGTTTCTCCCTTTGGTCTGGGACCCCGTTGCGGGGGCGGAGCGGTGGGGCGGGAAGAGTACTGCTGGGAAGAATGCAGAGGCTCGTCCTCTAAATCAGCTTTGGAAAGGGACACATTTCCAGGCTCTATTTCACATTATAGAGAGTGACCCTGGGGTGTGGGCCCCAGGATGTGCATTCTTCAAAACTCCTCGGGTGATTTTGACCACGGTCCGTCTTGGCGACAGTGACCTGGTAGTTTCAGGTTCTTAGACGGGTGTCTAAAGGGCCGTTTCGACTTCCGGAGGCCGAAAGATCTGGATGCTTTGGATGTCCCC
Organism: Ceratotherium simum simum; assembly: GCF_057802395.1. Lineage (NCBI taxonomy): Eukaryota > Metazoa > Chordata > Mammalia > Perissodactyla > Rhinocerotidae > Ceratotherium > Ceratotherium simum. The sequence continues at coordinate 50,399,987 of NC_141900.1, read as the reverse complement.
GCCCCCGCTTGGGGGTGGAGGGAGCTCCCAGTGAGAGGAGTTCTTTATAAGGGCACAGAACTAGGTCTGTAATTTGCCTCATTGAGGCTTTTGCGTCCAGGGCCTCCCTGGCTTCCTTCGAGAAGCCCACGGCCGCCTCAGGAACCCGAAGAGAAGCGAGGAGAGGTGGCGAGGCGCAGCTCTCGGCGCACTTGGCACCGCCGGGATCTTCTGATCGCTCTTTCCATTCCACTCTCCCAACGCGTGTCCCACTTCCGCCGCTCGGGGTCGTGGGAAGGGAGACTCAGGCCCCGGGGACGAGCCAGAAGCCGTGTTTTCCTCTCAGTTCCCGAGAAGATGTCCCAGAGGAGTTTCCCGCTAAGTCCCGTTACCTGGCAGGTGACATCAGTGTGACTACGTGGCTTCTCCTGACCCGTCACGGCGCAGGGATGGGGGTGCTGCGTGGGACTGCGGGCACAGTTAATGTGGTTGTTTTAAGCTCAAGAATGAGGTAGGCACGCCTGCCCTCGAATGGCAGAGAGGCAAGTCATTGCAACATAAAGGCTTCCCGGTTTCCAGTCTTCTGTCTATCCAGGTAGCCAGGCTCAAATCTGGACCCCCCCAGAGAGTAAGGCAGATTTAGTCTTCATAGCGACGAGGAAAGTCTAAATGTAAAGGAGGAAAAAAAAATCGGATTTGAGCTCAACAGGTGCTGATGAGCTGAGCCCACCCCGTCTGATCTCAACAGCTGTAAGTCTATCACAGCTCTATTTATCCTAAGTGTCCTTTGCCTAGAATTGTAGGACTTTTGAATTGGTGTTTTCATTGTTTGTTCTGCACGGTCCCCGCTGACCTACTTGGCACTGCGGTCTTTCTATTCTGTCTGTCTCTGGGTAATTTCTTCCTGCCTTTGGTGGCGCTGGAATTCAATTCAGCAAACACATGAGTCCCCGCTGTGTGCCAGGTACTGTGCTGGGCAAAAAGGAGACAAAGGATCAACTCAAAATCCACCAGGGATGCAAATTTTGTTTTTTAAATAGTGCAGGGCTATCATGTTCTCTCAAAAGTTTAAACCAGTGAGCAGTTATTGTAAAGTGAGTCTCTGAAAGGGGCAGGTGGTAGTGGGGGGCGGGGGGAATCCTTGGATATATTCTTAGGTGTCTGCCAGTTTTTATTTTAAAGACTAAATGAAAGAGAATTAATGGGAATTTAGTCTGGTTAGTGCTGTGATATTTCTGGGCCCACATCCTGCATAAAGTTGCACCAGTGCACAGACGCTGTGTTTCACCAATTTATTTGGCCCCAGCCCATGAGAAGAGAACTGAGATGGACTTAGTATGTGATACATTCTTGTCAAGTGAAGGTCTGTGGGTCATCACTATACGCTCAAAGAAAAGTAATGCAAAATGTGAGAAAATAGCAACTATAGCAAACGTTTATTGAATGTTATTATGAGCCAGGCATAATTCTTAGCTCTCTACATGTATTGATGCATTTAATCTTGATGAGCTAGGAATTTTTAAGCTACAGCATTCCTAATCATGCAGGTCTGATTTGGAATCCTACCTCAATCATTTGCTGGTGATGTGGCCTTGGGCAAGTTACTGTTTCTGAGCTTCTCCCTGTGAAAAATGGTACCCACTTCACAGCATTGTTGTGAGGATGAAATGAGTATGGAAAGCATTTAAAATACTATTTGTGTTGCTGTTATTATGGTAAATATGGTATTCTCCACTTTGTAGACAAGGAAACTGGGGAACTGAGAAGTTAGATAACTTGCCCAATGTCACACAGGTAATAAGTGGCAGAGCAGAGATATTATGTGGCCCATAGTCCTAGAAATATGTGGGCTTGAAAACAGACTAAACAAAAATGAAGCCAGCACCATAAGAGTCCGTACCATATTTGCTTTGAGAGGCAATTTAATTTCAGCAAAACATTATCATCTGTCAAGTTAAGTTAATTTTAATTTTAAATGTTGTTGATTTTGTAGTTTTGTGTGCATTTAATTTGTAAAATAATTTTTGGTTTATAGTTGAATTACATAAGCAGAGTTTATATTTGTACTCTAATAATTAGGCTTCTTTTTTTAAGCAGATGGGTGGAGTTCTAATTTTTTTTTCTTTGGTACGTTTCTCAACGTTGAGAAGCACTAGATCAGTCAGTACTAGCACTTGGAACTAACAGTACATTTTCAGCCGAGTGTGACCTGTCATCTTGGCCAATCTGAAATAAACTCAGCAGATTTTTGAGTGTCTCCCTTCTGCCAATCACTGCCCTCCAGAAGTTAAGCAGACTGTAAGTGGGACTTACCGTCCAAAGAATACTGCACATTGCTTCTGGGCACGTTTAGAACAACTTCTTCTTCTGAGAGAATTCACGTGCTAGGTATTCTACAGATTGTGTATTTGTTAGAATGCCAAAAAGAAGTTCCAGATGAAAGCGAGAAGCTGTTTCCTATATACCCATTTAAATCATAGTTGATGACAGCATCCATTTCCCAACATTTAAGAAGAGAAAATTGAAATCACTGAAGCAAATTTAACTGGCTTATATTACTTGTAGATTGACCCACTCTTCTAAGTTCGGATATCCTTTTCATTAAGCACTATTTTAAAATAAATTAAACCTTCTTTAAGCATGTGAACCAGATCTTCCGTTACTTTTCTTGTTTAGTACCTGAAATCCCTGGGATCACTGTTGCTGACTTAACAAGAAAGTAATGTATTTACTGTTTATTTTTGCATTATTTGTGTAAAAGGAGCTGTGAAACAGGCTTAGATGATAAAGTTTATTTCACCAACTTTACTGAAGTGTAATTAAAGTACAATAAATGGTACATAAAGTGGACACTTTTTTAAATCAGTTTTGACTTATGTATACATCCATGAAACTGTCACTACAGTTAAGATAATGAACAGTTCTATCACCCCCAGAAGTTTCTTCATGCCCCTTTGTAATCTGTCACTCCCTCCACCCCTCTCTCCACGCAACCACTGATAGGTTTCTGTCTCTATTGATTGGATTTCTCTATTCTAGAATTTTATATAAGTGGAATCATATAAATCATAGTTGTGTTTTGTTTTTTGCAGGGCTTTCACTCAGCGTCATGATTTTTAAGTTCATTCATGATGTTTATTTCTTTATTTCAATGGTTTGTTTCTTCTTTTTTCCTTTATTTCCATTGTATAGATATACCACTATTTGCTTATCCATTCCCATTGATGGACATTTCTGTTCTTTCCAATTTTGAACTATTAAAAAAAGATCCTGCTCTAAGGTCCTGTGTAGTTAATAATGTTATTTCTAGTATCTTTATGGTCTAGAAAGATTCAGGTCTGCTAATAATCAATTATAGTATAGAGTTCAAAGAAAAATTTAACTTAAAATATATAGTTACCATGAACTATATGACTGGGCAGGTTATGCAACCTCTATCAGCTTCATTGTCTTCATTTACAAAACAACAGCTCTTTTAGATACTCTAATTTTTATGTAGTGATTCATATTCCTAACTTAAGACCATTTTGTTACAAAGTCTAAAAGTAGATATAAGTAGGAGAACTTATAGAAAATTCACACTAAACAAATGCACTATTTCAAAATGTATGTTATAATTAGAAGTCTACTTTAAAAATACATTTTTAACTATATATCTAATTAAATAAATATCCATATATTGTTATTTTAAAATTTAGCCACTTTAAATGTTTTATACATTTTTTTACTTATACATAAACATTATAGCAACTAACAAGCCAAATAGTTTTTTAAATATTTTACTTTAAAAATTTAAAGGATATAAATTCCTTAAAGCATCCCTTTTCTTCGGGGATCCCACTAAATGATTCAAACTCATACATATTCAGTTCTCATGGTTATCTGATAGATTGCTGGAAACAGAAATGTTACAAGTTTGTTCGTTTCTCCCTTTCTGTTTGTTTTGGCTACATCTCTTTTGTCTTCAGTAGAGAGTAATGGTCCCAATCTAGATATTAGAAATGTTACGATGAATTATATTGTGCTGCTCTGGATATAAAATAACAAGAGCATCTAATATGCACTGAGGGTGCACAGTGTGCCCCACGTTAGGACAAGCCCGTAGTCCTTCTCAGAATCCTCTGAGATGGGTACTACTCTCTCTGCTTCATAGATGAGGAGGCTGAGGGTTTACAGGACTTGTTCCATCTCACAGTGCTCCTGAAAGGGCTGCAGTGTGGTAACAGAGAGGAAGTAACAGTGAGAGTATCACTGTTAGCATCGTGTCTTCTCTGCTAAAATGCTGGCCCATCCAGATGGCCAGCCTAGATGATTAATCCCACCCTAATGAAGCAGGTGGGGTTGTGTTTTCTTCTTTGGTTTGAGCGACTTGGAGAAATTTTCAAAAGGGAAACCAATCATTAAATACTACTTTCATCAGTAATAGGTCTGTTAATTTTTGTCTCCACTGAAGATAAATGTTGGCTCATTTCACATTCCCCTTAGAGTACTGTATTTCCCCATCTTAAAAGTTTGTTAAATCATATTTAACTCATTTCTTTTCCAGAGTAAAGCAATTAATTTTTCAAACTTATTTGCAAAACATTGTTGGAGAATCTGCTGTGGACACTAAGGAATGACCAAAAATAAAAATCCTTCTGCGTGAGCCGTGTGTCTCACATTTCCATGCTATTCTAGACCTTCTGTAGTTTCCTATTAACGTCATTAAATTAGGAACACGGATTTAGAAATCATCGCAAGTTTTTCCTCTTGGGGTATTTTGCTCATTTATTTTCCAAAATCTGTTCTTGTTCTCTAGAAGCCCAAACCATTTCAGAAAAATTTTCTCATCCTGGTCCCTGCGTTTCCAAAGACTACCTGGTATTCAGTGGGGTGTTAGTGCACGCTTCATCTTTTTTTTTTTTTTTTCCCAATTGCTCCTTCGCTAGACAGATTTAACTTCTATTGTTGGCCATTGGGCTAAACATTTTATAGGATTATTGGTCTGTTCTCTAACATGAGCCAAATGTTTATGATTGTAATCCCCATCCACCTCCTAACATGTAGCAGGCTTTGACATGCTCAGAATCTCTATAGTATTCTCCTTTTACTGCGTAAACATCTCCTGGTCAGATGGAAAATAACTTCAGTTATTCCTCAGTGGATAATGGGATTCAGCTGAAGCCTCTTCCTCAAGTGAAATTGGGGTGCGGGAGTTTTTGTTCTATTTTAATTCCTCTCTAAAGATGTTTGAGACTCTCTGATGAGAAGCCACAGGTATGGATAAGCTTCCATGTAGAACTTGCTAGCATGCTTGAAGGCTTTCTCCTTTCATCCTGTAGCCATTCAGCCAGTGATATCAACTGCCCTCAGATGGAGTACAGGGTCAGAAAAATGCACTATTTACAGAATAGCTGCTGTCTTAATCCAGGGACTTGTAAATCATTTACTTGACATTTCCACAGCAGAGCCATTTCTCTGTCTCCCCTCTGTTGGTGAGGGGCATTCGGATGCTTGCTTAAGAAGCAGGTTGGGGAGGAAGAAGCATGCCAATCTTTATTCTGCATTCCACCTTTAACTCTGGAAGACTAGCAGAATTTAGCACATTCTTGAACTATAATTCTAAATTTAAAGAGGAGAAATAACTCCTAGTTGGGAGATACGTCTATTCTTTTATGTCCTTTTAGAGGAGAGGCTTATCTCATCCTTTCTCCCTGAGAACATTCAATTTCGTCGTTCTCTTCCCAGTCAAACAGGAAATTTTTTGTCAGAACGTGTGACTGGCTCTTATTAACGATGATAATAGCAACATTCTCTCCTGCAACTGCTTGCTTTTGTCAGTAGGTCTTACTGAAGACTGGAAAAAACTGACAGTTGTGGCCCAATTATAGCTTATTTCCAAATTTACAGAGACTGACCTTCAGGTTTACATTAGATGACTTGCAGCGTGAGAGTCTGAACACTGACCATAGGACACTTTTATATAGTACCAGGCTTTAAAGATGTGTTTACCTAAGCGTTTCCAAACCAAGAATTCTATTATAAGCATGCCATCAATTCACAGGGCCTAGCAATGGCAAAGTATATAAATACTGACTGTATTTTGAACTCCAATTATTACATTGACTGGAATTTAAGATTTAGATAGTGGATTGGACCAGGAGCCCTTTAAGATTTGTTTCATTATTAAGAGTCTCATGCTTTGTGGTTATTGTATTACTGCCAAAAGGAAAATGAGGCCAATTTAATATACTCTAAGGTCAGTGGAAGTAAAAACAAGGAGCTATTTTAGTTTCTGTGAATCTGTTCTTCTGGATAATTATTGTGTGGAATAAACAGTATGTGATTGATGCTTTATGTCTTACCAACCTAACCTGACAAGTCTTAGTTTTACAAATAACCCTTTAAAGTTTGTTTCCTTGATGTTAGATTTTTTTCCTATTGTAATGATAAATAACTTTACTTTGCATTTTTTTTTTTTTTTTAGGTACTGTCCAAGAAGCTGGAACACTATTAGCCAGCAAGAATGTTCGTGTCAACTGCTTGGATGAGGTAAAATAAAAAAAGTTTAATAAAGTGTTTTACTTCCTATGAGAATGGATAATATATAAAATCTAATAATAAGGTTGTTTCTAGCATTTGTGCTCAAGTTATACTAATCTCTAGACCAAATGTAAGCAGACAGGTCGCAAAAGACAAGCATGTAAAAACATGTTTAATTTTATTAGTAATCAGATAAGTGACAATTAAACCAAAAATCATATCATTTCTTGTGAAATGTAGGAAACATTGAACTTTTTTGTGCTAATTGATTAGGTGTAAATTGACATCACATTATGGAGAATGTATGTCATTTTTAGCTGACATTTTAGAATATGTGTAATTTTTAAATGTGCCTACCTTTGATCTAGCAATTCTACTTCTAGGGAAAGTTAACTAGGGAAAGTAACTCAACTTTCTAGAACAAGTGCTATCCAAAATAACTTTATGAGACAATGCCAATGTCTATTCTGAGCTGTCCAGTATGGGAGCCACTAGCCATGTGTGGCTAGTGGCTCCTCTGTTATATAGCACAGTTCTAGTGCTAGAAAGTTAACTGAACTTCAGTTTCTCATGCAGAAGGAGAAGAGGTTTTGTTAACTCTTTACCCACACATGGGTAGCAAAATTAATATCAGACAAAATAAAGTTTAAAGCAAAAAAAAAATTAATAGATGAAGACTCTTTCTTATAGATTAAATTAATAATCCACCAAGAACATACCAGCCTTTAGCCTTCACTTATAAGCTTATACGCTTTGAGGTTCATAAAGAAAAAGATAGAATTCAAAGGAGAAATTTGTAAGACCATAATGGCACCTTTTAGAAACCAACAGATTAAGTAGAAAAAAATAATCCAGGGGACAGAAAATTTGTATAATCTAATTAACAGTCTATGCACTATATGTGAGACAGAAAAAAATAGTACATCTCCTTTTTACATGGAACAATGCTAAAAATTAGTCTGTGTATTATACAATTTTATAAATGAAATTTTGGCTAATTTCAGACAAGTTCACCAAATGCAGTATAATACATTGAAAATAAACAAAAATATGATTCAAATAATAAAATATGTCACCTGAAATTTTTTTTAATTCTGAATGATTCTTGGATAAAAGAAGAAATAGAAGTAGAAATTGCTTACTATTTAGAACTGAAGACATTTATCAAAAGCTGTGTTATGTGGCCAAAGCAATATTCAGAGGAAATTTTGTAGCATTTATTTGTACTTTCAATCTTTGTGGTGTTCTGAGCTTTCGACTCATGAAATTAGAAAAAAAGAGTGAGGCCTACTCAGAAACTAGAAGAAATATATTAAGAAAAATAAAATAGAAATAAAAATTTTAAAAAGCCTTCGAGCACAAGCAACAAGAAAAAATAAAAATTAAAAACTTCTGTGCTTAAAAGCACACTATCAAGAGAGTGAAAAGACAATCCATAGAATAATTTTAGAAATCATATCTGATAAAGGACTTATAACTAGAAAGTTAAAAACTCATACAACTCAATAATAAAAAAGACAAATAACCCTATCAGAAAAAGGGCAAAGGATCTAAATAGACATTGCTCCAAAGAAGATATACAAATGACCAATAATGCACATGAAAAAATGCTCAACATTAGCTGCCAGGGAAATGCAACTCAAAGCCACAATGAGATGCCACTTCACACCCACTAGGATGACTATAATAGCAAAGATAGATAATAACAATTATTGATGAGGATGTGGAAAAATTGGAACCCTCATACATTGCTGGCAGGAATATAATGGTACAGCTGCTCTAGAAAACAGGTTGGCAGTTCTTCAAATAATTAAACATAGAGTTACCACATGACCTAGCAATCCTAGGCATATACCTGAGAAAAATAAAACATATGTCAACACAAAAACTTGCACGTGAATGTTTATAGCAGCATTATTTATAATAGGCAAAGATGGAAACAACCCAAATGTCCGTCAACTCATGAGTGGATAAACAAAATGTAGTATATCCATATAACAATATTATTCAATCATAAAAAGGAATGAAGTACTGAAATGAAAGGAATGAAAACATTATGCCAAGTAAAAGAGCCAGTCACAAAAGACTAAATATTATGTGATTTCATTTATAGGAGTTGTTCAAAATAGGCAAATCCATAGAGACAGAAAGTAGACTAGTGGTTGCCTAGCGCTGGGTAAGGGGGCAGGGGGAAGAAATGAGAATGACTGCTAATGGGTTTGGGGTTTCTTTTGGAGGTGACAAAAATATTCTAAAATTGATTGTGGTGATGGTGGCACAACTCTGCAAATATACTAAAAACTAATTGTACCACTTTAAATGGGTGAATTGTATGGTATGTGAATTATATCTGAATAAAGCTGTTAAAAAAGAAAAAGAAAAAAGTGATCAATTTAAGACCAAAAAAATAGACACAATTTGGAAAGTATAAGTAAGAAAATGGTATGTATAAACACCAAGAAATTAAGAGAGAACATAAATGCAATTATAAAGGAAATTGTTGTAACTTTTTTGTCAATATATTTGAAAGCCCATATGAAAGTAGTAACTTTGTAGGAAAATAAAAATGAACATATTCATCTCATATAGAAGTAGAAAAACTAGAATAATTAAGGAAGAATTATGTAAGTGTATTTAAATGCCAACTACCTTCTAAAGCTGCAAACTTGAGTAAGCTTTACAAAACCTTCAGACTAATTAATTCTCATTTTACACAAACTGTACCAGTAGTTCATAAAAAGACAGAAACATACCCAACTCACTTGATAAGGTTAGCATAGTGTTGATGCCAAAATAGGAATAAGCCCAAGAAAACTATGGGCTCAATTCACTTTGTAAATACAGATGCAAAAACACCATGTAAAATATTAGCAAGTTGGTTGGTAGTATTCAAAAGAATAAGACATCATAACCAAGTAAGATTTCTCCAAAAATGATAGGATGGTTCAGTTTTAGAAAATCTTTCAATGTAATTCACTATATTACAGAATAAAAGAGAAACAAATATGATTAACTCAACAGATACTATAATGCATTTGATAAAATTAAACCACCACTGATGGTAAAAACTCTTAGATGAAGATAGAATGAATCTTCTACAACTTGATAAAAAAAAAGTTTGCAGAAACCTTCCACAAACATTGGCGTCCTACTTAACGTTAAAACATTAGATACACTCCCGTGTTTAATATTAAAACCTTAGAAGCACTAAGATCAAAACAAGGAGATTCCTGGAGATTCTGAGTGAACTGCAGACGGATCTGGCCTCCTTGATGTTCCTTGAACGCAATGCTCCTCTCCCCCAAAGAGTTTTGCCCTTGCATTCCCTTTACCTGGAGCATTGGTCTTCTAGTTATTTACATCCTTTGCTTCCTCACTCCCTTCAGAGCTTTTTGAAATGCAACCTACCCAGAGTGACATTCCTTCTTCGTCCTTTTAAAAATAATAATCTCCTCTTTCCTGCTGGCATTCCCTCTCCCTATTACTCCATGTTATTTCCCTATAGCATGTATATCACCATCTGCCTTGTCACCCCTACTAAAATTGAAGTGCCAGCGACTTAGATTGTCATGGCATAGAATTTGTTCATTGCTAGCCACAGTGCATAGATAGATATATTAGGCACTCAGTAAATATCTGCTGAATGAATGCATGCTGTATTTAATGATATAGAATTGTCACCTAATAGACTAATATTGATGAATTCTTTGATTTAAGATTTATAGGAGAGAAACTTTAATTATTTTTAGGGTCATTGTATCTAAAGAATTGTAGCAGCTCATTTTTCATGCAATTTAGTTAAGCAGACTTCTTCCAAGGTTGTCTTTGGGAAATGACCAGGAGGTGAGAATTTTTACTCTTAGATTTCATCGAATCTATGATGTCATAGATTTTTAAGACTCATCCAGATTTCAGAGATATTAAAAAATGAGGGAAGTGGAGACTGATGGTAATTTATAAGATTCTAGTATTTGTAAAGTACAACTCAGTTTCAGAGATGTTAAAATATGAAATGAAATGCTTCTTAGAAGAGATGATTGCATATAACATTTTATGAGACCTTATCACTGCCTTCCTAATTTGAGCAGAGATGGACATTGAGTATTTTATTTTTCTATCTGATACTAAGTTATTCCATATTTATAACTAGAACATGACACTTTATTTAATGAGGTAACATTGGTTTGTAACATTGTATAAATTTCGGTTGTACATCATTATATTTCTACTTCTTTATAGACTGCATCGTGTTCACCACCTAAAGTCTAGTTGCCATTCGTCACAGTACAAATGTGCCTCTTTACCTCTTCCACCCTTCCCCCACCTCTCTTCCCCTCTGGTAACCACCAATCTGTTCTCTGTGTCTATGTGTTTGTTTGTAGAATATGACATTTAAAATTTAATTTAACTATTTTAAACATGGGAATATTCTCTTCTAGTAGATTAGCAGTATTGTTTTGAATTATTCAATTTGGTTTTTTGATATTTACACTGAAATACTATAAAAATACTAGAAAGACTAGAAAGTTTATAGTATGGTAGCTTTATATCTGTATGGAACATCAGAATTTATTAACATCACTTCTTTTTTTCTTTATCCATTTAAATGTTTCCACGAATAACAGGTAGTACTAGAAGTAAGATAATGCATACTAATCACTGCACTCAGAATTTATAATTTTCTTTGCATTATTCTAAATTCTTATAACCCAAAACTGAACTAAGAGATGGGAAAGTGTATGTGATACCCACTTGTTTGAAAAGCTTAGTATAAATTTGTCATTTCTCACAAGTTTGGCTTCTAATACCGAGCCCTGAAATTTGATATGGGAAATACATACACTGTGTTATAAACATGACAAAAGCGACAGGTTCAGAGATTGCACAGCAAATGATATGATTGGGATAGCTCATTACCTCTTTGGAAAGAAGCTCTCTCATTGGTTGGCTCTAAAAACCAGTCCCTGCAAAGAAGACAGCTAGTCAACAGGAAAGAGCAAACAAGAAAAGAGAAAGAGAGAGAAAAGTTTTTTTTAAAAAATGAGAGGAAAGGGAGGCAACAGGTAAATGGGCAGAAGTGATTAACACAGATGACAGTTAAAACACAAGCAGACATAAGAAACTGAGGACAATATCAGATCCCAAAGCTTTGCACATTTGCTTTGCTCTTAAGCATATTGTCATATTGTGTTGAAAGCTGCTTTTTTAATTTTTTTAAACTATGGGACAGTTCTGCAGTCTCAGGAATAATCATTCTCAGAGCTAGATAACTTCTAGTTGTAGGATGGGATTGCTGGGTGATTGACTGCCCACCTGCACTGTGTCCTTCCTTTCTCCGCAGGCTACACACGAGCCTCTTACGTACAGGTTATATCGTCCTTTAGGGGCTATCACCCTAGGCAAGCTCTGAATACATTTTGCCTCATTCAAAAGGTAATGACCATATAGTCCATTCTCACTCCCTTAAAGTACTCCATTGGCTGCCTCTGTACAATGAGATTTTGATTATTCACACCCAACCAACCACCCCCAACATTTAAATACCCCATCCTTGTAGATACACCTGTTACCGCCCAACATGGGGCCTTCTGCTCGCCGCAAGACATGCCAATAGTGGCAAGAGGCAAGGTGGTAGGAGAAAATGGACTTTTAATTACAGCTTGCTAGCAAGAGGGAAGATGGCCGACTCATGTCCAAAAGAACCATCTTAAGGGGGCACAAAATCTGACAGTAGTTATATAGGCCATTGGGTTATTGAGGAGGGGGTTAGGAATGTTGACCTTCTGGTGTTACAGACTGGGAGTGCCACACCAGATCTTTCAGTTTTCACTGAGGATGGCTATCAGCATAGACTCTCTGTTCAGGGGTCATCACATTCCTAAGGAACTCAAAAAAGCAGTTATCACCTTATCGCAGCTGGGAGGTAAATGCACAAGCAGGGGTCATAAAATCTACAGAGCAGTTAGATTTCCTGGAGGGTGCATATCCAGCTGGGTTAGTTTGTCAGAGGTCATTCAAAGTTACAATAGAGTTTTTCTTTTCTACAATATGGCTTCCCTTATGTCAACCTTGTCTTGAGCTGGTATCACACCCAATAAGAGAGTCTTAACATTATAATCTTATCATTTTTCCATTACTGCTCTCGAGAAACTTTGACTATTCCTACTGAATTGCCTCTTGTATGACCACCTGAAAGGTCCCAGCCTCCTTATAATTCTCACATCAGCAACTCCCTGAGAATATTGATGGCATATGTTCATAATAGTAGTCTAGAATCATCAAGAACAATTCAAATTATGTTAGCATTCTAAGATTTACTAATGTAAGAGATTATATGTTTTAGAGAGATTATTATCCAAAACAACGTTGAAATTCTAGCACTTATAGAGTTTATCCTGGGTTACTGAGAAACTTACAGGGAACAGCTTGTTTATTTATCCACCAAATAGTTTTAGATACTCAACATTTAAGGTTGGATGTTTTGTTGGATATGCACAAAACATATGGAGATTAAACAATGTAGTCTGGTGTAAATACCACCAACCACTTCTCCATGTTTATATAGTCATATATATGACCAAGTCATATGTAGGATCAAAATGTAAATGTGATTTTGGGGATCATTGTTTTTAAAGTGATATCACTATAATATATATCTCCCATGTCTTGTTTTTCTCATTGGCAGTAATTCATGGAAATTTCTCCAATTCAATAGATACAGATGAATTCAGTTAATAGCTGCATAATATTCCATGTTATGGATATACCATACTTTATTCAACTTTCCCCTTGTACACATTCTATTTGTTTTGAGATTTTTTCTTAGTGTTTATTTATTTATTTATTTATTTTTTTATGCATTTGTATCTGCTTGTTCCTTTGTTTCTCCAGAAGCTAAGTGTGTATCGTAGAGATGAGAGCCCTTGTAAATTTGGTTTCTGGTCCCTGCCCCAGCCATTTTACTAGTCATGTGAGGTTGAGCAAGTCTTCTCTGAGTCTTTTTGCTAATCTGTAGAAAAACCTCAGGTAATAAAACCATCTTTTTTCCTCAGCAGTTTTTGGAGGATCCAAGTGGGAAAGTGAATATAAAAATACTCTACCGATTATAAAGATGATTTTATTAATTCGTGTTTATTTTATGTTTTTAATTTAATTGCAGGAATTGTTCAAAGATAGGGGGAAAGGTAAATAAGTATAGTTAATATCTTTTTCCTTCCTATTGAAGAATGGAATGACTCCTCTAATGCATGCTGCATATAAAGGAAAACTTGATATGTGCAAATTACTTTTACGACACGGAGCTGATGTAAATTGTCATCAACATGAACATGGATACACAGCCCTCATGTTTGCTGCACTTTCTGGTGAAGTTTTGTCATTTATTTTAATGTATTGATATTAGTCGCCTATACAAATTTGTTATAAGTACATATATTTTTTAAAATTATATGCACCTTTATTATAGTAATTTTAAGATTAAATCTTATGGAAAAAAATGGTGGGAATTAGTTTTAAAAAGCTGTAATGTATGAAATATGTTATATAGTTAATTTGGTGATGTTTCTTTAGTTATTTAAATCAATTGATTCTTTGTATTGACAATATATTTTGTGTAAAGTTGTGGAGCTGGAGCTATTATACTTTCAAGTTAGTTCCTTTGATATTTTATATCTTTATATTTTGAAGTAATATGAAAACTTCTTTGTTGTTTTCTTGAGAAAATAGCTGCTATGATAGAGCTGTCTATTTGCTTCACTGACATTTATATACTAAATATGATGATCCATTTAGAAACTTACTCTGATTCATGTTGCTTATGATTTGCTGAATAAAGACAATTGGGAAATATTATCTAAAATTAAGTGGAGTTATCTGTAATTGCTACAGTTTTTTAAGAAAATAAAGATGTAATATAATACTATCATACTTTAAAACTAGTAATCTGTATTTTTAAAATCCTGGAACAGGAAAGCATTTCTAAGCATGGTATAAAATATAGAATTCAAAATGGACAACATTGCCCAATTTGATTACATAAAATTTTAACATTTCCATATATAGGATATATCATACATAGAGTTAAAATACAAATAAAAAACTAAGGAAAATATTTATTACATATCCTACAGGGTAATATCATTATATATGAAGAGTTCTTATATAAATCAATTAGAAAACAACAAATACTACAATAGAAAATTGGATAGAAAATTGAACAGAGAACAAAAGAAATACAACCGGCTCATAAACATGGAACACTTCCACCAGTAATCAATGAAATGGAAATTGGAACAATAAATGATCATTTGTCACTTATCATATTGGCAAAGGTTAAGAAGGAGTGATAATGCCCAGCATTGGCATAGGGACTTCTTTGCTCTGTTTTGGAGAGTGTACATCAACCCAGCCTTGTGGAAGGCAGCCTGACACAATGCACTTAACATATGTATAACCTTTGATCCTGCAATGTTTTCCAGGAACTGTTCCTAAGGAAATCATAATTCAAACTTGGAAAAATTAATAGAAAATGCTGTTCACTGAGTATAGTTTATAATAGCAAGATACCTGTAATTATTTCCTTAGTGAAAGAATGCAAATGGAATAACTATGGATGTTTAGTTAGAAAAAAGTGTAGAAAGATAGACCCCCAGCTGTTAATAGTTGTTCCAGGGCCTAGAGGTATGAGGGATGGGATGGGTTAGTAGATATTAAGGGGGGACTTCTAGTCATTTTATCTCTTCTGTCTTTGTTTTTGATATTTTTTGTGGTTTTGGCTTTATATTAAGCAGTATTATTAGGAAAAACATACTTGTTTTGTTAAAAAAAGTGATACTCAATTCCATACCATTTTTGTATTGCTTGATGTGTTTTCTAGAAAATAAGGTTAATTTCTATGTGGGTTCTGTAGCATTTTACTCTTTACTGTAATTATGATTTATATTTTGGAGAAAAATGAACATATTCACAAGATGGAAACCTAAAACTAAGTGGAAAAAAAGGGTACAGATTATTTAGAAGGAAGTATTTGGATTGTGCCTTTCTTAATATTAACAAACAAGTTCCCTTTTTACTCTAGGTAATAAAGACATCACGTGGGTAATGTTGGAAGCTGGTGCCGAGACAGATGTTGTTAACTCCGTAGGAAGAACAGCAGCTCAGATGGCAGCCTTTGTGGGTGAGTTGTTTTGTTTTTTGTTTTTTTTTGTGAGGAAGATCAACCCTGAGCTAACATCCATGCCAATCTTCCTCTTTTTGCTGAGGAAAATTGGCCCTGAGCTAACATCCGTGCCCATCTTCCTTCACTTTATGTGGGACACCAGCACAGCATGGCCTGACAAGCAGTGCGTCAGTGCGCGCCCAGGACCTGAACCCGGGCCGCCAGCAGTGAAGCACGCGCACACTTAACCGCTACGCCACAAGGCCAGCCCCTGTGGGTGAGTTTTTATGGCAGTTTTACATTAGGTTATATTCAGAATTTCCCCTGTGGAAAAAATACCAGTTTGCTTCTCGGAGTACAAATACTGTCATGTTTAATTTTTAAAAAGCAAAATGTTTACAGTTTTGTCTAACTTAGTGAAACACCTAATGACACTTTGGAGAAAATGAACAAGCTTTTTTGAATTTTCACTCTGTGAGATACAGAGAGTGGTGGGGCCATTTTAGTTGCAGTCAAATGCTTGAGTGAGTGTGTTTTATTTCTCTAAGGGAAGTATAACCTAATGTTTAAGAACATGAACTGTGGAGTCAGCAATCCTGGGTTGAAATTCTGGCTGTGCCACTTAATTGCAAGTTACTTAAGGATTCTGACCTTCATGTAAAATGGTTACATGGTTGTTGAAAGGATTAAATAAGATGATAGACTTAAAGAGCTTTATGTAGCACTAAATCAATGCCATCAGTTACTGCTGTTAATAATAATTACAACAATGATGTAATTCTTCCTTAGGAAGGAGCATTAATAATAATATAATATACAGCTGCTTCATTATCATCCTCATCACCACAAACATTTTATTGTATGTGCCGAATAATTCTTGATATGTTAATCCTGTTACTTACTTGACATAATGTAGAGGGTTTAGAAGAGAGTGAGAGAGGGGGCCATCCCGGTAGCATAGCAGTTAAGTTTGCGCGTTCCGCTTTGGCGGCCCTCTTTGAACCTGGTCACTGGCTCAGATGCTGGGCTTGGACCTCCTCACTGCTCATCAGGCCATACTGAGGTGGCATCCCACATAGAAGAACTACAACTCTACGACTATGATATACAGCTATGTACTAGGGCTTTGGGAGAAAAAAGAAAAAGAGGAAGATTGGCCACAGATGTTAGTGCAGGGTCACTCTTCCTCAAAAAAAAATAAAAAAACCCAGTAATGTAGGACCAAAAGGGGAAAACTTCAATATGTTAAGTAGTTATTTAAAAAAAAAAAAAAAGAAGAGTGGGAGTGAATATTTGATCATTGCTATTTTGGCCCCACTGAGTTGGCAGTTAGGAGAGTCCCTTAACAGAGAAGCAAAGATAGAAACATCTGATTTATTGGGAGTGCAGTAAGTGGCCTTGTGGGGACTAATAATTCATTAAACAGATAGTTAATGTTCACAGCCTATATCCCAAGCATCACTGTAGGTGCTTTGGTTACAGTCGTGAACAAGACAGAGACTGTACATGCATTCATGGCACGAAGAGACTAATAGCAATGTCAGACAGTGTGAAAGTATACTCCAATGGGTGACTTAAGTGCTTCATAGAAATACATCAAAGAGAGGGATCTTCTATCCCATTCTAAGGGAATTTCAAGGGAAATTACATTTAAGCTGAGATGTAGTGGGAATTAGTCAGATATGGGGAATGGTAACTGTATATTGTGTTAAATTTTATTATTAAATTATCTTAAAACTACTAATAGTAGCTACTGTTGATTAAGTCAGACAGTCCCTGACTTACTTTATGACAGCTCTCTGAGAGCAAATGTTCTTTTTTATTTTAATTCAGTTTCAGGAGGATTTGAGAAAGGTATAGCCTTGCTATGCAAACTTCAGGGCAATATTTCTCTCCTACTGTTAGGGGCTCCCTGGTTGCCCCTGATTCACCTCTAAGCTAATTTTGAAGGTGTCTGGGCAGTGAGAAAAGAACGCTAAACTAGGAATCTTGAGACTCATCTTTTAGTTCCTGTCTGTCCCTAATTAGTTCATAAGATCATAAGCAAATCCCTTCACTTTCACGGCTTCAGTTTTCTGATTTGTTCAAAGAGGTTGGGGAGTTAGATGATCTGAAGTTTTATTTAACTCTACAAGTTTTACTATGTGCACAATGTTAACAAAAGAGAGCTCAGAGAGAGGTTCAGTAACTTTCCCCAGATCACTGGGCTGGAAGTGGAGGAGCTGGTTCTTTCAAGCATTAGTACAATACTCTTTTCTTTTTCTTACTACTACTGTATTATTAAAAATCCAAGGTAGATTTTGTCCACAATCCCATCCTAAAATCAGGGTAATGTTTTCATTCCATTTTAATCTTTTTAGACTAATTTCATAAACAGAAAATTACATTGCACCCTTTCAGGTGACATTGTATTTTCCTTAGTCTTTTAAAAAGCTCATCCTCCCCATGTTCCCCTCAAGTGGGTCAGTGTATATACATAGGTGCACACACATGCAAGATTTTTGTCATCTTTTTAAAATGTGATCTCACAAATATATTTCTTGTAACTTGTTTTCTTCGCTTACTAGTACACTACGGAGGTCCCTCTCATCTCAGTAGGTATAAATAAATTTAGTTATTTCAACAGCTGCATAATATTGCACAATACACATGTACCATATTTCATGTAGCTCTCCCCTATTGATAGATTTTACAGTTTTTAAATCACTTCACTACAAATAATGAAATGATCCTTGATCTTACATTTTTACATGGTAATGCTTTAAAATCTATAAGATATATTCCCAGAAGTAAAATGGCTGAGACAAAGAGAATGTATTTTAATTTTAATGTAAGTCTAGATAGCTTTCCAAATGGGCACAGCAATTCACGTCCCCATTAACATCCTCTCAGAACTGCGTATTCTCAGTCTTTCATTTTTGCCAATCTGAGAGTTGAAAAGATGGTATATTGTGCATTTACTTTCCCCTCATTATTAATGAAATTAAGCTTCTGGTTTTGGTCATTTGTATTTTCTCTTCTGTGGATGCCTGCTCATATTTGTTACTAATATTTCCTTTATGTTGTCTTTTTTTTAATTGCTTTGAAAAGTTTTATGTGTGTTATGGATGCTAACCCCTTGTCTATCAAATTTGTTTCAAATATTTTATGCCAGTCTTGTTTTTCTTTTGACTTTATGGGAACTTTTACCATAGAAAATTTATTTTTAAGTAGTCATATTTTTTCTTTTATAGCTTCCATGTTTCTTATCTTGCTAAAAGAGATCTTCTTACCATGGGATAAATAAGTATTCTCCTAAATGTCCTTCAGATTTTAGAAAAAAATTTTTTTGTACTTCTAAAATTTATTTTTTTAGAGTTCCATTCCCCCTGGATATATAGTTAACTGTGGTGGCACCATTTATTAAACCACTCAACATTTTCCCACTGAATTGAAATAGCATTTTTGTGGTAAGTTAAATTCTTTTATGTACTGGTATCTATTTCTAGATCCAGTATTCTCTTCCTCAGATGTTGTCACTTTCTGTATGAATACCATATTGTTTTGATCATATTGACTTGCAAGTGAAGCAAGTGTCCTCTTTCTTATTCCTCTTTGAATACAATCCACACACACCCCCCCCAATCCTTTTCATTTCTTGTTGGACTTTTATTAAATGGTTATATAATTATTTGCAGAGAATTGACATCCATATGATGTTAAGACTTCCCATCCAATTACATAGTATGCCTTTATGTTGCCTTTTTTTTTAACTTGTTTTTGATCCTTCAATAATATTTATTAGATTCCTTCATATCAGTTCTTTGTTTTAAAATTTATTTAAATTAAATCACGTTTTTAAAAAAATTTATTTCTAAGTAATTTGTAGTTATTGCCCATATTGTAAGGAGAATTCCCACCACCACCTCCAATACTCTGTCATTTCTAGCTGGTTATGGGTAATAAAGAGAAGGCTATTGATTTCTATTTTTTTCTTGTCATTTTTATTAGAGTCTCCTGGGTTTTATGACTATTCAATTTCATTTTATTTTCCGTTTGAATTAGCTTCAGGCTTTAAAGTAAGAAGAAATAATAATAGTGATAATTGGCATGTCTGTCTTTTTCCTGTTTTTTAATGGAAATATTTTTAGCTTTTTACTTTTCATTATGATATTGCTATTAATCATGATAACAGTTTTACCATTGCATAATGCCACTCTTTGTCTTGTTTAATTTTTTAGTTCTACTTTTTCTGATGTTATAGCCATTCCTGATTGCTTTTTTGTTCTTCTTTTTTGCATTTGTCAACAACTCTTTGCCCATCCCTTTATTTTCAATCTTTGTCATTTAATTTTAGTTGTGTAACTACTACTACACCTTATGTTTACAAACATATGGGTGGGTTCTGTTTTATAACTCAAATAGTAGTCTCTCTCTTTTAACAGATATACAGCTCATGCACAATTAATATAATTATTCATAAACTTGATTGCATTCCTCCTCTTTTACCTCATTTTTTTACTCTTATCTTACTTGATGGTTGTTTTTGCTTGTGTGTGCAAACGTGTTTCCTTAACATGATTGGCTTGGTCATGTTAGAGTACATTTTCTTTCTCCTTTTGTTAACTTGAAAGATGAAGAATGCTTTTTCATTCCACTAGTGGTTACTTTTCTATTCACAACACTCCCAATAAAACCCATATTTCTCAGTTATTATCTAAAAACAAGAACAAAACTATACCTCATGCCCCACCCCCAAGTCACTGTATTTGCCCATTTAGCAGCCCCAACAAAATGAAATCCTTGTGACTCATTTATTTCTCCAGGTTGTTTGTTTTTGCCTTGTCAGGCAACGGCCTTTCTTTTTGTCCACCACCACCACCACTAGCTGCAGACTTTGCTGAGAGGGTTTGGTATTTTCAGTACCCATATGTGATTAGAGTGTCATTCATGGTGTGTTACTTCTCTTTCAGTAATTCTCATGGTCAACAGTATAATTTCTCCATCCTGCTATCTCCACCCATTCAGATTAACTATGTCTGCTGCTGAGAGCTGTTGTTCCCCACTCTCTCCCCTCCTTTCTCCTTGTTCCATCTTGAGATCTCCGTTCTCATTTAGGTTCTGGTTACAGGACCTTCTCAGATGGCATGTAGGTCGTATATTGTTTGAAACCCATCATAACCAAAACTATCTTTCTTTCTGAAACGTGAGTCATATCTTGGCTTGTCTCGTGATTCTTGTATCACTGTTCTTTGCGCTCAATCATATGTATAGGTTACTCTACAGTTTTCTAAATCTTGGTTTTGCGAATGAGAATTTGATTTCTTTTCCTTTGTAAACTTTTAATTTCTCATTCTGAAAGTGTGTTTCAATTTGAGTTTATCCTTGAAAGTAAAAAATTTTACTAGGATGTGTCTAGTTGTGTGTGTGTTTTCGTTACTCCTGCCTAGGACTGACTCAGCCTGTTCAACCTGCAAGACTCAAGCCCAGTGATAGTGATACTGGAGCAGAACGATGCACTTGTTCCCCCGCCCCCCACAGCATTGATTTTCCCTATAAGAGTACTATTTTATTTCTTTATATTCAGAATTCATAAATTAAAAACCAATAAAACTAAATATTTAATAGTTTCAATTATAAAAATTTAAATATAAATTAAGTAAAAATTTATAAAGGTAAACTTTAAATATATGTATCACTCTAATATAAATTATTAGCATATTAGTTAAAATAAAATATCAAAATAACCTAAACACTACCTAAAATGAAAAAGATTAATCTTGAAAAAAAGTAAAGTAATATTATTTTTTCCTTCTCACAAAGGTGTTGTAATCTTAAGAAGCCCCTAGTCCTGTGACAGCGTCATTGTTATATAGCTAGTATTTTTATGTACAAATATTTCCAGTGGCTAACAGGACTCTTTCTGACTATACTAGTTGGGGGACTGATGAGAAGATATAGTTATAGAAATAATTCCATATTTTTCTCTGACTCCTTTTTTCTTCAAATCTTCCTATGTCTATTTTGATATTTTTTAGGAGCTACTTTAGAACACTTTTTTTTCAATAGGGACGTCTATCTTTTTACCGAAGCTGGATGTAGATTGTGTTTTATGGAAGCAGTGCAATTTGTCTTCATCTTCCCTAGTTTCTTCATATACAGTGGTAAATCCCTGAACACATCTGTGTTCATTTTGATGCTGTCCTGTTCATATCCCACTTGCAGTAGGAGATTTGATTGTCATTTTTCTCCCTTTTTGAAGATTATGGAGGTAGAGATGATTCTTTTCTAAACACAACATCTCAGATTTTTAATATATCTTATTACAGTTTGACTTCTCCTCAAGATATATACAATGGAGCTTTCTGATTAAAAAAAACAAGAAAAAGAAACTGGTGTTTCAGGGGCCGGCCCCGTGGCTTGGTGGTTAAGTGAGCGCGCTCCGCTGCTGGCGACCCGAGTTCGGATCCCGGGCTCCCACCAGCACGCTGCTTCTCCGGCCATGCTGAGGCCGCGTCCCACATACAGCAACTAGAAGGATGTGCAGCTATGACACACAACTATCTACTGGGGCTTTGGGGGGAAAAATAAATAAATAAAATCTTTAAAAAAAAAAAAAGAAACTGGTGTTTCAGTAGTTGAGAATAGCATTGAATACCAAAAATGATACTGTGATCACTGCTCAAATTTCCCTTCAAAGTGGTGAGGTGTTCTTCTATCATTTGTTTAATTATTAATCCTCCATTCATTTCTTTTTTTTCTTTCTGAGATTTCTGTTATTTTTCACTGTTACATTTCCTGGATCTGTCCTTTAACTCTCTCATCTCTTCTGTAATGATTTCTATCTCTTAATTTTTCTATTTTGAGATATTTTATCCACTTCATCTTCTACATTAGTATTTTAGTTCTCAATAGTAACCAGGATTACCACTTTCAGTTTGTCTATTAACTTTTAAAATTTGAATTTTTCTGTGGTCCATGAAAGTCTATTTATATACGGTAATTAATCTGCTTAATTTTTAAGTGTTCTTTTTTGGTGATTGTGGTTGTGGTTGGGTTGCGGTTGATGTTGTCAATACACTTCCCCCGCAAAGAAGCCATCTGTTGGAGGCATTGCATAGTCTTCTGAGATGCTGGATCCCCTCGGGTACTTTGCTTTGTATCTCCTAGGCAGTGAGGTAAAGCTGACAGGGTCCTGGAGCAGCGGAGGGAAGTGCCACCATCTCTATACACGTGGGCCCAGGGTCAACAAACCATAGATATTTTGTCCTCTGCTGAGACACAAGTGGGAAGACACTCCACTCTTGGATTCGCCAGGAACTCCCAGGCAAACAGAGCCCTCTGCCAGCCTCAAGTACCAGGATCCACCTGGCCCACAGTGCAATCCCCCTGCAGGTCACCTGCTGTTGGCAAGGTCAAGCAGATGCTCCCAGGACCGTGCATAAGTGGGCAGGGGCCACATGGGCCGCCCAGGGCGGACCAGCCTCGGCCTCTGGGCCTGCTCCCTAAGACTCTCCATTGCTGGTCCCTTGGCCCTCGTCAGGCAGAGAGGAGGAAGAAGTCTCTCTTCCAGAGATCCTGGAAGAGCCTGCGCCTGCAAATGTGCCCTGCAGGTTCTGCCTGCCTGCCTAGAGTGGCCACTTCCTTGGTCCAGAGAGGTGGTGGACAGGGAATTGAGGAGGGGGAGGCAACAGGAACACACTTCAAGCCACCAACTTCACCAGGGAAGGTTTTGCTTTCATAGAACCATTTTTACCTCTAGAGATGGCTTAGAGAAGTGGTGCAGGCATCTATGAGAAGTCATAATGTGGATTCCAAGTTTATGGGAGCAAAAGCTTTTTCTCTAATTCATTTCACAAAGAGGCCAGGCTTTTCTCAGATTCAAGGAGAGGGGAGATTAGTTTAATAATATGAATAATAATTATAATGATAAAAAAATTTATATAGAATAAATTTAAATTCTGTATAAAGAAAGCCAGATGTGATTAGGGAAGAATGACCATCATTTGTGTAGGGGTGGATGAAGAGACATTTAAATTATAAGCAACTTTTATAAAATATTTAGGGTCAATCATAAGTTTAACACTGCTTTTTTGGTAATCCACATAATCTTCATATGTATTGTGGATTCTGTGTCTTTAAAAGGAAATTATTTCTTGACTTCACAAAGCATGCTTATAAATGTTCCCCAAAACATTTTACCTCTCCTCCTCCTCCTGTACTCTCCTTTCCTGAAAACTAAAGATGGTGATGCCTGTTTACGGCGCAAGAAAACAGAGCAATATAATTAATAAAAAAGTGGAAAGTGTCTTATTTTGAATAATAAAGTAACAAATTTCCTGTTTTTCTATTAAAAGGTCAACATGATTGTGTGACTATAATCAACAATTTCTTTCCTCGAGAGAGACTGGATTATTACACTAAACCCCAGGGACTGGATAAAGAACCGAAACTGCCCCCAAAGTTAGCGGGCCCACTGCACAAAATTATCACCACAACAAATCTTCATCCTGTCAAGGTAGTGTAGTGTTTATTGTATTTGCTTTTTATTTAAATATTGCTTCAGAGTTTAAACTGCTCCTGTTATCTAGGATCATAATTGTCTTGGGTTGGGTTTTGTAGATGTAGAGCTTGCGATGGGCTTTCTTGTTCAGTTATACAGTGAAGGAGTTCTCTCAGGTGAAATCTGGAAGAGAGTGAGGGGCATATACTAGAGCAGGAGAAAAGCTAGGCAAAGAGGTGGGTTCAGCTGAAGCCTAGCTTCCGCCTCATCTCACAGGGAGCTCTAGACCGTTAATGGCTCCAGAGAGGCAAGGAGGCCAGGCTGTTGTATCCGTCAGTCTGTCATTGGCTGAGGCCTGTCCCCTGAGGGAAAGGACAGCCTCCCAGATAGTGCCGAGTGAGGTGGCTCCCTTTGAATGAAGGCAGTTCCCTGGAGAAGGAGGCAGCTCTGAGCTCATAGCAGCCAACACTCCCACAGCTGGGACCTGTGCACAAGCCTGGTGAAGAGGGTCTGGGTGGGGCACCAACAGCATCTCCTCCAATAATTATCCTTCCAGGAAATATCCTGAAATGTAATCATGAACACATTTTTTTTTTTTATAATTTTATTTATTTATTTTTTTCCCCCAAAGCCCCAGTAGATAGTTGTATGTCATAGCTGCACATCCTTCTAGTTGCTGTATGTGGGACACTGCCTCAGCATGGCCAGAGAAGCGGTGCGTCCGTACGCGCCCAGGATCGAACCCGGCTGCCAGCAGCGGAGTGCACGCACTTAACCGCTAAGCCACGGGGCCGGCCCGAACACATTTTTTTTAATGCAAGTAGCTATTTGATGCCTTTAAGTAGTACAGTTCTTCCAGTAATTAGTCAAATCACACAAATTTTTAAACTTTGTAGATCAATCCAAAAGTTCAAATGGGTTAACTGGGAAACTTCAAGAGCCATCCTGAAATATTTTCACTGCTATTTTCTTCATATTTTATATACAGCCTTTTTGTTTGTTTGCAAAATGATTGTTGTTGGTTCCTTTTTTTTTTTGCTGAGGAAGATTCACCCTGCGCTAACATGTGTGCCAATCTTCCTCTATTTTGTATGTGGGTCGCCACCACAGCATGGCTGATGAGTGGTGTAGGTCCATGCCTGGAATCTGAACCTGGGCCGCCAAGTGGAGTGCACTGAACTTAACCACTACGCCATGGGCTGGCCCCTTGTTGGTTCTTTTTAATCAATCCAAATGAGTATAATTTCATCAATGGGTCATTACAGGAAACTCCATGTGTGCTACAATGATGCTGTCTTTTTCCAAATTTCAGTGTCTTTCATATGTCTTCATTTGTAATGTAGAGATTTAATAGTAATTCAGAACTGTTTGGTGAGCAAGACAGTAAGTTGGGTCAAAAATTGAGGTTTTCCCTTAATATAAGGTGTTATTATAGTGTAGTAAAATAGACTTCCTTAGAAATCTATTACAAAAGAAGAATCTGTGGAATATACTGAACACTTGAAATAAGTGGATAGTTCTCACAAAGTAATTCTTTTGAAGACTAACACTCATTTGAAGATACAGGTTCCAAATTCTATATAATCTTATTACTTTATTGATGCATCCCTTTGCATACAGTCTTTGAAGCTCAAGAAACAAACCAACCAACAAAAAAATACCTGTCATGTGGCCCTTGACCCAAAGTAATTTTCTGGGCCATCAAGAGAGATGACAAATTAGCAGATCCTTTCCCATAAGACAGACAAGTGGAGTCTATTCTGCTTTTATTTTTCAAAACTCAAAATGTTTTACTTAACGTTCTGAAAGGACCGCTAGAGGCAACACTTGTGATCCTAAGTCGGCAAAGAAGAAATTCAGCCGTGAATCACGTTTGTATTTCTAGTAGAGATTATATGAGACTTAGAATTTAACCTTTAAAAAATATTTAGCCTCTCCTGTATTTGTGGTTCTTTCTCTTCCAGCACACACAGGAAAGAGAGAACTTTCGGAAATAGCAGCAACTCCCTCTCCAGAGCACTCTTTCTCATGGGGGCGGGGCAGGCTGGGATAGGAAGACAGGACTTTTCCCAGGGATACGGTATATCTCAATGTAGAGAACGTGAGCGGTTTGACAAGGCCCTATTGACAAGGCCCCTCCTGCTCGAGCCTTATAGGATATTCTGGTTTAGACTGACTTGAAGTTCTGTGTGTTTTTCTGATTCACTATCTTTTATATCTGTGTTTCCACCTCTTGAGATTGCAATCATCTTAATTATTGCAATAATTGAGTCTGTGGAGTAATTTTTGATGTTTACATGGAAGCCAGTTTCTCAGGGTTAAAAGTCTTAAGAATTATTGTACCTCTAATAATCTTTAAAAGCATATGTTTTGAGTAAATGAGGTTAAGGGCATATTTATAAGGACAATAAATTGAACTGAAGTAGCCTACATTATATTTTTTAGAGTACTTGGTCTTATTATAGAGACTATTCTATGATTATAGTACCTTCCTTCAGTCCAGACCTTGCTTTTTGTAGGTGTAAATGAACTATTCACTTGAAAACCTTTCTTTTTTTCTTTTATCCACACTTCAGATAAAAGCTGCCCAGTTGCTTTTGTGGTGGCCCATTTTCATTGCTTTGCCCTTTTTCAAGCTGGCATGGGTCTTCATAGGGCATATTATAAAAAAGTAACTAACAGCCACTCTTTAAAATCAAAGACCTTTTAAAATAAGCACAGAGGGCCGGCCCCGTGGCTTAGCAGTTAAGTGCACGCGCTCTGCTGCTGGCGGCCTGGGTTCGGATCCCGGGCGCGCACCGATACACTGCTTCTCCGGCCATGCTGAGGCCGCGTCCCACATACAGCAACTAGAAGGATGTGCAACTATGACATACAACTATCTACTGGGGCTTTGGGGAGAAAATAAATAAATAAATAAAATCTTTAAAAAAAATAAATAAATAAAATAAAATAAGCACAGAAGTCCTCCTCAATACACAATTCACCGTTTTGCTACAGTGCACCTAACACAGCTCCACTTGTGTCAAGGTTAAGTGGCTGCTATAGCAATAAGGATGTTTGTTTTCAAAAGAGACTTGGGGAATTGTGTTGGTGCCCAGAATAGAGAGGTTATACAGGAGAAAAACAGAATCACAGGAAAAATGACAACAGAGTTGAGCAGCGTGTCTAAGTGGTCAGGAGGCAAATGTGCACACATGATCCTGTCTTTGATAATTAACGTGATTTTTAAGCCCAGAATTGTTGTTAGTAATTTTTTAAAAATGGGATGTAAAAAATAAAAAGAATACAAAATGCCTCTGTATAAACGTATTCTATGGTAGTCCCTCTTTGTGAGATGAGATATATCTGGCTTTTATGCCTACAGGACTATATTTATTCCTCCTCAATAATTACTAATAAGAATTTCCTTTATAATGCTGTAGAGATTAGAGGAAGGAAATTAGTTCAAATATTATTCTTTTGTGTGCAGCTATGTAAATGTTTCAGTAAGCTCATAGTAGAGCTGTGGTTATGTGTCATTTTTCTTTGTGTTTGTTGCTGTATATTATAAAACAAAGTTGAATATCTTAAACAAAAAATCATTAATCTAGGTTCTATTTGAAATTTTTTAAAGAAGTCTGACTTGTGTTAAAATCTTACGCTTTGATTATAAACGCTGTATATAAAAATATTGAGCAAACAGCTTCAAATGATTGCAGTTGACAGCAGAAATATAAACAGGTAATTAATGAGTCTTTTCTTCCTTACCACAGTTAATTTTTGATATATGTTATGGTAGGGAAAATTGTCAGCAAGTTTACCAATAAGGGTTTTGATTATACTTCATGAAGTATAATAATTTATTATTTAGTGCTATATTTAAGTAAAATACTAGATTATATCAGTCTAGTAGCATCAAAAATAAGTAAAAATCATATTTTAATTTCACAAGAACACTTAATCTATGTTAAATTTCCAAGTAGGAGGCTAGGCATGGGTTTTACTTAAGTTAGCAAATTATCTTTCTTCATGTCTAAAGAAAGGATCTCATTCATGAAATCTGCTACCTGTTGTTCCCTGACATTACCTGGGATAGGTATTAGCTGTAAGATGTAGGTTAACAAACACTGAATGACTTTCTGCTCCGTCCCTACAACTGTGCCCACATTACACATATGTGTACATTACCGCTATGTCACTGTGGATTTTTACAGCTGTCCAGTGTAGACCTACTGCAGGTGATCTACCCTATAACAAAGCTAATAAAAAAATACTCCTCATTACACTAAATTTGAGCTTAATCTGTGCATATATGGGAAGTGTGGGACTCATAAGGCATCAGAGTTGATAACTCTGTAATATTCCTCCTTTTAAACTATTTTTACTTTCCTCTTTGACCTGTTTTCATTATCATAGATGATTAGAAGCATATTAGGAGAATTTCCACAGAGAAATGTAGTTAATTGGAAAGCAATACACCTTTTATTTTTAGACTTATTTCTGTAAAAATCTCATTTCCTTATCATTAAAAAGAATTAGTGAGTATTGCAGTTCTCCTAGCCATGAACTTGTAAAAGCTCAGTAATGTTTACTAAAAGTAGTGATTGCTTGGTAATTTGGTTCTGTTTATAAAGGATGGGTAAATATGCCATGTTTATAAGTACTTTCAACTGAGACAGTAAAACGGTGACTCTGAGTGGCCAGCTAACACCCTGGTTTAGCTAGATGGCGGGTCACATGATGACTTTGATATGCAGAGTTCAAGAGATTCCTTCTGTATTAGTTTTATAACTTTGATCAGTGGCAATTTGCATTTAAGATAGTAAATATATAACTGTAAGAAAAAACTTTAGTTGGTAATCTTTTGAAATCAACCAAAACTTACTTCCTGATTTGTACATGGAAAAATCTCTCATGGAATTTCTGAGCTCACTGGAATTTCTTTTAGATCGTGATGCTTATAAATGAGAATCCTCTGCTGGCAGAAGAGGCAGCACTGAATAAATGCTACAAGGTGATGGATTTGATTTGTGAGAAATGTATGAAGCAAAGAGACATGAATGAAGTCTTGGCTATGAAAATGCATTACATCAGCTGTATCTTTCAGAAATGCATTAACTTCTTAAAAGATGGAGAGAATAAACTGGACACTCTAATCAAAAGGTACTGTTTTTACCATGTCATGTATAAAATACACTCAAATGGATAATGTTTTATTATCTGAAGCCTTATTATAGATTTAAAAATTAAGCGTTTTAAGAACAATTGTTATTGTTGGGATCACATTTAGTCTGCAAGAAACAAAGGACAATATTATACTTAGATTGAGTGATTATTTCAATCTATACTCTTTACAACAATGCTTTTGTTACCCCCAATTATAGGTGAGGAATCTGAGGTTTGGAGAGGTTAAATAGCATGTGTACGATCATACAGCTGGAAAGTGGCCCTAATTTGAGGGGGGATGGGTAGGCTATGCCATAGGTGGCTGCTCTGGATTCATAATGGCACTCAGTATATCTCCCTTCCTATACCTGGGAGAGCTGGTGTTACCCTTGTTCTCTGACCACCAGGGATTAAATTCTCCAGTAGTTTTACTGAGAAAAGTGAACTAAGTCAGAAGGGTGTGACTTGATGAGAGTTTTCATTCTTTGTACAAATAACTGACGTGGTAATAAGTAACTAGCTAATCTGACAACAGCGTTTAGTGTGTTTTATGATAGGGGTCATATAAATACCTCGCCCGGTCCCTAAGCCTGATAAGGACTAGACTAACATGCAGGTAGAACAGAAATTTGAATTGAGTCTATCATCATGATTTGAAGAGGCAATGAAACTCTTAAGTAGCAAAGAAGAAACTACTAAATTTCATGGGTTCAGCTGGGAGGAAATGCTTAGTGATTCAACTCCAGTTACTTTTTTGAAAATATCTTTCAGCTTATTAAGAGGCCGAGCTTCTGATGGCTTTCCGATATACCAAGAAAAGATCATTAGAGAAAGTATCAGAAAATTTCCTTACTGTGAAGCTACCCTCCTCCAGCAGCTGGTGCGAAGCATTTCTCCGGTTGAAATTGTAAGGTTCCTCATAACTAAGTTAACTCTGTCAGTAAGACCTAATTACCATATTTTGTACAATTAAAGGCAAGTTCTCTTTAGCATGAATTATTTATTTAATAAAGAAACAGTTATTTTAGAAATTTTTTTTTTTTTCTTCTGCTTGAGGAAGATTCACCCTGAGCTAACATCTGTGCCAGTCTTCTTCTATTTCATATGTGGGTCACTGCCACAGCACGACCACCAATGATTGGTATAGGTCCGAGCCTGGGAACCAAACCCAGGCTGCTAAAGCAGAGTGTGCTGAACTTAACCACTAGGCCATGGGGTTTGCCCCTATTTTAGAAAATTTTGAGGAGCAAATGTGGAAATAGATTTGCCTCTTAACCCTATTGCTGTTTATCCATTTCCCCTCT
Organism: Ceratotherium simum simum; assembly: GCF_057802395.1. Taxonomy (NCBI): domain Eukaryota; kingdom Metazoa; phylum Chordata; class Mammalia; order Perissodactyla; family Rhinocerotidae; genus Ceratotherium; species Ceratotherium simum. The sequence continues at coordinate 50,369,395 of NC_141900.1, read as the reverse complement.
CTCGATCCTTTTCTTCCATTTATATAGCTCATGGTTTAATAAACAATATTTCCCTATGTTGGAATGTAGATGGTTATAGTGGAAACTTAATTTTAAATATCTCTGTGAAACCTGTAAAGGTGGGTACACATGCATTATGTAATACAGATACACACATGTCACTTGTAGCTTGTGAAAAACCAGTACAAAGTCCTGCAGTAGATGAAAGAATTGATTGTCAGGTTGATGGTCTCCGGTCAGTGGGGATGTGAAGGGATGAGTCATGGAAGGCTCATTGTATGTCCTGATAAACAATCTCCACGTATGTACCAGCTTCTTATATTCTGCCTTAATGCCTCTGTTTGTAAATTTTCCATACTTAAAAAAAATCTGTTTATACTTCCCAGCTAGGGGAAGTGAATTTTGTTAACTTTATTATCTGTTGTTTGAATTACTTACTGCCTTTTTGTTGTATACTTATTGAAGAAGTATTTTGTAAGGCACTCCCTGCCTTCCCTATTTTGAGTAGGTTTCTGTTCACCTCATCTACACCAGTCATCCGTTTATACATTTCAATCAAATCCTTTATCAGCCTTTGTCTGTTAGGCAAGAAGTTGATCCTGACTCTAGTTCCATCCATGGCTTCCTCCCTCCCTCTGGCAATTTCAATTCTTCTTTGCCTCTTCTAGGCTGTTATAGCATTCTCAGTGTGAAAACTCAGGGCTAGAAATGGGTTCCAGGTGCTCCTGTATACATTAAGACTTTACCTATTCAGAACTGTGAAATAAGAAAGACCTGAGCAGACAAGCTAATCTCATTAAGTTCATGCATCGATTTATGCATGAGAGCTCTCCATGATTTCACACAGAGAGTCTTTACCCTTATTTTAATATACTTGGCTACTTGGGGTTTAAGCTTGTGAAAGATTAAAGTTAGCAAATTATGAGAGTGATTTATCAATTATGAATGTGTTTTGGTTGCACATATCAAATGCCAACCAACCATGAATTAAATAGATAAGGGTTTGTTTATTCACATATACTCAGAAGCCCAAAGGTAGGCAGACCAGATCTGGCACAGTGGCTCAAAAATGGATTGAGGGGGCCGGCCCTGTTGCCAAGTGGTTAGAGTTCCTCACGTCTGCTTTGGCAGCCTGGGTTTTTGGGTTCGGATCCCAGGCGTGGACCTACTACTCCGCTCATCGGCCACACTGTGGGGGCATCCCACATACAAAATGGAGGAAGATTGGCGCAGATGTTAGCTCGGGGCTAATCTTCCTCAGGCAAAAAAAAAAGAGGAAGATTGCCAGTGGATGTTAGCTCAGGGTAATTCTTCCTCACCAAAAGAAAAAAAAGGAGTGGGGACCCAAACATTTTCCTATTTTTCCACCCAATATTCCTTAGCTGTATAAATTATCGTACTTATGCTTATGACCTCATGATTGCAAGGCATCTGATGCTCTTCCTCCAAGCTCACATTCCTATCCCAGGCAGGCAAGAAAAGGAAAGAGGTTTATAGCTGGAAAGCATAAGGTCTCCCACAAACCCTCTGTCTGTGCCACATGGCCACTCTTAACTGCACAGGCGTCTGGGGAAATGCATATTTTTGGCTGGTCTAAACACTGCTGCTCTGAACAAAATTATACTTCTTTTAGTAAAGAAGTTGGGGGAATGGCTATCAGAGAGGCAACTAGCGGTGGCTGCGATGGGGTATTTCCAGCACTAATAAGTGGTAGCTGACATTCTACCTTCAAGAGGGAAAACAGAAAAACTAAAAATAGCAGCACAGAGTACTTAAAAAAATCAAAGCAGGTCAGTGTAGGGGTCACAATTCATCTTGGTCCTGTATCATAGAATAGCATAGTTAGAGTTCATGGAATATAGTGATTAATGTTTATCCTAGTGATCTGAGTCATTGAGAAAAGATGTATTAATAAAGATAAGATAGTATTTAATGCATTTTAGAAAAACTTCTCTCTTTAAAAATTTTTGTTCTTTAAGAGTTGTATATTCTTCTTTCTGGAAAACTTTATCTGGAAGGGTTGTGGTTATGAGTGTCCCAGATAGCCATTGTTTCCTACCTAATGGGTTTCATTATACTGCAAGTTCATAAGCCTCTGAAGCAATGCTAGCCTCTTCCCGTAACACGGTGGTTCTCACAGCTTGCTGCCATGACGAGCACGTAAGGCACTTTCTGACAGTGCTGATGTCTAGACCCTCCTGCACAGGTTTTTTGTTTTTTTTGGTGGGGAAGATTGGCCCTGAGCTAACATCTGTTGCCAACATTCCTCTTTTCGCTTGAGGAAGATTGTCCCTGAGCTAACATCTGTGCCAGTCTTCCTCTATTTTTGTATGTGGGACGCCACCACAGCATGGCTTGATGAGCGATGTGCAGGTCCATGCCTGGGATCCAAACCCGCAAACCCCAGGCCGTTGAAGCGGAGTGCACAAACTTAACCACTGTGTCACTGGGCCAGCTCCCCTCCTGCACAGGTTTTGATTCTCTCTGCCTAGTGTGGAACTCTGGCTTCTGTGTGTCACAAAGTTCAGCAGGAAGTGTGAGGCTTGGCTACATTTAAGAAATGTTGTTCCAGCAGTATAACAAATTATGCTGTTAGAGATACTTTGCTTTATCAGTTGATAGTGTATATTTTAACTTCTGGAAGGCTAGCTAATGTCTCTGATTTTATAGGATACATGGAATAAAGCATCCTGTTTGTTTTTAGGCTGAATATCTTCCATGGGCAGAGCCCTGATGCCTAAACAGATTCTTATTTGACAAAGTAGATGGCGAGATTTTGTATAGCAAGAGAGTTTTTGTCACCCCGTGGTGACTAGGAAGATTCCATGTGGTTACTCAGCTGTACCATCAGTTTTTTTCTGAAGCAATAGTTTACGTTAACAGCCATGCTAGTTTGACCTTTGGTTACATCCGTGAGAATGTTACTGTGTTCTGACTCTCACAAAAGTCCCATTTTGGGGGAAATTTTGAACATATCTCAGTCACTTTTGTGAAAAAATATCTGAACATGGAAATGTAATTGTTGTAAAGTCTGTTGAATATATTGTACTCTGTTGATTTGTGGACCAGGCTATCTGATCCAGTACTCTACTTTTGAGGCAAAAGAATTCTATAGATTAATAAGTGTTCAGTGTAACATTAAGTACCAGTAATTCTCTAACTGTTAGTATATCTCAGAATTACCTGAGGTAATGTTGGTACATGGACCACATCCTTAGAGATTCTAACTTGGAAGGTATGAGATGGCAGCATTGATCTGAATTTTTAACAAGTTATCTGATGCGCACCATCGTTTGAGCACAACTGCCATAGACCTTTATTCTTGATGAAATTATTAACTGAAATATCTAGTATCTGAGGTTTCATTTCATCTATTTTTTTTTCTCACCATTATACTATCTTCATTCCAAAAGAAAATTCTTAGCACTTTAACATGAAAAGAAACCCAGTCATCATTATTTGTTTTCAGGAGGCACATGACAGTTTCAAAATGAGTGCTACTTTAAAAATACTTCTTAAATCTTTTGAGTGTTTTGTTTGACTATCTTGAGTATACAGAACAGTATAAAACAGTGTTTCAAGGTGGTATTTGTAAAGCTCTATTATGTACAATTTTAAGATAATATTAAATATTCTTAGGAAGAAAAAGCAAATACTCAAGTGAAAATTAATTAAAATTATGAAAATTGGCAAAATTTTAATTGGGAATAAATAAGTAAATTTGAAAAACACAGAAACAAGAACTGTTGGGAGTAAGACAGCTGTTGCATATATCATACTCTGTTGATTTGTGGACCTGTAATTATTTTTGCTTGCTCTAACGAAGTTTTAATAGCATCATCTCAGACAGGTAAATATTCACCCTTATAATTTTCTACATAAAAAATTTTTATAAATCCTCATTAGCAACCGATTCTAATTTTCAGTAGCCCTATAATAATTTTCACGCTTTTGGTTTTTCTTAATACCCTCATGCAATCACATGTCTATCTCTAATTAAAGAGTTTGGAACATTTCAATAATAGAGGTGATAATTTTTAACTGTTAGAATTGCAGACCCACATCAAGTAAATAGTTTTAAATATATAAAGTCTTTAAAATACTTAAATTACACCAAAATTTTAAGAATTAAGTTTGTCTTATGAATTATCCCATAGAATATGTATATTGTCTTGATGTCAATTCTCAGAAGAAAATTCCACCCTGAGTTCATTGTCCTATATCTGAAATCTTTGTGGGCTTATTAAATAATCCTAATTGAAAAATACTTTCATTCTAGAATAGGACCAATTTTTTCTGTTTAAATATTTTGATCTATGACTTACCTCCCATTTACTTTGTGTAGAAAGAGGTATACTTAAAAGAGTATTTATCATTTTGTCATAGATGAAGTCTGTGTAATCTCTAGCCTTAATTATTTTGTCACTTGTGTGTCTGCTTGTAGACAACATGGTTCATGGAGTGTCGGCTCTGTAGTCTTTGCATGGTGATTTCAGAGTGCTTTTTCTCCTCTGTATACCCACTCTAGGGTTCTGACCCCACTGCATTCTCTGTACTTACCCAAGCCATCACGGGTCAGGTGGGTTTTGTGGATGTTGAATTTTGCACTACCTGCGGAGAAAAGGGAGCAAGTAAAAGATGCTCGGTATGCAAAATGGTAAGAATGAAGTTCTTTTAAATTCATTGACATCTGGTTTAGATTTCATCCAAGTTGATGATTGAGTTTTAATATTCTGTAAATATAATGATTGACATTAGTTTTCTAATAAATTCTGGTACATTAGGTATACATTAGATATAAAGTATTATATATAACACTTAAAAGTAATTTTGGAAAAGAGCTACGAGATAAATGTAGTTCTATGCCCTATCTTCTGCCAAACTCCCAGGCTGCCCCACCTGCTATGCTGACCACCCCAAAGAAAGAAAGAATATGAGTGAATGAGTGAATGAATGAATGACTATGAGAAAAGAAGAGAAAGATTATCCGTAGGGGACTGAGGCTGGTGCAGATATAAGAACCTAGAATAGGACAATTTATAAATATGCAATCTTAAATCTTCTGATGTTGACTTTAACTACAATCTCTTCACCTACTCTTCCTTGTAAAATGACAACTCCCTTCTGTCACCAATCTTTAAGTTCTCTGGACTATACAACCCACTTCTGCCAGAATTATCTTTGTAAAGGGCATATCTATTTGTGTTCTCCTCACATTCAGATATTACATGCATGTATGTGTCTGTTCATTCACTTTACCCTGTAGATAATGTTAATTCCCTTTTATTTTTAAGGTTGAAGTTATTGAGCATATTCTGCTGTAACCTATCACATTCTGTTGTAACCTACTTCTCCAGCTTCATTTCCTTTAATTACTTGCTTCTCTGAGCCTCAGTTTCCTTATGTGTGAAATGGGGCTAGAGGTGTGAGAATTAAATGAGACCATCTATATTGGTTAACTCTTCCTGCATATAAAAACACTCCAAAATTCAATACTTAAAACAACAATCATTTATTATTTGTCCCATGTTTGTGGTTGGCTGGGGCACTTCTAATCCAGGTGTCTCTCATCCTCTTTGGACCAGCAGGCCAGGCTGAGCATGTTCTCATGGTGATGGCAGAGGTAAAAGTGGGCAGGTAGAAACACATGAGGTCTCCTGAGGTCTAGCCTTGAAATTGCCATGCTGTCTCATTCCTTTGGCCAAAATAAGTCACATGGCCAAATTTAAAGTCAATTCTCTTCCCCTTCAGTGAAAAGAACTTTGAAATCACATGGGAAGGCATATGGATGCAGGGAAGAGTGAAGAATTGGGATGGGTAGTACAATCTACAACATCATCTATGTATAAGGGCCTAGCACAGTGCTTGGCATATAATCTTTCAAAAATCTAAGCTCCATTTACACAAACTTCTTGCTGTCCTTGAATATATCCTTCACTGCCCTATTCCTGCATTTTTGTACAAAGCATTCCCTCCACCCTGAAAGCTTCTTTTCCATTTCTCTGTCTACTGATTCCCTCCAGCTAGAGTGAGTCACTGCTTCCTCTGTGCTCCCACTGCTGCTATATTCTGTAGTAGGATATGAATCATGTTGTTAGGTGTCTGCCTCCCTCCCTGCTGCCACATCCTGCTCTTTCTTGACCCTAGCTTCCTCTGGGACAACAACTGTATCTTCCTTGTCATTGTACTGTACCAATTCTGGCCCATAGTAGGTTCTTAAATAAGTCATTCGTTGGAGTCTTTGGTAGACCATTTGTTGTATATCCATTATTGTTATAAAGTATAAGCTAAAATTACAAATATAAATCAATACACATCCACACGTCATGGTTTTAAAATAAAGTATAGAAAACAATATTTTTACAGCATAGTTCTTATTTTAATGTCATAATTGGAAAATCATGCAATCACAGCTCTTGAAATGAAAATAAACCTACACTTGCTTTCAGGTAATATATTGCGATCAAACCTGCCAGAAAACACACTGGTTTGCACATAAGAAAATCTGTAAGAATCTCAAGGACCTTTATGAGAAGCAACAATTGGAGGCTGCCAAAGAAAAGAGTGAAGAGGAGAACAGTATGTATACAAAGACCCAGCTCACACTGCTTCTCAGTGGGGAGAGGAATGATAGATGATATTAAACCAGGGCACACAGGAACTGAGTCTTCTCTGGGGACCAAGGAAGCTTGGGGATGACCAACATGAGGATCACACTTAAGCTCAAATGTGTCGCTATTTTGAGTCCTTGAGATACTGTATAGAATATAGTTAGCCTAGATGTCCTGGAAAACAAAAGACATAAAATTCTGAGGAATGTAGTTTATTCCACATTCTACATTCTGACACTCGAAACTGCCCTCGGAACGATGGGACTCTGAATGAGTTATTTGTTTACATTCTGCTCACAAAGGATTTTAAGGTTTTTGAATAAGAAAATAATTAAATTTCCCCTAATAGCTACCCAAAGATTTTAAGTTTTGGAAACCTTTAGATGTCTTAATTATAAAACTGTAGGTGAAATGACAGAGTAAATTTATAAATTACAAATTAAATTGCAGATCTAACGCACAGATTAAATTGCTACAAGCGTCAGGGCAGTGAATTCCTTGTTATTTTTCCTCTCGCTCCCTCATGAAGTGTATGACTCATTTTCTTCAGAAACAGTGAGTTGCTTCAGCGATGATTCACATATTGGAGAAGAGAACCATCTCACTCCTATGCCCCACCCCAGAGAATATATCGTACGTTCTGGGGCGTGCACGTAGTTTGAAAAAGTTGCCCAGGTGACTCTGATACTAAGCACTTCCACCTCCAGCCCTGAAGCAACCGTGTCTCCTTTACCACCTGCTTGAGAAATGCTATTACTAGGATTGAATGATTTGTACAAAATTAAATTCATGCAGCATTAAATTGTGTAAGTAAATTGTTGAGAGAATAGTCAGGCTTTCTCCTGTTTTCTGGACCAAACTTCTATATCCTGTGTGTTAAGGGCAGTGAATAACAGCTGGCCGTGTACTAAACAAGCCGTGTGAGAGAATCGGATTGTTGATAGAATGGGAACTCCCGGTTGCTAGCATCAGCACATGCCACGCTATTCTAAATGTTACAAACCCTTTATTCTCCGCAAGCGTAGCATCGGCTTTATTATCCCCCACTTTATAGATAAGGAAACAACCTTGTTCAGGCAGTTACCTACCCCAGGACATCACGCTAATTCATGGCAAACTGTATTCAAATGCAGATTTTTGTCAGATCCCAGAAAACAATCCTGATTCCAAGGCCTGGCTTTGCAGCCAGAGGCCTTCGTTCAAATGCTAGTTCTGCTGCTTTACTAGCTGTGAAACTGAGCAAGGTACAAACCCCTCTCTTCTCAGTTTCCCCATTTGTAAAATAATGATAATAGAGATAATAATCTACCTCATGTGGTTGCTATGACGAGTAAATAATTTAATACACATAAAACACTTAGAAGAGTGTCTGCCACATGGTAGGAACAAAATTACTATTTTTTTTCTTTTTCTCAGATGGCAAACTCGATGTCAATTCTAATTGTGTTAATGAAGAGCAGCCGGAGGCTGAAAGAGGAATCGCTCAAGAGGATAGCAGTCCTAAAGATTCTGTGGAAGGAGAGAAGGCATCTCTTCAGAGTGATGCTGGGTTGCACTGCTTACAGGATGCTCCTGCAGGTCCACAGGCGTCTGAGGAGTAAAAGGCAGAACAAGTGCCAGCATGGATGGTCCTCACCCTGGCAGGTAGCTGGAAAACTCATGTGACTGTGTCCTCATTGCCTTGTGACACCTGCATGGCACTGTGGCATGATTTCATAGAATAGATGCTTTCCAGCAAAGCTCTGTCTAGTATGCCCTAATTTCCTCCTAATTTCTGTTCTATAATTGGACAGATATTCCTAGGGAAAAAAATTTTTTTCAAAATAGAGAGAAATATTTCTATTCCCTTTCTGAGGTCACCTTTCCAGCAATTGTTCTCAAAAGAATATACATTCCCTTAAAGAAGAAATGTAAGCTCTAGGGAACAAAGGGGCAAGCAGAACAGGTGTAAGAGAGAAGAAAGAAAAATTTTATAGCCACAAAGATGGGTAGTTAAAAGAATCATAAGTTATATGTGAATAAAATGCATATAAATAGCATTTACAAAAGTGAAGTTCTACTTATTAGGATGTAATGAAATGAAGAAAAGCTGTATGTTAAAGGGTCTTTGCCAGAGTTCAGCTAATTTTAGTTTTCTATAGAAATTATCCTGAGCACTCTGAACTTGATGTAGTTCCTGCAGTGATGTTTTATCTGCAGTATTTGTACCTTCACAAATGTCAAGTCCTCCAGAAGGAACCAAGGCATAGCCAAAGTTATCTCAGTATGTACATTAAAAAAGATGTTTAATGAAATTTTTGATTAAATAATGACTAAACATACTGGGTCCACAATTACTGTAAAACTAATTCATGTGCCATATTACACTTGAAAGGCTGACTTTTATCTTCCTATATGCTTTTCATGTGGCTCTTCCCGTCCAGAAATGGATTTATAACTGTCATTTTATAGAATGTTCTGGCATCAGTTTTTAGTGTATGTAGTATTTAAACAGAGCTGAAGTGTGATAGCTGAAGATAGTGCTTTGTTTCCGAGTTTCCTGTGTTGATTATAAAATAAATTGTACCTATTGTATAACCAACTCACATCTTGTTTCATAGTTTATTGCTGTTGGAGGGTAGCAAATATTAGAGAAATATTAGAGAACTTAACAAATATTAGGAAACTTAGCAAACATTTGAGAACAAAGTAATAATTATTTTAGTATGTGCAATTGTAAATTAAAATGCCTAGAATCCTCACCTGACTTCCGTGTTCACATTCTTGTCTTACTGGTTCTCCTCTTCCTTATACTCAGTTACTTCTTTCCCAGCACCAACACGTACATCTTCTGCACACCTTACACCACGCTCCAGGAAGACTTCATGTGAGTAAATTCAATGTTAAGGGTTAACTGGGTAGGAATTCAGCAGGCAGATTTTATCTGAACTTGTCAGTCATGACAAGCCTTCCTTCATTCATCAAGGTACCTCGTTTACACACTCATAAACATTTTTCTCTGGATAGTAAAATAGTCCTCCCAGACCACCCTCTCCCACAAATATGTTTTTTACCTGAGTTCCCCTTTCTAATATTTTTTGTGATTGTGTTATCATCATTCTGTGTTATCACCATGTCCCTGTCTTTGGATACCATAGAGAGTTGTGAAAAAGCAGAAGGAAATAGGAAAATCAAGAGATGTGGCAACGCAGAGGTAATTTTCCTCCTCATTGAAATGAAAGCTAATACGAATCGGATCTCTAACATAGTTATGATGGCATAAATAGGAACATTTATGTTGGACAAAGAGGACTTCAGGTATAAGCCATGTCAATATCAAAATTTTCCATGGGTGTATTTCAGGGAAGGGGTTGTCAGAAAATGAAGATGAAGAGAAAATTGGATTGGTTCTGATTATAATCCCTTCCTTTGTCGTAAATAACCTAAAATAGATGTTTCCATTACAATACCATCAAAACAGATGGTCATCTGGTTATTCTTTTTCTTTAGCATGTTGAATTGTTTTCAGTATGCTATCAAGAAACTTTTCTCAAACAGAAGTAGGACCTAAAGGATTAGAATAGTCTTACTGTTCCAATATGTCTTATACCTAGAGCTGATGTAATAGAATATTAAATTGGCCAGTGGGGGTATTAGGAAATTGGATTCTGTTTTTTGATTCAGTAGGTAATAATAATAGCTAACAGTGCAAGTTACTGTATCCCTGAAGTTATCTTGTTTAATGTTGGTGACAACCCTGTGAATTAGACTTTATTTTTATCCCCATAGCACCGATGAGGAAGTTAAAGTCTAAGGAGGTCAACTAACTTATCCAAACGTGCAGAGCTGGGATGCAGTGAGGTCTGCAGTTTTGACTGCTACGTTGTATGCTCTTAATATGCTACCTTCACTATAGTGTCTCTGCAGACATAAGATAATGGAGCTCTGAAGACAAGCTGTTATTTTATAGGATGTAGTGGATATTCCCTAGGCCCTTGAAAAGATGACTAGTTTTAGTCATCCATCATGTATATGAGTTTACTTGAGTTTTAGTATTATAAGATAGTAAACTTAATAGAAATTCTTAAAGTAGATATACTTGCAGTGTTTTTATCTTCTCTGGATCTCATCTCCCCTGCTTCTGAAGGAAATCAGTGCCCTTCTTGAGTGGGAACTATACGTCTTCCCATTCAAGTGGTTTTATAGTTGCTGCCAGTAGTAGTGACCTGCTTCTGTGGCCACAACTGGGCCAGTCAGAGCCCTTCCCAGAGATTTTACATTTCCTGACACTGAAGAGGGGAGGCTTTGTGTGTGTGTGTGTGTGTGTGTGTGTGTGTGTGTACATGGACGTGCGTGCGTGTGTGTGTGTGTGTGTGTGTGTGTGTGTGTTTCTCCCTTGGGACAACGATAAATTACAGAGATTCGGTTCCAGAGCTGTCAGAACTGTCATGTGGAAGCGCCTGAGAGAATGCAGCCATTGAGCAGATACGGGCAGGAGAGGGATAGAGGGGGGATACTGTTTGAGCTGTTGAATCCACTGGGCTCTGACACAGTCTGCACTGGGTTTATGTGGTTTGGTTACATGAGCAAATTTCACATTTGGATTTCTATAAATTAGAACCAAAGAATCCTTATTAATACATCTTGTGACAACTAGAAAACAAATGGAACCAAATTTTAAAAGTTAAATACATATAAATATAGCTAAAAGGAAAATGAAGGCATATAATTTAAATTTTTGAGATTTATATACTCAGAAAAAAATATGGCAGTTCAAGTTTTGAATTAGATTGTAGTTACCATTTTGGTTGGAAAGGAAACCACCAACACAAGTGTTTTTGCATCTCTTTACCCATGTTTATTTTGGAAAGACTCATATTTGCTTGAAATCGTATGAAGATTGGTGCACATTTGTGTACACTGATAATATTGAAACATAATTTGTGCAGATAAAAAGCAAGATCTTAATTTAGTAAAAAGCAAATTTCTTCTTTCTTCTCATCGTTACTTCAGTAGATAAACAGGAAATACTATTTTCCCCAAAAAGTAGCTCTAACCTAGTTCATAGAGCGGGTGTTGTATGTCTTTTAAGGACAAAGTTTTGGGTGAGATTTAAATATGAAAAAAATGATCAATCCCAGAAGAAACCATGAGAGAATTCTTTATGACTTCGGCATGAAGGAGGCCTTCCTAAATATGATGCTAAACCCAGAAGCCACAAAAGGAAACAAGTTCAGCTACATTTAAAAAATAATCTGAACACTTCTGCTTCTGGGAAGATGGAACAGACGTACTTTTCCCAATTCTTCTCACTAAGTAAAACTAAAACTTCTGGACATAATATATAAAACAAACATAAGAAGACTCTGTAGGATGGAGAGAAGAAGGCAGACTGGCTAGGGACCTCGAGATCCAGGCAATGATACTTGGTCTGTTCTCTGGGTTTTCTTTGTGCCTCATATATCCTAGACTTGGAGCTGAGGAAGCCAGCAACGTGGAAATACCAACAGCTCCAGACAAAAATAAGCACCAGCAAAAGCCTACCGGTCTGCTGCCTCTGCCCTCAAGACTGCAACGTCGACTCACACCTGAATTTCTAGCCTGCCCTGGCCTACCCTACAAATTTTGGATTTGCCAGTGCCCACGATGGCATGAGCTAATGCCTTAAAATAAATCTGTCTCTCTCTGTATATGCATATACCCTACTAGTTCTGTTTCTCTGGAGAACCCTGACTAATACAAAAGGTGTCTTAGTTTGGACTGTTATAGCAAATTACCATAGATTGGGTGGCTTAAACAACAGACATTTATTTCTTACAGTTCTGGATGCTGGAAATCCGAGCTCAGGGTGCCAGCACAGTTGAGTTCTTGGGGAGTGTCCTCTTCTGGTTTACAGAGGGCTGTCGTCTTGTGTGCTTGGTTCACATGGCAGAAAGAGGGCAAGCTAGCTCTCTAGCCTTTTATAAAGGTACTAATCTCCTTTCATGAGGGCTCCACCCTCATGACCTAATCACCTCTCAAAGTCCCCATCCCCATACGCCATCACATTGGGGATTAGATTTCAACATATAAATTTTGGGGGGAGGTACAGTCCTTAACGGACACAGCTGCTCTTGGGATAAGAATAACAGTATTAGCTGACATATATTGAGCACTTACTTTGAGAAAGCCACTCTACCTAACACTTTACCTATATCATCTAACTTAATCCTTGAGACTCTATGAGGTAACTATGATTATTATTTTAAATAAGATGAAATTAGAGCCTAGGGAGGTTAACTAACTTTCCAAGTAACGACTAGAAATTGGAAGAGCTAAGCTAGGTCTTTCTGATTCCAGAGCCCTGGCTTTTAGCCACTACTGCCTGTAGATTATATGTCAGGATTTTCTGTTTCCTACTCATGAGGTCTCCTGACGGATCCTGAAATAAATATACTTCCACTTGAGGCAGCTTGAATGGGTCTCTATTGTTTAAAACAAAGAACTTAATTAAAACCACCCTCTCAATTGTGTGTTCCATTTTGGTAGAGTTTTAGGTTAATTAAGCAAGGATTGTGTCTTCTGTTTTGTGTTTCTCTCCAGATGGTTTTTACTACAATGTTTTCCAGTCACAGCCACTCAGTAGCCCTTCGTTTTTGAATTAAAAATATCTAATATCGAGGAGAGCATTTTAAAGCAGATCTTTTTCTTCATACAAATGAGAAATTTCCATTAGTTCTCTAAAAAGGAAATTAAGTAAAATTTGCTAGCCATATTTTTGTAATTTGAATAAATTTTTTGTCCTTTTCAGTGGTTGTGAGATTAAAAATAAAATATCAGACTACACATTCTTTTACTATTCTTTTAGTAGTTTCCCTGAGATTACAATATCCCATCCTCAACTTACTGCAATCTAATTAAAAATTAATACTGCTTATGCAACTTATGGGCCAGCTTAAATCTGATCCCAAATACACCATTTCCATCATGAAATGGATTGTTGCTATGCTCACCCAACATTGTTGCTTGGTGGGTCTGATAGTACACAGCTTGTGATGAGTAGCTTTGGTCAGACAGTTACTTGATGATCAGTTGTTAGGCTCTTCATACTAGGATGGATGCGGTAGCATGCCTAGAGCTGCCATTTGAACAGTGACTAGTTCTCTGCTGAAGATGGTGTAGCCTTACTCAAGAACCCTTGGAGACTGCACTGTGACTCTGTTGGAGCTTGCCAGAAACTTCACAAGGCATCCTTACCTGCCACAAATACTTCTAACACCATGGATTATGCTGGCTGGTTGTATTAGTTATTTATTGCTGTGTAACAAATTACCCTGAAACTTACCAGCTTGAAGCATCAATAAGCATTATCTCACAGTTTCTGTGAGCCAGAAACCCAGGAGCAGTTAACTGCGTGGTTCTGGCTTGGGGTTTCTCAAGAGGATGTGGTGAAGCTTTCAGCCAAGGCTCCAGTCATCTGAAGGTTTAACTGGGGCTGGAGGATCTGCTTGCAAGATGGCTCACTCACATGGCTGTTGGCAGAAGGCCTTAGTTCCTCACTGGCTTTGGAAGGAGGCCTCAGTTCCTCACCACATGGGTCTCTCCAGAAAACTGCTTGTGTCCTCACAACATGGTAGCTGGCTTCTCACAGAATAAGTGATCCAGAAGAGAGCAAGAGAACATTTCAGTTCTTTCTATGACCAGTTTTTGGAAGCAACACACCATCACTTTTGCCTTGATAGCCACTCACCCACATCAATGCCCAAATCTCTGCTTTTTCTTTCCCCCAGCTACAACCTTCTGCCAGGGACCATACCTGAATTTTCAGACTCTGGCTATGTAGAGAATCATAAGTGCCCACAGGTGAAAGGAGGCTATAGGTTCTCAGTGACAGTTCATTACTCCCTTTTGCTCTTTCATGTCTTACCTGTTTTGATTTCAGCCCCATTTCTACAGTGTGTCTATGCTATGTGTCTGTGTTACAGCGTGATAGTGTCTAAGCACCATCAGATGGAAGAAATGTCACCCTGCTTTTTATAAGCTTTTGATCTAGCTCTTTAGCTTATCTGCAGAAAACCAGCAATACATTTGGATTGCCTTGAGTGTCCAGCTTTGTGTCTCAGTACCAGGCAACTGCTGTAAGCTTTTCTGGTTTCTCTTTCTTCTAGCAGCAACCTTCTGGCTAGGCCAAGCTCAGATCATTAGCCCATACCCAGAACTGGCAAATGCCTCCAAATGTGAGAATAAAAAATAGTAGATTGGATCAATAAATTATAATATAGTCATACAATGGAATACTATATGGCAGTGAGAATGATAGCACTATTGCTACCAGCAACAACATGAATGAATTTTACAATGTTAACTAAAAGAAGCCAGACAAAAAATAATTCAGCTTCTATAACTCCATTTATATGCCTTTCAAAAACAGACACAAGGTGTGGTTTAGAAATTAGGACAGTGATTACTTTATAAAGGATGGGGAGTAACAGGTAATAGGACTGGTGACAGGAATGAGGAGGCTTTTAGAATGCTGAGAATGTTCTATTTCTTGATCTCGGATGCCAATTAACATAAACATGTTCATTTTTTGAAAATTTTTTGAGCTGAACACTTAAGATTTGTGTACATTTCTATATGCATTTTACTTCAACAAAATCTTAACAAAATGTAGGAATTATTTTTCATTGTTGTTGTTTCTGTTTACATTTAAATGTTTCAAATAGTATCATAATAAATATATAATATACTGAATCACAGAGAAATTTAATATACACTGAAAACCATTAGGATTTCTAGAAATACCAGGGGTTATCTCAGTGTAATTGTGAGCATTTGAGCAGGTTCTGTGCCTTTCTCTTCAAGATATTTTTCCTCTCGTGTTGGAACTGTGTCCCAGTTCAGAGAGGTGATAGCCATTGCTGATCTCTTCATGGACCTTACAAAAACAGCATCTTCTGGGTCATCAAACACAGTTCTGCAAAAATGGCAATTATGTCAGGAAAAAATCAATTAGACCAAAATGAATTTCTAATTTAAATGAATCAATGCCATATTTTTCTATGTTATTTGTAGTATAGTACCACTAACAAATAACTTTTGGGCTCTACTGACAAATGACTTTCAAGATAAGTAATGCTATTTTTATTGTATATATTGTTTATTTTAAAAATAGAATATTTGAACATATTTGGAATCAGCTGTTATACAGTTTGGATCTCACACATTCATGCATTCATGTTTTAAACCAGTGTTAAATGAGATGATTAAAATATTTATAGATACCACATGCATATTAGTATTTTATGTACATTTCATTGGAAAGTTATTATTTCTCAACATTATGCTGTATTTTATAAACATTCTTGGGCATAATACTTTTCAACACAGAATCCAAAGGAAAAACTCCTAAGTGCAAAATTAAAAAAGAATGATGATTTTTAAATTCATCAATATTGATGAATTTGAAATGTTTTTCATAGTTTAATGAAGTATTTGCTTTTTAAAATGCAAATTCCAGTGGATATAAAATGTTAATAATTGCTCTCACTGAACATATTTAGAGGAACAGTAAACAAGGAAAGTAAAGACCCTCATTTGTAATAGCTAATAATTCTTAGGTTTTATATTTTTATTCATTGACTCACCCTTTCATTTATTTTATTATAATAATAATATTAAAAACCTCAATATGTGAGATATGAATACACAGTTTGAACTCATTTATCACAGAAAAACATAGCAATTTTTCCCATTGAAAAATTTTCCCATCTATTGAAGAGTTAGTCATTTTTTCAATTCATTAAAATATATTTTGGGAAATGGGAATAATTTAGATGGTCAACACAATTATCAAATATTCTGATAATAAAAGTAAAGTTAAAAAAATCACTTACTTGTCTACGTTATTCGCAAATGCAAAATCTAAAAAAAATACATTTCTAAATTAATATTTTTCAAATGTTTATTCAGTATTTTAAAACAATGGAACAATGCTGTAAAGGAAAAGTCTAGAGCATAGCTCTCTGGTTTTTGAGCAAGCATTTAGATGAATAGGTCAATCCATCAAATAAGCCTTGATACCTTACCCCAAATTGAAATTTTCTCTTAGATATAGTGCCTTAGGTTTGCCTTAGGTTTTGAGGCAAATTCTTTTTTTTTTTTTTTTCTTTTTTTTTGGTGAGGAGATCAGCCCTGTGCTAACATCCGCCAATCCTCCTCTTTTTTTTTTGCTGAGGAAGACGGCCCTGGGCTAACATCTGTGCCCATCTTCCTCCACTTTATATGGGACGCTGCCACAGCATGGCTTGCCAAGCAGTGCGTCGGTGCGCGCCCGGGATCCGAACCAGCGAACCCCAGGCCGCCGCAGCGGAGCGCGTGCACTTAACCGCTTGCGCCACCGGGCCAGCCCCGAGGCAAATTCTTTAATACAATACAGATCTCAAAATTCTGAGAACAGAATACTTAGTCAATTTAGTTACCAATGGAATCCAAGTGGGAATTTTTATAATTAAGATATTGAGTCTCATGTGCAGAAACGGATCCTTTTTTTCAGATAGGCACATGCATTTATAAATGGGATAATAAACCAAAGGAAGAGAAGCATTTAGAGCAGTTTAAACCATTTGAATTCTTGGCATTAACTTCAAAGAAACAGAATAAACAAATCCTAGATCATAAGAATCTACATCTTCCCTAGCTTTGGAGCTCAAAGGCTAGTCCTCAAAGCTTGGATTTCTTATGGTATCTTCCAAAGACTATCATTGCTTTGTTTTTTCCTCTCCAGAAGGTCTAGTGCCAGGCTAGAGATGGAATGTACCAGCACCTGTTGGGGCACCAAAGCCTACAATGTGAGCTCTTGCCAACCCACAAGCAGCAGGGAGCACATAGCCTCTGCCTTAGGAGAGGAGTTCATGGCGCCCTTCCCCTTCACAAGTGGCTGACTTGAATCTCCCATGCCCTTTCTGATCTCCTAGACTTTCTTTTTATACATTTTTAATTACAAAAAGCATATATTTTGCTGATATAAACAGGAAAATAGTGAAAAGTGAAATCTTACTTTGACCTTTCTAGTTCCTCTTATCAGAAGTATCACTAATGCGTTTTATATATATGCTTCCAGTCCCCTATGTGCATACACATGTGTACTCACACAAGTACATATACACAGAGATCTATTAGCTGACAAAATGCCAAGTTTGTCATTACTTTGCATTATATTATTCCATGATGCATTTTTTATACTCAAAATATCATGGAATAATTCTATAATGCAATAGTTCATATTGTATGAATGTGCCATAACTTAACATTCTCCTATGAATGACCATTTAGATTGTTTCCACTATTTTTTTTATTTCAAAAAATGTGTCAATGAGCAGCTTTATACATATATCTTTGTTTGTATGTGCAAATACTTCTATAGGAGAGAGACTTCAAATTTAATTGCTGTGTTGAATGGTTTGCACGTTTTATGTTTGTGGATACTGCGTATTGCCATATGGTCTTCCAAGAAAGTTGAACCAGTTTACACTCCCACCAATAATATATGAGTTGTGCTCCTTTCTCCCCTCATCCACACCAACCTTTTTAACTTTTGCCCACCTGCCAGATGAAAATGGTATCTCATTGGTTTAATTTGCTTTTATTTGCTCACTAGTGAGGCTGATCATTAGACATCACATTTCCTTCTTTCTATAAATGTCCATAGTTTTTGTCACTTTTTCTATTCTAGTTTTCAAATTGATTTGTAGGAGCCCTTTGATATAATGGGCATTAACTTTTGCCTATTGTATATATTGCAAACATTTCTTCCAACTGTGTCTTTTAATTTTGTTCCTATATTATATAATGATTTGGGTTTTCATTTTCATGTAGTTAAATCTGTCACATTTTATTTTTATGGCTCTGGGGTTTGTGTAAGGCTTTGATCGGCCTTCTTCACCTCAGGATTATAAAATTTTTTCCATTCATTTACATTTAGATATTTAGTCTCTCTGGAATTTATTTTTGCATATGATGTCTCCCTTAGAAAGTAGTCCTTTGGCCCAGAACCACTGCATGGCATGACTCCAGGGGCTCCCAGTCATTGTTTTCTGTGTAAGTGGTGCCTACTGGAGTCGTTCAACATGGTAGCTCTGCTGACTGCTGATTTTTGCCTTCACAAATCCTTCTGACTCTGCACAGCTTTCTCGATTGCCAACCGTTCTCCAGACCTCACATTGACCTCTGGTACCCACCTGAGCCTTCATGCATAAGTAGCACTTGGCATTTGCTTTCCTGGGTGTGTCTGGTGTTGTTGCTACCTGAAGTCAGAAATGTCTTTGAGGCCTGGCTTCCTGAGCCTTTGATACCTCAGCTCAAAACTTAATTTTCTGTTTTCTCTGGATTCTGTCCTGTTGCTTTATACCTGGGTTGATTCACTGTGATGAACTGCCATTTGTTGAAAAGTCTGCCTGATTTTCCTTTTTGGTTTTCCTCTCCCCTCTTCCTGAGTAGCATGGGCCTCAGCTGCCAGGCCCAGGCTCTGGGACACTATCCCCCAGCCTGCTCTCAACACCTGGAGTTCTGTCTTGTTTAGAGAAGCAGAGCAAACATAATACAAATCCAGCAGTTTTACTTTTGGGCCGCTAGTAGACTTTTTAAAAGCTTATTGATACTTTTGTTTATTTTAAATAGCCCTTAATGGCTTTCCACATTTAGGTAGTTGGTGGGAAATCTGCAAATATCTGTTTCCTTAAAGTGTTATAAAAGCCCAAAGAATTTTGGTTCTGAGAATATTGGTTATCATGCAGTAAGAACCAAAGATATTAATGGAAATAGGTACATGCCTTTTAACCACACCTATTTAATAAGGATAGATAGCTGGAATTTGAAGAAACTTCAAGTTGACCTTGCTTCTCAAGCTATTTGGAATATAATTGGTTTCTTTCTCAATTTAGGGTTAAGAATAATAAAATCAAAATGGAATGTCACAATTGCCTTATAAACATCTTCAATTATAGTTTCTTCTCAATAAAAGAATTCAGAGTCTTAAATGTGCATGTCACAGTAAAATAAGATTTATATAAAAACAAATACAGAAACTATAAAACTATAAGGCACAGTGTGTTTTATTAGTTTCATTATAAATGTTTGTAGAACATGAGTAGATTGATTAATTAGAGTCATGTTGCCAGTTTTTAGGAGGGCTGTAGTCAACAGGTCCATGAATTAAATAGAAAAACTTCCAAATGCAGTAAAATACTCACCCTGTCTTTTCTTCCTCTGATTTTGTTTTTGGAGGTTTGATATGAGATGCAGTAAAGAGAAAAAAAGGATAATAATTCTTTCAGCAATCTGGTTCCTCAAAAGAAATGTGAGGCACTAAAGGTAGTGGTCAGCTGTCCTGCTCACACCTGTAACAATCATAGCCTAAAAAACAGATGGGGTGGCCTTATAGTGCTTGTTATTGGGTGTGTTGGCTTTTTTTTTTTTTTGGTGAGGAAGATTGGCCCTGAGCTAACATCTGCCAATCCTCCTCTTTTTCCTGAGGAAGACTGGCCCTGGGCTAACATCCATGCCCATCTTCCTCTACTTTATATGGGATGCCACCACAGCATGGCTTGACAAGCAGTGCATCAGTGCTTGCCTAGGATCCGAACCGGCAAACCCTGGGCCGCCGCGGCAGAGCACATGCACTTAACCGCTTGCGCCACCTGGCAGGCCCGAGTTGGCTATTTTTAAGAGTGGAGATTTTCTATCCAGAGATTCCTTTCCCACCCCACCATGGCTTACTCCCACTAATCTGGTAACATTCAGTTTGGGCATCAGCTCTTACAGTAAGTAAAAGAAAAACCAAGCAAGTGGCTGACTAATTGAACAGTTCAACTTATCATGCACTTGATATGTGTCAGATCAGGTGTGGCAATGGTTTACATCTTAAGAATCGTAACAGACAGTGGAAGATGATATCCTCGTTTTAAAAATCAGAAAGCTGAAGTAAATTCACGTCCAAAACAAAACTTGTAATTACCAGCAGAGCTGGTGTTCCAACTCAAAGAAATCTGATCCCAAAGCTTATGCTCCTGCTTCTGCAGTGGCTGTTCTCTAACTGGAGTGCGTCAGAATCACCTGAAAGTCTTGTTAAAACACAGCCTCCTGGCTCCCACCCCACCCTTGAGTTTCTAATCTAGTAGATCTCGTTTAGGGCAAGAATTTGCATTTGTAACAAGTTCTTAGGTGATGCTGCTGCTACTGGTTTGGAGGACCACTACACTTTGAGAACCACTGCTCTACACTATAGTCTTCTGCATCAGAACATGTCCTCCAGACATCACTTCCATTCTATGGGACATATAGGGGATAAAGGAACAAGATAATGACACTTTGTGGAGACAATCATACAGGTTGAGGCATTCTACAATATAACTGGCCTAGTGCTTTCAAAAAGTTGTGGAAACAACTTGGGAATCTATTCTAAATTAAAGGTGACTCAGAGCCACAACAACCAAATGTAATTATGAGCCTTGACTGGATAGTGGTTTGACAAAGCAGCTGTAGAAACCATCTTGGAACAACTGGGAAAATTTGAATATGGATTATATATTAAATAATATAAATAAATTAGTTCTTTTTCTTAGGTGTAATAATGGCATTGTGGCTATATAGGAGAATGTCCTTATTTTTAAACTTATAGGCTAAATTATTTAGGAGGGAAATGTCATGATGTTTGCTACTGAAGCATTTAAAAGGTTTGGCAATATTTTGTTGTTTTCCAGTTTACATATAAGGCAAGGCCTCATATGGAGCACAGTGAATATGGCAGAATATTAATAATTATAGAATGTACATGAGAATATACAGGTGTTTAATATTCTTTCAACTTATTCTATGTTAGAAAGATTTCATAGTAAAAAGTTGAGGGAGAAGTCTTGATTTTTGCTGTCATGCTTTTTTTTCCCCTTGTTAATTGTTGAATAATAATTTAGCTGATTGTAGAATTCTTGGTTGACTATTACTTTTTCTTAGCATTTTAAAGGTATTAGACCACTGTCTTCTGACTCCCATAGTTGTAGTTGGAGAGTTTGTTGTGAATCTATAAATTATTCTTTTGTAGGTCATCTACATTTTCTGACTATTTTAAGATCATTTTGCCTTTGGTGTGTATTTTTATTGTTGTTACATGTCTTTTACATCTTTGGATTAATTTTGTCTGGTGAATCTAAGGATTTATATCATTTATCAAATTTGGAAAATTCCCAGCCATTATCACTTCACATATCACCTTCTGCCCGATTTCTCTCTCTCTGTTTTTCCCTCCAGATTACTAAACTTATATTTGACATTCTCTTTCTAATGTCTCCTTGTCTCAACAGCTAATTAATATTTTCTATCTCTTGCTTTCTCTATGTTGCATTCTGGGTAATTTCTTCAAAACCATTTTCTAATTTAATATTTTTCCCTTCATTTTTAGAAAATCTATTCTAAAATGAATTTTCTATTTCAAATGTATGTTGTCTCTTTGGCAAAACATTATGAGAAAAAGGCTTTTGTCTTTGTAACCTTTTTTCATCCCTTCCTGTGATGCCTGGTGGTACAGCAGCCACCTTGTAACCATAAAGCACACTAAGAATAGCATAACAAAAGCTAGATGTATCCTTGAACACTGATGACATCATTGAATTTTATACTAACCCTGGACACCTTACCTTTGTATTCTTTGCTGTGTGAGAAAAATAAACCTCTATTTGCTTAAGTCACTACAGTTGGATTTCTGTTACATATAAGAAATTAAATTCCAACTAATTAAACATCACTTAAGATATACAGATTAGGCTTGCATATTATGATAGTATATATGAGTACAACCAAAATATTAACAGTGCTTATTTCTGAGTGGAGGAATTGCAGATGATCTTTATTTCTTCTTAATATTTTTTCCATATTATCAAAAACTTATAGCCTTAATTGGTGAAATTGTCCAGTGATTATGGTAATAACAACTGTAGCTTATTTACAAAGCCCTTTATACTGTGCTAGATACTGGGGTAAGGATTTCAATGTAATATCTCATTATCACATTACCTCACTAGTTAAATATACATAAATGAAGGTGAAAATTGTATGTCACTTTTATTAGAATAATAAAATTAGAAAATATTTATTCCTCTATGTATTTAGCTTATTGTAAATTGCAGTTATTATAATCAAATTACCAAAAAGTTTGAGGAGTTTGAATTTTATTTTTTCTTTTTTCAAAATACCTGGAGGTACTCTCTGGGCTGGTTTTTGCTTAAATGGTGATCTAGGATCCCACGAGGCATCTACTTTTCCTTGGAATGCTATTGATTGAACAATATGAGCCTTTTTATGGTTAAAAATGGTAATCATTGATCTTCTTTCTTTTTCTGTAACTTCTGATAAATGCAAAAAGTAATGTTATTGCATAGCATTATAAATAGATCTGCGGAGTCATTTGAAGTAGAATTGAACACTTTCAAAAATGTATTTATCTGAACTATGTGACATATGAACATCCTGTCAAAACTAATTTGTGGAAGGCTATCATAGTTATTTCCCTAATTTTACAAGTGCTCAATATATGCCCCTCATGTCACAAGGCACAGATCAATCCTACTGCATCTTGACACTTTCTAACACATCACCATGGATGATTAAAATCACAACTATGATACATCCTTTCATTTCCTCAAGGCTGTGAGGAAGAAGAGGTATAAACATGAGGTATTGATATATCCTCATTAAGGAGTTACTCAGTAATAAATTATTAAGAATGTTCAAACCTATAGAGATAGAAAGGTAGATAGATAGATGAGTAATAAAGCACTTGGAGGGCCGGCCCCGTGGCTTAGCGGTTAAGTGCACGCGCTCCGCTGCTGGCAGCCCGGGTTCGGATCCCGGGCGCACACCGCTTCTCCGGAACATGCTGGGGCTGCATCCCACATACAGCAACTGGAAGGATGTGCAGCTATGACATAAACTATCTACTGGGGCTTTGGAGGGAAAAAATAAATAAATAAAATCTTAAAAAAATAAATAAATAAATAAAGCACTTGGAGGTCAAATAGGCCTCCAATAATGTAAAATGTAATGCCCTGAGGTTGATTATTTTTGTGGCTCATATAAATCAGACACGCTAGTTTATCTACAGTGTCTAATGATGTATATTTATAAAGAAGTTATTAATTATATGTTTTAATATATATATTTACAGAATTTCAAAGAATAAGATTTTGAGAACTTAAATAGGCCTAAGACATTTAGTCCAAGCCTCTCAATTTTGAAATAAGAAACTAAGGTGCCGGGGGTAAATGACTTGGCATCCAACCCATTAATGTCAAAATCAGGACCACAAGGAGACTTGTCCTCACGCCCACTTAGATGGCCTTTTCAATACAGTGGTCAAGAGATGTAAATTCCTAAAGTAGGGCAAATTTCACAGAGCAAAAATTTCAAAAATAAATAATTGAAAAACTTTCATTTGAAAGTAAAGAAAATGACTTTCAAAGACATTCGGCATTTTTAACCACTGAATTATAAGACTGCCTCTCAAGTATTTCCCTGCAGGAAAGAGGGGTCCTTACGATTTCGGTCAAGCAACTCTACTGCTGGAAGGTGGTAGATTATGTATAAACGGTACAGGTTATATTGGCACAAAGGGTTTTGGTAGAGACCTGCAAAGGAAAAATCCAAATTAAGATGTCAGATTTCAAAATTAGTTTTATTTATCACTTGATAAAATATGGGAAATTGCAGGATTAAGATGAAACAAGAACATGTAAATCTCTGTTTCACAGACCAATGGTCTCACTCAGCCCTTATTCAAAGCAGTAAAGTACACGTAATTTTCCTATCTGCTAAATTCATTCATTCAACAAATATTTTCTGAGTGCTTACTATCTGCTAGGAAATGTGCTAGGTGTGAGGGACATAGCATTGACCCAAATCTGCTACAAATGAGGAAGATTTTAACATGTCCATAGGTTAATTAGTAAAGGAAGAACTAGATATAGTTCTCCTAGAACTATAGAACTAGATAGAACTTCTAGAACTAGAACTAGATATGGGGGTCTTGACACTGCTCTTTATTAACATATTCATTCATTTGGTTCTCTTCTTCCAGTCTCAAAGGTCACAACAGGGCCTGTATGGAGATGGGCACAGATGGGGTACACTGTTCTAATATAGTTTTCTTCCTACACTTCACACCATTGCGCATAGTTCAGAATATGTAAATGCCAGTAGCAGCTTCCGGTCTCAACAGGAGCAGAGCTGAGCAGGTGTGGATCTTGCATCTTGTCTACCTAAGGCCAGGCACAGGGGGCTCGGATTTCCTTGTGCACAGGTGCTGGGATACCTCACGAACCATGCTCGGTGATACATTGGCTAGAAGCGGGACATATGCAGAGGAGGAAGAGCTCCTGGCACTTCTGACGTCACATCCCTTATCCCTTAGGCACCAGCACATAGATTTTTTAAAATCAACTAGAAGATATGAGGGTTTTATTTTCATAGAAATGGTAAAGTATTTTCCCTATTCTTCCTTACATAATATTAAACAGGGTTATTTCAATACAGTGTGAAAGAAAACTTTTGTGATTTCCAGTTGGATATCCTTAGCTACCAAATTCTGCCTACGTGCAATTTCTAGAAAATAATTCTGAAGAATACACCTAGGAAGGAGAACCACTAGATGGCAGTAAGAGAAAGAGCTCCAACTATTGTACAAATACTGTCAACAAAAGGAGGCTCATTTAATGTCCAGGCTAAATCTAGGAGTACTGATGGAGCATTTGACTATCTATAAAACACATAGAAGCTCGATAAAAGCATGAAAATATTAAGCATTAGAAACCCAGAAACAACTGATTAATATTTATAAAGAATAGTTTGCAACATAAAGAAGATGGGGGGCATGCTTAACTATTTAGATAAAAACTGAAACAAACTATTTAGATAAAAACTGAAAAAGTTAATCATCTGGATGTTTTCTCTGTGGATAATAAAACATTCTGATATTTGCTGTATAAACCCAAATTTTTCTGGCTAATAAAATTGGTATATATAGCTATTCCCTGTGGAAAACATGAGCTTTAGAGGGACTTAAAACAGGCAATGGAAGACACCTGGTGCATTATAAACAAAAGTTATAAGAGGAAAGGCATAAAGGAAAATGCACAGCCAGGAGCAACAAAGAAATTTAAAAGAAAAGAAATATGTATGTTTTGGGTGAAATGAGAAAAAAAATCAAATGGAAATTTTTCCAGATTTCTTAAGTGACAAAACTGGTTTGAATTTTAATCTTAAACGAGAAGGAATTTAAAGTGGTAACAAGTATTTATAACTACAGGACGGGGAATAGAATGGATGTATATTGAACCAATAATAAGGACAGATTTAAAAAGATCCACAGGGATCATGCATTCTAGTTTGAGCCGGAAAGAGAAGAGAACAGGACAGCCTTCGAGGATATAAAAGCAAAACACAATAGTTTTTAATGCAAGTTTTGGAGGGAGAAAAACTCACAAATGCTTTAGTGCATAAGTCTGCTCTGTGGTTGCTGTCTTGGAGAATCACTTCTGACACCTCATGACCCTATCATTCCTTCTAGTTGGGAGTAGAGCCTGCCTTTGCAGATGATGTTAATGGAAAATGTACCGCCATCTTTCAATGACATTTACTGTTGGTATACCCTTCATATTCTCTTTTCCCTGTGAGACATTACTATTTCATTTTTTTCCTGGCTTCTTCTAGTACTTAGTTAGCTAACTTCTTCATGTAAATTAAATAACTTTTAGTTTCAGCTAAACAAAACACCAAATTTGGATTTACTACTATTATATTACTTATGAAGAATATGTCTCAATAGTAAAAACTGGATGTGCTTATTATGGTTCAACATCATCTCATCGTAAAGTAAAATCTAAATGACAGCAAGTTAGAAAACTGGGCTATTAAGCCCAGCCTCTGCCTAAATTAACTTTAAAAAATAAATAGAATTAAATAATTTGAAAGGCATTTCATCTTTATTATTCCTTACTTTTGTCTTCGCTCTTAAATTTTAGAATGAAGCAATCTTATTTTTAACTCTCTTTTTTTCCCTTCCATACTATTAAACATTTAACATTCTTGATTTATGAGTTTTGGAGTGATGCTACTCAAATTATCATAAATTAAGTTGCTAAGACACGAAATCAGTTTCCTGTGTCTGAAAGTTCTGAAAGCGTTCTATGATGTATGGGTACATTCCTTCAGAAACGATGAAGCAAAATTGCTTACACTTTCACTTTCAATAGGTTAATAGTATTTAATCCACCTTCCCTCTAGGCTACTTATAGAGTACACCTCGGTGGCGCCAGCACTGTCTTGCTTTTCTTAATTTGGGATTCTGAGTCTAAGCAGTTTATATCTACACAAAAATATATTAAAATGCCTCTACTACTTTACTGCACAAGCTTGAGTTACATGAGTCACATGTGTGAAGCTACTTATTATTGAAACAGAAGAAAAAAAATATAGTCATCTAAATAATTGACTTGAGTTAATTTTTTTAAACTTTTAAAGCAAAATAAAAAAAATCATCAGTTAAATGAACCCTAATGTTTTTAAGACCACCTTTGAAGAAAGTTGATATAATTAATTATGTACCTAATTAATAATGTAACAACGTATCCATCTTAATAGATCAGGGAAATGACATAGAGAAGTTAAAAGCAGTTATATTCTGTGCATATACAGAACTGGTAAGAAGTTCAGATGTCAATGATCAGACACTAAGATTTTGAGGTTCTGGATCAAGGTTACTTAGTAAGGTCAGCATCCTCTATTGTTATCACTGTCTTAATTTAACTAACATCTGTGGGCCATGAACACCACATGCTTGTATTGAATATGGAAATCATCCCTGATTTTAAAAGGCAACTTGGACTAAAGCAGGGGATGAACAGACTAGAGGGGTCAGTTCTCTTCTTCAGGACAAACAGCAGTGAAAGACCCAGTTGGGGCCGGCCCCGTGGCTTGGCGGTTGAGCGCGTGCGCTCCGCTGCTGGTGGCTCGGGTTCGGATCCCGGGCACGCACCGCTTCTCCGGCCGTGCTGGGGCCGCGTCCCACATGCAGCAACTGGAAGGATGTGCAGCTATGACATACAACTATCTACTGGGGCTTTGGGGGGAAAATAAATACATAAATAAAATCTTAAAAAAAAAAAAAAAGAAAGACCCAGTTGGCTCTTTTTCTTGAGTGGATTGTTCTGTTTTGTTGTTTGGGAGGGGTGGTCCCCCCTTGAGGGGCATTTCAGGTAAAGAGGCTTAAAGGAAGAGACCATTGAGATCATAGTCCCACCCTGATCTCTCAGCCTCCTTCTTCACTCCCTGGCTGTTGGCCGTAGGCAGTGGACTGCAGCCCAATGAGGAGGTGGAAAATGTTTAACAGCAGAACCTGTCGGAAATGGAGATCCTCTCTTGGAAGGGGCTCTGTCTGTCTCCAATGGTGAATCCTTAAAGCTCTGCTAAGAAGCAAGTCTTAAAAATTATGGAATGTAGGAGTCCAAGTATACTTTCCAATAGTGGAGCTTAATGAAACATAGAGAAAATTTGAGAGAAATGAGGAGACTAAAGGTTTAAGAACAGGAGAATGGGTTAAGTATTTTGTTGCTGCTTTTGTTGGTGGTGTTTTTTCCCCCTGCGATGGGAAAGAGGCAGGGAGAAGGAAGTTTAGTGCAAGTCATCAGTCATGAAGTGGGTCTTTGGCATGTGTAGATCCTGATTTAGAAAGAGTTTGGAGGAGGGAAGGGAAGAGGAAAATGGAGCTGAGAAGGAGGGTGTGGAAAGGTAGACCGCCTGGAGAGAAGAGGTGGGGCCTTCCTGACTCAGCCTGGAAGTCAGGAATTCCAGTTTCCAGGACCTCACACTCAGCAGCTGGTTTTAAGCCTCCCTGAAGCTCCCACCCACGTGTCTCCTGGGCAATCTCTTGGTAATTCTCCTTGTAAATGCCAGTGGAGGGTGCAATGCTGAAATGGATTAGAGGTTTACCCTCCAGGTTATTTTCTCACCCTCTGAAGAACTTGTAATTGAAGTGGAATCATAATAACACGTTAGCATTTTATATGATTTTACAACTTGAAAAGAAAAATTTTAACAATTGAAAATACATGCATTTCTCATATTAGTTAATGAGCGGAATCTATTCTCTGGTTGCAAATGAGGCTCAGAGAAACTTAATTTGAGGACATTACTGCACAAATACAATTAGTAGTCTAGTAAATGCAAACATTTTTTTGCGTATAATATCTTAAACCAAAATGGGGCAAGGTTCAAAACGTGCATATTTTCTACCAAAAATTTTCAGAAAATGCTTTTTTTGGTAATTGGACACAGCATTTTCTCCATTTCAAAAAATGATCCCACTACAAGATTCTCAGTTAGAACAATTATAGTTCTATAACTTGAATTACATCACTATAATTTTAAGTAGAGGTCACTTAAACTGTTATGACAGATAATGATACAGACATTATACTACCAGGCCAGCCTAACAGCCTTTGAGAGAACTAGAAGAGGACTCCCACACCCCACCTCAGGGCTGACAATTCTGTGCTCACGTACACCCTTGACAAGAGGGGCATGGGGGGGATTTCAGACTCCACTCACTCCACGGCCTCCTTTGTTCAGGGCATAATCCTGTTGACTATGCTGGGGGCAACCTTGATTGCTAAACTCCAAATCTTGTATTGTACAATAAGTGTGCTTGAATTATTGAATTCTTACATTTAGCAAATTGTCCAATTAAGTTTCACATCAAGCCCCTTCAGCTCTCTAAGAAATATTTAGGCTGAGCATTATAAAACTGTAAGGTCCGTAAAGGTCCAGACGGGGTCTTGTTCACTTTTGTGTCCCCATGTTGTAGAATGTCACATAGAGAATGCATGATAAATATTTATTGAATGAATGAATAAATGAATGATAAATAGAAGAAACAAGGCATGAGTTTAAGTTTCAACATTCCTTAGTAGTTTGGCTAAAGCTCTGAGCCTTTGCATTCCCACCATTAATGAGGGAATAATCCTAATCACATCATAGAATTGCTGTGAAGATTTAAATGAGAATATAAGACAGCATTTTCTCAACAGGAAAGACATTCAAATATGTTATTATAATGATTATTATTTAAAATGTCAGTTATATTTATTAATCTATTTACTACTTGGAGGAATTTCTAGACTGCATGCATCTTAATTCATTATCTAATTTACATAATCCACAATAAAACAATTTTTTTGTTGCTGCTTCAAAATACTGTTAATGTCAAGAAATGCTTTTGAAAAAAATGTTTTACAGAATTAGCTTAATATTTGAAGCAATCCTGAGAGGTAGCTATTAACCCATTTTATAGAAAAATGAAGATAAGTGAGAGTTCTGGATTTAGCATAACCAGTCTTTTAATCATAGAAACATTTGTTCAACACAGAAGGGCCAGATAATTCAAATATGCAGACTAAATCTTGAGTCTTTCACAGACCTTATCACGTCTCAAAGATAAGCATGGAACTGTGATAATCTTGGTATAATTTTAATAGTTGGGTTTAAAGAATCTACTTACAAGCACATGAATCATTTCTCCTCAGTACAGTAGATATAACTGATTAATACTGAAAATATGTGAAAACTTTACTCTCTATGTACTGATCTGATCAGAACCTCCACCATCAATACTAGTGTACATGTATTCAAAACACTGTCTCAGGCAATTCTGAGAAATGAATAGAAAATGAATAGGAAAAAACATCTATTCAATGACATTATATAAAGAAGTCTCCAAACTCTAAAGTTTGAAAACCCACTTACTGATCTCAGCATCTTTTCCCTTGGTACACTAGAACCATTTGTCCTGTATTGCAATTGTATATGGGTTTATTCACCCTTCAAGACTATAATCTCATAGAGAGTAGGAACTGTGTATTATTTATTTTTCCAACCTATCTCACACTTTCTTCCGATACTGAGGCCAGTTCCTTGCTGGGTGTGGTTCAATATTTATGAATGAAGTTTGCTGTTCACCCAATTAAAAGCTTAAATAAAAATTTACTCTTTTTTTTTTGGTGTCAGCTTTATTAATATAATTCACATCCCACACAATTCACTCATTTTAGGTATACAATTTGTGTTTATTTGGAAAATTCACAGAGTTGTGCAACCATCACCTCAGTCAATTTTAGACCATTTTCATCACCCCAAAAAGAAACTCCAAACCCTTTATTTTTTAGCCATCACTCTCCAGTTCCCTCAGCACTCTGAGCCCTGGCAAACACTCATCTATTTAAAAATAATTGCCTCTCAGTGTTGCTATCTAGACAGATGTGCCTATTCTGGACATGTTATATAAATGGAATCATATAATATGTGCTAAAACTTACTTTTGAGGTAAAACCAAAAACACATATTTAAACATGTAAACCTCCTTTTGTCACTTTTGTCATTTTCCTTTGGCATGCCATATCATTTCACGAAAATTTTTTCATCTGTTGTTCTTTCAAAAACATATTTTAAAAAAAAATGAGATGTAGTCTTGTTTTCAAAAATATCTAAATATTTTAGTTATAAACATTGATCTAATTTAAATTTAAAAAATGAAAACAATGTCCTGTGGTATTACTCTTTTAACTTATAGCCATAAAAAGGTACAAATTCATACTTAGGGTCTTCAGATTTAGCATTCCCTTTAATTCCTTCACTGTTGAATCAATGTTTGTTAACTCATTGTGGTGTAGCAGGAGTATATGCAAGGAAGGCAAATAATGCAGGCCTAAAAAAACCAAACATTTTTTATAAGATTTTAAACATTTTTAATGCTAATTAAACATGCTACCTAAACAAAAGCAAAGAATACATTACAGCTGGAGAAAGGAGTAATTATTATTAATACTATACTGAACTATCATTAAGAATACAACAAAGCATGGCCGGCCCCGTGGCTTAGTGGTTAAGTGCACACGCTCTGCTGCTGGCGCCCGGGTTCGGATCCCGGGCGCGCCCGGATGCACTGCTTCTCCGGCCATGCTGAGGGCGCGTCCCAAATACAGCAACTAGAAGGATGTGCAGCTATGACATACAACTATCTACTGGGGTTTTGGGGGGGGAAAAATAAATAAATAAAATCTTTTAAAAAAAAAGGAATACAACAAAGCATAAGGATTCAAATAATTGAGAGTGATGTGGGAGTGTAGAGTCAATTTCTTTCCACTGTTATTATTTTACTTTTTTTTCTTGTAGCAATGATTGTGTTTTAATTTTAGAGGGGTTATTTTCTTTCTTTCTTTTTTTTTTTTTGTGAGGAAGATCAGCCTTGAGCTAACATCCACGCCAATCCTCCTCTTTTTGCTGAGGAAGACCAGCCCTGAGCTAACATCTATTGCCAATCCTCCTCCTTTTTTTCCCCTTTTCTCCTCAAAGCCCCAGTAGATAGTATGTCATAGTTGCACGTCATAGTTGCACATCCTTCTAGTTGCTGTATGTGGGATGCCGCCTCAGCGTGGCTGGACAGGCGGTGCGTCGGTGTGCGCCCAGGATCCGAACCTGGGCGGCCAGCAGCGGAGCGTGCGCACTTAACCGCTAAGCCACGGGGCGGTCCCTAGAGGGGTTATTTTCTTTACTCTTCTCTTTCTTCTGTTTTGCCAATGTTAGTTAGATTTACAATGCTAATCAAGGGAATAATTACTCATTTAATTCAATACTTCCCCCTAAATTGCTCAACCAAATATTTTCTGTGTACAACAGGAAGCCAAATATTCATATCATTTTTGTTGATTCTAAATTGCACATTTTCCCACATTTTTAACATAAGTAAAAGTGGATTTTGTCTTTGTGATATCTACATCATAGTTTAATTGGCAAGATTTTCTTTCTTCGTGGTACATGAAATAATGGTGGATCTTAAAACTTATGACATTTTGATTTTATAATATATGGTATCAGAGAAAATTGTTTTGTGCTCTATCTCTTTGTATTTCATGATCCTAATACGTTATGTACTTTTATACCTGGCTCGAAATCGTCAGTTGAGAGATTGTTGTGCGTATAAAATTAACTCAGAGTGAAAACAGGAATTTGGCTGGTAAAAATTATAGCCAGTAAAAACATTGACTATTTATAAAGTTGTTATTTTTATTAATGCTCCCAAATATTGTTAAAATTTGCTTTCACAGTGTCTAATTTGTGTCCAACAGTACAGTAGAATGGCAAAATTTCTATATTAAAAAAAGATTCTTTTGTGTTTTGAACGAGGCACATAAAAGCACATTTCTTAAAATGAAAAGTACATAAAAACATTCAAAAGATACATTCCATCACATATCTTCAACAGAAATGTTAAAACAAATTTTTGTATGCCATTGACAATACCATAGTTGAAAGTTATTACTTAATTGAAAATCTATTCAATTGACAGAGAAAATTTAAGACCTACCTTCTATCTCAAATATTGCATTGTTGTTTAGATATAGTTCTGTCAGACAATAGTTTCTAGTTAAAAATGTTATTCCATGGAGCTGAAAATGAGAGAGAACAATATACTTTCTACAATAATTATATGTATATAATATTGTATATACGTAATTATAATAAGACCATAGAAGTTTGATATTTGTTGTTATTAATTATTTGTGACGTTTTGGTCTAGGATGTGAGTTTACATTTGGCTTGTCTTTGAGGACAGTGGGATAAAAAGGATGTTTTTAGCTAATTTAATACAAATCTCTCTTAGCACATCTCGACCAACTCCCTTCCAGGACTTGCAAAGCCTCTGTAATCCGGCCTAGCCCTTTTGCTCTAACAACAGTTTCTCACAATTCTGCTCCATGTAGTCTCATTGGATGTGGCTCCACATATCCACTAATTCCCCATCGCATATGACTAAGTGCCTCTTATGTGCCGGCGGCTCTCCCCTCAGATATCGCGGAAGCCATTTCTGCGCCTGCATATGAGTCATGATTTCTCTTTGCCTGCATGACTTTTCTTCCCCGTACATTTCCTATTATTCTTAAGGATCAGCCCTAGGCTAGCAAGGCCTATCAAACCACGCCTGAGCGGGCCACCACAAGAGGTTTCCACTGCCCCAGGGATTTGTTGAAATCATCCTTTGATCTCCTTGCATCTCTCTACTATCTTCTCGCTCTGTTTTGACCCATGTGTTTTTTCCTCTAAACTTCCACCTGCTCCAGCATATTGAATCAGATCTCCTGAATGATGGTCTAATTCTGAACTCTGTCTTTATGCCCCAGTCTATGAAGCATCTCCTCTTCTCAGGCTGCTTGTCCTTCTGGTAAACAGATCTCCTCAGTTTAGCTGAGGACTCTATAATCTGAATAGACACAGGAGGCAACTCTGACAGGTCAGGCCCACTGCTAACAGCTCAACTGGCCGCCATCCCAAAGGAAGGAGGCAAAGCACAGCAAAATCCTGTTACTTTACAGCTCATCTTTTGAAATAGGGCCTTTCCTGACAACCCCCATACGAGCCTCTATTTCTTGACTACTCCAACACTTCATTTGACTTGTACAATTAATCACTTGATCACTAGTTTTGTGTCTTCCTTAAGGAAAGGAACCATATTTCTTCAGTATCTTATCCTTCCCACCTCCCCATTCTCCTAACGATATGGTGAAGTTGCATCTTACTTTTAAGATTAGATTAGACATTCAGTGTATATGGATTGGAAATACATAGTCAAAAGCACTCTTGAAAATTCCTCAAATGAACCATTAAGTACTGTATACATGATATGGGGTATTCAACTTGAAACTGAAGGTCAGAAATGTTTGTTACCCTGCAAGGAGAACTCCACTATTTTTTTTTAATATTGACTCTATAACCTCGATAAAACTTAGAGATTTGTTTGAATTATGAGGATGAGACATGGTAGAGTCATAGAGGTGAGGTGGGGCAGGTATCTTCTGAAAGCAGCAGGTAAGTTACATATAAGAATGATACCTTTGCTACTTAATACAGGATCTAGCAGGGAGAAGATTTTCATGAAATAGTTATTGATCAAATGCTTAATACTTTATATATACAGAAATATATGCTTATGATTATAAATTAGTTTTATGTGTTTATTAAAGCCTTCATAGAAACTATTGTTATTAGTTGAATACAGTTGTTTTGGCCTTTGATGGATTGATTCAACCTATCTGATTTAGTGAGGATTTACTGGAAATTTTACTCATGCCCTGTCATATATCAGAAAAACTATTTTAGATTTGTAACCAAAGTTTGAAAACTGGTGACTTTAATGAATTTTCTTTAATTTTTTCTTATATTTGCAACATTCACAAATTATGAAGCTACAAAAGGCATGTGTGCTGTTCATCTCATCGATACACGGATTCATTCTGCACCAAATTATGTCAGCACTCATGCTGGAGAACCACCAATAATATCCCCACAGGTTTTGTTAAGTCATGAGAGGAACCATGTTTTCCCCAGGTAGGAGAGATCATTCAAGGCAGTGAAGGGTGGGTCCAGTTGGCTTCCTATCCCTTTCTACTTTTCCTACTGGCTTCCTGACAGCAAGTCACTGCCTTCTGTCCTCCTCACCACTCCCTGATCTAATGATAGCCACACCTGATGTCAGCATAGAAAAAGAACATCAGTGGAAACCATGACTTTTTCTTCTCTTCTTTTCCAGTTTCCTGTCAACTACACATTAACAAAACATTACTAATTAGCTAAGGCTTTATTTCTCTTGCATTACCCATTAACACAGGAAGAATACTAACAAGCGCAACAGTTTCGTATTGATTATAGAATCATGGTTTTCCCAAGAGCATTAACATCCTTGGGCCATGATTATTGGGATTTTAAGATTGCATTGTTTGTTGGGGTGAGATAGGTAGGGGGAGTGGAGTGGAAAGAGAGAAAGCCAGATTATGAGGACCTTGGGGGAGCTTTTAAAAGATTTTGTGCAGAGGAATGTTATTGCCCAATTTTATTTTGGAAAGAAAATGGCAAGGAAGAGAGTAGTTTAGAAGGAATAGTAAGTATAATGGCTAGAGATTCATGAATAGGAAGAGTGTTATGCTAATTCAGAAGAATATGTGGTGGTCCAGAGGAGAGTAATGGCAGTGGGAGAAGAGAGAAGTGGAGGGAATTGAGAGAGAGTTCCAAGGTAGAATTCACAGGACTTAATAGATATTGCAATGCAGCA
This sequence comes from Ceratotherium simum simum, assembly GCF_057802395.1. NCBI lineage: Eukaryota > Metazoa > Chordata > Mammalia > Perissodactyla > Rhinocerotidae > Ceratotherium > Ceratotherium simum. The sequence goes on along the minus strand of NC_141900.1, from coordinate 50,333,626 downwards.
AGTTGTTGAAGTCAAGATCTGGAAACAGAAATTGGAAGACTTGCTGATTGTCCTGATACTCAAGCCATTATTAAAGTAAAATCTTGTTATAATTATCCATTTAGAAAAATCTACACTATTGATTCTAAGGATTTCCGTAGCATTAATATTTAATGTGACCTTAGCTCAAGGCTTGGCATATAGTAAGTGCCCAATAAACAATAGCTATTATTTATTTATTGCTTAAACATTATTATTTTTTTATAGGTCTGGGGGCTCATACATTTAGCGTAGAGAACTTACAGGTAACCACTGAGGTATAGTGGGGAAAAATGAATACCAGCATGAATTTAAAATTAAGGAGGCATTCTTTTAGAGCAAGGTTTCTCAACCTCTACAGCTATGGACATTTTGGGCCTGATAATTCTTTATTGGAGTTGGGGGTCTGCCCAGTGCATTGTAGGATGTTTAGCAGCACCCCTAGTTTCTACCCACTAGATGCCAGTAGCACACACACCTCAGTTGTGATAATCAAAAATGTCTCCAGACATTGCCAAATGTCCCCTGGGGATGGGAGTAGTGTGCAAAGTTGTTCGCAGTTGAGAAATGCTGATTTAGAGTCAAGGAAAGACGACAGAGTCATATTTAGTAAGTGCTTATTATGAGCTGGGCAGTAAACTAGATATTTTCACAGACATTATCTAATATGATCCCTACAATAGCCCCATGTTATTTGCTTTATCCTTCATTTACCTAGGGGGAAACTGAAGCTCAGAGAAGTTAAACAATTTTCTCAAGGTAACAGAGCAAGAATTCAAACTCAAGTCTGTCTGACTCAAATCAAAAATTGGTATATAGTACATCATTACTGGGCTCTTTAATTTGGAGGAACTTCTGTATAAACCACCCATATGACATTAATTTGAACATACTTTGAAGTAATGGAAAATATTGTTGGTTTGAGTAATGGAAAATATTAGATTGGTGATGGAAAATAGTATTTCAGCAATAACGCCTAAAATGCACCCAAAAATATTTGGCAGGGAATGGAAAAAAATAGAAGAGAAATATAATAATCTTTAAATATAATTATATATATTTTCTCTTTCTTTCAATATATAGATATAGATGCATAGATATAAACTTATTTGCCTGGCTTGTAGTAAGGCTACATCCTGTTTATCATTATTGTTTGAAAGTGTTTAGCTACGGTTTTGGGTTATTGCTGAAATGTGTGTGAGTTTCTCTGATCAGCACTTCACATATGCCATCTCATTTCTTTATCATGACAACTCTTAGTTACGAAGAATAAATACATAGAGGAAATAGAACTCTGGAGAGATTATGTGATTTGCTAAATATCATCAGCTGATTAGTAACAGGACCATAACTATACCTGAACTCAGTTCAACATCCACATATTAAATACCTACTCTGTTACAGAATCTACCAGGAATCACTTATACAGACATTGGCGCTATTCTTTTGATTTTCATCTTTCTAAGTGTTATCTAATGAAATATGAGATGCACTTGTCATTATTTTTTAGCTGCCCGGCATCTAACCCTCCTCCGCACAATTCAAGGAATTCTTCATCTAATGAGTCTTGGTGGGAATCAACCTACTCCCCATGAGGCAAGATATTTGCTTTTCCAGACTGCCTGGCAGGTAGGGCATGACACATGACTAGGCTAAGCCAATCTGATGCATCCACTCTGAACTTTGAATCAAGAACTAGTAAAGCAAAGAAGTAGAGACAGCCAAGAGTTAATTCTGGTGGTAGCAGAGAGGGAGACAGCAATGTTTGTTTTCAACAGCGGTGGAAACAGTGGCATTGGTGATGGTGGAGGGGTCCAGCAGCTGCTGCTGATGACAGGGAAGCAACAGCACAAGATGGGGCTTCTGTTGTTGACTGGCAAGTCAACAGTGTTTGTGGAAACCAGTTCTGTGACATGGTTTTGACCATGGTTCCCTGTGATCCTGAGAATTTTCTACACTTGATTCTTAAGCTACCTAATATATACCCAATATCTTTTCAATATATCATTTTTCTGCCTAACTCAGCCAAACCATGCTTCTGTTAAGTGAACTTCTGTTACTTTAACTAACACCTATGCAAAGAAAAATTTAAGTTGGCAGACCTACCTATGACATCAAATAAACAAAAACTGACATTTTTGAATGAACAAAAAAGTATAATACTAAGCTAAATATTATCAATTTACCCTCCTCAAACTTATAATTATGACCAATTACATGTCATTTGTGATTCACTGACAAAATGGAAATATTGTGTTTATAAGAAAATATTAGTATTTTTGTTTACTTATTCTTCCATTCAACAAATATTTGTTGAGCAGCTACTACATCCCAGACATTGTGCTAAGTTCTGGGGGTACAGCTGTGAACAAAATAGACAAAAATCTCTGCCTTTTTTCCTAGCAGGAAAAGAGAAATTAAACATTATGTACAATAAGTAAATTATATATTATGGTATCAGTTGATAAGTGCTATGGAAAAATTAAAGCATGGAGATTGGGAGTGCCAGTAGGGAGGTAGTGTTATATTTTAAATGGGTTGGTCAGGGTAGGCCTCACAGAGGAGGTAATATTTGAACAAACTCTTGATGAAGGGAGGGAGTGGGCCACTGAGATATCTGTAGGAGGAGCATTTGGGAAATAGCCAGTACATAGGTCCAGAGACAGTATGGTGCCTGGTGTGGCTGGATCAGAGTGAACCAGGGAGAGAAGATGGGTAATGAGCTCAGAGAGATCAGCAGGGGCCTACTTGTGTAGGTTCTTGTAGGTTACTGTAAGAACTTGGCCGAAAGTAACAGGGAAACACTAGAGGTTTTGAACAGAGGAGTGACATGTTTTGACTTGGGTTTCCACAGATCACTTTGTCTACTGAATTTCATGATTCTCAGTGAGGGGGCACTTTTGCCTCCTGGGGTCATTTGACAATGTCTATAAATATTTTTGGTTGTCACTTCTAGGGGGGAAAATCTTCTGGCATGTAGTGGGTAGAGGCCAGGGATGCTGCTAAACATCCAAAAAGGCACAGGACAGCCCCCACAACCAAGAATTATCCAGTTCAGAAAGTCAGTGGTACCACGGTTGAAAAACGTAGGGGCAAAGACCAATAGATGAGTGATCAAATGACGTGATGAAACTCTGAAAAATTCTATAATTATGTGTTATTTAAAAGGGTATATTAGTGTATGTTTGATATTAAAATCACAGTATTTCCTAAATTTATATAAAACTCTATGTATTATATGGGGAGAATTTTAATAATATACACTGAATTAAATAGGAGGAAAAAAAGAAAAATTTCAATATACTTCCAAGAGTCCCAAGTTCATTTTTATGGAGTTCCTGTCCAATAAATGAAAAAATGAAAAAAAATGCATTCACTAGTATCTTAGTTTAAAATAAGTACAATACTTGAAAATAAAATCTACACTTTAAAAATATTCAGAAATAACTATTTTTACCCAGTACAAACAGAATTTCATTCTCATGTTTTCCCCTCTTTCTTCCATGTTACTAAAACTTTTGTATATGCTCTTTTCCAAAAATAGGTTACATTTCTTGGATAAATCATTTTAAAGCATGACTAGATATATAGTATACATATCTATGAATTTCACAACCATGCAGTGAAGCCTTATTTAGGTTATTTATGTTAATTTACTTTTTTGAGGAGGTTTTAAATATTTGGCAAAATATAATTCTTTCAACAAAGTTGACATACAGGATATAAATAATGTTGTCCTGAGGTAACAGAAACATACAAGAGCCCAAATTATATGGAATGCATAAGAGTTCCTTTTATTATTTAATAGCTCTTGTGTTTTACCATTGAGTTTGTGTTGCCCTAAATCATTTTTCAGAACTAGGTACAGTATGTGTAAGTAAATAAGTAAATACATATATATCCAAAGTTGATTAAAGGAACCAACTAAAATTTCATGATACAAAGCATGTTGTAAAGCTGCCTAAAAAAAAGTACTGCCATTCAAAGAATTCTTTACAAACATTTAAAACAGCACATTAAAAATAATTATTTCAATTTTCAAATTGTGATTTGCTAATTTTTTTTTTTTTTGATGAGGAAGATTGGCCCTGAGCTAACATCTGTGCCAGTCTTCCTCTATTTTGTTTGTGGGATGCTGCATCAGCATGGCTTGATGAGCAGCATGTAGGTCCACGCCCAGGATCTCAACCCGTGAACCCTGGGCTGCCGAAGTGGAGCGTGTGAACTTAACCACTACACCACCAGGCTGGCCCCTGTAATTTGCTAATTTTGTACATCCATAATCCTTCCTAAAATATATAAATCTGTGCTATTTACCCAATTCTTAATATATGCTGAAGGTCTGGGAGATAGGAAACGATAACATATCTTAATTGCATGGAAGAATGAGCCCAGGATCTTTGTTAAAGCAATTTTGTTGATTTTCACCTGACCATTCTCTGGTCAGCTAGTGTGGAAAATGTTATTATAAATAAGTATTTCAATTATATTTTAGATGATGAAGTTTATAAACAGTGACTTTGCCAGAAGAGGTATTTTTATATCAATTTAGTTTATAAAATTTGTCAACTATTTGGTTTTTGCTACATGGCAGAAATTCAGATTCCATTTTGGACAGTTGCTTGGGGAGGCGTTATACAAGTTTGTCATCAAATGCTTATTCTAATCTGAGACAAATGAAATATACCAAAGTACTGCTAGTTCTTCCAGAAATAGAAAGATACTAGCATTGTGGCACCAATATTATGAACTCATTGTTAAATATCTGTAAAAGAAAATTTTTGAGATAATTAGCCAAAATACAAATAGGTCAAATATGTATAGCATTTGAAATTGTAGTATAAAAGACAAATCACTTAGATCACTTGTCTGAACAGACTCAACTTCTCATGAAAGGTTGTAAAGGATGAACTGTGGACCTAAAATCCCCTCGGTCCGGCTTGCTGGAAGATGAGACAAGGAGGGGAGTCTTTAGAAGGCCTCAATTAATATGCACCTAAGAGCAAGAGCTTCCCACTAATTATGTCTGGGGAGATTAGAAAAAAGGTGACCCCAAAAGGGAAGCAAAGCAAACTAGTGGATATCTATGCAGTAGGAGGAGAAAACAAACCCTCAGAGAACGTAAGGAAGGAACCAGAGTTGCCGGAGCTAATACAGGAAAGCTGGGGCATTGGAGGTCCTTAGAAGCAACTTATACCTATTCAATTTGCTAGTCCAGGGTCAGACCAGAAGCTCCAGTTTTAGCATCCACTAGAGAATAATGGGGAGAGGTGCGCACCTTTCTAGTATGCTAGGCTCCAAACACACCAAACTACATTCATTGCTTTCTCTCATTCCATTCCAGGCAATTTGCAAATGCAATATCCTCACCAGGAGCACAGCCACTCCCTCTGGCCTTCCTAATTTTATCACTAAAGCAGGTACCATCACATTTATTGTTATATTCTATCAGTAGCCTAATGCCAGTACAGAATAAGCCATATTAGATAGGATGCTTTTGGCTCCAAGTAACTTCTAAACTCAACTCAAACTGGCCCATAAATTAGAACATTCATTATCTCACATACCAAGAAGTTCAGAAGCTGTGAAAGCCTCAGTCTTAGATCTCAATGATTCTCTGGGTTCTGCTTTTCTCTAAATGTTGGATACATCTTCAAGTTGGTAGGATGGTTCCTGGCTTCATATTCAGTCAAGAAAACATGCAGATTCAGAAACAAGGCACCCCTCTTCTAGTGCTCTCTTCTAAGAATAAGGAAACCTCTCACGGAAGCCTCCCAGCAGATGTCTCCTATGTCTCTATTACCACATTTGCATTATGTGCCCATTCATTGACCAGCTTCTCACAAGGAAGATGAGATTATCCTTATTGGCTTGGACAGTTCAGGATCCACCCCCTGGAACCCGGGATGGGGCCACCTACCTGAGTAAAAAGGAGGGGAAGTATGTACCAAAACCCAATCCTGGATTTTGCTGGATAGGTTAAAGGAGAGAATGGATATTGAGTGTACAACCAATAATGTCCAGTACACACACCTCAACAAAATTGTTAATTGAATAAATGAATAAACAAAAAAAGATGTGTGCATTTTATTTTACTACTTTTTGCCTTAGTTGTTCCTAAATAGAGGGAAGTCTAAGATATTCACTAGTGTAAGAACAGTGCTGGTCACAAATGCAGATCATTGTTAACAAAATGTTACAATTCTAAATATTTATATTCCTATGTCAATGTTGATGTTTGTCACCACAATTCTCCTTACTATTTCTATATTGGCATAATAACTTCTTAGTGGTCAACCTAGTGTAATCTAGATTTTAAAGAAAACTAATAATCAAAATTTTATCTGTGAATTTTGATGAAGTTCTATCATAGCTAATATGCCCATTAGAGTTTTGGATCCTGAATAAGAATTTAATTATTCATAGAGTATAAATCCTCAGGCAAATTAGCAACCAGTCAATTATTGATCAATAGGAAAACTCACATTAGCTTATTGACTTATCCCATGACCACTTAAAACTTATTTTGGGTATGATACCCTTTCAGTGTTATATGGATTAAATATGTCTATTTTTTAAAGAACAAAGTTATGTGATGGTAATTTTGGAAATAACATAGTTAGTTTGTTGAACATAAATAACCAAGGACAAGAAGAGAATTCAGCCTCGTGTTACATCCCTTTCCCACCAACCCCCTTCAAAAACAAAAGAAAGTAAAATAGTTGACAGCATATGTAATCTCTTCCTACGTACATCATGTATCTATAAGTCAACTGTGTGAAAATTCAGTGACTGGTTGGAAGTGGGATGGGGTCCGCTACCAGAAAGCCAAAAAATATTACAAAATCCCTAATTATTCTTCTCCTTTTAGACATATTGCCGACATTTGTACATGTTCTTTCCTTCAAAACTGAACACCACTGAACACCAAAAGGAGCTCACAGAAAAAACAAGGATGAGTCACTTTTGCCATGCTTAATGATTTCCATCTTGTTCTAATCAGAGGTCACACACTGTGACCCACAATAATTTTTGGCAGAATGTTTAAAAGAGTTTTGAACTTGTATGCCCTTAAGTGGTGCATGCACTTTCCATTTCAGTTGTTAGCTGACTGGGCCTTGAAGGTTTTTGTGTTTGTTCTCCTAGAAATTATTTCAAGTTTCTAAGACTCATGCTTATACTTAATACTAGAAGCACTTGCATTTTCCATTTTCCACTTAAACAACAACAAAAAAACCCTGAAAATGCAATGTAATATTGAAATACTTTCATAAACATGGCTGCTCAAAGATTCAATGCTGTGAATCTGGACTACTGCTTGACAAGCAGACTACTACTGAAAATTCAAATTATTTTTTAATCAGTTGGTGTTTGAAAGTCTAAATTCAAAATGCCAAGATTGGATTATCAATTTATAATGGACAAAATACAAGCTGTTGGAAAGTCAAATTTTTCGAAATTGCGAATAACTTACTGACTAGCTAACTGTAATGATTGTTTGGGTTTGAATTTTAGTTCAGTCCTGCTCTTTGTCTTGGAAAGAACTTGGAGTCCCAGTCAGGCCCCCACTATGGGGAGGCAGCGGGAGGGTGGTGCCTCCTAGACCCTAACATCTAAGAGAAGCTTCAAGGGCCACACTCAGTGACCTTGAGGAGTGTGCCTGCAGTTGGAGACATCGTGGCTTAGTGCCTGGCACTTTCTGAGAAGCTAGACCAGCCCGAGTAGCAACTGGAGGTAACCAACTCCCTTGGCATCTGACAGCAGGACAAAGGTGCATGAGAGCTGGGAACTGCATGTAGGACCACTGTAGCAATGTGGATCTGGGGCACTTTAAGAGGGATTCTGCCCAAGAAGGTAGTTTGCCATGTCTAGAAGACCCTTAGTTATAAAGTACCACCAGGATAAAAGGGGAGGAGAGGTCAGGAGTGGCCAGCAAAGAGGAATGAGAGTTAGAGAAACCTCACAGGGAAGCTTCTGAATAACACATTAAGAGAAAAAAGTCAACTCTGAACATATGTGAGTACCAGAGGGTGCAAATCAAATAAAAACTTTGTTTCTCTCTTGCCTTTCCTCTACCTCCACAACTTCCCATTCCATATCAACCCTAGAGAAGGCTGGGGTGGAGGTGAGAGGGAAGGAAAATGGCTAATCACACCTCCCTAGCTAATACAGAAGGCAGGCGGCTACCTGCAGTCAGCCATAGCTGCACAAGGGAGGGGAGGTAGGTGGATGTCTCATTTATAAATCAAGATTGAAAGTTGAGTGATATATTCTCCTAGACATTCTCATTTCTGAACTGGGACTATGACTGTGACTCAAATGGACTATAAGATTTGAATTATATAAGAGAGCTGAGAAAAGTCACAAGACCACCCAAGTTTTCTTCCAGACCTCTGGGAAGGAATAGCCTCCACTGAGCAGTTATGACAGGACATGATAGATAAAAGTAAAGTTGAAGTCTGATAACATCTCACGAATTGTGCTATTCAGTATACTAATTTAAATATATATGTTTCTTACTTAAATTTAAATTAGATATAAATATATATAAATAAAGTATAAATATCAATACTTCTAAAGATTAGCTCTATTAAAAACATGAAATTAAGGTAGTAATTGAACTATAGAGTTATTTAAAGATAAAATATAATACTACCTTGTTATGATGTAGCCATAAGTATTTTAATTTTTTAAACCTAGAAAGATCAATGACCTCTCTCAGTTCCCTGGAAAGGAAAAAAAAGTGAACATTAGCAATGATTAATTCTCCACGGGTAAGGTGGGTTATATAGTATGACTTTGGAGTAACTGGAAAGGCCTGTCTCTTTGTCCTTTCAAAATTCTTGGCACACTTATGTGCTAATTTCTGAAATTCTATCATTAAAACTTCATTCATTTGGATTAAGAATTTTGTCAGCCCGTTAAAGCAAAACTTAAAGGAGAGCATTTTATCACATTAATAGAAATTTATACCTCATTATAACTGAATGTATTGGGACCTCAATTAAGAAACGATTTTGCTGGGGAGAGAGTGGAGGGAAAAAAGTAAGTGCAGAAGATACTGGACTTTCAGGTAATTCTGGGAAACATCATCTGCTCCTATTTCAACAGAGTCTGCAGGGTTCTGACTTTGGGGTTGTCCACATCTTGGCCAGACTGGATTTAAGACATGGGAATTTCAGTACACCAAGAGAGAGACTATGTGAAGTGTTTTATTCTCCTTTTGTTGTTTATTAAATATGGGGTCAAAATAGTACCCATCCTTTTTGAACTGTGCCGGACTCTAGCTGACCAAGTGGTTCTACGCCTTGTTGCTGATGTAGCTCACTCAGCAAAAGGACAGACATGGGGTGGGGAGAGGGAGCTGTCAGCAAAGAGGGCGCAGCCTCTGAGGGTAGTTGGCCCTATGATTGCTGTGGGCTGGAATATTCAGATCTCTTTTATTTCTCAGGACAGAAAATGTGGGCCCAGGGCAGATATGTATACATATATGCTTCTGTTTATCAAACACTTATAGAGCACTGTGCCAGGCACTTTTCTAACCTTTTTAAAAATACTAACGTTAATTAATAGTCCATATATTAACTCATTTGTGGCAACATTCGTTCATAATTATTTTTCACCTTGAGACATGGAGGGACTCATATTTTTCTAATTTTTATGAAAACACATGTTTTAAAATCATGCAAATGACATTTATAAACAAAAGAAATCTTTCTCACCAACTTTTATATTGAAAAATTTCAAACCTAGGAGAAGTTGAAGGACTAGTACAATGAATGCTTTTATAGCCCTCCTAATTTCTAATATTTTGCCACACTTAGGCTCACTTTCTCTTATCTATATATCTATTTATTGGTTGATGATTTTCTTGGTGAATCATTTGAAAATAAGTTGCAGACATTATTGCAGGGCTCACACTCCTAAATACTTCACATGCACATCTCTCAAATCAGGACATTCTCCTGCACAACCACGATGCCATCATCACACCTAAGAAAATGAAACTGAATTCAATAATATCATCTAATATACTATTCATATTCAAATTGTCCTTGTTGCCCCTATATTTCTTCTATAGTTTGTTTAAATCTGGAATCCCATCAATTCATGCATTGCATTTTCAGTTGGTAGAGCCCCTTAGTCTTCTTAAACTTAGAATAGTCACCTTCTCTCTTTTTTTTTCCCCCTTAACACTGACTTTTTGAAGCGTCCAGGACAGTTGTCTGATGGAATGGCTCACATTTTTGATTTGTCTGATTGCTTCCTCATGATTAAATTCAAGGTAGATCATTTTTCAATTACAAAGGTAGTAATTACTGCATCACATCAGGAGGCAAATGATTCCACTTGGTCCCACTCTTGGTGAGGCTGAGTTCAGTCATTTGGTTAAGGCTGTATCTGCCAGGTCTCTCCATTGTAAAAGCACAGATTCTATCATGGAAAAGTAACATGGGGGGCAAAACTCTGAGACTACGTGTATATCTTGTTCCCCCAAAACTATTTATTCAATGACTTTAGCTTTGATTGATGTTCCTTACCTGAATCAGTAGATTTGAGATTATAAAATGGTGATTTTTCTAATGTTCTCATTCTTTTTACATTTATTAGCTGATATTCTGTAAAGAGCATCTGCCCCTCCCCTTTCTTTCTCTCATTCATTCTCTTCCTCACCCTCCTGGGATTTGAAGAGTTTTTTTCTTAATCCTTTTTCACTCTTTTTTTTTTTTTTTTTAATTCTCAAATTATCCCAAACAGAAGACTTTTCAAGCAGACTACCTCATCCTTTTGACATGCACCATTAGTCTTTGAGCACTTCCCTGACACAACAAAATATTCCAGGCTCCTCCAAAGCAACTTCTAATAGGAGATTTACAAACATAATGCCTTCTCCTGCCCCACTGTAGATACATAGCCTATTTCTGGGAAGGAACATTGGACCCTGGTGCACCTAAACTATTGCATTAGGCAATAATAATAGTATGTTAGCTTCATCTGTTCCTATGAAACATAAAACAATCATTACATGGTAGCAGAGAAACTCAAACTTAGAAAAGTTATTTTAATACATTAATACTTTAAAATATCAACTGTGTCAAATTACTGTCATTAATTTTCTTGTACTAGTGTATTGATGCTGAATTTTCAGCTATTAGATAATGTAATAAAGTGATTCATTTTTAAGAGGACTTGAACTCAAGTCAGAAGGGTTGATTCTGCCCATAAACCTGTCCTAAGTCAATAATGGGCTGTTAAATTTTAAGGTGAGGTCAGTGGAAGACAATGAGAGGAAATTCTACTACTAATGATGGCAATGACTTGTGCTGACAATAATACGTCAACACTGTTGCCACAGTATATGTTCTCTGTGATTACTCAAGGCAACATTGATAAAATGCTTTCCATTTTCCAAGTCAACAGAGACTTAGATAAATAACCATTTACCCAGTTTATTGGCATCTGGAGTGTGAAACATTTTTTTTGTACCCGGATGGATCCAATGGTAACTTAGTATTCTTGGGATATAAAATGTGTTATCCTTTAGTTGAGAAGACCACTAATTACCCACTCTCAGAGGATCGATATTTCTGATTTGTTCCAGTGTTTTAAAACTTTTCTTATTGTTCCCTACTTACCTTTGTGATCAATAACATACAGTTGTTAAAATCATGAAAGGCTTAGAGATGCAATCTTTTGACCACATAAAATATTTATCATTATTGTAAAACTAACTGATCTATGGAAAGCTTCAAAACATGATCTTAAGAGTGTCAGAATTATCCACCATACCTGTTCCATTCTAAAATATGTATTTTTAAAAATCTTAAATTGACCAGCTATTTATTTTCTTACTACCAAGAGATTCAGGGCCATTACAAAAATGAATATTTTTCTCTGCACTAATAAACTAAAAATACATATTTATATATAACAAAAGAGATATGTTTATTAATAAATGATTTCCTCAAATCACCAGAGATAAAGTGATTAACTTCATTGGTAAAGTAGGACATTTTCTTTAAAAAGTAGCTGAGTTCCAAAGATGACATATGAGTAGGAATATGTCAAGCCTATTTTAAAATAATACATAGAATTCACAGAGATTAAAATGCATGAAGTGAGGGAAAGAAGAGTAGGAAAGAAGAATTGTTATTAAAATGCAAACTGTGGCCGCATAGGTGTCACTTCTTGGTCAGTGAAAACTGTGATGTCAAAGTCCAACCCAACCCATAACTTCCTCTTACATCTGAGTTCTATCTCAGGCCCCGTGACTGCTCTGCAGCAGAAGAACCCACTTTGCTGTCTGCCACCTTGGGGAGTTGAGTGGAATCAAAGGGGGTTGTTGTGTAAGGGAGAGGTTTTCCTACCTATCAGTAAAATTAGTATAGGGGTTGTTAGCTGGGGGTTATAGTATAGCAGGGGTTGTTATTATTATAGCAGAAGGGTATAATGAATCCTTATTCTCTAATAATAGTAATAATATTGACTGTATTAATGCTCATTGAGTGCTTACTGTATACCAGGCCCTCCCCTTCCCTCGACTAACTCACCTAATCTTCACAACAACCCTGTGAAGCAGGTCGTACTGTTATCGCAGGGTTGCCAGATAAAATACAGGATACCCAGTTACATGTGAATTTCTGAGAAACAGCAAATGTCCCAATGTGGTGTGGGATGTACTTATACTAAAAAAATAATTATATTCATTTGTTTCTCTGAATTCACATGTAACTGGACATTCTATATTTTTATTTGCTAAACCTGAGAACCCTATCACAGAGGTTTATGACAAGCCCAAGATCACCTAACCAGAAGAGACAGAGCTGGGATTCAAACTCAGCCTGGCTCCATAATCTTTGTTTTATCCATTTCAATATCCTGCCTCTCCAATAGAAACTGGTGACGCCAACGAGTGGTAAAGTAATTAAAGTGTGGTACTGGCCTCTCCATCCTCAAAGGGGAAAACAATGGAAAAGAACATTTGAATCTATGAAACATAATACGATGCTCTTCTATTTCTTACATAGAGTACACTTACTTTTGAGAAAGGAACAGCTCAAAGACATCAGCATCCCTCTTGTGGCCACATATCTTGAGTTGATCTTCAACTGCCTGATAACATAGAATTAATCTGTCAAGCCACATTCCACTGAGCAAAAATACTGAGACATTTGCAGTCAATAACAATAATGTCTACGAAAAGATCAAAAGAAAGGTGAATATGAAGGTAACCACTCTAAACTGATAAATTCCAACACTACAATTATATATTATTTAATATGTGGTTGAATTTCATTATCCTTAATACTGGGCACACATGTATAAATAATTTTTAATCAAAAAGAAAAAAATGTATATGTATACATATACACCAAAACCAAGTTTTCAATTCAATTACCAGAGTAATTTGGTCTTTATATATTTTTAAATGTTCTTTCAAACACAAAGATTTCATATGTGGTGGATTTTCCATATTTACAGAAGACACTCAGTATCCAGGTTGGAAGTGGAGAGAGTAGGATATGACGTATGTTATCATCCAGGTGCTTGGCACCTTGTAAGTTCTCAATAAATGTCAGGCAAATGAATGAGTGAGTAAGTAAATATCATTTCACTTTCTTTGCAGACAAACAGTGTCTTCATTTTTTCATGAGTTACTAACGTACTTGCACCATCGGAATTTTTGGTGGAGAAGAAGCAATTTTTATTCCCACAGGCTTTGTTTTGAAAATATAAATCCAACAACAGTTATTTAAGTGCTTTGCTTTTTCTTCTTAAGCTCCTTTGCTAAATTACAAAATAACAGTTCTAGGCCACATGGCCTAAGATGATATGGAAAAATTAAAGCGAATCTATAATTTACCATGAAAGATAAAGCTAACAAGACACAACAAAAGTGGAAAGTATAATTGTTGCACTTCTGGAATCTGACAAACATTGTAATTATCAGAGTCAAAACAATCACCAAATTTTAGCTGGGATTTGTTGTGGATAGTGAGGTTGTACTGTCAGTGAGTGATTTATGAAATTTTAACAATGGTTTTGTTATTTAGTGAAGAGTTAGATTTAATGGGATGAACAAATATCTAAAGAAGTGAGGAAGGCAGATATCCTAGGGATGGAGAGCAGCTGCTAATTTATATCCCAAACTTCCTTGGTTACCCTGCTACACAAGCTGAATCTTGGGGCTTGGAGAATTCATTGGCTCAGGTATAGACATTTCATCAGGGTATTTTGTGACCCTGATAAGCAAGCCGAATCTGGGGCTTGGAAGCTTAGGCATCTGTGTCTGGGTATTTTAACATAAACATCTAAACATCAGCTTCTACTATACACAATCAACCACAACTTTGTCAAAGTGTTTGGGATGTTAAAGGCCAGCCAAAGTAGAATTAAAATTTTGCAGCTATCTGTTAAAATTATAAATATGCTTTTAACTTGATCCTGCCATTTCACATCTAGCACTCAGAAATAAACTTGTACATACACACACACACAAAATGTGAATATCACTGCTTATTTTAGCATACCTTGTCTGTAGTTATGAAATATGCCCCATTAATTGGAATATGGGTTAAATTAGGATGTAATTTGATAACAAAATACTGTGTGGTAGCTTAAAAACATAGAGAGATGGATATCTGTACATATAAAGATATCCAAAACATATTTTTAAGTAAAAATGCCATTGGCAGTATGATATGAGTAAATGTAACTATTTTTACTGCCAATGACATACATATGCACACACTCCAAATTGTTAACAAAAGTTATCACTTGAGATGCTGGGGGACTTTCACCTTTGAAGGAATACATTTTTTAATAATGTTTGAATATTATATAATAAGCATATATTACTTTAGTGATCAGAAATTAATACACATTTTGAAAATTTTAGCCATAGAATGAATATTTAAGGATTTAAATCAAATTTGGAAAATTAAGAGATGAAATGGGAAATTGAAACTATCAGCATACTATGTAAATCACTGGTGTAATTAATTATTTATATATACAATTTTATATAATGGTATGCTTCTTTCCAACCAAAAATTTCGTGTGAAGCTGGTAAAAAGTATTAACGTTAAAGTGCCAAAGAAGACAAAAACGTGCCAAGAAGTTTCGAGTTTCAGTGAGTCTGTGGTGGAGCAGTTCCAGTTCCCAATCAACACACAACTTCACTAGAAGCATATTCCTTTCTTCTAAAGAAGCACAACTATTCTTTCTCTGAACTGTTTTTTTAATTGTGGTAAAATACACATAATATAGAACGTACTATTTTAACTGGACAGTTCTGTGGCATTAAGCACATTCACATTGTCGTGCAACCAGCACCACCATCCATTTCCAGAACTATTTCATCTTCCCCAAATGAAACTCTACCCATCAAACACTAACTCCCCACTTCCTCCTCTCCCCAGCCCCTGGCAACCACCCTTCCACTTTCTGTCTCTATGATTTTGACTATTCTAAATAACTCATATAAATGGAATCATACAATATTTGTCCTTTTGTGACTAGCTTATTTCACTTAGCATAATGTCTTCAAGAATCATCCATGTCACAGTGTGTGTCAGAATTTCCTTTGTTTTTAGGGCTGAATAATATTTCATTGTATGTATATATCACATTTAGTTTTTCCATTTATCCATTGATAGACACTTGGGTTGCTTCTACCTTTTGCATTTTGTGAATAAGACTGCTATGAACATGGGTGTACAAACATCTGAGTTCCTGCTTTCACTTCATTTGAGTGTATACTCAGAAGTGAAATTGCTGGATCATATGGTAATTCTATGTTTTTTTAATTTTTTTTGAGGAATCACCATACCATTTTCTATAGCAGCTGCACAAAACAGCATTCTTTACGATGAACATTTTTTATTTTTATTTATTTATTTATTTTTTGAATGGAACATCAGTCTTCAATTTTATTTTATTTATTTTTTTATTTTTTATTATCACACTTTTTTTTTGCGATAATAAAAGTACAACTTTATTGAACAGCTTGTTAAAATCAAAGAGACATGAAAGCATTAGTTAAATAAGAATCAGTATTCAAGAGATTAACAAAAAGACACTGATGGGATATGGGAACATATTTGCTATATTGAATTAAATTTTATGAGGTGTTTATTAAAATAGAGTTCTATCTCTAGTTCAAGAACATAGAATGGGTTATTTTCCTTTGCAAAAATCTGACAAAAATATAACAATAGTTAACGCTATCTAACTTTAATGTAACCTTAATGTTATCTTTTTTTTTTAAATTTTTTGTTTATTGCAGTAACATTGGTTTATAACATTGTATAAATTTCAGGTGTACACCATTATACTTCTATTTCTGCATGGATTAAATCATGTTCACCACCCAAATACTAATTACAACCCATCACCACACACATATGCCGAATTATCCCCTTGACCCTCCTCCCTCCCCCATTCCCCTCTGGTAACCACCAATCCAATCTCTGTCTCTATGTGTTTGTTTATTGTTGTTATTATCTACTACTTAATGAAGGAAATCATACGGTATTTGACCTTCTCCCTCTAACTTATTTCACTTTGCATAATACCCTCAATGTCCATCCATGTTGTCACAAATGCCTGGATTTCATCGTTTCTTTTGGCTGAGTAGTATTCCATTGTGTATATATGATGAACATTTTTTAAATAGTAGGTCCAAACAGATCATTTAGCCATTTATTGAGCCACACACTACTGAGTGCTGAGTTTAGGCTGTGACTAGTTTAGTCTGTGAATAGCTAGTAAATGTATCAATGAATGAGGTAAGGTGCCTGCTCTCTACGAGCAAACCTTTCAGTAGGAGAAGTAACGGACATACGATGCTATAAAAGAAGGTTGCAAGTGTTAAGGGCTATGAGAAAAAATGGAAAATATGCTCTGGTGAATTTGGAGGAAGAAGAAGTTACTGTCAGCCTGGAAACTCTGAGAAGATTTCAGGGCCGGATTGACAGTTGGGCTGGGCCCGAAAGGGTGGGGAGAAATTAGAAACAGAATATTGACAGATGGATGGATGTTTTAGTCAGAGGGGAGTGAGTACACAAAAGAGAAGGGATGGGGAGAAAGTGTGAGGTGTGTAGGCTGTACAGCCTATGGCTGCAGTGAAAAGCATCTAGAAGGCAATTGTGAAAGATAAATTAAGAAAGGTGAATTGGAGTCATATTATTTGTGCTAACTTTGAAATTTAGGCTTAGAAGAGTGCACTTAATCAATATGCAAACAAAACTTTTATAGGCCCTGAGAACTCTAACTCAAAAGCACATATTTTGTGTAATCTGTAATTTAAAATTAATTTAATTTTATATGATATATACATATATGTGCACATGTATATACTAACTACATGGTAAAATCAGTGCAAGAAAGTCCAACAAAGTTCTGGTTTTTCCCATGACAGCTACATCAATGCTTTTAAACTATGTCCAACATCAAGTTATTTTAAAGAGGTTTTTCCTCTTTTTCTTTTGGTGCCCTGGTTTGTCGGTACTCTAAAAGAATGGGCTTAATAACTAGTGGTTGGTTCAGCATTTTACTCAATTCTGGGGAATAGGTATCACAGGATTTTTAAACTGGAGAAAAAGTGTGACAAAGTGAGGCCTCAGGAAGCTGACTCCAGCAGCAATGTGTATGATGGCCTGAGGTGCAGAGAGAATTGCAGACAGGAAGCAAGACTGCCTCTGGAAAATCAGAGCAAGAGCTGATGAGCCTGCCCTGGGATAGCGGCAAGTGGAAATGAGCAGTGAACAGATATGACATGGGGTGTGTAGAAAGAATTGTTGGGAACTGGCGAGAAACTGGAGGCAGGCAACAAGGGCAAGCAAAGTCACGGGTGATGATGGTAATGTGATAACGTGATGATGAGAAAGGTGACTGGAAGGAAAGATGAATTCATCTGAGAAATGCTGAAATTGAAATGCTGGTGTAACATACGGGTCAAGGCGCCCACCAGAAGCTGCCAGTGGGAGAGCAGATCTCACCAGAGGTGTCAGGGTGGAGATGTACAGCCTGGTGAGTCAGGTTGGGGCAGAGGAGAGAGTCTGACCCAGGTAAGATCATTGTGAAGTGTCTACATTTAGAAAGGGGAAGAGGAACCAAGCTGGGAAAGGAGACGGGAGGGATGGTTATAAAGCTAGGAGGAGAAATGAAAGGACAAGGGGAGGGAGCAAATTTCAAGAAGGTAGAATCTGAATCTGCAGTGTTGCCTAGGGTGGTAGAGGATATTCCTCAAAAACGGTGTTGAATTTGGGCAGCAATTTCAGCTGCCTAATGAGGGGGAAAAGTGAGATTTCAAATTAACTGGTTGACAAAATAGGAAAACAAAAACAATCAACACGGAGTTGTGGTGTGGACAGTTCTAGCACCCAAGGGAGGTTAGCAGCATCTCCCTCCACTGCCGGATGGATGCCTTAGAATCTAGATAAAACAGAAAAAAATACTTGAAAATTGTGGGATTATTAAATCCCAGAAAAATGAAGTCTGTATTCAAGTCTATAGAAAAAGAAATCCGCTCTTTGACGATTTATGTACTGTAATGATAGATAAATTCCTATACTTACACACAACACGCACGCTCACAGGTTAGTTAGGACTTGGTGTGAATAGCTTTCAGTTCATTACAGCACTCTCAGCCGCCGTTAATCATCGCAGCCCCAAGCCCTTCCAGACAAGTCGGAGAACTCTAGAACACTTTGCTAGCTCCTATTCCGCACAATTCTGACATTTTCCCCCACTCAAGTATTCTTTAAGCCATTATCTTAACTGCCCTCAACTCTGCTTGTATTGTTTATCAAAGAACATTTCCTCCTCAATGTGTCAATTTGCACTTTAGGGGAACAACACTTCAGGGTTATATATATCTGTCCTGAGTCAAGACTCCAAATTTATGGCTTTATTACCTCATCTCTAAACTGCCCTAGCTATATATGCAGCAGATGGTAAGTGGGAAAAGGTCCATATAAGTCTGCCAGTGTGGATCAGCCCTAAACCCCATCCAAGAGATTTCTGGCCTCCAGCCCCAGTGGAGGATCTGGGGTCCGCTCCTGTTCCACGCCTTCCGGCCCGACCCTCAGCGGGCTGGGCTTTCGGGCAGGGACCGCGGCCTGGGGAAGGGGGCCGCTTACCCTGTGGCTGATGTCCATGGCAGCTTTCGGCGCCCTCGCTGGGCCCTTCGCATGTCGGACGGCGCGGGGCAAATGGTTCGGGTCCCAGGTCATCAGGACACTGGGGCGGCCAGCGGCGCCTGTCGTCGACCCAGCATGGCCCGCGGCTCATTGTTCTGTTACCAGCCGTTACCGCAATCTCGCCCACTAAAAGCCAATCCAAACCAGCTAAGATTTGAAGCTAACCCCTGACTTCTGTGACGTTTGCGTGGGTGGCCCTGCAGCACCCACCGCGTCGTCCCTCAGACACACTGGCGTTTCCCCTGCACCGGGTGTGGAGGGCTGTGAATGCCAGAGACAGTGTCATCAGCTATGCCAGATTGGGTCAGAGGACCCCAACGGCAGTCACCCTGTAATAATAATTTCATTGATTTGAGATCTAAATGTCGGAATATTTAGGTTTCTGAAAATTAGATGTGTCTGGTGACCAGGGGCCATATGTAGAGGGTGGGGGTGAAGCAGTGCCCTGCAGAATCCTGGTGGAGCTTGAGGCCAAAGGGAAAAATTCAGCGCTGCTGATCCTGTCTTTATTTGAGATTTTGACATTTTGTTCATCATGGATGCTTTTGCATTAATTTTGATTTTCTTAAAAAAAAAAGTATTGCATAAATTATTTATTTTGATTGCTAAGTTTTGAGTGCCCCTTAAATTTTTGTAGTAAGGCCGGTGCCTCACTTGCCTCACCCTAGACCCAGTCCTGGGGTGGAGATGGGGGCAGTGGTATTGAGGAGCACCAAGATTCCAGATGCACAGAAAAATGGAACTCTTTGCTGACCTTACTGGCCAAGAATAAGTGCATATTGGTTCAGTAGTTGAGAAGCCCTTCCTCTGGCAGAAAATGGGTAAGTTGAGTCACTATTTGGCCAGTCTCTTCCAATCTTGAAGATTTTTTTTCTTTTTTAATTGATGGCTCCTCTAGTTCTGTTGGAACCTCTTGCATAGGTTATCTTATGATCTTATTTATACGTGTTTGGTTAGTTGCCATTAACCTCCTCGTACTAGAACTGTCCACACCCGAACTCCGTGTTGGATTGATTTTATTTTTCTGTTTTGTCAACCAGTTAATTTGGAGGCAAGATTCTGCGTGTGCCATGACTATCTTTTGCCAGGGCCTAACACACTGCATTCAGTAAATGTCAATTCAGTCGGAATGAATTGGTTTCTTGAGTCCAGATTTGAACTTGAAATCTAGGAATTAAAAGTAGCTTTTTAAAATGGGTCATGCTAGTTGTATTTAAAAAATGCTGATGTTAGAACAGAGCATTAAAAAATGTCTCAGTGGAGAAATCAAACACATAATATTTTAGTACTTCTAAAAAGTATTTGGGCCTGGTGGAGGTGGGTAGGTAAAAGTCCTCCAAGTTATCATGGAGGGAGTAATCATCTGAGAACTATTGTTTAAATGGTTTTTATCCTAGAAATAAAAATCAGTTGAGAGGAACGATCCACTGAGAAAATGTATAAAAGAATTTACTGGCCTCTTGTCTCCCATTTTTGCTGTTAATATATGTTATAGCACTTCAGATATCATTCATGAATATGTACATGGAAAAATGGAAGTGCATACTACTAATTCAATTTTATACATTACACAAATATGAGTTTTAGTACTGTATGCAAAATTCTTTTAGAGAGCATCTTACAGAAGTAAACTACTTACTAGTTAATTTCTACTAAAAACAAATTTAAAAGTTTTACCCTTGATTTATTTATTTATTTTTATTTTTTGTGTGTGTGAGGAAGATCAGCCCTGAGCTAACATCCATGCTAATCCTCCTCTCTTTTTGCTGAGGAAGACCAGCTCTGAGCTAACATCTATTGCCAATCCTCCTCCTTTTTTTCCCCAAAGCCGCAGTAGATAGTCGTATGTCATAGCTGCACATCCTTCTAGTTGCTGTATGTGGGACTTGGCCTCAGCATGGCCGGAGAAGTGGTGCGTTGGTGCGCGCCCGGGATTGGAACCAGGGCCGCCAGTAGCGGAGCTCGAGCACTTAACCGCTAAGCCACGGGGCCGACCCCGTTGATTTATTTTTTAAATCTTTTTACTTGACACTGATTAAGAAGAGAAAAATAAATTTTTTAAAAACCAGCTCTGTTCTTAGGAAAGGAACGCAGAAACCCACTTATTATAACTCTTAGTATGTTCCCTCTTCAAGAAAAATTTACAATTTAACTTATCAAGAGGACTAAAATGATATAAATTTAATTATGGAATGTGAAAGATGCAGGTTAGTGAACGCACTTCTTGGGTGAAAGGTCTTTCCTAGACTTCTTTGCATTGGTGGTATGAAATTTTTACAAAAGAAGTGTCTCTAGCAGAGTGAACAGAGAGAATTTTTACCTCCATGTGGTGGGATGATAGCCTGAGGAATCCAGCCTGAAATTTTAAAAATTCATGTAAAATGTAAATTCTGCTTTACAATCAATCTTGTTTTAATATAAAAATAAAGTGATTTCTCCAACTCCCCTCAAATCTTTGAGTAAATACTTACACTGAAGCAAGACACCCTGTGTTTATCTTGTGGCTTTACCTCCCTGGCATGCTGCCATTGCCTGCAGGGATATGCATACCCCAGTTTGAAAGCTCTATCATATCGTGAGTGTGGGTTTGAAGAAGAAGAAAGAGCCTTTGCTCCAAGTCAGGGCATGTGTAGTTTAGTCTCAGCTATGACATTAACTAGTTGTTGGCCACCTTCGAGTCGCTTAATGTCTCTGGGCCTCAGTTTCTTCTACAGTAAAATGAAGAAGTTGGAAGTTTAGCTCAAAAAAATCTATTATTTAATTACACTCTCCTAGATAGATAGTATGTATTGTTCACAGAGTAAAAGATTCTTGTTGAGATGTTGACATGTAATTGTTTTTTAAGAACTATTTTCCGGTGGAAAATGTGTGAGAAAAAAAAATATGCATGTGATGGCTAGCATTAAAGCTACCTAATTTAAAAAAATTCTCTTCCTAATTTTGTCTTGAACAATTTCAGTGATCAGTCTGGGAGTTATTTTTCTAAGTGAGTAAAAAATACTTATTAGATAAAATAATCATTATTGGCCAGTTTCTATTGCATAGAATGAGCAATGTGTCAGCCACAGTCAAATCATATTCTTATATGCAGTCAAATGCTCTCCACTCCTGAGCTATACCCTCTCATATTCTTATATGTATAAAAAAAAATATGTTTTTATGACACTTGATGACCAGAGCATCCACATTTTCATTGTTATAAGTTTAGGTGAAATAGCATACCATTTTAATTGATGGCTATGGTTTTTTGCTTGTTTACACAAAATGAAAATTACAATAGAATGTTGGGAATTCATGGAATTCTCCGTGAGTCTTTCATATTACTGCATGTCTTATGAGAAGAGATACAGACTCTCTTTGTTCAAGACTATATTTTAAAGGATATTTGTATAGTGAACAGCCTTGGAAGATAGAGATAGTGTCTATCTCCAGAGCAAAGGGTATGTTTTTTGTTTTTGTTTTTTCTTACTGTGCAGCATGATAACTATAATGTCTCTCTCCCTTGTAATAAAGTCAGGCATGCTTACTGCCCAATATAAAAGATTTGAGTTCCCTAAGTTTGGGGTTCCTCTGCTATAACACAACCTACTGTATGTGGCCACATCACCTGGACTGCTTCAAATTGCCCTCTGGGAATTGTGGCTAAGGGAATTGGTACAAATACTGATATTCTGGCTATGCTGTTACTGTGAGTAATAAACTGTCCTTAGTCTCCGACCCAAAAGTCTCGTATCTTCTGCCAGCATCTATGAAACTGTGGCTGGCTAACTTTTGCTTCAGCTTGTGTAGGTTTTTATTTTTTTAAATGGAATGCATCCATATAATTTGTTCTTCAGCTTTCATATTTCTCCTTACCATCTCATGAACTTCCATCTTTTTTAAAGTCAGCTTTTCAATTGGATTATTGCATTATGTTCCATTGTAATGTATCTTATGGTTTATTTACTCATTACCCTATTGATGGACATTTATGTTGTCCAGTTTTTTGCCATGATAAACAATGGTGGAATACATGTCTGTGCTGCTGGGTTAGTATTCCATTAGCTGAAATTCCTTGATCTTATTAATGAATCATGTATAAGAGTGTCCCTTTCTCTATAGGATGTTATCAATCATGTTGAATTTTGCCAATCTAATTGGAGAACATTTTTATCTCAATGTTTTCATTTGTGTTTATTTAATGAAGTCGGTCATTTGTATTTTTTCTGTGAATTGTTTCACATTAATTGATTAATTTTTAATGTGCAAATACCAATGACTGAAGCCCTACAAGCTAGATCTGTAAAGAGTTTCCCAGATATTTCTTGAAGTCACCAATGAGTTGCCTCAAGTCATCTTGTAGCATCCTGCAAAGCTGTCTTCCTTTGCTCTCCTCTCCCTGGCTAATGCCTGTTGCTCTTCAGACTGTTGAAATAAATTTCATTTCTCTGTCTCCAAAGTACCCTTTCACTGATCTCCAGGATCCACACCCAGAATGTTGTCACTCTAAGTATTGCCATTTTTTGAGTTATTAGAGTGGTGATGGGTTCTAAGCTAAAAGAGGAAGCATCCGTCTCTCCCCAACCCCATGGCACACTTTGCTATCAGGGTTCTGAAGGAACATTGCCCACATGTAGTATTTATTAAACTCTCTCAGGAAGGCAGCCAATTCCACGTCTTCCTTACATACCTTGTTTTCTCTCAAAATTCACACACAATCCCCCAAATACCTACCTGCATGGGAAGGGATTTGGAAGTGGTTCAGGTTTGGAAACATTCCTATACTGTCTGGAAAAGCTAGAAACCTCTAGACAAAACCCCAGCTTAAACAAATCATATAATTTTCAATTTCAAACTTGTGTTTGCTTCAGTGTGATTTTACATTTTCTCCCAAGAACAGTGGGTCCCCATGTCTAAGCTCTGTCCCTCCTCCCAAATAGCTACCCTTTGACTATCCCTTGGGCCTAGGGGAGTACATGCCCATCAGGGTGCTAGGTATAGAGCATGAAAAAGATGAAGGGGCAAGAACTCCAGGTGGATCCATCCACTTGGCTCACTGTGGAGTGGGCAGGAGTGGTGGGGAATTAGTCCAGAGGAAGACCTGAGCAGGGCCCTCTAAATCACAGAGCCTAGGAAAAAAGACCTCTTGCCTGAAATTAGAGATGACACTTGGTAGAATAGTCATGCAAGTCATAAAATTTAATTTCCAATATAGGATTTCATTGTGTGATGTTATTGAAATTACTAATCTTTCCCTCACTTTGCTCAATTTAGACTTGATGAAATATTGATAAAGAGGAGTTTATCCTAAGCTGGCAGAGAAGTCTTGTTAATGCTAGCAGGAATGCTGCATTTTATCATACATATGATATAACAATCAGGCATTTAAGGCATAAATTCTCTCTATATCTAAATGTGTTGGTATGTATACATGTGTATGTATATTTACATACATATGCATATACACACATAAATATATGTGTGTGTATACATGTATATGAATATGAATACACATACACACACATGCATATAGTAGGCAAACTCCACAATGCCTGTTTCTGGTTTTCACATTATTGTGTAATCTATTTCCTTGTTTTGCATGTGGGCTGGACTTATGGACTCACTTGTAATGAATAGAATATGGCAGAAAGATGGGATATCACTTCTGAGAGTAGGGTACAAAAAGGCTGTGGCTTCTGTCGTGGGCACCTTCTCTCTTGTTCTCTGGCCTGCTCCGAGTGGCCATGTTGTGAGCTGACCTATAGGAAGGCGCATAGGGCAAAATATTGATGCCTCTGGCCAACAGCCGTAGAGGACCTGAGGCCTGCCAATGGCCATTGAGTCAGCTTGGAAGTAGGTCCCCCCAGTGGAGCCTTGAGATGACTATAGCCCGAGCCTGGATTGTAGCCTCGTGGAAGACTCTGAGCCAGAGGCACACAGCTGAGCAACATCCAGATTTCTGACACTCAGAAACGAAGATAATAAATGTTTATTGTTTTAAGCTGCTAAGTTTTGAGGTAATTTGCCGTGCAGCAACAGATAACTAATTATACATATATATGTATATTATTATGTATTATATATATACTATGCATATGTATATATATAAATTTAAATTAAAAACACATAGAAGACCAAAAAGGTACATTTCTCTGGTCAAACTCATTCCTTCTCAGAAGAATTCTTGTCCCTATCATCATATGTAGTAAAAATTTGACAAAATTCCCATTCTGATAATTTCCAGATTAATATTTAAATCTGGAAAGGCAGATTTACTCTTGGAATGTTATCTACCTGCAGCCACATGTTTAAATGTAAGAATAAATTCAACTCTTTTATCATAATAGACAGTAATTTAGTTGGAGGATAAATTTAAAAGGATTTTTATTAAACTACAACTTAATCTGAGTGTTGACTCAAAAAAACTTCATTTGCCAGAATGAATACTATTGCCAAGTCAATAAATATTTCTCTCATTTTCTTATAAAAACTTTTTCAAATGTGCTATATATTTAAAAGAAAAAAACCAATGGGACAGTGTAAAGCACTATTATTTTGTCAAATTTGGGGTGTTATCTTGGGGCTCAGTTTTACCTCTATCAACATGTGGGTTTCTCTGAGATTCTAACTCAAGCATCTGAAACTGCTGGGATTTTCTTCTCCATGTCCTATAAGTTTTTAGATAAATTTCAGAAGGAGGACTCAGCTTGGAAGTCATTTTCCTTTCTGGCCTGGATTGGTTTTGCAGAAGATTGCTGTTAGCGGTGGCATCCAGGATTCTTGGAGACAGATTCTTTGTTGCTCTTATCTATACACACTACAGTGGCAGTGAAAGATTCCTAAACTAGCTCCAGGAAGCCTGAAGAGGCCATGTGTTACCATGTGCGGCTAGACTTGGGCCATCAAGCCATTTAAAGTGCTCTTCTCACTGCAGGAGGAAGCTATTTTAGATGACCTGACATCCTTCATTTATTCATTCATTCAGTCGGGCAGGCACTGAAATTGACTGAGTCCATACCATAAACCACACATTCTGAAAGGGACTAGGAGATATGCACAAGACATTCTTCAAGGAAGGGGAGTTAGGAAGCAAATAGCATGAGTGGCCATAGCTTTAAACATGCTTTAATTGTATTTGGTTCTGCTTGATATTGGCTTGCGTTCAAATGAATCATTAAAGACACGTTACTATTATTTGCTTAGAGTGTTTCAATCATCTTCGTACATAATCCCAAACTCTCTTATTGACCATATAGACTGTGTGCTTTTTATGGCCTTTATGCAGCTGCTACGTTCTTATTAATGATGCTTTCATTACCACCTTTTCACACAAAGCAAATAGGAGAGAAAGGTTCAAAAATCATTTTAATTAGAGGCGCTACATGTTGGAAAGTAGTTAGGAATAAATCTTTTTCAGAAAAAGTACAAAGGCACTGAGAGGTTTTGCATTGCAAGTTTAATGGTTCTAAAGTTTAAGAAAATAATTTTCATTTCATGAATTCATTTTAGATTATAAAAAAGAAAGAAAATTTGTTTTCACAATTGGGATACCCTTTCCAAGAAGCTTGGCAATTTTCCATAAATTTGGATAGGAAAGATAGACTAACAACAAAGTTAGGTCTTCCCACTTCTTTACCCTTTGCCTAGTGATCTGGATAAGGCAGTAAGAAGCAGAAATCAAGCTGAAGGCCATTTGATCACCACTTGTCTAGAGGATGGCTGTGGGTGGCTTTTGCAGGCATGGACTATTCAAAATGGGAGGGCGGATAAGGGAAAGAGAGTGAGAGATAGAGACTAGAACAAAAAGGAGGAGAAGGAAGAGAAAGAGAAAAAGGGGGGGAAAAGAGAAAAGAAGAAGAGACAGGGTGAAGAAAAGAGAGGAGAAAAGAAACATAGAGAAACAGGTGAGAGAGAAAGGAAGGAGAAGCAAAGGGAAGGAACAAATTGTGATTAGGAATTATGTTGCCTTTTGATCACCCTCATCTTTTGAGAAGAGATGTCCTTTGGGAGCATTGCTTCATCCCCAGTCCTGTGGCCCAGTGAGGCTGATAATCATAGCTCTCTAAACTCCTGGTATTAAGGGTAGGCGTGGGATCCAAGCCAGGTTAAGCAGAGTAATTCCTCCTCGATGTTTCAAGTTGGAACTAAGGGGAAAGGAGGAGTCCTTTCCTTGTAGTGAAGCCATGTGGTATAAGACCTAAAATTAATATTGCATGCTGCCTTAATATCTGAAACTGGGAGGGCCTCAAATGACCTAACTGTAAGGTCTCCTTCCTACTCTGCTCCCACAGATAAGGTCCCCTAGTCAAGCAACCTTCCTTATCAAACAGACCAAATACAATTGCTGCTTATCTCTGAATAGCAGGTTTCAGTTCCCTGCCAGCCTGCAGAATTATTCAAACAATCCAATCACGTCCTTGTGTGGGAACCAAGGCACCCCACCCTCTTATTACTACAAAGCCTGCCTCCTACAGCCCCTGTTGTTCACTCTGTTCAGGGTACAACCCGTGTGTGGTCCTGCATGGCAGGCAGTGTCCTCCTCCCCCGGGCTGTGAGCATGGGTGACGAACAAACTGCTGCCAATCTCTTCTCTCCAGTGTCAGGTGTCATGAATTCGGTCATCCCCATAAGCCTGGGGTGGGAATCCCTCCCTTACCAATGGGGTGAAGAGGAGGCAATTAAAATACGCTATGATATAAACAGAGTGCTGCCAGGCATGTTTCCAGCCATGTAAAGGAGCTGGGCTGAGAGTACAAAGCCAGCACACAGAGTGGCCAAATTGGGAGATAGAGAGAGAGAGACCTGCAGGCTTAGAGTGCCTGACTCCAGTCACCACTGAGGTTCTGCCTTCCCTACAGTTTTTTCTCAAATTCTCCTTTTTACTTCTACTAGTTTGATTAGGGTTTCTTTCAATGGCATCCAAGAGTTTAGATGGATGCAGGTAGCAAGGGAAGGGAGTGGGGAGAAGAAAACAAATGAAAGGACAGTCGTACGTGAGTTGGAATAGCTAACACTAACTGTCACCTCAGTATTACTCAGCGAAACCCATGCTATTTGGTTGCCTTTATTAGAATTGAAATTAATGGCCTTTTATTTAGTAAGTATATAACTATGTGACTTAAATATTCCTTTTAGGATGAGAGAATATATAACAGGTATAGAAGGCTAGTGATGGTCCAATACCATGAACATGGGAAAAAAAATCTCAAGAGACATAAAGCATACTCTGTAGTGGGATAAGGAAGACATCACCTTCCTAAAAATCACTCCTATGAAGAAAATCAAATATTAAGAAATTAGAATATTACCTGTCATGTAGTATTTATATTTAAAAGCATTAAAATTCTTTTTGAAGGCCTACAGTTTTTCTGTCTAGAGAATAACAGAGTCTTAAAGTTTATATGCTGATGATCTTTAAAAAAAAATTTTATTGAGGTGAAATTCACATAACATAAAAATTAACCATTTTAAAGTATACAATTCAGTAGCATCTAGTACACTTACAATGTTGTTCAACCATAACCTCTGTCTAGTTCCAAAACACTTTCATCACCTTCAAAGGAGACTCCATACCCATTAGGTAGTCTTTCCCCTCCCCTCCCATCCCCCAGCCCCTGGCAACCACTAATCTACTTTCTATGTCTGTGGATTTACCTACTTTAGATATTTCATATAAATGGAATCATTCAATATGTGACCTTTTATGTCTAGCTTCTTTCACTTAGCAGAGGGTTTTTGAGGTTTATACATGTTTTAGCATGTATCAGTAATTCATTTCTTTTTAAGACTGAATAATATTCCATTGTATAGATATATCATATTTTATTTACCCATTCATCAATTTATGGATGCTTGGGTTGTTTCTACCTTTTGGCTCGAGAATAGTGCTACTATGTACATTTATTTGCAAGTCTTTGAACAGTTGTTTTCAATTCTTTTAGGTATATGTGTAAGAGTTGAATTACTGGGTCGTATGGTAATTCTATGTTTAACTTTTTGAGGAGCCACTAAACTGTTTTCTACAGCGGCTGCACCATTTTACTCCCACCAGTAATGTATGAGAGTGTGAATTTCTCTACTCCTCATCAACACTCATTATAATTTCAATTTGCATTTCCCTAATGACTAATGACGTTGAGCGTCTTTTCATGTGTTTGTTGTCCATTTGTATATCTTTCTTGGAGAAATGTCTATTCAAGACTTTTGCCCATTTTTAACTTTTGTTTGTTTTTTGGTTGTTGAGTTGTAAGTGTTCTTTATATATTCTGAATACTAGACCTTTGTCAGATATATGATTTGCAATACTTTCTTTCATTCTACTAGTTATCTTTATAACCGGATGATTTTTTTACAGATTCTTGCTACCCTTTTTCTAATTAATGCTAATTAGAATTTATCCAACTTTTATTATTGAGTATTCATTTTTCTACCTCATTCATATAATGAGTTAGAACAGAGTCTGCATAACCCACCTCCCTGGCCACAGTTTTTGGTCTCAAGGTGGAGATCTAAACTTAACGGGCCTCACAACACTAGCCACAACTATAGATCAATCACACAAGCCAGACCAATCTGAATCTTTCCCTAGAATCTTTTCATTATCTTTTCATTAAGTTGTCAGTGTATAAGCCTAGAAGCTGCCATCAGCCATGTTTCTTTCTACTTAGAAAGTGGATCTACAGTAGAAGAAAATAAAAGTAACATACAGAGTGGGAGAAGATCAAGTCTAATAGTATTTGAGTGCTTGCTTCTAGCTAGCTCCACACCTGCTTTCACTGCAGTTTGGTTATGCAAGTCAACATACCTCCCTTATGGTTTAAGCTGGTTTGCATTAGATTTCTCTACTTTAAATCAAGAGTCTGACCAAGTCAGTTGATGTGTTAATATTATCTTGATGATGTACCTCATAATATCATGACATTTTCATGTATACATGTCATTTCTTGGGTCTGTATCCTGCCCACACTGATCCTAATTTTTACTGTAACACTTGCCCAGAATTTGCCTCTATTGACCTCCCTTCCCTACCCCCCAAAATTAAGAACTAACAGGAAAATTTGAAATTATTTCTGGTAGAATTGTTTTCTCTTTTTCTCTCTAAAAATTACATTAAAATTATTGAACAGCTGCCAAGAGCTTGAAGTACAGCTGCATTTTGTGAATTAATTAAATATCATAACCCTATTTGCAGTTTCTATCAGTGACTGGAATGAATGTTAATAAAAAGTGCATTTACTAAAAGGAATGTGTTGTGTAATTTAATGTATGCTACATGTAGGTGGTCTAAAAATATTTTACTGCATTCCTACTTTTACTCATAAATTTTTAAAATACTGTCACTAAAGTGTGAATACCGTTCAATGAAAGGAATTTAACTAAGCCCTTTATATGACATTATTTTAAGTAATCTTTTCCGTATTTTCTAAGTCAGATTGTATAGTTAGTTAATCCATCTACCTATTGTGATACTAGGTGGTGAAAAATGTCATGCATCCTGTCTTTGGTATAATTACATACATTCCTTTCAATTTCCTTTTGTTGACTTTTGTTATATTTTGTATCATAGCTTTAGTAACTAGGATGTCCTTTGGGTAAAGAAAATCCCTTATTTCCGATCTTTGTCATTTACAAATTAATGACTCGAAGTATCACATGTGCATTCCCGTAACTGTTTATCTTGGTGTGGCCCATGCTGAAAATGATTTCTACTATCAAAATTATTCTGTTCTTTCACACGATCTCTTGGTATTTTTTGGTTTCCTTTTCTCTAAAATTTCAAGAATTGCCTGTCGGAAGTCCCTTGACAAGAAAATTTACTAAGAATATTATTGGATTCATAAACTTGACAGTTTCTTTGCTAAGAAATCCTAGCTTCCATAGCTTAATTTCTTCTTACCCTACAGCTATTTTTTCCTCCCACCTCATTTTTTTCATATACTGTTCTTATTTGAATAAACTACTTTTTATTAACTTTTCATTTTGTTACTTAGATATGGATCACATAGCTATGGTAACATAACAAGTTCACACTTTGTACTAATTAAGAACATTTTAGAAGCTTCATTTAACTGGTGGAATGACCCTGAGGCTCTTGTCTGGAGTTCCACATAGGAGAGACCCATTGGGAAATAATAAAGTCTGACTATGGCTTTTTCCTGGGACAGCTTCTAAGCTCTGGATCTTATATTGTTTATCTATAAATGATCCTGGCTGTTGCTTCCAATAACCCAGAGTTTAAGTCCCTCTGATTCATCATGCACAGAACCACCAGCAGACTCATTGGCAGTGATTGGTGCTAACTTTGAAATAAAGGAATTGTTATCAGTTGGGATGTTTTTACTATAATATCATGACACTAAGATCTACTTGTAAAACAGTAAAGAAATGTCTTGCCTCCATTAACAAGAAGTCCAGAGGGAGAGCAGTTCTAGGCTCCATGCAGTCAGGGCCAGAGCTCTAGATCTCTGCTAGTTTTAAATCCTCCATTCCTCTAAGTTGTCTTTCTTTTCAGTTTGTCTTCCCCCACCACAAGACAGCAGTAGCAGTTCCAGGTTTCATATTCTGACATGTCATTATTGAGAGGAAGAAGAGGGCCTATTTTCCATTGTCACCTTATGAGAGTGGCAACTTTTTCTGAAACCTTTCCCCGAATGCTTTCCTTTACGTATCCTTGGCCAGAACAGAGTCACGTGCCCACCTAAAATCAGTCACTGGCAAGGGAGTGGTATTGCTATCATTGGTAGACAATCAAGGTCCACTCTGATGTGCTACGCCAGGTGGCCCTGCCAGGTGGACTCTCCCCTCACTCAGCTTGGAGGCTGACAGTCCACACCTATTTGCCTGTAGCCCCACATGGATGCCCTCCTCCCCGTGCTAGAGCTCCTTCACCACCCGCTGGACTGCCCTCCTTCCACGAGGACACACTCCTCCCCTGGCTTGAACTCTGACACTGCACCTAGTTGTCCTCTCACCCCATCCCATGGGGCTGCTCCAGCAATGTGCTGAGACTCTGAGGCCCCAAAATGGACCTACTCCATGTATGCCTTCCTGATGCCTTCTTCAGCCAGCTCGGGCTCTGACACCCATCTGACTGCTCACCCAGCACAGTCTCTTCTATCAAGAGTTAAAAGCTTGCTTAGATGCAATTTTTACAGCAGTCTATTTAAAGAAGCAAGTTGATAGGCAAATAGCTATGTACAAAGTAAAAAAAAAAAAGCTATGACATTTTTCCACTCACGGGAAAAAAAAATGGGAGTTGTCAGAATAGAAAGCTGTGATGGTGCATGCACGCTGTCGCTGTAGTATATACAGCTAATAAGTGTGATTTTCATAATTAAAAAATACATATAACTATTCCCCCATCCCATCAGCAGTATCTCAAGTTACAGAAACAGGGACTAGCAATTTCAAATGACATTTTAACTTTTTAAACTGTGTGGTGGTACTTATCAATTGAAAATATAAAAAGAAGAACCTGGGGCCGGCCCTGTGGCTTGGTGGTTAAGTGTGGGCGCTCCACTGCTGGCGGCCCGGGTTCGGATCCCGGGCGCACACCAACGCACCTCTTCTCCGGCCATACTGAGGCCGCGTCCCACATACAGCAACTAGAAGGATGTGCAACTATGACATACAACTATCTACTGGCGCTTTGGGGGGGAAAAAAAAAAAGGAGGAGGATTGGCAATAGATGTTAGTTCAGAGCCGGTCTTCCTCAGCAAAAAGAGGAGGATTAGCACTGCTGATCTTCCTCAGACCAAAAAAAAAAAAAAATGAACCTGTTTTGCCAGAAACGAATTTAAGATAGAATAGTTGCTTTTTAAGAGATAATGTCATGATACTGCTGATCAATCTCTATCATAGTTGCCTTGCTCTTGCCACCAGAAAGCAACTTAGAGTGGCAATGAACCTTTTGTGTTGCTGTATTACCTGCAAGATTTCCACAGCAGGCTTATTATACAGATGAGAAGACTGAGGCATAGAGAGTTAAGTAACTGATCCAGGGTCACACAGCTGGTAAGAGGGACAGGCAAGACCCACCCCCCTGTGAACTGGCTCCCATGATGTTATACTCTATAGTGTGTGCTGATCTGGGGGAAAAAATAAACAAAAACCATAGAAATAAAAAACATATACAAAAAAAAAAAAAAAAGAAACAGAAACCACAGGATTGCAGTGTTGTCTCTAACAGGAGAAAACTGGGGAATAACCATAGAGGAGAAAGGATTTATGAATCATCTGTCCTGTGGAAATTAAGCAGCTATATAATAATGATGCAATAGGGTCATGTTGACTGATGAGGAAAGATGTTTACTTTATCATGCAATGTTTGCTGTAAGAACTGAGTCAGCACCATCTACAGATTATAAAGAGAGTGTTCGTGTAAACCTATAAATGCCCAAAACAGGACTGGAAAGATTCCAGGCAAATTGTCCACAGTGTGAGGAGAGCAGAATTTGGGATGTGAAAGAGGAGTCTCAGGGGATGGTGGTAAGTCACCACAATGTGTAAAGGTAGGGTCAAACAGGCCAGCTGAAGGAAAGGAATGTCCAGGAGGTCTATGCTGCCCAGAGGATGGGGGTGGATCCCACAGGCCAGCGGCTGTGGGCTCCTCTGTCTCAGCTTCATGCAGGGAGGCCAGCTGTCCAGCCCAGCTCCAGGGTGATGTCAGGCATACCTGGGCCAGGTGTGCTCACCTGGGTTCCTCATTTTTTCAGGGTTAACAGGCACCCTTTGCCTACCAGTCCACCCAGGTAAATGCTGGACAGAGCTCAGGTCCATGGCAGGTCTCGCACTAGAAGGAAAAGCTCAAAGGGGCCCAAGAGACTCAAGGGTCCCTTTTGGAGCTTCTGTTGGGGATTGACCAGCCTTCAGTCAGATCATCCCGACCTGGTTTCTGTTTAACTGCCTTTGGGAGAAGTTCAGGAACCTCTATCACATTCTAGGAAGGTGGCTGATGCTGGAGATACACACAAGAATGAGACTCAGCTCTTGGCCTGGGGAGGTGAGCGGCCAGGGGTAATCTGGCAGTGTGTTACCTTTGAACCCCATGTCACTCTATTCAAGAGGCCACCTTTTCTTTCTGGCCATGAATGAGGACCAACACCCAGAGTGCAGAGCCAAGTAAGTAAGGCCAGGAAGGCTGAACCCCTCCTGTTCTGACGACTTCTTCTATTTTCTTATCTGTCACCATATGACATTACTTGTCATCATGAGTAACATAAGGCTTCCCTGCTGCATTCAAACTGCATGATGGCGGAATGCTGTCCCCATGCAGCCCAGACCCTGGTCCATGATCAGAGAGCAGCCTCTGCCTGGCCCCCCTTGGTGGCTCTCTCTAACTGCTCACAAGGCCCAGAGGGTAGCTGGGAGGGTCCTGGGGCCTAGTGAAGGTGGAAGATCCCAATACATGGAGTATCCATGGCTACACTCTGAGGGTGGCCTCAGAGTAGAAGAGGACAAGACCCCATGGACTCTCTCATGACTGCGTGGTGGTTCTCCTCAAATGGTTTTATTTCCTGCAAATCCACAAATGGATTTCAGGGGTCTTGGGCATTTTCCTAAGCTAATATGGCTGTTTAACAAATGACAAAGACTTTTGGGGTAAAATTTAGTGACCTGCGGAAATTAAAAACTTGATGAAATTAGAATAGAAATACTTTTATGGAGAAAAAAGTCCAACTGGAATTTTGGCTTGGGTTGCATTAAATTTATAGATGATTTTAGGGAAAATCCAGATCAATATAAATGATTAAGACTTCCCATCCAGGTGCAGGAGCATGAAATATTACCCTGTGTATTGAGATCAAAATCTCAGATGGCAAGGCCATCTTCTTTGCCCCTCCTTTTTTCATTTTTTAAATTTTAGGGCTGACCTGGCTCTTTGTGGTTAAGTATGTGATATTGGGCATAGTCTATGAAAAGACTTGTACTTGATCTTAATTAGGGTAAGCCTTCTGGAGCAATTTGAGGAAGTAGTGACAGCATCATTCCAACATAGTTGGTGAATCATTTGACTATGGGAATTTAATACTTGGTGATTTTTAAAATAATGAATAGTAAGTTAGCATAGTCATTATGATAAATGATAACGTTACTCTTTGCTCTCTTCTTTCCTCTTATTCTCGCTTCTCACAAGAGGTTTATTTACCCAAAAATATTTGTTTACACTGTTCTATGTTACAGGCATTATTTTATTTTATTTTATTTTATTTTATTTTATTTTATTTTATTTTATTTTAATTTTTTGTTTATTGCAGTAACATTGGTTTATAACACTGTAAAAATTTCAGGTGTACATCATTGTACTTCTATTTCTGCATGGACTACATCATGTTCACCACCAAAATACTAATTACAACCCATCACCACACACATGTGCCGAATTATCCCTTTCACCCTCCTCCCTCCCCCCTTCCCCTCTGGTAACCACCAATCCACTGTCTGTCCCTATGTGTTTGTTTATTGTTGTTATTATCTACTACTTAATGAAGGAAATCATACGGTATTTGACCTTCTCCCTCTGACTTATTTCACTTTGCATTATACCCTCAATGTCCATCCATGTTGTCACAAATGCCTGGATTTCATCGTTTCTTATGGCTGAGTAGTATTCCATTGTGTATATATACCACAGCTTCTTTATCCATTCGTCCCTTGATGGGCACTTAGGTTGCTTCCAAGTCTTGGCTATTGTGAATAACGCTGCAATGAACACAGGGGTGCATGTATCTTTGCAAATTGGTGTTTTCAAGTTCTTTGGATAAATACCCAGCAGTGGAATAGCTGGATCATATGGTAGTTCTATCGTTGATTTTTTGAGGAATCTCCATACTGTTTTCCATAGCGGCTGCACCAGTTTGCACTCCCACCAGCAGTGTATGAGAGTTCCCTTTTCTCCACATCCTCTCCAACACATATTGTTTCCTGTCTTGTTAATTATAGCCATTCTGACGGGCGTGAGGTGATATCTCATTGTAGTTTTGATTTGCATTTCCCTGATAGTTAGTGATTTTGAACATCTTTTCATGTGTCTGTTGGCCATCTGTATATCTTCTTTGGAGAAATGTCTGTTCAGGTCTTTTGCCCCTATTTTAATTGGGTTGGTAGTTTTTTTGTTGTTGCGATGCATGAGTTCTTTATATATTTTGGAGATTAAGCCCTTATCAGATGTATGGTTTGCAAATATCTTCTCCCAATTGTTAGGTTGTCTTTTCGTTTTGTTGATGGTTTCCTTTGCTGTGCAGAAGCTTTTTAGTTTGATGTAGTCCCATTTGTTTATTTTTTCTATTGTTTCTCTTGCCCGGTCAGATGTGGTGTTTGAAAAGATATTGCTAAGACCTATGTGGAAGAGCAAACTGCCTATGTTTTCTTCTAGAAGTTCCATAGTTTCAGGTCTTACATTCAAGTCTTCAATCCATTTGGAGTTAATTTTTGTGCATGGTGTAAGGTAAGGGTCTACTTTCATTTTTTTGCATGTGGCTGTCCAGTTTTCCCAACACCATTTGTTGAAGAGACTTTCTTTTCCCCATTGTATGTTCTTGGCTCCTTTGTCAAAGATTAGCTGTCCATAGATGTGTGGGTTTATTTCTGGGCTTTCAATTCTATTCCATTGATCTGTGTGTCTGTTTTTGTGCCAGTACCATGCTGTTTTGGTTACTATAGCTTTGTAGTATATTTTGAAATCAGGGAGTGTGATACCTCCAGCTTTGTTCTTTTTTCTCAGGATTCCTTTAGCTATTCGGGGTCTTTTGTTGTTCCATATAAATTTTAGGATTCCTTGTTCTATTTCTGTGAAAAATGTTGTTGGAACTTTGATAGGGATTGCATTGAATCTATAGATGGCTTTAGGAAGTATGGACATCTTAACTATGTTAATTCTTCCAATCCAAGAGCACGGAATATCTTTCCATTTCTTTGTGTCTTCTTCAATTTCTTTCAGAAATGTTTTATAGTTTTTGGTGTCCAGATCTTTCACCTCTTTGGTTAAGTTTATTCCTAGGTATTTTATTCTTTTTGTTGCAATTGTAAATGGGATGGTATTCTTAATTTCTCTTTCTGCTACTTCGTTGTTAGTGTACAGAAATGCAACTGATTTTTGTATGTTGATTTTGTATCCTGCAACTTTACCATATTCGTTTATTACTTCTAAAAGTTTTCTGGTGGATTCTTTAGGGTTTTCTATATATAAAATCATGTCATCTGCAAATAGTGACAGTTTCACTTCTTCCTTTCCAATTTGGATCCCTTTTATTTCTTTCTCTTGCCTGATTGCTCTGGCTAGGACTTCCAGTACTATGTTAAATAGGAGTGGTGACAGTGGGCATCCTTGTCTGGTTCCTGTTCTTAGAGGGATAGCTTTCAGT
Organism: Ceratotherium simum simum; assembly: GCF_057802395.1. Lineage (NCBI taxonomy): Eukaryota > Metazoa > Chordata > Mammalia > Perissodactyla > Rhinocerotidae > Ceratotherium > Ceratotherium simum. Next base: position 50,296,062 of record NC_141900.1, on the reverse strand, counting down.
TTTTCACCATTGAGGATGATATTAGCTGTGGGTTTCTCATATATGGTCTTTATTATGTTGAGGTACTTCCCTTCTATACCCATTTTATTCAGAGTTTTTATCATAAATGGATGCTGTATCTTGTCAAATGCTTTCTCTGCATCTATTGAGATGATCATGTTATTTTTGTTCTTCATTTTATTAATGTGGTGTATTACATTGATTGATTTGCGAATGTTAAACCATCCCTGCATCCCTGGAATAAATCCCACTTGATCATGGTGTATAATCTTTTTAACGTATTGTTGTATGCGATTTGCTAGTATTTTGTTGAGGATTTTCGCATCGATGTTCATCAGTGATATTGGCCTGTAATTTTCTTTTTTTGTGTTGTCCTTGTCTGGTTTTGGTATCAGGGTAATGTCAGCTTCGTAGAATGAGTTAGGGAGATTCCCCCCCTCCTCAGTTTTTTGGAAGAGTTTGAGAAGGATAGGTATTAAGTCTTCTTTGAATGACAGGCATTATTTTAAACCCTAGGGACACATCCGAAAAAATAAAAGACAAAGTTTTTGTCCTCATTACGATTATATTTTAGTGTGTACAACCCAGTTATACAACATGTCTTTATCCATAGACATTTCCATGAAAAGCAAGAAAAAGTTGACTCTTTGTTGAAGAATATGTAGTACCATTCTAGCTGCTTGTCATATTTCCAGTCCTCTCCACGTTAGATTGCACTTCTTTGACCTCTTCTGATTGAGTGGGGCCAAGTGACTGATTATTGCCAATGAGTTGTAAGTAGAAATAACTTGGGTCGCTTCTGGACCAGAGCATTTAAATGCTGGTGCAAGATCCTTCAGGACACTTGTTTTGCTCTGCCATGAAGACAGATAACATTTGAGATGGTGGCTGCTTCATCAGTCTGGGCTCCTGAATGACTAGTATAAAAAGGGGCCTCCCCCTTACCTACTCTCAATGGACATGGAGCGTGACATTTTGTGTCATTGATCCTCTGAGATTTTGTGGGGGAGGCGTTATCTGTTACTGGAGCATAGCTCAGCCTGTGCTGACTGGTACAACATGTTTGAAGGAAAACAAAGTGAGGCATTTTATATTAGGACTTGTGAGGAGTCAGGTGCCAAATTATATTTTGCACAGCACAAGTAGGCAGATATTGACCAGGTGGTGTTGTATATTCCTTCCACTAGAATTAATTGGAATCATCTAGTTAATGTCTCTTGTTGCCTTTTTTATTTTCTTGTCCCTGATCATTGGCCCCGTGTTTCATGGCTATGGCTCTGGTTCGTTCCCTATTCAGTGCTTGGCACCTTCTCTTCGTACACTCTATACTCCTCTTGAATTGGATCTGGCTTTGATCTTCTGTTATGAACACCACGTATTTCTGGTTTCAGTCTTCCTATACTCCGCATTGCACTAAGTGCAACACAAACATCTTCCTCGCAGCCAAAATAGGTCATTCAGTCTAGATGACATGTTAATTTGTGTGAGTGGGCTAAGGTAATGCTACATTGTTCCAATGAATATCGATACACTTAGCCTGGCTCTATCATTTTCAGGATTATTACTTTATTAGTAAATGACATTTCAGGTATCATATATCTAATCCCCTTTCCTCCCCAATTGAAATGAGCCAGGATTGGTCAGATTGAGTACCACTTAGGCAACTAGAACTCTGTGGTATGTTTCTAGAGCAAGGTTTTTTAACATTGGCTGTGTGATAAAATTACTTGAGGAACTCTAAAAGATCCCAGAGCCCAGGCAGCACCCTAGACCAATTGCGATGGAATCACTGAGGCCAGCACCTTGGCATCAGGATTTGTTAAATCCCTCAGTTGACTCTAATGTGCAGTTGAAGTTGAGAATCACTCTTTTAGACGTTAGTGCTGGGTCAGGTGAAGGCAGGTAACCAAGGTAATTAATAGCAGGAGGACAGAGAGGAGAAAGAGGCCTAGGAAACAAAGTTTTGCAGGGCCTCCCAGCAAGGACTGACCTGCTATCAATGTTATTCTTTTTTTTGTAAATATTATTCTTGACATGCATCATAGTTGGGCTTAGACTCAGTTGAAGACTGCCAGGACTCTGTAATTTGTGTCAGCTTCCCCTTTTCTCTTCTGCTCTAGTTATAGCATGAATTGCTCCTTCTAGGCCAGCAAATATTTAAAAGTCAAAGCCAGGTAAATAGAATCATATTGTAAAGTCCAGTAAGAGAGAGGCAAGGTCCAAAGTATCAAAGATTGGGAAGACACCACAGTGGAGCCAGGAACTAGAGCAGAGGTGAGAGAGAAGGATGGAATTGCACACACAAGAGTACAATTGGGCTGGAGAGACCCAGCTCCTTTGTTGGGGCAGTCACCTTCAAAGTGCATGGTGAGCCTGGGCAGGGAAGAAATAGGAGATGGCATGTGACATATTTTGAAATAGAAACAAATACTTAAGCAAGTAATAAAAAAACAAACTTCTAGAGCCAGCCCAGATGGCCTAGTGATTAGAGTTCGGAGCTCTCACTGCTTCGGTGGTGGCCTGGGTTCGGTTCCTGGTCGCAGAACCACACCACTGGTTTGACAGTAGCCGTGCTGTGGTGGCAGCTCACATAGAATAATTAGAAGGACTTAAAACTAGAATAAACAACTATGTACTAGCAAAATTGTTTTTATATTTATTCTATCTTATTCTGAATAATAGATGATGGTTATATTATACTTTACTTAGGCAAAGAATATTGTTCATTTATGAGAAAAAGAATCCAAACAGTTGCATGTCTCATAAAAATAGCACGTCTTAGGGAGAAGGTAACCTGAATTCACCTTGATATTATACCTTGATGTTATTCTTCCAGGGCATGTTAGGTGTAAATGTGTTGTACCTTGAAGATGTATAAAGGTACTCTGTAGGCTGGTTCTGCACTCACTTCCATGCTTTCTTTCTTTTCCTTTCTCCCCCTAAACCTTTTTTACCCACATATTCTCTATTTTCCTCATTTTTTTCCTTGCCTTCTGCATTTCCTAAGTTCCCTGCCTGCCAAGGCCAGACCAGCACATTGGGCAGTTCTTACCCAAGCCCCCGCTCATTTCTTCTCTTTCGCCGATACCACCCCTTCTTACCACTTGTATCTTCTCTAATTGCCAATCCTTGCCTCTATCAGGACGCTTTTCCTAAACTGTGTGACCTCATTTCTCTGCTGCCTCCACAAGACCCCCTGTGAAGCCTGAAGCTCTGCCAAGTCTCTCCAGCACTCCTTGCAGTGACTTACCCAATGAAGCTTTGTTTAGCGTTCCCGAGAAATGAGTCACTGGAGCCCTCTCTGTTTAGGGAAAGCTCCTGCTAGCCTAAGGAGGCTGACGCAGTGGCTGAATGATCCCTGAACCTGAAGTCTGCAAACCGCAATTGAGAGTTTCATTATTTCCTCTCCTTGAGCTTCTTGCTTTGGATCCAATAGACCATCTCCTTGTTCTAGCTATTCCAACTCACAATCTCTGCCAGAAATCTGTCTGGGCATGATTCCCTTGATGCTCCGTTTGTCACCCTTTGATGCCCTGGGACTTCTTGCTTCTCTGCTCTCTGTCTGCTTCCCCCGCCTCACTCCCCCCAGCCCCATTAAACAGAGATTCTCAGCTTAATGATGGGATGTGGGGTGGGAGGGAGAGAGTACAGAACATTGCAGAATCTCTGGAGGCAGGAAATAGTTTAAAAACAACTTTTCACTACTATAATATTATTGTATGTTTTTAAAATAAAAATTTTATTTTATTTATTTGAAATAAATTTTGCAAATATGAATTTTATTTATTGCTCAAGTGAACTCACATTGGTTAACTGCAAAAATTTTTAGAGGTAACTTATTTTTCTCAAAACAGTGTTAATTATGTTACTGTTCAGTGTAAAATTCCTTACTGGGTTCACGTTTTTTTGTGTGTGTGTGTGTGAGGAAGATCAGCCCTGAGCTAACATCCATGCTAATCCTCCTCTTTTTGCTGAGGAAGACCGGCTCTGAGCTAACATCTATTGCCAATCCTCCTCCTTTTTTTTCCCCCAAAGCCCCAGTAGATAGTTGTATGTCATAGTTGCACATCCTTCTAGTTGCCATATGTGGGACGAGGCCTCAGCATGGCTGGAGGAGTGGTGTGTCGGTGCGCACCCGGGATCCGAACCCCGGCTGCCAGTAGTGGAGCTCGCGCACTTAACGACTAAGCCAGGGGGCCGGCCCCTGCGTTCACATTTATTACAAAATAGACGATTAAATCCTTAATGTGTTATTAAAGGACCCCCTGCACACACAATATAATCTCAACGTAATTTTTCAACATACTCCTATGTACTGACAATTTTTTTGAATATAACATATATTTTAAAGCTGATGAACCCTTGCTCACTCTATTCTTTCTCCCTCATGTGTCTTCCTTTATCATCACCACTCCTGATGACTTTTTTTTCTATTTTTTCTTAATTTCTTTTAATAAAAAATTTCAAACATACATATGTGTAGAAAGAATATCTTGCTAATCTTGTTTTATCTATCTCTCCATATTTTTTTCTGGAGTATTTTAAAACAAATCCCAAATATCACATCATTTAACCATTGGTACATAGCTGTAAGAGATAAGGACTTAAGAAAATTTAAACATAACCACAATACTATCAAAACAACAACTAAAATTTTGTAATAATTGCTTAATATAATCTAATATTCATTTAGTGTTCAAATTTCCTCAACTGTCTCAAAAATGTCTTTTTACAATTGACTTGTTTCAATCAGGATCCAAGCAAGGTCCACAGTTAGTATTTGGTTAATGTTTCTTGAGTCTCTTTAATCTACTTCTACTTACCACTATCCCCCATTTTTATATCCTTTAGTTGTTGAATAAACCAGCTCATTGGTCCTGTAAAATGTCCTGTCTTCTGCATTTGTTTGCTTGCTTCTTTGTAGCACTATTTATCTTGTGCTTCTATCACCTGTATTTTCCTGTAAACTGGAAGTTAGAGCTATTCAGAAGCTTGATTTAGGTTCCAATGCATTTTTTAAAAATCAAGAATGCTTTAGAGATGGCATTGTGTACTTATTATTATATCATTCAGCAGGCCCACAATGTCTTCTGTCCTACTTTTGGTGATGCTAAGATTGGTCAGTGGATTCAGGAGCTGTGAGCCTGAGTATCCCATTATAATGTTCCCCATCCATCTTTCACCTAAAGGTTTTAGCAGCCTTTGATGTTCGTCTCATTCCTTTATTTCATTAGGGGTTGCAAAATGGTGACTTTTCTTCTAGTCTCTCTGCATTTATTAGCTGTATTTCTTCTATAAATAACTTTCTCTTGTCAATTATTTAGTTTTCCAGAAATGCAATTTGTATAGGGAAAACAGAACAAATGCTTTATTTTTTTCAATTCATTGATTCATTTTCAGAATGGTGATTGGCACTAGAAACCTCCAAGGATGACCAATGAATTTTTATTCAAGTTTTATGAACTCAAGGATTCTCGTGTGCTTCAATCAATAGTAGTCACTATTTTTTTAAGAATCTACTATCATTATAATTCAAATCACAGAATACAAAGCTTTTCCAAATTTTCTTGTCTGGTGAGGATACACAAATGACATAGCAGAAATTCTCAAGGTGACCTGTGTGTCAGACTGTGGGGAGTAGGGGACAATAGTTGTTTTTTGTTTACCAAAATTGGGACTGGTTATGGAAAAAGACTAATGATAAGGTTATGGTGGAAGGTAATGGATATGTGGGTGTTCACTATAAAATTCTTCCTACTTTGCTATAAATTTGAAATTTTTCACAATTAAAAAAGATAAAAGACCTTGATTTTAAAAGTTAAGACTCTCTGAAATAAACAAATGGGACTATATCAAACTAAAAACCTTCTGAACAGCAAAGGAAACCATCAACAAAATGAAAAGGCAACCTATGGAATGGGAGAAGATATTTGCAGATCATTATCCGATAAGGGGTTAATATCCAAAACTTAAAAGAACTCACACAACTCAATAGCAAAAAACCCCAAACAATCCAATTTAAAAATGAGCAAAGGAACTGAACAGACATTTTTCTAAAGATATACAAATGGCCAAGAGGTACATGAGAAGGTGCTTGACATCACTAGTCACCAGGGAAATGCAAGTCAAAACCACAATGAAACATCATATGTTTAGAATGGCTATTATTGAAAAGACAAGAGATAAGTGTTAGCAAGGATATGGAGAAAAGAGAACATTTGTGCACTGCTAGTGGAATGTAAATTGATGCAGCCACTATGGAAAACAGTGTGGAGATTCCTCAAAAACTTAAAAATAGAACTGCCATACTATCCAGCAATCTCACATACGTGTATATATCCAAAGGAAAAGAAAACAAGACATCAAAAGGATATCTATACTCCTATATTCAATGCAGCATTATTCACAATAGCCAAGGTATGGAAACAACCTAAGTTTCTGTCAGCAGATGAATGGATAAACAAGATGTGGTACAATGTATACAATGGAATATTATTCTGCCACGAGAAAGAAGGAAATCCTGCCATTTGCGATAACGTGGGTGGACCTGGAGGGCATTATGCTAAGTGAAATAAGCCAGGCAGAGAAAGACAAATGCTGTATGGTATCACTTATATGTGGAATCTAAAGAAGTCAAGCTCATAGAAACAGAGTAGAAAAATAGTTACCAGGGGTTAGGGGGTTGGGAAATAGGGAGAGGCTGGTAAAAGGGTACGAACTTACAGCTATAAGATGAATAAAGTCTGAGGATCTAATGTACAGCATGCTAACTGTGGTTGATAATAGTATTGTATAATCGAAATTTGCTAAGAGAGTAGAACTCAAGTATTCTCACCAAAAAAAAAAAAGTTAAATATGTAAGGTGATGGATGTGTTAATTAACTTGATGGGGAGAATCCTTTCAAAAATGTATATGTATATCAAATCATCACAGTGTACATTTTAAATATCTTACAATTTTATTTGTCGGTTATACCTCAATGAAACTAAAAAAAAAAAAACACCTCACTGAGTGAACACGTTGAAAGTTATAGCACCACACAGAGAAAAAAGGAGTTAAGGAGTTTCTAGATTTTGAGTATAGAGGGTAACATATATTATATCTTTCCATTAGTACAATAACATTTTTGACAGTGGCACTCAGATATCTACAATTTCTGTTGACCTCTGATATGTGAAATTTTTCTCAAATTAAATCAAGACTATTTAGCTATGGAGGGATAAAAGAATCTTGATTTGTTTGAGAAACACATTTGGAAAAGTTATGATGAACTTTAATGGGAAACACGCTTGTATAGAAGCCTGGGCATAAGGTTGAAATTGATCATCACATTGTTTGTTTAGAAAGGAAAACATAACATTCAAAGAATATGTTGGAAGCATTGGATTTCTTCACATGAGAACACACACATTGAAAATGATGAGGCTTGGATACAACATAAATTACAGACTACTTTTTTCTTTACTCAAAAGTGTCGAGCTTTAAAAATATGCATATATTATTAAATATACTAAAAACCAGAATATTTTTGCATGGGGAATACTTTTTGGGAAAAAAAGATACAAAATAATAGAAAGTTTTTTTATTAATAATACTAATGACCGGACTTTGAAAACAATTCTACAAATGGAAGAATGGAATGACAGACAATTTACAGCAAGCCAAATACGTAGATTTTAGGCGGCAGCCCATCATTGCTCGCCTGGGTGGTCTCCCATTTCCCAGAAGAGAGAATGGCTGAGCTTCCTGATATAGTCGTGGCATACTCTGCACCTAACGGGCCTTTGTGTGTGAGGAGGGTGGAGGGAGGGAGAATAACTTTTAAAAAAATCATAGAAGGGGGTCAAAAAATCATAGAAGAAACTTTGTAAGTTATGTAAACCAACTTATTTACCCCCAAGAAAAACCACACCTAAATTCTTCCAGACAGATTAGAATCTTCCCTGTTTCTGAAGACCTCCTGAGAAGGAGTTTCCATTTCCTTACTTTACTATTTACCAGACTTCACTCTCAAGAACTCTGTTCTCTTGCCTATGTTAAATGTTTCATGATACTGCCGAGACTTTTGTTTGTTCTTACAATGTCCTCCCCGGGGAAGGTGGACAGCTGAGTGGGCTTGCTTCAGGAACTCTTTGTCCCTCTTTCGCCCTTGGCCATCTTTACCCTATACTTATAATTTCCATTCCTTTGAGGCAGGGATTGCAAGTGCCCTTAAGGAGTCAGGCAGATAATGTATAACTCGTAGGATTTAAGACCACAGGGAGTGATGGCAAAGTGGAGAACGAATGCTACTCTACACTCATTTAATTGCACGTTGATTACATGCACTGATTAGGCCAAGTCAAATATGACTTTGGGGTGAATCCTGCTTGAGAGCTGCCCACTTACATCCTTGCTTTAGGCCCTTCCTAAAAGGATAGGATGTGGGAGTCAGGCTGCATTTGCCTGTGTATACAAGTGAAAACCCAAGGCTTCCTTTAGCTCTGGTGAAAGATGGTTCTTGTCTGTATTCTCTAGTACTATAAGCACTCCTATTATAATATAATTTCTTCTGGACACATATATTCTGCAAGAGATTTTAATATACACATTGGCTCCCAGGTGGCCCCCAGTGATCCTTGTCTCCTGGTATTCATACTCTTGTGTGCTAGCCCTGTGTGAGCAGTAGTGTGGGAGTGGTGGTGTGTGACATCTGATGCTAGGTCGTGGAAGTCACTGCAGCTTTCACCTTTTTCTCTTAAATCTCTTGCTCCTGAGGAAGCCAGCACCATGCTGTGAGGACGCTCAAACAGCACTGTGCAGAGGATCTGAGGCCACCAACCAGCAGCCAGCACCCACTTGCCGGTCTAATGAGTGAGCCACCTTGGAAATGGATCCTCCACACCCAGTCGAGTCTTCAGATGACCACAGGACCAGCCAGTATCTGACTACAACTAAATGAGAGACTCCAAGTGAGGACTGCCCACAAGAGCCCTTCCTGAGTTCTCTACCAACAGAAACTTGAGATGTAATAAATGATTCTTATTGTTTTAAGGCACTAAAATTTTAGAGGTGATTTGTTAGGCAGCAATAGGTGACATGACAAATAAAGTTGGTAGATTTAGAATTGTGCATCCACTACTGTAGGCATCTATGACTTAAAACGAAGAGAACAATCAAACCTGGGGACCCAGTCTTCTCAGTTTCTTTTCTTTTTTAAAATTTTCCAGCTTTATTGAGATATAATTGACATATAACATCGTGTAATATTAAGATGTACAACATGATGACTTTGATATATGTATATTGTGAAATGATTACCACAATAAGGTTAATTAACACATCCTTCACCTCCCATATCCTCTCGGTTTCTTTGGCAATGGGAAGGGAGATGTTGTGTTCTTTATCAGGTATGTGGAGCTAGGAATAATTGTGTGTGAGGAGGGTGGAGGGAGGGAGAATAACTTTTTAAAAAATCATAGAAGGGGGTCAAAAAATCATAGAAGAAAGCAGGGTGATTTTACATGGACACGTGTCTCATTTTTTTCCATGCCACATTGGCTTTTAATGATCATTCAACAGTAGCTACTATTAATTGAACTTTTACTGTGTGGCAGCACTATATGCTCAGAGCTCTACCTGAGTTATCTTCATATAATCCTCATAATAACCCAAAGAAGTAGCTACTATTACTAAATTTTGCCAGTTCACTGCAAGGCAACTCTAAGGAGCTGGTTAAATAAGCTGATGTCTAAATAGCTGTGATTTGAAAAAATGCTACAAAATCCCCTTGCCCTTAAATATCTCTAAAAATCAGATATCACAGTTACTTCAATTTCATGAATATGCACCTTAAATATTTTCCAAAATTATCTCTAAGCAGGGTACTCAGTCAGTTAACGACTACATGTTTGACAAGTGTGTTTTATTCCCCTCCCTGTGAAAGCTACTGTGTAACAACTGCCCATAAAACTGAGCCTCCAAGATCCATGACTGCAAGGAGCCCGGCTGACCAAGGGCACCAGCTGCTCTGCTCTGACATCCACGCCTGTCAGCGCGAAGGCCATACTTCCCATGAGCTGTTCCTGGTTGGTGACTGAGTGTGGCAGGGTGGCTAATACAGCCCTGTTCCTGCAGGATGCAGGACTCCTCTAAAGGTTTACTCTCTAACGGCCCTGCTAAAATCTCTTTTTAAATTTTTTAATTGTTATTATAATTTTTTGGGTGAAGAAGATTAGCCCTGGGCTAACACCTGTGCCCATCTTCCTCTACTTTATATGTGGGATGCCTGCCACAGCATGGCTTGATAAGCGGTGAATAGGTCCGCGCCCGGGATCTGAACCGGTGAACCCCAGCCGCCAAAACAGAGCCTGTGAACCTAACCACTACCGCCACCGGCACAGCCTTCCTGCTAAAATCTCTTAAAACTGCACTGCAGTCTAAGCTCTTCTACCCCTCCTTTTTCCTTGCCTCTCTCATTCACTGGAGGTCAGACCTGCATCATGACGTAACCAGCACCCCCTTTCCCCATCCCTTCCCACGTGCTGCTCACAGATGTTGCTACCCCTAATAAATCTCTTGTATAGCTAGTCTTGTCTTGGCATCTGCTTCTCAGAGGGTCTGGACTAACATGTTCTGGTAGCATATGAAGCATCTATGATCGCCATGTGACAAGAAAATGGTATGACCAAGCCTAGAAGGACTTGAGAGGATTCAAAAGAGGAGTACTCTATTGCATAATTTTGGTTAAGCAAAACTGGTGCTCTACAGAATCAAATACAGTGGTGCACCATGTAACGATATTTCAGTCAACAGAAGATCACATATACGATGGTGATCCCACACGATTAGTACCATACAGCCTAGTTGTGTTTAGGCTACACCATCTAGGTCTGTGTAGGTACACTCTAGGATGTTCTTACGATGAAATTGCCGAACGCAGCATTTCTCATAACACATCCTCCTCCTTAAGTGACGCATGACTGTAAAAGATTACTTATGAGGGGGTTAAGTGGAGACCTATTATAAGTAGCAAAACGTGTTGATCAGAAAAATGAAGATTCATAAAGATGGGTGAATGTGGTGTTTTGTCTGGTGAAGTTAGGTGGATTTATTCTTTATTGAGATCAAGAATACCCACGTGTAGCAGATGCTTTTGGTGCCATGCTTCACTGCCCTCAGCCCACTTCTGATTTTAGCGTGGAAGGAGTGGACACTTCTGGGCAAGCTCAGACTCCTGCTGACAGCATCCTAACTCGTACATGTGCCAGGAGGAGGGTTGCCAGACTTAGAAGCAAAAAAAAGAATACAGGACGCCCGGTTAAATTTGAACCTCAGATAAATAACAGTCTCATGTAATATTTATAATAAAAAAAGTATTCACTATTTATCTGAAGTTCTAATTTAACGGGGGATCATGTGTTTTACTGGCACTTCTAGCTAGGAAGGTCTCCAGTTTTCTGTCTTGGAGCTTTCTCTGAAGCTACAGAAGTTTCCTCAGCCTGTGCATATGAAGCCCAGCAGTGAGAGAGTTAATGTCCGAGGAGTAACCCTCAACGGATGGCGGACTGTAGCTGGGGATCAACACCCAGCACCTGTCCTTCCCATGGAGCGTGAGGGCGTTCTGTCCCTCAGAGGTCTCTGAAGCATCAAATACTGGTTCCTACAGCAGCCACATCAATACTGCACGCCTGTGCTGGCCTCGCCTCCTCTCTTCCCTCTTCTTGCTGCTTCACGCCTGCTTCCTGCCGTTGCCCTTCAACGAAATCAAATTCTGCATCTTGGGATCCACGTTTGGGGGAATCTAAATTAAGAGAGCATATTTATGGATAGAGGCAAGTTTAAGCAACCTCTTTCCTCAAAATAATTTCAAGTAGCCACAAACTCGAAAATGAGTTTACAGTAGTAAAAGATGCCCTAATTACATGAAGATATAATTTTAGATTCTAAGTAAAAAATTAGGCAATTTACATTTCAGGAAGGGACATTTTTCTTATTTGACTGTAAACAAGGTAAACCGCTTGCTCATATTAACTTATGGTAAAAAAAATTTCTTTTTTCTTATGAAAACAGTAACCCACCAGTATGTATGAAGTAACTAAAGCTAATCAATCTATTTTATAGCATATATGCTTTCAAGGCAATAAGAGTTTTGTTTATAGAAGTAATAAAAATGTAGTTTATGTAAGGATATTTGTAGTGGATTTGGGAAGTTTGTGATTGTTAGTTCTCAAGTACTTCTGGTCATCAGGATAAATATTGTGATACTATTTGAGTTACATTGATTTTTGGCAGAGTTTTGCATTTCATCAACCACAGATTTCAAGTACCTTGAGACCGTGCGAGGTTCTGTATAAAGCAATCAATCATTCCCTTTGGGCTGTTTGGCAGAGACAGCCAATGACTTGTTCTATCACGAACTGAATTCATAGATATTCATGACACACAGAGAAACACTTCATTGTTTTAGATTGTTTTGTTATTTTAGAATAAATCATAAAGACACCATCCCACTCATAGCTGGTAAAGAAATATTTGTCCTATGATCCTTACCTTTGTGGTTTGTAGTGTTTTAACTTGCACAGTTTAGCCCACATTACCTGTTATTTTTTTTCAATGAATGCTTTTTTTTAAAATACCATGTCTCCATTACCTTCTATCAGCAAAAATTGGAAATGTCTAAAAACTGAAAAGACATGTGTCCCAAGTTAGAAGGATTTAATTTTCACAGACCGAGCGACTCATGGCAGGAACGTAAACTTCATACAGGTAGGTATCATCCAAGCTCCCTAATTCCATCAATCTCAACCCTTTTCATCCCTCATTTATTTGTGCAGAACCTTCCGAGAATCAGTTGTAATTGCAAAATTTTGTATCCCGCCGGGACGCCTGTGTGAACTTCAATGAGAGCAACAACGGCACGAAGCAGCATAAGAGCAACTTGCTGAGACAGCTGCTGTAACGTCTCTGACAAACAGAAAGAGAGGAGAATGTCTATATTTAAAGCCATCCAAACTCCTCTCTGTGTCTGCCTTTCCTAAGCAGTGTAATCGTATGTTGGTAAAATCTAGGGAAATAAACTTTAGGGACAATGAACCCCAGAGACACAAAAGCCATCGAACATTCCTGGTCACCACCAACGTGGTTCTCAGAAAAGATAATTTATTGGATCTTCACTAAGTATTATGTTTTCAGCAAGAAGATGATTAAAACATTTACTGTCTTGGATTCTAACAATGGCTATTTGTTTAGGCGGCACAGTGCCTGTTTTGAACTTCGTCAAAGTTTTGCCCTAGGGATCAACAATGTTTAAAAGGACAAATGGTAACATAAATGCGGCTCCATACAGAGTTGGAATCAGACTACTGGGGTTTGAATCCTGGCCCTGGACATACTATCTGGTGAACTCACATGATTTGTTTGATTTTTAACCCTAGATTTTCTCCTCTGTATAATATTGATAATGATATTTATCTCACTATTATGAGAATATGTGCTAGGCATAGAGTAAGAATCTATAAATTTTAGCTATTATTACTATTATTATTCTTGTTATCAGTTGGTGCGCTTAGCTACAAAGAATAGAACCTACTCCAGCTAGACTAAACAGAAAAGAAATTTGTTAAAGGAGACCAGGTGGCTCATAGATTCTGGAGGTAGGAGGGCCAGAGAATCAGACTTGGACACGACGTAAAAAGCACAATGCCTAAATCGTATTGCAGAGGCTGCTGAGGGACACAGACACTGGCGCTCACACAGGAGCGACATAAATGTGGAGCCCAGTGCTAAATGAAGATACAGGGCCACTTGTTCTAAAAGCAGGAAAATTTCCACTGAAGACACTAAAATATAGAGCTCTTTCCTTTTTTCAGCAGTCTCTCTCACAACTTGTCATGGTGTTTTTTGTTTGGTATTTCATGTTGTTCTAAGTAAAGAAAAGCTAAAATTTAAAGATTTCAGTATGAATTTTGCTATTCTTCTTTACATTGTACAATGTCAGTCATAAAGGCAAATATAAGAGCATTAACTTATGCAGTCTTATGCCGCATAATAGCATTTCAGTCAATGACAGACCACGTACATGACAGTTGTCCCATAAAATTAGTACCATATAGCCTAGGTGTGTAGTAAGCTACACCATCTTGGTTTGTGTAAGTACACCCTATGATGTTCACACAATGACAAAATTGCCTAACAACCCGTTTCTCAGAACGGTTATGTGATGCATGACTGTATGCGAATTACTGAAATGACCACAACCCACGTATCTGAGCTTGTACATGCATACATATTTTGCTCTTACCACAAGAGTAGAAATACTGCACAAAATTAACTCAGCTGTTTTTATTTCACTTCTTGATATGGGGCATTCCACCAACACTCTACCTTTGGCACATTGGTGAGTAGGGAAGAACTGGAAAGAAAAGGAAATAGGGGCTGCCCCATCTTTCCCATTCCTTCCGTGTCATCGTTTTCAGTGTAAGAGGTTGGTTACTACAGAGAAATAACAGGAATAAGAAAAAATATGACAGGGTTCTTTGGTTGCTTGTGTTTCTTAGAATGATATTGCCTTTTTTCTGTGTTGGAAGCGAGTTCTGGTTCAAATGGGCAGGTGTGGCCCCTCAGGACTGTCACCCCTGCCCCCCATTACTCCTTGGTAGACGTTAACAAGTTTACTTGGTACGTGCACTGAGCCTTGCTTTACTCCCACACATCGTGGGTGGACTGGAATGGCATGCTCATGGGTCAGTAAATGCGACGTGTGAATGGATATTAAGGAACTGGTATGGACACACATATTGTGCAAATTATTACATCCAACATAATCTGGTTAGGGTATACCTTGAAAGATTTTATCTTTAACCCTGAAAGACATATACTTTACTGTCTGGATACTCTTTTCCAAGAAAGTAAATGCTAGTGTCAGAAAATGCTTAAAGAAACACAGGTATAGGCTGCCTGATACTAAGTTGAAGGAACGTGTATATAAATTGATCATTGTCCTCTTAGGTGTAAAGAGCCTAAGAACAAAAGTCATCTGACATAGTATGTTGCATTACCGTGATCCAGAGCTAAAAAATTCCCTATTGGAAAAATTTTCAGGAGCTTAAGTCGTCTGTGTTACACTATAAAGTCAATTTGATAGAGAGATGTACTTTGTCACTCATTTCCCAAGGACCTTCTCTTGTGACCTGTCATCAACATTCACTCTCATTATACTCTGATAACCACACTAGTATCAAGTAAATGCTTCTCCTCAAATAACTGGGACAGAATGTATAAATTCATCATGATACACAGTGTGTCCTATATTGTTGAAGTTCATTTTCCAACTCATTTTTCATTCTATTTTAACCTCATGTTATTCTTTCAAGTAAAATTTGTTCTTTAACTTTTAAGACAGGTTAATTTTGGTGTGTAACATATTTCATTCCATCAGATGTGTTACTCAAATAAATTATGTCAAAATTTTCCTGGCAATAAGATTGTTGGAATAGTAATCTTTCTTTTCGTTTTATTTCACTAGTGTAAAAGTAAAGGCCTTACGTTCTGAATCCTATAACAAAATGTTAAATGAAGTCAAAAATACACAATCTTTTTTTCATGATAGAAATAACATTGGTAAACTGGCTTCTATTTCTCTCTAATATGTATCAATTCAGATGATTTGGATAAAATTGTATGATACAGATAAACACATACTGGGAGTCTACTTTGTTACTTTATTTCTCGTGTGTTTTTCATGCCTAATGTAAGAAATGTATTGCTCAATAAATATTTGTTAGGATGAATGAGTTTATGTGTGAGTTATGACCATTCTAATGAAGATGTTGGCCCAGCCCATAGGAGCTAATAGATTTAGGTAAAGAAAATTCACAAAACTAGGTTTCCTGTTTTGGGTTACTAGTATTTTCAATTCAATTTTAAGAAGTTTTTAAATGGGATTAGATCAAATATTTAAAGAAAAAAGTTAAGAACCTTCCCCGGAAAAGTAGTTGTTTGAGTCCTTTCTAAACTGAATCTTGAGGTTATTGAGCACAACCTATGACAGTCTGCCAGTTCCCCCTTCATCCTCAGGAATAAAATATTCGGCTGGGCTCCTGGTGGCCCAGAGTGAATTTCCCAGACACCCTTGCAGCTAGCTGTGGCCATGTGACTAGATTTTAAGACCAATGAGATATGAGCAGAAGTGATATGTACAATTCAGATAGTGTTGTTAAAGGTAGGAGAATAAAAATCAATCTCATACAAGTCACTGTGATTTGGGGTTTATAAAACATACAGCCAGATCTTTATTCTAAATAATGCAATGCCAAAGATAGAATGTTTTTATAGACAAAAATATGTTAAGAACCCATTAATTTTCCAGTGAAATTAATCTAAGATGGGAATATTAGGTTTATATATATATATACATATATATGTATGTATGTATATGTATGTATTAATTATAATATTTAAAGATCTATCTTACAAAATAATTTGCCTCAATTCTCTACTCGGTTTGGAGCCCCACTTTTCCTCAAGTATCAAGCCCTTGCCTAGTTCAGCTCTGGCCTTCAGGACGACCTGACTGGCTCTCAAGTCCCCTGAAAGAGAACATCATGTGTCTGGCATTGAGGTTGCCACAGTCCCATATGGAACACAGACTGCAAAAAATTGGGTGAAATGAGGCAGAATGGGATCAAAATAGAGGAGTGTGACCTACAGAATATAGTTCTTTCTCAGTCTTCTGATCATAAAGCAAAACTATCCTTTCCGAGATGGTAGGAGATATGAGATCTGCTCAGTACAACCGACCTCCTTGGTCTCTCAGTGTGCGGATTAGAAAAAGGTGCCCTTATTAAGAGACGTCCATCTGTTTGAAATTTGTCACAATAACATGCTTTTATTGGCACCAGATATTTCATTGTTACCTGTTGGAACGATTATATATATACACACACACCCCCATGCACAGCAGATCACAATGAAATATATATATATAAATCTACATGTCTGCACTATAAATGGTACTCCCTAGACTTGCCCAGTGCACAGCATGCACAACTGTATAAGGCAGCTCTTTGTAGAACCACGGGTAGAATCTGTGAGTTAACAAAAGTGATTTCTTGTGGGGGGATGTGTGAAATAGGTGAAAGGGATTAAGAAGTACAAACTTCCAGTGATGAAATAAATAATTCATGGGGATGTAATGTACAGCATACATAATATAGTCAATAATATTGTCATAACTTTGTATGGTGACAGATGGTTACTAGACGTGCCACGATGATCATTTAGTAATGTATATAAATGCCAAATCACTATGTTGTACACCTGAAACTAATATAATATTGTATATCAGCTATGCTTCAATTAAAAAAATAAATAAATAAAAAGAAAAGTGATGTCTGATACTCTTTAATTTGCGCTGAGACCATTGAAGAGGAATGACTAAGTTTGAGACAACTTCTGACACAGAAGTTCCAGGAATTTCAACTCATCATTACTACTAAAAAACTGTAGGCTTCTAGAAACCTATCTCAAGAAACTGAAATGTTTGACAGACTAACAAATTGCTCAAGAGTATGCAAAGATATACCAGAGACTATACGTGAGAAGAAACATGTTTTAATGGGGTTTGTGATGAATAAGTTTGAGGTTTATTAAAATCAAATACGATTATGATCAAGTCCTGTTTTAACACAAATAAGGATGTGGAGGCTTAAGGCTGGGTTGAAATGTTTATAGAGAGATGTAAAAAAATAAAAGCGAGCAATATTAGCTTAAACATTCCGCTCTGCTTATACTTTTATCAGCTGTAAGAGTGGCATCCCAGTTTCTTCAAAAAGGAAGTATCGCAAGGTTCCATTCTCCACTAAAATTGATCATAATTTACATGAAGTTCTCAATGTGTATTGTTAAGTGAAAGAAGTTGCTAAATAGCAAAATATGGATAGTGTGATCTCATATAGGGTATGTAAATGATTCATATATCGTGTATATGATGCTTACCCAAGTATAAAAATTTATTAAAAGATCTCTAGCCAAAATTTTAACAGTAGTTACTTGTGTTTTTTTTGTGTGTGTGTGAGGAAGATCAGCCCTGAGCTAACATCTATTGCCAATCCTCCTCTTTTTTTTTTCCCTTTTTCTCCCCAAAGCCCCAGTAGATAGTTGTATGTCATAGTTGCACATCCTTCTAGTTGCTGTATGAGGGACACCGCCTCAGCATGGCTGGACAAGCAGTGCATCGGTGCGCGCCCGGGATCCAAACTCCGGCCGCCAGCAGCGGAGCGCACGCATTCAACTGCTAAGCCACAGGGCCAGCCCCGTATTTGTGATTTAAGAGATTTTACTTATCTGCCTTTTCTATTTTTCTACAATAAATATATTTTGTTTTGGGATTAAAATAATTTGGAGTATCAAAAAAGACTCTCAAGTAAAATGTCAGTGTGATCCTATTTGGACCCTAAAAGCACCCGTTCCTAATGATGCAGTGTAACCAATGGGATCCATAAGTGGGGACACCCTGTAATTCCCCATGCCCAAAAACTCTGAAGAATCTCTACTAGATACAAGGTCTATTTTCTATTTGGCTCAATATTTTTTCATTACCACGATAAACAATGTGTCATATTTATAATTAAGATACTCTGAGTAGTTTTTTAGTTAAGAAAAGTTACAAAGTTTCAATATTGTAAAAAACTGCATGCAATCCAATATCCATTAGGGTACTGATTAAGTAAATTATAGCACAGAAACATTGTGAAATACAATACAGAACTTAAAGAGAATAAAGTTGATTTCCTATACTGACATGAAAAGACTTCAAGTCATTGTTAAGTAAGAAAAGTAAAAATAAGGGCCGGCCCCGTGGCTTAGCGGTTAAGTCCGAGCGCTCCGCTGCTGGCAGCCCGGGTTCAGATCCCTGGCGTGCACTGACGCACCACTTCTCCGGCCATGCTGAGGCCGTGTCCCACATACAGCAACTAGAGAGATGTGCAGCTATGGCATACAACTATCTACTGGGGCTTTGGGGGGAAAAATAAATAAATAAATAAAATCTGAAAAAAAAATAGTAGAAAAGTAAAAATAAGTAAAATAATGCATAAAGTATAAACCAATTAGATTAACAAGCACAAAAAATAAATTCATATATAACTTGGTATGCATATATGTGAACTTGTGAGCACATGTGTGTGAATTTGTATGTGTAAATTAATAGAAAATGTTTGAAAGGATATATGGGAAATTGTTATTAGTAGTTACTGCTGGAGAAGGGCAAGTATTTGGACGGGAGTAAGGTAAAGGTGAAATTTAACTTTTAGTCCATATGTTTTCTTTTTTTTTTTGTGAGGAAGATCAGCCCTGAGCTAACATCCATGCTAATCCTCCTGTTTTTTTGCTGAGGAAGACCGGCTCTGAGCTAACATCTATTGCCAATCCTCCTCCTTTTTTTCCCCAAAGCCCCAGTAGATAGTTGTATGTCATAGTTGCACATCCTTCTAGTTGCTGTATGTGGGACGCAGCCTCAGCATGGCCGGAGAAGCAGTGCGTTGGTGCACGCTCGGGATCTGAACCCGGGCCACCAGTAGCGAAGCTCGAGCACTTAACCGCTAAGCCACGGGGCTGGCCCCTGTATGTTTCTTTTTGTTTGAATGCTATATAGAGAATATGCATTCAGAAATTACTCATGGAATTTATGTGTATGTCTGTGTCATTAAATTGAAATATATATATTATCAAAATTGAAATATATATTATATCTACATATTAAATATTTAAATATTTATATATGACAAAAGTAAAAGGGAACTCAGGAAGGCTTGGTTTGGTTATGTTGCCCAAGGAAAAAGTCTTCAGATTTTTTTACTTTCAAGTCAAATCATCCTAGATTTGACTCTTGGTTCAACAACTTGCTAGCAACAGCTTATGGGTAAGTTACATGCATTCTTTGAACGGCATAGGTTATAATGTGACCTTGTAGGGTGGCTGCTAGAATTTTAGGTAACATCACCAGACCATTCATGTACTACTGCCTGATAGCTTCGAGGTACTCCATAGATGCTGTTACTATTGAGATTACTCTTAAAATGTGGAAAACTGGAATGAAATATTTTTGATATATCATGGTTATAATTTTATTAAGGCAGATAAAAATTATAATGGAGGAAAAGAGGAAGCTTGACAGGAAAAATGTAGACTGTTTTAAATAAGCATACTTTGTAAGTGAATTCAGTCAAGTTACTATTAAAAATGTTTTACTATATCACATTTTGGATCACATAGAAGATATAATGAAATAGTTCTTTTTATAGTGGAAGAAATATATGATAGCCACAGATAAAAGAGAACCAAGAAAAACCTTAAAAGAAATGTATAAACTATATGATGAGAGGTTTGCTAAGAAATATACAAGAAGACAAATAAATGTAGAGACATCTCCTGTTCCTAAATGGAAAAACTGAGTATTAAAAGGAAGTCAGTTTTTTCCAATTAATTGATAGGTTTGGCACTATTCCAGTTAAATTTGTTGCAGATTGAGTTCTCCAGAGAAAGAGGTTGAGATGAAATTTAGAGTATAGGACAAATTTATTAGGGGTTGGTGTCTGAGAAAAGGAAGAGAAAGGAGCAGGATTGAGCAGAAGGAATAGTAGAACTGAGCTGTAGATCCAGCTAAGCCTCAGCCAACCAGCGGGGAGCTGGTTGCCCCATGGAGTCATCCCAGACCAGCTACAATGACTGATCTCTCTTCACCACTTCACCTACTTGCCCCGTGGAAGTGACCTCTGGAAGGGTGTGACCCTGAAGGAGCTGACAAATGGAAGGCGTCTATGTACTCCTTGTAGCTGGCCAACAAGCCCTTCCTCGAAGGCACATCTGGCTGCTGCATCTTCGTGTCTACCGCATTCTGGGGAGGACTTGACTAAGTGATTTTAAAGTTCAACTGGATGAATAAGCAAACAAGAGCAACCAACAAATTTTTTGTGTGTGTGTGAGGAAGATCAGCCCTGTGCTAACATCTGCCAATCCTCCTCTTTTTTTTTGCTGAAGACTGGCCCTGGGCTAACATCCGTGCCCATCTTCCTCCACTTTACATGGGACGCCGCCACAGCCTGGCTTGACAAGCGGTGCGTCGGTGCGCGCCCGGGATCCCAACCGGTGGACCCCGGGCCGCCGTAGCGGAGCGCCCACACTTAACCTCTTGCGCCACCGGGCCGGCCCCGCCAACAAATTTTTGAAAACGAAGAATAACAAAAAGGGATTTGCTCTGTCAGGTACTAAACGTATTTAAAAAGCCTCAGTAATCCCTGGTAGTACTGTCATAGACCGAAAGCTCACTGACATAGATCTGAAGGCCAAAAACAGCCTCTGGTACACATAAATATTGAGTGTGTGATTGTGGGGCAACTGTTTGTTTTTTGTTTTGTTTTTCTTTGTTTTTTTGAGATAGTTGGAAGATTAAGGCAATGATATCATTCATGAATACCAGGGTACTGTCTGTTTCCTACAGCCGTCCTCATGTGGCTGTGGACTTGATGATCAGGTTTGTTAAAAAAACACCGGAATAATTTCATGTTCATAAAAGTGTCCATAAAAGGAAGCAATTAGATTGTCAATATAAGTTCTTCAGGAATGAGGACATAAGTCCCAAATAGTTAAGACTTATGGCAAAGCTAGAATTTGCCTGTTTACTCTGCTGTGACAAGCCTCCATGTGGCGTGTCACCAGCAGCTGTGAGTCCAGTTAAGAAACCAAGAAAAAGCATCAAGAGACAATGCATATGCTCCTCCTCTGTGGATTTTTACATTTATGTATCTTTGGCTAATTACATCATAATTATAGTATGTGTGAAGAGTGGGAATATGAGGATTCGTCTCTTCTTGTTAATCTGTAATTCTCCTGAAACTCTGACATGTTAAAGGACAAAATCGGCATGGAAAGGCTAGATGTTTAGTAGACCTTATTTTAAAATTTATTTATTTAAAAATTATTTGGGGGCCGGCCTGTTGGCATAGTGGTTAAGTTTGCATGCTCCGTGTTGGTGGCCTGGGGTTCGTGGGTTTGTATCCCCAGCACAGACCTACATACTGCTTATCAAGCCATGCTGTGGCAGGCATCCCACATATACAGTAGAGGAAGATGGGCACGGATGTTAGCCCAGGGCCAATCTTCCCCAGCAAAAAGAGGAGGATTGGCAACAGATGTTAGCTCAAGGCTAATCTTCCTCACCAAAAGAAAAAATTGTTTGGGAAAAATAAGAAAACAGATCACTACCTTGCACCCTATCCCAAATAAACTTTATATAGTAAAGAAAATGAGAAAATCAACCACAAAGACTTAAAATGTACATACATATTTATCTGACCCTAGTGACAGAGAAAGGCTTTATAAGCATGAAAGTATTGTCAGAAACCATAAAATAAATGAATTATGTATGTGATCATATGTACCCATGCCCACACACAGACACAGAAAAACTTTACGTATAAAAAGCACGTATGACTTAGCCTCAAAGCAGAGTCTAACACGGAGACCTATGTGTGGGTATTTTATTTGGAAATGTGATCCCGGAAACCAAGAGTGAGTGACACAAGGAGGGAAATAGATTAGCAGAGAAAGTCAATACAAAGATGCATTCTCCAGTTGGCCACCCTCTGTGCATCAGGTTACTCTATCCCTAGAGATGTTCTGAGAAGAGTCAGAATATCCTCTTGAAGGGATAAAGAAGAGGCTCCATTGCCCCCCAATCTCATTAGTCAAAGGCAGCAGTAACCAGAGTGTTGATTCTTCCATATTGTCAGGTGGCAAAAATTAGTAAAAGTGAGTTCCTGGGGGTATCCTACTGTGAGGTCAAAGACAGTGCAGAGCAGGAAGCAAGAGGTTTGGGACAAGGGCTTCAGGCAAAGGCTCTCAGGTCGCACCTACGAGAAGCTGGTGAAGCCAGTAGGGAATTGGGCTCTGCAACAACGGCCGGAATAAGAGGTGAGGCCAGAGGACTTGAGGTGGGGCACAAGAGATGCTCAATACAACAAACAAACAAAAACCATCAGCATAATTAAATGGCAAATCAAGCAGAAAAAATACTTTCTATTTATGATAAATCATTAATTATTTTATAGGTAATGACCTCTTACAAATACACAGAAAGAAGAAAGTAAATACAAAAGATAAAGAAATAATAAAGAAAAAGATCTGATGATAAACATGAAAAATAGTCCCATTCATTAACAATCTTAGAGATGAAAGTGAAATATTTTAAAATATACAATTTTCACCTTTTGAATTGGCAATTCAATAAAAAATTAGTCTTCTCAGGTTTGGGATGGGTAGAAAGAAAAGCCACTTTCACATATGGCTGAAGATAATCCAATAGAATATTTTCGAAGAGCAACTTGGCATTATTCATATATGTGCTAAAATGAGCACACAGAATAATCATGGAATCATTCTCTTTATTATATTTTCAGAACTCACAACTAAATAAAAATATGGAATAAATAATTTGCATAATAAATACAAATCGTCAATTGATAAATGAAAAAAGAACCAAATGCAATAATGAGCAAAGAAATTAAAACATATAGTATTTCTTACCTATTAAGTTTTAAAATATTCTTTATCAATTAAATTGCTGGGATTTTAAAAATTAGCAATACTGATTGGGAGTCAAGATGGCGGCGTAGGCAGACTCTGAACTCACCTCCTCCCGTGGACACAGCCAATTTACAACTACTCGTGGAAAAATTACCCCTGAGACAGAACTGAAAACTGGATAAGAGGAACTCCTGCAACAACGGACAATCCTAACTGGGGTAGAAGAGGCAGAGACTCCCTTCCGGAGAGGAAAAACGCCACCTTCACAAGCCGCCAGCTTCACGACCGCCGGGAGCAGCTCACAGGTACGCAGCCTCCCTGGAGGTGCAGAGCCCTGAGCCGGGGAGCGCCCCTGCTGTGGGCATTTTGTGGACCCAGCACAATTGAGACCAGCAGCATAATATCTGACTTTGCCTGCTACTAAAGCATTGGGTAGCACCCCCAGAAAACCCGGTTCACAAAGAAACTAAAACTGGCTCTTAAAGGGCCCGCGCACAAACTCACCCGTTCCAGAAAGCATCCTAAAATCACCAGAAAGAAAGGTGCACAGTGCTTCGGTGACAAGAGACTCACCTAATAGGCCCTGAGTGCATCTCGGTGAGGGGTGAGACCTCTCCAGGGACTGGGACATTGGCGGCGGCCATTGTTGTGGCCTGGTGTGAGCGTGCTGACACAGACGCCATTGGAGTTCTCCCTGAGACCTGCTAGCCCAGGGTCTGCCCCACCCGCTAGAGCACCGATTTAATCCAGCTCAGCCAGGGCAGGCAGCCCACCCTAGAGACTGGCCCCACCCAACAACAAGCCCTCAGGCAACGTGTGGGCCTGCATAGATTGGTGACTGGATTCTCTGCAGCCTGGCAACTGAGCTGACTTGAGCGGGGCAGGGTGTGCACAAGGAGCGGGTGGAGAGTGTGGGGCGGTGGCAGAGTGTGTGGGGCTCCCGCCGTGGAGAGACTGGGTCCACTTGGGGAGGTCGGGGCGCTCACACGGGGCAGGACTGTGTTGACTGTGTGTGTGGACCTGTGGGCGGCAGGGTTTCTCAGCCACAGAAGACTTGTACTTCTCAAAGACCCACATAGGAGGTTTGCTCCACCTTCCAAAACCTGAAACAATTGGGTGCTCCTGTGCCTGAGGCCAGCCCCACCCAGCTGCAATCCTCAGAGAGCTGACAAGAGACCTAATAGGCTAGAGGCTTACAGCAATTGTAAGGCCCTGAGCCTAACAACCTGCCAGGGTCGGGGCCTACTCACTTAAAAGAAATACTGCAACACAAATGTGGTATTAGAACTTGCAGCCAACTGTGCTGGGGCTCCCCACAGCTGATAAAGAGACTGAAGGGCCCACAACAACTACAAGCAGCTGAGCATTACAACAGCTGGCCAGGAGCATAACTCAGCCTCCCTGGGCGCCTACAGGGAGAGCAAACAGGCCACAGCAGAAGGATACACGTAGCCCACATAGGGGTCACCCCTGGAACATTGAGAACTGAGGGAAGCACACGGCAAGCCTCCTAAGCCATCACTTACATAAGGTCACCTATCCAAGAGCAGGAGACGTAGCTGACCTACCTAATATGTAGACACAAGCACAGGGAAAGAGGCAAAATGAAGAAGCAAAAGAATACATTCCAAGTAAGGGAACAGGACAAAACCCCAGAAAAGGAACTTAGTGAAACAGAAATGAGCAACCTACCCGACAGAGAGTTCAAACTAAGAGTGTTAAGGATGCTCACTGATCTGGGGAGAAGAATAGATGGACTCAGTGAGAATGTCAACAAAGAAATGGAAGATATAAAAAAGAACCAATCAGAAATGAAGAATACAATACTGGAAATGAAAAACTCATTAGAGGGACTCAAAAGCAGAGTAGAGGATACAGAAGAACGGATCTGTGAGCTGGAAGAAAGACTAGAAGAAATTACCCAAGGTGAACAGGTAAAAGAGAAAAGAATTCAAAAGAGTGAGGACAGTCTAAGGGACCTCTGGGACAACATCAAGCGCACTAACATCCGTGTTATAGGTGTCCCGGAAGGAGAAGAGCGAGACAAGGCGGCAGAGAATCTATTTCAAGAAATAATAGATGAAAACTTCCCTAACCTAAGGAAGGAAACAGACATCCAGGTACAGGAGGCACAGAGAGCCCCAAACAAGATAAACCCAAAGAGGCCCACACCAAGACACATCATAATCAAAATGTCCAGAATTAAAGATAAAGAGAGAATCCTAAAAGCCGCAAGAGAATGTCAAGTTACATACAAAGGAAACCCCATAAGGCTATCAGCTGACTTCTCAGCAGAAACCTTACAGGCTAGAAGAGAATGGCATGATATATTTAAAGTGCTAAAAGGAAAAAACTTACAGCCAAGAATACTCTACCCAGCAAGGTTATCGTTCAAAATGGAAGGAGAGATCAAAATTTTCCCAGATAAGCAAAAATTAAAGGAGTTTGTCACCAAGAAACCAGTATTACAAGAAATGTTAAAGGGACTGATTTAAGGGGAAAAGAGAAGACCACAAATAGGAAAAATTATCTATTTCCACGATTAGAATGTAATGGATACAAATGCACAAAAAAGAGGTTGGATATGATATCAAAAACATAAAAGGAGGGAGGAGGGTAGTTAAAGAGTACAGCTTTCAGACAGAGGTCAAACTAAAGTGACCATCAATTCTGTATAGAAGAAGTAAGGAACAGAGAAGGACTACTAAAACACTGAGGAAAAAAAAAAACAAAAGTTAAAAAATGGCAGTAAGTACATACTTATCAATAGCTACTTTAAACGTCAATGGACTAAATGCTCCAATTAAAAGGCATAGGGTGGCTGACTGGATAAAAAAACAAGACCCATATATATGCTGCATACAAGAGACACACTTCAGACCTAAAGACACTCACAAACTGAAAGTGAAGGGATGGAAAAAGATACTCCACGCAAATGGCAATGAAAAGAAAGCTGGGGTAGCAGTACTCATATCAGACAAAATAGACTTTAAAACAAAAACTGTAAAACGAGACAAAGAAGGGCATTACATAATGATCAAGGGAACAATCCAACAAGAGTATATAACACTTGTAAATATCTACGCACCCAATGTAGGTGCACCTAAATATATAAAGCAATTATTAACAGACATAAAAACAGAAATAGACAGTAACACAATAATAGTAGGGACTTTAACACTCCACTTACACCAATGGATAGATCATCCAAACAGAAGATCAATAAGGAAACATTGGCCTTAAACGACACACTAGAACAGATGGACCTAGTAGATATATACAGAGCATTCCATCCAAAAACCGAAGAATACACGTTCTTTTCAAATGCACATGGAACGTTCTCCAGGATTGATCACATATTAGGCCACAAAACAAGTCTCCATAAATTTAAGAAGATTGAAATAATACCAAGCATCTTTTCTGACCACAAAGGTATGAAACTAGAAATCAACTATAGGAAGAAAATCAGAAAAGCCACAAATACATGGAGATTAAACAAAATGCTACTGAACAACGACTGGGTTAATGAAGAAATCAAAGAAGAAATCAAAAATACCTGGAGACAAATGAAAATGAAAGTACGACATGCCAGAATTTATGGGCTACAGCAAAAGGGGTTCTAAGAGGGAAGTTTATAGCAATACAGGCCTATCTCAACAAACAAGAAAAATCTCAAATAAACAATCTAACAATGCACCTAAAGGAACTGGAAAAAGAAGAACAAACAAAGCCCAAAATCAGTAGAAGAAGGGAAATAATAAAAATCAGAGCAGAAATAAATGAAATAGAGACCAAAAAACAATAGAAAAAATTAATAAAACCAAGAGCTGGTTCTTTGAAAAGATCAACAAAATAGACAAACCTTTAGCTAGACTCACCAAGAAAAAAGAGAGAAGGCACAAATAAGTAAAATCAGAAATGAAAGAGGAGAGGTTACAACAGACACCTCAGAAATACAAAAGATTATAAGAGAATACTATGAAAAACTATATGCCAACCAATTCGACAATCTGGAAGAAATGGATAAATTCTTAGAATCATACAACCTTCCAAAACTGGATCAAGAAGAAGTAGAGAATTTGAATAGACCAATCACCAGTAAGGAGATCGAAACAGTAATCAAAAACCTCCCCAAAAATAAAAGTCCAGGACCAGACGGCTTCCCTGGTGAATTCTACCAAACATTCAAAGAAGACTTAATACCTATCCTTCTCAAACTCTTCCAAAACATTGAGGAGCGGGGAAGCTCCTAACTCATTCTACTAAGCTGACATTACCCTGATACCAAAAACCAGACAAGGACAACACAAAAAAGAAAATTACAGGCCAATTATCACTGATGAACATCGATGCGAAAATCCTCAACAAAATACTAGCAAATCGCATACAACAATACGTTAAAAGATTATACACCATGATCAAGTGGGATTTATTCCAGGTATGCAGGGATGGTTTAACATTCGCAAATCAATCAAGGTAATACACCACATTAATAAAATGAAGAACAAAATCACATGATCATCTCAATAGATGCAGAGAAAGCATTTGACAAGATACAGCATCCATTTATGATAAAAACTCTGAATAAAATGGGTATAGAAGGAAAGTATCTCAACATAATAAAGACCATATATGAGAAACCCACAGCTAATATCATCCTCAATGGTGAAAAACTGAAAGCTATCCCTCTAAGAACAGGAACCAGACAAGGATGCCCACTGTCACCACTCCTATTTAACATAGTATTGGAAGTCCTAGCCAGAGCAATCAGGCAAGAGAAAGAAATAAAAGGGATCCAAATTGGAAAGGAAGAAGTGAAACTGTCACTATTTGCAGATGACATGATTTTATATATAGAAAACCCTAAAGAATCCACCAGAAAACTTTTAGAAGTAATAAACGAATATGGTAAAGTTGCAGGATACAAAATCAACATACAAAAATCAGTTGCATTTCTGTACACTAACAACGAAGTAGCAGAAAGAGAAATTAAGAATACCATCCCATTTACAATTGCAACAAAAAGAATAAAATACCTAGGAATAAACTTAACCAAAGAGGTGAAAGATCTGTACACCGAAAACTATAAAACATTTCTGAAAGAAATTGAAGAAGACACAAAGAAATGGAAAGATATTCCGTGCTCTTGGATTGGAAGAATTAACATAGTTAAGATGTCCATACTTCCTAAAGCCATCTATAGATTCAATGCAATCCCTATCAAAGTTCCAACAACATTTTTCACAGAAATAGAACAAAGAATCCTAAAATTTATATGGAACAACAAAAGACCCCGAATAGCTAAAGGAATCCTGAGAAAAAGAACAAAGCTGGAGGTATCACACTCCCTGATTTCAAAATATACTACAAAGCTATAGTAACCAAAACAGCATGGTACTGGCACAAAAACAGACACACAGATCAATGGAATAGAATCGAAAGCCCAGAAATAAACCCACACATCTATGGACAGCTAATCTTTGACAAAGGAGCCAAGAACATACAATGGGGAAAAGAAAGTCTCTTCAACAAATGGTGTTGGGAAAACTGAACAGCCATATGCAAAAAAAAGAAACGAGACTCTTACCTTACACCATACACAAAAATTAACTCCAAATGGATTAAAGACTTGAAAGTATGACCTGAAACTGTGAAAGTTCTAGAAGAAAACATAGGCAGTATGCTCTTCGACATCAGTCTTAGCAACATCTTTTCAAACACCACATCTGACCGGGCAAGAGAAACAATAGAAAAAATAAACAAATGGGACTACATCAAACTAAAAGCTTCTGCACAGCAAAGGAAACCATCAACAAAACGAAAAGACAACCTAACAATTGGGAGAAGATATTTGCAAACCATACATCTGATAAGGGCTTAATCTCCAAAATATATAAAGAACTCATGCATCGCAACAACAAAACTACCAACCCAATTAAAAAATGGGCAAAAGACCTGAACAGACATTTCTCCAAAGAAGATATACAGATGGCCAACAGACACATGAAAAGATGTTCAAAATCACTAACTATCAGGGAAATGCAAATCAAAACTACAATGAGATATCACCTCACGCCCGTCAGAATGGCTATAATTAACAAGACAGGAAACAATATGTGTTGGAGAGGTTGTGGAGAGAAGGGAACTCTCATACACTGCTGGTGGGAGTGCAAACTGGTGCAGCCACTATGGAAAACAGTATGGAGATTCCTCAAAAAATCAACGATAGAACTACCATATGATCCAGCTATTCCACTGTTGGGTATTTATCCAAAGAACTTGAAAACACCAATTTGCAAAGGTACATGCACCCCTGTGTTCATTGCAGCATTATTCACGATAGCCAAGACTTGGAAGCAACCTAAGTGCCCATCAAGGGACGAATGGATAAAAAAGCTGTGGTATATATACACAATGGAATACTACTCAGCCATAAGAAACGATGAAATCCAGCCATTTGTGACAACATGGATGGACATTGAGGGCATGATGCAAAGTGAAATAAGTCAGAGGGAGAAGGTCAAATACCGTATGATTTCCTTCATTAAGTAGTAGATAATAACAACAATAAACAAACACATAGGGACAGAGATTGGATTGGTGGTTACCAGAGGGGAAGGGGGGAGGGAGGAGGGTGAAAGGGATAATTGGGTACATGTGTGTGGTGATGGGTTGTAATTAGTATTTTGGTGGTGAACATGATGTAATCTATGCAGAAATAGAAGTACAATGATGTACACCTGAAATTTTTACAATGTTATAAACCAATGTTACTGCAATAAAAAATTTAAAAAAAAAAAAAAAATTAGCAATACTAAATGCTGATAAAAGTAGGACTTACACACTGCAGACAAGTTTGTAAATGAAGCTCTGGAAACAATTGGGTGTCATGTATCAAACATCATGGGATCCATTTTAAGGAAATCATAAGAAATACAAATGTTTATGCACAAAGATGTTTGCTTCAGTGTATTTAAATTCTCAAGGATTAGAGACAACTAAAAAGTGTCTATTTGAAACACAAGTGTAAAACATCAAAGTTAAAGATGAAATACTAGAATTATCCCAAGTTAAGGCAGAAAAAATTCACGGTTGCCCACTGTCACCGCTAAAAATTAACATTGGTGGAAAGTCTTAACCAGAAGAATAAATGACAATATATGATGGAAACAAAAATATGAAACATTAAAAAGGGAGGAACAAAGTTATCATTATTGGCAGATGATATGAGTACCAGGAAATACTGAGATAATCAACTAAAAACGTATTAAACAGTATTAGTACTGTTTTCAGTTTCAAGATCAATTATCAAATTCTATAGCTTTTCAATAAACATTTAGAAAATATGATGTAAGAAAATCTCATTTCAACAGCAGTCTAACATATAAAACACATGTGATTATCCTTTTTTGTGTGTGTGTGAGGAAGATCAGCCCTGAGCTAACATCTGATGCCAATCCTCCTCTTTTTTTTTTTTTTTCAGAGGAAGATTGGCCCTGGGCTAACATGCACGCCCATCTTTCCTCTGCTTTATATGGGATGCTGCCACAGCATGGCTTGACAAGCGGTGCATCAGTGCATGCCCGGGATCTGATAAGAGTGGGACTTGCACACTGCAGACAAGACAAGGGGCCTGCAACCCCTCAGGCCGCCGAAGCTGAGCGCGTGCACTTAACCACTACGCCATTAACCACTACGCCATGGGCCAGCCCCAAAATACCTATGATTAAACTTAAGAAATGTACAGATAGATATAAAGAAAACTACAAAACTTGACTAAAGGACAAAAATAAATGGAATACATGGACAAAAATACTGGATAGAGAGAGAGATGGATAAAGATTTCAGTTACTCTCTTCCTAATTAATCTATCAATTCAATATATCAATAAAATTATCAATGATGTACCTACAAGGTAACAGAAGTTATCTCTTGGTGTGTAAGGATAATTTTTAAATTTACTTTTTCCTTAAATATTTCTGAGTTGTCTCATCAGAAAGATGTTTGTGATGTTACCATTTTCAGTGGAAGAGAACTTTGGCCCATTTCCAGATTACTTGGGAATCCTAAAAAGATTTAAGTCCTGGTTCAGTTTACTAACCTTTAGCCTAAAACCATTGCTGAATAACTGCCATTTTCATTTCCATACCAAAGATGTTTACCCTTCAGGATTCTGGCAATGTTGGAAAACATATTTGCAAAGAGAAGGGACTGAGCTCTCTGCCATACCTCTCTTGTAAATAGTAATGTTTACTTTGTGGCACATCAAGCAAAAAGAAGTGCTATTCAGGGGACAATTATATATTCATTTGCCTATCACTTTAGTCAAGAAATATCGAGCACCACCTTTGCCCCAGATATATTCTAGACATGTGGGAGCCCACAGTGAACAAAGTCAAGTCCCTCTTCTCCAGGAGCTTACATTCTGGTGTGCGGACGGGGGTGGGGGTGGGGAGAAAAAACCTAGTAAGATGTGAACGGTGATGAGAGCTATATGAATTTAAGATGATTGTGAAACCTTTCAGTTATGGTGACATTTGAGCAAAAGATATCTGGAAGAGAAATGTTGCAGGCAGAGGGACCCTGCTAATGCAAAGGCCCTGGGACAATAGTACATTTGTGACAGAGAAGAACCTAGTGTAGCTGGATCAGAGTGAGAGGAGGGGAAAGTAGGAGGAGATGGGCACAAATAGGACAACAAGGAGCCAAATCTCTCACAGTCTTTAGGTCATTATATGGTGATGGAAAGTCACTGGAGAGTTATGAGTAGAGGAATGATGCCCATAGGGTGTTAGCAGGTAAGAGTTAGGAAGTTCTGTCATCGTCCAGGCAAGAGAATCAAGGTAGGATCAGGGTAGTAGCAGTTGAGATAGTGAGAAGTGATTGGCTATAACTTGAGGGAAGAGCTCATAATAGTTGTTGGTATATTTGAAACAAGTGTGACAGAAAGAGAGCCATTAAGGAGTTTTTGACCAAATCAATTGGCTATGATATTCAATTCATAGTAACGGAAGATTTAAAGAAATTCCATGAATTTCTTTGTATTATTTTCAAAATAGGCCAGATTAGCATGATTAACTGATACAACGTTGTTAAGATATTAAGGTGAATAAGAAAATATTTTGTCAAAAACTTAAAAAAAACTGAAGAAGGCAGGAGGAAACTTTTGGAGGTGATGGGTAAGTGTATGGACTTGATTGTGGTGATGGCCACACAGGTGTGTACTTATCTTCAAACTCATCAAGTTGTATACATTATATATGTACAGCTTTTGTATGTCAATCATACTTCAATAAAGTGTTTTTATTAAAAAAGAAAGAAAATAATTGTCTCTTTTTTGAAGAAATAGAATGCTATTGAAATATCCTGACTCTCCTGCCTGCCCCTCTTTCACCCCTGATTGGAGAGCTGTGGTTTAAGCAGCAAGTGTTGTTCAAATCACCTCCACTCCTTTTTCCTCTTCTTCTCTCTCTGGCTCTCCATTCCCCTTATTTTTCTCTCTTCCCTGTCTTTTTAAGTTTTTCCTCTTTGGTTTTCCTTTTGTTATGATGGTCCTGACCCACAGGAGTGATGGTTCAACCCTCAGATTTTTTGCACAGCCCTGTTTTTTGCACAGACCCAGATTCTCTCCTCAGTTCTCCATTTGATTTGAGGTATGCTCATTCCATGCTAAATATTTCTGAATTTAACTTTCTTCCACAATCCCTTGGAGTTATCTATCTAAAACCCCAAACTAGTCATGTCACTTCTTTGCTCAAAATTCTTCTAGGAGTCTACATTGACTTTAGAATAAAATTCAAACTCCTTAGGAGGGCAAAATATGGCTATCCACACTCTTGAGGTGATTATTTCTCCCACCTCTTGTATAGCTACTCCATGGGAGGCATTTCAAGGCAAGCAAAACATTTCTAGTTTCTAAAATTTGCCCTGCTTTCTCTCACTGCCAGAACTTAGGGCACATACTATTTCTTCTCTCTAGAATACCCCAATCCACTTGCTTCTATCATCTGCTTTCTTCTATTTATCCTCAATGCTCTGCTCAAAATTCACCTCCACTGGGAATCTTTCTGGCCCCCACAAGTGGCTTTGAGCCCTACTTCTGTCCTCCTACTTCACCCTGCCCCGACTTATAGCCCTGTATTGTAATTTTCTGTTTAACCAACTGTCTCCACCTACGCAGTGAATTTAGGGGAGATAGCTTAGTTCTACGCTGCAGGGCAAGCCACAGGATCTAGCACATAATAAACACTCAATATATGTTATTTAAAATGGCAAATAATTGAAGGGGAACAAAGAAAACATATTATAAATCCCACAGGGAAAAAACTTATTCCTTTGGCATTGATAAGGAAAAGTCAGTCTTGAGGTTGAACAGGGGGAGGTTGCGCAATGAAGATGAGGATTTAAGATGTGAATTCTTGAAAGGCTGTAGGCCTTGTTTTGAATCATGTGATGATTTCACTGGATCAAAGAGTGGTTTGGCAAGCAGTTGTTAAGGAACCCTGAAACTGTGCCAACATTTCTGAGCTGATCTGCGGGAGAGTGAATAAATTTTAAGGAACTGTAATTATCATGTGCATTAGCCACCTTTATAATTGGAAAGGTAAAATAGCACTGAAACTGTGCTGTAAATGACAACATTTATGTGCTTAAGGGTTGTCTTTAAAGGCTCAATCTTATGAAGATTTGATCTGCAGGGATACAAGACTTTCAAGTGCTTCAGCCTCGGACTTGTATGGTATTTAGAGACAGTCCCCCTAGGGTGTGGCTGTGCACAGTTGTATTTTGTTTTGCTCAGCTTCTGAGGCTAGCCAGATTCCTGGGACTACCAAGTATGGCAACAAAACTAGCAGAACATTTAGATGGTCACTAAACAGCTTTCAATGTCCTGGCAGGAGTGGACTTTCCCCAGTCTGTTTTAAGTTCTTCTTTGGCTGTTTGTCAGAGGATCCTTACCTCCCCAAGCACTGTTGGGCCAGCAGCCCCCAACTGCTATATAAACATGCTGAAGAATTAGGCCTGAAGACAATATAAACTGTTAGTTGGCATAATAAAATCCTAAGCCATAAGACATTTTAAGGATCCTCTGTCTTTCCTTGTTGAAAGCAATTTTAATCAATGCTTCTTAATCAGAGAATAATGGTTAAATTGTTTCCATGAGATTTTTAATTGAGTTAATCTTTTGCCAACCTTAAACCAGGCTAAAGCCTTCAATAAAGATTGCAAAAGTATCAATTAAATGTAAAAGCAACAGCAAACAAACTTAATGGTCATAATGCAGGCATGGCTTTTCCATAAAGAAATTATTTTTTTCCTCTTCAAAATAAACTATTAAATCTTGATTTTTTGTGTAATGTGTTCCAAACTATGCCTGATGTCAGTATGAATCAAAGTGATATAATAAACCCTTAACAACTTGAGACTATAGTAAAGGCATGGTTTATTTTTGTTGGAATTACATTTTAAAAGAACTAATGGATATCAGAAAATTCCACATGTAACTATGTCAAGATAAAAGAATGTTATTTCAAATGGGAATTTGCTCTTTAATCAATGAAAAAGACTTATCCTCTTATGGATAAAAAGCCTCCAAAATTAAAGTGCAACTTTAAATATATCAAGATATATAAAATATCTTGGTGTCTTGGAAATTGCAAATGTTTATGAAGTTGGTATGAATACTGGTCTAAAAGCTTAGATGTCCAAAACATATATATTGCATTTCTTTATATTTTTTAATGAATTTCATTTAGAACCCTGGCCTTCATTTTCCTTTCCCTCTTTCCCTTGTCCCTCATCAAGGACTTTGCAAAGTTCCCTCCAATGGGCCAAGGCACCTGGGAGGTTCCTCCAGACACTCGTCCCCATTGGTTACCACTGAGCTATCCATGTCCCATCTAAATGTTCCCTTCAGGTCCAGAGGCTCTGGAATTACATATCCTACTGGAATCATTAATGAATGTGGTTATCATGACTTTCTGAAGCCTAGCCACCTGTCTGGGACACTGTCAGTGTGTAGGGTTTGGCTTCTGGTCTTTCACGGAGTGGACATACCCATCCCTACTCTTCCACTCCCAATTCTACTGCTTCCTCAACTACCCGGATGAAGGAAAAGGGGAAACGGGGCTAAAAACAAATATCCTGCTCAAAAAAAAGATCCTGCCACATTTATAAAGCAGAGAATCTAAAAGTAATTTAAATATTCATCAATAGAGAACTGGATTAATGGTTTATGTCA
This sequence comes from Ceratotherium simum simum, assembly GCF_057802395.1. Lineage (NCBI taxonomy): Eukaryota > Metazoa > Chordata > Mammalia > Perissodactyla > Rhinocerotidae > Ceratotherium > Ceratotherium simum. Next base: position 50,260,261 of record NC_141900.1, on the reverse strand, counting down.
CATCTATACAATTCATCCAATACAAGAGTTAAAAAGAACTAGGTAGGAGCCAGCCCTGATGCCCTAATTGTTAAAGTTCGGTGCACTCTGCTTCAACTGCCTGGGTTCGGTTCCCAGGCGCAGAACGACACCACTTGTCTGTCAGCAGCCAAGCTGTGGTGGCGGCTCACATGAAAAGAGGAAGATTGGCAACAGATGTCAGCCCAGGGTGAATCTTTCCCAGCAAAAAAAAAAGAAGAATGAGGTAAATCTGTACATTTTGAAATAGGAAAATGTCCAAGATAGGTTATTAAGTATGAAATGTAATTTGAGAAATCATGTGTATTGCATGATCCGGTCTGTATGAAAAATTTTGAATATATATGTTTATGTACATACACATACATACATACCTAAATGTGCTTGTAAATGCAAAAAACGTTGGAAAACATCACAACAAACTCTTAACTGTGATTATTTCTGGAGAATGGGGCTGGAGGATGGATGGGAAGATGTGGATTTTATCCTTCTACTTAAGGAACTATTGACATTTTTTACAACACACATATGTTATTTTCATAATTTTATAACCCCAGTTTTTAAAAAGGTAGAAATCTGATGATGCGAATATTTTCCATAATACATTCATTTTTGTATTTGTTTAATGCACATTTAAATAAACTTAAATATTATTAAGTAATCATGTGAATTTTCTTCTTAATACCCTGAGAGCATTAACAAGAACACTTGTTTAGAAAATCTGAAAATTTAAAACAATACTCTCTTTCAAGCTTCATAAATCAAGTAAATATTTTATGGTGAAAATCTGTATATATGCTTTCCTCTATTATTTTAATAGTTTATTTTATTATATTTTAAATTATCTTACTGATCTTAAACACGTTTTGCTGTATGTTAGGGATGGAAATGTAAATCACACAATTTTATTGAGATTAAAATAAATGTTTTTATATTATTTTGAATTGTAGTACATAATTCTCAGAGATCCATCTCCAGTGAGTTCAGAAAAGCTTCCTTTGCCCCAATTGTCCTTTTCCTTGTTTCTCATTGTTTGATTAATTAAGTCTATATAGTCAAGAAAAAAAAGCAGAATTCAAAAAGCAGAATTTTGAATTATGAAAAGAATATTTACAGGAATGAAAGGCATGAAAACATTAAATTGAATCACCATTCATGAATGGTGATTACCATTCATTGAATCAGCATGAAAAACTACCACAGAAGCATAATACATATGTAAGAGAGTGGCAAGAAATGAAGGTAGCTGGCCCATGATGGTGTTTGTTCTGCAAGTAAAAGAAACAACTGACATATTTAAATGAGATGTTCGGATATGCATTTTTAAAAGGTCATTCTGGATCCCATTGTGAATAGTGCATTTTAGGGTGATGAGAATGGAAGGCAAGAAATCAGTTAAGAAGTTATGACAGCAGCTCGGGCAAATAATGGTGAAAACTTGAACTAAGCCAACAGCTATATGTGTAATAAAAGAAGAAGAGAAGTTTATTATTTATGGTTTCACATAAAACACAGGGCATACATTTAATAAGCTTGTTCAAACATATAGTAGTTCATATGACTTGGGAATTACTGAAAGTAGAGAGTTAGATTAAAGAAATCTAGGAAGCAGGATGAGATGACTAGCATATAAGCAAAAGTCTTAGGCAGCGTCACTTGACAATAGATTTCTAAACCAAGTTCTATTGTTACAATGTTACAGGAAAGCATCCTGATGAAATTGCTGTCAGTCGCTGAACGGATTTCTTGAACTCTGATTCTGGTTGTCTCTTAGACACTTCCCCTTGGGTTCCCACCAGCACCCTAACCTCATCCTAATTCAGTCTAAACTCATTATTCAACTCTAAACTCTGCTCATCCTGGTTTTCCCAACACCTCAATCTCCCCAGTCATCCGGCTTTAAAACTTCATTTCACCTTTGCCCGCATTTCCAGTCACCAGCCAACCCATCTCCACAGAGTCTCTAATCTCTGTCCAGCCTTTCCCACCTCCTTCAAGTTCAGGATCTCATTATTTTTCATCTGCGCTCTTGTAATCATGTTCCCCCTCCCTGTGTTCCAGTATAACCACACCTAAACCATCTCACCCATTGCAGCTAATCCAGTGACCTGAAATATAGGATTGATCTTGTTCTTCCCCTGTTTAAAATCTGTAGGGGCTAGTGGAAATTTCATTTAATAAAATCACTTTAGAAAACTCTTTGGTATTATCTACTAAAGTGGAACATACATATCTCATCCATTTCACAACTAGAAATATATCCAACAAAAATGTATGCCCATATGCATCAAAAGACAGGTACAAGAATGTTTATAGCAACATTATATTCACAATATTCATTATATTCATAATAGTCAAAAGCTAGAATCAATCCAATCTAGACTGGATAAATAAATTGTGGATGTCCATGCAATGCAATAGTACACAAAATGAAAAAAGTCACTTTTATATCAAATTCTAAAACTGGCAAAACTAATAACTGGTGTCAGAAATCAGAATAGTGGCTTATTTTAGAGAGGAAGAAGGAAATAGTTACTAGGAAAGAACAGGACGGAAAATTCTGGGTACTGGAAATTTTCTATCACTTTACCTGGGTATAAATTACATGGTGTTTTCACTTTCAAAAATAAAAATAAACACATGCATACACACACATACATCCTTCAGTGCCTCTCCGTTGTCTACCAAGTAATGCCCAAACTTCTAAACCTACAAAGCAGGATTGTAGTGAATAATCTGTTCCAATCTACCTTTCCAATCAATTAGTCAAATTTGTTTCCCATATTTCCTATCACATCCCCTTCATTCCAGCTACACTGTTGCTGTGGGTCCCCCGACACCACAGCTTCGATCTGTACATAACTTAGAAGCAAATAACTTTATGAAAAATATCAGAATTTAAATTAGAAATTTCTGCAACTTTATTTCCCAGAAAAGAATGTGGCGTTGTTGGGCCAAATCGTCTGCTAAATTCTTCTTGTTCTCCAGTTTTCTGACATACTAGGAAACTGTACACTGTTAAGTCTCTACTGGTGATGTAAGGTCATAAACGACTTAGGCTTGGCCATGAAGCTCGCTGGTACTTGAATTAGAGACTCCTCAGGAAAGAGTGAAGCAAGACTGTATGTTGCCAGAGCTGGGAGCCTGACTTGGTTGTGGGATGCTCCTGAGGCTGGTGGACAACAAACAAAACGACAGTGATCAAAGTATTTTGCCTAAATCTGGGTCAATGCTGATATCTGACAGAATCAGATATGGCTGCCAAAATTTCTAGTGATTGATGATATCCCCATAGGAGGTAATTGTTGTGGCCATCTCTGTGGAACAAAGCATTAATCAGTCACTGGGGGACACTAACGGCATCCAGTCCCTAGGGAAAAATAAATACAAGAAAAGGAAATGGGTTCGGGTTTTGGCCAATTGGGCTAAGCTTTAGGGCAGGGCTTCCATCCGATTATGCAAACTTCAAGAATTGGGAGCAGAGGCCCAGTTAAATAGATGAGGCCACTGTGATGGAGACTAGGGGACAGGCCACAGTTAGGATGGCACATGTGTATTCTAGAACATTACATCTCAAACTTTATCACGTGTAAGAATGACTTGGAGTGCTTGTGAAAATACAGGTTCCTGGGTTTCACCCCAAGAGATTCTGACTCAGGTCTGAGGTCAGGCCCAGAATTTGCATATCTAACAAGCTTCCAGGCAAAACATGGTTTTAGAACAACTATCAGGCTTGTGGAACAAAACTAATTACAGCTCCCACTCACCATTGGGGGCAGGGAATTTATTTTATATATTACCAGCCTTGGTCAAATTTAGTTTAGGGCCTTGTGTGGGCTGAATGCACAGAGTGAGGACATCAATTCCTACAGTGCGAGGTAGCAAATGCCAGTAAAAAGGACAACTTACTACTCTCCATCGTTTGTACAGTCAGATGGAAGCCCTGTCCCAACTGTGCTAACCTGTTCCCTAGAGTTTGCCTGTGAGGTTTTCCTTAACAGCAGCTTGTTGGCACCTTAGGAAGTTTACTGGAGAATTTGCCTAGATTGGTAGTTTATAACCCAGGATGATTTTGCACACCAGGGGATATTTGCCAATGTCTGGAGACATTTTTGGTTGTCACAACTGAGTGAGGGAGGTGCTATTGGCCTCTAGTGGGTAGAGCGCAGGGATGCTGCTAAATATCCTATAACATACAGCACGGTTCCCACAACAAAGAATCATTCAGCCCAAATGTCAGTAGTGCCAAGATTGAGAAGCTCTATCTAGAAATATTTCCATTGGATTCGGAATTTCCACTTGGATTTTACATCAGGTAACACGGGATTATAAGAAGAGTTATCTAAATTAATGTTATTTATGTTGAGGCAACTTATAATAAAAGGAATAATTATGCTACAAATATAACCAAAAAGCATTAAAATAAAATAAAAGTAGAGAGACAACTAATAAAGGTAGTGAGGGAGGAAGAAAATCATACATGAAGATCAGGTTAAGGGGATCCTTTAGTGGAATTCCAAACAGGAGCTTTGGGGAAAGGGAAGAGGGCAGGCTCCATGTCTCACTCAGGTTTGCAGTGCCTGGACTCCAGCGTCTTTGATGAATTCTGGGCTCAACACATGTTGATATGAAATGAATGAAAGATATTGGTCCACCCTCTTCTTAAGGATTTTTATGCATGAAGATTCTACAATAGCTTTTTTTTTCTTCTAAGCTAATGATGGTTACTTTTCCAGTTAACAAGTTCTATCTTATTAACTGAAACTTTTTGAAAATAGTTTAAATCCATAGAGGACCAGTTATAGCTCCTTGTTGTATTCACTAAACATATTTTGTTTATATTTATTCTGATTCTTCCCCTGTTAAAGATACAAACAATCAGCCCAGCTAATTTTTTTTAACCCAATAACATTTACACATTGTGTCATATTTAATCAGGCTAAACAGTCTCCTTTCTCTTTACTTTTTGTTCTTTACCTTAAATAGGGTAATTGTATTTGTTTGAGACTAATCTTTCCAAACTCATTTTTAAATTCAAAGACTTTAATGAGAAACAGTATTCTTAGACTCATATTCAAGGACTATTTTTTCCACATTTCTTCTGGGCCAGGTTTTGCACTAGATACTTTCATATTTTTTTAATTCCTCTGTGAGGTAGGTAAGTTTGGTCATGTTTTACAGATGAAGGAACTGACTTAGAGAGTTTCAGGAAATACATCCAAGTTCCTACAGGTTGTAAAAGGTAGAAATAAGATTCAAAGTTAGATTTTCTGATTCAAATACCAAGAGTCACATGATAAACAATACTATTTAGAGCATTAACATTACTTTCCAGCATTTGCATATCAGACCAATACTAGTAAATCTAATATTATTTGATTATTAATAATAGCACCATACTGATGACTCAGCCGAGGACTGGAAAATAGATTTCAAAACTTGCCCAAAGAATGAAAGTTGCACAGCCACCGTATTTAATGGTTCCACATCTGATGCTTTCAAGGCCCTAGTATTATTCATAAAATTAGTGGCTTAATTACTATATCTTCATTTTTAAACAGATGATATTATATTAATTATCTATGGCTCTGTAACAGATTGCACCAAATCTTTGTTAAAACAACATTTATTATCTCATAGTTTCTGTGGGTATCTCTGGCTTAACGTCTCTCAAAAGGTTGTAGTTAAAGTGCAAGTCAGCTTTGCAGCCTCATCTGAAGGAGTGACTGTGGGGAGATTTGCTTTCAAACTCACTCATGTGGTTGTTGATAGAATAAGGTCCTCAGTTCCTTGTTGGTGAGAGACATCAGTTCCTTGCCACTTGGGACTCTCTATAGGAAAGCTTACATCATGATAGCTGGCTTCCCTCAAAGCAAATGAGGGAGCTAGAGCTGGCAAGCAAGACTGAAGTTATAGTCTATTGATAACCTAATCATAGAAGTCATATCTCATCACTTTATTTTGTATATTAATTAGAAGTTAGTCACTAGGTCCAACCCACATTCAAGAGGAGGAGATTGCTTCAAGAGTGTGAATACCATGAGAAGAGGATTATTAGGGGCCATCTTAATGATTGTCTACCACAAATATTAACCAATCTTTTTATATGTGAAAGGATAGTTTTTTCTACATTTCTTAAATAATAATTTATCCACTTATTCAACAACATATATGAAATAAAAATTGTTCTTCCATCATAAGGCTTTCAAAGCCATCAGGCAACTAGCCACTCTGGTACACATGGGTGGGGGCTGACTCCAGACTTGAGGAGGTAAAGGGCAAGTTTTCTTAGTCCCCATGCCGCCGTCTAAAATGAGATTTGAAGGAAAAATAGGTATTAGCCAATGAAGAAGGGGATAAGGAAAGAGTGAGAGAAGGAAATCCCAAGCAGAAGGAGAAACGTGTACATACAGGGTCCTGGAGATAAGAGAGAATGTAGCTTACAGAGGGGAATATTTCCTTAATCAATTATGATATTAGATATCTATACCTATAATCTTATGAGAGTATTGCATTTTGTGGTTATTCTTAATGAAGAAGTTTTAAACTGATCAGAATAACTGTTAAATATCATATTTATGATTATTTCTATTTTATCAAAGTAATTTTCTGATTTGGTCCTACAAGATATATTGGGCCTAAACTCTGGATTTTTCCTGTCCACATGCACCAACTACAGTGCCTTCATTCCTAATTTTGCTTCTGCCTGAGGTGATACCCTAAGGCTGAGGCTACAGAATACTAGGTGCAGAGCAGATTGAACAATTTTGAGGTAATTTGGTCAATCTGATTAGCCCAACCTAATAAACTGCAAATTAAATTATCTCCTCCTCCTGACACAAAAAGGAAGTAGTAATGGAGAAGAGATTAGATTATTTTGACCCTCTTACCTCCTTTAGGCATTGAGTCTACTGGTCAATGGTTAATATTGACATACTTCATGGAATTAATATCAAGTTCCCCAATATGCCGGATAAGAAATTCTTCATAGTTAGTATTTTAGAAGAATGCCTGGTATATAGTCTCCATGTGTGCAGAATAAACTGATGTATTATTTTCCAGGAAGGATGTTTATTCCAGACAGCATATCATTTCCTCTAAGAATATTTCAGCATATACTTCCAAAAGAGAAGCAGCTGTTGTTTTTTCTTCTTAAAAAAACCAACAATAATTCCTTAGTATTATTAAATAATTAGTCTTTTGTTCTTAATTTTACTTTCTTTTTATAGTAAGATGGATAGATAGATACACAATTAGTAGTTCTCAACCGGGGGTGATTTTAGCCCACGGGGATGATTGGCAATGTCTAGAAATATTTTTTATTATAACTGGGGGGTGCCACTGGCATCTAGTGGGTAGAAGCCAGGTATGCTGCTAGACACACAGAACAGCCCCCCATTACAGAGAATTATCTATTCCAGAACGTCAATAGTGCCACTGTGGAGAAACCAAGATAAATAGGTAGATGATAGATAGATGGAGAGATAGATGATAGATAGATAGATAGATAAACAGATAGACAGACAGATAGATATGGATAGCAGTTACAATGGGCTAAAGTTTATAAAGAAGAGAGATACAAAATATCTATGTGATAAGGTCATTTTAGTAGCCACACAAAGGGCAAAAATGGACTTGAAATTGAAAAGATGATTCAGAATATGTAATTATCCCAGTCAAAATGTCCCATAAATCAGATGGAATTTCGTGATTTTTTCAAGGATGGAGATCAGTGACCTAGTTTTCATGGAACATCTGTTCCAGGTGTGTGGATAAGGAAGTTCAGAAAAGTACAATATTTCTTACAGGGGCAGCAAAGTCCAAGGAAGTAATGGACAAAATGTTTAGTAAATGTAGGTAGAACACATGTTCTGCAGCAAAAGAAAAACCTACCAAAAATTATTTTGAATTTGCTAAACAATAATCTGTCAGAAATGGCTTTCTTTCATGTAAAAAGATGCTATGAATGTTAACGCTTGTGACATATTTTTAAAATGAAAATTGATATTTGTTTAATGCGACAGAGCTACGCTCGTTATTCTCCCCACAGAACCCCGGGCAATAATTTACCTAGCAGCGCAGCAGTTCATGCAGATCAAAGGTGCATTATTTAAATGTGTCCAGGGGGAAGCTTTTAGCTCCATGCCTTATACCTTAAAGAAAAAATAATTGGTTTGCTTCTTGAGAAACAAAATATATTTAATTAATTAGGTGCTTCATGTAAGTCTTACAATATTGAAACTCACATGAATTGCTCCTATTCTCTGGGACGAACCCTCTCCCTACCCCAAATACTCTAAAATCTGAGGGCAGTACAGAACAACTGTGGGAATGCAAATCGCTTAAAATGAACAGCAGCGTGTTTTCCTTTAAATTAAACCCGAATGTGAACTACATTCAGGAAAGGAAATGGCAGAGAGAGAGAGAGAGAGAGAGAGAGAGAGAGAGAAAGAGAGAGAGTCTGTAGTTGCTATAGAATGTGCCTGGCTGCTTCAGCTCACAGACAACTAATGAGGTCTAACTCTGAAATTTCAGGCAATTTGTATATCAAGCTCCTCCTTTTCTGTCGTCTTCTCTTCCATTGGTAAAATTCTTTTGCAGGGTCATGTAGGGATCCCACCCCTTCTCTGTGTTTCCACTCTGAAGCTCTACACAACTTTACACCTGAATGAACGCCAAACCTCAGTGGATATATAAAGGGAACCTTGAGGAGGAATTTCACAGTTACAGTGCAGAGGCAGAGGGAAAGGAATTAACCAGCTCTCCAGCCAAGCAAATCCTCTACTCACCATGCTTCCTCCTGCCATTCATTTCTATCTCATCCCCCTTGCATGCATCCTAATGAAAAGCTGTTTGGCTTTTAAAAATGATGCCACAGAAATCCTTTATTCACATGTGGTTAAACCTGTTCCAGCACACCCCAGCAGCAACAACACGATGAATCAAGCCAGAAATGGAGGCAGGCATTTCAGTAACACTGGACTGGATCGGAACAGTAAGTGTGTTTTACTTGTATGGATTTTGTTTTTTCTTTTTTGGTAGCATTAGCTCACATTCCTGTAGAATTGTTTCATTGCTAACTAATCTGAACCATATAGATTTTGCTAAACAATCTGGGAGTAATCTGCTGCATGTGTAGGTTGGCGTTCTTCCCTACAAAGTTAACAACTAACACGGTGATTTGATAATGCAGGCACAGACTTAAGTTGTATCAAACATCCAAAAAGAAAATGTTTCCAGGAATTAAATTGCTGCTTCTTTAAAATCATGCAAAGTGAGAATTTTAAAAAAGAGTTGTTCTAGATAGTTTAAATTCAGATTGCTTTCTGTTTATTTCAGGACATGTGCAATTCTGGTAAAGTGTATAAAGGTAACTAACCAAAGTATGTATAGGAAATCATAAGGGAAAAAAAGAAGCTTTCTGGGGAAAAAATTGCTCACACAGATTTCTAAAATATGTCTCACGACATTGTTGAAAGTTTTGATGTTGATCTATGTAAGAGGGGAAAAAACTAAAAATGTTGGAGACTCTTATTTTTCTGAGATAATTCCTTCTTAACCAGATCAAAATTTAGGTAATTGTATATTTCTGTGAAAGACTGGGGAAACTTTTATAACTTTAGAGATTTAAAATAATAACAGTATAATAATATTCTGTATAGGGAGTATTTTTTTCTTCCTTTTCTCTCTGCTTAATTGACATGCTAATTGACCACTAGTGAGAGGGATTCAAATTTCTTCTCCTAACTTTTGCTTCACTCCTTTCCTTTAGAAGAGTTTACATGCTAATAATCAGGTTTTAAGAGAGATAGAAACAGTACACAGGAAATCTTACACAAATTTCTTGCTCCTCCTTCTCAACTCCATTTAACTGCTAAAGGTAGTTTTGACCTTTGAAAAGTCAAAGCAAATATGACTGTTAATGTCTTTCTAAGAAATCCAAGGTGTTTTAACTTTGCTGAAGATGGTTGCTTTTACGTACACAGGAAATATCTGATTATTATTAGATTACTGAGCAACATGGTGGGTATTCATTGTCAATGAACTGTCACTACAAAAATGTTGAATCTCTGTATACACAGGAACAAAAAGCTAGACAAGTCAGAATCATCTCTGGCTGTTTCCAGGTGCATTCCTATGGCAGCTGCAGGAAGGTGAGCTGGAATCAGAATCAGACAGGCAGAGCACACTGACCAACCAAGCAGTTTACCCTTTAATTTTAGTCCCACACTCTATATCTATATGGATTATGTGTATATACAAAAATTCTTTACAACTATCACATCTCTTTCAGCCGTATCTTTCACCTAAGTACTGAAGCACAGAGATAAGTAAAACTCCTAATTCAGTATCTACTTCAAATTAACTTTCAGTATTCTATGCAAGACCACTTCAATGTCCCTTATAATTTTTATTTTTTGAATTTCAGCAGTCTATACTTTTAAACTTTTTTTTTGTGGTTAACAAGCCTTGATTTCTTTTCAAGCTTGTTACAGGCAATTCTCAAGTTTAGATAACAAAGCAATGGAAAGGAAAACTCAAATATTTCAAGTTTAATTTTTGCTTTAATTACATAAGACTTGTAACAAGAAACAGCCAATTAGAAAACATACTTATCAAATTCAAAGAACTAAACAAAAAGTTTGCCATGACCAATATTCAGGAAACGAATACTGTAGTTCCTTTTGCAGTTGTAAATCAGACATGTTAGGCATTTTTCTGCCATAAAATTCATGGAAATGTAGCCAAGTCGTTATGGCAACCATACGTTCCTGATTTAGGGGCTTTTATATTCCTTAAATTTTGAGTTGTAGTGACATTTTGCATTTCAAACATTTTAATATTTCTGCTTTTAAAAGATAGCTTGGGAATTTATGTTTAAAATATAGTTATTAAGTTTGATATGTGAAATGTCAGGCTTTGTACACAAATGTAGGTATGAGTCTCTGCAGCTGAATTTTATAATTGAAACAAAATATTACAGAAAGCATGTGTGTTCTACACAATATTTAAATACTTTGCACATTTTCTCAATGGGTTTTAACAACCTAATTGAAAGCACTTGCAGACATTAACCAACATAACCCATGAGAAAAAGAACATTAAAATATACTCTTTTTTAGCTCATTGAAGAATGAATTTTTACACATAAATATAAGAGTTGCTTAACCCTTATTGGAGAGTGAAACTAAGAAAATGGGATTTTCAAATACTCCAGCAAGCAATTAGCTAATGTTATACATGAAAAAAAATCAGGCCTAGTTTATTTTATTCCAAAAAAGTTATAGCCATGTAAACTGATAATTTCCATGAAAGTAGCTCTACAACCATTCAGGCAGATTTTTGTATTGTGAAAATAGAATAGGTGTTCACTTTCCATTTGGCAATTTGCTATCACTGGATATTATTTTTGTCATTGCAGATTACCTAAAAAAAAAAAAAAGCATCCATTTGCGTTTTGCCTCTGATGCACATACTTTTCTGTTTCCTGCAGCTCGGGTTCAAGTGGGTTGCCGGGAACTACGTTCCACCAAATACATCTCTGATGGCCAATGCACCAGCATTAGCCCTCTGAAGGAGCTGGTATGTGCTGGCGAGTGCTTGCCTCTGCCAGTGCTCCCCAACTGGATCGGAGGAGGCTATGGAACCAAGTACTGGAGCAGAAGGAGCTCTCAGGAGTGGAGATGTGTCAATGACAAGACGCGTACCCAGAGAATCCAGCTGCAGTGTCAAGATGGCAGCACGCGCACCTACAAAATCACAGTGGTCACCGCCTGCAAGTGCAAGAGATACACTCGGCAGCACAATGAGTCCAGTCATAACTTTGAGAGCATGTCGCCTGCAAAGCCAGCCCAGCACCACAGAGAACGGAAAAGAGCCAGCAAATCCAGCAAGCACAGCATGAGTTAGAACTCAGACTCTCAAAACTGGACTGACTAGTAACCATCTGCTTTACAGATTTGATTGCTTGGAAGACTCAAGCCTGCCATTGCTATTTTCTTACTTGAAAATATATGCTTTCTGCTTTGATCAAACCCAGCAAGCTGTCCTATGTATCAGGACTTCCTTTTCAAGTTTTTCTAGATGTAAGCGTATCCATGAGTGCAATTTGCATTTTGATTCCACGCATCCCGTAGTTTTAATTCCCCGAGGTTCTTGAAAGACTGGTGGTGCTATATACATCAATGAATCATTACTTTTTAAAACAGAAAAGGGCTTCTCAGTTACCCTCCACTTCCCAACCCCCCCCCGCCCCCCCGCCGGCCCCCTAACAAAACCCCTTCAAAAGTGAAAAGCTAAAAAAAAAAAAAAATTGTTGCCGTGAATCTTCACGGTAACACTTCGGAAAGGTGCTTTTTTGGTAATCTTCATGGGAACAGATCTCTCTTTGAAGGAGTGAAAGGCCTTGTGGCATGTCACTTCAAAAATAAGCCCTGTAGCTTTTTACAGTCTCTAAGTATGAAATTATACCCTGCATGCTGACCCTCGCTTGGAATGGAATGTCAAAAATGCATGGCAGCAGCTAATAAGTAAAGCTGATTAACTATTTATTTGTCAATGTTATTATTTAATGAGCTTTCACATGTGATTTTTTTCAAAATGTTAATTTTTTGTGTTTTGAGGCTTTCTCATGTACCTAAATATTTTCCTGTATGATTGTGGTTAATCTAGAAATATGAGAATACATGTTGTAGATATGTAAAATAAATATTTTAGTCTCCTTATTACATATATGTTTCATCATGAACTTTATCAATAGTGTGAATCTTTTTAAATCATTAAGATGCTTTGTAAAGCTGAAATATGTAATACTTTCTTGTTTAATCTGTGCAATCAGAAGGTGATTTGACCTTCAATTCCATCAGTTTCTTTTAAAGATTTTATTTATTCAGTTTTTCCCCCAAAGCCCCAGTAGATAGTTGTATGTCATAGGTTCACATCCTTCTAGTTGCTGTACGTGGGACTCGGCCTCGCGTTGGACGGATAAGTGGTGCCTCGGGGCGCTCCCGGGATCCGAACCCGGGCCGCCAGCATCAGAGCGCGCGCACTTAACCGCTAAGCCACGGAGCCGGCCCCCATCAGTTTCTTTTAACAAAAATAAACACTGCTAAAAGTTATTGTCCTTGCCTCTAACACGTATAAAATGGTACATGTTTACAAAATTTACAGGATAAATGTATCAGAGTAACTGCTTTTTTGGATAAGACATAGTCAAGTTTTGACAGAAAGTTCTGCAGTAAGAGAGGAGAGAGAGAAATAGAAACCATCTTTTCGGTAAATGGGATGATTGAGAAAGTTGGGTGGCAATCCAGCAGTGAGTTGTAATGAGAATATGGTATTTATATACACCTGCAGATGCCAAGTCTGCTGCCCGCTATAATTACCTGGGGGAGATACTACAAGACCCAATGCCCAGGCTGCCATCCAAATAACATCATAATTTCTGGGAGTGGAAATCAGATATCAGCAGTTTTTAAAGTTTTCCAGGTGATTCCAGTGTGCAGCCAAGTTTGAGAAAGGAGTTGTGAAGAAATCACTGTCATACATTGGGAAAATTTGAATACTCTTGTATGACCCTCAAACCAAAAAATAAAATAAAAACAACAAAGAAAACAAAAACTAATTTTTCACTGTTTTCAAGTTTAACATGTTGCTATATTAAGCAACATAATCACAGTCTTGAACTAGATTATACAGTTACATGACTGATGTATCAATTCAGTCAAATGATTGATCCCATCACTCCAAATGAAGAAAACCAAAAAGGCTTGGTTATGTGTTGATAAGATCCTCTGGGTTTTCATTTTTTGGATCCTGAGCATGAAGGAGTCCTTAGTACTTTTTTGTAGTAGGTTGTTCTTTTTGTAATTACATGTCTAAAAGTCATATGTATATCACATATAGAATAATAAGCTAAATAAAGATATTAATATTGTCCCTTCCTTATGAGAGGCAGGAGAATCTCAACATATATAAAGACAATAAAACATTGCTAGATTTTATAATAATACTAATTATTGTATCATCAAATAAAGTAACGATTCATAGTCCACTACTGATTTATCTTCCAGTCCTACTAACTGGATCTTAAACTAGTTCATATTATATCATCGTATTAATACATGGGACATTCGTAATAATTATATCATGGGTTGAGTATACCAAAAATGTATTATTTTATATATCTATTTTACTTGTTTATCATTGCTCAATTGGGATATTTAACATAACACAGAAAACTTAAGACGTTTTAGCCATTTCTTCCTTCTCAACAAGGTAGCACCTTCTACAGAACGCCTTAGAGATGATCTTAAAAATTAGTGTGATCCAAGATCTGAAGCATAAAAAGGACTTGACCTGACAAGGGCTTTTCACAATCAAGAAGACTATGCTGTTGTCTTTTCCTAATAAAACATTTAAACAAAGGTTTTAATGATAATAAAACGCTAAAATCATCAATGATTTGATTGCTAATAGTGTAAGTTGTAAATGAATATACTAGGAAAAATGAAATGGATTAAAGAAAATATAAATAAGACTTCTCTAGTCTCTGCTAAGTCAAGAATGGATCCATTTCTCATGATCACATTCAATTTACTGACCCATTTCAGGCCATGTTACATTGGTGATGCATCCATTGCACGGCATGTGAAGTCAAATGACGAGAAAAGGGGTCAGCAATCAATAAGAAAGACTTAGGATACAATCAAGCTCCCAGTAAAGGAAAAATTAAAAGTCAATAGAAAGAGTAGCTTTGTAGTTAATATTTAAAAATTCTAAAAAGGACTTGTGTCTGGATTGCTGATTATATATATTTCAGGGTTTTTTTTCCCCCACTTAACTCACATGTTCCAGTCTGATTCAACTTTGCATAATTGTAATCTCACCTCAGTAACTATCATTTCAAAATGATGAATTGTGATAATTTTAGTAGAGTCTGATCTCTAGTTCACATTCAAAATATCTGTCCTTAAAGGATTTATCAAATTTATTTTGGCCACTCTGGAAATAGGACTTTTTCAAGTGGTTTAATAGATAGAAGATAGATATTGATATTTAGAGATATATTTATATATATGTATAGATGGATGTATATATCAATAACAAAAATTAAAGAAAAATTACTAGCACGTATGCAAATAATCCATATAGTGTGCTATACCTAAGCTAAACATGGTCGTGAAGCCTCTAGAAGTATCTATTTGCAAAAAAATTAATATTTTAACTACAAATCACTTGTATTTATTCTAGTTGCAAATAACCACTAATTGGCAATACTCTGTTAGCCATGTTTATTTTACTGTACATTTTTTGAAATGCAATGAAAATTAGAGTATGTTTTTTTAAATAAAAAAGACTGAATCTTACTCCATCTGATTCTATATCAAATTAGTCAGGTTTTACCAGGAGATCATGCCATATCATTCACCCTATACGCTACTAGAATTATTTTTATTATGCAACATGATCTATCTATTTAGCATGATATTTACTTTAATAGATACTCAGTAGACTGGTTATACCAGGCAGTAATGTGTGGAAAAAATAGTACTTAGCCAAAGCAAAACCATGAAACTTCCAAATTGCTGAATAAAATTAAAGCCTTGGAAGTTTAAATTTAGTATGTTGACATATTCTTTTTTTGCCATCACCATAACATTTAGGTATCGAAATCTAATTCGTTATGTCTGTAATTAAAGCATCATTTGGATTAGACTTAACTCTTGAAAATGTTTCTTAGCACTAAAGTGGTAACTCACTGCATGTCTTAAATTCAGCACTTATATGCTTTCTATAGTCAGACAGTTCTAATAAAAACCAAAATGCACGGCAAGTCTTTGATTGAATCCTTGTAGACACCCAGAAGGTGTTTGTGGGAAAATTACTTAAGATCCTCAGCGCTAGAGTGTATTCTCTTGTTAGAGTGTTTCCTTGCCTCAAGGGCCCATAGAGATGACTTCCATCTTGGTTTCATCGGAACCTATTAAAATACAGCTCTGTGTTGAATAGGAATGAGTCTAGGTTTGTGAACTAAGTAGACATTTGGCCGCTAGAAATCTTTGTTACCTCCACAAAGAGAGACCTTCTTGAATAGATATCCCAAAAGACATTCTCCTTGTCAGTGTCATTTTCAATTCCATTGGTTTGTCCGTCATTCCTGACTCCATAGCTGACACACATTTAGTGCCTTTGCCTGTGTATTTTGCAAATTGCCTTGAAAAGCTACAGGGTAACAACTACTGCAGAAATCCCAGTGGGAAGAGGTTTCAACTTCCAGGTTCAAGAATTGGTTAAAATGAATTAATGCCAAGCTGACTGCATAATTATTTCCAGGGTAAATTAGCCTTAGTGATAGTATATCGTCTGCATTGGCAGCCCTACTGAAGGATTTATTTTCTTTTACAAAGGAAGAATGAAACAGTTTGGAAGATTTATGACAGAACTTAAATATTTTCCTTTGAATTTTAGTAATGGCAAACCTAGGGTTACCTTGTATTATTGATTTCATTTTTTAGTGGTAGAATTAGGTGCTTGAATCTGAGACAGAATATCTAAATTGAATGACATCATCAGTGACACAGACATATTCAGCCAAAGTTCACTGTTATTAAAACTGATCAAGAGTTTGATAGGTTTAAAGATAACTTACTGTTAAAATATAAGCATCACTTTTTTTCCGTAGGAATAAATTCCTTTTTTTAAATTTATTGTCATTAAATTTACATAAGTTTAAAAATTTTTTCGGTTACAATATTGGCAAATTTTCACAAAATGATCAGTTGAGTTCTTTTATTCATTGAGGTGTTACTCTAAATTTGGCATTCAAAGAGCCTAAAACACTGAACCAAGCAGTCCAGTAACCAGGACTTGTTAACAATACTTTACAATCTTTAATAAGCACTATACTTTATGTTAAATAGTTGACAATTTTTACTAACTGGAGCTTTCTGTATATGTGTTTGCCTTGTTTCTTCTCTTACTTTTCATATGTGGTTTATGTGCTGTAAAATATTTCCTTCGTGTGTGTGTAGATGTGTGTGTGTGTTTTTACTCCCTCAAGCTTAGAGAATTGAAAAACAAACAATTCTTTCTTGCCACAAATTTTCTTGTTGCAAACCAAAGACAAAAATTGCCAAAGGCATTTAATAATCTAGTAAAGCGTTGCCATTTTGCCTGTTTATTGATGCTATCTTTCCTAAGAGTTAATTAATTTTGTCTACTTTGCATATTAAGAAATTTTCCATGTAATCCCATTTAGTTTGACATTTTAAAAAGCAATAAACAATAAAGTTTTCCATTTGACTTATCAGCAATTTTTTATGTAGCAATTTTATGCAAGTGACTTCAAGACCTGTGAACTTGGAAAGAGAAGACCTGGGATATGGCTTAAACTGTACTGCTACTAATTGGTTGATTGAAATTACACTTATGTCTTAAGCTTCCTAGGGCTCAATTATTTTATCCATAAGTTAAGGGAGTTGAACTAGATAGTGTCTAACGTGTCTTCCAGCCTAAAATATTCACATTCTGTTATCCTAAACAATATGGTCATATTTTCAGTCACACTGACACCCACAAAGGCAGGTTTGACTGTTACTCTCTAGTTCTCATGGTGTTTCCAGCGCACTCAATTGTGAAATTTCAGAATAACATCTTGGTCGGACTTGTTATGGAATTGACATAGTCCATCATAACAAATACCTTATTAAGGCAGACAATGGGAGATAAAATCAGACACCCAGCTCCAGGAGAAGTGAGACTGTAGCCTGTTACTGGGCATTTCCCACATTTTGTCCTATCTTAAGCAAACACCAGGAAGATGTTCAGGACCAGGGAAAAAGTGAGGCAACTTTGCACAAAAGGTATTAGAATTTTTCTCTATCAAAATCATTATTGTTCCTCTATTACTTACTCATTTCTAGAGAAAATAATAAGAAAAGGTGGCTGTAACTTATAATGAGAATTGGGTTATATTGTAAAATGATGTTATGATTTTGTCGAAAGTTTTCATTTTGAAAATTGTAATCATACATATTGTGATATGAGTGGGATAATGATATTTCTACTCAAAATATTTCATGATATTTGAAATTCATTCATCAATCTATTCATTTGTTTAGTAATCATTGAAAATCTAGCTGTGTCCATTAGGTTCTAAGAACATGCTGGTGAACAAATGGCAATCCAATTAAGAAAATAACAAATGTCCTACTGAAAAATGCAAAAGCAATTACGTATAATCTCGTTTTGGAGCCAGATGCATAGGGCATCATTGCTATGATCCACTACCTAAATTGTACTAGCTGGACTTGAAGTAGAAAGAATATATTTCAGAAGGGAATGCAAATATCACCATAAACATTTGAGGTAGACTATAGCAAACAATAAAAGCATACTGGAAAAAAATTATCTTTGTTTATGATTGTTAGGCCTGCCAAATAGAGCTGAAGCTTTTATTTATAAGTAGATATAATCTTAGCACTAACTTCCTGAAAAGAACCTACCTCCTTGTACAAAGTTGTTAGAAATCTTATAGAGATTTTTCTGTTTAATTATTTAAATATTCTTGTACTTATAAGTTGCTTTTTGCAGTCTTTCTTCTAAACATTGATATTAAACATAAAAATTCCTGTTTCCTGATAGTTTCCATGTTTTAGGTGAATCCAATTTATTGCTGATGATAGCAAGAGTAAAGGGAATAGCTGTAGACCACTTCAGCACACAAAATACATTCATCTAGGACACTAAATCTTGTATTTCTTGTATCCAATGCTTACAGAGATATTTTAAAATAATTGTACATGTTTAAAATAAATTAAAATTAAAATAATGCCATTGTTATCAATTTGCCCTGGAGAGGGGCGTATAATGGTAGGATGATCTGCCTGGTTGAGTATGGTAAGGTCCCAGTAAAGCAATCTCCAAAAATATGGAGAATTTTATGGATTACACCAGATGACTGCAGTGATATCATGCAAACCATGATGATATTGCATAACTTAAGTTGGCTCTCAGTCATTAACATATGTTTGAGGGTAATACTTTTTTTTAAAGACTTGAATTGCATTTCTGTAAATGTATACTGTATCCCCATTCCTTAATCCATATAATGGGGCAAAAATCCAAGAGAATGCCTCCAGCAGATGTTGGAGCTGGAGGGAGACTGTTTTTTGATTATTGTGTTCTTTCGGAGTTGGGACATTTATGATTCAGTAATATTATTAAACTGAAACAGGTGTGGTTTCTGGACACTCTGGGTTAATTAAGGATTTTCTATTGTGTTTTATTATCTCTTTTATTACCAGTAGTCATGATAAGCATGTTCAATGGGGAGATGACCACGATGCCAGAGCAGCTGTACGTTGAGCTGAAATGAAGAGCTGGAAAATGCTGATGACAGGGAAAACAGGCTTGTAAGGACACACAATCAACACCATAGCAAAGCTCTGGAATGAGTTCTGAAAGCCACAGTCTCTAGGACTGCTGCCCAGAATAGGAACCTTCAAACACTGTGTAATTTCCAGGCAATCAGAAGCCCTGCTGTTCTCCTTCGCTGGTAAAGACAACAAACAAACAAACGAAACAAATAAACAAAAAAACCCTCTCCAGCTCTTCCCTAACTACCCATACCTAATATTCTACCATTAGAAGATCATTGTTTAACAGTTTTGATTCCTCTCACATATAAACATCTCTGGAAGAGAAAATACGTCACAATAAGGTTTGCAACCTCACTGCCTCCTAGGACAAATAGGTTCAGAGTACGGCAAGGAAAAATGGTGGGGACTGTAGAAAAAAGCCCTACATAAAAAAGAGGGCAGCTTCAAATCTGCTCCCACGTACAGCAGCAAAATTCCACCAAAATTCCAAATATTTTGTAGGAATTTTTGTAACTTTTAAATACTTTGAGTAGTTTTTTTAGTTGTTTTTTTTTTTTTAATCCTGTACCTGACAAAGTACATATACCTGCCCATTTGTTGGGTCAGTTTAAGCTGGTCTATGTGCCATATGGGTGTACTTAAATGATCTCTCTGTTTGGAGTTAGGAGACCTTAATTCTAATCTCAAGTCTGCTACTTCTGAATGGCCTTGGGAAATTCAGCTAAATTGTAAACTTCCTGAGATCTGAGTTGACATCTCTGTATTAGTTAGAATCCCAAAAGGAAGCAGACAACAACCTCAGAATAAGTTAAGGAGGATTTATTTACAAGAGGTCTAATTATGAAAGTCTGAGTGGAGTATAGAGAAAGTACAAGGCATGGTGCAGGAGCCCAGGGCCAGCAAGAGCAAAGCTGTTACAACCCCCAGCCCTAAGAAAAGACAGAAGGATGAAGTTATCAGAGCCTGGAAGACGAGGGCACACACTAAGAGGAGCTACAGTCAATCTGAGCAGTCAGTCAGAGGCAACTGCAAAGCCAGGGAGCCAGGGGAATAATATCCTTGTCCCTCTCCTTTCTCCTTCCTCCTTCTGATTGATCTCCTGCCAGGGCTCCACATTGGCTGATCCCATTGGCGGCCAGGGGCTTGGGAGCTGGTGAATGTAATCCATATAGGTCAGCCTTGTGGCAAAGGGCAGGGTAACGAGTAGAGGGTGGATATGGAGAGCCAAGCATAAGCTGCCTGGCACAATCTCTTTGGGCATACTTTTCTTTACAACATCTGGAACACTGTATTGCATTTAGTAGGCACTGAATTATTATAGAATCTTCCTTTTTTTTTTTTTCATTTCTAACATGTAGATATTAAGAAGTTCTCCAAAGTCCTTCCAGCGTTAATCTTCCCATTTCATTATTTTATAGTTGAGATGAGAATCTGAAAAGACATTTGGGAGAAATTCTGAGAGCCTTGGATGCCCTCCCTTAAGGTTAGATATCATGTACCTCAAGAAACAAATCAACTTATTTGTTTGATTGAACAAAAAGACACAAAACCTGAGATAACATTTTTTTGAGCAGTATCTCATGTAGTACACGAAAAAAACAGGCATGTTTACTACAGTCTCCTCTAGCCTCTGAGACATTTTCATGTATTTACATTCTATGGATAGAGTGGGGGGTAGGGATTGGGTGTTTATTTTGCTTTTATTGTTGTTATATGTTTTAATAACAACCATGTCTTTAGAACATGCTGTCATAGGTGAATGATTAATTACAAATCAGGTTCTATTTGGGAGTTCGTTTCATGAAAGCCAAACAAGCTTTGAAGTAGTATATTAGTCGGAAGAAGAAACCATCTATTCCATAAATCCATTATAAATTAACTGAGAACAACTCACCAAATCTGATAATGTTCACCAAAAGGCATTATCTAGAATACAAATATATGCTATGTTCATCTTATTCCTCAATCTTAGAAAAGAAAGTATTTGAATCTGGCAGCATTTAAGCTTGGCCACCATTGTAATCTACGGTGAGAATGAAACTTCAGAATTAAAACCCTAAGGCTGAAGGTCTGTGCATGAAAAGGAGGGTAGCTACATTACTCCTACATGACTTCAAAATGTGTAACTCTTACCCTTTCATGCTGTACCCTCCAGCAGTCATCAGTATAACCCATGATCTATACAAACTTATAGAAGGACATTGTCATGGTTTCAGATGCAGCCGGTCTCTTCACTTGTGACAGTGATGATCATATCACAGTTTCACAAAGTGGGACAGATCCAGGGAATGATGACAAGAGGATGCCAAGACACTTTAAATACACATCAAAGCCAATTCTGAAACTTGGCTTAGGTGTGGAATGATGGGAAATGAAGCACTCAGCTTTCAGAATTTCAAAGACTCACTTTAAGGAGAAAGCACTGCATAGATAAAAGACGATGAGAAAGAATGAACAGCTGTGCCAGGCTTTGCTTAGTGGTTACACTGCTGAAAAGAGCCTTTAGATGTACAAAGGATAAGAAACACTGCCAACTTTGCAATTTCCTCTTCACCTACATCTGAACGCATAGAAATAACATCTGTAACTGGAATAGTTCCCTTTTCCTCTTATTCTACTCCCTTACACTTGAAAGGTCATATGTTGGGCTTAATCCACTAATGTTAATTTTACTTGATCCAAACAAAGTTTCTAGAATGTTGGGATCCTAGAAATGGGAATATAAAGAAAAGACTAATGGGGAATCCATTCAATCTTCACTTGTATTTTATTTGGCGTCTTGTTAGATAGTGTTGCATAGTAGTTAAGAGTAAAGGTATTTGACCTTCTCCCTCTGACTTATTTCACTTTGCATTATACCCTCAATGTCCATCCATGTTGTCACAAATGGCTGGATTTCATCGTTTCTTATGGCTGAGTAGTATTCCATTGTGTATATATACCACAGCTTCTTTATCCATTCGTCCCTTGATGGGCACTTAGGTTGCTTCCAAGTCTTGGCTATTGTGAATAATGCTGCAATGAACACAGGGGTGCATGTACAATAAACAAAAAATTAAAAACAAAAACAAACAAACAAAAAAAAGAGTAAAGGTATTGGAGCCAGAATACCTGCGTATGAATTCTGGCCTTGCCCTTAACAGTTGACAACTTTGAGCAATATATGCCTAATTTCCTCATCTGTAAAACGGGTTAATTATATCTACCTTAGAAGAGTTCCTGAATGTAAGGGTTCACAGTGTTAGTCATTACTGCTATTTGTATTGTATTTCTTAAGTTGAGACCAGCTAGTTGAGTGGGGGAGAATGTAAACTTGGGTAGGGACTTCATCTTCTCCAAGCCCTTGGTACAGAAAGTGGGAGTGGGGCAGAGAGAAGCAGAGGAAAGAAGGAAAAGTTAGCAAGGTAGAAGAATGCAAGGTGGAGGACAGAAGCATCTTTGGAAGATATTTTGGACTGATCTTATTTAATTTTAAACAAAAATAAAAAGCCTTGGCATTTTGGTAGTTTCAGAGAGGGAGCTCTAGCTCTCTCTTTTAATTACTTCAATGCCTTTATCTATTCCTTCTTTGAATTACCCTGTTTACTTTTCTTGGCTATGTTGTCATTTCCCCTTTATTATAGGTATTTGTGTGACACAAAAATTGAAAAAGGAAATATTTTCACACATTTATTCTGTCCCCATACTTAATCTTGACTACTATTGTATTTGCTTACTTTACCAACACGTCACTTCAGGGCTCACCCTCCCTCAGTCATTTCTTCAACAAAAGGAACAGAGCACTTTTTCACTTACTTCATTTTTGCTTTTTCTTAATTCCAATGCCATATGTCAATCCAATCCCAAATGTTCAGACTATTGCTTTATTCTGTCTTTTCATCTTGTAATTTATGTTAACTGATGGCTTAGAACTCTCTAAAGTCATTCTCCAAATTTTTTGAACATGTTCTCCACAGAAAGAATTTTGAGTACCTTTCTCCAATATACATTTATTTAATTATAAATTATATATAACCATATTAATGTTTTTTGTACATCATGAAATACACATTTAAAAACAGAAATAGAATAAAATAAGATAAAATTGAAAACAAATTTTTTTCCTGTACTCCAATGGATCATTAAAGCTTAAAAAATAATAATAATACAGAAGAATAAAAACAGATGACTATATTCTCTGAAATAATAAAAACCATATAACTTTTTAAAACTTGTGCAAGATTTTATACTGTTTGTTTAAACTACACTTCTAAGCATTTATTTGCACATTTCTCAATCCTCTATTACTACCCTCTAAAATCCTCTGTTATTAGTAATCGTGCATTACAAATTACAGTCTCCTTTGAGATTACAACCTAATTTATCTGTCTCATTTACTAATTTCTTCGTCATATATATTTTCTTCTATATGCCAGGATAGTTTTATGGGGGGGAATCCAGAAGAAAATAACATAAATGGAAATAAAATATTTAACAACATTCTAAAAAGCAGTGGCAAAATTCCAGTGAAATGTACTTGTTGTATCTGGAAGTATATTTTATTCTTGGCCTTTAGAAGATATTTAGAAGAAATATAAATGGAGCCTTTGTTGCTAAAGATTCTTTCAACATAGTTTACTGGCATAAAAAAAGTGATGAAACTTTTTTATACCAGTATACCCTTAATATGCTTGCCCAATTTGTTTTATATCCTCAGAAACATTATATTCCTAATTAATGCCTGCATTTAATATGGATATTAACTCCCCATTTGTATCTTTTTTATATTAGGAAAGGAAGGCATGCTAGAAACATTAGAATTTTCATTTCTATAGATGAAAAAACTTCATTTCTTTTACTATTGTATACTAGAAATAAGGTATGACTTGGTAATTTTGAGATAGTAGTTAGCTATTAATCCCTTTTGTCTCTCCCGTTTTGTGTTTGGTTTCCGTGTATTGTCATTTACAAGTTAACCCAGCTCTGGTTAGTAAGCTGTTTCTATTACAACAGCAGCATACAAACCTTGGACTAACAATCAAACTCTTTTGGAATGGAAATAGAAATAGTATTATTATTGAATGCCTATATCATCTATTGTGTCTATAACCTGAACCACGTAATTGACAATTTAGTTGCCGTAGGTTTTGTGTACATCATTTTTTTTTCTTCATTTAGACTGAAATTTCTTGGAGAAGTGATCATGTTTTGTACCATCTGTATAGTTCTTACATATTAGGTTGATACCTTCCTGATAAGGAAGAATTTCTCTTGTTTTTCCAAACTGGACAATCCCTTAGTGGGTGAGGGAGCTGGGATTGACTGTTGCTATGAGACAGGCAGAGGCTGCTGAGACTCTCAGATTGCAAGATGGCCAGAAGTGCTCCTCTTCTTCCCAACCGTGGGAATTGTCTCCCAAGTCATGGCAAGGAGGCATGGCCACAGCTCAATCTTCCTGTTGATGGTGGGCATTGCACAATCCCTGATTCATGACTAGCTGGGATCTTGCTGTAGCAGATAAGTGCTAAACAGATAGTTGTAAATTAATTAATAGAAAAACAAAAAGTGTTGGTGAGGTTAGCTAGAAGAGGCCGTTCAACACAAAGACTGGATCCAGCATTTGTCAGGGATTTATGGAAAGTATATTTCATATAGATGGTGTTTTCCCTAATGTTTCTTATTTTTTTCTGGTTCATCATTTCAAGTCAATGTCACACTCCCAATTCTCTACTCTATTTTCTTGATTCTGTAACTCTGTCCTTGAGGGAGGTGAAATCAGCATCTCAAGCAGGTTTTTGAAGCTCAGACAGATGACTGGTTATAGTGTGTACACACTGCCCTTAACACAAAGAATCATTGTCTAATAAAACAGAAAATCTCAACAATGTGGTGGAAACAAAGTAGGTTTTTGTGCAAGTCTAATTGATGCATGCTCCATTTGATATGGTTTTCTACACCAGAAAGGGTTAGTGAGTCACGCAGTTATATTATGATTGTTTCATTCCTTCTTTCTTGGTCCTAAGCTCCGTTAAAGGATGTTCATAGTAAAAAAAGTTTTCAAGCCATATCCAAAAAGTTGTCAATATTGGCGTATTCTTTTAACTTGATGAAACTTGAGAGAGCTTAGAAAACCCTTCAGTTTAGCCCTTACTTACTTAAATTTGCTATTTCTTGAAAAAGTTGTTTTTTTCATTACAGATGAGACCAAGACCTGAGATTTAATAGATTTAGCAACGGCCTAAGGTGAGTAAGTAGTTTACTCTTACACAAGAATAGCATATTTCTGGAAAGACAAAACATGGCACATAAAATCTGACAGCTATAAGATTAGAAGAATGAAAAGGATTCCAAAGGTAGATTCCCAGCCCCACCTCTGAACTATAAGTTATTATAAAAGTCATTTTTAGGTCAGTG
Source organism: Ceratotherium simum simum (assembly GCF_057802395.1). NCBI lineage: Eukaryota > Metazoa > Chordata > Mammalia > Perissodactyla > Rhinocerotidae > Ceratotherium > Ceratotherium simum. The sequence continues at coordinate 50,234,468 of NC_141900.1, read as the reverse complement.
GTTTGTTCTGTGACCTCATTTCTCTGATAGATCTAAGAAGAGTTGTTGATTTTTCAGTTTGTTTAGCTCTTTACTTATTGTTAGGACAGAGTCTGACTTCTAAGCTATTTACGTGCTGAACTACAATCCTGTTTTTAAGACTCTCTCTACCTGTAACTTGGATTAGCCTCTCTCCTGCCAACAGGTTGCCCTCTTGTGGCACCTGCCCTTTTTACCATCCTCTGGTAAACATGGTCATTATCAACCTGTATTTACATAATGATAGTGTATCAGTTAGCTCTGTCTTTAACACCACGACATTACAACAGTCACAAAATTTCAATGGCATACAATAATAAGCACTTATTTAGAGCATATGTCTAAGGGTTTCTAGATGAGGTTTGAATCAGTGTGGTTGATCTCAGCTGGGCTCCTTTATGCATCTGGTGGTCAACTGTGGTTCAGCTGATCTAGGCGAGGCTCAGCTGGGGCAGCTGGGCTCTGTTCCACGTGTCTCTCAGCTTCCTACTGGAACTGGCCTGCTAGCTAGGGTATTTCATGGTACAGGAGAGGCTCAAGAGAGAAAGCCTAGTCGCACAGGTGATTTTCAGGGCTTTGGTCACTCATGTCCCCTAACATTCCATTTTCCAAAGAAAGTCACATAACTGAATTTAAAGTCAAAGGGTGGAGAAATATACTCTGTCACTGTATTGGAAGAAACTGTTAAGTAACATGACAAAGAGTGTTGAGGCTCAAGAAGGGGTAAACATTTGAAGCCATTAGAAGAATCTACTACATGTATCTTCATCCAAATCCATCCAAGTACCAGACCTTCAAACGCTGTGATGACTCACCTTCCTTAGAGTATCTGCAGTTGTTGAGCAGGAACATATTACATGTTGAATTGAATGTCTCTCAATGTTCATTGTATTCACTGTAAAGTACTATTAGACGAAAGACTCAAAGCCATTCTTCAACATGGTTTTTTTTGTTATATGCATTTGGTAAAAAGAAATGAATAAATAAAAAGTCCCTGCAAAATAACCACTGATTCTCTGATTCTGATCAGACCATCTAAAAAAGAGAGCAAATCTCATCTCAAAGATGAAATCTAAGCAATTTTACATACTGACAAAAATAATTTGTTCTATTTAAGTAATGAAAAGAAAAAAGTGTTTTGAGGGGTAGTCACAGTAAAAACATGAATGTTATACCAATGATATGATTCTTCACTCACACACTGACAGTAAAAGTAAAAATTATTGGTTTAACCACTTTGGAAAACTGTCTGGTGCATCTACTGAAACTGAACATATGCATTCCCTATGAGCCAACAATTACACAGCTAGGTATATACACCACAGAAATGTGTACATATGTTCACCAAAAGACATATACTTTTTATGACATATATTTATAGCAGCATTATTTGGAATAGTTCCAACTAGAAACTACCCAAATGCAAATCAACAACAGAATGAATAAATTGCAGCATCTTCACACAAGTAATACTGCAGAACAATAAGGATGATTTACAACTACGCACAGCAATATGAACCTCATAAACGTTATGTTGAACAAAAGCAAGACACAAAATAGTACATACTGTATAATTCTATTTATATTAAGTCCAAGAACAAGCAAAAGAAATCTTAGCTTTTATAAGTCAGGAAATGTTTACCTTTGGAGTACAACAACTTAGAACATGGTACCAGGGGTCTTCTGGGCTGCTGCTAGTTTTCTGTTTCTTAATTTGGAAACTTGTTATACAGCTGTGTTCAATTTGTGACAATTTGTTGACCTCTACTCTAAGGATATGTGTACTTTCCTGCATGAATATTATAATTTGATAAACAAACATCATCTCCCTCCCCAAGAAAAATGACCATGGGTAGTTTACAGTTTAGAGTGGGAGACAAATAAGAAAATAGGTAAGTGGCAATAAGTACAATGAAGGAAGTGAAGAGAGCGTAGCAAATATTAATCAAGTATCTACAATGGGGAAAGCACACTGAAAAAAACGATTGCTTGTTTGACAATCACAGTCAACATATGCAGAACATTTGGCTATTCAAAACTTCCATTTTTGCCTTCCGGTACTGGGGGTACTTGTTGAAAAGGAAGTGCCCCATGTCTAGTGGAGGATATTAGGATGTTGTAGACTGGTCAGTTGATCATTGTGATTTTTCAGTAATGCATGATTATGCAATGCTCCTTGAATGTTCTTGCTTTAAGGACTATAATTATTCTGCCCAACATGCCTATGGTTGCACTCCCCCATTCTGGTAGCATCTGTTCTCTTTTATATCTCCCCTGTTCCAAAGGAGGTACTGTCAGCATTTGAGGACTTATAATGGGATGGCTGACATTAAGAACAGGAAAGCTGGTACTTTGGCTTCATTATGGACAGACATAATTTAGATCTATTATTTAATTAATTTTTGTTAGCTGAGATCCAGATATTGCATGAATCTTTTTTTCAATCTTCAAAAGCATTTTTTTCTTGGCTGTATTCTGAGGCATCTGGGAAATTTATTGCATATATTTAATAAAGAGAGTAGAATCTGTCACTTAAAAAAAAGAACCCCACTGTATTGTGGTAAATGAATGTTTATAGATTGAACTCTAAATTAAGTTCTACTTGAGCCCAATTTAGTCGTCCATCAAAAGGAAGTTAAATTATGCCTATCTGCCTGTGAAATATCCCTGAGATCCTAGGATATGAACGTGAGTCAATAATTAAATCTTCATCATCACTTTTTCCTATAGTTTATTTGTGAGCAGAAAAATCCATTTTTATAATTAGAACAATTTTAAAGAGCACAAAATGTGTTTAAAACATGCTGTTAATGTATAACAGGCTAAGCAACCTCCAAGCAATGCAATCCTGATTGATTAGAAAAAGATTCATCTCCACTTACTCTGTGCTACCAAATTTCTTGATTTGGTAACCAGACCCCTACATATTGCTAGCTGTCAGGTTACATTATCTGCCTGAGAATCAACAGATTTGACAAATTGAATTCTCCAGTCTGGTAAGGAGACAACATATTTGAAGTCCCCTTTGAAAAGAGCTATTTTAAGACAACTATGGACTATCCAGGATTTAATTTTTTAGTTCTCTTTATCCAAGACTTTGCCTCTCCTCATCCTTCACTCCTGGCCTTTGGCCAATTTACTCCTTGTTAATTGACCCACCAGGAGGTAGGCAGGGTGAGAAAAAAGAAAGCAACTTAATTGGTCAGTCAAGCAACTGGATACAACTCTGGGCCCCTCAGTATTTTTACTCTATAAACCATGTTCAGGCAATATTCAACTGCTTTAGAAAAGTGCTAGTTGGAAGAGTGAGAAAAATTGCATCTCAATTTTGAATCTTAGGGAAAGCATATTTAAATAGTACCAAAAATATGACTATTTTCTAATCTTGAAATTCATGATTCAATTTCTGAAAGTAAATATAATGATATCTTGAATGGTTCAATTTTAAAATTCATTCTATAATCTCTCTGGTTTGTGTGTAAAATAGTTTCTTGGGTTATATATTTGCAAAAAGGTATAATTATTCCAAAGAAAGGCATATCCTTGAGAATGGATGTATTTATGTTCAAACATAGTGATTGTGTTTCTTTTCCTCAAACATGAAATTATGGTCATCAGAAAAATAGGATCTTAGATAGGACTGGGTTTTAATCAAAAAGATGTGCATTATTTATGTACATTTAAAACAAATATGCGTACACATCAACGCAGGAGAGAAATTGCAATGTAATTTGAATCTGGGAGGGAAGCTTAAAACACTGGAAGAGAATTCAGCACAAACTCTAGTTTTTTCAATCTTTTCTATAAAGATGAAAAATGAGGAAAACTTTTACTGAATTACATCAAATCAATAGGTAAATACTTCAAAGTTTTAACTGAGTACACATATTCTTCATTTGCATGAGTTGTTTAATTCATTCATCAAACAGGTATTTATTGAGCACCTGGGATATATCAGGCACTGTTCTGGCGTGGGAGATGCTGTAGAGATACAAAGTCACTATCCACAGAGCTTTCATTATGGGACAAAATGACTAAGGAGCACCATTATGGAACAAACACAAAGGATCATCAATAGAGAATAGAGCACAAAAATTGCCTTGCTGATTAACTGCCAAACTTCCAACACTTCTGTGTGTGGCAGGTTGATTGCCTAGACAGGAATAACTCAAGCATTCTCTCCAGTACATGCTTTGCCTTTTTACTGGTAAAAAGTGCTTGGGGGGACACAAGTTGGTACTGGTTGGAACCCCTCAAACACCACCACCTTTTTGCTCAAAAGCACGGGCAGGTTTGAAAACAGAAGGCCATCAATCCTTAAAAAGCTTTTTTAAAAAAATGGATTCATTCAGGTTAAAGCATCGTGTTAGACACAGAAGGGAATGCAACAAAAGCACAAGGCAGGGAGGAAGCTTTCCTTCCAGTTGAGTAGAATTTAGTAGGAGAAGATGATAGAACCACAAGAAATAATCACAAATGTTAGTGTAGAGTTTTCTTTATGACAAACTTTCATATATAAAGCAATTCACATAAATTTTATTCTGAAAACAACCCTGCGAGGTAGGGCAGGAAAATGATATTATGCGTAATTTACAGAGGAAGAAACTGAGCTCAGCAAAAATGAATGACTTTTCAAAAATCACAGAGCCAAGGATGGAGCAAGACTTAACTTGGTTCTTCTCATTTATGATCATTTATGTTTTCCACCACATCTTGTTCTTTCCCATAATAATGTTAATAATATATATTCACTTGTTCATATATTTATTGAAAATTTTCTATTTGCCAGTCACTGTGAAAAGTCCTGGGGATACAAAAATGAACTATTGTCTGCTCTCAAAGTGTTCACAGTCATTTGAACAGCACTTTATCTCTTACAAAACTCTCCTCACAAAAATGATACGATCATCTCTTCATCTTCTGCAGTGTATCATTATTAGTTCTATTTTGCACATAGAGGAATTTAATAACTCACCTAAGATCATAAAGATAGTAGGGGCCCAGGAAGATTCAGTCATTACTTAAGTGCTAAAATGAGTACAGAACTATAGAACATTGCCTTTAAACTTTGTTGGACATAAATCTCTATCACTAAAAATTTTTGAGCACACATTAGCAATATATATTTAAAAGAATGTTAGAGGCTGGCCTGATGGTGTAGTGGTTAAGTTTGCATGCTCTGCTTTGGTGGCCTGCAGTTCACAGTTTTCGATCCCAGGCCCGGACCTATGCACTCCTCATCAAGCCATGCTGTGGTGGCATCCCACATACAAAATAGAGGAAGATGGGCACAGAGGTTAACTCATTGAGCTAACCTTCCTCAGCAAAAAGAGGAGGATTGGCAATGGATGTTAGCTCAGAGCCAGTCTTCCTGACACACACACACACACACACACACACACATTTTGAATAGTATACATATGCTACTAGACTAATGTTAATACATTGTAAAACTCACAAAAATTAAATTTTCAAAAGGACGAAATAAAAATCAAATGCAAATAGAAGCTTTAATGTTTACTTTCTGTACCTTAATGGATTATCTTGCATACTCTTGAAGGTATACACACTTTTTTTGGAGATTGCTGTTATAATAGACAATGAACTCTAAATATTAGAAGTGGGACCGTCAATGTGGGTGGGTAGTACAGTGGAGGTGGTACTTGCATTGACTTCTAGGGGTCTGTTATCTATGGGTGAATAATCAGCAATCTAAAAAAATCTGATCTCCTGACTCCAGTTATTATCAAACACTAGAGAGATGCAAGTTTTTCATATTTACTTCTACCAGTTTGTTTCTGGGTTGCGCTTTTCAGCTTTTCAACAACCTGACAACCAAAAAGTTTGAATGCTAATGATCATAAGCAGGAAAAATTTGAACAAACAAATGTCTTCCCATAAAACACAAAAAGGAGAAATCCTTAGATTTGACTTCATTCATGTGACAATCACACAAAATTCAATAAAAGGGGAGCCTTTGAAACTTAGTAACATTTTATTTCAATTCCCCACTAGCTATCAATATAATTTGTGCTGTCGTAATAACTACACAACTTTATAAAAACATTTAGTTACCATTCATGAAGAAGGGATCACTTTCCCTTGCATAATAAACTCTTTAGTAGAGCTCCATTTTAATTACTTTTAATAATTTGTACAAACTCCTTCCTCACAGAAAATATTTTCCACTTCAAAATTATGGTAATATTGAAATTCAATTTTTTAGATGTTAGCTCAATGAAAAGTTTTTACCAGGAAAAAATAAGCAAATTTTAATTCGTCTTTTCTTTGAAGGATTTAAAACATGCAATTTAGGTGTATACAATTGTTTTTTTAAAATCCCAAACCTAACACACACACACACACACACACACACAACACCCACAGTCTTCTAAAATTAGTTGACAACAAGCAATGGAACAATAAATGAAAGTTTTTGTCTGTACCATTGCATCACTCAACTTCAAGAGGCAAAGTTTACAGTCGATTTTCTAGGTGTGGTGTCTCCTATATTTTGCAACATGGTGGCCTTGGTCCTTGAGTATTAAGTGAGGACAAGTTATTGGGGAGATGAAAATATGGTTTTTCTAAGGGGTAGTGATGTCTCTGTTATACTAGGGATCTTTGAAAAACCACTTAAACATATTTAAGACTTTTAAAAGCTTTTTCAAAGTTCAACAACAAAGACCATTAAAAATTGAGTCACTATGCAATTTTGGGGAATATTTCATCACGAATAGTGGGCTCAATTTCAATTTATTTATATTACACTTCTATTCAGGAAGAATTGTGGTGGCTTATGTCAGAAAATTTTTGAAATGAATATTTTAAAATAATAGAAAATGTTGAAGTTGAGTAATAAAATGAGAAAGTGTCAATATTTGGAGAAAAAAATTTAATTTATACTATAGGATGATGATGCAAAAGCCATCGTTTGTGATAAAAAGAAATCAAACAAATTGAAAACACTGTCCTCTCCTTTGGAGCCAGTATAGTTTAGACAGACCTGGTATCACAGCCCATTGCTTCCTCTGGCAAATCACTAATTGGAGGTTCCACATCAGTAATAAGGGAGCATTGATAACCTTTGTCTCACAAAAGCAGTTATGAGACCCGGAAGAATTATTGATATAAGCATGTAATACTGTGCCTGACATGCAACACATATAATTAGCTATAAATATTCAGTGAGTCTATGTTACCACAGTAAAAATGAATCTATTCCTTGATTCAGTGCTCAACCCATTGTGCAAACTAGGCCAGGGTTTCCCCCTTTGTATAGAATCTAGCGATTCCTGACAGATGCGCTCATCAGAATAAGCACTTCCAAGCTCTGCCCTCAGATTCTGATTCAGCATTTGCATCTGTAAAAATTCCACAGATGATTTTGATGAGTAGCCTGGCTGAGAACTACTAATCTAGGTTATGTACCAAGAAGGACCTGGACCTGCTTTGTACTTCTCGAATCTTCAGCTTATCAGGGAAAAGCTGCTTTTGCCTTAGTTGCTATGATTCCTATGTGGGGTCTCTTTGCTCCCACTTACCAGTGGTATCAGTAGATGAAATATACTAGGCAACGGCAAAAGTCAAAGTCACCTCCCCTACTCTCCCCATCTGATTTTCGCCACCTGGTGATAGTTTCTTCCACTGTTTTCTGGTCTGGATTTGGAACTGGAGAGAAGGCTCCCACAAGATAGGACTCTTAATCCAGTTCCAGTCCCAAGATATGAAGAAGCAATTCACAGTTCAAACGTGGCATGCATGATTTCAAAAGAGAGGTCTAATTCAGACAAACAAGGTTGTTGAAGCAGGACCCCATGGCCATATAAAAGAAATTAGGCAAAATACATTATTTTTCCCCTAGTGTTACCACCAGGGGTTATCAAAAACTGATAACCAGGTAGTCATTTGGTTGAACCGAGTTTGTGCATCCCTAGCAGATGTCGGAAACTTTGGCTCCCTCTCTAAGATAGTGTAGGTTTATTGTGCAGCAATTCCTGGTCGGCCGAGTCTGTAACTGTAGGTGGAGAAAGAAAGCGCATATCATTTTGTAGACATAGCTCTTTTTTAGAATAAATGGCCGTACCAAATTGTAATAGAGCTTACAATTTTCAGTTTTGGGCTAATAGAAGCCATCTTCCAAATTGTTCATAGACTTGCAAAGGAATTGTGTTTGTCATCTCTGTTACTGCAAATATTTCCTCATATTTTTAGTTTTACTGAATTTTACATTAAGACCATCATGTGAAATAATTTTGACTCTGATTAAATTTAACACGATTGCAATTTAAAAAACTGAAGGAAAATATAAATAATAGAGAAATCTCACCACTACCATTTTGCCCTCTAATAAAGTGCTAGCCCACACAGCACGGTTCTGAGGAGGGTTTCACTTACAAGTAGGACAAAAAGGTTGTCACATCTTGTAAATCAGTTCTTGGTCTAAAACTTGGGATATATAACAGTAGGGTCTTCAGGAACAAAAACAATTTCTGAGGTATAGACTCACTTTGCTAATACTTCAGCCCTAGTTTTGCCTTTTATGATGGCAAAGAAGAGGGCTTTGGGCAGTTACTTATAGCTTTTGGTAAATAACCTGTAGAAAGAAATAATTCCAAAGAGCAGATAGGGCCATACAGATCACCTTGCATTCCTTTGTCTTCTTCCTCTTTTGGGAGGAGGATCAGGGAATAACCCTTTGAATCCTCTGCTCTGCTGTGGCCAGGAATCTATGGAGTCTATATCTTTTGAGCAGATATTGTTGCTCTGATCTAAAGACATGTGAATTCCCAAAATTGGTGATTGGTGCCTGTAGAAGATTGTCTGGAGAGACAGCCATTAATAATTCCTCCATTTCCTCCCTGTAAGTGCATGCCATTCCTTGCATCAAGGTATGGAGCCATTTCTCCTCCTCTTGAATTTGGGCTAGTCTTGTGACTTCTTTTGACCAATAGAATGAGACAGAAGTAATGCTGTGCCAGTTCTGGGCATAGAATTTAAGAGGCTTGGTAGAATCTACTTTTGCTTTTTTAGAACCCATTCACTATAAAAGAAAGCCAGGCTGTTTGGCTGGGGAAAGATCAATCATTTGGAAGAGAATAGAGATGCCTCAGCTGATAGCCAGCATCAAGGCCCCAGGCCTGTGAATGTGTCCATCTTGGATTTGTCTCCAGCTCCAGTTGAACTACCCCAGTCGATCCCAAAAGAAAGAGAGATGAGCTGTCTTCATTCAGCCCTGCCCAAATTCCTGATCCACAGAATTGTAAGCAATAAAATGGTGTTATTTTAAGACACTAAGTTTTGGAATGGTTTATTATACAGCAATAGACAACTGAAAAAAAGTTGCAAAACAATACTGTTTTTGTTCTCCAGAGCTTAATTTGATTTAGCAATTACATAGCACACTTATCTTTAACCATCCACTCAAAATAAAGAATAGTAAGCAGATTGTTTTTAAAGTGAGACTGTCACTCGCCTCATATGGAAGGTTTATTTCTTGACTTCTTGCTATTATTTCCAGGCCTTGGGCATTTCCAGGGTTAGAATATCATGCCTTGGATTACTATTCTGATATTTACTGAAATGAAAATGTCTCAAACTCTGTTATTAGTTATTATTCCCCAGGATAAATGAGACGATTGGATTTGCATCACTTTGAGAGCCAGGTTTAGCAGGGCAGGAGGGCCTTTGTGTCATAACTTGAACAGTCCCAGATCTTAGAAGCAGCAGCCAGTGGGCATGGGAAGTAAGTGAAGGCCAGGTTATAGAACATCCCAGGGAGACCCAAGCATCAGAACTCACAAGATCGACACTTAAAAGCCAGTCAAGTGGTGACATCTGTTTTTACGTGATTAATCCTTTCAGAGAAGTTATTCAGCCAATTAATCAGAGATCAACAACCCTCTCATGACTCAAGCCTAGCCAGTCAAGGTAGGGTTCTGTTCCACCTTATGCCAAAGAGATGTGGCATTCCAAGCAGGAGCCAATCATAAGACCTGGTCAATGGGAGTAGAGTTCAGGAAGGTTGCCTGGAGGTGGGCAACAGTAAGGCAGTACTAGGCAATGAGACAAAGTCAAGACACAGCACTCTCACAGGATGGAGCTGCCTGTCCCGGTCAGGACTGGTAGGGTTAAGTCTACAGATGAAAGCCACAGAGGAATTCATGGTCAGTAGAGCTTATAGTGAGACACCAAATTCAGGAGATAGTGGGGAGAAAGGAAAAAGGGCCAGGAAGGTGAGAGGCCAGGAGGGCCACAGATGAACATGAAATTTGAAAATTTGCCGAGGACCAGTATTGGTTAGTTTGGGGCGTATTTTTATTGTAGTTAATAATCATAGATTTTTTATGAAGTTAAGAAAGAATAGTTGTTAAGGAAAGATACAACCAAAGGAGAATTTTTTTCTTTTTCTTTTTAATCTTTTGTCAAGGTCTTGAGTTCTTTTAAGGAATTAACTGTAGGAGAGGTAGAAGAAATATGAAGTTGGGGTGAGGAGGCTCAGTGAAAACTTAAAATCAAAACAGCCTTTTTCTTTTTGGAATGGTTTTAAGCATTCTCATTTTTCTGAAGACTAATTGTAAATTGGTCTTCATGCATTCAGATTTATATACAATGGTATGTTTAACATTCATTTATTCATTCATTCTTTCACTTAGGTCTTAAGCCAATTAGTGGTAGACATGGTCACAAATGGAAGTACTTAGTTTCTATTTAACTTATTTCTATTCACATACAGCATAAACAACAGTGACCTCATTTCTTCCTCTTTGCAATCTGCTACAATTTACTTCTACATGAAATATTGTCTTTCTGTCACCACTAAGTGCTTCTTGTCCAAACCAGTTTAGTTTATTGTTCTCCCAACTGGACTATACAGCATCTGCTCAAACTCTGTATGTTCTTCTTCTTTTTTATTTTGGCTAGCTCAGTAAGTTCCCCATACTACAGAGCAATGAAGCACTTTTTTTTTTTTTTTAACAAAAATTAAAAGCTTGTTTATATCCTCATATCTTTGGATATCACTGAAGAGGTTGTATTATCAGTGTCTCAGTCTACTCTCTCTCCTTCTTCCACACTACCCCTTCGCCTCTCTGTACCCCTACCCCAGCATGGTCCCTTTCGGTCTGCTTAAGGTCAAGACTTGTTACCCTCGTGGGTAAAGCATTTTAAGGCAATGATGTCCTACATTCAGACTCTATAGGAGGATAGCTCACCTCCTATATTTACTCTATCCTTGGCGGGGGGTTGGCGATGGTGGTTGTGGTCATAACACCACGTTGAAATGCCCGCATTCTTCTTCTCTTATTCCTCAGAAAACAGACATGACTTGGAATTCTCTGGGAGCATTTTCGTCTTAAAGCCTAGTTTTTTGTTTTCTTTGAATCTTGTTTTAGTAATGAGTTGCAATTAAAATGTATTGGAATAGCTGCTGCCAATATCTATCCTTACAGAAATGGCAAAATTTCCTTTTCTAGCTGCTGCTCTTTGATGATTCTGTATGTTCCTTCCTTCCACAGATTATGAAAACTGGCTACCATAAATTCTAGACTAGTCATTTGTTTCCTTAACAAACCTTTCAAAGATATCACCTCTCCCACATTCCTTAGGCATAGAGGTCATTCCCCTCGTTTAGTTTCTGGAGTTATGTGGCATTTCTTAATTGAATTGCACCCTTTACTTCCACGCTCAGAGCAAAGTTCCAGGCAACAATTTCAATTCTGCTTAAGCTTTGGTCAAGGACACAGCCTTTGGTGGTTCTCAGAGGCAATGCGTTTTTAAATGACAGGTCTGTAGAAACACCAGGGGGATAATTCTGTTCTCACTTCCTCTACCATCTTTTTTTTTTTTTTTTTTTCCTGGCACTTAAACATTCTCCCCTTGTGTTTCTCTCCTTATAAATTAACAAGGAAATAAAGCAGACTGTTTCAATGGATTACTTACACAATTTTTATGTGGCACGTTTAATATATTACATGCATTTTGCTTTAGGTGTTGAAATTAAATGCATTGAATAGAAAGTGAATTGAGGTGTAATTCTTTTTTAATTCAGTGTTTAAGTCTGGTCCACACCTATATTAGAATCACCTAAGGAGGCCTATTAAAAATGCAGATTTCTGGGCCTACTCCAGACCTACTGAATCAAAATTTCTGTCAGAAGTTGCCAGTAATATGTCTTCTAAGATTATTATATAATACATAATATGTAAATGATTATATTATATAAAATATATAAGAAATACTACATATATTAACAACTGTCCTCAAACGATTCTTATGAAAAGTTAAACTTTGTTAGCATTAATAATGTCAAATTTATCCTTTAGTCCTAAGGATTCACCATTGTTTCTGTTTTTAGCTGTATAGGAAAAACAAAGTGGACAGTTGAGACAGTTGACAATTAACTATGCAAGAAGTACTGAGAAAATGAAAGATAATAATCCTGTTGTCATGTGGTGTTTAATATGAATTATCTACAGAAAGACTTCAATTTGGAGCGTCACCTTTCATATGTATAAAAATGAGTTAAAGGTCAGAGGTTAAGAGACTGTAACATTTACATAAGATACACAACAGGAATTAGAATTCATAGGCTGACAGAAATGCTGGGGCTGGCCCACGGTAGAACAATAATTTATTTTGTTTGGCTCCGATTTCAACAGAGTTAAAGTGTAAACCATTAAGCTGTTCACTAGCATTTGTGAGCAACACCCCAACTAACCTCTAGAAATTGTATTAAAACAGTAAGTGTGGTTGGAGAGGAGGGGAATGACTGGCAGTGCTAATTAAATACTTGAATTAACGCTACAAAAATGAACCCAAGTTGATCTAAAATTCTCTAATAATAATAATGAAAAAAGTGCCGGAGATAAATCTTCCAGGGCATACTGACATGTAGAAATAAACAAAAAAAGGGGAGTTTTCTGCCCCTCAGATGTAAAGACGAGAGCCACTTCCATTCGACAGGCACTTCTATATGCATTAAAAAGTAAAGACACACCAAAATAAGGTTAAAAAATTGTGGTATACATTTAACATAGATATGTTTTTGTTTTTTTGCAAGAAAGATTTGCACTGAACTAACATCTGTTGCCAATCTTCCTCTATTTATTTATTTATTTATTCCTCCCCAAAGCCCCAGTACATGGTTGTATATCCCAGTTGTAAGTTGTTCTAGTTCTTATATGCGAGCCATGGCCACAACATGGCAACTGGCAACTGACAGACGGGTGGTGTAGTTCCATGACTGGAAAATGAACCTGGGCTGCAGAAACAGTGAGAGCGCTGAACTTTAACCACTAGACCATCAGGGCTGGCTCAACATAGATATGTTATGAACATTCACAGTACAATAGAATACATTTTGTTATAAGATAATTAAAGGGTTTATTAAAAAAAATCATAGTGCACTGAGGGTCTAGTTATGGGACACAAGTAAAGTTGAATAAACAGTGTTTTCTTTCTTCAATCACGTCAATGTATTTCCAACTATGTATAATTTCATTTGGAGATTATAGTCAACACGTAAATTTGAAGCTTTTCCTGAGCATGTAGCTGTATTGGTTTCCTATTGTCGTTGTAAGAAATTACCACAATTTTAGTGGCTTCAAACAATACAAGTTTATCATCTTAGTGTTCTGGATGTCAGAAGTCTGAAAATGGGTTGGCAGGGCTACATTCTTCTGGAATCTCTGGGAAAAAATCTGTTTCCTTGCCTTATCCAGCTTCTAGAAGCTTGCAGAATTCCTTGGCTCATAACCCTATATCACTCCAACTCCCACTTCCATCTTTACACTTCTTTCTCTAATTCTGACCTCCCTCTTATAAAGACCTTTGTGATTATATTGGGCCCACCTGGATAATCCAAGATGCCCCATTTTAAGAGCTTTAACTTAATCACAGCTGCAACGTTCTTTTATAACGTCAGGTAATGTATTCACAGGTTCCAGGGATTAGGACATGGACATCTTTGGGAGGCCATTATTTTACCTACCACAGAAGCCCATACTCCACTCCAAGAACTTCCCTACTCTGCATGCTCTGCATTGTAATGCAGTTGGGGGTTATTTTTATTAAACTCTTCAACTGGTATCTTAAAGTGGTTATTACCAATGGGTCACAGAGGATCTCACTTTCCAGGGTATTTACTTTCAAATGCCTGTTGCAGAGAAGATACTCTCATAATGTGGCTGCTATAACTTGGTATAAAGTAACATAGAAACTACATCTTTTGCCCCAAGTATGCATAATAAGGAACTAATTATTTATATCTATATAAAAAGAAAGAAAAAAATGTTGCTTCTCATACTGTGATATACAAATGAACAATCTGTTTTTTTCAATACAAGTCTATCTGTTAAACATTGTTATACACAGCATCTAAGGATTCACAGTGAACAACAAAACTGATACATATGCTCTAAGAACAAAACTAAATAAAATAATATTCTGGCTAAAATTTGTCAAGGTTTATATATAACAATTATATAGCAATTGATATAATAAAACCTTTATTACTTTATTATATATATATCTATAATATAAGACCTTTATTACCTTTATTACTATGCTTCTTTTGCTCAAAACTAAGAAAATGGAGAATAGTTTTAACTCCACTGTTAGATTTAAAAGTGAGGTTTAAAGATCAATATTAATAGAAACAATTGTTGGATTTGCCTTTCTGCCTCTAGATAGACTCATTTATTCATTTATCCATCCAATTAATCAATAGATATTAATTGAATGCATAGTACAGACCAGATACAGGTGTGGTAGCAGAGCTACAAAGTCAAGTGTATTATGATGCCTACTTTTCAGCTAAAAGTCAGTAATCCAACAAACTTCAAGTAGAACAGAGCTAAATGTTAATTATAATAAAAGTAACAAAAGTGAAACAGTGTGCTTTCAATAATAAGATTAAATAAAAAGAAGAGAGGAGCATAAAATTTATATTTTAATTTTGTATACTTTAATCTAAACTAGGGAAAATGAGTAAAAATATTGAATTGGAATATTATAACCTAATATTTTCAAAACTTAAAAGATCCTTTTTTATGAATCTTATATTAACTATTGATGAGTGAAGATTTATAAATATGAATTAGTAAATATTTAATCATATATACTTCAATTTTCATTAATTTATTCAATCAGTAGTTCATTTAGTAAATATTTATTAAGCTTCTGTTATATTCCAGGAGGTACGTACACAACCCAAACCAAAAAAGTAAGGTCCCTGCTCTCGTGGAGTTTACATTCCAGGGAACTAATACAAAATGCTCTGATGCTCCAAATGCTTCAGCACACTTTCGTGGTAAACATTGCCAGCAAGGACAGCACTAAATAAGGGCATGATATGCTTCAGGCCTGGAATTCTTCAACTCTGGCTGTAATTCTGTGCAAGTGCCTTAAGGCATCTCTGCCATTAGGTGTGCAACCTTAAGCAAGTTACTTAAATATAACCTTGTTTCTTCCTCTGTAAAAGGGAAACAGTAATATTTGGGTTCTCTTGGAGATTAAATGAGATAATGTGTCCATTGTTCAGCAATTATTAGTATTATTGCTTTGGCCTTGTGGTTCCAAAAATGTGCTTGCTCATTAGAGTCACCTGGGGATTTTTTTTTTAAAAACATTCCAAAGCCCAGGCCACACACCAGACCAATTAAATCCCAATCTCTGGGGCTGGGACGTAGGCATTAGCGCTTTTTGAGCTCCCAAGGTAGTTCCAACTCGCAGACAAATTTAGGACCCCCAGCAGTTTGGCGTATTGATGTTTCAGAATAACATTTGCCCATCCACCTGTCTTCACCAGAGGTGGAACCAGGAAGCCTGACGAGTTTAATGAAGGATAATCGAGGTGCACATCTCTCTGTTCCATCCTGTGACTTGAATCCAAATCTCTTCCAAATCCCCTCAGGGGAGAGGGATGGGAGGGAGTCCTGAGCGCTACTGCCTACGCACAGCTGTTGAGTTTAATGGGACCCTTAGGCTTATAAGGAGGGCTGGCTCTTCCACCTGCGGCGACTGCTGGGCTCGCGGGAGAAGTGGCGAGCCGGGGACGGCAGCCCTCCCGGGGGCGCTGGGCCGGGCGCAGAGGCCGCAGACACGCCGACGGGGAAGATCGGCGGCCGGCTCGTCCCCTAGGGACCCGCCACGGCGCGGCCCGGGTGGGCGCCATCTGCGCGCTCTGCGCCCCTGCCCTCGTCCGCCCTCCACACCGCGACCCCGGCCGAGGGCCCGAGCAGCCGCGGGGCGCTTTAGCGCGGGGCGAGCGGGGTCGCCGCGCCGCCCGCCGCCATGGAGCTCGGGCTGCCTGGCGGTCCCGGGCCCGCCGAGCCGGGGCCTCGCTTGCGCGGCTTGCGCGGCGAGGACCGAGCGGCCTCGGCCTCCTCAGTGAGCCAGGCCGAGGCCGAGGCCGGGCGCCGCGCTCCGTCCGTGGCGGCCGTGTTGCCGGCGGGGGGGAGCGGGGAGAGGATGGGCGTCCCCACCCCGAAGCAGTTCTGCCCCATCCTGGAGAGGCCGCTCATCAGCTACACCCTGCAGGCCCTGGAGAGGTAAAGCGGCGTCGGCGCGCCCTGGGTCCCGGGGTCGGCCTCCCACTCCCCGCCCTGCCGCTGCGCGCGCTGGCGCCTTCTCTCGGCGGCTCAGTCACTCCAGCTTGGGCCCCCACTCCCGCCAGCATTTCCGAGGTGGGCAGCTCTGGCCCTTTAAGAGATGGGCACGGAAGCTGGGGCTGCTCAGCCCTTTACGTGCCCAGGCCGTCGACGCGGTGGGGAAAGCCTGGCTCGTGGAGCTGGACTGATGAGTTGGGACTAAGGAATATGTAGTTATAAGCATGGCCCCTGTGGGGCCTAATGAGGAGAAGCTATTTTAGGAGTCTCTCTGCCCTGCCTGCCTGCTTCATATGTTCTCTCTCATTTTCTCTCTTTCTCTCTGTGCATGCGTGGTTATGAGTCTTACTTGCACATCTACTTTCGTGGGCCTTTGTTCATTTTATCCATTCATTCGCTACGTTAACTGAGCACCTCATATGAGATTGTGCTAACTGCTAGGCGCTGAAGACTGACCGAGGAGCAGAATTCAAACCTTTCGATGGTGGAAACGGCCTTAAGGGTACTGGATTCTGAAATTGAGGCCAATACATGCTTTACCTTGTTAGAAAATGTACTGATGAGTCGGGGAAATGAAGGAGGGAGAGGGAATGAGATAAGGAGGAGTAGGGGAGCGGTAGTGGGGAGCTAAGGAGGTGAAAATGGGGGAGGGGGTATGTTATTTTGTCTTTGGCACTGAGCAGTGTGAAGGAGCATGGGGTGAGGCTGGAGGGATAGGAAGCAGGGGGATTACAAAGGTCCACAGACATGTTGCCAAGGTGTTTAAACTCCTTGAAGCCAGTGGGGAGCCGTGGTAGTATGTTAAACCTTGGATTCGAGTGAACCGTTTGCATTTCAAGATAGATGGCATTCTTTAGCATAGCCTTTGCAGGAGGCTTTCATGAGGAGGAAGCTAGTGAGGTTCTAGTCTAAGGACAGTAGCATGTCATCCAGAAAAGAGCACCCCCTCTTTCACACACCCCAGAAGCCAAAGGGCCGAGTTGCTTTGCATATGGTTATTTTACTTTCTGAGTATTGTCATTTGGAGAATGGAAGTGTAAAGAGCCGTAATCACCCTTGAGTCATGTAAACAGACTGGTGGTTACATCTGAAACTCATACAAACATTGACACAGTTCCAGGTTCTTCCTTGCTCACTTCTGTAGTCTTCCCTTTCTCTGGGTAGTTGGGATGGGGGGATTTCCTTGAAACCATTGTATGAATCATGTACCTACAATATGCTGGTGTCATGGACATTGTGACAACATAGCTCATAGTTCCATAGGAGGAATCCTATGGAACACAATGGATGTTGGCCAGCAGGATCTTGGTGTACTTAGTAATTAGCTCAACGGGATTGTAGTCATTGTAATACTGAACTTTCCTTCCTATGGAAAAACTCCTGCATTAATTTGCATTTTTGCATCTTCTTGACTTCTGAGGCAGTCTGAGATAGGTGGATGCTAAAGAAAAAAAAAAAAACCTCACTTTTAAAGTAAAATGCTCTGGAAAGGCCTTGTTTATGGAAAAGAAGACAAAGAACACTTGTTTTCTATTTTTTTCCTTAATTGATAACAGCAGTCTTAAAATTCTAATAGCAAAAGTAACTAATCAAAATTCACTTTGAAATACTTAATAGCTCATTTTTGTCATTCTTACAGTGCCTGAAGAACTTATGGAATACGACTGTATGTTGGGTATGTCTCAGGAAATCCTTGGACACCTTGCGTTTTACAGGGGCGTATGCGTGCTTCTTGGCCATTTGCCAACGAAAGCCCGCCATTTTCTTTCTTTTTGTGAAAGATGGCTCTGTAGACTCCTGATCGTTTTCCTAGAGCTAAAAGGCCGAGGTAATTTCATCCCCAAAGATAAATTATGCAAGTTCAAACAAGGAAAGGAAATAGAAGCAGAAAATGTCTTGTAAAATTCTTATTTTTTGCTCTTTGGAGAAATTATGCATGCTTATTAATTAAAGGGGAAGCACAGCTCTCAATGTCGCAAATAAGAGCGGTAATTGGATGTCACCATTGTTAATCATCTAGGTTCTATTAAGAGGATGTTAGCTCCCCTTGCCCTTTAAGAGCTGAGTTTGATGTCCAGAATTTGACTTCAAAGCTCATTTTATTTGCCCTAAGTTAGGATTTTCCTTGCTCAAACTTTTGCCATCTCACTAATAGAGGGCTGAGAAGTTATGAGTAATCTTTATTTCCTCGTCATTATTTATTGACTAAGAAATTAAAGATCCTTGTTGGAAAAATAACCCCTATGGGTTGAGTTTTTTTTTTTTCTTTTGGAATTTTGAACCAATATAAAGCAAATTATAAACAGAAAAAAGGAACTAATTGGGGCCAAAAAAAGAGAAGGAGGTCACCCCTGACGTTTTGGCCCTAAAATGGGATAGGGAAATGTAAAGACACGTGACTAGCCATCCTTTTACTTAAACAGTGCCATTTAAATGTGTGTTTACTTCCACTCCTTCTTTTACCCACCCAAAGAGACTAGACATGTATAGCCATACAAGGGAAAAATGAATGAAACAGGAGATGGAGCAGATAAAAGATACCAACAAAACTTTGGAAGAAAGGAGAGAGAGGAGCAGTAACCAATCAGATTGAACAGACCCAAGAAAGCTGAGACATAAGCCTTCAGGTAGAGCAGCTGTGAGGAAGCAAGCTAATTGAAGTCACAGGATCTGGGAAAGGTTCAGGCACTAGAGGCACAGTGTACCTCTGAAGGTGGGGTAGACAGAGCTGAGAAGACAATGGGTGGCAACTTCTAAAAGGAACAGTTAGACTCCCAGATCCCCGTCTGAACACTGGAGGCTTATTTTCTGGCCCGGAACCAGCACAGCCAATGGCCCAGTGAGGTGCTCTACAGCTAGAGAGGAATTAAGAGCAAGACTGCTTGTTGGAATTATGAGATCCTTAGATCCTAAGGTAAACTCGAGGAAGCTTACTTTTCAAACAACATGCTACATATTAAAGCACCTGCTCCTCTATAATTGAGAAGTTGGAGATGTTGAGAGAAAATCTGTCTTGTGAATTGACTAGGACTTGAGATCATTTATTTTTCCTCCTGTCACAATTGGGAAAATACACATTTTTCTAGTTTAGCCAAGTTCTACTACTGTGCCATTGAAGTTTCTTAGAAAACAAATTATCTTGTTAAATGAGATTCAAAAGACTGTCTGAACCCTCACAAACCTGAGACATGTTGGCTAAAGGCTCTATCGGGACAAATGGAAGCTCAAAGTCTGTATCAAAATCAGTTGTGTGTGGGTATATTTATTACAATTAACCATCATGTGTATATACATATAGACATTTATATGTATGTGTTTGTATATGTTTATATATTATACTTATTAAGATTATACCTCTGGTAGTTCAGATCTGTGCGTTATGGGTATAACTAAAAGGATCAAGTGTAACAGCTAATTTCAAGGTTTTACTAGGAACAAGGACCTTTCAGAAGTTGATTAAAAATGATGTTTCTAGTAGTTTGAAAGTTTTATTTGGCCTTTAGAGGGAATTGAAATATAAATTATGGAACCAAAGACTGTAACATGAAGAGAACTTTGATTTTTTTCTCATCTTTCTGACAAGGAACTGAAATCAAAGGTATTAGTCTCTTACATAACTATTACTTTATGACCTGAGTTTCTAAAAGGAAATGTTGCTCCAAGAAAAATATATGACAATGGTATTATTTGCAGGGGCATAGAGCTCTGACAGTTAAGTTGTAAAATCCACTCACAACTGATAAACTTATATCTAAATTTTACTGTTTTTAAAAAAAAAAGTGTATTCTCAGGTCTGAAGTAGGAAGCTGGTTTCAAATATCTAAGGAAAGAAAGTGTCATTAAGGAGGGTTAGTTAACCTGGACTAGCTAAATAGACTAAAATGACAACTGCAACAAAAACAAGTTAGAGAGGCAATCTTTGGCCATGCTTATTCAGATTCATGGGGGCTTGGGCTGGGTGGGGGTGGGAAGTCCTCTGACAAGAGATTTGAACAAGCTCTGGCACAGCCTTCCCCATAGCTCCTGAAGTTTCTTGAGTTCTCTTAGGTGGAAGACACCGCTTAAGATAACTTGTTCCTTGATACAGTTCCTTGCTCATCAAAAACCTTATTATAAATTGCTCCAAGATATATCTTCTATAGGAAGAAAATGTGTTGTCCCCACTGATAAAAGGCATTCTAGACCTTGTGGTAGTAACGTATATCATTGTATACTACTATGTTGGCATCCTAATTCACGTTTTAGTCCCTTCTAAGTTTGATAATGTGAGTTAGTCTCCTGGAGTCTGATAACTACAGATGAATTTGAAGAAAAAAATCCATTTTGTCAATTTGTGTGTGTTTATCTTATTGAAATTCTGGTTTTGTGATTGAGATTGGGTTGCTTTCTTGTCTTATCATTTGGAAAACTAATGGAAATCTATTTTTAGTAATAGTTTAAGACTCCATGGTATGTTTTTCAGTGTATTAACTTGTGGCTTATTTGATTGACTTTCTTCTTGTCTTTAATTGTTGTTTTCTTGCATACTTTAAAAAATTGTTCTGTCCTATATTTCTGAAAAACACTGCAAATTTTGCTTGACCAAGATAGATTAGAAATAAGTACATAAATGTTAATCCAAATGAAGGATGTTGATTGCTTGAATTAACCTGAGGTAGTAGGAATGGGGTAGGGAAGATGGAAGAAATATTTAGGAGGTAGAATTGACAGGTTTTAGTAATTAATTGGATCAGGAATTCAGCAAGAGAGTCATTTAAGATGCTTTATTTAAGTGATTGCTGAGATATATGAATTTCACTTAAAATTTTGTCAATGCTTCTTTAATAAAAGGGCCAAGTCTGAGCCAAGGGAAGGAACAGGCCTATGTTTTGTACGAAGAATACAATGGGACTGTATTTTGCAGAGGTCAGATGACTAGAGATTTGTGTTAAGTTTCCAACGGCCCCCATGGGGCTCCTCTAAGACAACAGATAAGACCAGGACTGGTAGGCTGGGCTTGACGACTGGGAGCCTGCATGGTCCGTAGTAAGGAGACTTGACATTTTGAATGCAATCAGGAGCCAGCCCCTTCACACCAATGCAATAGTTTGCTGCTAAAATATCAGGGTGGATATGGAGAGATGGAAATCTATAAGTTGTGGCCCCAGCACAATCCAGAGGCTAAATTTCCTTGAAGGCTGCCAGAGCAGTGAGTAGCAGCTGCCACTATCCCTTGGGGCTAAACTTCTGCAGCCTGGATAAGAGCGCTTGAGAGGTGTTAATAAGGCCTGATTTTTCCAGCTGTTTTTTAAAAGCATTTGTTTAAATGTTCTATTTTCAACTGATCTTATTAAACTGTGAGCAGAGTGCTCCTGTAAGTAATATTTATGTTATTCTGGGAGAAAATAACGTCTGAGATATTATGTTTCTTCCTCAAAATGTCTGTACGTATAATGGAGTTTGAAGTTGGGTTTGTATTTGCTTATGGAATGTGCTGGAAGGAAATACTCAGAACTTGATAAAATCCAGCTATGGGGTGGGGGGGTTGGTGTGGACTTGCCTTCAGCTCAGGAGGTCAACAGATCCATTTATTCAGCAAATATTTGTTCAGTAGGCACTGTGTGAGGTACTTAAGGTCTTTTTCAGTCCCATGATTCTACATTATTAAATTTTAATACTGTAAAAGGCTTTTAATTCTATAACTAGAAAGGAATGTGAATAAATCCTTTGAAATACAAACAGTACTTACGAAGGCTTGCAAGTGCTGGGTGTATGCTAGGTTGCTGAACAAAATAGGATAATAAACCTGTTATCTCTTAAGAGTGGTCTAAAACAGTGTTTTCCATACTTTATTGTGACTTGTTATAAGAATTAGATTTTGCATTATGAATCAATGACAAACACATACATACACACGCACATATTTGAAAGAGCATCTCACAAAAACAACCTACCCTTACTATTCGCTATGCATTCTAATTATTCCCTTCTATTTCTGTTTCATTTACCCAAAAATGTTAGTCTAAACTTACTAAATTAATTTGATGACGTGCTAGTGGGTCCTGAAATATGCCGTTTGAGAAACACTGGTTTAAAATACATTTTCTATTTAGAGCCTCATACAATTGTTTAAAAAGTCTAAAGCCACTGGTATATCTGTAATTATTTACCTGCTTTCTGTTTTATGGAACATGATTATTTCATAGCAATTTTATTTTATTTTATTTTTTTTTTTTAATTTTTTTTTTTTTTAATTTAAAAAAAAATTTTTTTTTATTTATTTTATTTTTTTCCCCCAAAGCCCCAGTAGATAGTTGTATGTCACAGCTGCACATCCCTCCAGCTGCTGCACGTGGGACGCGGCCTCAGCATGGCCGGACAAGCGGTGCGTCGGTGCACGTCCAGGATCCGAACCCGGGCCGTCAGCAGCGGAGCATGCACACTTAACCGCTAAGCCACGGGGCCGGCCCATAGCAATTTTAAAGCATTGCAGTAAAATTGGGCCTTACATTTGGGAGTTGATTAATTAATTTATTAATTCATTGAACAGATATTTGAATGACTACTCTGTCAAGCAGTGTCCCATCATCTTTCTCCCTCTTATTCTCTTTTTTTTTTTTTTGGTGAGGAAGAGTAGCCCTGAGCTAACATCTGTTGCCAATCCTCCTTTTTTTGCTGAGGAAGATTGGCCCTGAGCTAACATCCGTGCCCATCTTCCTCTATTTTTTGTGGGATGCGTGCCACAGCATGGCTTGGTAAGTGGTGAGCAGGTCTGCACCAGAGATTCAAACCCGCAAATCCCAGGCTGCCAAAGCGGAGTGCGTGAACCTAACCAGTATGCCACCGGGCCGACCCCTGTTCTGTATTTTAACATTTAATTCAATGTAACTTTTCATCAAAAAAATAACAACATGATGTCTGTAAAAGTTACTTTTAATCTATTCTGCTGGAATATACTATGAAAAATAACAGGTGAATGGCTTGGGAGACAAGTTAAGCTCTTGCCTTATAGAACAGTCTTGCCCACTGATTTAGTTGAACATGTACTTGTAACTTCTCTAAAAAAAAAAAAAAAAGTGGTGTCACATTGATAAACAATTGAAATATTTGATTACTTTTAATACTCCTTTTCTATAAATTAAGAGCAGTTTTTATTAATTGTTTATGCTTTCTCTTCTCTATTCATCTATTTATTTAACAGATATTTATTGACATATGGTCTGTGAGGTCAGGAATTCTGCGAGTCTGTTCATTATTGTATTGCCAGTGTTTAGCATAGTGCCTGGCAAATGTTAGATGCTTACTTGATATTTGTTGAATGACTAAATGAACACATAAATGAAGAGTATCTACTTTTGTTTGAACTATAATAAATTATAAGAAATTTGACCATTTTTGACCACAAAAGTAGCCATGTAATATGGTTTAACACTGATAAAATGCAGGAGATGCAATGATCCAGACATGATCTTTTCTCTCCTGGTTTTTATGACCTGTTCCCAGAGACAGTGTTAGTGCATTTACAGAGGTTAATGGTGTGAGCTCCAAAGTCAGACTGGGGTGCAGCCTGGTTCCTTCATTTCCTAGCTGTGTGATCATGGGTAGGTCACTGCTTCTGTGTCCTCTGTAAAATGGAGATAATAGAGACTTACCTGATAGACCTGATGTGAATGTTAAGTGAGATATTGTAGGCTCTACACAGTACGTGGCACCTAGCAAAGATTCCATACCTCTTAGGTGCTGTTTCTACTATTAATATTACTGAAAGTTTAGTATGCACCAAGCCCTGGTGTATAGTCTTTTCTTTCTATGAGTTGGCAGCCTAGTTAGGGTAATAGAAAATGAAACAGTACAGTATGATGCTTGATAAGACTCTAGCAATAAGAGTACTCCAGAAGCCAAGAGCAGGATGCCACACCCAGAATGATAGTCAGGGAAAGCTTCCTGGAGGAGGCTATATCTGAATTGAAAGCTGAAGAAGTAGGACTCAGCTGGGAGTGGGTGGGGTTGGGGGAGTGATGGGGATGGAGGATAGTGTCCGGAGGTAGAGGAAGCAGCACAAATGAAGACCTGGGTGTGTGAGAGAATGTGGTGGTCAGTAGAGTAAGAGGGGCATGGAAGAGACCAAATGGTGCAGGAAGAAGTAGGCTGAGGTCAGGTCTTGAAGGGCTCAGCTCAAGAGCTAGCAGGGGATGGCCTCACATTTGCGCTTAAGAAACATCTAGAGGTGGCGAGAAGGGATTGTGTTGGGATAAAATGAGAGGGAGGAAACCAGCTAAGAGGCTGGTGCCATAATTATGGGTGAGATGACTGCCTGGGTCCCTGCTGTGGCAGTGGAGACAGAACCTTGGGAAACCCCACATTTAGGGGGCACTGAGGAACTGGCACTTGCTAAGGGCTTTGTTAAGGACAGCATAAATTCTAAATTGTGTAAGCATAGTATAAGTTAATTGTTTGCAATGGAAAGAGTGGGGGATGGATGGGCTACAAAACAAAGAGCAACCCACACTTAGTCTTACTCCAGAATCCTCTTGATTGCTTGTACAGATTACTACATATTTTATTCTTTGGCATTCTGTGAGTATTACTGTCTTATTTTTATTTGTGATTAAAATTCCCCCAAGTGTCTGACAAAACATAAAAGTAGTCCTGGCTTCTAGAAGACTTAGGATCGAGATATCAGAGTAAAGAGTCAAATGGCTGGAAACAAAACAGTTAGCAAAACCACACTGCATAGGGAAGGCTATTTTCATCCTTGATTTTTGTAGCTAAGCAGGGCGATGAGGACAGCTTCCTATGTTTTCATAATCCTTGAAACTGTGCTCTGTTGTAAGACCTTACATTGCTCCTGGTGGATGAGACAGACCAAGGTCATGTATTCATTCAACTAATGATTATTGAGTATCTACTAGGTATTAGGTGTTAAGCAGTGGTCAAGACAGATATTATCCTTGCTATCATGCAGCCTATGTTCTAGAAGATGAAATAAAATGGAATGTTTATTGTCTTGATGAAAAATGGTAAACATTTTTTCTGCTTCCAGTATCTTTTGGCATAAGATGATAGAAAAATGTATCTATAGATCAGATATCTTTCTGATTTGTTTTCCATATTAGAGGCAGTATAGAGGTGTTATGAGGATTACATGAGTTAGAACATGAATAATGCTTAAGACATAAGTGCTTAATAGATGTTAGCTGCTATTTTATATTATGTGATACTTCATTTATTTTGCCAGTCTTTCTTACTAACTCATGTAGGTTATTACCTCTAATTTATCTCTTAAATCCTATCTATCAGCTCCATCTGGTAGCCAGGTTACCATCATTGTCTTGCCCAGACTCTAGCAGCAGCCTCCTACTTGGTCTTTATATCCTTCTCCCTCTACCCAATATATTCTCCACCTTGCATTCAGAGTAAAATTTATGCCCTTAAATTAGTTTCCTATTGCTGCTGTAAAAATTTCCGTGAATTGAGTGGCTTAAAACAACACATTTATTATCTTAAATTTCTGGAGGTCAGAAGTCTGAAATCTGAAATTAGTTTCACCGGGCTAAAATAAAGGTGTTGGCAGTGCTACTACCTTCTGCGGGCTCTAGGGACAACCCATTTCCTTGCCATTTTGCAGATTCTGTAGGTCATCCACATTCCTTGTGGTCCCGCATCACTCTGACCCTTGCTTCTATTGTATCTCCTTTGACTCGCCTGTCTCTCTCTTTCACTTATAAGGACTCCTGATTATATTGGACCTACCCAGATAATCCAGGATAATCTCCCCCCCTCAAAATCCTTAACTTGGGGCCGGCCTGGTGGTGTGGTGGTTAAGTTTGTGTGCTCCGCTTTGGCGGCCCAGAGTTCACAGGTTCAGATCCCAGGTACGGACCTACACGCTGCTCATCAAGCCATGCTGTGGTGGCATCCCACATGCAAAAAAAACAGGAAGATTGGCACAGATGTTAGCTCAGGGACAATCTTCCTCAAGCAAAAAGAGGAAGATTGGCAATAGATGTTAGCTCAGGGCTGATCTTCCTCACCAGAAAAAAAAAAAAATCCTTAATCACATCTGCAAAGTTCCTTTTGTCGTGTAAGGTGACATAGTCACAGGTTTTGGGAATTAGGAGATGGATGTCTTCTGGGGACGCTGTTCTGCCTAGCACAGTTTCCATGTCATAGGACAGTGCCTAGAACATGGGGGGATGGGAGTATTCTTAATTTTTTATTTTTAGTGTAAATGTACTCCCCTACATAAAGCTTCTCTCGGGATTCCTGTTGTTTTTAGGATTAAAGACTAAAACCCTTAACAAGGCCTGGGAGATCCCCGTGGCCTTTCCCAGCCTGGTGCTTGCCTGGGCCTCCAGCATGTTCATGAACTCTTCTCCCCTTTACTTGCAGAACTCCAGCTCCACTTCCTCCCAGTCCCCGAGGACCTTGCCATGGCCTCTGCTTATACGAGCTCGCTCTCCCCTCTCCAAACACCTTTGCTGATATGCCTGCCACTCACCCCTTGGATTGTAGAGCAAACTCTGCTTCCTTAGGGAGCATCATCTTGGCCTTCTCTGTGCTGATCAGATATTCTACTGGCATGCCGCCCGGGAGCCTGAACTTCTTCATAGCAGCTTGCAATGGCTTATTGGAATTATTTGTTTCATCTGTAAGCTCTGTGAAGGCAGTGACTATTTCCATTGTATACTCAATGTTGATCATTTATTCAGTGCTCAATAAATATTTGTTAAAGGAATGGGTTAAAATGAAAAGACAGTATGCCTTTAAAGTAGCTCTTGGTTTTGCTCACCAGTGTAGTATTGTAGCCACTGGCAGAATGGGGTTTAGGCTTATTGGAAGAGTTTGTTCAATAAAAGAAGATAGGAGATTGTTAATTATTGAGTAAAGAAACCCAAATGTTGTTCATTTTTCAGTAAGAAAATAGAATTATTTTCATTACTCAGTAATTTTCAGACCCCTCTTCCATGTCTTTAAAAATGTGTTAAGACTTTGAACTGTCAGCATGAGCATATAGGATCTCACAGGCTAAGAATTCCATTAAATTTTTTTTTTTTTAAAGATTTTATTTATTCATTTTTTTCCCCCCAAAGCCGCAGTAGATAGTTGTATGTCATAGGTTCACATCCTTCTAGTTGCTGTACGTGGGACTCGGCCTCGCGTTGGACGGAGAAGTGGTGCCTCGGGGCGCGCCCGGGATCCGAACCCGGGCCGCCAGCATCAGAGCGCGCGCACTTAACCGCTAAGCCACAGAGCCGGCCCTCCATTAAATTTTAAAGTGACCTTTATTCAATAGAGTTGATATCATGGGTCAGAGGCAGTTTTCCTGGTTTGGGCCTGTTGGTTGTGGAACATTGAGTCTATGATGACATTAGCCTCTGTTACCACTGGTGTTCAAGAGAAGTCTGCCAAACTTTTTTCATGCAGTCACCACCCAGTGTGGACTGTTTGCAGTGCAGTATGTCAGTAGGTCTTTAAGAAAATGTTTTACAACAGAAAAAAAATTGCTTTATGTTTTGTAGCTGACTCAACAGATTCCTTTAATTTTATATTTCGTTAAATTATGAGGTTTTCCGTCTTATCTGAACCTGATTTATATTTATACAAATTTAATTATTGTAGTTTCCCTATTTAAGCTATGATATTTCACCTTTATGTAGGCAAAGTTAGGGTTACATCCTTTATCCAGCTTTGTTGACAACTCAATGGACTTTTGAAAGACAGAACTTTTGGAATGTAAAAGTGCTTTGAATTGTTTCTATTCAATTGATTTTTTTCCAAATGTTTTTTTCCTCAATTTAAAAGCATATTCTTATTACATTCTTTTCTCTCAATCTACCGATATTCTAATTATTCAAATTTAACTTTTAAGTCAGAGATCTGATATATATATATGTATATATTTCATCTATATATAATTCACACAATACACCATTTCACTGATTCTTCATTTACTGACCTCTTTACTAGACTGGATAAAAATGCATAAGACTGATTTATTAACTTGCAGTTTTTAATCTCCCGATGAAGATGCACTAGTAGTTGTTAGTAATTCAATTTTCTGTTATTAGCTTAACTTTAGTTGCTGTATAAGAATCAATTTATATGAAATGTGTACATACTTTCCTTTTAGAGTATGCTGGATAAAGGACATCGTCGTGGCAGTAACTGGAGAGAACATGGAAGTGATGAAGGATATTATTCAGAGGTACCAGCATAAACACATCTCACTAGTTGAAGCTGGAGTGACCCGCCACAGGTCAATTTTCAATGCACTGAAAGCACTGGCAGAGGATCAGCCCAATTCTAAGCTCGCTAAGCCAGAAGTGGTGATTATCCACGATGCTGTGAGACCATTTGTTGAGGAAGGCGTCCTCCTTGAAGTTGTCATAGCTGCTAAGGAACATGGGGTAAGTATTGGTACTTCAGAGAATGGATAAAGGGGCAAACAATATAGAGTGGTTCATTTACTGAATTTTGATGGAATTATACTTAAATGTCAAGTTATTTAAAATGGGCCTGATGACCTAAAGATGTTATGGTAATTTGTTTTAGGAAGCTTATACTATTGTAGATTGTGAGACTGTTCTGGAATTTATCTTTCCCTATAGTCATTTAACATAATGTAAGATGAGCTCTTTGGAGAAAAATGTGGTAATAATGTCTTTAGAGCATGGATATGACTGGACCTTAAAGGAATGAAGTTAAATATGTAGTTATCTAAAAATGTCTAAGAAATCTCTCAAGACTAAGGTATATATAATTAACATAAATCTGGTTCATTGCACTCAAATTTTGTATTTTGAGTTTTCAGAAGTGATTCATTTTCTAGCACAAACAGCCAGGCAAGATTTTTGCAACACTTAAAGTGAATCATCTTGATGACAGAGAATTCTGTTTTCACTTCTATTTCACCAAAATAAACACAGGATTGCAAAAGACCTATCATAATCTCTAGAACATCTTTGTTTTTTTTTCTTACATTATCAGGTAAAATTCTATAAAGAAGGCATAGATACTAAACTTAAGTTTGCAGTCTAAATTTGAGGTATAGTGAAAAAAATTGTTGCATCAACTTTGTAGAGTATAATAGAAATAGTCTGTGGAGTCTGATCGACTTAGGCTCAATTTTGTTTTTCTGATTATTAGTGGTGTAGTGGGTTCAATTTTCTCAACCTCTTGGAGCCCATTTTCCTTACTTGTAGAAATATAGATGCTAGTACTTGTAAGGTTGCTTTTAGGATAGGAAATTATATGTTAACTATTTAGTAGAGTGCTAAGTACTTAAAAAATGGTATTATTTTAAGATGAATTATAACATCTAGGTAAGTTTCCTCCAGGGATTGTAGACCACTGGAAGAAATCATCTAAGCCCTCCTAGCCATCTGGAAGACCAGGAAGTTATAAAATATCCAGTAGATGATTAGTCGAAGATAGTTGATGATTTCTCTTTAGTTATCTATGTGTAGTTGGATCATATAGTCAGGAAATTGTCCCTAATTTCATCTCTTTTTCCTACAACATAAATTTATTTAAGTTTAGACCTATATAAGAAGTCCATTGTTGAAGTGAAACGTTGTGACTTGAACATGACTTCTAAATGGTCTTTTGATGTAGTGAAAATTGTGGTTCAGGAACATTAGTGACCACAAAACTTGTTCATGGCTCTTGTGCTTCTCCTGTGACCCATTTCTCTTCTCCAGTCTCCTCAGTTGTGGTAGAGGCAATGTAATCAGTTACAAGGGTGGTGAGGAGGAATAAAGCAGCAAAGAATTTATAACTTTTAGGAATTTGGGTAAAATTTTACAAATTTGAAAAAGTTCCTAGGAAAGACTATATAATTTAGGCAGAAAGTTAGATATTCTACTGAATGCTAAATACATGTAAAATTATGGTTCCTTGCCTATGTTACCTTTTGGAAAAATATCACTAAAGCTCACTATGAAATTCACACATATTTGGAATTTTTTGTGGTGGGTATTTGAGAGATTATTTCTAAAAGATTGTCTATAAAGTGATTCTTTGGGTAATATTTGCAAAAAGGCAGAAGAGGGCTTTTATCTTGCTCTGGTTAATATGCTAAGAATATCATTGTTTAACAGCTACTTAGTAAAACATTAAAACACATAGCAGTTAGTGTTTTCAGTTTGCAGATTTGTTAGAATTCTTTTTAGACTGTCCTTCTAATTTTGTTAATCCGAATGTAATTTAAGATTTAATCGCATTATGCATCCTAAATAAATCTAACATTATGTTTTAATGAAATCTGAGAAACTTCCTGATTATATTAAGAAGCTGGTTTAAAGCAAAAATTTTATAACCAATTTATTTTGAAGTAAGCTCTAGAAATCTGGTCTCTTCTAGAAATATTGCATTGTTTTTGATGGTCTTAAGAGAATTCTCAAAGAATAAAGTCATGATTTCATACAGATAAAAAGTGAATATGTGTTAAGGATTTTACTTAACTTTTTTTTTTTTTTTTTTATGAGGAAGATCAGCCCTGAGCTAACATCCGATGCCGATCTTCCTCTTTTTGCCAAGGAAGGTTGGCCCTGGGCTAACATCTGTGCCCATCTTCCTCTACTTCATATGAGACGCCACCACAGTATGGCTTGACAAGCGGTGCGTCGGTGCTCGCCGGGGATCCGAACCTGCAAACCCTCGGGCCACTGAAGCAGAGTGCATACACTTAACGGATGCACCACAGTGCCGGCCCCCTTACTTAACTTTTAATGAGGGAATCAGACAGATATTACAATCGAGAGAAACACATTTATATGGGGTAGAGGAATGTTGAAATGAATTCACAAGTAGAAAAAACTGCTTTTTCCATTGGGGAAGGGTGTTAATTGGACTTCCATTGGACAGAAATTATTTGCATGTTTATAGGCAAGAATGATTTTGCATTGCTATCAATTATCTATAACTTCCAAGAGTTGTTGGAAAAGACCTCAAAGACAATGAAAGGCTAGATTGAGCTAATCTGGAAGGATCTGCTCTAAACAATACATAGTTTTCCATTAGAGACAATCAGTAATATTTTTTGCTTATTCTAAGTTTTCTTAAAATGGTTTGGATAGTGACCCAGTAGCCTCAGGAAATCCAGGCACTGCTTCCTGCCAACTCTCACACTGTTCTAATTGTGAAATCATAAATGCAATTAATTGAGACTTGTGCTAGAAGCTGAAGTTCTTACGTTGGTGGGAAATATTGG
Organism: Ceratotherium simum simum; assembly: GCF_057802395.1. NCBI lineage: Eukaryota > Metazoa > Chordata > Mammalia > Perissodactyla > Rhinocerotidae > Ceratotherium > Ceratotherium simum. The sequence goes on along the minus strand of NC_141900.1, from coordinate 50,202,650 downwards.
CATCTTTTTAACCTCTGACCAATAAACTGTAAAAGACTGGTCTGAATCAAATGCTATCCTAAGGCAAGAAAATAGTGATGACTGCATAGTCAGAGCCACTTCACAATTTGTTTTCCATGGATTTTTTTGAACTCATTTTCCTAAATTGTATTCTATAGACTCTGAACTGACTCTCTTGTTTTCTTAGCTCTTAATTTGCAAGCTCTACCAAAAGATCCCTTTCAGATAATTCATTTCCTAAGTAAGCTAGGCACTGTGACAGCCCCTTGAGGGGATATACATACTAAAGAGGACTCTGATGTTTTAACTTATATTACATTTGGTTAAAAAAAACAAACCCCAGGTTGATGAAGATGTATTACCTCCAGCGGCTGAGATGTCCGAAATTAAGGCTGACATTAGAGTTGCCTGCAAACAGGAACTCAAAAGTATCACCAGGACCCAGTTTCTCTCTCTTCTCTGTGTAGGCTGCATTGTTGGGCTCCACAGAGGTGAGGTGACCTCAGTAGGGCCAGCAGTTAAATCCTTTCAGTATTATTTCTCTCTTACTCTTGATGATAGTTTGCCTGGGTATAAAATTCTAAGAGTACAGCTATTTTTTTCCCCAGTAATTTGAAAATATATTATGTCATTGTCTCTTGGCTTTTATGCAGCTTTTGAGAAGTCTGCCAACAGTCTAATTGTACCTCTTGAAAGTAATCTGCCTTTTCTCTATGGTTGCTTATAAGAATTTATTCTTCATAGATGTTGTGCAGTGTCTGTATGATGCATCTAGACATGGAGTTTTTTCCCTTGCTTTGGATTTATTGTCCTTTATGAATTTTATGATTCATGTATTTTTATAAATTCTGGAAAATTCTCAACCATTTTCTCATTGAATATTGACTCCGTCCCATTTCCCACCCCACAACTTTTCTCCCTTCTCCTTATGGATCATTATATGTCTGATCAATCTTATCCTGTCTTCATGTCTCCTTTTTTTTATTTTCCATCCCTTTGTGGACTGCCTCCTGGGTAATTTCAGTATTCTATTTCATTCATTCTTTAGCTCTACCTCATCTCCTGTTTAAGGATTTTAAACATTTTAATAATTTTTCAATTTCTAGGAGTTTTATTTAGTCCTTTTTCAAGTGTGATTGGTCTCCTTTCTTTATGTTTTTGATTTTATCTTTTTTTAATTTTTTTGCTGAGGAAGATTTGCCCTGAGCTAACATCTGTTGCCAGTCTTCCTCTATTTTTTGTATTGGGTTGCTGCCACAGCATGGCCACTGATAGATGAGTGGTGTAGATCCGTGCCTGGGAACCAAATCCGGGCTGCTGAAGTGGAGTGTGCCAAACTTAACCACTAGGCCACCAGGGCTTTCAATATTTAAATATAACTTGACACAATACATTTGTATGCACCCATTTTAACTCCCACTGACATACTGTTGTCACCCAAATCTCTATCTCATGCCCAGGTTTCACACTCCTAAAATCCAGATGTTTTATATTCAACTTCTAACCTGAACAGAACCACTTAAATATGCCTTCTTTATTATCTGTGGAATCATGTATGTGTCTGAATTCATGAATCCTCTGTGATCTCTTTCCTTGAATTTTATCCTGTAGGTAAGAGGGAGTCATTGATTTTTCAGCAGAGAATAACATGATCGGATTTGAATTTTAGAAAGATGACTGTCTCTTTGGTTTGGTAGAGGGATTAGAGGAAGAGTTTGAGGGAAATAAAATTAGTTTGGGAACTACATAGTGATCCAGCTGAGTGATGATGGCCTGTCTAAGATGTTGAGGTGGAGAGGAAAGAAGAGGTTGCTAAAATGTGCAGGGAACTGGATTGACTGGATGTGACTGGATGGAATGTGAGCCTTGAGGTAATAAGATGTGTGTTTTGTGTGCTTTTATTTTTCCTTCCCTTTCTTTCTCTGACAGTAGGCCTCTTCATCTCTTCTCCTGAAATCCCTGTACTCCTGCCTTCCTCCACCCCTACGTCTCTTTCAGGTTCTGTGAGATTATGGTTTAGACGCTAACTTGCTTGCCACAACTCTGCAGACCAACCCAGGGAAATTGTATTCATCTAGGAGTTTTAACTGCCTGGAACCTTTTGAGCACTGTTTCATGGTACACCTTACTGCTTATCTCATAAAACAAGGTCCCCAACACTTACCTCCTGTATTGGGTTGTTTTTCTAATGTTTAAAGCAACAGGGATTTTTGCATCTGAGAGCAGGCTCCAGACCTTAGTTTCTTTCTATATTTGAGTACTGATGTGGCACAGGGTTTCTCAGCCTTGGCACAGCTGACATTTTGGGTAAGATAATTCTTTGTGGGGCACTGTCCTCTGTGCTGTGGGATGGTTAATACCATCCGTGTTCATCGTCTCCCCCAACAACTGATGTGAATAATACACTTACGGAGTAAGAGAGACCATAATTGATCATACTATACATATGGATTTATTCTTATTCCTTTTCTTTTTTTTCAATTTTGAGATATAATTGACATACAGCATTGTATAAGTTTAAGCATAATGTACAGCATAATGACTTGACATAGATATTTTGAAATGATTATCACCTTATTTCTTAAGGTGAATAATTCTTTATAATTGAGTGAGCAATTGGGTATAATGCCAGTTTAAAATGGCTCTGGATATTTTGTTTCTTGAACAGTTAAAAAAAACTTTAGTAGTGATAGAATGTTACTGGAGACTTAAAAATCAGAGGTTTATAGAGACATCATTTCTTGTGTAGAAAGAATATACATTTCTTCAACATTTTTAACAAGTTACAAAATCTTTGAGTCATCTTCTGAAGAGAAACAGTGAAATTTATATAACCAGAAACTTGGTGTGTGTGGGAGTGTGTTTGTGTGTTATCTCTTTGTATTCTGCAGCATGACTACATTTATCAATGATTAATAGCACTTGGAAATTCAAGTTAATATGTGTGCATCAGGAAGAAAATACTTTTCCACTACTCAGTTCTACAACTTTATGTATCGTATTCTGGGCATGTTATAAAATAGAGGTGGAAAATCACTTGGCAGACATTTGACTCTGTTTGGAAATTTGACATAAGAATCAACAGTGGCTAATAATCACTTGTACTTAATCTCTGTTGGGTGGTTTTGATCGTGAGCAAGTACACTGAAGGTCAGAGTTTAATCCTGGGTGGGGGTCAGGTAGTGAGCTCCCCTGGGTCCTTGGATCTTATGTCATTATCTATTGGAGAGAAACTTTGGTAATGATTTAAGTCCTAGCTCTAAAGAAGCAGTTTTACTTGTGAGAAAGCAGTGTGTTCTGATGATTTAGCGAGAAATTTTAGGCTTATTTTGACAGAGGTTTAAATGCACAGGGCAGGTGCTGAACTATTCCCTGACTTCATGGAATGAGGTGAAACTTGATCTGTTTCTGATGCTGGAGAAGCTACTGCATGAAAAGCTTTTGTTTTGCGTATTTATTTCAAACTACCTACCCTGTATATCTGTTCTGTGAATTACCTTCAAATGAACTTGGAGAAGGGATAGATCAAGGAAAGATGAATATATCTAGGAATTAAAATAAAGTTTATTATATATCCAAGTATAATATTCCTAATCATATTGGATTTAAGATAAATGGTACTAGTTTAATTTCCAGGAATTAAAGTTTAGTATGTAAAATAAATGCCTTCTTATTCCTTTTTGCTTCATATTCACTTTTAGGGGTGCTTTGTAGTGATATAGTAATTTGGACAGAAGTCTTCTAAAATACCTATATTTCGGTATTGAATAAATTATTAATATAGTCTTCGTTTAATATATCAAAAAAAGATTGGAACTATTCTATTATAAAAATGTGAAATAGTCAAAATCACATAATTGCCAATGATTAGCTTTGACGATCTGATTCTGTAAACATTTATTAAGTAGTCTTTCAATAAAGACAACTCAGCTAACTGAAATTGTAATTACAAGGTCGGAGGATTTCTGTTGTACATTGTCGTAATTAGTTCAAATACAGATGCCTTAGGAGGAACGCAGGTTAGCACATGCTGTGTGGATGGATAAGTATTCAATTTTGCTTTTAAAAGTAAACAGCAGAGGTGGGGTTCATTATTCCACATCGTATGATTTATATCTACGATAATTTCCATGCATTGACATGTAGAAATACTTTGATAGATTAAACTGAGAGGCAAGTAATCACTGTGGTGCTGTGCTGTTAAACTTCCATTCAGGGCTTATTAGGCTAATTCCCAAGGAGGCAGTGTATTTGATAACTTGGGAGTCATGCTTCATCTAACAAACTTCCCAGATAGCTGTACTTTGGAGGCAACTGACTTTGTCCATACTTGTCATAATTTTGATGCTTTGAATTTAAGAAAAGATCATATAATTGAGGATTCGTTGCATGTTTGTTTCTGAACAAATGTCCCTTACCATGGAAACAGCTACGGAGTATGTGCTCATTAGCATTAGCATCTTCTATATCTGTTTATGCCAGATAGCTGGATGAGTGCTAGAGAGAAGGGTCAGCAAGGGAGTTATTTTCACTTGTGACCCTTTTCCAGGGGCCTTTTGTCTAGTGGGACGCTGGAAGCTGGTAGTCACCTTGTGCTTTCAATTGTCTTCATGTTGTACTACTTTTCCAACTGACCTGTTGACTTCCTTAGACAAGAACTTACTAATGCTTGGAATTTACCAGTCCCACCCTAACGACACCTCAAATGTGGATGGTTTCTGCTCTTGAGAATTTAGTTTTCAATAATCAAGATGGCAGTCCATAAATACATATTTTAGAAATTTTCTTTTTAAAAATAAATACTGAAAACATGCAGAGAATTTTGGACACCTCCAGATCCACCACCTGGTATAATAAATAGAACATTACTAATCACTTTGAAACTGTCCCTGCCCTGATGTTATTTACTCCCCCCAGAGTAATGTTTATTAGTCTGAACTTTGTTTTTATTTTCTTGCTTTTTAGTTTTGTACCATGTATCCCTAAACAACATACTTCTTGTATGTGTTTGTTTTTTACACTTTATTTATTTATTGTGAGGAAGATTGGCCCTCAGCTAACATCTGCCAATCCTCCTTTTTTTTTTTTTTTTTTTTTTTTGCTGAGGAAGACTGGCCCTGGGCTAACATCCATGCCCATCTTCCTCTACTTTATATGGGATGCCACCATGGCATGGCTTGTCAAGCAGTGTGTCGGTGTGCACCTGGGATCTGAACCGGCGAACCCTGGGCCGCTGCAGCAGAGCGCATGCACTTAACTGCTTGCTCCACCGGGCCGCCCTACACTTTATTTTTTTAATTGACGTATAGTTAACATATGTTTGTATGATTTTTAACATATTTTGACAGCATGTTTTTTTTTGAATGATATATTTGGAAAAATCACACGATTCTGTGCACCAATAGTTCAATCATGATCACTGCTTTACATGTCACAATTTATCGATTTACAGTTTTAAAAAAAATTTTTTTTTTATTATTTATTTGCCCCAAAGCCCTAGTAGATAGTTGTATGTCATAGCTGCACAGCCTTCTAGTTGCTGTATGTGGGACGTGGCCTCAGCATGGCCGGAGAAGCGGTGCGTCGCTGCGCGCCCGGGATCCGAACCTGGGCTGCTGGCAGCGGAGTGCGCGCACTTAACTGCTAAGCCACGGGGCTGGCCCATTTTTTTTTAGGTTTTTTTTTTTTTTTACTTATATCTATTTACAGTTGATGGACATTTGTTTTCTTTAGTTTTTGCTAATGCAAACGTTGTTGGCATGAACATTGTTATACGTGTCTTCTTGTGCACATGTGCAAGGATTTCTCGAGTCAAGATATATGCAGGTTTATCAGCTTTACCAGATGAGGCTGAATTATTTTCCAAATTTGTATCAAATTACACTTGCTTCAATAGTGTATAACAACAGTTCAAGTTGACCCATATCCTCACCATGACTTGATATTGTTAAACTCACTTTTTTCTAATCTAGTTAGTGAAAAATGCTTTCTCTTTGTGGTTTAAATTAGCATTTTTAATAGGTTCAGCATTTTTTTCACGTATTTACAGGCTTTATGCATTCTCATTGAATTGCCCATGTAAATCTTTTGCCCCAGTTTCTATTTTTACAATAAATACTGATGTGTAAGAGAGATTTATATATTCTGGACACTGATACTTTGCCAGTTATTTCTATATGCTTTGTACCTATAGTCTCCTTTTTTTTTTTTAATATGCTGTTTGTGATGAACAAGCATTTTTTATTTTAATATATTCAAAGTTACTAATATCTTCCTTTATGGCTTTTGTTTTTTGTATGGGATATGAGAGAGGGAGGATGGTTGCCTTTGGTTTAGATTATGGCAGTGGAGGGAGTGAAAAGTGGGCAGATCTGGGATATTTTGAAGCTGGTGGGCCTTACTGATGGATAGGATATGGAGTAAGGGTGGGGTGGGGTGGGGAAATCAATGCTGGCCTTTAAGGTTTTTGGCAAGGATGACTGGAAGAATAGAGTTGACATCCATGTAGATGGGAAAGTCTATAGAGGAGCAGGTTCGGGGTGTATGCTGTGGGTAAAACCAAAACTTTAGTTGCAGCGTGTTGATGTGTATTTTGAGATGTTAGGTATTTGGATGTACAAGTCCAGAATTCAGGAGAAAGTTCTGGGCTGGATATATAGATTTGGATGTTCTCATATAGATAGTATTTGAAACCATGGGACTTTGAAGTCACCTATGGAATGAGTGTAGCTAGAAGAGAAGTCTGAGGTCTGGAACATTTTACCATTTCGAGTGAGAATATAAGCTTCTAGGACTTAGAATGTGGGAAGATGAGAGGGTTTGATGAGAATGGTTTCTGAAAGCCAAGTGAACACAGGCTCTCAAGAAGACAAAATGCTGTCCATTGGATTTGGCCATGTGGGGGTCATTGGTGACCTTGGTAAATATATTTTTTTGGAGTTGTGGAGATAAAAATCCTGATTGAAGTAGATTCCAGAGAGCATGGGAGGAGAGAGAAATTGGAGATAAGGAGTAGTACAGATAATTCTTTCAAAGAGTTTTTCTTTAAAGTCATTTGGAGAAATTTGGTACTAGCTAGAGGAAGATGTGATCAAAGGAGGACTGATGTAATGATGGGAGGTGTCACACAATGCTTGTCTGCTAATGGAGGCAATTCAGTAGAGGAATAAAGATTGATGAGGCAGGATGGAAAGAGGATTGTTGCTATAAAAATACTTGAGTACTTGAGAATGAATAGTTGCTGGTATGTACATAGAGATGTTGGCCTTTAAATAGGAGCTAATAAATTTTTCGTGGTTTTTAGAGTATAAGTTTTGCGCTGTTTTTGTTAAACATATTCATAAATATTTTATTCTTTCTGAAGTTATTGTAAATGAATCTTTTTCTTAATTTCAATTTTGGATTGTTCGTTGTTGGTATATAAAAATACAATAGATTTTTATCTATTGATTGTGTCCTCTGCTTTCTTGCTGAACTTGTTTATTAGTTCTAATAGTTTTTTATTGGATTCGTTTGGATTTTCTATATACAAGATCATGTCATCTGCAAATAGAGATACTTTTATTCTTCTTGGGTGGATTTTATTAGATTTTCTAGCCTAATTGCCCTGACTAGAACTTCTAGTACAATGTTTAATACAAGTGGCGACAGTGGCCATCCTTGTTTTGTTCCTGATGTTCAAGCAAAGACATTCAGTCTTTCACCATTAAGTATGATGTTAGCTGTGGGCTTTTCATAGTTGCCCTTTATCAGGTTGAGTACAAATTCTCTTCTGTTCCTAATTTGTGTGTTTTTCTCATGAGAAGCTCTGTTGGATTTTTGTCAGATGCTTTTCTGCATCTATTGAGATATTCATTTGTCTTTGTCCTTTGTTAATATGGCGTATTACATAGATTTTTGGTATGTTGAACCAATTTTGCATTCCTGGGATAAATCCTCCTTGGTTAATATGGCGTATTACATAGATTTTTGGTATGTTGAACCAATTTTGCATTCCAAGGAGGATAAATCCTCCTTGGTCGTGGTGCATAATACTTTTTATATATTGCCAAATTTGGTTTTTGTTGAAGATTTTTGCATCTGTATTCATCATGAATACATCATGTGTATTCCTGAGGGATATTGATCTATAGTTTTATAATTTTTGTGATGTCTTTGTCTGGTTTTGGTATTAGGGTAATACTGGTCTTACAGAATAAGTTGTGAAATGTCACCTCCTCTTCTACATTTTGGAATAGTGTGAGGAATTGGTATTAATTAAAAAAAAAAAATATTTTTTGGTATAATTAACTAGTGAAGCCGTCTGGACCTGGGCTTTTCCTTGTGGAAAATTGTAAAATTCCAAATTTACTTTTCTTACTTGTGATAGGTCTATTCAGATTTTCTATTCTTAAGTCAGTTTTGGTAGTTTGTGTCTTGCTAGAAAATTGTCCATTTCATCTGTAATCTAACTTGTTGAAATATACTTGTTCATAGTTTTCTCTTACCTTCCTTTTTGTTTCTGTAAATTTGGTAGAAATGTCACCACTTTCATTTTGATTTTACTAATTTGAGTCTTTTTCTTGGTTAGTCGAGCTAAAGATTTCTCAATTCTATTTATCTTTTCAAAGACCCAAGTTTTGGTTATGTTTTTATCTCTATTTTTCTATTCTCTATTTCATCTATTTGTGCTTTAATCTTAATTTACTATTTATGCCTGCTTTAGCTTCAGTTTTTTTTCTTTTTTCCATTGTCTTAAGGCAGAAGTTTAGGTTTTTGATTTAAGAATTGTCTTTTTTTATATAGACACTTATAAATATATATACATAAAATTATATGGACAACTATAAATTTCCCTTGTAGGAGTGCTTTAGCTGCATACCATGTTTTCCTATGTCTTTTCTTTTTTTTTAATTTTTTGTTTATTGCAGTAACATTGGTTTATAACATTGTAAAAATTTCAGGTGTACATCATTATACTTCTATTTCTGCATAGATTACATCATGTTCACCACCAAAATACTAATTACAACCCATCACCACACACATGTACCCAATTATCCCTTTCACCCTCCTCCCTCCCCCCTTCCCCTCTGGTAACCACCAATCCAATCTCTGTCCCTATGTGTTTGTTTATTGTTGTTATTATCTACTACTTAATGAAGGAAATCATACAGTATTTGACCTTCTCCCTCTGACTTATTTCACTTTGCATTATACCCTCAGTGTCCATCCATGTTGTCACAAATGGCTGGATTTCATCGTTTCTTATGGCTGAGTAGTATTCCATTGTGTATATATACCACATCTTCTTTATCCATTCGTCCCTTGATGGGCATTTAGGTTGCTTCCAAGTCTTGGCTATTGTGAATAACGCTGCAATGAACACAGGGGTGCATGTACCTTTACAAATTGGTGTTTTTCCTATGTCTTTTTTCATTTGTCTCAAAGTATTTCCATTTTCCTGGTGATTTCTTTTTTGACTCATTCATTATTTAGTAGTATGTTGTTTATTTTTCACATATTTGTGAAATTCCCACATTTCTTTTTTGTTAATTTCTAACTTCACTCTGTTGTGATCAGAGAATATACTTATGATTTCAAACCTCTAAAATGTGTTGTCTAGTTTTATGGCCTAGCATATGGTCTGACCTCGAGAATGTTCCATGTACACTTGAGAAGAACATATATTCTACTGTTGTTGGCAGGAGTGTTCAACAGATGTCTGTTAGGTTTAGTTGGTTTATAGTGTTTTCCAAGTCTTATTTCTGTGGTAATCTTCTGCCTAGTTGTTCTACCCATTATTAAAAGTGGGATGTTGGTGTTTCCATCTATTGTTGGATTTATTTCTCCCTTCACTTTTTTTTTTTAATCAATTTTTGCCTCATGTATTTTGGGGATCTGTTAGGTAAATATGTTTATAATTCTTATCTTCTTGTTGGAATATCTTTTTTTATTATAAAATGGCTCTTTACTAACGTTATTTTTTCTAATAAATATCGGTATAGCTACTCTAGCTTTCTTATGGTTGCTGTTTGCATTCTTTATCCTTTTTCATCCTTTACATTAGACCTATTTGTATCTTTCAATCTCTAATGTGTGTCTCCTGTAGACAGCATATAGTATTTTTTTTAAAATCCCATTTGACAATCTCTGCCTTCCTTTGATTGGCTTGTTTAATCCATTCACATTTAAGGTTATTATTGATATAGTTGAATTTATGTCTGCCAGTTAACTTTTTGTTTTTTGTATGTCTCATGTCTTCATTTCTCTATTTCTCCTTACTGTTTTCTTTTGCATTAAATGAATATTTTCTATTGTAACATTAATTTCTTTACTTATGATCTCACTTTAAATTTTTTTCTTAGTGGTTGCTCGAGGGCTTACAACATACATCTTAACATCTTTACTTCAGATTTATAGTACCTTAATTCCAGTGAGATAGAGATATGGTACTCCTATATTGCTCTATTCCCTCTTTCCCTTTTTTTTTTTTTTTTTGGTGAAGAAGATTTGCCCTGAGCTAACATCTGTTGCCAATCCTCCTCTTTTTGCTGAGAAATATTGGCCCTGGGCTATCATCCATGCCCATCTTCCTCTGCTTTATATGTGGAACACCTGCTACAGCATGGCTTGATAAGTGGTGCGTAGGTCTGTGCCTGGCATCCGAACTCGCAAACCTCGGGCCGCTGAAGCAGAGCGTGCAAACTTAACTGCTACACCACTGGGCTGGCCCCTCCCTCTTTCCCTTTTTGATGCTGCTATTGTTATGCATATTATGTCTATGTATGTTAGAAACCAACAATCTATTTATTACTTTATGTTGTTTTATGTCATTTATAGAAGCTGAGAGAGAAAGATGAATAAATATTTATATAGTTTGTCATGAATTTGTTTACCATTTTTTAGTTTTCTTCATTTGTTACTGTAGATTCAAGTTACCATCTGGTGTCATTCCTTTCTTCAGTATACCTTTACTCCTATCTGTTCCTTTGTGCAGTTTTTATCAAATATATTACATTTTAGTATGTTTTAGGTTGATCAATTATCATTTTATACAATTGCTTTTAAACCTAGTTAAAATAAGGAGAAATATGCATTTATAATGTGTTTTTTTTTTTTATTGTTTGTTTTTTGCTGAGGAGGATTAGCCCTAACCTAACATCTGTGCCAATCTTCCTCTACTATATAGGTGGGTTGCCACCACAGCATGGCTGATGAGTGGTGTAGGTCCACGCCTGGCATCCGAACCATGAACCCGGGCCGCCAACGTGGAATGTGCCAAACTTAACCACTATACGATGGGGCTGGCCCCTATACTGTTTTTATAATTACATATTACCTTTATTCCTGCTCTTTTTTTTCCTGTGGATTTGAATTACTGTCTGGGATTGCTTTCTTTCAGTGTGAGGATTTTTAGTGTTTTTTGTAGGGTGAATCTGCTAGTAAAGAATTCTCTTGGTTTCTTTTTCCTGTGAATCTTTTTGTTTTGCTCTTGATTTTGAAATGTTAATTTTGCTGGACTTAAAATCTTCAACAGATTTTTTTCTTTGAGCAATTACCATACCACTCCGTTGCCTTCTGGCCTTCATTGTTTCCGAGTAGAGTCAGTTGTTAATCTTATTGGTGTTCTCTTGTTAATGTTAAAACATTTTTCTCTTGCTGATTTCAGGATCTTTTCCTTGCCTTTAGCTTTCAGCATTTTTCCTATGATATGTCTAGATATGAATTTCTTTTTTCATTCTTCTTGGAGTTCATTGAACTTCTTGAATGTGCAGATTAGTGGCTTCCTTAACGTTGGGAAATTTTCAGTCAAAATTTCTTTGAATATTTTCCTTTCTCTCCTCTCCTTTCTGGTACGCCTATTACAAAGATGTTGGCATGCTTAATGGTGTCCTCCGTTTTTCTGGCTCTGTTCACTTTTATTCATTCATTTTTCTCTTTGTTCTTTGTTTTGCATAATCTCTCTAGACCTAATTTAAATTTGTCAATTCTTTCTTCTCTGGTTCAATCTGTTGTAGAGCCCCTCTAGTGAATTGTTCATTTTTGTTATATTTTTTCAACTCTAGAATTTCTATTTAGTTCTGTGTCTTAATATTGGTAACATTAATATTGATAGTGTCATCATACCTTGCTTTACTTCTTTAAGCATGATTTCCTTTTGTTCTTTGAAGATATTTATAATACCTGATTCGAAGTATTTATCCGCTAAGTTTGACATCTGGACATCTGGGCCCTCTCACAGGCAGTTTCTGTTGTCTGCTCTTTTTTTTTTTTCCCCCCCTCCTTTGTATAGTTCACACTTTCTTGGTTGGATACATATCTTTCAATTTTTTTTGTTGTTGAAAACTAGATATTTTAGATAATGTAGCTTATCAATTCCAGATGCTGGTTCTCTCCCTGCCACCTCTCTTGGGCTGCACAACTCCTTAAAGTTTGTGACTTTGGTCTATTTTAGTGACCTCTTTTTACTCTACAGGGCAAAGCCTCTGGTGTCACTTCTCAGAGGGTGTAGTCTTGGGCATGTGTATAGTCACCCTGGGATGACAGTGGTTGTAGCAGGGCTCCCTTTGACTGTCTCTTTTCCTGATCTCTCTTATGCTGTCATCCTCTGTTGATATCACACCCAGTTGATAAACTCCATTCATTGCCTGCTAATTACTCTTTTTTTATTTTTATTTTTGACAATGCCTGTGGTGTAAATTGCTCTCCAGTCTGATCAAGTTAAGTTCTGATTTCTTTGGGGTAGTTTTTGAGGCCAGTATTTGAAGTTTTGCTCTGATTCCAGGGAAGCTCTTGTTGTCTGTCTCTGGTAAACTAGTTGACCTAGAGTTTAACTTTTTGCTCTCATGTAGCTACCAGCTTCCTCTTCATTGCTTGCCATGATAATCTCCATTTCTTTGGAGAGTGCACTTAGGCTTAAATTTCTCACCTTCTGTTCCAAATAAAGTGAGTTCCCTTGGGGAGAACTTCATAGCTCTCTGTTCTTAGAGCCTGTCTCTTGCCCTGTGAAAAATCACTGAAAAATCACTGCACGCTATTCTGGAGCTGTGAGTGGACAAAATGTTTTATTTCTCTTGGAGTGACACCCTTACTTCATGAGCAGGATGCTGCATGGGGCATTAGAAGATTCATCTTCTCTTGTTGCCTTTCCTGGCATGTAACTTCTGCCCTATGTGTGATCTGGGGCAAGGGTGATCAGGGCCCCAGTATTCTCTGCCTACTGTGGCTGGAGGCTCTGTGGAGGAAGGGAACCTCCAACCTCTTGTCCACACTTGCCTATAATTTAGCCTCTGTAACATTGAGCTGAGGGGCATGGGAAGTGCTGGCACTCTGCCCCTTCCACGGGGAACTGGGAGGAGAGGGAGCCCCATTTTCTTCGCCATACTTACTCTGAATGGAGCTTCAGTCACAGTGAGCTAGGTGGGGGATGAAGGAAGTTATAGACTATGGCTCGAGTACCCCAGGCTCTCTGTTCTTACCAAGATTTAGTATATTTTCTTGAATAAACGTTTCTTAATTTGCTGGATTCCCTTTGGACAACTTTCAAAGGCTTTAAGTGGTGGTTTTTTAAATACTTTTCACTTGGTAGAGTTGTTTTACTAGGGAGAGAGTCTGCAGAGCTTCTCATGTTGACATTTTGTATGTCTCATGTTCTCTGTTAAATAATTTTTTGCTTAATGGCCTGGCATAGAATTCCAATAGTACCTATCAGTAGTTGCAATGGAAATTTAATTTTTTCCTTAAAAAGCTGTGTGTGTATACGTGCATGTGTGTTTCTTTCCTGTCTTATCTTCTAACCCCTATTAATAGGTGTTGGGCTTGCTCCTTACCTGCCTTTCACCTACTTGGACATCACTCCCTCCCTGTCACTCTTGGCTGTCTCCTCATTTTTGCTTTTGTACGTAGGGTCCAAATTTCTGCTTGAGCCACTGGAAATGGTGACATAGTTTGTAAACTGTCTACTTGGCTCAAACATTAGCTTTCATTTTCAGCCAGTCTCTTGGCTTTTGTAAATTAAATTGTGCACTGTCTATCTTGCTCAGATGTTGGTCTCCTCAAGACCAGATTTGTTGTATTTGTGCATTAGCTTCATGTGCTGCAATCCCCATGTAGCAGTTAAGTGGAAGAAAGGACATTATAGAATCAATATAAGATTTGGTAACTGTCTGCCATAGGAATTATATTTTAGGGCTACTTCACCAAGGCCACTGTCTAGTGATGACCTTCAAGACTATATTACAATAAGACTCTATTAAAAATAAAGGGAAAAAACTGTCAGATATGAATGTGCCTCCTTAAAGTTTAGATGCATCTATTCGTGAGACAGATTTCATCAGAGCAATTAAAATCAATGGATATTTTGCCTGAGGAAGCTTTCCATTGAGGCTGTGTTTGAAAGGAACTGCTTTTCACAGGAATTAGAGCAAGACATAAATTCATTGTTATTTGTGTTGCTGTTGAGTCTTATTTTGAGGATATTAGGGAATATATCTGTTTCCTTAATTATCTAGTGTGTAAATTAAATCTTTTTGAGGCACACTAATTACAAAATATTCATGCATAATCCATTTCAGTTCTTTCACAAGTCTTTCTCTTTCTCCCATCTTCAGGGGATGGTATCTTAGCATCTTTTTTTTAGTATTTGACTTAAATGGCCTGTGATGAAAAAGATTTTGAACCTATAATGAAAAAAATAATTTCTACCTCTTAGTGCATGGAACTGTAATATGAGAATGGATTTTGATGCGAAATAATTTGTAAGCCAAATAAACACTTGTTCAGATATTTTCTTGAGGTAGCTTGTTGAAGTTATGAAAAAGATTTGCTTTAAAAAATGAGGTACAGAGTGCAGAATTTTACTTTAAAATATTCTTTTGGTGAAATAAATGTACTGTTCACCTCTTTTTGTTCTCTAGGCAGCAGGAGCAATTCGACCTCTTGTATCTACTGTCATCAGTCCATCTGTTGATGGTTGCTTAGACTACTCACTAGAACGTGCCAGACACAGGGCAAGTGAAATGCCACAAGCCTTTCTATTTGATGTGATCTATGAAGCATATCAGCAGGTAAGAATCCTGGCTTCTTGAAAAAGCTGCTGTGTTGGGGGTCCCCAAGACAGATGTGGGTCTCCCACATTTGGAGGTTTGCTAGAACTCATAGGACTTAGCATATAGTTCTACTCATAGGTAAGCTTGATTGCAGTGAAGTAGTGGGGATACGCAGCTGGATTATATAAGAAAGAGACAGAGTCTGCAGGAATCCATGTGCAGTCTTCCTTTTGCTGCTCTCTCTCCCCTGAAGGGTCACACAAAGCACACTCTCTCCCCAGCAATGAAAATGCAGCAATACGTATACAGTGTTTCTCCTCAGGAAAGCCCGTTAGAGACTCGGTTTCTCACGTATTTATTGGCTTTGGTCACGTAGACATCTTCTGCTTAGCACATACAAAAATTCCAGATTCCCAGAAGGAAAGCAGGTGATAACATAAACCATATTGTTTATGAAACAGTCTGGGCACAGTGAACCGCCTTATCAGTTCACTGGGAAGACTCCAAGAGCCCGGTTCCAGATGCTGGCCGAGAGCCCCACCTGGTAAGCAGGTCTTGCCTTCTCAGGCCTGCTATGGTAAACTTTTTGCACAACTATGTAGACATTTTTTTAATTAACTAAAACTTAAGTTAAAGGTAACTTCTTTTAAAATATCAAGTAATTCGTTAATGTTTAGATTATACTGGATTACCTTTGTTTTTTCATGTTTTGGAAACATTTTTGTACCTATATAAATTTTACTGCCATTTGTTTCCATATTTATTGATTGAACAGTTATTGAATATTGGGTATTATGCTTGTCAGAAACTTCTCAATGAAATATAAGTTAGAGTGACTAATGCAGTGCTTGGGTTATAACATAACATATAATTTATAATAGAAGACCACAGCATATCTTGGATAGAGGGTAGTTAACCACGTATACATTAAATTATGAATCAATCTTGACTATCAGTTACTGTTTTAAAATGAGATTATATAAATTAGAATCCATTTTAATAAGAATAGTCTACTGTGGTTTGTATTTCTTAAAATAATGAATTTGGATAGAGGAAGTTACCTGTATTTGGTTATTAATCATATAAATGTTACGCTATTATAAATTTGAGTTTTTACTCTATAGCCTAAATCTTGCTGAGCTAGACCACATCTGCCCTGTTTTCTGAGATTAATGAATTTGTTCGTCTTTATGTAAACACTTATATTAGGAAGAATAAATATATATGATAGCTATATTTTAGAAGAACATTTGAATAAAATTGCATGATCCTTACATTAGCATTTTTTGATAGTTTTTGCTGGAGAATTAAGCCCTGTACACTGAGGCACTGGTTCTCAGTGTAGTCCCTTGGCCCTGCAACATCAGCATGTTTTGGAACTTGTTAAAATGCAAATTATGGTGCTGCACCTCCGACCTGCTTAATTATAAACCCTGAGAATGGGGCCTAGTAATTTGTGTTTTAATAAACAAGCCTGCCAGGTGATCCTGATCACATGAAGTTTGGGAAGCACCACCCTCCTGAGGCATTAATTGTATGTAATGAAATAAATTCTCTTCTATTGCATTCTTTGGAGAATTGAGAAAATAGTCACACAAAAATAATTGTCTGTGTTCTGTGGTTCAGATGAGGAACTCTCATTTATAGCATTTTGGGGGTTTTGATATAAGTTTTCATGCAAATTTTTTGGTCATAAAGGCACACAAAGGAATTTGCCTATATAAAATATTTCATTCTCTGATCTATATAATTTGTGTATATTCACATTTTGATTTTAACAAACAAATACTAAACATTTCTATGAAGAGAACTAAAGTAAACAGAGCCATCCTCGAAGGTGAAAAACCAAACCCAATTATACCAAAAATTCGTTTCCTGATTTTGATTGACTGAATTGAATAGGTTTTAACATAAAAACTATATTTTCAAAGCATAAACCTACCAGTGATCATTTCTGTTGTATACGTTACAGAGCTGATTAAAGATGATTAACATTTGAACTGTTTTTCAAATGGAAAACTTACCTATAGTCAAGGAGTTTGGCAATATTTCCATGAAATATTTCGGGGAAATATTTCCTTGGCAAACATTTATTGAATGTGTATTTGGTGCTGGAATACAATAGGGACCAAATAGACCAAATCTATCCTTTATGAAGGTTACTTTTTTTTTTGGTGAGGAAGTTTAGCCCTGAGCTAACATCTGTTGCCAATCCTCCTCTTTTTGCTGAGGAAGATTGGCCCTGGGCTAACATCTGTGTCCATCTTCCTCTACTTTATATGTGGGGCGCCTGCCACAGCATGGCTTGATAAGCAGTACGTAGGTCCACGCCCAGGATCTGAACCTGTGAACCCCAGGCCGCGAAGCGGAGTGCATGAACTTACCCACTATGCGACTGTGCTGGCCCACTTTTTTTTTTTTTTTTTTTAATATTTCAAACATATTTTTTTACCTTTATTGAGGTATAATTGACAAAATTATAAGATATTTAATGTGTACAACATGATGATCTGATATAGCTATACATTGTGAAAGATTCCCCCATTGAGTTAATTAACAAATTCATTGTCTCACATACCTACCTTTTTTTTTTTTTGGTGAGAACATTTAAGTTCTCTCTTAGCAAATTCAATTATACAATACAGCGTTATCAACTATAGTCACCATGTGCACATTAGGTCCTTAGACGTTATTCATCTTATAGCTGAAAGGAACTACCGTTTTACCAACATCTCCCTATTTCCCCCATGCCCTATCCCCTGGCAGCCACTTTTCTACTGTTTCTGTGAGTTTGACTTTTTTTTTTTAGATTCCACGTATAAGTGATACCATGCAATATTGTCTTTCTCTTCTGGCTTATTTCACTTAGCATAATGCCCTACAGATTCATGCATGTTGTTGCAAATGGCAGGATATCCTTCTTTTTTAAGACTGAATAATATTCCATTGTGTATATATGCCATGTTTTCTTGATCCATTCATCCATCGATGGGCACTTAGGTTATTTCTATATGTTGGCTGTTGTAAATAATGCTGAGATGAATGTGGGGGTGCATTTTTCTTTTCAAGTTAGTGTTTTCTTTTTCTTTGGGATCATATGGTAAGTTCTATTTTGAATTTTTTGAGGAACTTCCATGCTGTTTTCCATAGTGGCTGCACCAATTTGCATTGCCACCAGTAGTGCACAAGGGTTCCCTTTTCTCCACATCCTTGCCAACACTCGATATCTCTTGTCCTTTTGATGACTGCCATTCTAACAGGTGTGAGGTGATAGCTAATGGTGGTTTTGATTTGCCTTTCCCTGATCATTAGTGATGTTAAGCATCTTTTCCTTGACCTTTTACCCATTTGTATGTCTTCTTTGGGAAAATGTCTGTTTAGATTCTTTCCCATTTTTAAATTAGGTTATTTGTATTTTTGCTATTGAGTAGTATGAGTTTCTTATATTTTGTTTGTTAACCCCTTATCAGATATATGATTTGCATATTTTCTCCAATTCCATAGGTTGCTTTTTTTATTTTGTTGATGATTACCTTTTCTGTGCAGAAGCTTTTCAGTCTGTAGTCCCATTTGTGGTTGTTTTTTTTTCTTTTGTTGCCTTTGCTTTTGGTATCGAATCCAAAAAATAATCGCTAAACCAATGTCCAGGAGCTTCCCCTTTATTACTGCTAGGAGTTTTATGGTTTCAGATCTTACATTCAAGTCTTTAATCTATTTTGAGTTGATTTTTGTGTATGGTGTAAGACAGAGGTTCAGTTTCACTTTTTGCACTTGGCTATCCAATTTTCCCAACACCATTTATTAAAGAGATTATCCTTTACCATTGTATATTTTTGGCTCTGTTGTCAAAAATTGACCATGTATGCCTGGGTTTATTTCTGGGTTCTGTATTCTGTTCCATTGATCTATGTGTCTGTTTTTATGCCAACACCGTACTGTTTTGATTACTATAGCTTTGTAATATAGTTTGAAATCAGGAAGTGTGATGCCTCTAGCTTTTTTGTTCTTTCTCAAGATTGCTTATGCTATTTGAGGTCTCTTGTGGTTCCATTGTTTTTTCTATTTCTGTGAAAAATGCTATTGGAATTTTGGTAGGGATTATATTTAATCTGTAGATTGCTTTGGGTAGTATGGACATTTTAAAAATATTAATTCTTCTATTCCATAAGGACAGAATATCTTTATTTGTGTCTTCAATTTCTTTAATCAATGTCTTATAGTTTTCAGTATACAAATCTTTCCTCTCTTTGGTTAAATTTATTCCTCAGTATTTTATTCTTTTTGATGTATAGTAAATGGGACTAATTTTTTTAAAGAGGTAATTTCTCTTTCTGATAGTTTTAGCGTATAGAAACACAACTGATTTTTGTATATTGATTTTGTATTCTGCAACTTACTGCATTTGTTAATTCTAATAGTTTTTTGGTGGAGTCTTTAGAGATTTCTGTATATAATATCACGTCATCTGCAAATAGAGACAATTTTATGTTGAATAAAAGTGGTGAGAGTGCATATCCTTATCTACTTCCTGATCTTTGAGAAAAAGCTTTCAGCTTTTCACTGTTGGGTATGATGTTAGCTCTGGGCTTGTCATATATGGCCTTTATTATGCTGAGGTATGTTTCCTCTAGACTCACTTGGTTGAGAGATTTTTTCATGAAAGTATGCTGAATTTTGTCAAGTGCTTTCTCTGCATCTATTGAGATGATCATATGATTTTTATCCTTCATTTTGTTGATGTGGTGTATTACCTTGACTTTTCTTTTTTTGTGGATGTCGAACCATCCTTGCATTCCTGGAATTAATCCCACTTGATCATGGTGTATGAAGCTTTTAATGTATTGTTGAATTTGGTGATATAATATTTTTTTGAGGATTTTTAGATCTATGTTCATCATGGATATTGGCCTGTAATTTTCTTTTCTTGTGGCATCCTTGTCTGGCTTTGGTATCAGGGTAATGCTGGCCTCAAAAAATGAGTTTGGAAGTGTTTCCTCCTCTTCTATGTTTTGGAAGAGTTTGAGAAGAATTGGCATTAATTCTTCTAAATGTTTGGTAGAATTTACTAGTGTAGCTATCTGGTCCTGCACCAGGTTTTTGGAAGGTTTTTTGATTACTGATTCAATCTCCTTACTAGTAATTGGTCTTTTCAGATTTTCTGTTTCTTCCTGATTCGGTCTTGGTAGGTTGTATGTTTCTAGGACTTTAACCATTTCTTCTAGGTTGTCCAATTTGTTGATGTATAATTGTTCATAGTAGTCTCTTGTGATCCTTTGAACTTGTGTAGTATCAGTTTTGATGTTTCCTCTTTTGTTTATAATATTTGAGTCTTCTCTTTTTTCTTGATAAGTCTAGCTAAACGTTTGTCTATTTTGTTTGTCTTCACAAAACACCAGCTCTTAATTTCGTTGATCTTTTCTATTGTCTTTTTAGTCTCAATTTCACTTATTTCCACTCTAAACTTTATTTCCCTCTTTCTACTAACTTGGGGTTTTGTTCTTTTTCTAGTTTCTTGAGGTGTAAAGTGAAGTTGTTTGAGATCTTTCTTGTTAATATAGGCATTTATCACTGTAAGCTTCCTTCTTAGAACTACTTTTGTTGCACCGCATAAGTTTTATTATATTTAAAAACTGCTTCTTTATTTGCTAGAGTCCTGTGGGACCATGAATGCAGGTCCTGTTGGCCATCAGGGCTAGGTGTTTTGGGGTCCAGTCTCCCAAGTGGCAGCTGCCAAAGCTGGGGCACCAAATGTATGTACACGCTCCTTCCAGGGAGATATTGGTGACTTGATTTTAATTGTTGGAGCAGTCCAGAGGGAGAGGCTGGGGGAAGTGTCTCATGGTTTCCCTGGTCTCCAGAGAGGATAGCAGCCAGCATCTAAATGCATGCTAAGTTAGAAACTAGATCCTCAGGCATAGCATGTATAGTATGCAGTTAGACTCCTTTTGGGGAAAGACTGGGAGATGGGAGTTTTTTGCCTGCTCCCTCTTCACTGATCCCTGTGGGAATAGCTACAGTGGGTGCTTGTTTGTGTGTGTCCATTAAGAACTGCTTTTTTGTTTACTGTAGTCTTGTGGGTCTCAGGAACACAAGCCCCATTGACTTTTAGAGTTAGGTATTTTGGGGGCCTGTCTCTATGGGAAGAGTCTTAAAGTTCACATATAGATGTGTGGTACAAACCCTTTGCATCTCGGAAGCTGGGAGTTGGAGGTTCTCTCCTGATTGTATGGTACTGTGTGGTGGGAGGGGCTGCTGCAGCTGCTGGTGGTGTTTTATGATGAGAATGTTTCATAGCCTTTCCTACTTGTTTTGATATGGGTATTTTCTTATTCGCCTGAAGTATAAGAGTCACTCAGCTGGGTTCTGGATTTCTTTCAAAGGGAATTGCTTCGAGTGTAGCTGTAGATTTAGTGCATCCTTGGGAGGAGGGAAGTTCAGGAGTCTATGTCATCCTCATGGTCAATTCTCTGTGAAGGTTGCATTCTAATGGGGGAGATGGAAATCTACTAAGGCACGATTTTCAAAAGGTAAAATTATGACACTTAGGAAATATAAAATGAACATGTCAAATTTCATTCAACATTAATTAACAAGCAACCAGTAAGATAGGATTGGTTCAAAGAGCGTTTGAAAATTTAAGTGTATATAGGCAATTTAACAAGACATGGTAGGATAAGAGTTGCTGGGTTAGATTGAAAACTGCTTAATGTCTCACAAGGTCACACAGTCTTGTTATTTTCTATTTTACTGAATATAAATTATTTATATCTCTACTGGACAAAAATATTCACATTAACGAGTCTTTTCATTAAGTCTGGTTCTTGTAATAGTACAAAATAGAATGAAATGTAATAAATATATTCTCTAAGACAGTCCTTGAGTAGCCTTTGCCTTATTTCCACATTTTGAATTATTCTTCTTTTACAACGAAGAGATAAATAAGCAAATATATATATGTCAAATGGTGATAAGTGTTATAGAGAACAGTAAAGTAGGATAGAGTTCCAGGGGTGGGAGGTTGCTCTTTTCCATCAAATGGTCAAAGAAATACTCTGCGAGAAGGTGAAATTTAAGCCAAGATCTGAAGGAAGTGAGGGAGTGAGTCATGGATATAATTGAGAGAAGAATATTTCAGCTACAAGACACAGAGTATAGGAAAAATTGCAAGGCTGGAGAAGAGTGATGTTGTGGGGGAGTCGGAAGTGATGTGGTTGGAGAAGATCTAGTCCAAGTAGGGCCCTAAAAGCCATGGTACAGACTTTAGATTTTACCCTGAATGAGATGGAAGCCTTTGGAGGCTATTGTGTAGAGTTCCACTTTCATGGGGTCACCCTGTCAGTTGTTGGGACAATATGCTGCAGAAGGCAAGGAAAGAAGTAAGAAGCTATTGTGATAATCGAGGCAAAAGGTAGTGATGACAGCTAGCACTACTTGGATGATGGAGAATGTCGTGTTAAGTGCTTGTGTTCTGAACGTATTTGAAGGTAAAGCTGAGATTAGCCAAAAGATTGTACTTGGGGTGCCAGAGAAAGGGAAGAGTCATAGGCCCAAGGATTTGCTCTGAATAACTAGAACACAGTTGCCCTTTATTGAGATTGAGAATGTTAGAGTAAGGAAAGGTTTTGTGGGAGCATAACAGGAGTTGGGTTTTGACATACCAAGTTTGAGATTACTTTTAGATATATAGTTGAAAATGTTAAGGAGATAATTGGATACATGAATCTAGTAATCAGCAGAGAAGTACAGATAATATGAGCATAATATGAATATTCAGGAGTTGTCATCATGCAGGCATTTAGCGCCCTGGGATTGATTGAGATCACCAAATGAATGGGTGCAGAGAGAATGAAAGAGGTCCAAAGCCTGAACCCTGGGGCAGGCCAAGGTTTTGAGGTTGTTGAAGTATGTTAGTTTCCTATTGCTACTGTTAACAAGTTATCAGAAATTTAGTAAATTAAAACAATGCAAATTTATTATCTTACTATTCTGGAGATAGAAGTCTGAAATCAAGCTGTTGGCAGGGCTGTGTTCCTTCTGGAGACTATTTCCTTGACTTTTCCAGTTTCTAGAGGCCACCTGAATTCCTTGGCTCATGGCTCTTCCCATATACCACTCCAACCCCTTGCTTTCATTATTTCATTTCATTTCACATCTATTACTACTAACTCTGATCCTCCTGTCTCCCTCTTATAAAAATCCTTCTGATTATTTCGGGCTCACCTGGTTAATCCAGGATTCTGTCTCCCATCTCACCATCTCTAACTTAAACATGTCTTCAAAGTATCTTTGCTATGTAAGTAAACATACTCGCAGATTCTGAGAATTAGGACATGGACGTGTTTTGGAAGTGGGTGGTTATTCAGCCTACCACAGGAGGTAAGGAAGAATTAGCTAAGGGGATAGAAGAAGAGTGGCCATAGGAATAAGAGAGTAATGTCCCAAAAGCCTAGTGGAGAAAATGTTTTAAGCATGATTGAGCACCTGCATTAAATGCTGCATAGTGGTTAAAAAAAAAAAAGTAAAGACTGAGAACTGACCATAAGCCTTAGCAATGTGAGATGACCAGTGTTGGAGGGAAGTGGTGGATGTGGAAACCTGGTTTTAATTCATTTAAGAGAGAATAAATAGGGCTACTCTTTGGAGGAGCTTCCATGCATATTGAGTGGAGAAATGGAGGGGGTACCTGAAGGGGGTTATAGATTAAGAGTTTTATATTTTTTAAGATGGATGACATAACAGCATATTGATATGATGATGAGAATGACTTAGGAAAAGACTGATGCTGGTGTGAGGGGATAGGATATAGTGTGCTAGTGATGTTGGAGCTGA
Organism: Ceratotherium simum simum; assembly: GCF_057802395.1. NCBI lineage: Eukaryota > Metazoa > Chordata > Mammalia > Perissodactyla > Rhinocerotidae > Ceratotherium > Ceratotherium simum. The sequence goes on along the minus strand of NC_141900.1, from coordinate 50,178,792 downwards.
CCAACTGCAGTTCTTGGTTGGGAATATGAATAGTTCATCCACAGGGACAGGAGGAAAGGCAGAGCAGCTACAGATGTAGCTAGATTAATAGATGTGGTGGGAGGATGTGGAATTCTTTCTTTCTATTTTCTCAGTGACATAGGGAGCAAATCATCAGCTGAGAGCAAGGGAGGTGGGTGAGGTGTCAAGGCTTTAGGAAAGGGAAGATTTGAAATAGTAAATATTGCCTTTCTCTCTTAAATTCTTTTAGCCTAAAATTGTCCCAAGGAAAAAATATATCAGAACTAATTTCTGGGTAGTTATGGAAACTGTGATAACTTTTTCTAAAAACAAACAAACAAACAAAACCCCCAAAACTACAAAGCTATTGGATGGCTCAATCATTAATGTGGCCTTGAGATATGGACTTGTTATGCTTGTGTTTATCACGGGTGTAACTTTACTTTGTGCAACTCGTGTAGAAAATACATAATAGTGTTTACCATTTCCTGAGAGCTGAGCAGAAATTGGATAGTTGTAACCAAGGTCATATGAAGTTGAATCGTATATGTAGAAGAAAAACATCTTAAGCTGATCCAAAGTTATGTGGACTGTGGCCAAAAAAAGTAGATATGTAGTTTGAGGTTGTGGATGACTTTCATCATCAAATGGTGCTGGGAGGTTACAAACGTCGAGATGCCATTCTGTATGCTGACCTGCTAGGTTGCAGTTACTTCCCCCACCATTTCTTCTCTCTTATCTCACTTACCCTCTTGGTCTATATGCTCTAACGTGCTCACCTTATTTTAGTTCCTATAAGTTTCCTCCTTCCTTTTGGCACTTTGTTTCCCTCCTATCTTGCTACATATCCTTTAGCTATCAGATAAATGATCAGTTCGGTAAACCTTTCCTTTCCCTCGAGACTAGGTTAGCCCAACCCATTACAAGTTCCCCTAGTATCTTGTTTTTTCCTGCCGAGCATCAAAATTACCATTGAAGTCATTTGTCAGACAAGTCAATGTCTGAGTCCCCTGGTAGAATGTGAGCCCTTTGAAGGCAGGATGGTATGTCTTGTTCTTAGCAACCTGCCTGATATATTATTAGTACTAAGTACATATTTCTTTAATGGAGTGAATATTCAAGAGTATGTGTGCATATAAAGATATGAAAAAAGGCCTGTGCACTTACTCTTCCCTCTGCCTGGGCCACTTTTCCAGATAATCACACTGTTTCCACTCTTAATTTAGATCCCTGTGCAAATATTACCTCCTTAGAGAAATGGTCCCTGATAATCTTACATATAATAGTGGCCTCTATCATGTGTCCCTGTATTCTGCTTTAATTTTCCTTATTAGATATCACTACTTTGACGTTTTTTGGATAGGTATCTGTCTGCCTCCCCTACTAGTGTGTCAGTTCCATGAGGGCAGGGACATTGTTTTATCTGTATTGCCTAGAAGAGTTCATGGCTTATGTTAGGTTCTTAATAAATACTTTTGAATGCATGAATTTCATGTATATACATACATAGATACATATTTATGTTAACACTAATGTCAATTATTATATAAAAAGTTTGCATAGTGGTAATATATATGTGCATATGATATATTTATTTATTTATTTTATTTTTTTGTGAGGAAGACCAGCCCTGAGCTAACATCTATTGCCAATCCTCCTTTTTTTTTTTTTTTTCTCCCTTTTTCTCCCCAAAGCCCCAGTAGGTAGTTGTATGTCATAGTTGCACATATTTCTAGTTGCTGTGTGTGGGACGCTGCCTCAGCATTGCTGGACAAGCAGTGCATCGGTGAGCGCCTGGGATCCGAAACCTGGCCGCCAGTAGCGGAGTGCGTGCACTTAACCACTAAGCCACGGGGCCGGCCCCTGATATATTTATAAATTCTTCGTAAAACCTTTTAAGAAAGTCATCTGAAATTATTAGAAGTATGGGCAAAGATTTGTATATACAGTTGAGGATTTGTAGCATTTTTATAAATGTGAAAAATTCTATGCAACCTATGTTTCTAAAGATAATTAAATCGTTACATAGTCGTTAGTAACTTTAAAGGGTCACTTAAAGTTTTTGCACAATTTTTATTGAGCACAAAAATGTTCATGGTAGGGTGTTGATATAATAATATAAAGTTAAATTAATAGCTATATATAAAATATATTTATGCTTCTATGTCTAAATGTATGTGAGTGTGAGTACATACACAAAGCAGAAAGATTAGTCACGTATGTGAATACTGAGATATTGTTAATATCTATGTCTGGGTTGATATTGAAGTCATTAAATCTACAGGTGTGACTAGACCTAAGATATATAAATACTCAAGTATTTGTTGTTTTTATTGGTTTTGGACTTTTCCATATAATTATTCACTGGTTTTCTTTTGTTGGTTAAGATCATCTGGAAAAAACCCCTATTTTATCCCTTAGAAATTTTTAATGACACATTAAGAGGTTGTTAAAGGAAAAGATTACCAAATTAAAGAATAACAAACAAATTCAATAGTGAAAATTAGTCTCTAGGAACATGAGGAAAACACCACAGACTGGGCCAGAGAAGTCTTATTAAATATTAAAATATGAAATTGTGTTCTGTACAGTTTAAAGAAAAATAAGATTTTTACACAAAGAAACTTTTCGAACTATGTAAATCCATTTCTTGAGGAAATTGGTGTGGTGGTCGCAGATGGTATTCTGAACTTTAGAGACCTGGCCTCATTTCTAACACTCAAGTTTTTAGGTTCTCAGAATTTTAGAAGTTAATTTAAGTTTTCATGAAAATGCACATGCATGAAGGATGCAGAACTCAACCAGTGACAGAGTTGTTCTCTGGGGTGTTAATTATGTACTTCTTGGTTTGATATCCTAGATTTGACTGTGGAGATAATTAATATTTAAATGTTATTCTTACAATGGAGATTGGGAAGCTGTATATTTTTTAAAAAGTGCTTCATTAACTTGAAAGGGCAAAAACACCCTTAAAGAAGACAACCAAAACAAACCCCTCAGTTTTTAAAGATTCCTGTCACTTGTCTCTAGGTACAGGAATATAATCATAAAGTTAAAGAACTATGACAGGAATTTCCTTTTGTAGTACATATTCTGCTCACACTTCACATGCGTTAGAGTAAACAGGACCTGTGTCTTGTACTAAGTGCCAACACATTTGGGCTGTAAATGCTGAGTTAACAAGAAACCAGTCAAGAAGATTGAATTTCATGAAGAGTATCTTTTCTTTATATCCCCAGGCATTACAATTCTCAGAAGTTTTATTGCCATTTTCACAGAGTGTAGTTCCCCTTTCTTCTCCCTCCCTCATCCCTGGTGTGAGGAAGGAGGAGGACTTAGTTGGGTCTGGATTCGATTGGAGGTGATGAGGAAGAGCCTCAGAATAGAGTCTCAGAAGAAACCTCACATTACATGGGATTTTGAAAAGGAAAAGTAGGATGGGATAGGAGGCTGGCATAAACTGTTTGACAGAAATGAAAAGATCCTCAGGGGGAAAAGTGAGTGAAAGATGGAGGAAAATATGAAGAAAAATGAATGAAAAAGAGAAATGAGGGATTTTTTTTCCCCCTTTTTCTCCCCAAAGCCACAGTAGATAGTTGTATGTCATAGTTGCACATCCTTCTAATTGCCGTATGTGGGACGCTGCCTCAGCATGGCCAGGCAAGTGGTACGTCGGCGCGCCCGGGATCCGAACCCGGGCCACCAGTAGCGGAACGCACACTTAACCGCCAAGCCATGGGGCCAGCTCCCAGAAATGAGGGATTTAAAGATGAGTCAGAAAGAGCTGACTTGTTAGATTAGTCAAAGTATCTGCAAACCATCATTTTGCTCCTGATAAATGTCAGTCGCAAACCACAGTAGCAAGTTGCACATCTTAGTTATTAATAAACCATGATCTATATATTACTTATGGTACTTTATAAGATAAAAGTAAATGCACAATCTTTGTGGTGTGTTTGAAGAGTTATTAAATACGTTCCCAAGTCATGCTTTCTCCTATTTGTCCTATTTCTCATGATTTTATCCTTCTTTTTCTCCCTCCTCCTTTTTCTTCTATCAATTATTCTACTAGGTAGGCTCATAGAGCCATGTCATTTTTCTGCTCCTATTTTGGAAAAATTCTGAAGTGTTGTAGAAAAAATGATTCTGTGACCCTGGCTTGGACTTCCTTTGAGAATAATATCCTTACTTCCAGAAATAAGTGTCTTAATCATTAGCCTGAAACCGTTATTTTTGTCCCTTATTTACTTCATCTGTATGGGGACTAGTTTATAAATGATTGCTTCACAAACTTGCTTTTTTCTGGATCATCCCCTACTGATTGTAGTTTTAAAACCTCTCTATCAAATTTTTTCTCAATATCTTTTGATTTATCCCTTATCATCTTTCACATGGACTTGGGGGTGAAAAAAAAATCTCTTGATGGTTTTCCTCCTGCCGTCCTTGCCCATCTTCATCAATGTTCCTCATCAACAATCACAACAAGTGATCTTTCTAACATGCAAATCTGTCCATGTTGGTCCAGAGCTGTACGGACTTTATGTGGCCCTCTGTGGCCCACAAGATAAAAGTACCAACTCCTTATCACGCATACAATTGTCTTCCACCACTTAGAACTCCAGTCTGTGGAGTTCATGACTTGTAGTCTCCTCACCACACCTACCTTTTATCCTATCATGTCTATTTTTGGTATATGTGATTCCTTTCACTTTTCATTAAAAATAAACAACAAACCAAAAACACTCCTCTCCTTCTCCTTGTTATCCCTTACTGATCCCCTGAATTCCTGATTTTTTCATTTATTGTAACCTTTGAAATGCCTCCTTTGACCTCAACATGTTTTAACATTAAAAGTATTTATTTTAACATGTATTCAGAGACACATTAAAGTGCAAACTTGTTACTTGGTTTCCTCTGCATTTGTTTGGGTCTTAGGTGTATAGAACTGAGTGGATGATCCTCCTTGGTTCATAGTCGGCTGCTATTGTTTATCTGTGCTAGCCACCTCTTTGTTTTTTAAAACTTTATTATTTTTTCTCTCTTTCCCATTCAAGATCTTATTCTCCTGCTTCCAGACGAACCTCTTCTGTTATATTTAATGCTTATCCTTCCAATCAACCTATCATATATATCTAGATGTACATGTGTTCTTAAAATGTATCACGTTATGTTTTTAAAATTTACATAAAAGATCTTGATTTTTATTTAGCACTACTTATGAAATCATCCATGTTAAAGAATCTAAAGCTCATTCGTTGCTTTTGATTATTTCATAGTAGTTTTTTTTTTTTTTTTTTTTGGTGAGGAAGATCAGCCCTGAGCTAACATCCATGCCAATTCTCTTTTTGCTGAGGACGACCGGCCCTGAGCTAACATCTATTGCCAATCCTCCTCTTTTTTTTCCCTTTTTCTCCCCAAAGCCCCAGTTGGTAGTTGTATGTCATAGTCGCACATCCTTCTAGTTGCTGTATGTGGGACGCCGCCTCAGCGTGGCTGGACAAGCAGTACGTCGGTGCATGCCAGGATCTGAACCTGGGCCGCCAGTAGCGGAGCGCGCGCACTTAACTGCTAAGCCATGGGGCTAGCTGTACCTCGTAGTTTTTAATCATGTGCACTGACCACATTTTACTTATCTGTCTCTCTTATTGATGGATGCCTGCATTGCTTGTTACCACAGATGCAGAAGTGAAGGTCCTCACATGTCGCTTTGTGAGCATATTGCAAGAGTGTGCAAGAGTTTCTCTCAAGTACTTATCAAGGAGTGGAATTGCCAGGTCACAGGGTACATGCATTCTTAATTTTTTTTTTTTTTGTGAGGAAGATCAGCCCTGAGCTAACATCCATGCCAATCCTCCTCTTTTTTGCTGAGGCAGACCAGCCCTGAGCTAACATCTATTGCCAATCCTCCTCCTTTTTTTTTTTCCTTTTTCTCCCCAAAGCCCCAGTAGATAGTTGTATGTCATAGTTGCACATCCTGCTCGTTGCTGTATGTGGGACGCAGCCTCAGCATGGCCAGACAAGCGGTGCATCAGTGTGCACCTGGGATCCGAACCCTGGCCGCCAGTAGCGGAGCTCGTGCACTTAACCACTAAGCCACGGGACCGCCCCCCCCCATGCCTTGTTAATTTTACTAGCCTACTACCAGATTGCTCTCTAGAATGGCTACACCAGTTCGAGATTGTATTAGCACTGAAGTGGAGGAAAGTGGTTCTAGTTTCAACCACATCTTCTGTAGTTTTGAAGTGCTATAAAGTTCTAATTTTTGTCAATCTGAGAGACATATTGATTTCTGTGTTTTAATTTGAATTTATTTTATTGCTACTGAGGGTGAACCATTCTATATATTTTTTTATTTTTCTGTCTTATTAATATCTTTTGTCCGTTTTCTTTTGACTTTCTTCTCTTGTTGGTTTGTTGAAGTTTCTTGTATATCCTAGATATTATTCCTGTCTTAGTTTTACACATTACGAATATCTTGTCTTAGGTTACAACCTGTCTATTAATGTTATCTTTAATGCTCTTCATTTTGTTGCAGCCAAATCCTGTGCATTTAAGATCTTAAATTTGTTCCTACATTGTGGTTCTATTTTATTCTATTGGTATTACTTTTTCATTTCATACTTGTCTTTAGTCTTCTTGGAGGTCATTTAAAAGTATTTCTGCATTATAGGGTTCCAGTATTTTTTGTTTTTATGGAGTCATTTTTTGCAACGTCATTTACTAAATGATCGATTCTTTTCTAATTTGTGAAATGACCTCTGTTTATAGCCAATTTCCAATCTATGTGTAGGTTTATTTCTGGGTTCTGTATTCACTGATCTATTTGTTGTTTCCTGTGACAGTACCACATTGTTTTAACTTGTTGTTAATTATTTTCAAAAGTGTCTGTTTCAGCAGAGGTTCCCTAGCAGATAGAGCCTTAGGCAAGGCTTAAGTGCTGATGTGAGATGATGTATTACCAATCTGGCCACTGCTTCACAAACAAACACAGCTGGTCACTTCATCACATGGGACATATCCAGACAGGCTTATACAAAACTGTTTGTATTTTTCCTGCCAACAGACTGTTCTAAGAGAGACTTCATCTGCCATCTCCCTCTTAAAGTTTCTCCCACAGGGTGTGAACTCTGGTTGCACTACCCATCCCTTTCAGTCCCAAGGGAAGCCAGATCCCATGACTAATACCATGGTGCTGTAACTGTGTCCAGAGGTAGCTACAGGGAGAAACCAGACTCTGGCCTGTGGCCTGTAAGACCATGTGGGCCCACATGTGGTTAGGCACTTTGGTGGCATAGGGCGTGTGAGACAAGAGAATCTAGGGCAGGACATAAGATGTGACTGATACATTATTTATTGACCTTTATTATTTTTATACATATTTGAAATCTGTTAAGTTCCTGCCAATTGGAAGCTTTTTTTGGGAATGTTTTGAACTTATAAACTAACTTAGGGATCAAGTTGTCATCTTTTAAATAGTAAGTTGTCCCGTTTATAAACATACTATGGCTTGTTTTTTCAGATCTTCTTTTACATTCTTTGAAGGAATTTTACTTTGTTATATATGTATTATATATTCTTTTAGTAATTTCTTAGATTATATATATGTAGTAGCTGTTATAAACTGTCTTTTGTATGTAATTTCTAATTTATGTTTGCTGTTGTGTGTTATACTTCCCCACACCCCTTTTGGTAGATTGAGCTTATAATAGACAAATTTGTTGAACTCTGGTTTTGTTTGTACTTGAATTCTTCTGTTTTACATAAATGGTCATATTGTATGCAAATAATGATAAATTTGTCTTTTTCCTTTGAATTCTTATTTATTTTTCTTTCATTGTTGCTTTGGCCAGGTCCTCTGGTATCATGTTGTAGAATAGTAAAGATAATGGAGTATGTTTTTCTGGATTCCATCATTAAAGGGACTGTATCTAACTTCATAAGTGTAATATTAGCTGTAGGTTTTTTGATAGAAAGACTGTGACAAGTTAAATTAATCTCTAACTCTTCTTTAAAAAGGTTTATTTCTTTTAAAAAATAATGAATATACTTTTTGAAATCTTGTTTTTCTATAACTAGCAAGGTTGTCATGTGATTTTTAGTCTAATAGTGAATTAACACGATAGACTTACTGATGTTGAACCATCTTTGATTCTGAGATGAACACTCCTTGATATAATTTTTATACTACTGGCTTTAGCTTCTTGATATTTTATTTGGGACTTTTTTCCTTTGTGTTTATAAGTTCAATTGTCCTCTGTTTCTTTTCTTGTGCTGTCCTTATTTGATTTTCATAGCAAGACTGTATTACTAGTAAATACTCTAAGCTTGAAGATTTTTTAGGAGGATAGGATTAGGAGAGCAGCTTTTATTTTTTCCTTAAGTTTTTGAGGAGCTCCATATCGTTTTCCATAGTGGCTGTGCCATTTTACATTCCCACCAAGAGTGCAGAAGAGCTCCAATTTCTCCACATCCTTGCCAATATTTAACTTTTTTTTTGATAATAGCCATTCTAACTGGTGTGAGGTGTTACCTCATTATGGTTTTGATTTGCTATCCCCTGTTGATCACTGATGTTGTGCATCATTCCAAATACCTATTAGCCATCTATATGTCTTTTTTTGAGAAATAAATAGACAAGTGCTTTGCCCATTTTTAAATTAGGTTATTTGTTTAGCTATTAAGTTGTAGGAGTTTCTTGTATATTTTGTCTATTAACACTTTATTAAAAGTTCTCATCACAAGAAAATTTTTTTTTGTAACTATGTAGGGTAATGGATGTTAACGAGGCTTACTATGGTGATCATTTCACAATGTATACAAATATCGAATCATTATGTTGTACACCTGAAACTAATACAATGTTAAGTCAATTATACCTCAATTAAAAAAGAAAAAACCCTTATCAGATACATGGTTTGCAAATATTTTCTCCAATTCCTTAGTTTAGCTTTTTTATCATGCTGGTGATCGTTCGTTTCCTTTGCCATGCAGAAGATTTTTTGATACAGTCCCACTTGTCTATATTTACTTTTGTTACTTATGCTTTTGCTGTCATATCCAAAAATTCACTGCCGAAAGAAATGTCAAGAAGATTTTCTTCTGTTTTTTCTTCTAGGAGTTGTATAGTTTCAGGTCTTTAGTCCATTTTGAGTTTAGTTTTATGTATAATGTAAGATAGGGGTCCCATTTCATTGATTTGCATGTGGATGTCTAGTTTTCCCAATTTGTTGAAGAGACTATCTTTTTCCCATTCTGTATTCTTGAAGCCCTTGTCAAAGATCAGTGGAATATATATATGTGGGTTTATCTCTAGGCCCCCTATTCCTTTGGTGTATATCTCTTTTATTCCAGTACCACACTGTTTTGATTACTGTAGTTTTGTAATATACTTTGAAATCAGGAAGTTTGATGCCTCCAGCCTTGTTCTTTTTAAAAAATCATTTTGGCTATTCTAGATCCTTTGTGGTTCTCTATGAATTTTAAGATTTTTTTTCTATTTCTGTAAAATATGCCATTAGGATTTTAATGGGGATAGCATTGAATATGTACATTGCTTTGGGAAGTATAGGCATTTGCACATTATTAAATCTTCCCATCCATGAACATGGGATATCTTTCCATTTATTTCTGTATAAATTTCGTTCATCAATGAGCAGCTTTTTGATTGTTACTGTTAATTAACATTTCAGAGTTTGTAATGGCTATTGAATTATCAAGGCTTTCTGCTTTCCTCATTTCAATTTTGACACATCTTTTTCTGGAAATTTATATGTTTCATTGATATTTTTAAATTTATTGGTATATTATTTTGTTCTTAAAGTTGTATCTGTAAGAAGAGGCCATTTGTATACTAATTGGCAATTTGTATATCTGCTTTGGAGACATGTCTATTCAAATCCTTTGCCCATTTTAATAATTAGGGTTTTTTGTTGTTGAGTTGTAGGAGTTCTTTATATATTCTGAATATTAACCCTTTATCAGATACATGATTTGCAAATATTTTCTCCCATTCCAGGGTTATCTTTTCACTCTGTTGGTAGTGTTCTCTGATGCATAAAGGTCTTTAATTTTGGTATGGTTTAATATATCTATTTTTATTTCGTTGCCTGTGCTTTTGGTGTTATATCCAAGAAATCATTGCCAAAGTGAATGTCATGAAGCTTCCCCCATGTTTTCTTCTTAGAGTTTTATAATTTTAGTTCTTACATTTAGGTTTTTGTTTCATTTTGAGTTACTTTTTGTATAGGATGTTAGGTAAGAGCCTAACTTCACTTTTTTGCATGTGGGTACCCAGTTTTCCCAGTGCCATTTGTTGAAAAGACTGTTCTTTTCCATTAAATAGTCTGTGCACACTTGTGAAAAATCATTTGACCATATATGCAGGGGTTTATTTCTGGGTTCTTTATTCTATTTCATTGGTCTATATGTCTGTCTTTATGCCAGTACCATACTGGTTTGATTACTGTAGATTTATAGTAAGTTTTGAAATCAGAAAGTGTGAGACTTCCAACATTTTTGTTGTTTTTAAAAATTGTTTTGGCTGTTTAGGGTGATAATGCACTCTTGAATGTCATTGACTCTAACCATATTTCTCTTATTATTCCTCCTGTCTTTGTTATCTAGCATAGTGCTTCAAATCTAGATGTTTAATACATATTATTATGAGAATTTAAAAAATTATAAAGTCTTTTTATAGTACAAAATATGGAGTACTTTTACAGAAGGCTATGAATTTATTTTACTTACATACTATGGAATAGAAAACTAGACTTACTGTAGAAACCTTTGAGAACAATGATTTTTTTTCATACTTTTGCTCTAGTCCATACTTATTCTTTAGGAACCATGTCTTAATAAGGTATGAACATCTGTCTTTACCTGTGTTAGACAAAAAAAAAAAAAAAAAAAACAATGTGGATGCAGTCCAATTGCAAGTGTCTGTAAGAACAACAGAAGACAAACAAAAGATGAGCCAAGCAGAGGACACAGATCAGACTGGAGAAAGGATAACAAAAATAATAGGGTTGTTACTTTCTTCCTGTGGTTTGCCCTGAGTTCACGGCATTGTATTGGAAAAATAAGATCCTGGGAAAAAAATTTTCAGTCTGGGAGATTACTGGAAATCTCTTCTATGTTTGTGCTTTCCTGGTAAGAAAGTTAAAGGTGGGGAATGGAATGCATGGGAAGAGGCATACAATGGAAACACTTATTCTATCATAAGCAGTAGGCAAAAGGGCCTCTTGGAACTGTCAAGGGCTTTTTGTTTTATCTTCTAAAATCCTGATCTCTTTGTTATAGAATTTGGCAAGAAAAGCTGCTTTTTAAAATAAATAGAAATGAACTGAGAGACATAGTATTTCCTTTTGATCATTTACTGCAGGTCTCTGCATCTCAGAGGGTCAGGCAGGTTATCTACCTACCTCAAAGTAGGTACTGACCTCTGGAGGACAGTCAGGAGAGGGCAGGAGTTATAAGGAAGTTTGAGAAGTTACACAGGTGGACACTGAAGAATTATACATAACTACAGTCAAATTCCAGGCTTTGTAGGTGGCAAGAGCTGACAGACGCTAGTACACACACAATCCTTCTAATCCTCCTCCAAGGATGACAGAGCTGTAGACTACCAAGCAGTTCTGTGATCACATCATGAACTGGTATGTGTACTAGCAACGAAATGCCATTATTTAGGGGGAAGAAATCAGGTTCAAAATGGAAAACTTTTTGTTTCACTTGAATGCTAAAGGAAATCCTGTGAGGTGTGGGTTCATCTAGAATCAGACGGTAAAATAAATTTTGATCTCATTTAGTCCTTTGACCTTTTATGTTAGTTTGTATAGTATATGCATTAGTATCTGGGGGGTAGCTGAGCAGTTTATGGCCAAAACAAAACCAGTTTCCTGGGCAGATCTAAGAATTTCAACTTCTATTTGAGACTCTTTTACTTTACAAAAATTGCAGAGTGATGGAAAAAGTATGGTGAGAGATTTTGAGGACATATTTTATCATGAAAAATATGGATTTTAGAATTCACATAATTTCTTTCATACCTTTCTCACATACTGTGTCTGTTCTGTTAAGCAGATGAATTAATAAATTGTTTTCTGTGTATATCTGAATTACACGCTATTCATCTGTGGTGGGTGTTGCTATGTCAGCTTGGTTAAATTGGGACCTTTCTCTCTTGGTCAGATGGGCCAGAAGAGCCATATGAGTGAGATTTGGAAGGCTGAAGTGAAGCAGAAGCCGTTTTCTCCTCAGGTATTTTTGCTGTCATATGGGGTGACTAACAGACACAAAGATGCCTGGTGGCTTCCAACCTGCCCTCGCCATCTCACTCCACCATCTAGCTTGTCTTCCGGGCTGTTAGCACTGCTGACCCTCACTAGCCTGGTTCATCACCAGACGTTGGGCTGGGAAGACCTACTGAGGCAGTAGCTCCACAGACACAACTGTTTCCCACAGACCTCTCCATGACTTTCCTTTCACAGTCTCCCTTTGGTGGCAGGGCGTGCTTGTCTAGAGAGATTGACTAGTCAGTGACACCTTCTCTGATCCAATCCTTGCCTTCCCCAGCAATGCTCACAACTGTAAGGTCTAATTCCTATAACCCCTTATCACATATCTCTTATAGTGGCCCTGCTTCCCAGACTGATACATCCTCTAATTCAACTGTGGCATTGTGTCCATTACTGTGTCCACTTACATGTGGAACAAGCAATTCTTAACTGTTTTTTTTTTACCATTGTTAAGTTATTTTAAATTAAAATAAATTGTTTTTAGAAGATACGCATGTCTCTTAACAAGTAATAATTTTCTGTGGTGTTTGGTGCCAAAGTTGTTTGAGTTTGTAATATAGCTTTCTTCTGGGGTGTTTCACAAAGTAAGAACTAGAAGCAAAGTTTTGCTTTTAAGTGGTCCCAGCAGGGTTTTGTTTTATTGGTCTACTGCCTAGAACATTGAAAAGTCATATTTAATGACATAAAAAAGATTAACTATCTACTAATATTAAAGCCAGCATGTTTAGGAACCACCTTTTTTATGGAGAATAGTCATATCTGGAAAAGTTATGTGGGATCCAAGCCTTCTAACCATGTGCCCTTCAACATGTACTTAAATATTATGGATTTTTAACAAATAAAAATCTAATCTTTTCCCTACACATGATTTCAAAGTTTGTTATTTTATGGACAATATTATTTGTGGTCATTAATATCTTCAGAGTTTGATGTTTCACAATGTGAGCTAGAGATGTAGTTTAGTGTTATCTGGACAATTAAAGGAGACATTTTCATATGCTTTTGAATTAACTTAATTTCTTCTTAAATTTTTTAGGACTAATGGAAATCAGTTTTTTCACTGAGAATATTTTGGACAAGGGTTTGTTGTTAGTGAAGTTTATGAGCACTGTTGAATGCCAAGATGGCCATTTACTTTATAAACCTCACAATAGGTAGTCTGAAACATAAAATAGTGGTAGTTCTCTGCTTACAGTATTCTCTAGACTGTCAAATCATTACCTAGGGCTCTTGGTTCCTAGTAATGACAGAATAGCTTGAACAGTCAACACTCCAGTGGATAACATCTCTATCTCTATCTCTATTGAGAGAGACAGACATGTTTTCAGAGAGAAAGATATGAGGTATATATGTGTATATTTGTATAAAGGCACTGAAGAGTGACCAAAAGTAGGCAAAAATTGGAAGGGATTCAACCCTTCAAAGAAGGGAGTCACACTGGGTAAGATCCACATTTATATGGTGCTACTCAACTCTAAATCCGCTCTTCACTGCCTTGCTGGATCCCACCGACATCCCTTCTTTGCCAAGAAATTTTAAGCTTCGTCAGTGGAGGGTGCTAAAGGGACATTGAAAGAGGAAAGGGCTTTTCTTCCTAGTTCTGGTATGCTTCCTTTCATGCTGGCTCCACAGCTGCCACTGGCGTCTTGTGTCTGTGGGACTCAGTGCCATTCACTCTTCAGCAAGTTTTTGATGCCAGTTCTGGCCTGACCTTCACTGCCTGTCAGCTTCTGACACCCTGGTGGAGGTTTTCCTGTTTGCCAGTCCTGGACTGTCATTCTGCCTGCCAGCCTTCATTTCTTGGCACTCCAGCAGTGGGCTTCCATCTTGTCAGTCCCAGTGTGCAGTTCCCTGTTCATCAGCCTCAGGCTCCTGGCCATCCAGTAGGGGTCTCCCAGCTTGTCAGCCCTCCTCCATGGTTTCTGACATAACAACCTTGTCCTGCTGACAGTGCACCATCTGTGGTGAAGCCACTAAACTTCCCCACCATCCAGTGGGCCTCAGCCATACCTTCTCCAATGAGGTTTGAATCTCAGCCTTGGAGAGAAGGCCTCTCTTCTTTCCAAGTTTGTTCCTTCCATGAGTATTTTCCCTCAGACTCAGTATAGTTTTAGAGTTCTGTTGTATTCATTCTTAGTAGTTAAACCGTAGTACATAGTTTATAATACTGTATATTAAATCTTTCCTGTTCAAATTATTGTGTAGTTTATGACTACTGACTGAACACTGATTAATACATATAGTTTCTTTTCCTGAGGTCACTTTTCAGTCCGTGTAGTGGCAAGGCAGCAAGCTATTAAGCTATTATTTTTTTTTGTCCTGAGAAGCCAGAGGATGGAATTTGGAGCTGCTAGGGAAGTTGGGAATTGAGGGAGATATTCCAGAATGTAGGGAGCCACAGAGGAGGGAGGCTGATGTGTGCATAAAAAATCTCCTCAAGCCTTTGCTGACTCCTGAACTGTGCATGTGTGGGCCAGTATTCCGGGGGACCCAGGCAATAATATCAACTGGAAGCCTGAATGAGATGAGCAGAGACTTCAGCAGCTGCTCATTCCAGGGGAGATAGTTTGGAGTTTGTCTTGCTATGTTCAAGGGAATTGGTGAACACCTCTGGCCCTTCATCAATATTCTAGAAGAACCACATTTTAGGAGTACCACTTCCCAGGAAGCACCATGGAAGATAACGGAATCTATAGTTTGCAGAACATATCACCTACAGTGTCTGGTGTATATTTCAAAACTATTAAATATTTAACAGGTGACCATGACTCATGTTAAGAAAATAATCAGTCAAGAGAAAAAGACCCAGATGTTGGAAACAGCAGTTTAGGACATTAAGATAACGTGACAAATATGTTGAAGGATCTATGAGAAAAGGTTGATACAATGGATGAGAGATGAGGAATTTCAGACAAATATGGAAAGGGCATAAAAAAGAATCAAGTGGAAATCTGAGAACTAAAAAATATAATATCTTGGATTAAAAAATGTTGTGAATCTATTGGCTGTGATCAATAGTCGATTGAAGAATGGGTCAGTGACCTTGAAGATAACCTGGGTTTCAAAAGACTAAGGTGGAAGCTGCCAGTCTTGTTACAGCCCAGACCTAGACCAGGAACACTAGCACATCTGTTGTACTCTATAGGTCAGAGCAGTTCAAGGCCAGCCCACATATTTAAGAAGAGGAAAAACAGACACCCTTCCCTGCAAAGAATTTGTGGCTTTTTTAGTCTATTGCAGCTATCATGTTGTAAAAGCAAGAAATGTGGAAGCAGACAGCTGAGTTTCTGCAACTTACTCATTGTTTAGTAATTTACTGTACTTTGAGTCTTGGTATTTTTGTCCATGAAAGGAGGTAATGTAATCTTTGCTGAGTTGTTTAGAAGAAATATCTAGAAATAGTAGAAAATTAATGAAAATTACATATTATGAATAATTTCCTTCTTTGAATCAATTTGTTCAGTCCCTAGTAAAGTTTTCACATGTAAATACTTGTAGTTAATTATGTAAACTTAATTTTTCTTTTGTTTCATAATTTTTGAGATAGATTTGGAAGTAACCAGGAATTTTTCTATGAATATTTTCTCTTTTCTGATTCAAATTGTATTTTGTTATTGAGTGTGGATAGGGTATATAAGTTGTCAAACCATCAAGGTATTGTTACCACTATCACTAGTCAAATCATTTGATCTTTTAATACTATTATGTATAAAGCATTAAGGGTTTTAGAGTGCCTTGAGGTCATCATAATGAACACAGATCTTTATATTGTAATGCTAAATGAACTGACACCTTGAGCAAGTGTCTACTCAAGCCACTATCCTTGTGGGTTAATTCTTTGCTGGGTCTGCCTGTCCTGCCACCCTGGCATCCTAACTTCTATACCTTTCTTCCTCAAGCTCTGTTCCCCTGGTGATAGAGGGGGCCAGAAGCAGTGATGACATTGGGAGTCTAAAATGCCCTAATTTTTTTTCTAGCTCAGTGATCTTTGAATAGTAATGGGCACAGCCTTTAATTTCTCTGAGCCTATATTCACACCCGTAGATGAAGGATTTGGACTAGATGATCTCTAAAATTCTTCCTCCCTCTAATTATGATTCAAAAACAGGTAAAGGGCTGGGTAAGGCAAAGATTATCTGAAAAAAACTGAGTAGAGATTGAAAAGACATCCAATGGTTGTTTGGTTGGTTACATGAGTATAAATAGGCATGAGATATTAATGCAGCCCAGACTGAACAGATGGAATGATGCAGTTACAGTATTTGAGGAGTTACAGTCTTAAAGACATTTACCAGATGAATCACTACAAGGATATTTTAAATTGTTAGAGAAGAAACAATTGCTTTGAGATTTAAGACTTAAGTTAGTGATGGGAGAGGAGGAAAAACAGAACATTCATTTCAATGACAAAATTGTATGCAAAGCTCCAGTAATAATCCTTTAGCTTATAGAATTAAAACATATTTAGCGACATCGTATTTCTATTCAGTGATATATTTCTTCCTTTAAAATTTGTACATAGCAGGGCCGGCCGGTGGCGCAAGCGGTTAAGTGCATGCTCTCCACTTTGGTGGCCCAGGGTTTGCAGGTTCGGATCCCGGGCACACACCAACGCACTGCTTGTCAAGCCATGCTGTGGTGGTGCGCCATATAAAGTAGAGGAAGATGGGCACGGATGTTAGCTCAGGGCCAATCTTCCTCAGTAAAAAAAAAAAAAAAAAAAAAGAGCGTTGGCATCAGATGTTAGCTCAGGGCTGATCTTCCTCACAAAAAAAGAAATTTATACATAGCAATTAAAAATTATAATGTACTATTCATTGAACAAAAGGGATAAATCTCTATTACTTGGTTTAGAGCTACTTGCCCTTTGCTTTGATTGCAGTTCTCGTTTGAGAGTCTGTGTCTAAGTGTCCACTTTAAGAAGGTGTCTTGACTGCTGTATTGAGTTGAGAGTTTGTATAGAGTGGGGATTGATCCAGGAGGAGTATACATGTACTTTTAAGACTATTGGTTCACTTGAAACTGTGATTTAAAATATCCTCTTTGGCCTCACTGTAGGATGCACTTTGAAATTAACTTGGAATTTTCGATTCATGCAAAGGGATAGGGGAACTAGTTCCTTGATGACCCCTTCTATGGAAGGCAGAGTAACTGGTAGGTGATATGCCCATTTTGTAGTTGAAAGTCAGCGTACTTGCATATGGTCTATATCTGTTAAATGCCAAAAACAAGATAAAAATTGCAGCCTGATTACAATACATGTTAGGTTTTCTGAAACTGATTCTTACAACAATGACATGCTTTATTCTAATACATTTTGATGATACTTGCCTATAAAAAGTATAATTGCTTACACAAATATCTTTTTAATAAGTTTTAGTAACCTAGATGAAATACTAGAGACCATTTCCTTAGCTGGTTAGTTGGGAGTGTATTCAGCAGTGCATTTTTATTAGCATATTGTCTGTCTTTTTATCTGTGTGGTTTTCATCTTTTTGGTTTAACTTTGTGGTTAAGTCCTAATGTTGAGTATGTTTTTGATATACATGCCTTAAGGGAATAGGCATATTTGAAACAAGAAATAAATAGGGTGACTAACTCCATTATTTTCTGATGGCTATAGTTCAGTGAGGCAGTTCAGGAAACATCCTATTAAACTTATGTTTAATGACACTAAATTCCTTTCTTGGAAACACACCCTTTTCTTAGCCATAATAGACTTTAGAGTAATAAGAAAAATGCAAGGAAAAATTTTATTTCGTCCATTGCTAAGAATAACCAAAAATTCTAAAATGCTTCTGGCCAGACTTTTTCCTTTTTCCTTTCCCTTAAGGTAATCTCAAGTTTCTTTGTAAGTTAAAAAAAAAAAAAAAGAAAAAGAGTAAATGTCCAAAGCCTCCTTAGGCTGATAAAGATAGGTTACATCATTTGGTGCAGTCTGTGTGTTCCCTACCACAAAATATTTAATGGAATTAAGAGTATCAGAAAGTCACAGGCTTTTTTCCTTTCATTAGCAGTAGGCTAGTCTGTTTACAGCATACCTGATTCTGACGGATTGTGGAATGCTTAAATGCCCTTTGTTTTCAACCATATTCTAAATCATCATGTTATATCATGTCTTGATGGTATATAAAACAGCATAATATTATGTGAAAAAAAGCTGAGCTATACATTGACTACTGCATTTTAAATAAACTTTGATTTTTATACCTACCATGGCTTTATTGATTCAGATGAAGGGATTTATTAAATTTAGTTTTATTTCTTAAAGGAACATTCTTGTCATATTTTCTTTTCCAAGAGGATGTTGTCACTATCAATTTGTATACTTATGTCATCTCACACTAATATATTGTTTTCAGTAGACATTTTTGTGAAAACTGAATTTAATTTTTAAAAATTTTATCAAATTTAAATGATAAAGGGTAAAATTACTCATTTTTTTCCTAGTGTAGCTGCATACTTCTTGACTCTGTATTTCCTGGAAGAAAAAACAGTTATACTGTTTAAGGTGGTATCAAGTCTTGGTAGCACTGTTTAGTTTGCACCCAGGTAAACTAGATCCTGAGTGAAGAAACAACAACAAAAACAAATCTGGAGACACGAATTAGAGTCTCTAGTTAATTTTTTATAATTCACCTCCGTAAGCGCTAGACTCAAATAGGACAAGGATATACTGAGTGATGCTATTGTTAGCAGTCTGAAGCCAACTAGGAGGAGGGAGACTATCACAGTGATAAAGAGCCACAGGACTTTGAAATTATACTGGTTTGGTTTGATTCTTGATTCTCCCACTTATTAACTGTGTTTGTAAGCAGGTTATTTAACCTAACCTGTCAGTTTCAGTTTCCTTATCTATCAAACAAGTCTAAAAGTAGTATCTATCTCAAAGGGTCAGCGAGAAATTTAGATGAGCTAACCCATGTAAAATGGGTTAGTACAGTGCCTGATATTATAAGTCTTTGCCAGATGTTATTATGTACAAGTATTCCTAAAACTCCATGGCATGAAACAACGGTCATTTATTCTCGCTCATCTGTCTGCACGTTGGCTGGGTGTTGGTTGATATAGGCTGTGCTTGACTGGGTGGCTCTCATTATGGCTGGTCTTGTTATGCGTGGCTCCTTGCTGAGGGCTGTGCTCAGGTTTGCTCTATGTGTGTGTTTTCTGGAGACCAGGCTGAAGGGGCAGCAGCTACCTTGGTGAAGTTCTTACAGCAATGGCGGAAATTACAAGAATACAGCGGAAAATTAAGTGGAAAGATGTGATTTTTTTTCATAAGGAATAGGCAAGGAGCTAGCATATTGCCACTTCCACTCACATTCCATTGGAAGAAATAAGCCATGTGACCTATCCCAACATCAATGCAGTAAGCAGGTATACTTCACGTTTATGAGAATCATTCTACAGGGAAATGAAAAAATTATGACCAATATTACAATCTTTTTCTGTAGTCAACAAATACTAGATGTTGCTTCTGCTGTATTTCTTCTTTTAGTTATTCTTAACCTCTTTTCTTTTCTTTTCCTCTTGCCATGAACTTTCTGGCATGAAAAAAATAGGTGCTGAACCTATAACATTCTTGTGGTTTTAGCAGCCGTTACAAGCCTGACTGGCCACATACCTTTTTCTCAGCAGACACAACCTCTTTTTCTTTTCTCTGCCTTAATTTCGCCCTTTAAATCACAGCTTAAATATCAGCTCCTATGCAGCCTTCCTGTCTATGTTTTCTCCTACTTTTCTTCTTCTTTTTTTTTTTTTGTGAGGAAGATCAGCCCTGAGCTAACATCCATGCTAATCCTCCTCTTTTTGCTGAGGAAGAACGGCTCTGAGCTAACATCCATTGCCAATCCTCCTCCTTTTTTTCCCCCCAAAGCCCCAGTAGATAGTTGTACGTCATAGTTGCATGTCCTTCTAGTTGCTGTATGTGGGACGCGGCCTCAGCATGGCTGGAGAAGTGGTGCCTCGGTGCGAGCCTGGGATCCAAACCCCGGCCGCCAGCAGCGGAGTGCGCACACTTAACTGCTAAGCCACGGGGCCGGCCCTCGCCTACTTTTCTAATTCCCTTTTCTATTTTCTTTATAGTACTTATTTTCATCTGTAATTACCTATTTGGTTTGTTGTTTACTTGTTTGTTACCTTTCTCCCCATATAATATGTAGTCCAGGAAGGCAGGGACTTGGTCTTGTTCCATGTGTCAGCCTCAGTGCTGAGCCCAGTGCCTGGCATGTAATAGCCACTCAGTAAAAATATTTTTCATCCCTTATAAGAATCAAAAACTTAGAAGAGATGATGGTTGGAATTGATTATCTTCTTTAGTGTATCTCGTTTTGGTGTGGCAGTTTACACAGCATTTATTAGATAACACATTATAACGCTTACATATAAATGAAGGACTTTTTTTGAATAATAGTGTTTTTATAGAGAAGTGAATTTAGCAATGAGTAAACAAAACTTTTTTGTCTTAATGACGCAGAGGATTAAAGGCAATCATTTGGATTCTGGAGGAAATAACCTGAGTCAATGTTCCAACTCCAGCAGCAGATTGCTTATACTTTTAGAAAGTGAATTTCATATATATAAAATGGGATAATTCTACATATTTTATAGATCTTATAGGACCCGAGAGTGACATCCAGCAGAGTTCCCAAACTGGTGGCTTGAGAGTTGAGTACTGCCCACAGATATGTCTGTCTGTCCTACATATTTTTAACTGAAATTTTTTTAGCATTAAAAAATCCACATTTTCTTCTTAAACAATACAAGATTCAGCAATACTGGGTTCTCTATACTCTCCTTTGTGCTATATTGTCATACAAATTGCATCTTTATATACAGTATATCCTTCAATACTCATTTATAATTACTGTTCTTTGCAATTATTTTTTAAATCAGGAGAAAAAACGTTAAACTCAAAATATATTTATGTCTTTTATATTTACCTATGTGTGTAATTAGTTTTACTGGTCCTCTTTATTTATTTATTTATTTATGTAGATTCAGGTTGCTGTCTAGTATCCTTTCATTTTAGCCTCAAGGACTCCTTTTGGTATTTCTTGTAAATCACGCTGGCTAGCAAAACAGTCTATCAGTTTTTGCTTACCTGGGAATGTCTTAATTTCTACTTCAATTTTTTTTTTTTTTTGGTGAGGAAGGCTGGCCTTGAAACCTAACATCTCTCACCAATCTTCCTCTTTTTGCCTGAGAAAGATTGTTTCTGACCTAACATCTATGCCAGTCTTCCTCTATTTTGTATGTGAGATGCCGCCACAGCATGGCTTGATGAGCAGTGTGTAGGTCCGCACCCAGGATCCAAACCTGCGAACCCTGGGGTACACAAACTTAACCACTACACCACCGGGCCGGCCTCTCTACTTCATTTTTGAAGGATTATTTTGTTAGATGTAGAATTCTTGGTTGACAGTCTTTTTCTTTCAGCACCTTGAATATGTTCTCCCACTGCCTTTTGGCCTCCGTGGTTTCTGGTAAACAATTTGCTGTTAATCTTACTAGTGAATCTTGTGCATAAGTAACTTCTCTCTTGCTGCTTTCAAAATTCCCTTTTTGTCTTCGGTTTTTAACACTGACTGTCCTGCATCAAGATGTGGATCTCTTTATGTTTATTCTACTTCGAGTTAATTGAGCTTCTTGGATGTATAGATCAACATTTTGAATCAAATTTAGAAAGTTTTCAGCCATTACTTCTTTAAAGATTCTTTCTGCCCTCTTCTCTCCTTTTGTTCTGGGTGGTTCTTTCATTATGCATATTTTGGTATGCTTGATCATGTCCCACGGGTCTCTGAGGCTCCATTTGTTCTTTTTATCCTTTGGGTTCCTCAGATTGGATAATCTCAATTGACCTATCTTCAATATACCAATTCTTTCTTCTGACTGCTAAAGCACACTGTTGTGCCTGTCCAGTGAATTTTTTCATTTCTGTTATACTTTTCAACTCCAGAATTTCTATTTAGTTCTTTTAAGTAATTTCTACCCCTTTATTAATATCCTCTAATTGGTGAGGTAGCTTTCATGTACTTTTTTAGTTCTTTAGACATAGTTACCTCAGTTCATTGAACACATTTAAAATAAAGTCTTTGTTTAGTAAGTCCAAAGTCTATGCTTCCTCAGGACAGTTTCTCTTATATAATTTTCCCCTGGGTCTGTCCCTATTTCTTTGCATATCTGCTGATTTTTTTGTTGAAAATTGTACATTTTTAGTAATATGACAACTCTGAAAGTCAGAACCAATTCCCCTAGTGTTTGCTGTTATAAATATTTGTTGATATTTCTACTGTTTATTTGTTTAATGACTTTCCTGAACTAAATCTCTAATATCTGTATTCTTTGTCATATGTAGCCATTGAAGTCTCTGCTAGGTTAGCTTAATGGTCAGCTAATGGTTAGATACAGATTTCCTTAAATGTCTGGAACTAACAGTTCTCCCAGCTTTCCTAGAGGCTCTGTGTATGTGTGTGTGTGTGTGTGTGTATGTGTGTGTGTGTGTAGGGGCACAGTTTCTATGCTCATGGAGGCAGTTTACAACTCTGCCTTGGTCCTCACATCCTGCTTGTGACGAGGCACAAGGTCAGCCAGAAATGAGAGCACAGGGCCTTCTCAGGTCTTTCCTGGACACTTGCACAGCCCTCTGCATGTACATGGTCTTTTCCAGATTCCCAAGAATAGGTTGGAGCTTTTCAAAGTCCCTTTTGGACATCTCATTCCCCAGCTTTTCCTTTTGTGTTTTGGTCAGCTTATTGTTAGCCTCAGTTGCTACCACCACATTAGGCAGCTGCAGTGGTAAATGATTACCACTGATAGTTTTTAGCAAATGCCCCCTAGACTTCTGGTTTTCACTGTAGTTTTAGGCTGTTGGTTTTCAAGGCTACCATCATGCTCAGAAAAGTGTCTGTTGGGGGACAGGGTAAGTTAAAATGCCACAACATTTGCTATTTTTACCAAGATTCAGTGTTATATACTTGAAAAAACATTCCATGGATTGTCTAATGGCTTTGCTTAATTTCCAGAGTTCTGAAAAAGTTGATTTTCATATTTGCCAATGTTCCTACTGCTTTTATGGAGGAAAGAATTTTTGGAGCTACTTACTCAGCTATTTCTGCTTAGTCTCCTCAAAAAGTAACTATATTATTGGATTTTCACGTGATTTTTGTGAGTCTCGGTTATTCCTGAGTTTAGGAGTGTCAATGTCAAATATGCAGGAGTTGATTCTTGACTATATATATTATTTACATGCCTTATCCACATTGTTAATTATTTATAATTATATTTTAGTTCTAAATACAAATATTTTCAATGTCTTTTTCTTTAAATCGGAAATATCTTTCTCTAAAATATACATTTGTGCCTGCTTTGACCTTTTAATTACCATTAAGTATATATGATTTGGCTGGTTGTGAATTTAGCATATTTCTCCCATTAGACTAGTAGATCATTTTCACAGTAGATGGAATTAGTGGTTTAATTCTCTCTATGATTAAATAGGCAGAGTATTTAGGCTTTTAAGAGATGTTTCTGAAAACTGTAACATCAATGACTAAAACAAAAATTAAAGCACATGCTTTCATGGATATATTGAGTTGAAAATAAATTCTTAGGGTATATAATCAAAGGCCCACTTGTTAAATATGGGCTCATTATTAATATATAGATTCTATGGTTGCCATGAAACCCAATGATTAGATTTTTGAAAGATGTGTCTATGTGGGTGAGAGGAAGGGAAAGGAAAGGGAGGGAGGAAGGGGCAGAGAAAGAGAGAAATAGAGAAATAGAGGCAGAGGGAAGGAGGGAGAGAGAAACAGAGAGAAATAGCCGTAAACATGGAGAGAGACAGATTAGAACAGATTGAGAAAGAGAGACAGATATAGAGATGGGGAGGGAAGAGAGAGAGAGAGGAGAAAAAGACAGGGAAAGACAGAGAGACTGACAGAAATAGAACAACACAGACACAGAAAAAGGGAGAGGGAGAGAAACTGGGAGACGGAGACAGACTGTGAGCATATTCTGCAGAAAAAGTCGAAAAGCTGAGCTAGGAAGGGTTAAATCATAATTTTCCAAACTATGTTCCATGGAACATTGTTACTGAAGATATTACTAAGTTTTGGAAAAAGCTCTCATGGTGAAATATATTTGGGAAATGCTAGACATAATATCTTCTATTTGAATATTCAAAATGCATATTAGCAAATTAAAGTCTCTGGAATAAAGTTGCTGAACTTTAAGTGAGGATTTCCTGAACTCATTTGCATAAGGAACACTTTGTGTGGATCACCCTTAGTAACACCCTAAGAAACCTAGTGCACCTCGGCACAAGGAACTGATGGACTGTAGACAATTTTATTCACTTATTTATTTAAACTTTGCATTTCAATTAAAGGTAAAGGGAAGATATGTATAGGTGAGGGGTAGTGGCAAGTAAAGATCAAGGAAATCTCTTTTTAAATTTTCTGGAGGATAGAAATCTACTGATTTTTGCTAAGCTGTGTCAAATAGTGTGGCTAATAATGAGATGTTCAGAAATTTACAAAATTAGAAAACTTCTATATGTGCCTTGGAACTTCCGGAATACAATGAAATGGTTCTTATTGTGTGGCAGAGTTCCTTACATATGGCAGTTGTTAATTTGTGTGTGTGTAGGTTATGGATGAGTGCATTTTATTGTGATCTTTTAAGGAGATAATGGTTTCATAGAATTTATCACTTACAAGGAAGAAAGCTAGGAAAATGAAATACCATGATTTTCAGCTCCTGACCCTTGTGGACTTAGCCTTACCTTTTCTAGATTGGTAAATTCAGGGAAAGCTATGGAAAATTTTTGAAACCAGCAAGAACATTTTCTGGTCTAACCTGATTTGAAAATCTCACAGAACTCAGTGCAGTATTCCTTTTACTTGTGGCCAACATTGTGGTTTCTGGAGACTTCCATTTTATGTCTTTTGTGATTGCAACGAAATGAGAATTACATTTTATTTAGGCCTTTTGTTCTTATTAAATAAGGAGATTCCTTATGAAAATACATAATTTAAGGCTTAATCTGACCATAGAATCCCTGACTTTTCTTCTGTGCATGTGTGTAGGATTGTTTGTATGTTTGGATTGTAATTATGCAGTTTGCTAATGAGAAGGAGAGATTAGGCATGGTCTGAAGCAATATCTTGAAGGAGTTAATTTTCCGTGTATGTATAGTTAATACCCTCAGATTGACATAAGTGTATCTCTTAACTGTTTTTCTTAATCGAATATTCCTTGAGTGTACACCGTCTGAGGATAGTGGAAGGCCCCATTGCCTTTGGCAAGTAGTTTTAGATTAAAAGTTGCTGCAGATAAATTATTCCTAGATAATCCAGAGGGTGATATATTTTGTGGTTTCCAGAGCCACTAAATTTTAGCAAGAATCTGATATTTCTGGAATATAAGTTGAAAATGTGCCATTTCTTCAAGGGGAACCTTTTGATTCAAAATTTCTTTCCATTTTTGTCAAGCACAGGTAGAAATGCTAGGAATAAAGTCATCTGTAAAAGAATTAAATTCATTTTAAAAGTTTCTAACTACTGTCAGTGCTAAATTCCTTTTTGCATGGGGCCTTGAATAAGCCTGACCTGACTCCTGAATATAATCAATGATTAAAACAGTGTGGAAAATAAAAATTATTCTTAAAGTTGCACATTATGTATGTTTGTGAATAACAAGGTTTTTGGCTAGATTTCTAGTTTTATGAAGTTTGCTGTAGTGGGGTTATAGTGTGTTTTAATTGTTTCCAATGATTTAAGTCCAGGGGTTGTATACAAGCTGTCCAGAAAGCCATTGGTAAGGGATCCACATTTCCTCCTATGGCCTCAATTGTTTGAGGGTTGGCAGGCCATCATATTAAAAACAACCCCAAATTACCATATGTTCTTTCTCTCAAAACACAGTAGTAAGTATTCCATTATGAAAACTAGAGAGAGAGATATTTATCTGTGGTTCTTATAAACAAAGCAACAACTTATGAATTCATTTGCAAGAGCATTATGATTTAATCTAACTATAGTGCTATATAGTGTTTTTACAGCAAATTTAAAGCAAGACTGGTGGTCTTTTGAATGTGGTCTACTACTTAGATTGTTCAATATTTAATTAGCATATTTGCGCAATGAAACATCCAGGATATATAAATCCTTTAGTTAAAAATAAAGGCAGGGTTTTTGAATCTTTCAAGAGACTGAGTAAAACAATATAAAGGAACAAGCAGCAGGAGGAGAAACCATGAGAAAAGCTCTAAAAGTATCCTGGACAAATTGGAAGATGTTTTCTCTCCATAAAGGTTCTAAGACAGTGAGTGGACAGTTGTTCATTAGTGTCACTTACCTCCAAGATGAAATACATATGTGGGTTTTAAAAATATTAGATATATGGGCTGGCCCCGTGGCTTAGTGGTTAAGTGCGCGCGCTCTGCTGCTGGCGGCCTGGGTTCGGATCCCGGGCGCGCACCGACGCACCGCTTCTCCAGCCATGCTGGGGTCGCGTCCCACATACAGCAACTAGAAGGACGTGCAGCTATGACATACAACTATCTACTGGGGCTTTGGGGGAAAAAAATAAATAAATAAAATAAATAAAAATATTAGATATAATGAGAAGAGAAGTTAAAACAGGAAGTTTCTTTAAGCTGAATTTTATAGAGAAATGAGAGGAAAAAGACTAAAATTATGCAGTTTCTTAGCCTTAGGCAAAGGCAATGTGTGGTGGTGAATGTGGCCTAGCATTTTGTAGCCAGTCAATGATAGGGAATACACCTGGATCAGGTATGGTGAATTTCCATTTCTGTGCAAAGCAAGAGGGAGTGAGTGTGTGCACGTTATACCTTTATTGCTGAACCAAGGAGCCCCCCTTCTACTTTAGTGCCTATGTTGATATATACATTTTCTTAACAAGCATAAATTTTAAGATAAAAACCACTGTTTAGCTTAGAAACATTTGTAATGAATGTATGAATGAAAGAGTATTTTACCCTGCGGAGAGCATATGAATCTCTCTGAAGGCTATTCCCTTGGAGTTACCATTTTTCTGCCTGCACAAGATGCAGTCTGAACAAAAGTATTAAGGGTGCTTGTTACCTGATACCCTTCAGTCCCACCACCTTCCCTGCTTTTCCCCAAGGTTGAGATCTACTTGAAGATAATCAGTTTGACCTGGAGTGAATTGGAGAACTCCCCATTCTTGGGAAAGGAGAAGGTAAAAGAACTGCTATTTCTTTGAGGTGGATGATTGAAAGGATGCTATGAAATATTTTCACTCTTTTAGGGAAAATGAAACAAAATTAAAACCTGAAACTGAACGAAAATGTCTTATTCCAGGCACTGATTTTTATTCTATTTTAACCTGGAAAGACATCAAGATTCAAACTCCTATTTTTCCTTTGGCATTGCAGTGAGACAACCAGAAATGTCACTGCCTGGGACAAATGCAATAGCGTTTTTGTAATTTGGTAGTTTTTAGGCACAAGACAAAATTGATCCCAAATTTGGAGTTACTTCAGGGAGGAAGTTTGTTATACCTTTTTGCGATACATTTGAACGATCAAGAGAGAGCGTCTAGGGCCGGCTCTGTGGCTTAGCGGTTAAGTGCGCGCGCTCTGATGCTGGCGGCCCGGGTTCGGATCCCGGGAGCGTCCCGAGGCACCACTTCTCCGTCCAGCGTGAGGCCGAGTCCCACGTACAGCAACTAGAAGGATGTGAACCTATGACATACAACTATCTACTGGGGCTTTGGGGGGAAAAACTGAATAAATAAAATCTTTAAAAAAAAAAAAAAAAAAAAAAAAAAAAAGAGAAAGCGTCTAGTCTTCAGTGTAATCACCCCTGAGATCTTTCATAAGTATTAAACTTTCTAGAAAAAAAAGTATACAACTTAAACACCCCAAGCTTTGGCAAGAACTGTTACATATGTATTGGAACTCTCTTTCTCTCTCTTTTAACCTCAAAACAAAACACATCCAGAACTGATTAAATGTATTTAATGTAGATTAATCACTTTTCCCCAGGAATATTGCTTCAGCTTTTTTGTGGTCCCAATGCCTACAAATTAAGATAATTTTAGCTCACAATGGACTTGATGGCTATTAAATCTTCTCCTCATGTGAAGATTCCCAGGAGGAGCAGTATAGTACCTCTGTTACTGGCTTTATAGGACAGATGATCTATCTTGATCCCATGACATCCACATTTTAAGAGGGATTTCCTTCTTTAATATCTACATATGTTTCCTACTCTTGATAATTTCACAACGAAAACTAATCAGAGAGCTGTTTCTTTTCCTGTTGTTTTTTTTTTTGTACTTAATCTAGGCCTGTGTCTGTTAGATGTCTGTTTAATATCATGATAATCCTTTGGGAAAGAGAATGTATTTTTGCTTACATTGAATAGCAGAGAATAAATGTCAACAATCAGGAAATAATAATCATTAATCAAGGAGGGAATGCAGTTCTTTCAGAGGACTGAGAGCTGGGGGTGGGTAGGAGTCCTACATTTTGTCCTTAGTGCTATCACTGAACTTTTTTTTTTTTCTTACTTAAGACATATTCTAGTATGTTAAAACATATTTTAATCTTTGTTATAAAAGAGTATTATTAGACTGATTTTTGAGCATAAAGTTTCAATTTTTAAGTTTTTGGACAGATTATCACTTACTAGTATGTTGCCAAGTCCACCATATATTATCAAAATATCATTCTAAAAGGAATTTGTACCATTCCTTTTGATGTTGGTTGTATGGTAGGTGTATTCCATTGTACAAGTTTACTTTAAAGTTAAAAATGGAATCCTTTGAGTGTCTGATAATATAGAATATCCTAAAACCATTATTATGCCTGGTAGAAGATTCTATCAGTGTTCATGCTGATGATGAGTGGAGACTCTGGAGACTTCAAATGTATTGTGAAAGGGGTACTTAGGTAGCATTTTTGCAGAGATTATTTAGTCTGATACTTCCTTGTCATTTTGGTTTGGAAAAGGTTTTTGGATAATTTGCCATATTTACAAATGATCATCAGTGATACAGTTACAGTTTTACAGTCATCGCTCCTTCAGGAGAATTTTGAGATAACTGCCTCTATATTGAGAATACTTGTTCCTGGAACTTGCTAAAGTCCACCGAATCTCCTTGACTAGCTCTTGTGTTTGCGAAGAAGACAGACTCGAATTTTTCCAAGAAGGACATGTAAATTATTGGAAAAATAAAATTGGTAACTGGCAAGTTGTTGAGACCTGAGTCATGTCTAGGGTTTTTGCTTCTTTATGATTAAGCCATTATTTTACTTCTACTCATCTGCTTAATATATGATTTCTGTTTCCCTGTAACTTCAGCTTTTGTTGCCATAGCTCTTCAGCTCCAAGACGAGTACATGACATTGAAGGTTTGACTTCCTTTCCTGACTCGCGAATTATTTCATTATGTTCTAGTTCAGATTCCTTGCTGATGGAACCTGATTTAGTCTGCTTTCTTCCTCAGCCAATTCACCCAGGTTATAAGCCACTGTTCATCTAATGGATTCCCTACCCTGGGGATAGGTCCCCAACAATGTACCAATCAGCAGAATCTATGGAATGGGGAGGGAGGGAATGACAGGAAATAAAACAAGCTTGATGCTTCCTTATCAGGGACTATAGACTGAGCATTTCCTCTAAAAAAAAAAGAATGAGGGCAGGGCAAGCACCCAATATCTGTAGTATACCCAACTTAAAAACAAATTTCAAGTACAGTGTCTCATTTGATGATGTCCTAGTCATGGAAACAAAAGCAGATAAATTCAGGGAAAGATTGACAACCTCACATTGTTTCAGGCACTTTCACTATTGAGATAAAGATGAGAAGGATGAAATTAGAATTCTCAGTGTGTTTTATAACTCAGTTGTTATATCAGGGATGGATTACCTGAGGATAATGAGGTTAGTGGTGTGTATAGGAGAGTGTACTTTCTCTTTGGACCTTGTTGATAGTGGTGCACAATTTATTTGCCTCCGTTCTACCCTGGCAAGGGCCAGGGTAGTTTCTTGAACACAAAGGTCTAAGTACATCAAAGGCTGGTGCCTGGAGTCAGGTGTAATGGCATGGGGGAGTTGGTGTTTGCCAATGGCGTGCTCTGCTGCTCCACGGTTGATCCATAGAATGTACAGAGAAGGAGCAGAAAAGTGACCTGCCTATCAGGCTGTGTTTTCACTCAGTTGTTTTTATACTTGTTGACAACAATTGAAATGATCTCAACTGCTTGTCGCTAAGGAGATTTATTAAGTTTCTCGGAATAGGATGTTACCTATTACAGAAGAAATATTGCAATCCAGGTGTTCCTGGCTAACTTCCCAGTGTCCCCAGACAATCCTGCTAAATAGTTCCTCACCAGTCTGCAACTGTCTGTGCTATCAGGTTCATCCTGCCCAGGGACCACAGCTTAGCTCTCTGCTAGTGAGGGAGGGTCATACAGGCCTTAGTCCATTCTCTGCTCAGCAAGGCTTTTGTGTGTGTGTATATTAATATGCATGTTTGATATAAATATTTCTTAGCATATATTATACACATTTGATAAATTGATTTAAAGATAGATAATAGGTGTTTAATTTTATGTCTTCATCATCCAGCTTCTAAGATAGAATGTTGCCAGTACATTATTTGACATCCTTTCTGTTTGCATTCCTGTTCCTGGTTGTGTTCCCTTTCCTCCTATTATTTTCTTTAATTTTGTGTTAATAATTTTCTTGCCTTCCTCTATAGACTTAACACATATGTAGGTGATTCTAAAATTGCTTGATTTTGAATGTTTTTATGAATAGAATCATACTGGTAATATTTGTGACTTGCTTTTTTGAACAGTGTTTTTGAGATTTATTTCTATTGTTGCATGTATTCGTAGTTTATTTCTTTGAGTTACTTTAGTATACTATAGATTATTTATTCATTGAATTTTTCCTAGCTTTTGGCTAATTTCAAGCAACTTTTTCAACAATTACATCAACTAGCTATTGCTACACAAATGGTGTGTAATAAACCATCCAAGAAGACAGTAGCTCAATGATGATCCATTTATGCTCATGGATCTCTCGGTTAGCTGGGGCTCTGCTGATCTCAGATGGAGTTGGCTAGGGAGCTCTGCTTTGCACCACAGTTTTATGTAGGCTAGACAGATCTGCTCCATTCTCTGTTTATTCTTATTTGACCAGCAGTCCATCCAGGCATGTTCTTCTCATGGAGATGGCAGAGGTACAAGAGAGTGGAAACACATAAGGTTTTTCAACGCTTAGATTTGCAACTGGTACACTGCCATTTCTGCCTTGTTCTGTTGCGTGAGGCAAATCGCATGGCCAAACTTGCAGTAAGTTCTCTTTCCTCCTTGATCTGTTTTCTGTTTCTATAGTTTTCCCTTCCCTAGAATGTCATATAAATGGAATCATAGATATGTAGACTTTTGTGTCTGGCTTCTTACACTAAAGCATAATGATTTTGAGATTCACCCATGTTGTTGCACATATCAGTCCTTCGTTCTGTTTTATTGCCAAATAGCTTTCTTTGGTCGCATTCACCTTGATGGCCTAGTATTGAGACAAATTTAATTCCCGCTCTCTTGGTTACGACTTGTGTCACAATTGAAGGGCATAGACTATAGACAACAAAGAAGAAGTATTTATGAAGCAAAAGAGCCACAGAGTTTCATAGATAAAATAGAGTTTCATGGATAATATTTGAGTCAAGAGTTGATGCTGGGGGCCGGCCCAGTGGCATAGCGGTTAAGTTCGCACATTCTGTTTCGGCGGCCCTGGGTTTGCCAGTTCACATCCTGGGTGTGGACCTACTCACTGCTCATCAAGTCATGCTGAGGCGGCGTCCCACATAGAAAAACTAGAATGACCTACAACTAGGATATACAACTATGTACTGGGGCTTTGGGGAGACAAAAAGAAAAAAAAAAGAGGAAGATTTTCAACAAGTGTTAGCTCAGAGCCAATCTTCCTCCAAACAAAAACAAAAACGAAAAAAAAGAGTTGATGCTGGGGAACTGGATTGACTTGAATGAATGACTTGCATGATTTGAAAATATGATGTGAAATATGAGAACTAGAGAGAAGGCAGAAGGTACTAAACATTAATATAAGCAGTGGGTCAGCAAGACGCTACTGGGCACGTTTTGCTGAAGGTGGGAAAATAATTTTGAAACTATTGGTCAATAAAAGACTTGAGATAATGTCTGACTAGGGCTATATTGTTATAGTTTTAATTGCTTGTACTGAACTCAGTTTAAATTTTGTGCAGTTTATAATGTGTCAATTAACAAAAAAGAGCTGATCTAAAATTATGGGTGCTTCTCTTCAGTTTCCCTAGTCTGTGAACATCTCTCCATTATGGCTGTGATCTTGTGTGACATTTGCTAGTATGGTTTTTCCAGCTTTGCTCATTGTCAGTGCATAGTATATTGCTTGAGAAATTTTCCATAAATACTTGCTTGGTAAAGGGATAGATGTTTCCCAACTTTTCTGATCTTTTTTTTTTTTTTTTTTTCATATTTCTCCCATAAATACTGGGCAATATATTTACAACTACTTTTAAGTCTTTTACCAGATGCCCCACAGGTAACTTAAATCTAATTGATACCGTTAGTCTAACCAATAGACTTGCTCTTTTGTTCCTACATATTCTAACCTGGGTGGTAATGTCACCAGTCCTGTTGCTAGTGAAGAGACTTCTGGCTTTGGGCCCTCCCTTGTCTCTATTTCCTGGATATATTTCACGTCTTCCTGATCCCTTGATGAAATTACAGCAGCAGCCTTATAGCAGTTCTCTCTGCATGAATTAAAGCCTTCTTATCTCCGGGATTGGATAGTGATATAGGGTTTCATTTTTTCCCTCAGTTTACATTGGCGTTAGATAACTCACGTGTAATATGTTTACTCAGTGTGTTTCTGGGCAATATCTTAATTTCTTTTTAATTTTATTGCTAGCTTTTGATCAGTTTACTTTGTCAAAGACATAGATAAGAGAAAAGAATAAAATATTCCAGTGAAATTCTTAGTTTTTAATAGTGCTTGACAATATGTAATTGTGAAGTTCAACAGAAATGGTTAAAAATTCAGTTTTAGAATTACTGGTGAAATTCATTTTCCCATGTTAGTTTTTCCCCCTAATTATCTGGATGCAGAATAGGAAACATCATCTTCTAGGTAATGTTTAAATGACAGATATTGATGGTTTTTTCCTCTGTGTTCATAATGGTTTTTGGTTGGGTAGGGCTGGCAAAAATGTGAATATCCTGGTAGTTGTTGCATTTTTTTCAACTGATAGGTGTTTGAAAGCCTCTTGTGAATGTAACTCTTTGTAAACTCCTTAAAAAATTTGTACCCAAAGAAATCTTGTTCTTAGCCAGATCATTTGTACTTTGTTTCCTGAAGAGTGAGGGTTGCATCTTTATTATTAGCCTTAATGTATTTAGTTTATTTAGTCATAAATGATCTGATATATTTTAAGAACAAAGCTTCTTGGATAACAGTCCCTCATGCAATTCTAAAATACATTGCATAATTCAAACAATGAAAATGTATGCAAAGTGCTTCAAGTTTGATTTTCAGATAAATTGAATGCAGGTGTTCATTGTTTATTTAATTGTAAGATAACCTATTTTGTTTCTAGTTGAAACATTCTGAGCATGGAGCTATAACTGCAGAGACAGAAACCTGTGCATGCATGCCTTTGATTTAGTTTTTCTCTAATGCCTATGTTGTTCTTTGTTGGGCAAACTTACCAGCCTGCCTTGCAGAAATAATATTGTAATGATGTTGAGGCTGGAAAGATATGTAATCAGATTATTTGTAGCCATGGACCATTACATGATTACCATAAAACGATGGTTCCTAACTTTTTGTGTGTGTTATTAAAGCTCTGAAATTTATAGAATCCCTTCCCAGAAAAATAATCACATTTATACACAAAGTATTTTTTCAGAGGTTTTTCAATCCCTCTGAGTCCTATTCCTTTACCTTATGTTAACAACTCTGCTACATTCTCATACATTGTTTATGGGAATATAAATTGAAACCATCTTTATGGAAGACAATTTGGGATATTTATCTAATTAGAATACGCAAACTCCTGTTTCTGGGTAAAGATAATGGACTGAACATTTAATTTTGCTCATTACTCAAACCTCACTAAAGCTACTAGAAAGAGATTAAAAACAACATACGCCCACAAGAACAAGGAGAATAGGAGAGGTGACAATGGCAAACAAATAGCTGGAAAGGAGGTGAGTGAATAGTAGCTGACTCAGTAGATCTGAGAAGGCTGAGTTATAAGTGAGTGGTAGGTAAAACTGAGAATTAAAAGTGTTTGCTGTAGAATTTCCAAAGAGTTCAGGACCTGGCAGCACCACGTACCTCTGAAACTGAGTGAAGGGGGACAAAATAAAGAGAGTTTGCTGCAAGCTATTTAAGAAGCAGTCTGATATCTAAATCACCTTCCCCACTCTGTGACCCCTCTCCCCAAACTCCCTACAGAGGCAGGTGGAAGTGAAGTGCTCCCTATGTCTGGGGAGAACATACAGTGTAGTCTGGGCTTGAGTGCCTTGTCCAAAATAGTGCCCATGGCCTCTTCTCCCACTCAGCAGCCAGTATCCTGGTGGCTTAGCTTTCCCTCCTGG
Organism: Ceratotherium simum simum; assembly: GCF_057802395.1. Taxonomy (NCBI): domain Eukaryota; kingdom Metazoa; phylum Chordata; class Mammalia; order Perissodactyla; family Rhinocerotidae; genus Ceratotherium; species Ceratotherium simum. The sequence continues at coordinate 50,143,827 of NC_141900.1, read as the reverse complement.
CTGGAAATTGGAGAAGTTTTCTTTGAGGATGCTTTCCAGTCTAAGAATAAAACTTAAAAAACCTCAGAGGTTCCTGGTAAACATCTCAACCCCATCACCCTACAGTGAAGCTCACTGTTCATAAACCCCACCCCTGCACTCATTGCTTAAGAGCTTTTCAATCTTCCATTCTTAAATATAAGCTGACAAGAAGTATTACCAACCATCTAAAGCATGCATTACTGTGGTGGAGACCAAAACAAACAGAAAGAGTGATATGGAGGAAGAAGCAATTATGCAGGGAAAGGAAAACTTTTAAAAGTTACTGTTAATATCATTACAGAGATAAAAGTTAATGCAAACATGAAAAAAGATCAGAATGCTAAAAAATAAACATTTAGAGAATAAAAAGATCTGGGGTTAAAAATGAATCTGAGAAACTCTCCACACAAAGGACAAAGAGATAAAATATAGGCAAGAAAAGAAAATTAGAAATCCAATCAAAGACAGCCAATACTCAATAACAAGTTTCCAAATGAGAGAAAGCGGAGGAGAGCATATAGGTATAATGCAACAGAAAGTGTTTTAAAAACTTAACCTCTTATGCTCCCTTTCCCAAAAAGCTATCAGAGGCTTTGTTCCACAAAAATGAGAGAGTCAATCAAGAAAGATTACATGGGATGTAGGAGATAGGAGATCCATGACAGGAGAGAGAGGAAGAGTATGTTCAGGTTGCTGGTATGGGGAGTTTTTTTAGGGTAATAGCTGTGTGACTGACAGAGGACAACCAGTCCATGCTAAAAAATGTCAGAAGACTCCAAGGGTGGCTTTTTTAGGAATATAAAATTGATGAAATATCTTGTGTGTCTGAACATCTTCAAAGTAGTTTTAGACAAATAGCTAAGTGTTTGGTCATAAGTATATAGAAAACTAAACACTTAAAAGATAAGTTCTAATACTAGGGAAAACAAAGACTTGTGTAGAAAAAGAATTATAATATGTGACTTAGCTGTGAGTAGTGTTTACGTAGTTAATGATGTAAACACTCAATATTAATTCAACCAAAATTATGATATTGAAGGGATAGAGAATGGGAAGTGTTAGTGTGTATTGTGCTAAGGTTGGGAGGAGAGAAGACAAAAAATTCTTCTTCTTCCGTAGACGATGGAAGAATATCAAGAGGCAGCATCACAAGTGTGTTATTTACAGATATGGAATGATAAGTAAATTATTTGATCCCGACTTTTTGGTCCTCTGCCACTCTTGTGTTCTACTCTTGCACCCGTGCTATGGCCTCCTGGAGAGTGAAGTATATTTCCCTGCTACTTGATTCTGGATTTGGCCTCCTAACTTGCTTTGGGATTTCAGCAGATGTAGTATAGGCAGAGGCTTATATGTGCTTGTGCTCTTGGGCTTGCCCTCTTGTGCTTCTACTGTTACCAAAAGGAAGGCATATTCTGGTTGGTTGCTGTCCCTCTAGTCTGGCCTGTGGAGTGCGACCCCTGGATCAGAGCTGCCACAGTCAACCTGCAGCTTGAAACACAATCATCTCAGCCAACCCACAGCTGTGTGAGTGAGAAATAAGTTTATTGCTATGTGCCACTGAGATTGTGTATTTGTTACTCAGTATTAGTTTACTGTTAAACATAGAGATGAGTATTAGAATAGTCAGTTGAAAGAAGGAAAAATGATTGCCTCTGGGGAAGACACAGTAGGGTAAAGGGGGTGGGGTAAACTTTTTCATAATGCAAATTGTACGAGCATTTGGTTCTTCACACTATGTACATTTATAACTGAAAAATATAAACTAAAGCTTTAGAAAATAAATAGATTATATGATTGACTTGTAGTTGGAGTTTATAAAGGAGATCTAATGGATGGACGAGAGATCAAGGCAGTTCGGATGCTAGGAATAAAATTCTTCATGCCTTCCACTCCAGTCCCCTGGTTGATTAAGGGCAGTCTAAGAAAATGGGAGTTTTCTAACCAAGAGCAGATGAAAGTTTTAGGGAATTGGACACCTCAGTAAGGTAAAAGGGCAACTTTAACGTGAGGGGAGATTAAGAGAAATGATGGCTGGAGGTTCTGGTCAGAAACTGAGTTACGGAAATTAAAAATTTTAGGGGAGCCACAGAGATAAAATCATGTTTCTAGGTTTCATTACAGAAATTATTTGTTCAAGTGAAGATAAAGGTCAAGGAAACTGCTAGAGTATTTGAAAGTTTATGCACATGGACCTTGAATTCAGCCAGGGTAATGACAATAGTTGGAGTAAAAATGAAGGCTGACCCATGTGCCTAAAACTGCAGAGCCTATGAAGTAGTGAGAGATGACAATGTTAGGAGGTTGGAAGATTTTGTCAGATGACATAAATCTTGGAAATATAGAGGGTTTTTCATGGAAGAAGCAGAGCAGTGGGGATCTGGAATGTTAACCCTGCCTTTGAGCCCTGTAGTAACTAGTGGTTAGGAAAAGCAGTAAATATGATGGCAAGCAATGGGTATTCAGATCTAGGAGGTGAATTGGTATTCCTTCAGATCTAGGAGGTGAAGCATCTATTAGGTAATGAGTTTGAGTGTATTGCAGCATAACAGAACAGATGGTACAGTAGAAAGGGCAGAGAAGGATGTTCGCTACAGGGTGGTGATTCATGGAGAAGGGCGAACAGTATGGGAGGTATATTACAGACTATTATTTATGTTATTTGACACTAAATAGTCACTTTACTACTATATAGAAAAGGACAGAAAAGCAATATACACATAATAAAAAAGCTTCAACTATGTGTGATTTACAGAACACTGCAAAATGAGAACATCCATTATTCTAATGGTTACAATTGAGAATATTAGTTATACTTTAAAACCTTTTATTTCATTTTACATCTTTATTCTAATTTCACTGCTAATTTTTCTTCCATTTTTCTTAATGGAAGCTAGGTGTAAGGAAAAGCAGAAGGAGAAGATGGCGCACATTGTCAGAGCTACCCTCAATATCTTTACAGAGGAAATAGAACTTTCCACAACCATTAGATATTACGATTAGCTTCTGGCTACTACTTAAACTGCAATTTGTATGGTTAACTATCTAAAGTTATAACCGTTAAGTATCCAGACTTTATCAAAGAATAGCCATAAACTAGATACTATACCAGACATCTCACATGGCTATTATGTTTGTTCTTTTTATTCTCCATTGTGCTCTTGTTCTCCATTTCTGAAAATGGAAGAAGCTGAGGGACAGACTAGTTAAATATCTTCTCCACAGTGAGACATCCTTGTTACATGGAAGGACCACAGTTGGAACCCAAGTGGATCTGACTCCAATGTCCATGCTCTTAACCACTTGGCAACAGTGCCTTGAATTCACTAATGTACATGTATACTTCTATCAATTAAGCAAACTCCATTTAAGGACTTGCTAGGAATTTTAATATACAGTTTGCAAATTGCTGTAAATTACAGTTAGAAAAAAATGTAAGAACAAATTGATGTGTGGAAAAACTAATATCTCTATGTTTATCATAATAGTAGCCAGATATTATGTTTTATAATAAAGTAATCATAGACATACATTGTTTTCAGATTCGGGTGTTTAGAGTTTTAAATGTTCTGCAACTTAATTAGTACCAGAACATCAGATTGATTTGTTGAAAGTATTAAATATATATGTTTGGAAACACAAGTGTTAACTCTTACTTGTAAGCATCTATTTCTTGGGAATATAATGTTTACATTGCATATTACATTACATTATACTATGTAAATATTACATGTTTTTTTTTCCCATAGGTAATACAAAGACAGTATACACATGGCAAGGGTAAAAATGAAGTCTTCATGTCAACTCTGTCCCTTAGTCTTTCTTCCCAGAGGCAAACAGTTTCTCTTGAGACCTTCCGAAGAGATTCTGTTTATTCTTAATCTGTATGTTTATGTACCTTTTATTTTGCATTTGTAGTCACCCCTCCTAAGGAATCACATTCCTCTCACCTGGTTTCTCATTTTGCCTCCTGCATAGCAGTCGTCTTGAGACTGTTCTTCACTACTGTCCTAGCACTTCCTTTGACTCCTCTCCTGTGTTAGGATGTCCTTCTTTCTGTATTCTGTGTCTTCCTTTTTCTGATTTACTCCTCAATGTTGTGGAGCACCCTTTCCTGTGGTCTCCTGAGAAAGAGTACATGGGGAACTTCTGCTTTCCCAAGCTTGTAAGGAGCTTAGAAATTGTCAGTCTATCCTAACAACAAGTGAAAAGTTGAACAAACTGAAAAAGCAACTTTTCTTAGATCCATCAGAAAAGTGAGATCACAGGGCAAACTGCTGTCCTCAAAATTGCAGAGACAGGCAGGCAGATACAGAGAATCACAATTTACTGGAGCAAAAATTCACAAGCAGAAATCACCGTGGGAACCAGAACTGGGATAGGAAAACCTAAACCACAATTGATGAATTACTGGAGACACAATGAGGACAAGTCTGAGAGTTAAAAAGTCCAGGGGGACCCTGTCATAGGGGAGCCCCCCACTTTTGTGAGTTTTATTTACAGGAGGTCAACCAGGTTCTCACAGTGAATATCCAAGAAAAATCTCTTGCTTTTGGCAGGGTAAGGGGAAAAGTAACCATTTTGAAATACTCGAGGGCATTCTGTTCTTCTTAACAAGGCCTGCACTCCAGAGAATCTATTTTGCCAGAGCCTAAACTATTTTTTCAGAGCCTAACTTACCTGGAGGAAGGGATATACTCAACTCCAGTCCATTCTAGCCATTCTGCCCCACCTAATGGTGGGGAACTGAGAGCATTTGTGAAGTTCACAGTCTAAAGGCACAGACTCATGAATTGACTGTGACCTCATCACAGGACTGTAGAATGCTTCCCCTCCCCCCACAGCACCACCACATTATGAAAGGCCCATTACTACAGTTTTTTTCCCCAATACATCAAATATGACTATTAAGAAAAAACTGCAAGGCACAATAAAAGACAAAAAAACAGTTTGAAGAGACAGAGCAAACATCAGAACCAGAGTCAGAAATGGCAGAAATGTTGGAATTATCAGACAGGGAATTTAAAACAAATGTGATTAATGTACTAAGGGGTCTAACAGTTGGACAGCATGCAAAAACTGATGGGCAGTGTAATCAGAGAGATGGAAATTCTAAGAAAGAATAAGAAAATGCTAGAGATGAAAAATACTGTTGGGCTCATTAGTAGACTAGACACAGCTGAGGAAAGAATCTCTGAGCATGAGGATATCTCAATAGAAACTTCCAAAACTGAAAAGCAAAGAGAAAAAAAGACTGGAAAGCAACAGAACAGAATTTCCCGAAACTGTGGGACAACTACACAAAGTATAACATACACATAATGGGAATACTAGAAAAAGAAGAAAAAGAAAAAGGAAGAGAATATTTGAAGGAACAATGACTGAGAATTTCTCACAATTAGTGTCAGACACCAAACCACAGATCCAGGAAGCTTAAAGAACACCAAGCAGGATAAATACCAAATAAACTATACCTAGGCATGTGATATTCAAACTGCAGAAAATTGAAGAGAAATAATCTTGGGAGGCGGAGTCAAGATGGCGGCGTAGGCAGACTCTGAACTCACCTCCTCCCGTGGACACAGTCAATTTACAACTACTCGTGGAAAAATTACCCCTGAGACAGAACTGAAAACTGGATGAGAGGAACTCCTGCAACAACGGACAATCCTAACTGGGGTGGAAGAGGCAGAGACTCCCTTCCGGAGAGAAAAACGCCGCCTTCACAAGCCGCCAGCGTCACGGCCGCCCGGGAGCAGCTCACAGGTACGCAGCCTCCCTGGAGGCGCGGGGTCCTGAGCCGGGGAGCGCCCCCGCTGTGGGCATTTTGTGGACCCAGCACAATCGACACCAGTGGCATAATATCTGACCTTGCCTGCTACTAAAGCATTGGGGAGCACCCCCAGAAAACCCGGTTCACAAAGAAACTAAAACTGGCTCTTAAAGGGCCCGCGCACAAACTCACCTGTTCCAGAAAGCATCCTAAAATCACCAGAAAGAAAGGTGCACACTGCTTTGGTGACAAGAGACTCACCTAATAGGCCCTGAGTGCATCTCGGTGAGGGGTGAGACCTCTCCAGGGACTGGGACATTGGCGGCGGCCATTGTTGTGGCCTGGTGTGAGCGTGCTGACACAGACGCCATTGGAGTTTTCCTGAGACCTGCTAGCCCAGGGTCTACTCCACCCACTAGAGCACCGATTTGAATCCAGCTCAGCCAAGGGGCAGGCAGCCCACCCTAGAGACTGACCTCACCTAACAACAAGCCCTCAGGCAACGCGTGTGGGCCTGCATAGATTGGTGACTGGATTTTCTGCAGCCTGGCAACTGAGCTGACTTGAGCGGGGCAGGGTGTACACAAGGAGCGGTGGAGAGTGTGGGGTGGTGGCGGAGTGTGTGAGGCTCCCGCCGTGGGAGAGACTGGGTCCACTTGGGGAGGTTGGGGCGCTCACACGGGGCAGGACTGTGTTGACTGTGTGTGTGGACCTCTGGGCAGCAGGGCTTGTCAGCTGCAGAAGACTTGTGCTTCTCAAAGACCCACATAGGAGGTTTGCCCCACCTTCCAAAGCCTGAAACAATTGGGTGCTCCTGTGCCTGAGGCCAGCCCCCACCCAGCTGCAATCCTCAGAGAGCTGACAAGAGACCCTAATAGGCTAGAGGTTTACAGCAATTCTAAGGCCCTGAGCCTAACAACCTGCCACACTGGGGCCTACTACTTAAAAGAAATACTGCAACACAAATGTGGTATTAGAACTTACAGCCAACTGTGCTGAGGCTCCCCACACCTGATAAAGAGACTGAAGGGCCCACAACAACTACAAGCAGCTGAGCATTACAACAGCTGGCCAGGAGCATAACTCAGCCTCCCTGGGCGCCTATAGGGAGAGCTAACAGGCCACACAGAAGGACACACGTAGCCCACATAGGGCCACCCTGGAACATTGAGAACTGAGGGAAGACACTGGAAGCCTCCTAAGCCATCACTTACATAAGGTCACCTATCCAAGAGCAGGAGACGTAGCTGACCTACCTAGTACGAGACACAAGCACAGGAAAGAGGCAAATGAGGAGGCAAAAGAATACATTCCAAGTAAGGGAACAGGACAAAACCCCAGAAAAGGAACTAAGTGAAACAGAAATGAGCAACCTACCTGACAGAGAGTTCAAACTAAGAGTGCTAAGGATGCTCACTGATCTGGGGAGAAGAATAGATGAACTCAGTGAGAATGTCAACAAAGAAATGGAAGATATAAAAAAGAACCAATCAGAAATGAAGAATACAATACTGGAAATGAAAAACTCATTAGAGGGACTCAAAAGCAGAGTAGAGGATACAGAAGAACGGATCAGTGAGCTGGAAGAAAGACTAGGAAGAAATTACCCAAGGTGAACAGGTAAAAGAGAAAAGAATTAAAAAGAGTGAGGACAGTCTAAGGGACCTCTGGGACAACATCAAGCACTAACATCCGTGTTATAGGTGTCCCCGGAAGGAGAAGAGCGAGACAAGGGGCAGAGAATCTATTTCAAGAAATAATAGATGAAAACTTCCCTAACCTAAGGAAGGAAACAGACATCCAGGTACAGGAGGCACAGAGAGCTCCCAAACAAGATAAACCCAAAGAGGCCCACACCAAGACACATCATAATCAAAATGTCCAGAATTAAAGATAAAGAGAGAATCCTAAAGCCATAAGAGAATGTCAAGTTACATACAAAGGAAACCCCATAAGGCTATCAGCTGACTTCTCAGCAGAAACCTTACAGGCTAGAAGAGAATGGCACGATATATTTAAAGTGCTAAAAGGAAAAAACTTACAGCCAAGAATACTCTACCCGGCAAGGTTATCGCTCAAAATGGAAGGAGAGATCAAAAATTTTCCCAGATAAGCAAAAATTAAAGGAGTTTGTCACCAAGAAACCAGTGTTACAAGAAATGTTAAAGGGACTGATTTAAGGGGAAAAGAGAAGACCACAAATAGGAAAAAATTATCTATTTCAATGATTAGAACGTAATGAATACAAATGCACAAAAAGAGGTTAGATATGATATCAAAAACATAAAAGTAGGGAGGAGGGTAGTTAAAGAGTACAGCTTTCAGACAGAGGTCAAACTAAAGTGACCATCAATTCTGTATAGAAGAAGTAAGGAACAGAGAAGGACTACTTAAACACTGAGGAAAAAAAAATAAAAAAGTTAAAAAATGGCAGTAAGTACATACTTATCAATAGCTACTTTAAACGTCAATGGACTAAATGCCCCAATTAAAAGGCATAGGGTGGCTGACTGGATAAAAAAACAAGACCCATATATATGCTGCATACAAGAGACACACTTCAGACCTAAAGACACAAACTGAAAGTGAAGGGATGGAAAAAGATACTCCACGCAAATGGCAATGAAAAGAAAGCTGGGGTAGCAGTACTCATATCAGACAAAATAGACTTTAAAACAAAAACTGTAAAAAGAGACAAAGAAGGGCATTACATAATGATCAAGGGAACAATCCAACAAGAGGATATAACACTTGTAAATATCTACGCACCCAATGTAGGTGCACCTAAATATATAAAGCAATTATTAACAGACATAAAAACAGAAATAGACAGTAACACAATAATAGTAGGGGACTTTAACACTCCACTTACACCAACAGATAGATCATCCAAACAGAAGATCAATAAGGAAACATTGGCCTTAAACGACACCTTAGAACAGATGGACCTAGTAGATATATACAGAGCATTCCATCCAAAAACCGAAGAATACACGTTCTTTTCAAATGCACATGGAACATTCTCCAAGATTGATCACATATTAGGCCACAAAACAAGTCTCCATAAATTTAAGAAGATTGAAATAATACCAAGCATCTTTCTCTTACCACAACGGTAAGAAACTAGAGAACATCTAAAGAAAGAAAATCAGAAAAGCAACAAATACATGGAGATTAAAGAAACTGCTACTGAACAACGACTGGGTTAACGAAGAAATCAAAGAAGAAATAAAAAAATACCTGGAGACAAAGCGAAAATGAAAATACGACATGCCAGAATTTATGGGATACAGCAAAAGCGGTTCTAAGAGGGAAGTTTATAGCGATACAGGCCTATCTCAACAAACAAGAAAAATCTCAAATAAACAATCTAAAAATGCACCTAAAAGAACTGGAAAAAGAAGAACAAACAAAGCCCAAAATCAGTAGAAGAAGGGAAATAATAAAAATCAGAGCAGAAATAAATGAAATAGAGACCAAAAACAATAGAAAAATTAATAAAACCAAGAGCTGGTTCTTTGAAAAGATCAACAAAATAGACAAACCTTTAGCTAGACTCACCAAGAAAAAAAGAGAGAAGGCACAAATAAGTAAAATCAGAAATGAAAGAGGAGAGGATACAACAGACACCTCAGAAATACAAAACATTATAAGAGAATACTATGAAAAACTATATGCCAACCAATTCGACAATCTGGAAGAAATGGATAAATTCTTAGAATCATACAACCTTCCAAAACTGGATCAAGAAGAAGTGGAGAATTTGAATAGACCAATCACCAGTAAGGAGATCGAAACAGTAATCAAAAACCTCCCCAAAAATAAAAGTCCAGGACCAGACGGCTTCCTGGTGAATTCTACCAAACATTCAAAGAAGACTTAATACCTATCCTTCTCAAACTCTTCCAAAAATTGAGGAGGGGGAAGCTCCTAACTCATTCTACTGAAGCTGACATTACCCTGATACCAAAACCAGACAAGGACAACACAAAAAAAGAAAATTACAGGCCAATATCACTGATGAACATCGATGCGAAAATCCTCAACAAAATACTAGCAAATCGCATACAACAATACGTTAAAAAGATTATACACCATGATCAAGTGGGATTTATTCCAGGGATGCAGGGATGGTTTAACATTCGCAAATCAATCAACGTAATACACCACATTAATAAAATGAAGAACAAAAATCACATGATCATCTCAATAGATGCAGAGAAAGCATTTGACAAGATCCAGCATCCATTTATGATAAAAACTCTGAATAAAATGGGTATAGAGAAATAATCTTGAAAAAAGCCAGAGGAAATAAAACGCCTTACTATACAGGAGCAAAGATAAGAATTATGTCCGACTTCTCCTCAGAAACCATGCAAGCAAAAAAAGAGTGCAGTAAAATTTTTGAAGTGTTGAGGGAAAAAACCCCACCAAGAGTTCTAGAGTTCTAGAGTTCTCTACTCCTTAAAATTATAATCCAAAAGTAAAGGAGTGATAAAGACTTTCTCAGACAAACATTGAAGGAATTTGTTGCCAGTAGAACTGTCTTCAAAAATGTTTAAAGAAGCTCCTCAGAGAAACGGAAAATGATAGAGACCGGAAACTCAGATTTGCGTAAAGAAGAGAATTGGAAAAGAAATAAGTGAAGGTAAAAGGAAAACCTATATTTTTCTTAGTTGATCTAACAGAATTGAATGACAGCAATGATACAAGGGAAAGGAGGGAAGAATTAGGAATATTTTGTTATTATAAAGTACTTACACTGCCTATCAAGTGGTACAGTGTTGTTTGAAAGTCGATTTGGATAAGTGGTGAATGTATATTGCAAACTCTAGGGCAACCCCTAAAAAAGAGTTAAAAAAAAAAAAAGTATTACTGACATACCAAGAAAGGAGAAAAAAGGAATCTTATAAAATACTCAATTCAAATCACTAAAGGCTGAAAAAGAACAGAAACAGAACACGGGCTGCAAATAGAAAACAGTAACAAATATGGTAGATATTAATCCAGCTATATCAATGATCACTTTAAACGTCAGTGGTCTAAATAAACCAATTTAAAGGCAGAGATTGTCAGAGTGGGTTAAAAAAGAAGACCTAACTCTGTTATCTACAAGATATCCAGTTTAAATAGAAAAACATATAGACTAAAAATAAAGGGATGGAGAAAGATGCACCATGCTGACACTAATCAAAAGATAGTGGGAGTAGTTATATTAATTTTAGATGGAGCAGACTTTAGAGAAAGTAAAGTAATCAGGGATAAAGAGGGATATTACATAAAGGAGTCAGTTCTCCAAGAAGACATAATAATCCTTAACATTTATATGTGTAACAACAGAGCTTCAAAATACATGAGGCAAAACTGGTAGACCTGCCAGGAGAAGTGGATAAATCCACTATTATAGTTGGAGACATCAAAACCCCTCTATTAGAAATGGACAGATTCAGCAGGCAGAAAATCAGTAAGGACATAATTGAACTCAACAACACCATCAATCAATTGACATCAACTACTTGATACAACAATACCAGAGTACACGTTCTTTACAAGTTCACATGGAACATTCACCAAGATCAGGTTCTGGGCCATAAAACACACCTTAACAATTTAAAACATCATACAATGTTTTTATACATTATACAATGTCTGCTCTCAGACCACAGTGGAATTAAACTAGAAATCAATAATAGCAAGATTTAAAAAATCTCCAAATACTTGGAGATTAAACGATACATTTCTAAATAACACATCAAAGAACAAATTTCAAGAGAAGTTAATAAGTTAAACTAAACAAATGAAAACACAACTTATCAAAATTTGGGGATACAGCAAAAGCAATGCTTAAAGGGAAATATATATCATCTAATGTATAAGAAAAGAAAAAAGATCTAATCAATAATCTAACATTCATATTAGGAAATTAGAAAAAGAACAGATTAATTCCAAAGTAAGCAGAAGAAAAGAAATAATACAAATTAGAGCAGAGATCAGTGAACTGGAAAACAGAAAATCACTAGACAAAATCAACAAAACTAAAAGCTGGTTCTTTGAAAAGATTAATAAAACCGATTAGCTACACTGAGAAGAAGAGAGAAAACACAAAATACTAATATCAGAAACAAAATGGGACATCTTTATAGAACCAATTTATATTAAATGGATAATAAAGGAATAATATGAATAGTTTTCTGTCCTCAATTTTGATAAACTAGATGAAATAGACCAATTCCTTGGAAGACTCAGTCTGTCAAACTCACACAAGAATAGACAATCAGAATAGACCTATATTTATAAAGAAATTGAATCAATAGTTAATATTTTTCCAAAATAGAAAACGCCACACCCAGGTGGGTTCACCTGTGAATTCTAACAAACATTTAAGAAAGAAATTATACCAATTATCTACAATCTCTTCTAGAAGATAGAAGGAGAGGGAGGACTCTCTAACTCATTCTGATGCCAACCGAATACCAAAACCAGACAAAGACATTACAAGGAAAGAAAACTAAATACCAATATCTTGCATGAACATAAGTGCAAAAATCCTCAGCAAAATGTTAGCAGAAAGAATCTAACATATATGAAGAATTAGACTACAACTCACTACAACTGTAGAGTGGGATTTATCCCTGGTATTCGAGGCTAGTTCAACTTTACAAAATCAATTATTGCAATACATCACATCAACAGGCTGAGGAAGAAAAATCAAATGAACATTTCTATAGATGTAGAAAAGTTATTTGACAAAATACAGCTCCTATTCATGATAGAAACTCTCAGCAAACTAGGAATAGAGGGGAACTTCCTCGACTTGAAAAAAACTGTCTACAAATAAACCTACAGCTATCATCATACTTAATGATGAACAACTAGAAGCTTTCCCACCAAGATCAGGAGCAAGGCAAGGATATCCCCTCTCACCATTCCTTTTCAACATCGTACTGAAATTCCTAGCGGATTAATAAGACAAAAGGAAATAAGTATTTTGATTGGGAAGGACCTAATAAAACTTTCTTTGTAGATGACATAATTGTCTGTGTAGAAAATCTGAAATAATAAACAAAAAACTCCTGGAACTAATAAGTGATTGTAGAAAAGTTGCAGGATTCAAGGTTAATATACAGCAATCCATCACTTTCCTATATACCAGCAATGAACAGGTGGAATTTGAAATTAAATACACAACCATTTATCTTAGTGGCCCCAAAAGGAAATACTCAGTTAAAAATCTAACAAAATGCGTATGAGATCTATATGAAGAAAACTACAAAACTCTGATGAGCAAAATCAAAGAACTAAATAAATGGAGAGATAGTACATGTTCATGGGTACAAAGACTCAATATTATCAAGATGTCAGTTTTTTTGCAATTTGATCTATTCATTGAATGCAATCCCAGTCAAAAACCCAGCAAGTTTTTTGTAGATATTGGTAAAAAGTTTATTTCTAAACTTTTCTATGGTTTATATGGAGAGGCAAAAAGATCCAGAACAGCTAATGTAATATGAAGGAAAAGAACCAAGTTGGAAGACTAACTCTACTCAACTTCGAGACTTATTGTAGAGCTATAGTAATCAAGACAGTGTGATATTGGCAAAAGAATAGACAAATCAATCAATGGAAGAAAACAGAGAGCCCGGAAACAGACCAATGTAAATACGGTCAACTGGTTTTTGTCAAAGGAGTGAAGGCTATACAATGAAACAGAGATAGTCTTTTCAATAAGTGATGTTGGAACAACTGGACATCCACATGCAAAAACATGGATCTAGACACAGACCTTACATTCTTCACAAAAATTAACTCAAAATGGATCATAGACCTAAATGTAAAACACAACTATAGAACTATTGAAGACAACATAGGAGAAAACCTAGATGACCTTGGGTTGTGGTTACTTTTTAGGTACAAGAACAAAGGCATTTTCTATGAAAGAAAGAATTGATAAGCTGGACTTCAGTAAAATTAAAAACCTGCAATATTTCTTATATGGATATGCTCTTTCTAAAATGCAAATTTACCAGCTGTCTGAAACCTCTGTAACTTCATATGGCACCTTTTGCCTTAAAGGTGTATCCCTCTACTCCAATTTTATTCAGTATTTAAAAAGGAGATCAGAGACTTTTTCCTCTGATAGGCCTTTCCTGATGCACTCACATAGAATTAAATATTTTACCCCTGTTCTACCTCTAGATATTCTTCTAGTGCTTCATCTATCACATTCTATTGCAAAATATTTGTTATATATCAGCCTCCCCTTCTAAACCTGAGTTCCTTGAGGAAATAATACATGACTATTTATCTTTAAATGCTGGTTCTTAATACAAAGCTTGGACATGATAAGTACTCAGTGAGTATTATTCAGCTAAATTATATTATATTGGTCATTGTGATGGTTCTGCTTAAAATGCTTAAAAATGTTTATATTTTACTAAATCTAGGAGAGGCTTTTACATTTTTTTCTCACAATGAAAGCATGAACTGTTTTTATGTTCAGAATTTAAATATCCCTTAAAAAACGATATATTGATATTTTAAATATTAAAATGAATAAGAGAGTTGTAACCTGCAAATATCTTGATATAAATATATAAGATAGGGGATTTGAGTTTTTATGGATACATATATTTGTTAAATCAAGTTCTGATACGGTAATCCTCACCCATGCCTTCAGGCATTTTAGAAACATGTTTAGAAATGTGGCTTACGAGCAAAGGAAATAAAGTGTTATATTTAATCTGACACCTGAAACTATTGAGGAAGTTCAAAACTCGTATGACTGCAACATTTCTATTTTCTATTTGTTTTGTTTGGCTGTAGGGCATAGGGAAAATTATTCTATAACTTGATTAATCAGTAGCTGATTAAAGAGTTTGTGAGTTCTCTAGGCCCTTCCTTTTCTATATGCAATTGATTATGAAATAAAATGTTTAGTTTTAACTAAAATTCTATTTTAGCTTAACTCTTTTTTTTTCTCCTAGTGTAGTGACTATGACTTGGAATTTGGAACTGAGTGTTTGCAATTGGCTCTAAAATACTGTCACACGAAAGCCAAACTTGTAGAAGGATCACCTGATCTGTGGAAGGTAAGGAAGTTGGCACTTTGCTCTGGGTCTCATCTGTGCTCATGTGTCATTCCTAAAGACACAGTCTGCAAGTACAAACACTTCCCAGGTGCTTTAGAAAATGCAGAAGTAATGTAAAAATACTTGGTTTCATACTGAAACTGTGAATATTTCTAAGAAAAAAGGTGTGTGTTTGTGTGCATACATTAAAGGAATTAAGAGTCTCATTGGGTTTTCTGAGCCATCAAAGTATAGTATCATTTCTGTTGCTTGGTTTCAAGAAATTCACTTTGAGATAATTTATGCAAACAAATTCCATTTTGGCCAAAAAGATTGTTTTAGTCACATTTTTCCCCCTTGTTCTCTGTATATATCCTTTTACTTGGTTGCTTTATCCTCAACTGGATTGAAGATAAAACTCTGCTTCCCACAATAACAACATTTCCTTCAAGGCCCTGGGGTGGTAACTCCAACTTGTCTGGGTTGAAAGAATATCTACCACAGTTCTGGCCCAGTGCAGTGAGAGTCTGGACCCACTTGTTGCAGAGGAACTAGACTCTTTCCTATGGCAAGTCTTCTAATGGCAAACTTTTTTCTTTTGGAGGGAATGGAGTAGTTGTAGCACTATCATGCTACAGCTTCCTGTTGAGGTAGGGGTGTTTTACAGTGTGACTCTCCTTTGTTTTATTAGGTAGATTTCTGAAGTAGAATTGTAGGGCCATTTCATAATTTTGAAATAAGTATTGCTGCTTTTGAAATTTTGGATGAAATCTATAAAGCACCCACCTAAATTTGATTAGTAAAGATTCATCCTAACTCTAAGATTATATTGATCCAAAAGGATGTTTCCTCATTGACTTTAAAACAAAACAGAGACCCACAGATCAATGGAATAGAATCGAAAGCCCAGAAATAAACCCACACATCTATGGACAGCTAATCTTTGACAAAGGAGCCAAGAACATACAATGGGGAAAAGAAAGTCTCTTCAACAAATGGTGTTGGGAAAACTGGATAGCCATATGCAAAAAAATGAAAGTAGACCCTTACCTTACACCATACACAAAAATTAACTCCAAATGGATTAAAGACTTGAATGTAAGACCTGAAACTGTGAAACTTCTAGAAGAAAACATAGGCAGTACGCTCTTCCACATCAGTCTTAGCAACATCTTTTTAAACACCGCATCTGACCGGGCAAGAGAAACAATAGAAAAAATAAACAAATGGGACTACATCAAACTAAAAAGCTTCTGCACAGCAAAGGAAACCAGCAACAAAACGAAAAGACAACCTAACAATTGGGAGAAGATATTTGCAAACCATACATCTGATAAGGGCTTAATCTCCAAAATATATAAAGAACTCATGCATCTCAACAACAAAAAAACTACCAACCCAATTAAAAAATGGGCAAAAGACCTGAACAGACATTTCTCCAAAGAAGATATACAGATGGCCAACAGACACATGAAAAGATGTTCGAAATCACTAACTATCAGGGAAATGCAAATCAAAACTACAATGAGATATCACCTCACGCCCATCAGAATGGCTATAATTAACAAGACAGGAAACAACATGTGTTGGAGAGGATGTGGAGAGAAGGGAACTCTCATACACTGCTGGTGGGAGTGCAAACTGGTGCAGCCACTATGGAAAACAGTATGGAGATTCCTCAAAAAGTCAACGATAGAACTACCATATGATCCAGCTATTCCACTGTTGGGTATTTATCCAAAGAACTTGAAAACACCAATTTGCAAAGGTACATGCACCCCTGTGTTCATTGCAGCCTTATTCACGATAGCCAAGACTTGGAAGCAGCCTAAGTGCCCATCAAGGGACGAATGGATAAAGAAGCTGTGGGATATATACAGAATGGAATACTACTCAGCCATAAGAAGCTTGTGAAATCCAGCCATTTGTGACAACATGGATGGACATTGAGGGTATAATGCAAAGTGAAATAAGTCAGAGGGAGAAGGTCAAATACCGTATGATTTCCTTCATTAAGTAGTAGATAATAACAACAATAAACAAACACATAGGGACAGAGATTGGATTGGTGGTTACCAGAGGGGAAGGGGGGAGGGAGGAGGGTGAAAGGGATAATTGGGTACATGTGTGTGGTGATGGGTTGTAATTAGTATTTTGGTGGTGAACATGATGTAGTCCATGCAGAAATAGAAGTACAATGATGTACACCTGAAATTTTTACAATGTTATAAACCAATGTTACTGCAATAAACAAATAAAATGCATGGATCAAAAAAAAAAAAAAAAAAAAAAAAAACAAACAAAACAGAAAGCCCTAGGGGTTGATTAGGTATTTTGCATAATAACATGATGGGCCTTGCTGCATGCTAAGATCATCTCAGACGTATTTAAATTATTGAATTCTAAGATTCCAAAACATTGGCATGCCTGGATTATTGACTGGTGGAGAAAATTTATGCAGTATTATTGTTCTTTTAAAAGATATGCAAATGTCATCAACCCAGCAGGCAAACATTTTATTCATTCCGTTTATCCTTTTCTATATATGGCTCAGATGGTGATATGCATATTAATTGAGAGGATTTTGGTAATTAGGTGTTTTGTTAAAGATTCTGACCCACATGTCTATAGAACCTCCTTTGTCTATCTGCTAGACTTAATTTGCAGGCTATGTAAAAAAAAAAAAAAAAAAAGAAGGGAAAACTCTGAGACTTTTTATTGCTGCTAACATGTCAGCACTCTCTGACCTCCTTGTTGACGTCTTAGGGTGTGTGATTTTCTACCTCTTGTGGGTATTCTGAGCCTTCTTCAGACTTGTAAAGCACATGGAGGTCTGCAGGTAAAAGGAAAGCAGCACACTGTTCTCTGAATTTTCTACTCCATCTTCACAAATTTACTTCAATATTTTTTTTGGTGAAATCTCATATTTCACTACTTCCTCCAGTAGCACAGTATCAGTCCTCACATCCTGGCACTGTGCTTCCCTTTTTTTTTTTTTTTTTGTGTGAGGAAGATCAGCCCCGAGCTAACATCCATGCTAATCCTCCTCTTTTTGCTGAGGAAGACTGGCTCTGAGCTAACATATATTGCCAATCCTCCTCCTTTTTTTCTCCAAAGCCCCAGTAGATAGTTGTATGTCATAGTTGCACATCCTTCTAGTTGCTGTATGTGGGACACGGCCTCAGCGTGGCCGGACAAGCAGTGCGTCGCTGCGTGCCCGGGATCCGAACCCAGGCAGCCAGTAGCGGAGCGCGAGCATTTAACTGCTAAGCCACGGGGCCAGCCCATCTGCTTCCCTTTTATGTGCAACAAATGTCAGTGCACTGAGGCAGTGATTGGCCTTTCCAAGTACTTCTCTTTGTTCCCCCGGTGAGTCATTGCATACATGCTGTTGTGGGTTGAATTGTGTCCCCCCAAATGGTATGTTCAAGTCCTAAGCCCTGGCACCTGTGAATGTGAGCTTACGTGAAAAGTGTCTTTGCAGATCTAATCAAGTTAAGATGAGATCGTACTGGCATAGAATAGACCCTAAATCCAACATATAAGAATGGCAGAAGAGATACAGACACAGATAAAGGGAGAATGCCAATCATGATGGAGGCAGAGATTGGAGTGATGCATCTACAAGCAAAGGAAAGCCAAGGATGGCTGCAACCACAAGAAACTAGGAAGAGGCCAGGAAGGATTCTTCCCTAAAGCCTTCAGAGGGGGATGGTCCTGCCAGTACCTGGATTTCCTACTTCTAGCCTCCAGGACTGTGAGAGATAAATTTCTGTTGTTTTAAGCCACCTCGTTTGTGGTAGTTTGTTATGGCAGCCCTAGGAAACTAATACACATGCCAAAGGGTGACACACTCTTAGGCCCAGAGGGATCATCTTCATAGCATCACTTTGCAAACTGGAAGGGATGGGGGAAGCCCCACTCCTATGAATGATGTTTGAATAATGATGTGCCTCACTGGGATCTTGGATTCTAAGAGGGCGTGTAATACAATGGAGTGGGCAAGAAGTCTTTCAAATGGCAGTAATGAGGTCTTTTTTAGGTACCGCATTTCTTCTATTAATTGAGGTGAAATTATTTTGAGTGCAAATATTGTGGTTGTTTCAGGCTCCCTATTTCCTCCTTCTGCCTCCTGTTTCTTGTCATCTTCCACCATTTTTTTTCTTTTTGATATTTTCCTAGCTGTTTATTTAGCCCTATTTGGCCTCTTTTGATGACATTGTGTGAGTTGTGTTTAGTATAGGCTTCTAATTTAATTAATTTTGTGATCTTATCATTCTGTATGGATAAAGAGTATTTCAGTTGCTATTTAAACCAAAGCAATGGAATCGACACTTTGAAATTAGTGTTCTAATTCTATGCTAATTCCAAAGATGCTACCATTTTTTAAAATTCAGATTTGAAAAAAGATTTAGTACAATTATGCTAAAATTCGTACTGGACTCAGGTGGCAGGACCAAGTACCTGGAACATGATTCAGAAATCTGACACAATGAAAAACACATTTCAAGAGGCATTTCACTATCATAAAACAGTAAGATGAGAGCATTCTGTGCCAGGCTACCTTCCCCTACCCCTCAGAGGTCAGAGTACACCACCTCTGGGGTGTGTGGAATGACGAGAAATTTCTCATGACTGCGTGTAGAACTATTATTTCAACTGCCACCAGAAATCCCAGGAGGGCTATTATTTTGTATTTTACATACTTTTTTTTGGTAGAAAAAATGCAAAAAGTAAACATTCAGAGTTAATGCCAACCTTCCTGCAGTAGCTCCTATGTGGCCTGGAGGAAACCTCAGTTTTTTCAAATCACCATGCAGGATAGAGGCCATCCCAGTGAATGACCACCCCTCACCCCGCCACGAGTGACCAACCACACAAGAGTACAGGAGTGACTCCTGGGAACAGAGATCTGCTCTCATGCTTTCCCTGAGGGGTTGTGCTTTGCCAGGCCTTGATGAACACACTCTTATTTTGGTGAAATTTCACGTTGTCTACATAAGAACTTCCATTCCCTTAATTTATAGCTGTACCATATTTTTGTCCCACTATACTGAAATACTTGGTCACTTACTTCACTATACAGACCTAACTGAATAGACTTCTTGTTTCTAAATATTAAAACCATTCTTAAGGCATACAAAATTTATAACCAGTTATTGAAGAAATCCAACAACCATGTTCCATTGTCTGAAAATGCTTCTTTAGAAGGAGTTTCTGACGTGTGTGAGTCATCACAATATTATTGGAATGAATAACTTCTGAGGATTCCTTTTGATGGGAACTACATTTTTTTTTAGATCCAAGTGTTCTAGGATCTTTGTTAAAAACAAAAGAGAAAATAGTCTTACTTTTTGCTTTTTAACCTCAAAAATACAATGTGATAACATTGTTTCTCATCTAGCTATCCAGTCTGGAGGAAAAAATATTTTCTGGATAGACATAATTGATGAAATGGAAATAAATATAATAAATGCCCCCATATCTAAATTTGTATTTAATAAACATTCTTATCTTTAAAATTTAAGATTTTCTGACTTTCTTCTCATTATCAGAGTTACATATTCATTTTCTTATGGGTAAAAGATGGGAGAACATTAAGTATAGTCTAACTTAATATATGTAAGATGGTGGCCAACTGGACTTTGCTCTGAAAAGTCTAGTTTACTATATTGTGAGTGTCAACACCGATAAAGCAACACAGAGTAGGTGTGATAATGTCCCCTGGAACTCACTTTGAGGTAGCTGAGAGAGACATACTACCTCTGTGGCTCGGCTTTAGGTTTCTCTTCTATTGAATATATATATGCATATATATATATGTATATATATTGCTAAACACTTGATCCAGATGAAATGTTGTACAGAAGCACAGTCAAACAAAACAGACAAAAATTGAGCTTAACTAGGTGAGTGGCAGATGTGGGGCCCAGAGCCTCAGCTGCACAGTGTGCCCCCCTTGGTCTTCAGGTGGCCCCGAGCTTCTAATGAGCACAGCGTGAAACTTCTTCAATCTCTACAGGGTTGATTTTTTTTTTTTTAAGTAACTATTTTCCATAATAAGGTATTGTGCAAAGTCAAAGGAAAATTACAGGTCATGCTGACAGAAGAAAATCAACTTCAAAACTGATTATTAAACTTTTTAAAATTAAAAATAAGGAAGGGCAACCGGTATTACTGTAAAAGTTTGATGGAAAAAAAGTAACTCATCAATTCAGAATTACAACATTTTCCAGTACTATTTCTTTTGAAGTATGTTAGCTGTTTTATTTAAAATAATATAAGGCTATTTTTAAATACAATACTTTACAAGTTTGTCACAAATATTTTGTAGTTTTTCTTCATTAAATCAGTGTTTGTTGAGAAGTGTAGTTGAGATATTCAATAAGACTCCATATAGAATATATTAATAAAAATCAAGCTTTAATCTGTGTATAGTAGGTGTCCACAGCCTACAAGAAAAAGTAGATAAAGGAAATTCTTGTTTATACAGTTAATTATTTAATATTAGTGGAAAAAGGACCTTTAGGTAATAAAAACATTTTATTTATAAGATTGACTCGAATGCAGAAATGTTAAGCCTTGTAGGTATGCTAGACAAAGCATTTTAGTATTTGAGACCAATTTTTCTTTAACTTTAAAAAGCCATCATTAAGATCTATTTGAAAAAAAGATAATTACACAATTATTCCATTTTAATTTAGAATGCAGTTTTACTCCTCAAAGCAGGAAGGAATAAAAAATGAATTATGGTAATTAGGCATCTTTCCATTAATATCTCTTCTGAGTTTACCCTACACGGCAGACAATTATTATAGAAAACAAGCATTCTCATTTAAATTGCAAATATTGAGGCCTAATTTCAGATATCTAGTTGACTTTGGATTTTCAAGGAAATAAAAGAAAAAACTTATTTTATTCGATTCTTATAAGGAAAATTTCTTCACTAAAACGTAGTTTCCACAGGTTGCGTTTTGCTCACTCTTTTCATTGCTCTATTCCCAGCACTTAGAACAGGACCTGGAACATAGTAGTTATTTGATACATATTAGTTGAATGAAAGAGATCGATGCATTCTTTAATTTGGTAAAATTCGTAGCGTGAACATTTAAATATCTGTTTTCTGTTTTTCTCCCAGGGTAATAGAATTGTGTTGTGGATCAGTAACTATAGTCCTGGTTTTGGTTGGCATGTGCTTGTTTTAGAGATAATGCAGCCGTGTCACATTTGATTTTTCAAATAGATTGCTTGAATGTTTGCACAACTTCCCAGCTGTCTTACAAGTTGGCTGCTACTTTAATTTTAGATTGTAGGGTATAGTTTTGGATCAGGATTTACGAGCCAGGATAAAGTCATAGCAGGGGAATCTATTTTATTTTTTTATTATCATTTTTTTTTGGTGAGGAAGATTAGCCCTGAGCTAACATCTCTGCGATCTACCTGTATTTTGTATGTGGGTTGCTGCCACAATGTGGCTGATGAGTGGTGTGGTATAGGTCCGCACCCAGAATCCCAACTCATGAACTCAGGCGGCCAAAGTGGAATGTGCCGAACTTAACCACTACACCAGGGAGCCAGCCTCAGGGGAATCTACTTTGAATAGAGGTGCCCTGAGCCACTTGAGCTGAACCAAGTTTCTGTGCAAGTTTAGTTATGAGATAATCTGTGGGAAGAAAGCCCATATTGTAGGTTCAGAAAGGTACTAATTTAGAGAGTATTTCTCAAAGTGGATTTTTAGACTATTTCTATCATAATTATCTGGGCACTTGAAAGATGGGCTCCTAAGACCCTAGAGTACTTACTAATGTAGTTCATTATTTGCTATACTTTCCAGTTCTGTGATATAGGAGAGCTAATTCTGCAATGCAATGTACCTGACATGTTCTGTAAATGAGCTCATTGGATGTGGTCTGGGAAATATCTGCCATAGGACCATGGGAGATTACATTATAAGGAGCAGGCTACAATTACAAGAAGGCTGTCTGTTCTTAAGGATAGATCTTGATTGTTTGTATGTACGTGGTGGTCCCCTCTAGGGTCTTGGTACTAGAGCCATATATTAGTAAAAAATTTACAAGGTGAGCCTTATCTGGGTGCATACAGATATACTCAATTCAGAAGGAAGTCCTTCTTACTGTGAATTGATCTTTGATAATGATCTCATTTCAACTAAAAATGCAGTTTGGTGATTTTTGTTATGCATACTTTTCCTTCCTTCCCTCCAACATAAAACCTTATTATTAAATAGTAATGCTAATACTTTTGTTTAAACACTACAAGATTATCTTTGATATAATACTTCAGTTATATTAATAAGATTTTGGTAACCACTGCCACATAATATCTCAATTTATTTAAAGATTTCAAAACAATCTTCAACCATTTGTAGAAATAGAATATATTTTTCTGAATTTGCTGATGATGTTAAAATTTAGAAATTGTTAGTATTATGTGTTTATAGTTTCTCCAAAATCAAGAATTTCCTTGGGGGCATAATTTTATTGCTTTCACATTCCTTCCTGCTCTGTTAAGTCTAATGAGGCTTATCTGTCCTTTAGGTGACCTACAAACGAGATCTGTATGCAGCTGAATCGATTATTAAGGGTATGTTTGTCCTTGTGACTGTCAGTTCCTGTGTTTCAAAAATGTAAGCCCGTTCAGAATTTCTCATGACATTTTAAATCCCAGAATTCTCAGAGGTATAAATGCCTGTAGGCCACAGAGGTCTGTGATTTTTTTTTTTTTTAAAGTAATTATGTTTTATTTTGTGTCTCCTGCTTGTGAAATATCACTTATTATGATTTATGTCACATTCGTTTCAATTTTTATAAAGGAAATACTTGAGTTTATTATTTTGAGAAAAGTTTGGGGCATTGACACTATTTGAAGTGAAAATGATATTTCAATATATTTATAAAGGTATTTATTTTATTATTACTCCTAAAAGGACTGGTCACCCCCCCACTGCCCCCAAACACTGTCGTGTCAGTACGTTAGATAACATCTTTCATATGAGAAAAAAATTTTCCCAAAATAGAGAAACTGGAGTGGGTTATTTTTAAATTCCTTTTTGGTTCTGACAGTAACTACAATTTTGTTGTGTAATTTTAGATATTACATGTGTAGTAACAACTTTCTCATTCATTTTTTGTCTCTATGACTCTAAGATCCCAGCTATACAGAAGTAGCTTATTTAATAGTCAACAAATGTTTATTATCGTGCTTAACACTGTGCTAGGAATGTAATGATGATGCACAAGGGACACTCATTCCGTATTTTTGCAGCCTCCATATTTAAATCAGGGTTTCTTAACCTTGGCACTGTTGGCATTTTAGGCCAGGTAATTCTTTGTTGAGGGCACTGTTTTGTGCATTGTAGGTTGTTTAGCAGCGTGCCTGGCCTATATTCACTAGATGCCAAAAGCACTCTTCTCTCCCCCACTTCCCCTGGTGTGACATCAAAGATGTCTCCTGACAGCACCAATGTTAAAAATACATGGTCCTAGGAAAAATCAGGATGCCAATCCTGAAGCAAGTGTGGTGCTTTACAATCTGTTAGTAACTGACTCCTTTGAAAATAGATTAAAGATAGAACTATGTGCTCAGGTTTTGATTGAGAGATGAACTTTTAAATGCTAACTTTGAAGTTGAAAAAGAAATACTGAATCTGAATTCTGAATGTATCAGTTTATTTAAAAATTTTGGGAAAAACTATTTAACAATCAATTGGCTTCACATTCAGAAAACTGAAATCTTTCCTCTGGTCATGACAGTCTATATTCGTAGCTTACCCTCAAGCTTTTTGCCCTTCAAGAATATTGTGTTTCAAACCATTAATCGACTGTAATTTGTGCATCTGTGTAACTGTGTATGTAAACAGATCATCTATAGCTATGAATCAAAATGTTGACATATATTTACATATGAGCCAGGCAATGTGTAAACATTACTTTGGAGAAGTTGACTAAACCGTGATGTAGTTGGTTACATTCTCAACACAAGGAAATATAAAACTCAGTTTGGTTTCTTTACAAAGTCGTATCTCTATTACCTAGGTCAAATGGAAATGATCTATTTTGTAAGTTGGTAAGTGGTTCAACTGAGGATTCTACACATTTCAGTACTTTGCCAATATATTATCAGAGCAGGCTTTTTATGTAAAAGCCTACAGTTTAAGTATAATTGCAGGGGCTACAGTTTTGGAAACTTTGCAGAGAGAAATTATTTTTCTTATTTAGGTAACATGTTCTAGTATGCTACTGTTATTTTTAAAGTATTTAAAAAATATTCTACTTTTATTCTCCGGAAAAGTAATCTGACTGGATGTAAACAGCTGATTTAGACGAACAATCTCCAAGAGTTTCCTGATGCTCTAGGGTTTGCGTTTCTATTAACTTCCCAAGAGATTCTGATGTTGCTTGTACACTTTGAGGACCACTGCTCTGGGGCCTTCCTGCTTTCAGTGTGGGCCTTGAGACCAGCAGCATGGTGATTAACTGAGAACTTGAATGCAGCATGTCTGGTCCCACCACATGAAATCAGAATCTGCATTTTAACAAAAACTCTAGCTGATTAGTTTGTACATTAAATTCCAGAGGCATTCCTCTAGGCTGCTCTTCACAGTCTTTTATAGTTCATTTCTTTCTAAATAATATCTTTATTGCATTAAGAGCTTGAAGTCTTGCTATGCTCTATCAGCTCCAAATGCTTGTTTGCTCACCTGAGATTGCTACCTGCCTTCCTGACTTGCACCAATAAGATCTCTGAGGCCTGATAGTAGAAATACCTCTGGGCATAGGAAAAAGAAAACTCTTGGATTTTTAAAAAATAAAATTCCAAAATATAATATGGTATATAGGAGACTATCTGAGCTATATATTCACCTATTTTCCTTTCCCTAGTAAATGTTCAAAGTATTTTTTTAGGCACTTCTATTACACAGCATTTATTGGGTACTTACTTAGTGCTAGGCATTGTTTAAAGAATTTTGTGTGTATTATCTCTTGCTTCTCCAAGAATTCAATGATGTAAGTAGTGTTATTGATGCCATATTATAAGATATTCAAGAGTTCTAAGCAAATACTAATTTAAGTAGGATAGAAAATATGTTCTTAACTACAAGTTCCTATCTTAGGCAGTTTACCTTTTATACAGCTATTCTCCTTTTTTTTTTTTCTTAAACAGAAATTGTTCAGATTCCCTTCTCTGAAATCCTTGGCCTACGTGTGTTTTAGAATTTGGAATACTTTGTATTTTCAGAAGCTACTGCAGTACATCATCTATTATGTCCCATCACCAGTGGGATTTGAACCTCACTACATAATGAAACGTATAACGCATGAATGTTTATGGTCAATGCAAGAAAAATGACTATATAGAGCCTCCAGCCAGTTCAAGTTTAGTATTGGTTTTGTCACCAAATTTATATATGAAAACAATTTAAATTTTTTTTTTTTAATTTTAAGAACTTTTTGGATTTCAGCATTGCCCATAACTTGGTGTGAACCTCTTTTAGATTGTGATTCAGTGAAGGTGGGAAGAATGTCTATTCTTTTTTTCTTTTGTATCCTCTAATAGTGAGTTGAATTGAAGTGAGTGATAAGTTAAAGGGTGCACCTACATTTTTTTTTTTTAGAATCTGAGGGCCTTAAATTATGGGAATAGGTGGCCCTTCCCTCCCATGTTACCACTCTACCTGCTTCCAACAGATGCATATTGGGATCCAGTGTTGCTATCCCTGTATCATATATTTTTTTTCTTTTTTAAAATAGAGATGATATAATATTGGAGTGCATGCATTTTTGTCAAGGTTTAAAACCAGGACTTGGAGCACTCATGCCACATGCTTTATACATATTATCTCATTAATTCTTTACAGTAATGCTCTAACGTGGATATTATTGCTCCCATTTTGCAGGTGGGAAAACTGAGACTTAGATTAGGTACTTTCCTCTTGATCACACAGCTATTAAGAGTAAGATCCACGATTTAAACCCAGGTCTCCCTTCTCCTTAAGTCTGGCTGGACTTTGGAACATGGCTACTTGCACCTCTGAGTCATGCAGTTACTCATGCTGACCATTAAAGTGGGTACTGGATTCAGTATCTCTCTTTGGTGGGTACAGCAAATGATATATAAAATTCAGCCTGCCCAACTCTGATTCTGTTGGATTAAAACTGTATCTTCAGCTGGCCTGATTGAGTGATCTCGTAATCGAGACTGAAGATGTTATCTCCCAGTGCTGTGCTAAGCACACAGTTGTCTTTTAGAGAATGTAGGGTAAACATCTAATATTGAAATGGCAGATTTCAAGACATGACAAGAAAAAGAGTAAAAATTAAAATTCAAAGTTAGAATAATATTTTTAAAATTATTGGTTGGGTACTGTTTAAGTTTTTTTGTGGTTGCTAATTCTGGTAGTTTAATGTACGTTACCTAGCCATAACATTTTTTCCTCTTCTAGGATGAACCTTTTTTTCATGCTGTGATATGAGTGCTTAGTATTCTGTTAAGTTCCTTTCTGAGCTTCTTTTTCACTTGAGTACCGATTATTGCTGGTCAACAAATTTTATATTTTAATGTAACTTTTTTTTGTTTACTAGGTTCTTTCAGACTCTATAAAACATTTCTAGGATAAATGTCATATCTTCCGAGAGCATTTTGTACTCTCAAATTTCCTTGTCACTGGAACAGCGTGTATATTTTGGTCCATCTTAATTTATGTTCAAGTCCATGTCTTTAGTTTAGTAAGGGAATTTTGATGCAACTAACTTCAGGCATGCTTGTGACTAAAATCCCCAAACTGTGGTTTATAGCAAATCTAAAAATATTTTATATTGTTAGATAATTTTTATTTTTAGCTTCATTTGTTTTTGTGTTGGTATGTTTACATGGATTTCCATTTATAGTGAACTCTTCGATAGTAGGAAACGTATATAAGGTAGTACGCTCAGATTTGTCTTTTATGCAGTTGTCTGCAGTGAAAAATGTACAGTTAATCACAAATTTACTGTTATGTGAAAAAAAGTATTCTTAATGTTTCTTTTTCTGAAGTAGAGAGTTGGATTTGGTTATTGTTCTTGCTTTAACTCTTTTTCGCTTCTAGTGTGAGTGAAATTTAAAACATAACACTTTTCTAGGGAGTAGTGTGATAACTTGGCTCAACAAGACACTGGGCTGACTGATGTTTGTAAACAGCCACATAACAAAGAGGTATTGTCCTTTTTTGTCACATAGGCTGGTTGAGCCCACCCAAGCTTGTTCTACATGCTCAGACCTACCCAAACTATTAAAAGGGTAACAGATGCCAACGGTAACCTACTCTATCTAGATTTAACTATGCCATACAAACAGTTCCAACCCACACTTGATTTAATATGCTGACTATATTCTGGCAAAATGATCAATATTCTAAAATTTTCTATGAAGTAAAGCCCCTATGGAATTTCTAAATAAAAGATTGCATTTATTTTCACCGTTATCCTTCATCAAATCTTTTAACATATTTAATTTTGTGGCTAACAAGTGTTTTAAAAATTATTTTATTTTATTCTCTCCTGGTTATGATTGTACAAACCCAAGTAAGCTTGTGCTATAAAAAAGCCTCATGGTATCTCTTTTCATATGGTGATCTACATGAAAATGGAAAGGTAAAATAGTTAAAATTGAAAATCATTTCATTTTTAAATGGTTTTAGTTAATATTAATTACAATTAGTTAATATTAATGTTCATATAAAAATTCATGTCTTTTTCTAGTCATTATGTAATGTTTTCCATTTGTTAAGCATTTACTTTATTTTAAAGGAAATTGGCTTTGATTTCTCAGAAATGCCGCATCTCATATTGGTTCAGAAATTTAGACTATATTCGGAAAATACATTTTTTTGAACATGAGTGATACAAGTGGATTTCTTTCAAGGTTAAGTATTTATGAACATTCAAACCATAAATTCCCAGATGCTTGCTTTTTTATGTTTCATATAGTTTTTTTTTTTTTTAAAGATTTTATTTATTTATTTTTTCCCCCCAAAGCCCCAGTAGATAGTTGTGTGTCATAGCTGCACATCCTTCTAGTTGCTGTATGTGGGACGCGGCCTCAGCATGGCCGGAGAAGCAGCGCGCCGCTGGGAGCCCGGGATCCGAACTCGGGTCGCCAGCAGTGGAGCGCGCTCACTTAACCACCAAGCCACGGGGCCGGCCCTCATATAGTTTTTTTAAAAAAAATTATACTAGTAGGAAAGCAATTGAATCCTTTTGTGCTTATACATTGAAAGTAGCTGAATATACTTTTAAATTGGCTCTGACTGAAAGGAATAAAATAAAATCACATGTGAATAAAATCAATTTAGTGTTACTGAGAATTAGGAAGATTCATTGTGTTACAGTTATGTTTTGCGGATATGAGCAAACCAATGCCTTAATTTTTTAGTAATCCTTTAACTTTTTCACTTAAAATCATGGCATTTTAAGTGCAAAATATTTTAAAGATTTATTTATTTATTTTCCCCCCAAAGCCCCAGTAGATAGTTGTATGTCATAGTTGCACATCCTTCTAGTTGCTGTATGTGGGACGTGGCCTCAGCATGGCCGGAGAAGCGGTGCGTCGGTGCGCACCCGGGATCCGAACCCGGGCCGCCAGCAGTGGAGCGCGCGCACTTAACCGCTAAGCCACGGCGCCAGCCCCGCAAAATATTTTAAAGTCTTTTGAAACAAGTTGAAAAGATGAGAAACTTTAAATCATGTTTTTCACTTCTGTAATTGGACAATGTTCTGCATCTGTGGTATGTCCTCATCAGGTTTTACTTGTTAAATACCAGTGAGGGTGCCATTTGTGTTATTACCTGTGCTTTTTGGACAATGCAAACTGACAGCTAAGATTTACATAGAAACTATAATTTTTGATGTGTCTGGCTTTTGACTATGATACTTCATTTTCCACATTTTCACATTAATGCCATAACTTCTTTGTACATAATAGTTTTTGTTTTTCACTCTCTTGAAAATAGTACTGTGACTGTATCTTATGCGAATCTGTAAGAACATTTGCGTCAAGCTTGTATTAGTAAGAACATTTGAAGGCTGCAATATTATTTAATAGTGTTGGTTTCCTTGGAATCTTATTGTAAAAAAAAAAACAAATTGGAAAGTTAAATATTTGGGACAAGATTAGAGAAAGTAGAGTTCACTTTTTTGTTTAATTTTAAAATTGTCATTAGTGAAATAGTAATTTAAGCATAGGCAAGTGAATCCGTCACGTTCAAAAACTTCTAAGGTCACAGTGAGGTATTAAGCAACTGGCTAAATAAGACTTGATAATAGACAGAAGCCAGCCAATTATACTTCACTCTGATGTAGGTAGAAAAAAGAAACAACAACAAAAACTCCAAACATGACGTTTATGCTCAAAGCAATAATACAGTTTGTAAATATCCTGGTGAGTCACTAGCCTTAGAAAATTGCATTTCCTTCAAATTTATTTCTCTCTTAACTAACTCAGAAAGAATATATACTTTGAAAAGCAAAAAAAAAAGTACTGCATCATTTACTTGGAAAAAGGTAATACGCTCACATGTAGAAACATGTACAGGATTCAAGATATCACGTCTGCTCTTTACTTTTAGTTGTAAGGTGGGAAACTTCATCCTGTATTCAGTGACTCATTTAAAAATGTGGTTAAGATCTGATATAAAACATCTTTTAAAAAAAATCTGCCTATACCATTGCCCTCCAGTTGAAACATGTACATGAAGTCAACAGTAGAGCTAACTTCTCAGACCACTTTGACCTCTTCTGTGCGTGTGGATGGTTTTCTCACACATCTGTTTACTATCCCTGTCGTCCACTTGTCCTGTAGTCGTGGTTTGTTGGTTACTTTTATTTACTGCCTGCCTTCACCCTTCCTGTTCTAATAGCTTCCTCTAATCGAGGTGTGCAGAGAAACCTTAGGCATCTTGCTGTGGATTAAACTGAGACAGGGACTTTAAAGCTCAACAGTGGTGATTCTGTTAATACTACTTTAAAACCTTTCATGTGAGACAGAAAAATAGACTCTCAGGTTAGCTTTTGAGTCAAGGAACTCAAGAGGAGAATGGAAGATAATTGCCTTCACTTTGGAATAGAGTTTGAAACATCTTTTGGAAATGACTGCTTTTGGATTTGATAGTTGTTTCTCATTTACCTAAAAACACTAAAATTTTGGCTCAAATTGTCAGTATAGTAGATAATGAAGCCTGATGGAAGAATCTCATGGCATTAGATGTTTCTAAGAAAATTGAAGTCAGACTTCTGGATTTTTTGACCGCTTGCTTGTGGAACTAACCTAGTACTTAGGTTTATTTGTCTCTTCTCCATGGTGTTTAAAAATTTTTTGTAAATTAAAAACACTATCTTGAATACTCATGAGTCCCTGGTGATGATTAATTGATAGAAGCATATATCTAAATATTCCTTGCTCCTTGTTAATGTGTCAGTGGGTCTGTAATGGTAAATAGGAAGCTTTGTATACTGTTTTACATATTACTGTTTTGTGAAGTTAAGTGAAAAGACCCCAGAATTGCCTCTATTTCCTAATCCTTGAAGGAAGATAGTATATTTTATGTGTACCTAGAGATCCAATGTTGAAGGAAAATAAGAGGAACTTTTAAAAGATGAGTATGTCACAAATTAGATTTTGGCCTCATTTATAAACTTTCAGATTTATACATTATACCTCCTATCGCCTATGAAGGACTTTAGTTAGAATAACATTGGAATTAAACATTTATGAAAAAACATTGCATATGAATATATTTTGCTAAACCCATGTACCCTAACCAAAAGTGGCTAAGTTTTATATTGCAAAGAACATTAAACCAGAGGATTGAAAGCCCTGAGGAAATTCCATTGTACTTACAAGTTAATGGAAACTTGTGAATTTCAAAGGAAATTGACAGATGAAGCTGTGATACATTCAAAACTTTGACATTCAGGATACCATGCTAGCAGTTCTTTGATGCACCCTCCAGGGGAGATGGTTGAAATTCTGATTATGTTCCTGCCTCTGCCACTCTCAACTCCTTGAGGAGCAGAAAAATAAGCAGAGGCAGAGGAACATCCTGAGCTTGGAAGAACCTCCATGTCTTCTTTCACGTCCTCTACTGGGAGCTAGTAGTACGCAGCTGTAGCATTGAAGGGTGCTGCACAAAAGGACACCTGACCTTCTGAGAAGCTGTCCCCCCATTAATATCCTCATGTGCTTCAGTGAATGCTTCGTTGGTTTTTGATATTCGAGAATGTTGTCTTCTCTAGTACATTGCAGACCAGTGAACCAGCTGAGACTTAAGTTCTAAGTCTCTAAGCATCTGATTTAGGGTTCTGTTGAAGAGTATTCTTAACTCATACTTGATTAAGTATGCAAATGGCAGAGAGACAGTGTGACTTTGATTTTAAAATTTAAAGGTTTAGATAGCCTCTACTATTTTGGTATAAGATGGATAGCATTGTTAGATAAGCAGCTGTCAACCACAATGTGCTCATGTTGTGTGATTAGGAAGGAGTGTAACAGGTACTTCATTCTCACCATGTTTCGTTGACTAGGATGCCATTGATTGTAAGAAGCAATATTTTTATACCATTAAGGAAGAAAAAAATGCTGCCAATTAAACTACCATGTAATGTTTTATTTTTCACTTAGAAGCTTTTTTATGTTTATTAAATGAGCTCATCTTTATTTAGGTGTAGATTTTTATTACCCTTGTTTATATGTAAAAAGGCATAAGTATAGTTCTGGTTCTGGGTAGGATGCAGCAGGAAGACTCCACCCTATTTCTCCCACTGAATGAAGCTATAAAACCTAAACAGAATATATGGAATAGCTGTTTGAGGATTCTGACTAGAGGCGCAGGAAAGAGGTCTCCTAGTGTTCAGAGAGAGTGAAGATTTCCTCCTTTTTTTGCTTTGACTCTAGTGTTTCAATTTTTAAACAGTCATGTGGTAGTATGAAATTAATCATGACAACTAGTAAAGTAAAATCAAGTTGCACATTATTTACTTTAGGCATACTTATTAATTATTGGTAATTGTACATATACCTTAACCATTTAAAATTTTCATGCGTGCGGATGAAAAATTTGGGCTTATTAATTAATGCTTATATCTTTTAATACTAACCTGTAGACTTCAAGTCATGTTCCAGTTTGAATGTTCTCTCTAAGTGGCATTGAACTATGTGACACTTAATGCTATATATAAATGAAGAGTTATTCAGTGTAAATCAGAGTATATGTCAAAAATGATTTTTTCGGGGGGGGATGTACCCTACTGGTTTAGATATCAAAATATTTCATCATGTGCCACAGATGTCCTTTTAGGAAGATTTTAAAAGCTATTTTTTTTAACAAAGAGGATAGTGTGAAAACTAAAACTTGGAGGTTAATATTAGTCATCAAATTGACTGGTCATATGATTTAAAGTTAATTCCAATATTTTTCTAATTTATCTTTAGGTTTTTTGGGGGGAGAGAACAAAGACTAGATTCTTGTGTTAGAGTTTTTATGATTCTGGGAAGTAAAATGATTTCATGGTTTTCCTCAGTGTTATTGTTTTTATTTTAACCTTTAAAAACTTCTAAGAAGGTGTGTGAGATCAAGATTTGGCCACCCTGAAATATATCTCTTTACCTTGATTATTTTCTGACAGACATTTGACTTCCCCCACTAACTGCCTAAAGGAATTTAACTCTGGGTATGGACAGACTGGCAGGGTCCTCACTAAGCCCATTCTTTTCAAAGTTCTGTTTACCAAATATTTACATTTGTGAAGATATCTCCCTCTGTGTAGTGGGAAGAGGAGGGGGTGATCTTATCTGTGAAAACTCTTATCAGGACAGAAGAAGAAGACTTAAATGTACATACTCTTGATTACTATAATTCCTGTCTCCAGCCACATTCTCTATAGGTGGCCCTGCAAAGCATTGTCTGACAACATTTACATTTCCCTCTTCATGTAAATTGTCTTCTCCTCTGAAATCCCAAAACACCACCCTCCCCCAACATCCTCTTTTGTCCTTAGCTGAAGATATTATTTAAGATGAGAATCTCTGCCATTTTGTTGAGAAACTCAGTGTCCCTGGTTTCTCCCATGTATACATGCTATTAAACTTGGTATTATTTTCTCCTGCTAACCCGTCTTGTTAATTATTTGGCCAGCCATAAGAACCTTAAGGGAAAGGGCAGAGGAGGATTCTCCCTCTTCCCCCACAAAGGCTTTATTAATAGTTAGAAGAGAAGATTAGGAATTCTAAAGGCTTCTATTTTTGTTTTGATTTCATTATTAACCTCAAGGAAGTTTTAAATACTGTTTGCCTTGAGAAATTATAAGGATTAATCATATTATGTTTGGAAAGAGTTTTGTGCTTCATGAAAAAAATAAAATTTTATATATTTTGTGTATTTTTTTCCCCATTCTGTGAGTTGGGGAATACTAGAATAACTGTGGAATTGAGGAGGTTCAATTTATTTGAGCCTTGTTCCTATAGCTACATTCTTTCCCATTTTGTCTTTCCAGCTGCATAGCACAAGTATAATAGTTGCTATTGTCTTTTTTTGATGAAGATCTTAAGTATATTAACATTCCCAGTTAAGATTATCAGTGTATGTTTGCAGAATTATTAATAGAAATCACACAAGATGCTTCAGCCTAGATTTAGTGGACAAACTAAGATATGTACAATCAGAACTAGAAAGTATCCATTTTAGTTTTAAAACAATTTTGTGATGAAAACATAGGACTATTTATTACTCAAGATGTATATTCCATTATTGCATGTAAATACTGAATATTTGGTGAAACTCGGAAACTTGACAAGAAGGCTTAGTGGGGCAAAGTTGATATGGATTGTTTACCAAACTCTGAAATGTTAAGACCACAGGAGGCCATTTGAAATTAGAGATGGGTTGTATTTTGAGTAGACAAAAGGAACCTTAATTTATATTCTTAATGAATGTATCTGACCAGAACAACAACAGTTATTCTGTCAACATTCATTGGGGATTTACTTGCGCCAGGTACTCTACACAACTTTACACATATTAACTCATTTAATCCTCATTAAAATCCCATAATGTAAGATCTTTTATTATTTCCATGTCTGCTGCCTTTCTTTTGGATATATTTATAAACCCCTTATAGAAAATTTGGCTTTACGTAGAAATTGATTTTTAGTCTCGCTTCTCATTTCATACATGAAAAATACTGCTAAAGTATGAATATACTATGTTTAGAAACTGTTCACATATTAAATTGAATTTACATAAAATTTTAAAAAATTGTGGCTCAATTTAACAAATATTATTGAATGACTAAAAAGTACCTTATATCTGTAATTGATAAATAAACATTTCACTTTTTTTTATATTGCCTTTACAGTATTGGGCAAGAAATAGCTAAATTGTAAATTCTAGTAAGCCATGCACAACAGAGGAGGAGAGGAGTGGGTTTGGCTTTCTTTAATAGTTTTACACCAGAGATATCAATGGGAAATGAGTAACCAGTTCTTTCCCACCAAACTCACCATCCTCCAATTGCCGCAGTATGGAAAAGAATGGAGAGAACTGCAAAATTATCCCAAAAGAGTTATATTCGAAAAGAGTTTATACCATTTTGGAGGAATTAATCAGCTATAGTAGGCAATTTGTATATTTTTCAAAGAGAGAAACCTTTTATAAACCCCACATTATAGAAAATCAGTGCAATGAATACGCAGAGATTCTCAATCTGGCTGAAGGTCAGAATCACTTTTGGAGCTTCAAAAACTAGAGGTGAGAATCTTCTTGGGTGGGTTGTGAGCAAATGTATTTGCAAAATAAAAAAGCGAAACAAAAAGATAGTCAGTTGATTCTCATGTGCAACCAGGATTGAGAACCATTGAATTAGAGAATTGATGATTTTGAACCTCATCAACTGAATGACTATAGACAGATTGAGAATTTATCATTATTAGTAGTAAAGGACTACTAATTGATATTGATATGGACTATAGACACTATAAGACTAGATTGCTTAAACAACAGAAATTTGTTTCTCACAATTCTGAAAGCCGGGAAGTCTAAGATCAAGATGCTGGCTGCTGCAGTTCCCAGATCAGGGCTCTTGTCTAGGCTTGCAGACAGCTGCCCTCTTGCTGAGTGCTCATGTGGCTGAGAGTGGAAGCTCTCGAGTCTTTTCCTCTTGTTAAACAGGCCCTAATTCCACCATGAGGGCTTCACCCTTATGACTTAATCTAAACCTAATTATCTCAAAGACCTTGCCTCCTAATACGATCATACGGATGGTTAGGGTTTCAACGTGAATTTTGGGAAAACACATTCAGTCCATAGCATACTTTATGCCAATAGACTTGAAAATGTAGGTGAAATGAACACATTCGTAGGCAAACACAGCTATATAAAGTCATTTATCCATTTAAGATATTGACTCTGAAAACTCATCACAAAGAGACAATTGGCTTTTACCAGTGAATTCTACAAAACCATTTAAAAGAAGAAATAACATCAATCTTACATAATTTTCTGGAGTAGAAAAAGAGAACGCTTTCTGACTCATTACTTGCAGACAGTATAACTTTTTAGTGAAAAATCTGATAAGGACCTTTAAGAAAGTAACATTGCAGGCTAACTTTTCTCATGAATATAAAGGCAAAATTCTAAAGTTTGCATTTTCAGATTAAGAAATTATGGAGTAGCAAGAAAGTAATAAAACTTTATTATTCACAATCAACATGTTTCTGTGTATAGAAAATTTGAAGTAATTTATAAACTATTAGAGTTTATAAGTGAATTTAGCAAGGTTACTGAATACAAGGACTGTATAAAATGTTACGTGTATATCAACAACAAATAGAAAATTAAACTAAAAATATCAATTTAGAAGAGAATCAACAAGCAGTTGCTTAGGAATAAATCTAACAAAAACTGCAAAAGAACTACACTGAAAACTGTAAAACATCATTGAGAGAAATTAAGGAAGACCTCAATAAATGGGGAATATATCATGCTCATGATTGGAAGGCTTGCTGTCTTAAAGATGTCATTTCTGTGTAAAACTCATCAAGTGCTTTTGTGGAAATTTATTATAAAATTTATATGGCAATGCAAAGATTCCCAAACAAAAAAAGCTTTCTATTTAGAATAGCTGAAGCATGGCATAATATAAGTGCCAAATAGGTTATTGAATTACTTCATTTTATTTATATTTCATTTTTGGAGGGGAATAATAATGTGTCAGTTTTAATTTATTGTTGATTTACATTTGATAGAGCTTGGAATTATGTAAAGGATATATGATGAAACAAGGAAGGGAAAGTCTGCATATGTTTTGTTTTAAAAAATTATTCTTTATGCATTATTTCATAAATTTGCCAAAATCATTGTGGTGCCATCACATTGTTATATGTAGTAAATTACTTTGTGTTTACACAATAATTTTTTTTGTGTGTGAGAAGCATTCAGAAATATAACTGTCTGGATTTTTGCTAGGACATTACAAAGTCCTGATTTCTCTGAATTTCTCTAATTTCTCTAATTTCATGATGCGTAAGTTTGGATTAACTTCATTTTCAAGCTGCTGCTTATATGATAATTATCTTTGGATCTAAAGCTCTCGGGACATTCTAGTATCTAAGAGAGCACGGAGCCTCCATGATCTGGTTTACTGAATGTCCCACTTTATAGTTGACTACTAAATCGTTCCACGGATTTCGAGTACTTGTCTCTTGTCATACTAAGCTTATGCCCATGCTCTTCCTACCTCAATACCTTAAAAAAATGTTTTTATCTTATTCCTATTAATTACTTTCTTTTTTTAGATTTTTTTAATTTATGTATTTATTTTCCCCCCAAAGCCCCAGTAGATAGTTGTATGTCACAGCTGCACGTCCTTCTAGTTGCTGTATGTGGGACGTGGCCTCAGCATGGCCGGAGAAGCGGTGCGTGCCCGGGATCCGAACCCAGGCCGCCAGCAGTGGAGCGTGCGTGCTTAACTGCTAAGCCACAGGGCCGGCCCTGTTAATTACTTTCAAAGCCCTCTGCCTCCATTCCTAAGCAAAACCTATTCACCTTTCAAGCTCCTAACTCATTTTATTATAAAAATTTACCTGATATTGTTAATCTGTTTCTCTCTCTCACCACACTGGTGTTCCATAGCACTTACTATCTGGACCATTTATTTGTGTTCTTATTTATACTTAATTTTATTTAGGATTGTGTAACTTGGAATTACAGACATTTTAAAGTTGGTAGGAACCTTATAGGTGAGTGAAGAGAGGCCTAAAAAGATGAAATAATTTTAAGGTAATATAACTAGGTGTAGCAGATCTGTATCCAGAATAGAGGTGTCTTCTCAATCCATTTGAATTACTGTGGTTATACATATTTAGTTTTCTTGAATTTGTAGGGTACAAGAGAGTGAAGAATGTGTCACATTCTTTTACAGACATTATTACAAAATAGGCAGCATGATAGAAAAGGCACAAGCTTTGGGAAGACCTGGATTTAAACACCCTTGTGAGTAAAAACAGAAATTATAAAAATAGCTAATAATACGTATTTATTTCCAGTCATTAAATAAGATAATGACTATGAAGGCATGAGGACCTTTCATATGGAAATGCTTGATGTTCAGTAAATGTTAGATGTCTTTTCCCTCTTTTCTCTTCATTTTAGTGCTGTAGGATAGCTGTGTGTTTGTAAGCCTAATTTCATTGGATTTAAATCCATTTTCTACTGCTTACAACCCTGTGATCTCAGACAAGTTACTTTATTTCTCTGAAGCCAGGTTTTCTGAATATGTTACATAGATTCAGAATGTTTGCAGGGTCCTCGTGAGGATTGGCATTAATATAGCATATAGCTCCTGGAACATTCAATATTGATCAATATCAACATTGATAAGTGGGAGTTAGTACTAGAGTACTTTTAACTGGTCGTGTTATCATTTTAAATGGTCTGTTATCCCCAGCTTTGCTTGGAAGAATCATTAACTATTGCTAGATCAACGGTTATGTAGAGCATGTTATATGGAGTTGCACATGTGAGAAGCAGCTGGGTCAAACATTAATCAAACTAACTTTTGATTTGGGACTCCTATTTAAAATGAGTCTTTGTTTTCTTGATCTATGTCATAATACCATGCAGTGTCTCCTTAGTTGGCAGCAATATAGCCATTTCTTAGTATTTCAAATCTATCTACTGTAGAGAAGAACTGCACATCTTTTGGGAGAGTGCGGTTTACAGGGTTTACAAAGGTGAATATCACTGTGTCATACAGCTTCTGTTCTTAAGTCAGATCACATCAAATAAGTTCCAAATTTTGAGAAAATCTGTTTGGCTATTTTGACTTATGGTAATAGCTCAACAGGAAGGAACTTAATTGTATGAATTGACTAAATCTAGAGGAATACCAAGGAAAATGCTTTACTTAGCCAGGGCACTAGGTGGCACAGTGAGCTGCACACAGGACGCATCTCATAGACTAAAGAGAAGATCTGCCTGGGAGATGGGATTCTGTTCTAGGAGACTCCTTATAAATGTGGAAGGATTGAATCAGCAGGCCAAATAGCTGCCACCTCCATTTACTTCCTTTCAAATGTATTCTAAGATCTCTTATTTCTGTTGCTTACACAAGGTCCTGGTTACGTAACCACAAACTGTTGAATTTTATTATTGACTTGGGTGGTAAGAAGAGTCAAGGACATCTTCAGTGAGTAGTCCAAGGCACTCCACTTGGCCCAAAGCCAAAACCTCCCTATTGTCGTTCAACAGTTACGAAGAGCAAGTAAGCATAGGTTTCAGCGTACTAGGGTTTTGTTCCATATTCTGTTTGAAACTTAAAATTTTTTTCCTTTTTATCTCAGAAAGAATTTCACAACAGATTTGCATAGTTATGGATGCAAAAGAAGATGAAGAGCATTTAGGTCATTGTCTTGAAGAAATGCTAAGAAAAGAATTAAATGTGAGTATTCAAAGATCGAGTTTCATGATATTGAAGAGGTGAATGTATGTCCCTCCCCCCTTATTTTATGAACTAGTCAACTTCCTAGTTAAACTATATCTAATATTAGGGCTAAGAAAATGGAAGAAATAGGAATAAGTGTGAGGAGGTGTATAGGAATTATTTACAACCTTTACCACTGAGGACTTACATTATTTATTTTTATGACAACTTTGTATTTTGAAATGTTTTGTTTGCCAAGCAATTTTATTAAATTTTAATTACTTTCTCTGTTTTAATTAAAATATGTAACCACCAATCAGAGCTTATGGTGCACATGTGATGACTCTTTTTTTTTCCAAACAATATACATGATAAAATTCTAGTTAAAGCAGAAGGAAAAAGTTCATTTTAGTTAGCTGATTTTATCATGATAGCACAGTTAGGAAGAGAACAGGCTTTAATATCAGCCTGCCTGTGCTCAGATGTCAGCTTTATTGCCTAATTTCCTTATCTTAAATGGAAAATGTTGATAACATCAGTGCTGTAAAGTTGTTGGGAGGGTTGAATAGAATAAATATATTTAAAGTGCCTAGAAAAGCCCCTGTCATGTAGTAAGTTTTCAATAAATATGAACTATAATAATTAAACTTTTGACGATGAGTTGAGACAAATGTGTGACAATATTAAGTAGTAGATACTCTAGTTCCCAAACTTTAGTCTGTATTAGATACATGAACTGTTAAAAACGTACGTTCTTGAAATATGTAAAAATTTAGTGAAGCGATAGTCTAGGATAAGCTCTGGAATCTAAGTTTTTAACAAGCTGCCCCCAGGTGGTTTTGATGGCTGCCAAATTCTACCAGTAGTATTTGGAGCAACAACCCAAGGCTGAAAAGAAGGTGACAGCCATCTCAGCTGTCTCTTAGGCATAAAAGTTATACCACAATCTACTCTTCTGTGTTGCTTTTATCCATTGACTTTCTGGGCATTCTTTCAGGAAATTGCATCCTTGGAACTTTTAGCACCTTGTTCTCTGATTTCTATCTCAAGTCCACCTGTTAAGAATCTATTCCTAAATTCTGTGCCCCAGTTTCAGTGCTGCACTTGCAGAATATTTAACTGTAGGTAACTTCCCACTGCCTCACCCACTGAAGCACCCTTTTGCCTCAAAATAGTCTTTTACTCTTGGATAATCTCATTCATTCTTGATTCAATCAATGGAGAAGCCAATAAGATGAGATCCTGAAAGAATATGATTGGAACTCAGACTATCAACCCAACCCTAAATTTAGAGAGCTGGGATTTTATACTCCAGCTGAGCATCCAGCTGTTGGATTCTGTGTGACTAGTTCCTTGATTAGTCGTTCTAGTATTAGACCCTGCAAGGAGTCCTTTTGGTTATAATTATTATGAGACTTGCTTTCTGTTGCTTCTTTTCCTGTATATGTTTAGTGATGAAATGACATGGGATTTAGGGATATATGCATGGTACATTACAGACCCATGTGATTTATTTAGCACCTTGGCCTCTCAGGCCCTTATCCTTCTCATTTCCAGTGACCTTTATTTTCAGGGTACTTCATCTACCCACCCATGGGGCCCAGTATGGGTATTGCCATCATCTTAACTCTACTGAAAAATAAATACTAAGTTATTCCTTATATTCTGATCACAATATTTTGTCATTCCATGTCTTTTACTAAATTACTCCTACTGCACAGATTTCAGTTTTATGGGAAACTCCATGCCCCCTTTCTTCTCCCTCTCTTTCAGCTACCTTTTGTGTTATACCCGTCCTTACCTACCTTAGACTCCAGGATCCGTCACTTCAGTGGATCATGGATCTTCTACCCATATCTTCAATTCCCTTGTCCTTCAAATGCACCCACTTGGTAAAACTCCATCCATGTATTAGTTTAACTTTTCACTTCTCTAAGCCTTTACTTGATCTTTAAGACTATTAATCAATTAATCAGTCATTAAGACTATCCTCTCTCCTGAGCTCTGCTTCTCCTCTCTTCTCTTCCCTCACTCCCATCAGCATTCCAACATATTCAAGTTCCTTTCATTAAAACAAAACAAACAATCCTCTCCTAACCCAAGGTTACCCTGTAGCCATTCTTCTTTAGAATAATTTACCTTTTCACTGCTCCATCCACTGCATTCTGACTTCCTCACCACCCTTCCACAGGACCTGCTCTCAGTAAGGTCCTCAGTGGGCTCCCTCTGGGAAGTTCACAAGACATCTCAGTCCTTACCTTGACTGATGGCAGCACTTGACTCTCTTATCTAATACTTTTTTCTGGAAGGAATCTCATCTCGTGGATCCTGTAACATCTTGTTTTTCTGATCATCTGTTTTTATTTTTGGCTTCCTCCTCTTAGTTTCTTTTGCAGAATTCTGTCGATAATTTTTAGGTTTCTGTAATAGATCAGTGGATGTCTCTGAAAAGCCATGCTGATGGCTTCATGTATCCTCTATTTGCCAGAGACAATAATTATTCTCTAGCCCTGTGTTTAGTTATTCACTATTCTGCATTTCAGATCTGTATATTCAATCAGAAGTCCCTCACAATATCACACTTAAATGTCAATGATATTGCACATTCACAAAGTCTTATTCCAGCCATTCCTTCTCTGTCTGCTAGGATTTCAGTCTCTGAAAATCTATGTCATTTACC
Source organism: Ceratotherium simum simum (assembly GCF_057802395.1). Lineage (NCBI taxonomy): Eukaryota > Metazoa > Chordata > Mammalia > Perissodactyla > Rhinocerotidae > Ceratotherium > Ceratotherium simum. Next base: position 50,101,317 of record NC_141900.1, on the reverse strand, counting down.
TAGTTCCCTAAATCCGGTATAATCTTTGACTCATTCTCTATCTCACTCTTAAAGCAAATCAAATTCCAAAACATTTGAATTCTACCCCTCAATACCCCTCAAATATGTCCTTTTCTCTTCATCACCACTGCCACTATCCTAGGCACCCCAACTCTTGTCTGGATTATCACAGCAGTCTGCTGACTGACCTCCAGCCTCCGATCTTGCCCCTCTCACATTCTTTCTTCATGTGGCTGTTAGAATGATCGTTTTTAAAATGTATATCTTATCACGTCACTTCCCACTTAAATCTGTTTCTTGACTTTCCATTGCTCCTAAATTAATATAAAAATTCATTGCCATGTCCTATAAGATCTCCCACGTTACTAATACTACTAATAAAAACCACAAAAACAGCAATAATAATAGCCAACAATTTTCAGCACCTATTTTGTACTAGGTACCACAGCGTATGCTCCTAACAACCTTCTGAAATAGTTACAATTATCCTTATTTTCCAGATGAGAGAACTGAGGCACAGGGGGGATTTCTAACTTGTCCTTATTAACATTGCTATGAAGGAGCAGAACAGGGACATGGAGATGCACTTGCATTCGTGTGAAACCAAAGTCTATCCTCTTAACTGGTACTCTTGCCAAGTAACCCTGCACCTCCACACTGTGCACCCTTCAGGCCAGCTCTGCTTCTTTCAGGTTCTCAAATTTGATATTACTTTCCTACCTCTGGAGTCTTCATCCACGATGCCATTTCCCCAGGGAGCTTTTCTGCCCACCCTTTTCCTGCAGTCTGTTTTTTGTACCCTTCTATTGTTTTCTATGGGACGCTATCCAACTCCATCTGAGGTCTTCTCAGAGCCTTGTGCAGTCTTGATACAAAGGCAACGTTTATTGACTGTTGACAAAATAAATGAATAGATAAGTGATCATGACTTATTATTACTAAGTTCAACATTTTATTATGTATTGTATTATGCTTTCTGCATAACAGATTACCCCCAAATTTAATGACTTTACACAACAAACATTTATTACTTCACAGTTTTTGTGGGATAGGAATCTAGGCACAGCTTAGGTTCCTTTGGCTGAAGGTCTTGCATTTGATTGCAATCAAGCGGTTGTTTGTAGGCTGAGGCTGCGGTCTCATCTGCATACTCCATGTGAAAATGGATTCTGCTCTCAAGCTTACTTACGTGGTTCTTGGCTGGCCTCATTCCCTTGTCCTGTGGGCTTCTCCACAGGGCTGCCTCACATTCTGGCATTCAGGATTAAAGGCACAGTCTTTTTGTAATCTAATTTTAGGATTGACATCCCATCACTTCTGCATATTCTGTTCATTTGAAGCAAGTCAGTACGTCCAGCCCACACTCAAGAGGAGGAAATTATATGAGGTTGTGAATACTGGGAGGTGTGGGGATTGTTAGGGGGGCCATTTTAGAGGTTGCCTACCACAAACATGTATCTGTTACTAAGTTGAAAAAGGCACTGCCCACTAACATGGCCATCCTAGCTTCCTGTGGCATATGAGGTAGTACTGTATATAATTCTGAGTCTTCTCTGAGTATAAGAAGTTTACCTTATTGTAACTAAAATTTCCTCATTGAAATCATCATCCATCCAGACTATAATTCCTTAGCCAAATAAGTGGAGGCACAATCTCTTTTATATGTAAACTAGTTCTTAGTCCTTGAATCTACCAGAAATTCTATATGCAAACACTAGAGTTGATCAGAAAAATCTGAGTAGTTTTGAAATCAGTGACAGATGAAAGGAACTACCTAACCAAAGCCAGCAGCCTGAGGACATGCTCTCCACAAGAAATGCCTGTAATCTCCTGAATTAAATACAATTCCATCTGATATAAACTAGCCTAGCAAATTTTCAAATTCCAACAGAGAAAAGAGTTAAACTAATTTGTTTAGATTTGTATGTTGATCAGTTCGTAGTATAATCCCAAGTAACCTATTGTATAATCTGATAAAACATACTAAATATTAACTGAATTTTAGAAGAAATAAGCCTGTTAGAGAGATGATCATCTTAACATTATTCACAGTTCAGAAATGGTTTCTGAGGTTCTACTAGGCTTTCTTTCTATACCTTTTTCTTTTCTCTTGCCACTCCCCCCACCCCCGTCACTTTTGATTTTAGAAATTTTCAGTCATATACCTAAAATGAGAGAAGACTGCTATGAACTCTTGTGTACCCATTACCTAGCTTCAATTACCAACTCATGGCCAATCTTATTTCCTCTCTACTCATTTCCCCCCAGATTATTTTGAAGAAAATTTCAGCTATCATATCATTTCATCTGTAAATATTTCAGTATCTATCTGTAAGAAAAAAGGTTTTCCTCTTTTAAAATATAACCGGAATACAATAATCACACTTCAAAATATCCACAGTGATGCCTTAATATCTTCAAATATCCAGCAGTGTTCACTTTTCTCCAATTCTCCTATATATTTTTCCCATTTATTTGTTTCCCATTTGTTTGAATCAGTGTACCAAAAATGTCCACGAATAGCCATTGGTTACTGTGTCTCTTAAGTTTCTTTTAACCTGTAGATTTTCTCTCCATTTATTTCTTGTAATTGTTTTGGGGAAGATAATAGGGTAAATTATCCTTTAGAATTGCCCACAGAATGGGTTTTACTGATTTCCTCCTTGTCATGTCACTTAACAAGTCTGTCTGTCCCTTGTATATCCTAGAAATTTGGAGTGAGATCAGAGGTTTGTTCAGATTCACACTAATATTTTTTTCCAGCAAAAAAGATAACGTTTTTTTCATAGGTGGTTATGTGTACTCCTACCAAGAAGTACCAAAGTCTGGTCTTCTGTATTTCTGTGGTGTAGGCAGCCATCAATGCCTAGAACCATTAATACATAAAGGTTCAAAATGATGATTCTAAGTGGAATGCAAGAAATGTGGAAATTGTGGTTTCTGCTCTGGAGAGTATCAGTGAGGTTTTTTTTTTTTTTTTTTCTTGAAGATTATAAACTCATTTTAAATGTATTTGATCTGTTTTAATCTGTTGCAGTTATACTTTTACTAATGCTCAAATGGTCCAATTTTTGACCATTAGAAGCCTCTTCAAGTTAGCTTCAATCCTTTTGACATGAAGCTAGTAGTCTTTGATAGTTTTCCAGTTTTCTGGTATGACAAGATGTTCTATGTTTATCTTGTACATTTCCTGACCAAACCTGGAATCAACCAGTTCTCTAACTGGCTACTGCTAGACTGGTCATTGTTTCTAGCTTTTATTTTGTTGAACAGAGTTGGAAAACATCGTTTTCCTTATTTGTTAATAATAAAACACATCCTGAATTCTGACAGATATTTCCAATTCAAATTGGAATCAGGGTTGCAGAGTTTTGATGTTTTTTAAATTAATTTTATCTATTTATATCTCTATCACCTTTCTCCAAACTTCTTGTTGACCATGATTCCAACATCATAACACATTTGCTTTATCCCTTGCTACCCATACAACAAACGGTCTTGGCCTATCAATACCAATATTCAACAATAATGTGATTCCTGAGAGTAGTGTAAGGTGTTCTTTTTCTCTCCTCTGTCTTTAATGTGTATCCTATTAAGGATGTACAATCAAATTTATGTGCTTTTAAATCATTGGGATTAGTACTTTTGAGTCATTATGCTACTAACAGGATACATAAAATCATTTGTCTTATTTTACTTTCATTTTTAGACATAACTTTCAAAAAAAAAACCTGTTTTATAATTATGTGTGAAATGTTATTGTATGAAAATAAAATCTACAAAGCAAATTATATTCAAAGAAGTCTAACTTTTATCCCTGCCTTCTGTACTCTGTTGCTTTCCTCTTCCGTGAGTAACCAGTTTTTCAAACTTTATAGTTTATTCCTTCCATTGTGTATCAGTATCTATATAATATATATCTTTTGGCATTTATGAAGATTTTCTTCCCCTTCTCCCTTGATGATTACCCTTATATTAATATTGTTATAAAATACTTTGTCTTTTATTAATTTTAATTTAATTTTTTTGGCTGTAGTCTAATGGGTCTCTGTACTGTCCAACATTGAAACTAACTAGTGTCTTCTTCTTCCTACCTCCTCTTATAGTATCTAATTTGAATTAATATCATTTAACTACCAGTTAATACCTGTAAGATGACAGCAAACTTTTCTTACTTTTTACGTACTCTCCCATTCATATGTGATTACATAGTATATTGTCTCCCTCAAAACCAGTATTTATTCTTAGTTCTATAAGTAAATATATATTTAATGCTCACCAAGAAGACTTATGTTGATATTTTGCAAATCATTTTGATTCTCTGAAACTAATCCTCCAGTAGACTTTCTAGGGAAGGCTCCTGGACACATATTCTCAAGTACTTGTATGTGAATAAAATTTTCCTGTGACTGCAAATCTACAAGTTGATTTTGGCCAGATTAAAAAAAAAATTCTTGGTTCAAAATTTTTCCTTGAGCATCTTAAATATACCTCTCCATTGTCTTCTATCGTAAAGTATTTTGATCAAGTGTGATGAAAATCTGATTTTCTTTGTCATGTAAATGACGTGGTCTCTTTGCCTGGATGCCCAATTAAATTTTTTTCTTTAAGGGCCAGCCCCGTGGCTTAGCGGTTAGGTGCGTGCGCTCTGCTGCTGGTGGCCCAGGTTCGGATCCCGGGCGCGCACCGACGCACCGCTTCTCCGGGCATTCTGAGGCCGTGTCCCACATACAGCAACTGGAAGGATGTGCAGCTATGACATATAACTATCTACTGGGGCTTTGGGGGAAAAAAATAAATAAATAAAAAAATTAAAAAAAAAATTTTTTTTTCTTTAAAAAATTTAAGGGCTGGCGCCATGGCTTAGCGGTTGGGTGCGTGCACTCCGCTGCTGGCGGCCCGGGTTTGGATCCCGGGCACGCACCGACACACCGCTTCTCCGGCCATGCTGAGGCCGCGCCCCACATACAGCAACTAGAAGGATGTGCAGCTATGACGTACAACTATCTATTGGGGCTTTGGGGGAAAAAATAAATAAATAAAACTATAAAAAAAACATAAAATTTTAAAAGTCTGATTGCTTTACTAGAATTTTCTCAGTGTTGTTTTGGGTCAGTATTCTTATGTACACAGTGTATTATTTTATTGTGTAATTTCACATCTTTTTATTTCATGAAGTTTTTTATGGTATTACTGTTTTTAGTATTTTTTTGTTCCATTGCTTTAGTTTTCTTTGATCTCTATTGCCTGAAGGTTGTATATTTTTTGCCCATCTTTATAGCTATTAATTTCTCTTGGATTTTTAAAATGTCTTTGATTTTAAAATTTTTATACTTTCGGTCATATGTTTCTCTCTGGGCATTATCTGGTATACTTATTCACCTTTGTATTCTTTCTAATTTACCCTCATTTCTGAAACATGATTTTTAAAATTTTCTTGTTCTAATCACCTTGTTTCTGATTTATTCCAATTCTTTCATAGTTCTATCATTTTCTTATAGCTTATTATTAAATGTTGCGTTGCAGTTTTCATCTCTTTTGTGAACATGTGTTTCTGATGTGCATGTGTTTCCTGTAGGGACATTATTTTACTCTTTTATTTCTTACAGTAAATCTATATGAGATTTGTTTGAGATCCTCTCCTGTTGCTCCTTTTGAAGTAAGAGAGATTTGTCTATTTTTAGGAAGAAGGGATGGGTCAGAATAATTTTTCTAGCTTCACGGCATAATGCTTTTTATTCAGTTGTTTTAGGAAAACATGGAAGAGATGACCGTGCTCTTTCTGAGCGTCCACCTCTGTCACCCTTTCCCTTTCCCTGAATCTTCTCTTTCGTTCCTGGTGCAGCTCTCTTTGTCATGGTAGACTTCTTCTCAGGCTGGTGCTTTGACTTAGGTGCTTCCCTTTATTAGTTTTGCATGGTCTTTAGCCTGGACCCCCAGATATCCCCAGCAGAGTGAGAACCTTCACGTGGCTCCTTTGTTTTCAACTTTGAATTGGAGCCTACAAAGGCCTTAGTTTCTGCTGCTATTTCCAGAATGGCCTGTTGAGCTATCCAGAGAGTACCTGCTGATGATTTTGTGTTTTTGGCTCCTTTTTTTCCCTTCCACTTTCTTCTGCACAGTTTTTTAAACTGTGAGGGTCTTCATAGTTGCTGGCAGTTTATTCCTACCCACCAGTAATATTGATTTTGTAGTAGATATTATCTATAGGTTTCTGGTTTTGAAGTCCCTCTTGCACTATCTGTTTTTATGGAGAGCTCCAGAGATTCAAAGACTAAAACAACTATCTTTCCGGAATCTTCTTCCCTTTTATTCTTTATGTGAGCTCTGCTTGGTATTTCTAATTTTTAAGCACTTAAATTTCTCTCTTATGTAATTTCAAGTACCTAATTTATCTATAAATATAGATAACAACTTTGGAATTTTAAAAATTGAGGCTTGACTTGAAGTAGGAATTTATATAATAAAGCCAAGAAGTGTATAGATGTTCAAAAGAAAGAAATAACCATGGTTTCTCAAGCATCTCTTAGTTGTAATATCCTCCTTTGAGGAGATATATTAGATTTCTTTTTTTTTTTCTTAAGCTAGTAGTTAATGTAGACTTTGTAAAACTGAATTTTATCCTGTTAAACTTAAATCAGAATCAGAATCTTGGTTGACCTTGGGAAGAGATGCCATTCATTTCTGCTAAATCTGTCCTGGCTTCTAAATTTGCCTAAAAACTGTTAAACCACACAACTTATCAGAATGTTTTCTCTCATAAACAGCCACCACACTAACAATTATGGAGTGCCTACTATGTTCCAGGGATGGTGCTCTGTACCTTACTTCTTTAAAATAACCCTATGACTTTCCCCCTCATTTCACAAATAGAAATAGAGAAACCTTGTGGTTTAATGATTTGCCTAAGATCATGTAACTAATGAACGTAGATGCTAGTTGATTCACTGTGGTTTCTACTACTTAATATTCTTCGAAGAAAGGTGAAATGAAAGAAATAAAAGACAGATTTTTAAGTTTGACAGAGGACTTATACCTAAGGTCAGAAAGAAGTTGTCTCCTTGGGAAAGGAATTATCTAGTTTTATATGATTTTTTTCTCCCCTTATAAGGGCAAATTTATCTTGTGGCATTTTTTTTAGCCCATAAATTATAGAAACACAAAATGCCATATATTCTAACATTTTTTACCTCTCAGAACCTTTTTCTCTCTTTGCAAAAAGCATATAAAAAGGATCAAGTCACCACTATTGAAATGCAGGCACCTGTAGGGCAGATCTGTGTGGGTGTGGAATAGCCCAACACACAATGGGAGGATTGTTTTATTGGCATGGAAAAAAAAGTTTCCTGATGAAACTAAAGGAAGAGATTGGGTATGGTTATTGTAATTATCTGTGCTAAAATTTGAGACATACCTTAGGAGTGAACTGAATATGTCAATTCTAATGTAATGATAAACACAAATAAATGTAAGAGCTTGCTAAAAAGTAAAATAAGGAACTAACTGGACAAGGGACACTTCTCCCACCCTCCATACACATGCACATTTCACTCATACTTAAATTTCAAGACTTTATTATCAGGCTTGCTGTATTCTTCCTTTGATTTCTTATGGAGTTTGAAGTATTTCACAGAACCTACCTACTTTGGAGATAGACATCTTTAGAGATACAGGGCAGTAGCCACTGATGGAAGAAACCTCTTCCCCTTCCCAACTCTCAACAAATGTTGAAAAATAGTTTATGCTGTATACTGTGCTGAAAATAGTAAGGAATTTATTAATAGGAAAATCAGTCTTTCATTAGTTCCTTAATTTTCTAATGTATTTACCAAATAATAAAAGCCTACCAAGATTTAGTTGCTGGCTATAGGCGGTTGAACTAAGCAAGTATGGTTCCCTGTTCTCAAGGAGCAATTACAAATTGTGATAACTAAAAAAACCCCCACACACAAATTGTGATAACTTTTCTAAGGAAAGAGTAAACTGTGCTTATATAAGAGATTCCTGGAAAATGGTTTAGATTGGGAGTGGAGGGCACTGCAATAGAACCTCTTGGCAGAAGTGGCATTTAGTTAGGTCTCAAAGGGAAATCAGGAGTTAGATATTTAAAGAGAAATCCAGAAAGAACAGTGTGTGAAAGGCACACAAAGAGCTTCGTTCAGGGCTGCTGAAGTAAGATTTCTGTGGTTGGAATGAAGTGATTGGAGTGGAGGTGGAGCTATGGGAGGTGAGGATAAAGGTGGGAACAGGCCTAGATGGAGCCGTGTGGGCTGTATTAAGCTTACTACTACTTATATTTTGTCCTAAGAGCAAAATGAAGTATAGACTTTAGCTGGAAATGGCATGACCCAATTTACACCTGTAAAAAGATTATGTTGGCTGCTGCTTCTTAAAAGTAAAATTCTGTAAAAGAAGACATGTAGTATTTAATGTTTTCATACATCACATTATCCCTAAAAACACGTGTGTTCAACCCTATTTTCATTCCTATAATAAAAGAAATGAAGCTCCTCAAGAATGCTGATCTGTATTCTGAACAAACAGGGACTAAAAGGGCTTTTCGTGTGTTTTGCTTATCCACTTCTTCCTGTTTCCTGGAGCACATAATTTAATTATTGTTTTGTGTAACCACAAATGACAAGCAGGATATAACCGAAAATCATTTGTTTTCCTGGGTGTCAGGCATGCCCTGGTTTTGTTGAGGCTGTCTGTGGTACCTAGTTTATTTTTCCTAATGCCCCCAAGGTTGTGTCCAGTGTATGCATCTGTGCCTTTTCTTGTAGACCTAACTAAATTCAGAGTATGACATATTAGTCAAACAAAATGTCAAAAATAGCAAATGAAGTAAGAGGAAAAGCAGAAATAAAAGAAACAGAACAAATTAAGCTATCACAGCATCATAAGACCCATTCAAAATAGTTATTTTATGCTTATTTTGACACATATTATAGCATAATATTTGGGATTAAGGATTTAGGATTTTTCATTTCTTGAAGCTGAACACTGTACAGTACAGTGTATTAACAGTGAAATAACACTGCGAACAGTGCTGTTGGTCCTCTGACTCTGAACAATGCCAACACAATTAATTCAGTTAGAGTGTGTGGTTTTGGTGTATGTACAAGACTATGGAAACTAGCTGAAGACCATTCAATTAAATTCATTCAGTTTATTTGGGCTGTTAGCCAGATTTTCTGATCAGTTTTCCAGAGGTAGAAAGGTCCAAAATTATTGGACCACCTAGTTGCTCTGGATGGTATTAATTATGTTCATGCTGTATTTAATAAAATTAACAGTTTATAATTAAAATTGGTTGACATAGTTTTACAATATGATTATTAATGAGGTAGTAAGGATACTCCTCCCTAAATGCCACTTTCTCTACTGTTTCTTTATATACTTACATATCTTCACCTTTCATATCTGTATATTTTTGAAACACATGGACGTATTGAAATATTACTCTTCCTAAAGGAACCAGATGGTTAATTTGTAAAAAGGATATTTTGCATCCTTGTCCACTTAGGAATGAGGTCATTGCTCACAAGTTCTAGATAACTGTTATGCTAAGTTAAAAACAAACAAATAAACCAAAAGAAGAGCCAACATCTAGCTTTGGGTATATATTTGTAAATATTGGGTCCTCTAATTCAGGGAATTAATTGATTTTACACTCATGATAAATATATTTAGAAGGCAAATCCTTATAAAAAGCTGATTATAAGGTGTATAGATTATAGTTTCCAACCTTCAACAGCTGATTTTGAAGAGTATGTATATACTAATTTTCTTATGCTATTTAAATTGAGATATAGTTTTAGAGCTTATTCGCTGTGATTTCACTTCATGTTATTGATTCTTTTTTGGTTCTCAATATAGGATACATAGTGTTTTTAAAATGTCATTTTATAATTATTAATTAATATGTTTCCCCTAAACATTGAATTTGGAGATGCACTTCATTTCAACTATTTGCATGCAGTATAACTCTACTTTGTAACACAGCATAGATTATTCTGTTGTTCTCAGTGACTTTAGCTAAATCATGGCTCCAGGGTTTTTGTTGTTCTAGGGAAACTGAACCAAATGTACCCCTTTAAGCTTGTGGTCAGGATAAATTATCCATGGCACCTTGTTACTTGAAAACTTGTTTCCAAAGCCTATAAGTGTTTGTCTGCTTAGGTTAAAAATCTCCTCTTGCTCTTTCTTGCGCTGATACTGTATACCTCCAATAACTGTTCACTGCATATGAGTCAAACAGTCTGTATAGCTTGAAAAGTTATTTCAGATCTTTCACAATCTATACTGAACCTTTCACTCACAATGTTATCTCTATTGTGGTACATCATATTGGCCTCCTCATGCCTTGGAATATGTAGTTTTCTCTCTCTTTTTCACTCAGCATTCTGTTTGATCACATGCCGTCCCTACCTGTTAGTTTTATGTTTGATTTAAAGCTCAGTATAATATTACTCTTTCCATGAAGTTGTCCCCATTTTTCTGGTTCTTGGACTTCCTAACCTACTTATCAACAGCAGTGTCATTTTGCGTATGCTGCTTTTTTATTGTTATTTATTCCTATGCCCATCTCTTTCACCATCTCTTTTATCACTGATGCCTTGCACAGTACTTGATATTTGGTGGGAGTCAGGTAAATAGTTGTGGTTAATGGTTATAGGATGATGAAGAGGCAAGCTTGTGGAATACCTCTCCACCTGGACATCAGCCAAATATGTTTCTGGGGATAAAGAGGTAGCCGCTAGGCGTCCATCAATCATGTGAACAGTTGAGAAGAGTTTAGAACACAAAGCACACCCAAGAAGTTCTAATTGATTTCCCAACCAGAGGAAAACCATTTTTATAAAAGGAGGGAAGCAAATAGCAGATGTTGCAGAGATTAGATGAACTGAAGTTAGCAACAGTGATGAAGTTGGTGACCAGCAGCCCTCTGTCAGGAAAGGAGAGAGAGAGGAGAGACAATGCAGGAGAAATGAGCTCTGCAGAAGGGGAATTGCAATGGGGTGCAGAAATAGGTCCATAAGCAACATTTTAAGATATATTCTTTAGAATCTGTAATAAAATTCTATATCAATATATGAAGTTACCTTTCTATATTATCTAGAAATCTACTGCTTTAAAAATATCCTGAGGTACACATGTTCACATACTTCTATGCTAAATCACATCATTTTTCTGTTATTTTTGCTCAAAATGTAATTTATCCTTAATATATTATCAAGGATATCTTTAATAAAAAAAATTATGGACCTATAGGCTAAACAATGTATATTCAATAGGTTATTAATATGTAACTCATAGTGGAAAATTGTATGAGATGGAAATTTTATTTTATACGTAAATATAGCAATTATATTTCTCACTTGAGAGGAAATACATTAATGAAAAATAGTTCGCTTACTATGTAATGTTTAAACAATTATAATGGCAGTATTTGGATTGTACAAGTATTGGGGTGGTATTAAATATTGCTTAAAAGTTAATCTAGTGTATAGTTTCTTTATGATTCCATGTGAAAGAACTCGTCACAAAGCTACTCATACATCTTTATAGCTGCTTTTAGTTTTCTTATTTCTTTTCTAATTTAAAATTAGAGACTATGTAAAAACTAGGTGGCAGACGGAGTTTGAGCTAGGAATTTGTTTTTAATATATACCTCATCTAGTCATTTTGAACACCCTTGTCACATTTGTGATACGATGTCATTTTAAAAATTATCTTACAACATTTGTCTGATAAGGTGCAATTTTGGTATTTCCTTTGTAAAAAATGACTATAATAAAACCTTAAAGTTGCTAGAATATACTGCTTTTAGCGTCAGTTATTGATTCATGGATAATGCTGAAGACCAAAAACTGGAACTCTCCATCTCCAGGATTTTCAATAGCTATACTATGGACGTTTTGGTACAGGTAATTCTTTGTTCTGGAGGGCTGACCTGTGTGTGCATTATAGAATATTTAATAGCATCCTTGTCCTCTACCACTAGGCGCCAGTAGTGCTTCCCCATCCCACTTGTGACAACCGTCTCCTGACATTGCTTAATTTCCTCTGAGGACAAAGTTGCCCACAATTAAGAACTGCTAATATAACCTATTTTGTTTCATGCACTCTCAAATTTTACAACGGCTTGGGGGGTAAAGCTATATATGTCCTATTTCTAATGAATGCATAGCTAAATGTAATAAACTATTTATAGTCTTTAGTAGACTACTTAAATCATCTATAAAACTGACTGGAAACTGTTGGTGTGGATTCTAATTAGTAATTTCAAAGTAATGACATTTTGACTGGAATATAACGTGTACATACTTTGTTAGTACATATTTATATGGAAAACAAGCTCTAATTATACTTCTGGGCAGTGTTTTTACTACTTAGAAAAATTATACCCTGGGCAGTATTTGTATTACTTAGAAAAACTTAAAATTGTGTTAAATGTAAAATTAGATTATGCTGTAAATTTAGCAAGGATTTGAGGGGAAAAAACAGCTAAAGTAATGAATAATTTTAGTCACTTATGTTTGCCATACTGATAGATTTAATAAAGATATAGGTAATTTATTTTAGATGATACAGAAAGGAAATAGCTTTGGTAGAGTCAAGGTTCAAGTTATCTTCTGATTGCTGGATGGAGGCACACTCCTCAGTAAACATATCTTCCTAAATGAGAGAGGGCTTTTAGGTTAATGTGGGTTCAAATTATCTAACCTTTTTCTGCTTCAGAGTGATCCATGGGCCAGTTATAGCAACATCAACTGGAAGCTTGCTAGAAATGCAGATTCTTAGACCCCACCTCACATGTAATAGGATCAAAATCTGTAGTTTTAACAAGATTCCCAGAGATTTTTTATGCACATTGAAATTGGGGAAGCACAGGTCTAAACTTTTATTTCATCTTCCCAGTATGATATAAGCTGCATGAGGACAGAAACTTTGTCTAGTTCATTGCTGTCTTCTCAATGTACAATCTAGTGTCTGGCTCAGAGCCCTCAATAAATATTTATTGGTTGAATGAATGAAACTAATCCATCAATGGATAGAATACTCTTCATGACTTTTTTATTTTTAATTAAGACAGATAAGATTTGCTTATGTCAGCTTGCCAATTCTCAGCTTGCAAATGTTTTATGCATTACTAAGAAACATCAAGAGGCCATATCACTGTACATACCTTTTTAACGTATCATCCTTTGTCATTTACAAAATGATAAAATGGATATTTACAAAATATGCCTGCCAAACATGATTTATGAGCTAATGCCTGTCATTTCTCATTTAGTACAGAACTGTCCACTAGTTATGTATAGTATAACATTCTATAGTAGAACTCAGTGGAAAGATAAGCTTGAGCAGATGTGCATTTGTTTAGATACTATCTAGCTTAGGCTGTAGAATCTGTATGATAAAATAGAGCCTTGAATTCTTTATGATAGTGCTCAGGTTTGTTAGGATTAGGGTCTCTGTTTTCCATTCCACAGTCTTTGTAGTTTTGCTTCAGAACAATAATTGGCCTTCCAAGGGAATTTTAACAGTAAGAGAGAGGGACGCGTAAAGGAGGACTTTTTTATTAAGGGAGTATTACCACAGTAATCACTTCTGCTGCCATCACTAATGGCTTGGCATATTTTGAATGCAGTGGTTCAGAAGCACTTGACTCTTCCAGGATCAAATCTGAGAACCTGAATTGGAGGATCTTTCTTCGATACTTTCTTCCCTGTCCAGGACCCAGAAAAATGATCTGAGTTAGGAGATGGCATATGGCGGCAGTTAAGCTGTTTAGTACTCAAATGACATCCTCCAGATGAGGTTAACTTTGGGACCTGTAGTATCACTCATCTGAGTAAAGGTATTGTGATTTCCGTAACAAGGTAATAGTCACCTGGAGTAAACTGATACCCGGTGTGCTTCAGAGGTTAAGTATGTGGACCTGAGAGTCTAACAGACCTTAGTCTGAGTACTACCCCTTACTGGCTGTATGATCTCAGACAGGTTATTTAAACTTCTTTGGCTCTGTTTCCTCATCCATAATATAAGGATAATGAAAATATATGCATTGGTATGCTGTGTGATTTCAATAAGGTAATTGTTTAAAGTATTTTACACAGATTCTGACAAATGGTAAAGCCTCAATAAATGTAAGGTAAAAATGCAAAGGGGTAATGGAGATGGGGTGATGTGTTAAAGTGTCATTTAAAAGTGGAAGTTAAATGAGAAGTGAGTGGAATAATAATAGCAAATATTGAATATAGTGCTATGTGGAAGGATGGTTACTAGTGCCTTACATTTATTCAAGCAACCAAAGGTGAATGCCATGACGGCACTCACGCTAGACTAAACTTTCTAGAACAGTGATTTTTGGGCAAGTCCATGTATTCAGGAATAGAGGCAGTGTCCACTGCATTATGTAGCAATGCAAATGGATCTTCAAGGCAGAATGTTAGACTCCAAACTTTGTACAGTGTGGCTTTTAAGCTGCATAACTAAGGAAGTACCAGCTTTTTCCCTGGTTTGATAAGGGACTGGGATCCAACGCCAGTGCAACTTGGCAGAATCTTGGTTCTAGTGCTATTCTGCCTGCCGAGCATTTAGGATTGGGAGAACATCAAGACTTTCTTTGGTATGTCCAGCAGGCTAGGGTCTGAGTCTTGTGGTGGCAGTTTATGTAGTAGAGGGCCACTGGTGTGATCCACCAGCTCAGTGTTCATCGTTAGAGGTCCATAGCTTATATAAGATGGCGGAATGGTAACCTGATTATCACCTCAAGATTCATTGCCTTAAAGCTATAGCTTTTTTCTCTGAAGCTTTTCAGGAGGCCAACCTATAGAGAAGAAGTCCTTGACAAGTTAATCCTTAACTCTCCCATATTAGTTTAACTAATCTTCCTATCAATTCTGAAGTATTTCTTTTGCTGATGACTAAATTGAGCCACAGGGCTTAAGTAATTTACCCAGAGTCATACAGCAAGTTTATTGCAGAGCTAGATTTAAACCCAGGGACCTTGGCTCGAGAGGCCATGCTCTTTACAAAAAAGACCCTGAAAGCTGATTCTAAGAAACAAACAAAAATAAATAATAATACACTAAATGCACAATGCCAGGTGGACAAAACCGCCACAAAAGTCTAAAAATAACCATAAAGAACATAATAATTGGCAACTCAAAATTTGAAAATATTGAATACTTCTTAAAGGGGTATCTCAGGTGACGATTACTAAAATGAAGTTGGAGAGGCTTTGGGCTGTTATCCTCTGACTGAAGGTCCAGACATAGCGCCCAGAGGCGACTCCATTGATAAAGACATTGACTGATGAGCTGATGGTCCAGTCTCAGCCTTCAGTTGGCAGCTGACTATAGCTACAGATGATTCCCTTCAAAAATCTGGATTTGCTATGGAGAAAGACTTTCCCCCCCAGCTTTATTGAGGTATAATTGACAAATAAAAATCGCATATATTTAAGGTATACAACTTGATATTTTGATATACAGATATGCTTTGAAATGATCACCACAGTCAGGAGGATGTTAACATATCCATCACCTCACATAGTACCATTTTCTTTTTTTGTGTGTGGTGAGAACACTTAAGATCTACCCTCTTGGTAAATTTCAAGTATACAATACAATATTGTTAATTACAGTCACAATGCTGTACATTAGATTTCCAGAACTTATCTTGCATAACTGAAACTGTGTACTCTTGCACCAACAACTCCCCATTTCCCCACCCTCCCCACGCCCAGCCCCTGGTAACCATAACACTTTTTAATTGTTAGTGTGTTGTCTACAGAGTGGAAAAAAAGTGCATCTGTCTCTCTGCTTATCTTGTTTATACCCACGTTAGTGCCATTGTTTGAATGGGAGGGAGGTGCGAAATTGATGGATTCGGATTCAGAGATGCTCCAGGCAGCATGTTCTGTAAAAAGAGGGTTGGCTTTTCAGAAACACATTTTTGAACCTCTGACTCATGGGACTTGAATCAAAGCCTTTCAGCCTTAGTTAAGCCTTAACTCTTCTTGAAATAGAAAACATTTTTTGACAACTCGTCTCCCTTCCTAATATCTTTGCTTTAAATACTATTTTAAATATGCAGATGTTTGCATTTAGTTAATAGTAAATCTTTTCTAAATTCTTATTTGTTATGATGTAAAGAAAGTATTTCTTTTTTTTGGTATACTTCTTTAATTTTACCGAACACATTGGAAGGTTGTTTTAAATTTTGTTTAAATGTTCTTTGAGCCAAGATATTTACAGAACGAGGAGTTCCTCTAGCCAGCAGATTGTTCCATTTGTTGTGTTTGAGTGTGGAAACATTAGGAATGACAGCATAAGATGATGCCACAGAGCTTTTTCATAAACAACCTAATAGCATTGTCTAATGCAGTCTTTGTTTATTAAAAGTGTCAAAGACTCCTTTGCTATATTTAGGTAAAATCTAACGTTCTTTACTCAAGCATGGAAAATATTGTTTGTTTTCTGGTTGGAAGGAAAGCAGTATGACTAAATAAGAGAATTACACTTAACTGGAAACAATTATTAAAAGAGTCTCAATTTCAAGAAGAAAAAAATTGTAGTTTGGTTTTTCTGTTTTTTTTTAAAGAAGATACAAAAATGCTAATATTTAATACCTTTTGTAAAAATACTGTATATGCATTTCTGTCTTAGTCTGTGGGCATTAGTTAATGAATAACTTTTAATTGGAGTTTTTAATTTATCAAATATGAGAGCAAATATATTTTAATAACAATAACACTGTGGCTGGGCAGTGTTCTTTCCATATATCTGTATGTATAGCCTATATTCTAAGAGCTTATGTTATATTTATTTATTAATAGTTAATAAAGTTTAAGAAATACATGATAGCTTTAATAAGAAAACAAGTATATATTGAAGTCAATGTGGGCTGAAGCCATCCCAGGCAACCATGAGCCCAGTGTTTGTGACAATAGAGGAAAATGGCCTTATAGTTTAAGAATATTTGTGTTGAGGAGTGGAGTTGGATGGTTAGGATTTGAATAGAACATAAGTAGATTATGGAGGACTTGAATGACAAATTCACAATTTTAGGTTTAATAGGAACTACACACAGACATACATGTAATACATATGTATATATATTAAATTGCATGTTCTTAATTGAAAAAGTGAAATGAAGCTCTGTTTTAGGAATACTAATCTTAAAATACTCTTAATGTTTAGTGAATATTTCACTTGTTTTTTTTAAAGAATGTCCAGTATACAAGTGCTGTAGACTGAATGTGTTCTGTCCCCCAATTCATATGTTGAAATCCTAAACCCAATGTGATAGTGTTAGGAGGGAGGCCCTTTGGGAGGTGATTAGGTCATGAGGATGGAGCTCTCATGAATGAAATTAGTGCTCTTTCAAAAGAGACCCCAGAGAGCTCCCTTGCCTCTTCCACTGTGTGAGGACAAAGCAAGAAGACTACTGTCTTTGAACCAGAAAGCGCCCTTTACCAGCACCTTGATCTTGGACTTCTCAGCCTGCCGAACTGAGAAAAAATGTTCGTTGTTTAAGCCACCCAGTCTATGGTATTTTGTTATAGCAGTCCAAATGGACAAAGACAACAAGTAAAGTAAAATCATTCTTTGAAATATTTAAAAATAATGGTGACAACTTGGTAAATATGATAGATTGAAAATCATTTACACAATTTCCTTCCTCCAGTGCTTAAAAAAAACACGAATCAGCAAATCAAGCAAAGTTACTAACACCAACCAACAAAAGTGAGAGACCCAACTTCATGCATAAATTTCAAACAGTCAAGAGGGGCCAGCCTGGTGGTGTAGCGGTTGGGTTCGGTGGTCTGGGATTCTCAGGTTTGGATGCCGGGCTTGGACCGGTGCACGGCTTGTCAAGCCATGCTGTGGCGGCGTCCCATGTAGAGTGGAGGAAGATGGGCACGGATGTTGGCCCGGGTTCCGTCTTCCTCAGCAAAAAAGAGGCGGGTTGGCCACGGATGTTAGCTCAGGCTAATCTTCCTCACTGAAAAAAAAAAAAAGTAACAGACAAGAAAGAAATAGAAGATAATGATCTAGCTCATCGTGTCGTCTAAACCTCACCCCTGGATCTATCTCCAAGACATTGTTAAAGGGCAAAAGGTGATTCATTTAAAACCAGGTAATTCTTAATATTTTTAATTTTGGGAGAAGTAGATTGAGGGACTGAAAATGAAGGCCAATGAAAAGTCAGAGAAAATCCCTCAATCTTCTGTGGTACCTCAGCAGAGGCAGGGAAAACTATCTGTGCCTACCATTTTTAACTCTCCAACTTGTTAAAAAAAAATTAGGAAACTCTATAATTCATGCTAAAAAATAAATAATCACAGCACCCAGAAATCCGATTTTAAAAATCTGGAAGAAAACTCAAGGCTTTCTCTACCCCTCAAAATATTCTTATACCTTTTCGTTCTGTAGAACTTAGTAAAAATCTGAATTCAAGAAGATTAAAAATTCAAAAGATGGCATTGCAAGAGATTGAGTGACTGAATAACTAAGGAAACAAAGTGAAGACTAGAGCAACACTATTACAGAGCTGATCAGTACATTAGAAATAGAATACAATGAAAGTCAGGTTATTATCATAGCAGGAAATTGAGATAATCACAGTGTATTCCAAGTAAAAATTAAATGAAAACTAAAAGAAAATAGATATGTATCATGATAAAGGCATCCAACATATGAATAATGTTTATACATCAGGTAGACGAACCAAGAAATTCTTCTGGAAGCTAGAATAAAATTTCCTTGAAATGGCAAACTGATGCTATAAGACCTAAAGGGCCTATTTTCAGGAAAAGTTGAGAAATAACAATTGACAAACATGTTCTGATTCTGATTAGGATTTTGAACTTCCTCGTGAAGAATTCTTCAGGTAGGCATCTAGGTGCAGAAAAACAAAAACAAAACTTAGAAGGATCCTCTGCCTGACCTCTTGAATCTCCACAATATTCATTATCCAAGTACAATAAAGCAGTGTCTAGAAACTTTGGGGGGAATGAAAGTGGAATTCAAGAATATATACCGCCAGCCAAATTGTCATTTAGTTATAAAGACAAGGGGAAAAAAATTCTAATATAACGTCTATGAGTACTTCTTGGTAAAATGACTTGATGTTGAAATTTACCCAATAAAATGATGAATGGAGAATGGGTGAATGACAAATGGAATATAAGAAACATCAGGAGAGTGCAGAATGTTTGCAGATGATGGAACAGTGACTACAAATCTGTGAGGGAAAGAAAGTGTGAACCAAACTTTATTCCCAGATAAAATATTCTTTGAGTAGAAAAGCAAAAACTCAAGCCACATAAAAATGTTGAGGCTGTTGAAAAAAAAAAAGAAAACCCTAGCAGATGAAGTTCATCAAATGAAGTGAATTAAAATAAAGAATTTTGAAAGAAAGATATTATTTAAAAAGTCAGTTTCCTTGACTGTAGATATGTTATGTCTAAATTGTGTGAATTATGGCTATAGAATATGATATAAATCTCATAAACCTTGTCAAGATAAAAATAATATGACCAGAACTAGGCTACTAGTTCTGAGTGGAAGTTAAAATGTTCTGTTTCTTTCTCTCTCATAGAAGCAAGTCAACTTACAAATGAAATGCATTGCCATTAAAAGTCCAGTATCTTAATCCTGTCCATGATATCTTTCTTAACATTTAGAAACTAACTAAGCTTTCTGGAAGTGAAGAATTATCTGAAATTTAGCAGCACCTTCAGTTTTACTATATTCATTTTTTTTTGCTAACATTAAATAATTTAATTAAAATGACATGCATATTATGATCGCATTTTAATAAAATGTATTAATGCTTTTGTTCCTTCATCCTTTTGTCCTACCAGCTTACTGCATATATTATTAACAGAGAATTGTTGGAATGATACTTATCCGATGTTCAGAGTAATTGTTTCTAGGTAATAGTATTTTTGGATGAATTTTTTTTTAACCTTTTAAAACCACTTTTCCTCATTGTTGATATTTAGAACATATACTTTTTTTTCTTGAAACAAGATCTCTTAAAAAAAAAAACAAACGTGGTTAGTTTTAAAGACCTATTTATCAAGCATTTGCTAGTGGTAAAAACATGAATGTTTCTGTCCTCAAGGATCCCATACCCTGTCTTCAAGAAGTTTATCAATTTTTTTTTAAACAGTTTTATTTTTATTTTTATTTTTTTGTGAGGAAGATCAGCCCTGAGCTAACATCCATGCTAATCCTCCTCTTTTTGCTGAGGAAGACCGGCTCTGAGCTGACATCTATTGCCAATCCTCCTCCTTTTTTTTTCCCCCCAAAGCCCCAGTAGATAGTTGTATGTCGTAGTTGCACATCCTTCTAGTTGCTGTATGTGGGACACAGCCTCAGCATGGCCGGAGAAGCGGTGCATCGGTGCACGCCCGGGATCCGAACCCGGGACGCCAGTGTGGAGCGCGCACAAGGAAGTTTATCAATTTTAGTACTTAAAAAACTAAGTCAGAATCCCATGTTCTCATCCTAGAGAACATCCTAATTCATGTACCTACAAAAGAAAATTTTAAACTAAGTCATTTTTTTAAAATTCAGAATTCACTCACAATTGTTGAAGTTAAGATCTCATGATGTGGTTGCCTTATGTCATATCTGTCAAGTCAGAAACTTGTCAGGATCTGAGGATTATACCCTACTTGTAAGTGAACATGTATGCCAATAACATAAACATTGCCAAGAGACATGAAACCGCAGGGTCAGAGAAAAGGCAATTTGTTACTCACAACAGTAGCAGTAAGGACAATAACAGTGTAGCACTGATTTTCTGAATTGCGGTTCCCATAAGGAAATCCGATTAGAGCTAGGTATTGCCAGGCAGTGGGGTCCATTGAAGAAGAATCTTGATGCTGAGAAGCACTGGCCTTATACAGGCACTGCTGGCAAACCAGTCCATCCTCCTCTTACAAGGGAGACATTGTCTTTATTACTCTGGAATGCCAAGCCAATCTGCTCCAGGGAGAGAGATGTCTCTATCTTTACTTTCTGGAACATAAGCAAATTTGCTCCAGGAAGAGATGTATCTATCTTTGTAAGTCTGCCTGCTATGCAAACATCCTTGAAAAGCCAATCTGGAGTAAATTAGCTATTAATGCCTTTGAAGATGTTTGGATATGTGAGAAACCCCTGGAAAATTGTCTCCCTGTAATATCTAGACGTGACTCCTTGAACAAAGTTAACGTTGCACAGGGGAAGCTGATTTCTTCTCTATTTTACTATCAATACGTGGCTGATGACTATGGAAGGTTTTTGTTTTTTTAATAATCTTCTCTCTGAACTGTGTACTCAATAAGAACTTTAAACCAAAGTAAAATTCTTGAAATTGATAAGCCAACTAATTTCTATAGCAAAGCTAAGACCTCAAAACCTTTACTTCCCTTTCTCAAATATTTTGTCAAAGTTACATAGACTTAAGCTGAATTCTACTGAGTAGGTGATGCTTTTAGAGGTACAGAGTTTGGTGTTTTACTAAGGAACAAGTATTCTATTTTAGTATTATAAATTGTAAAGCATTCTAAATATAATGCCGCTATTATCCACTGAAATGTGACTTCCTATGGAATTATTATAGCAGGCATCATCATAACAGATCCCTTGTGTAGTAATTGTTTTTGTTCATATTCTTATAGTAGAAAAAATAGAAGTTAATTAGAATATTGAACTATATGGAATAAAAATTAGGAAAGATTTTGTAATATCTGTACTTTTCCTTCTAAATCTAGTCTGGGACTACCTTTAGTAATAATCTCTTCTTTTATCTTCTTATCATTGCCCTAGTTCAAATCTTATTTCTCTATCATTTATATTATTATGATAATTTCTTATTACTTTCCCTGCGTCTAGTCATTCCAGGTTTAGTCAAATCTATTCTTTGTAACTATAGTATTTAACATGCTTCTAGAACCCTCCAACAATCCCTGGCTAACCAACCTTTTTATTTTATTCTAACGTTCTTTATAATATATTCTTTCTGTAAGAAAAACTAGGCTACTTACCTGTTCCTGAATATATTCTGTGCCTTTTCTACATTTTTTTGTTATCTGAAACAATTTCCTATTCCTTGTTTGCTTAAATAATATTCGTTATTCATGGACTAGTTCAAATGTCTTTTTCTTGGTAGCCTTGTAAACTTCACCCTAAATTATTTTGTTTTTACATATGGTCCTTGGCTTTAGGTGCCTCTAGCAATTTTGTGTTCGTTTGTAACTAAGTTGTTTATGTTCACATTTGGTCTTTCTATCTAGTTTGTAAACTCTTTTTTCCTTTAATTGTTTCTCCTAGCATGTAAAAGTCACATCTGGGGCTCTGTGTCATGCTGACAGAGATCTTCAACAAATCATCTTAGAGCCATGCTACAATTTTGTTTGTGTGAATGTAAGTAGTAAATACAAATGATTGAAAACTCTTGAGGATCTGTATAAATGTAATATGGAGGAGAACTTATTTTTCTTGATTATTAAATATTCGAATTTAAGATCTTGATAGATGAGTTGTGTTATTCAATATGTATTTGGAAATTTTATTTTTTTTCTTTTGAAATAGGGAAATAACATTTTCTAACAAGCTAATTCCCATAATGAGAAGAGGGTGATCTTTCTTTAGACAGTATGTTCAGTTTTCTGTTTTGTACCTGGCATAAAGCAGATAAGACGACATAGGTTTGAATTAATAAATAGTTCAAATTTTAATAGGTATTACCTTACAGATAGCATTTAAAATTGTTTGAAAATTAAAAATTAAGCTTGCTAAATATTTTGAATATTTATGTAAAAGCTCTCCATTTTTTTTCTTGAATTAACTTTTAAATCATTTAAGAACTTCTTTTCATTTCTTCCTATGTTTCTGGTCTTTCAGGTTATGACCTCTGATTTTGAAGAAACCCAGAAATTACTGAATATGCTCGAAAAGAGTAATCTTTCCATTTTATATCCTGTTGTTGTTATTTCAGTAAGTGAATTAATGTATATCTTTCCCTTCAAACTTATACTTCCTTCCTTGGAATTCAACTTTTCTATTGAACAAAATTTCATTTTGTTCATTTTGTTCATTTTGAATTGAGGAAATTCATCCAAACCCCAAAGAAGAAACTCTTCTTTGTGGATTCTTGAGCTTACTCTGTTGCTATGACTTCTATGACTCTTGCCCTTATTACTGCAATTATTGAGTTGAACTGACAGGTTTGGAAAACAATTTAATTCAACCTAGCAACCAACTTCATTTCTTTTCCTTCATTAAAATTGCAAAGTATATTGCTGAATTGACTAGTTGTTTGGATAATGTGAAAGGGTTTTATTTAGTGTATTACAGAATGCCATTAGAGAAGAAATCACAAAGTTAGAAAAAAAAGAGGAAAAAATCAAATGGAAGAAAATATACTCTTAAGTTGTTTCATCTTCTCTGTTCCATGGACAGCAAAAGTAGAGTGAACAACAGATGAAAGAGAATTCCTATAAGAATGGCCGGGGAAATTTTTAAGAGATCTTTTCTGTGAAAGGCTGAAAGTGTATGTTTAGTACAGAATTTACTTGATTGGCCTATTAAACTGTATAGCAGATGGAACTATCAGAGAGCAAAACCAGGAAGGAATGCAACCAGAGGCCAGGCCTGCCAAACTGGCTGAGGAGCAGCATCTGTAGTCTGCAGCATTTTGCTGTGGGAAGGAGTTCCAAACATGAAATTCTCAAAACAATTGCTTAGCAATTGCCAAGTTCCTAAAGCTCAGGGCCATCCTATAGTGTGGGAATTTAATTCTTGTTACGTAAGATCGTTAATACAGAATAAAGATAATTTGCATTACAAATAAGCAACTCTAGACTGAGCTATGCAGGTAGAAACAAATTAGCGATTGAGGGAGGTTTGGTTATTTCACTGGCCTGTTTTATTCGGTTATAAGCCCCAAAGATAAGTTCCACGGGTCCTGTTGAATATGGAAACCCAAGTTCCACATGTGACTGATTTTAACAGAAACATAGATGCTTTCACTGAGGTTTTTTAGGACATTCTGAAATGTATTCAATGCTTGAAGGCTCTAAGGCTCTGTAGGATAGAGGTAAGTTCAAAGTTCTGTGTTTGGCCCTCTATTCCTCTCTCCACGTTAACTTGCTTAGAAATCTCATTCACTCCATGTTCCCAGATATTATTCTGAGGCAGTACAGTACTGTGAAAAGAGCAAGGGCTTTGAACTCAAGTTACTTAACTCGTCTGAGGCTTGCTTTCTTCATTTTAGAAATGAGGCTAATAACCCTACTTCTTAAGTCATTGTGAGGATTAAAATGAATGGATGGATGAATGAATGAATGCAAAGTGTAGTTGATAACACAGTGCTAGGCCCTTGGCAGACAAGCAATGTTAGTTTCATTTAATAGTCTAGGTTCTCTTCTTTCCATTTTGGATGAGATGATTCAAAGTTCACTTCCCTTGCTCTAATCTGATTCCTGAGTTTTGGTCAGACATTTTCCAACATTCTATTAGGTACTTCCATTTGAGTATTTCACTATCTTCTCAGGCCTAGAGTATCAGATCTATCACAAAAGCACATTGTCCATCAATTGACTTCTTTAAGTGGCCAATACAGTTGTGGTTGGTACTCAGGTGGGAATCTGTGTCATCTTTGAATTTTCCTTCTACCGTTTTCCTCTGCCTCTCTCCATCAAATACACACACACACGCTCACGCACACGCACACACATATAGTTTTTAAACTGTTAGTTCTTGTATTTCAATGCTACTGTTGTTATCTCAACCTCAGATCTTTGTATTGATTCTACAAATATTTGAATTTAATTTTCTGTTGACTTCTGTTGAGTTCCATTTCATGAATCCCAGTAAATGCCAGAATTTTTTTTGGCTACCTGATTTTCTGTATCAAAGTAAGGGGAATGAGGGATAATCCTATAATTAGTTCTGGGAGACATTTCCTCCCTAGTTTGAGGAGTGGTGTTATTATAAGTCGGTAAACTATAAGTCTATATACTATAAACACTGTGAAATGTTTAAACTGTGGAGTTGTCACTCCATAATTAATATTTGTTCACCCATTATTTTCTCATTGCGTAGGTAGACTAAGTGTGGTGATAGTAAGGTTATTATTAAACTTAAAAGGAAAATGTCACTGGAACACATCTAGAATCTGTATCCTAAAAATGGAGCAAATCACTGGAAAGGTGGAGTAAAGAATGCTGCCTTCTTGGATTGAGAGTCAAGTAAACTGCCTCTGGATTTTTGAGTTGTCCTATAAATGATTGTGTAAAGGCTTCATCCTTTTGCTTTCTGATACTACTTCCCCCCAAAATGACCCAAAGGCCATTTCAGTTTCCCTATGACTTAAAATTTGGGGGAACCATTTAAATATTCCCCAAATTAATAGTCGTATGGAAAATATTATGATATTTTCAAAATAAAG
The DNA here is from genome assembly GCF_057802395.1 of Ceratotherium simum simum. Taxonomy (NCBI): domain Eukaryota; kingdom Metazoa; phylum Chordata; class Mammalia; order Perissodactyla; family Rhinocerotidae; genus Ceratotherium; species Ceratotherium simum. The sequence continues at coordinate 50,075,850 of NC_141900.1, read as the reverse complement.
TAAAATAAAAGACTTAAATTTGAGTCTAGACATCTGGGGACACAATTGGCATATTATTAAGTGGAAACAAATACATACACATATATACAAATAATATGTGGGTGTATAAGTGTGAATACACATGCAGACATATATATTTGATTGGAAAGATGTTACACGTATGAGGCAGCTCAGAGGCTACGGTGTGTCTGCTTTACTTCTGTTTGAATTACTTTGTTAGAAGATTAAACCACAACAAAAAGGACCCTACCATGGGGGATTTTTTTAAAATAAGGCTTTTGTTAAGCAATTTTAAATCCTGAGAAGAAGGGTCAAAGAGGAGTCTGTTCATTTGCTTTCCTAAACAGGTAGGTTTATTCATCAGAAGAAAAATCTAAAATGACATCAGAGTCATAGAAAAATATGTCCACTTTTATTTTGGAGTTATGTGATTCAATAGATATTGAATGCATATATTGTAAATGTTTAAATGCCTATTTTGTCTTGGCTGAAATGTAGTACAATGATCCTTTTTCCTACCTAGGATTTATCAACGTCCAATTTCAGTCCGTCTGAAGAGAGGAAGGCATAGTAGGAATCAGCCAGATGCAAAGTAAAATTGTGGTTGATTAGGTGTTTGTGAGGGTTTTTTCAACTGAGAGACTATCTAGTTAAGGTGTCATTAGCAATGTCATCATGTTTCACTTTACAAGGACAAATATTCAGAAGAAATGGGTCTGAAGGTCAGTTTAGCTGGGGCATTTGTTTGACAAAAACAACATTAGATCAGATTCTAAGTGCTAAACATTGGTGTCAGGCATACAATGTTGATGAAGCCCACATTGTCTTTTATAGCCTCAAGTAGATATAGAAAAATATTTTGAAATTCCCTGTTGGCTGTCATTCAATAGTCATTCAAAAGATACATGTGACTTTCAACCTTATCTGGAATATTTATCTCTTGGAGGGAGCTAAGCACTAAAGGAGTAAACGGTTAATGGTGTTGAGTTCTTGGTACAGATGTATTTAGTATAGTTAGATTTTATTTCATGTTCTGCAGGGGTCTTGATTGTCTGAAGATCAACTTCTCCCTGGCTTTTATGAAAATGAAATGGGTTAGGAAATATTTAATGTAGGCGATTTTTGTTATCTAGGATAAACTGGCATAGGTAAGAGGATACTACTTTATGATCCAGTTAAAGAAAGGAACAAAATTTCACCGTGAAGAGGAGAAAACATAATTGGGACTTTATCTTAAAAGAACTAAGATATTAAGATAATTTTATTTTACCTTATTTTTTAAAAAAATTTAGGTTATGTTTGCAAAAATGAAACTTTTTTGCATAATCTTGTAGACATTATATGATAATATGTTGTAACATGCTTCATTTCAAGTGATCATTTGTGAAAAAATATTTTTGGACATTTTTAGTTTTATAGAAATGTCCTTTATTACTTTGTTCAAAATACTCTTTTGGGCCATCTATTTGGTCATCGTTCCTGTTATTTTTCTTTTACATATTTTAAGTAGTCATTTGTCTGTGGTGTTGAGTATGATTTAAGGAGTTTACTAATGTTAATTAGATCAGCGTAATGAAATCCTATGTTTGGGTAGATGTAACTTAATTTCATTGTAATTATATTGACTTATCAGAATTTTCCAGACTTCTTCAATCAGCTATAGACTGACTGATGGTACTGTTGACTACTTTGGCTAAAATAGATGTCAGCATTAAAGTGGGCAGAGATAGTTGGGTGGGGTTATTTTATAAGTGTTCTGTTTCTCAATAAATCTGTGTGTGTGTTAGGATGACATTTGTTGCCCTTTGCAATCTTTTAACTGTGAGCCTTTGGAAACATGCACTCAGATAACAAGCACACCTTGTACTAGGAGAATACTCCCTACTTGAAAGAAAAAAAAAAATGCTCTTTTTTAAATTAAAGACTGGTTAGCATAAAGGAATTTAAAAAATTTAGATCCCTTTTTATGTCTTTTAACAAGAAAAACCTTATAAATGTTAAAAATCAATTCTTTCCTTTGTAAAGTTAAATTGTGTAGAAATTATGTCTGAGAGGCCTTTTCAGATGTGATTCCTGATGCTGTTTAGTCTATCGTGTAAGTTATCAAGGAGCCAAGTTTTTATCTTGAGTTGACTGAAGTTATTGTCAGCCTTCTCTTCTTGGTGGTTACCGGGGAGTATATTAGCAGTCAGCACCTTTTTCAGATTGCAACTTGCAAGAGAATTATCTGAAAGCCCTTTTTGCAATCACTTGATATAATAGCTATCAACATGGGACGTGTTCTGTTCTCTACTTTCTATGCCTATCATGTGTTTTTGATGAAAAAATATTGAGAAATATAAAGTAATAGATTAAATGTATGAAAATAGTAAAAGGTAAATTCATAAAATTTCTGATATAAAAATCATTCGAAAAAAGAATAGGCTTTTACCTAAACTTAAACAAGACTCAAAAGTACTAAGAATCTGAATTGTAGGCTGAGTTCTTGCTTAGAAACTAATGATCAGAGAGCTGTTTTTTTCCCAGCAATGGAGAAGAGAGTTTCAGGAGGCAAAACTAACTATCGCTGTTTTCCAGCCAAGATTATGTAAAACCAATTGTAAAACTCTCCAAAAAATACCTTCCGAAGTCCAGAAAGTAAAATAGTGATTCTAATTTATTTGGATCTGGCAAGGTTTCCACAAAACACCCTTTGGTGGTACTATCAGATGAGGTAATGGAAATGTATTCTTATTTAAAGCTTATTTTTTCAATGAGCATAGCTGATTCATGTAATAGGCACCAAAGAAATGTTTAATTTTTAAAAGCAGAAAGAGATTGGCAACAAATCTAAGTAGAAGTTCAAAACTGAGAACTGAAGCAAACTGTTTAATTTTACTTGATAAAATAGTTTATCACTTTTCCACAGCAAAATAATTTTACAGTAATTATCTGGATAATTACACATCAGCTCTACTTTCCTCTGACAATGTAGACAATAATTTCATTGGTGCTTTAGGAGAGATAGGAATCTTTTCATGAATTTACTTTAGCAAAAAACATAAATTAACGTATGGAATTTCAATGCTTTGAAAAACATAAATAAACCTTCAAAAGTGCCTAATTTAGTTCTAGTTATCAGGAAGTAGTTTATTGACATAACAGATCAGAATATATGATCTTTAAAATACTTCAAAATGTTTAATATTTGAATATGTCAGCAAATAAAAAAATAGAAAACCACCATCCATTTGACACTTGATACTTTCACATCTGGGGAAACTGTCACAAAGATGTAAATTGTTTCCAGAAGGTTCTACGGTTCACCAATGGCAGAGTCAGGAACAGAATCAATCCAATGTGCAATGTATCATATACACTTGTTACTTTTATGCTCTTATGAATGTGTTAAAAAGATGGAAAAAGATTACACATATACACATATATGTATTTAATATTCCTTCCTAATAAAGAACAAATGCCAACTGGAAAAACATATTGATTCCTTCTTTTAAGTGCTAATGGCTTCTTGCTTTAGCTTCACAGGGTATTGAGCCTTTATGGAATTTGTTATAAAAATCTGTGATCATGTTAAATTTCTTACCAGATCCCAGACATGTATCTTTGTCACCTTTTACTTAACTACTTGCTCTGTACATTTCTTCCTGTTAACCCTGTTATTACTGGACTCAGAAAATGTGTTTTTAAGATACAAGTTCTTATAAAACAAACAAGAGAGCTGGCCATTGTAATTCTTGCTGCCTCCATATTGGGTTTACTTTTTACAATGTATGTTTCAAGTTCCTCATTTATTTTTGAATGGATATTTTGTGTGTGTTTAGTTGACAATGAATGCCCTAGGGAGTAGTACATCCAAATCCCTCTTCTACATCAGTCTCAACCATGTTGCTACTGTAGCCTTATATGATTTTTCCTTCAGAAAATTGTAACTTTATTATATGTTGAATTTTTATGATCTTTTCACTTAAGATGCATTGAAGTTTTCTCTTTTATGGTTGTACACAGCTTCAGTGACAGAAATGCAATCACTTCCACAAATTCTACAAATGTTTTCATTTGTTTTCTGCTAATATAGTAAGTCTCAGGTATTTCCTGCCTAAATCAATAATAAAATCTAAATAAATACTGGTTTAAAATACCTTTAGAACCTTTTTACGGTTTCAGTCATGAAGGAATTCACATCTGACACAAAGATGAGGAATGATGAAGTCATTCTTGTAGGGGGATGTTGAATGGAAAGAATTGACTGTTATTTTAAGTTTTAGAAGATCTTTGCTCATGGCTAAATGGTTACTGGAAAGTTTGTGTTGTGGGATATAGAAATTCCCTAAGATGAATTGTGATGGACATGTAACATGATGTGTAAAGAAATGATTCTCTCAGGACACACCATACTAGTAGTCTTTCTTTTAATGAATAAAGGTTATTTTCAGATAGAATGATATTCCAATGGAATTTGCAAGTAGAATGAATTCCAGAGGACTTTTTCTAGGTTTGATGAATTTTTTTTTCTTAATTAAGCACAGGGTTTGGAATCACTATTTATTTTCCTATTTTAAGTAGTTTTCTTATCTGAGCTTGATCAGATGAACAAAGTGGTTTGTAAATTTATTTACCGGTGCTGTCCAGTAAATCAATTTATAAAATTTAACATGAAATACACAGGAGGCAAAATAAATGAAACTAGCCTTCTTTGTTAGGCAGCTTACATTAATTTTAGCTGTAGAAAAGGAATTGAACGATTGGTTTGGTCATTCAGTTTTTCAAAAAATATGCCTGAGAATTTCTCCCATTAGATTATTTGTGCACTGGGTTCTATTTTAAATAATGGAAATGGCCTTTAGCTTAATTATGTTGTGCTAGTTTCTTTACAAAGGTGGAACCAAATATATTTTCAATATCATTATCTTACAGTTACAGGTTATTATACTTCTATAATTAATAATAAATTAACATAATACATCTGTTAATATAAATATGCCACACTTGACTTTGTTTATAATATTTAAAAGGGTTTTACTTCACGGAGAAAAATAAATTATATTGTTGTAAAGGAGGTGTTAAATAGAAAGAATCGACTGTTGTTAAGTTTTAGGAGACTTTTGGCATATTAAGGATGCTGAACCTGGAGTGGGGTTTGAGCTACGTGTACCAGGTCTGCAAATAACAAGTGTCTATTAAACTAGCCAAGTTATTTCATGTCTTTGAACTTTAGTTGAGAATCTTTATCTGTAAACAGTGGAATGCCTTTGAGGGCATCTAAGTGGCTTCTCTTTCTAGAGATATTTTCTCTGCTACATGTTGTGAATTCCTTTTACTTTTGTATAATCTACTATGTGTGTCTTTTATGTATAGATATAGTAGAGCAATTCGGATGATTTCAGTCAGGTTAATTATGAATCAGGTGGTATGATATATTCCTTTTTTGAGCCATTTTTGAGAACTTTCTGTACTTTAGTCCTTATACAAGACCCATGGGATTTTTTTTTTTTTTTTTTTTTTTTTTTACGGTTTCTCTTGTATTTGTCCCTTTCTTATTTATCTTCCTCTTTTCATATTCTGGTTTTTATTAGGTTAGGTCTAGATCTTCCTTTCTTGCATTCATTCCTCTTTTTTCTCTCTCTTTAACAACAGTTGTAAGATTAATCTTTCTTCCCCCCCTCCCAAGGAATGTATTCTTCCATGTCCAGCTCAGGCCTACCTTCTGAAAGTGATTCCATAACCATTAAAGCTCACACCAGTTTTTACCAGTTCATTTTAAACTTAGTTTAGGTGCTATCTAGTTGGCACTTTACAGGGAACTATCCTATTCTCTTCGTTACCTAATTGATTGCTTAATATAGATTGATATAACGTTTATTGAACATCTGTGGACAGGTATTTTTGACATACATGTAGCTTATTTAATAATATAATTCTTTTTTTAAAACTATCTTACTTTAGAAGAATAGGTGTTTCTAATTTTTATCTTGATCAGATTTTATCTTGATCAGTTAAGGAAATAATTTTATCTATCTATTTTTGTTTTCCAAAATGAAGATTCTCAATAATATGAGCTTAAGTAAATGACCAGAGTTAGCCTGGGAAGTGATCCAGTGGCTGGGAGTTCATGGGATCCTGGTCGCTGTCCCTTCAATCCCCCACCTCAGGGTAAGAACTTTAACTAGGTCTGCTTGAGAAAGGGGCAATTTGACCTGGAATAGAAGATCAGGAGAGATCTTCTTAAGGGTAGGAGAGAAAGCTGGAATTTAGAAGACTGAGCAGGGTCCAGCTCTATGAGGAATAGGAGGATTAGCATTTCTATATGGAAAGAGTAGCACATAGAATGGTCAGGACTGGCAAGAGCCAGTGGATCTGAAACAGAGAGAATGAACTACACATTGGGAAGGCCTGAGGTCTCCCCAATGTGAGAGGTCTAGGTCAAGGCAGACCTTTGAATGTTGAACTCTCTAAAAGCAGCACTGTCCAGTAGAAATTGACGTGATCAGATTTGCATTTTATCCATCATTCTGGATACAGCACAGAGAATGGATTAGAGTGATCAGAGAGATTCCTTGATGCTGCATTTGGTTTAGGTGGTAGGCTATTGCATTGGTCCAAGAAATAATGGTGGTGGCTAGGACTAGATTAGTTTTAGAGTGAATGGGCAGAAAGGGCTGGAATCAAGATATATTTAAGAGATGGAAGCACTGAGAATTGCTGCCTGATTTAATGAGAGAGACAAAGTATAACTTCCAATTTTACGTCTTGTGAAACTGGGTGAGTGACAGTAAGAGAGGCGACGTTGGAGAAGGATCTTTTTATTTTGTTTCTGAAGGTTGAGTAGGCAGATGATTATCCCAAATTTGTTGGCAGAGATAATTAGAAGATTTCACTCATATTCAGAAGCTTTCTATTCATTTGCATGTGTGTGTCTTTGTATGTAGAGAAGCTCTTATTCTAAAGCCTACTTGGAAAAGTAAGTTATGCTCCTTCAAGGCCTCCTTAATTTTGAATTTTAAGAGAATTCCAGATATAGGCAGAATTTGAAAATAAATCTTTCGTATTACATTGCCTTTGCCAAGTCTTACGTAGTGTTAGTATGATGGATCATGTTTACTAGGAAATCTTTTCTGTACTAATGCTTAATATTCTGAAAAAAACTAAAATAAAAAGCAAAAACAAAATCTTGTCTATGGGTCAAAATAGCAGACAGGAAGATGCTAAGAATATTCCCAGGCCTGAGCACTATTCCCTTAGGGTAAATATCTACAGCCGCAAGAAAATAGATTACTTTTGCAGTTCTGGAAAGCCTGAACTGTTTTACTGGAAGTATAGAAAGGTGATGGAATCAGTGCAAAAAGCTTCTTGATCCAAACATGTTTTGGCTTGAACCCTGTTTGCAATAAGTTGGTGTGTGATACTTTTGAAAAGTACAGTATGATTCAATTTTCCAGGCACCAGAGGTTTTATTTTATAGGATTTTGAAGCTTATACTTATTCTACTTAAATGCTGGGATACTTAATTCACTGGTACCTGCTAAGGTGGAATGCAAGATAATCCTAGTGTCAGCACTGGAAAATTCTTATTTGGGAATGACAGGACTGGTTAAAGTCACCTGTATGTCTCTTCTGAGTACTCTGAGTATGATACCCGTTTCTAGATCTTTTGAGAAAGAACTATAAATTTTTGTTTTTGAATTTAATGTGTTTATGATAATGATTGAGTTCTGGGTTTTTGCTCAACCAATGAGAATCCAACTGTGTTCTTGTGTTTCTTGCTCTTCGTGTTTGTAAGAAATGGAACTCGCACTACATTTATAATTCTCAGACTCTCGCCCCCCATGTAGCCTACTAATGCGTATTATTAGCATAATTATATTAATGTTAGTAATAACAGACACTTATTGAATGCTTGAAATAATGTCGCCATCCTTTTCTTTTAAAATAAATGATCCCATTTAATCCTCATAGCAATCCTGCGAGTTGATTATCATAGACGCCATTGTCCTCAGTTTAAGAATCAGCTTGATGCTCATTTCACTTTACCACATGACATTCATTAGGGATGTCAATACTTGCCCTTTTCAAGTAACAGAAACCTGGACTTTTAGAGGAGAAAAGGATCTTAAAACCATTTGGTAGAATGCCCTCATTTTACAAGAGATAACTCAGGTCATTTTCTTTGCCTGGATCTGAAATAACTTCTTATATTAGGGGTTGGCAAATTCTTCTTGTGAAGTGCCAGATAGTAAATATCTCAGGCTTTTTGGGCCATTTAGGTATTTGTTGCAACTATTTGACTTTGCTGTGGTAGTGCAACAGCAGCCACAGACAAGATGTAAAAGAATGGGTGTGGCTGTGTTCCAATAACACTTGAGTAACAAAACACAGGCAGGAGGCTGGATTTGACCCACAGGCCGTAGTTTCCTGAACTTCAGATTTTCAATCCTAAATGAGCTAGTTACTTAGTACCTTTACCTAAAATATCTGTTAGAAATATCTGTTAGAAATTTCTTTAATAGATGTATACTTTCTGGATTCATCTTCTTCCCTCCAGGAGCTGTCCCTCCAAACAGTCTCTCTGTTACTTCCCTTTTGACCTCATCATAGCCAACATAACAGATTTTGCTAATTGTAAATCCTCCAAGCTACTCTCCTTATTAAAACATTCCAGAGGCTCCGCATCCCCTACTGGACAAAAAGCAGTCAGATGATAAAGCCTTGGCCGGTTGGGCTCTTGCTTAATTTTGTCATCCTGACTCACATTTCCTCACTGAGCAGTTTGTACTCCGGTAATCCCAAACTACTGTCGTTCCACACAGGCACCATTTACTTGACGTATCTGTGTTTACTCCAGTAAGTTTTTCTGAGACACCATTTTTCTAGTGTTTGTTTGCCTGACTTTTATGATCCTTAAAATTTGAGTGACAATGTTTCCTCTTGGAATCATTCCATAATACCCCTGTGTTCAGAGTCTTTTCCCCTTTCCCAACACAGCCTGTGTAGGCATTCAGAAAATGTTTATTGACTTGAACTTGGCCTTGATATTCCTAGTCATGGTGTCTCCTATCCCACCCTGTTTCAGTGCTGCCCGTCACAAGTAGATGCTTTGTGGTGACTTGCAGAAATGAAGGAGGATGGGTGTGAGGAAATAAATAGAAATTAGTTGCATCTTAAGTAATAACATTCTTTTAAGGAGAATAATACTCATGGTTCTACCTGAGTTTTTAGGCCATTATTTACTATCTATAAATTTAAACTTCATGAATTTTACTCTCTTGATTTATGCTATCCTCTTTACTTTTTAGTATAGTTCATTTTTTCCCCCATTTTGCCTTTTAGAAAAAGAAATTTTGTTTTCATTCAACAACTATAATTGTCTAATCTACAGACACCTGTTTTTAGTTTTTGTGAAGCATGTCTTCAAGCTTCATTTTAGGAAGCATGTCTTATTGTGTCAATAAATGACTACTTATGTCTTATTTTAAATTATCTTCTGTATTTACCCTAAAAAGTAGCATTCACCTTTGAAGTGTTTCTCATTCCTAAGTGGGACTTTATTTTTCTCTTATAAATTGAAGTTAGGGGGTGATTTTTAAACATTTTTGGAAGAGGCATTCTTTTTTATTTCAAAATCTAAATGGGTTAACACTATATTAAGCAAATAAAAAAGTTGCATTTGTGAGCATTAATTTTATCTTTTAGTTCGTGTGTAGCATTTACTTACGTACCTAATAGGAAATATTAGGTTATTTTGACAAAGAGAAAAGTTTGAAATCAAAGATTATGGAAGATAGTTGGAGGTTTCTTTTCCTAGTCTATTTCTGCATTTTATTTGGATTGTGCAATAAACTGATTGACCTATTAGATACTTACAATATTAACAGTTGAAGAAAGGTTTTTTCCTGCAATTTATCTTTTTCAATTAAATGGATCTAGAAGCCTGAAAGTGAGTAGCCTGTGTACTTGTCATAAATATAAAATTGAAAAAAAGTTACCTTTAAACTTATATGCTAAGATTGCAATGTATCAACAGAATGTGATATTTCACTCATTCATCTGTGTTGCTCAACTTACTCTTACACCGTGATGAAAGCATGTGCCAAGCAGATGTTTCCTAGTCCTGGCTGGCTATTCAGTTGGGCTCAGCACTCATATGCCTTATTATATCATTCTATGTGTGCAGACCTGCACAGGTCTGAATTTAAAATAAATACAGTGTATTTTCATCTAAGGCATTGTAGTTTTCATCTCTACAAGTTTGTTTTGGGTCCTTTTTATATGTTCTATTTTTCTAATTAGCTTTTGAATATATGGGATACAGTTGTAATTCCCGTTTTAATGTCCTTTTCTGCTAATTTGAACATCTTTATCAGTTCTGAGTCAGTTTCAAGTGATGTATTTATCTCCTTATTATGGATTATATTTTCCTGCTTCTTTATACGCCTGGGAATTTTTTTGTCTGTGTGTGTTTAAGGTATGTTTTGTGGGTTTTTAATTTTTCTCCAACTTGGAAAATTTTCAGCCATTATTTTTTCTGCCCTCTCCTCATTTCACTGGGAACTCCAATTACTTGTATATTAGGCTGTTTGAAGTTGATCCATATCTCACTGATACTCTGTTTTTCCTTCTTTCTTTGAGTCTTTTTTCCCTGTGTCATTTTAAATAGTTTCTATTGCTATGTTTTCAAGTTCACTGATCTTTTCTTCTGCAATATCTAATCTGCTGTTAAATCCCCTCCAGTGTATTCTTTTTTTTTCACTCTCAGATGTTATTTTCATCTTTAAAAGTTAGTCTTAGGTCTATTTTATATCTTCCTTTTTTCTAGTTAATAAGCTCATTCTTTTCTATAGCTTTTTCGAACAAATGGAACACAGTTGTAAAATTGTTTTAATGTTCTTTTCTAATATCTTTGTCACTTCTGAGTTCATTTTGATTGATTTTTCTCCTCATTATGAGTCATATTTTTCTGTTTTTTTGCACATTTGATATTTTTTCATTAGCTGCTGGATATTGTAAATTTTACCTTGTTGGGTGCTGGATATTTTTGCCTCACTATCAATGTTTTTGAGCTTTGTTCTAGGATGCAGTTAATTGGAAACATTTTGATTCTTTTATGACTTTTTAGAGAAACTAATCAGTTTATTTAGTGTAGAGCTAACCATTCCCCACAACTGAGGCAAGACCCTTCTTAGTACTCTATCTAATGCCCTGTAAATTATGAAGTTTTCCAGTCTGGCTGATTGCTGCCACCACTATTCCCAACTGTGGGTGTGCATCGGGCACAGTTCCTTCTAATCTTTCTGGTTGGATTTTTCCCCAGCCTCAGGTAGTTTTCTCAAATGAATGCACTGATAAGTATTCTGCTGAATATGTGAGCGAGTTCCTCTGATAATCTCCAGAGTTTTCCTGCTGTGCACCTCTCTCCTCTCTCCTCTCTAGTCCTCTGCTCTGTGAACTCTCTGCTCTCTAGTCCACCTTTGTCTCCCCAAGCTCTTAAAACTGGATATCCCCCCTTTCCCTGCAAAGTACCATGGCCTGGAAACTGATTTAAGGCAGTAAGCTGGGGCAAATACAGGGTTCTCCTCATTTATTTCTCATCTCTCAGAGATGTCCCTTGTTGCCTAGTGTATCAGGTCTTAAAAATCCTTGTTTTATATAGTTTGTACACTTTTTTTACTTGTTTCAGGTAAAAGGTAAATTTGGTCCCTGTTACTCCCACTTGGACAGAAACAGAAGCTGGGCCCATTTCAATGTGAGCGTTTTATTTTCACACATTTATATTCAACCACATTTTCAGGAATATATTTCATACACAAATGAGAAAAACATCAGTCTGTTTTCGTTCAGGTGATATATAACTTTGCCTATTCCAGGTCTAATTTTCCACAGCAGGATTTTAAGTAGTAACATAACATTTAGGCAGGAATGAAAATTCCTTGTGTAATACAGACACATAAGTTAATGACCAAAAAAAGTTAGTGAGATGTATGACCAGCAATGATATCATATGAGCTTCTTTTATTCTGGACAAGTGTCATCTGTTAGCACTTTCTACAATGATGAAATGTCCAGTTTCTATACTCTTGTGTATGATTGCCACTAGCTGCCTGGCTATGGCTATGATCGCTTGAGGTGTGGCTACTGTATTTATTTTTATTTAACTTAAATAAATTTGAGTTTAAATGTAAATAGCCACATATGGCTGTTGGCTACTCCACTAGACAGTGCAGTTCTAGACTATGTGTTATTTGCCCACCCCTTTATATCGAGTCTGTTCTATTATGTGATGTAGCTTCATGGAAAAAGAAAAAATTTTCTCTTAGAAGTAAGAAGTTAAGTTAGCACTTTATTCAAAAATAGCCCAACAAAGCAAAGCACCAATGGTCTTCCAATTTGTTATTGGAAGCACTGTAATTGGAATTTCTGGGTATTGTATTTTTCTCTAAGACTACTGTTTTTTAATATTTCCTTTAACTAACACAGTTTTCTTGTATCTTTTGTATAATTATGTAAGTTTAACATTATCAAATAATTGAGAAGAAATATGTGTAAGATCTTAATTTTATGTGTCTACATCGCTTTTGGTTATTAGATTATTAATTTCCTGAAGTCAAAGAAACCTAATGTTACCAAGTGACTATTAATTTCTGACATTATTAAACAATGATTAATTACTTTGATTATTAGTTGATTTTTGCCATACTTAAAAAAAGGGACAAGATGAATCTGTGGAGGCTATGCTAATATGACTTACGTAGTGTATACCTGCATTTTGATCACCTTGGTCATGTCTTTGAATAATTTTATTTTTACTATATATTCCAGACACTTGATCTTATGAGAAGCTTTTCTTTAATCGTTTTGCCTTTTGAAACATATTAAAAAATGCTTTTAAAAATTTCATTTACAAACATAGGTACATAAAAACAGAATCAATTGTTCTTATAAATTTATAGTACTATCATGGACTTTGTAGTGGTTGTCCTAAATGCATAGGATGTCTTTATTTGTGAACACTAAATATCCATTATTTATTTCTAAAAAATGTCATATAATGCTTATCTAAATGGCTTGTGATCAACCTTAATAACAGAGATTGTTCTTAAGCAGTAATAAATTTTATCATGTAAAATGAAATTTTGACAAGTCACTAAAATATGTAAAGATGATACACTAAACTTAGTGAAGAATCACATACTTGCTTTTTGTAACTTCTTTCTTTAATGATTTATATTCTGATGTTTTTTCTCAAAGAGAAAAATAAATAAATATAGAGTTATATGTTTTAAATAATGTTAAACAAATGAATACTTCATATTAATCATTGGGATTGCTTTGAACTTTTGATTCTAAAATTTGTTACAGATGGTACAGATGTTAATTAAGTTAATTGTAGATGTATGTAATGCTTAAGATAATTGTGCCATAATACAACAGTGGCAAAGTTATGTTCTTATAGGAGAAACTACCTTGTGAAATAATCTGAAAAAGTGTTCATTTTATGATTTTTTTACATGTTTTAGAGTAACTTTAGGTTTTTCTATTGACTGTTTAAAATGTGAAGTTCTGGTTTTATTACTTCTTTGATCTTTTAAATAAGGATTTGAAACCAAATGTGTACACAAATATAACATTTGTGCAGGTTACAAAACTTTTAATTCTTTGACTCAAAAGAAACATTTATATTTGGTTAATATTTTAATGCAAAGTACTATTTTATTTACTACCGCTTGTTCAATGCCATCATTTCTCAACCTACTAGTTTTGCTGGCATTTTATTTTCTTAAGATTTACAAATGAGTTGTTAAGCATTTGCTCTGAGTTTCCATGATAGCTTATAACTTAATTAGTTTCTATTTATCAGAATTAAGACTTGAATTTCATGGTGGCATTGATTTAAACTTTTTCTAAAATGAAGTGATTCAATATTAAAAGCTTGTTCCTTTTTCTTTTAAAAGTAAAATTCCTTAAAGTAATTTTCATTAATAGAATCCATGTAATTCATAAATAGTTGAAGTGAGATGCAAGTTTTTCTAAAGTTGTTTTTAATCCTTAAAATAAACTTACTTTGATTTGCTTACTATTGGCCAGTTTTATCAGTTATTAGATTTCCCTCATATTTCTTTTGAAAAGTCATGTTTTGAAGATGTTGGACCTAACTCACACAGTCTACTTTTCTGCACACATATGTAGATAATTTTGCAGTATCTATTGTGTGGATTCAGAGAACCTTTGGTTTATCTACCAATTCTTTCTAACTCAATTATTGGATAATTACCAGAGCTTTCATTTTGACCTTCCTTCTTTCCACTTTGGTGGGCATTAAGCAATGCATTATATGGATATATACTTAAGCTTCACAATTGACTTTCTTCTTAGTCAAATAAACAGAGAATCTGTTTCCCCTCCTACCATGAGTCATGACTCCCTTTTCAGGCCTTCCTGTGAACATGGACTCTGGAATGAGACAGAAGTATTAAATGTAGGGTTATGGAATTCCTGGTATTTTAAAGAATATTGTACTCGATATTAATTATTGTCCTTTAATTAATGTACCTGACCTCAGAGACAAGTGAAAAATCACATTAAAAAAAAAATGGGAATTCATCTGTGACCAGGAATATATTAAATGGTTACTAGACAAATATAAAGCATGTGTAGAACTTAATGTAGAAGGCAGGCACAGAGGAGCCTTTTCCATGCTCTGAGTGCCAGAGACCTCGCCCACCCACAAAGCCGTGAAGCTACCCACATGTTTAAATGTTTAAGCAGTTGACTAATTTATAGAATTAAATTTGCTACTTTAAAAAAAAAATGAAATTAGGCATTCTTTTTGGTGGGCTAGGAAGAAATCTTTATCTTTTTTTATGTATGCATGAAAATGAATTGTTAGAAATGGCATCCTAAATGGGAAATACTGTTTTTACTGTAATTTCCATGTAGCAAATTAGTGAACAGTGCAAAAAGAGATCAAAGAAGGTCTACTTGATGTAGCTATAAGCAAATCTGCAGAACTCAACCTAGATGAAATGTTTTGCTACATTTCAAGGGATGCAAGCCTGTCGAGGCTGTAAGTTTGTTTTATTAAGGCACAAACATTTACACTTTTCCTGAGTTATGATCATTTTGCAACCCTCTGCTGTGGTAGTTGTATAAACCTGCCCTGTTTTTAGAATTACAACTGATTGCATTATTGTACCAACTGACTTTTTTCGTGGAACACATAAGTAGTTGGTGTATTTTAGAAGTGCATAATTAGTAGCACTATGTAAAATATATGCTTAAGTTGCACGGTATTGGTATTAGGAAGTACATCTGCTGGAGCTTGTCTTCTGTTTTTCATGATGTCATCAGGCTTTCCCATCTGGTGAAAGAGGATTTTGAGATGCATCTTCTTCATTCTTGAGTTTTGTCAACCTGATTGTACATTTCATAAGGTCAACATCCATGTGTGTTTCTTTAAAAGTTAATTATGTCAACTAGCACAATGTTCAGCACATAGTATTCAGGAGAATGACCTGTATTATTCTGCTATGTTCTGCTACTTCATGTCTTAAAGTTTCCCTATAATTGAAGTACCTGGTTTGGAGGGATACCATAGATAAGTTTGTAGATGTATAAATAGCTTACCTAAAACTCACTTTGCACCATTTCCTTAATTTAATTCCTGGAATCTATGATGAACAGCACTGAGCTACTGATTTTTTAAGTGCCATTAACATTTTTTCTTTCTAAAAAAAGAACTAGAGTGTGTTGTACCATATAGATCTATAGTCTTCCAGGCCCTGTTTAGACTTCTCATGACTTGGTGAGAAGTTTTTTTTTTGTGAAGAAGATCAGCCCTGAGCTAACATCCATGCCAATCCTCCTCTTTTTGCTGAGGAAGACTAGCCCTGAGCTAACATCTATTGCCAATCCTCCTCCTTTTTTTCCCCCAAAGCCCCAGTAGATAGTTGTATGTCATAGTTGCACATCCTTCTAGTTGCCATATGTGGGACACCGCCTCAGCATGGCGGGAGAAGTGATGCGTCGGTGGGCACCCGGATCCGAACCCGGGCTGCCAGCAGCGGAGCACGAGCACTTAACCGCTAAGCCACAGGGCCGCCCTGGTGAGAACTTTTAAACGTAATTGTGCCATGTCCTTCAGTTCAACCCAGATCTTTTTGCTACAGTACATGTTTCTGTAAGAAAAATTAGCTTCTGCGTCATTAGTAAATAAAGGAGCTGGGCCCATCTAAAGCAGAAGTGGCATCAGCTCATGTGCAACTTTTCCTAGATAAGAACAGCCAGACAAAATAGAAATAGAAAGATAACCTCAGAAGGAAAGGAAGAAACCTTCAACTCAGCTGCTGCACTGGAAGCAGAAGCCCTTACAAAACTGTTTTTTTTTTTTTTTTTTTTTTGTGAGATCAGCCCTGTGCCAACATCTGCCAATCCTCCTCTTTTTTTGCTGACGAAGATTGGCCCTGGGCTAACATCCCAGCCCGTCTTCCTCCACTTTATATAGGACATCGCCACAGCATGGCTTGCCAAGCAGTGCGTTGGTGCGTCCTCGGGATCCAAACTGGCGAACCCCCAGCCACCGCAGCAGAGCGCACGCACCTAACCGCTTGCGCCACCCGGCTGGCCCCAAAACTTTGTTTTTTTTAATCTTTGTTTGATTGGTATATTAGTTTCCAGGAAAAGTGCAGTAAAACATCCCTTTATGTTTATGCATTTGGAAATTTTCTCATAATTGTCAATTGTTTTGCTTGGTATATTTAAATCTATCTTCCTAGTAATAAAGTTATGATTATTACAATTTTTCTATTTACCCTTCCTCTGTATCTGTGTTAATGGCTTTGTCTTAAACTCTACTGTATCATATTATATTGCTACAACCTTTGTTTTTGGTAGTGTTTGCATGGTATATCTTTTTCATCCTTTTATTTTGTACTTACCAGGATAGTTTTCTTTAGACACTTACGTTACAACTAGCATATTGTTACATTTTTCTTAAAAATACAATCTGATAATCTTTTAGGAAAGAGTTAAATATATTACATTTTTTAAATTACTTTTATATTTAGGATTCTTCCTGCAAGCTTATTTTGTGATTGTTATTGCTGTTGACCATTGATTTTGTTTGCTACTTTCCTCCTCTGCTTTGCTGCATTGATAGACATTATCCTTTCTCCCTCTGTAAGTTCAGAAACTATAAAATATAGTTGTGGAAAGCTATATTTAATGTATATTAAATACCATTACTTTTTTAATAGACATAATTATAAGTTAACCAAGTGTAAGGTTTCTAATTTCTTTCCTTCTCCAAAACAAAACGCAGATTCAGTACACTTTATCCAATGAGCATTCTCATTCCAATATAATTAATTTTTGTCTAGAGTTTTACTTCTACCATTTTTAGGCTCCCAAAGTTGTTATTCACTTTTACGATTAATAGTTAATGTAATTAACTGACATTTTAAAAATTAATTTTAGGCTGTCTTTTAGGACATTGTTTTATAAAAATTAAAAACCAACACCTGCTCCAGCTCTGACTGTCCAGAGAGGTTCCCCAGCTCCTGGCAGGCTACGCTTCCTCCCAGGCCAACCTTAATGGCAGCTTCGCGGTGCAGAGCTCCATTCCCAATTGTATCGTATTCATCATTCCTTCTCCACGTGTTACCAGCTTTTCCACTCTTTCATTTTTGTGCGTTTTAAATCTCTGTGGAGGCTGTAATTACAAATTAGAGCAGTCTTGTCTATTCTACCCTTGTGCTATTTTTTCTACAAACTTCCTCCCCACTCCTGTTACTTGAGTGTGAGGTGTTTTTAGAACTCAGAATTCATCAGGAAGACTTATACTGTATTAAACAAGAATGTCTGTTTGTCTAGTTATCTATCTAAGCGGGCAATAAAGTTGCCCAGGTTGCACATTGCAAAACTCCAGGGCATTCCATTCACGTAAACTATGTTGGGCATAATGGTTGCTGGCTTTACGTTCTATCTGTATAGTACAGGTAATTACAAGTTAAAAAGTTAAATAGTATTGCAAGGCTTTTAACTGCAAATAGCAATGTCGTTCGTGGGTGTTGCTGGCATGGGGCTGTGTAACATGACTGCAATTTCTAAAATTGTCTTGAGTTTGGGAAATTAGCCTTCTTTTTGTTGGCAAGCCCACCTCCAGCAACTTTAAGTTCAGCCAGATATTTCAAACTCATAAGACTGGAAGAAGCCTTTGTGGCACTGGTTTGCCCACCTTTGTGAAAGAGTACATACAGGGTATGAAGAAAAGGCAGGGCAGAGATAGACTTGTCTTCAGCTTTAGCTCTTGAGCTCATCATTTCACATTAGTATAGGGGATGCCTTTTTTTTTTTTTTCCACCACTTCTCCCCACACCTTGGCTTCTGAAGGGTGAGGGAGGGAGATCACAGAAGGTGGTGTGTGAGCCATCCTTTTAGAAAGCTCAAACTGTAAATAGGAACCACCATCTTTTCCAACAGCTGATGGGCGTTAGCTTCCAGGTCCCAGCTAGGGGAACACCTGGTCAGAAGTTAAATTACACTGAAGGAAGGTCTAGCATTTATAGTTCATTCATAATTCTTCCAGCTTGGCTGTGTCAAGCAGTCAGAAGTTACTTTTACCATAAGCAATGCTGACTGGTAAAAAAGCTAAAATTTCACCTTTATAAGTTTTCAGGGAAACAGAGCTGGGAGAAGGTGAGCCCAAGGTCACAGGTTTTCTTCATCTATTTAGCAGATAGAAAAACCTGCAATCTTTTCTTTCTGCTTTTCATCTTACAATTTTTTTTTTTTTTTTTTTTTTTTGCTTTTCTTCTTTGTCTATTCCTTTGGTTTCTTTATGGACTGAGCATTTTTGAGGAAAAAAGCCTTTATTGTCACCTTAGATTTCAGGAGGAAGCAGCTGTCTGTGTATGTCTTCAATTAACTATATTTAATGAAAAATTCCAAGAAATAGTTGTTGAATATCTACTAAATTAATACACATTATATGTCATCACATAATTCTCTTTCAAAATGGATGTTATGTAAGTACTTTTCCCTGGAAAAGCAAAATGCAATGTCATGGGTGAAAAAACCTCATTCTCTTATGTTACAGCAAGAACATAATAAGATGTTTTGTTGTGTTTTATTTTGTATTTATTCATTTTTTTCATTGAGGTAACATTGATTTATAAGATTATATAAATTTCAAGTATACATCGTTATATTTCAACTTCTGTATAGGCTACATCGTGTTCACCACCAAAAGTCTATTTTCCATCCATCACTGTACACATGTGCCCCTTTATCCCTTTCGCTCTCCCCCTACCACTTTCCCATCTGGTAATCACCAATCTGTTTTCTATATCTATGTATTTGTTTATTGTTGTTGTTTTTATCTTCCACATGAGTGAAATCATACAGTATTTGTCTTTCTCTGTATGACTTATTTCGCTTAGCATAATACCCTCAAGGTTCATCCCTGGTGTTTCAAATGGCAAGATTTCATCTTTTTTATGGCTGAGTAGTATTCCATTGTTTGTATATATACCACATCTTCTTTACCCATTTTTCTGTCAATGGGCACTTAGTTGTTTCCCAGCCTTGGCTATAATAAATAATGCTACAGTGAACATAGGGATGCATATATCTCTTTGAATTAGTGTTTTTGTGTTCTTTGGATAAATACCCAGAAGTAGAATAGCTGGATCATATGGTATTTCTATTTTGAATTTTTTGAGGAATCTCCATATTTTCCTTACTAGCTGCACCAATTTACATTCCTGTCAGCAGTGTATGAGGATTCCCTTTTCTCCACATCCTCTCCAATACTTGTTATTTCTTGTCTTTTTAATAATAGCCATTCTCATGGGTGTGAGGTGATATCTCATTGTGGTTTTGATATGCATTTCACTAATAATTAGTGATGTTGAACACCTTTTTGTGTACCTGTTGGCCATCTTTATATTTTCTTTGGAAAAATGTTCAGATCCTCCGCACATTTTTTATTAGGGTTGTTTCTTTTTTTTTGTTGAGTGGTAGTAGTTCTTTATATAATTTGGATATTAACTGCTTATCAGGTATATGATTGGCAAATATCTTCTCCCAATTGGCAGGTTGTCTTTTCCTTTTGTTGATGGTTTCCTTTGCTGTGCAGAAACTTTTGAGTTTGATCTAGTTCCATTTGTTTATTTTTTCTTTTGTTTCCCTTGCCTGAGGAGACAGATCCTAAAAGTTATTGCTAAGACTGATGTCAAAGAGCATACTGCCTATGTTTTCCCTACCAGTTTTATGGTTTCAGGTCTTACATTCAAGTCTTTAATCCATTTTGAGTTAATTTTTGTGTATGGTGTAAGATAGTGGTCTACTTTCATTTTTTTGCTTGTGGCTGTCAAATGCTTTCTCTGCATCTATTGGGATGACCATGTGATTTTTATTAATTTTGTTAATGTAGTATATCACATTGATTGATTTGCAGTTGTTGAACCATCTTTGCATTTCTGGAATAAATCCCACTTGATCATGGTGTGTGATCCTTTTAATGTATTGTTGAGTTCACTTTGCTAATATTTTGTAGAGGATTTTTGCATTTATGTTCTTCAGTGGTATTGGCCTATAACTTTCTTTTTTTGCGTTGTCTTTGTCTGGTTTTGGTATCAGGGTAGTGTTGGCCTTGTAAAATGAGTTAGGAAGCATCCCTTCCTCTTCAATTTTTGAAAGAGTTTGAGAAGGATAGGTATTAAATCTTCTTTGAATGTCTGGTGGAATTCACCAGAGAAGCTGTCTGGTCCTGGACTTTTGTTTTTTGGGAGGTTTTTGATTACTGTTTAAGTCTCCTTACTAGTGATTGGTCTATGCAGATTCTCTATTTTTTCTTGATTCAGTTTTGGAATGTTCTGTGATTCTAAGAATTTATCCATTTCTAGGTTATCCAACTTGTTGGCTTATAGCTTTTCATAGTATTCTCTTATACTCTTTTGGATTTCTGTGGTATCCATTGTAATTTCTCCTCTTTCATTTCTGATTTTATTTATTTGAACCCTCTCTCTTTTTTTTTTTTTTTAGTGAGTCTATCCAAGGGTTTGTCAATTTTGTTTATCTTCTCAGAAAACCAGCTTTTAGTTTCATTGATCTTTTCTATTCCCTTTTTAGTCTCTATTTCATTTACTTCTGCTGTGATTTTTATTATTTCCTTCTACTGAATTTGGGCTTTTTTCTTCTTTTTCTAGTTCTTTTAGGTGTAGTTTAAGATTACTTATTTGAGATTTTTCTTGTTTGTTGAGATAGGCCTCTATTGCTATAAGCTTCCCGCTTAGTACTGCTTTTGCTGCATCTCATAGCTTTTGGTAAGTTGTGTTTTCATTTTCATTTGTCTCTACATATTTTTTGATTTCTCCTTTGATTTCTTCATTGATCCAGTAGTTGTGCAGTAGCGTGTTGTTTAGTCTCCACATATTTGTGACTTTTCCTACTTTCTTCTTGTGGTTGATTTCTTGTTTCATACCATCGTGGTCGGAAAAGATCCTTGATTTCAGTGTCTTAAATTTATTGAGACTTGTTTTGTTTCCTAACATATGGTCTATTTTTGAGAATGTTTCATGTACACTTGAGAAGAATTGTATTCTTCTTTTAGATGGAATGCTCTATATGTATCTATTAAGTCCATCTGGTCTAGTGTTTCATTTAAGCCCAGTGTGTCCTTGTTAACTCTCTATCTGGATGATCTATCCATTGACGTTAGTGGGGTATTCAAGTCCCCTACTATTATTTTGTTGTTGCCAATTTCTCCCTTTAGATCTGTTAATAGTTGCTTTATATGCTTTGGTGCTCTTTATATGTTAGGTGCATATATATTAATAAATGTTATATCATCTTGGTGGATTGTCCCCTTTATCATTATATAACGTCTGTCTTTGTCTTTTGTTATCTTTTTGGGCTTGAAGTCTATTTTGTCTGATACAAGTATGGTTATACCTGCTTTCTTTTGGTTGCCATTTGCTTGGAGTATCATGTTCTCTCCTTTCACTTTTAGCCTATGTTTGTCTTTAGAGCTGAGATGGGTTTCCTAGAGGCAGCATATTGTTAGGTCTTGTTTTTAATCTATCCAGCCACTCTGTGTCTTTAAATTGGTGAATTCAATCCATTTACATTTAGGGTGATTACTGATGTATGAGGACTTAATACTGCCATTTTGTCTTTTGTTTTCTGGTTCTCTGTATTTCCATTGTTTCTTTTCCTTGTAGTTTTCTGAGATGTATTTTTCAGTTTCGTCTTTTTTTATGTTTCATGACTCTGCTCTGAATTTTTCTTTTGTGGTTACCTTGGGGTTTGCAAGATAGTCCTTTATCTTCTAATAGCATCTTTTCTCCATTTTCCTGTACAGGTTCTGTCCTTTTCCTCTTCCCTCTCTATGTTTTTGTTGTCACAAATTATCCCTTTTTGTATTGAGTTGGTTACCAAATTGAAGTGGTTATAGTTATTTTTAATGCTTCCTTTCCTTTTAACCTTTATTTTATAATTGTTTACTAATGTATTCTGATACAGAGTTTCAATTTTCTCATTCTGTCTATCACGTTGCTCAAAGCTTTGTATACCTTTGCCTTTTTGTTTTGAGTAAGGAGGGCTTCTTTCAACATTTATTGTATGGCATGTCTGGTGGTGAAGAACTCCCTTAGCTTTTGTTTGTCTGGGAAAGCCTTTAATTTTCCTTCTTTTCTGAAAGATAAGTTTGCTGAATAGAGTATTCATGGTTGACAGTTTTTTATCTTTTAATATTTTGAATATATCATTCTGCTTTCTCCTGATCTGTAGAGTTTCTTCTGAGAAATCTGCTGATAGCTGAATGGGATTCTCTTTTAGGTTATTATTTTTTTGGCGGCGTGCCTTTAGTATTCTTTCTTTGTTATTAACTTTTGACAGTTTTATTATCGTGTGTCTTGGAGAAGGTCTTTTTGCATTGAGATAATTGGGTATTCTATTAGCTTCATGGATTTGTATACCCAATTCCTTCTCCAGGTTTGGGAAGTTCTAGCTATTATTCCTTCAAATAAGCTCTCTGCTTCCTTCTGGGATACTGATTATCTAACAGAGTTGGATAATTCTCGTAGAATTTCTGCATTTAAAAAAAAAAAATCTCGGTTCTCTCTCCTCTTCCACCTGCATCATTTCTAGGTTTCTATCTTTGAGCTTGCTAATTCTCTCTTCTGTATGGTCTGCTGTATTTACCATGATTCCTAATGCATTCTTCCTCTCATTTATTGAGTTTTTCAGCTCCAGAATTTTTGTTTGGTTCTTCCTTTTAGAGTTTCAATCTCTTTGATAAAGTATTCCTTCTGTTCATTGATTTTATTCCTGATCTCATTAAACTGCCTTTCTGAGTTTTCTTGTAGCTCATTGCATTTCTTCATCACAGCTATTTTGAACTCTATCAGTTAGATCATGATCTTCCATGGCTTTATGTTTGGTTTCTGGAGAATTATTTTCTTTTTGTGATACTGTGTTACCATTGCTTTTTGTGATTCTTGCTGAGTTATTCCTCTGCCAGTGCATTTGTTGTAGTAAAATCTTTTTTTCTTTAGGTATAGTTTTGTTTTGAATCAAATTTGTTAGTGGCCTTTCTTTTGTTTTTCAGTAGGTGGTGCCATAGTGCTAGTTTTTGCTTTTTTTTTTCTACCTGAGCTGCCTCTGGTGTATTTGAGGATCTGCATGTTCCTCCCTCTACTGCCTCTATTGAGGTGTCCCCAGGACTCTCATCATTGCCACCTGTGCTTCTAAGGGTCACTGATGCCTTGCTGTTGCCTGTGTTGTGGTGGTCACTGGCTTTGCTGCCAGGGGTACAGGGATGGCTGAACCCTCTGCCACTTTCAGGCTCACCTGAGTTGGAAGCTCCACTTCCATGACGGGGGGGACAGGAGGAGGGAGCTGGGTTCGCAGGGCACCATATCTGCTGTTGCCTCTTACCTTGTGATCATAGGTGCTGCTGTGGTTGGAATGTCAGATTTCTGTGCAAGCGTCTACTGCTGCTACCAGGCTCTGAGCTGTGGCCTGGGGCCCAGGATCACGGGGCTTCACTTCTGCTCCTGTTCTGCTACCCATGGCCATACATGGTGCTGTAGGTGGCTGGCCTGAATTGCACTTGTGCCTCTGCTGCTGCCCACTGTGTTCTCTGGGGCTGGTGGTGGCTGGGTATCCAGGGTCCTGGGCACCATCTGTGCTGTTCCTCCATTTCACCTTCTCTGTTTGCTGCATTCCACCCACCTTTGTATGTACCATGTGTGGATCTCACCAGTATTCTGGTGTATTGGGCAATGTAGCCTTTAGGTTATCGATGTTTTACTCACTGTAGATTGAAGGGGAGAGACAAAGGGATCCTCTCACACCACCATGATGGTGATGGCTTCTGTTGTGTGTATTTTCTGTAGAGCATATTTCTGTATGAATGAACAGATAGGAAGGGAAGGAATTAGTATAAGATTTTCAAGGTGGAGTATATTTTAAAATGCTTCTCATTAATAAATACACATAATTGAACAAATTATAATTCTTGAGAGTTTTTAAAATTTGTTATGGTGAAAGAATACAGATACATCTGAGTGTTCCTTCTACATGTGCATTTGCATTTTAAATTGTTTATTTTGAGGCTATTGTTGTGATGTAGGTCTTTTATGTCCCATAAAAGACAAGCAGTACTGTAAAACCTCCATAGTTTGAAGAAATGAGGAAAGATCACCCTAAGCTCCTTAAAATTTAAATGAAAAATAATGGTTAAAAAATAATTATTTGAATAATTTCAAGAAAAATACACTACTAAAAAAATTCTATATAAAATTCTTCTGGATTTACTTTAAGAAATGGATCATTATTTGTTGGAATTCTACTTATTAATTACTTTGAAAGAGATTCTTCTAGAAAAGTATGTACTTAATTATATAAGCACTCCTTTGAATTTTATTGATATTGTTAATTTCTTAACATATATATTTATATATTTATTTCTATCTAGCCTAGTTTCAAATTATGAATTAAATTTAATGAATTGATGAAATCATTCTTTATACTTTTGACCCTGACGTAAGAAATAGAATATTAACATTTTATATTTTTCAATATTGTGTTCTCAATAAATGTTTACTGTATCTGTATTTAAAAAGGAATATTCATTGATCCTATTAAATATTTATGACTTGAAATGTTTAATTGGAAATTAGCACAAATTGATAATTGCAATATAAGTGTATGTGTTTTTAGCTTCTTTAATGTTATATTTTTCAAAATGAATAAAATTGTATTCTAATTGTTACCTTTTATATTATTTTGCAGGTGCATTTTCTTGATTGTAAATCAGTACCTTTTGGTCAGAAAATGGAACACCTAATGCAGATTAGAGAATTAGCAAAGGAAGTGAAAAAAAGAAATATTTTATTATGTGGCCTTCTCATATATTACCCACAGGTAGGTAAAATGTTGGTCTCTTCAGATTGTATGTTCTAGAGATTATAATTTTAATTGTGGGAACCTGATTTTGTTAAAAGCGAAGAGATGTTAATAATAAAAATTTTGGCTGGAAAATTACTCATCTATTCATGTTCTGTAGTAGGTAGAACCTCTTGACTCTAGTGGTAAAACAAAAATCAAAACAAGTGTTTTGATTAGGGGAAAAAAAGATGAAAATTGGCAAATATCTCATACTAGGTAGCCCACACAGGATTGCCAAATTTAGCAAATAAAAGTACAGAATGCCCAGTTAAATTTGAATTTTGGATAAACAATAAATAATTTTAAGTATATTGCAAATTTGGGATTTGTTCAAATTTAACTGGACTTTTGTATTTAACTAACAACCCTAAGGTCACAACTCTTAACCATTTGTATAGTTTGAAATCACTTATTTCTTTTATGTTATGTTAAAGATGTTGGTGATCAAGTGTTTAATTGCTTGAAAGCAATGCCTGACATTCAGATTACAAGAGGGCATGTATTTAATTAGAGAAAAACTCTTATTGTCACTATCTTTTAATAGCACCAAGGTAGTTAAGGTGAAGGCAAATTGAGTTAGCATTGGAGATTCTTTGTGCAGAGAAATGCTATTTAAATCAAACTATTTGGAGAGTCTGTTAGAGAAGATGGATTTGCCCTTTGTGTGTGGATACCTTTCATCGAACTTGAATAAAGCTTTAGAATTTCCTAGAGGTACCACACGGTAGTCAAGCAAGTGAAACAGTCAACTGCTTCTTTAATGGTCTTGAATAAAATTGATTTGGTACTCACTGTCCAGGGAATGACAGGTATTTAAAGTTATATGGTTGATGAATAACAGCTATTGTTTATGAAATATTTAAGGTAACTTTTTAGCCTGAAGGTAACAACATTTCTTTTGAAACAAATGGATTTTAATTAAATATAAAGAGCATCTTTTATTCAGTCCCTGGTTTTCTTTAACTCTGAGGTTGTTACCTCTGCTTTCAAAATATGCAAGCATGATCTCTGGTTAGTCATCAAAAACAAGGCAAAGTTCAGTCTACTTAGGATCCTGGAATTGTAAAATGTTAGTGCTGTAGGGGCTATTGAAGTCTGGACAACCAAGGCCTGAAGAGATACATATACTTGCCAAGTGGACATATAACTGGCAGAGTAAGAACAAGAACTCAGGTCAGTATCTTTGTTTAGAAATATTTCCTCTGCAATAGATTGTCTTTGGTTGTACTCTAGATTATTATGGTGGGAAAAATAAATCAGTTCTTTCTCTCATGCCATGCAAAGGATTCATGGATGCACACTAGTAATGCTACACTATGCAGATATAAAATAGAATTCATTGAGGAAATCGCAAAAGCTGAGGAAAGGTAGAGCACACACAATCCCTGGAACTGTCTTTGTTCTAAGATTTAGGCTAAGCAAAAAGGGTATGTATTAACTGTAGCTGACATTGCAGTGGAGAGTATGCTTGCCAGATGAAATATAGCATGTCTACTTAAATTTGAATTTCAGATAAACAATAATTTCCAGTATAAGGATGTCTCAAATATTATGTGGAATATACTTGCAATAAAACTTATTTGCTGTGGTTCTGAAATTCACATATAACTGGACATCTTGTATTTTTGTTTGCTAAACCTGGTAACCCTTGTAGAGTTTATATTTACAATAAAATTATTCATTTTCCTATACCTGTCATGTTTTACACATTTGTGGAATGGAGTACAGTGAGTATCTATATGACTCTGTACCTGTGAAGGCTTCCTGATTGGAAAAGTGGCCTTGTTGGAAAGAAGGAGCCTTTGCAGACCATTCTTTGATATCTAATTATTATTTTGAGCCAACTTGGACCTGCTAAGCCTGGTGTCTCCTAAGCTACCAAAAGTGGGAAGAAGATGATCCTGCAAGGCCTTTAAGATATGTTTCTCATTGATAGCTTACTTAGGTGTTGCTTGTCTCTTTTTAAAAATACAATAGCAAAGATGTTTTAAATATGTGAGAATGTTTAAAATACAAGGTTTACTTTTGTCCTCAAAGACACAGGTGTGAGTTGATTCTTACTAGCCCGACATGCTGTCTAATGCATAATTTCACCTTAAAGAGCACTTACCAAAGGACTCTTGGACGTTCATCAGATATGCCATTAAAAAAGGGCTATAGCTAAAAAATTGGGGAAGCATCAATGAATAGAGTTAAACAGACTTCTTTAGTGAAGGGCTTCTCACAAATCCTTAACATGCTAATGAGCATTTCATATCTCCAAATTGAAGACAAGGGGTATAGATTTTCCATTTGCTTCTGTAACCTTTTAACCGTGAACAACTCATGAGGCTAATGTTCCCTAGAAGAAACATTGGGAAACACTCCTCACAAATATACTCTCAGTAAAGAAACACTACCTCTGGACACAGTCTTTTTATACTTCAGTACTAATTTTTACATTTAGTTAAATCACTGTCTCTAATGAGTGCCTATTTGACAGGCATTCTGTCAACACTAAGGACGTGAAGATAAATAATGTGGAGCTTCTGTTCACTGCTTAGTGAAAAGAGTGTTGGTTTGTACTTTCCCTGGTGCTTTGAGATGCAACTTTCTGTATTGTTCACACATTGGACTTTGTTCCCTAAATCTAAGCTGCCTTCTCCATGGTAGCCATTAGTTTGTTTTCATAGATAGTTATTGTGTATTCTTTTACGTCTCTGATCAGTGAAGTCTTTCTAGATTTTGAACCATTTTTCATAACACATAACATCAAGTATTTTTTCCTTGGATGGGTTTTAGTTGGTTGATAACCTCTCTTTGGAAGAGAGCGTGTATTGAATTGACTTCAATGTCTGTGCTATACATACGGTCTTTCTGGCTTAAAGAAGACATGCTTTGTTATGTGTGTGATGTTTCTGATAATGTGGATGGTCTTGATTTTTTTAGCCACACCTTCACAGTGTTGACATATGTGATGTTTATAGTTAAACAGAATTACTTAAGCCTTTTTCTTTTTAAACACATTATGCTGTTATGCGTCTATTTGTGTTTGTATAGAGTTCTTTTACATACATGTGTAGGGCTTTCTGTGTTTAGTAAATTTAAACTTATTAGTTTTATTCTGTTGTTTCAGTTGTTTATTTTTTTGATCCAGAATGTAACATATGATTAATTAGTTATGGTTTCTTTCTTCATATAATTTACAAATTAGACGTCATCTATATTTTGTGTGCACCTTTAGGGGAAAATTGATTTGGAAAAGGCAAAAGATTGATCCCTTCTTTGTATCTATAAATGTTCTATAATGTTGTCAGTGATTCATTACTGATAATTCTTTGATAATTTAATCAGTGACAAATGCATCTAATTGTAAAATATTTCAGTTCAATTTTGATATTTTCTTTAATGTTATAACAAACTAACAAATGCTTTGCTGAACTCTAGATATGCTCCATATATATGCTTATTTTCTAATCATAGAGATATAATTTGCTAAATTATTGAATATGCTAGCTCCTTAGCTATATCAATGTAGTAAAGCGCTAATTAACTTTTTTTCAAAATTGATTTTAAAATATTCTAGTGGCCTCAAAAAATTAATAATTTAAAATAAGCTCTTAGTGGGTAGCTTAAACTTAGACTTATGCATCGTGTGACTGGCTTGACCATTTATATATAGTATAAAGTTTTCTGACTTTATCATCCGGTGCTCAGTTCCTCATGTTATAAGTAAATTAGGAAGATTTGAGATTTATACTCTACTAGAAATGCAGCATGAAGTTTTCACAATTTGTTAAATGAATTTAAATCAAGGCCTATCCTTCTTTCTAAAATAACAATATAAATGTAACTATGAATAATTAAAACCAGGTTTTATAGTTTAATCTATATAACGATTCTTAGTCCCTTTTAAAATATCTTTTTAAGTAATTCTATGTATAAGGTATTACTCTTCATTCATCCTGTTGTTATGCAAGTCACCACTGAGGTCTATGATATAAAATTTTATGTTTAGGGAATATGTTCTAATTATTTGAAAAATCTGTATCTGATGGTATAGCAGTGAACTTATAGAGACTTGATATGTCTAGCATGAATTATTCAAGCCAATAGCTTAGTTAGCAGTCTTAATTTTTTTGAAGTCTAAAATATTTTTATGATGACTTTTTTTTTGTGAGGAAGATTAGCCCTGAGCTACCATCTAATGCCAATCCTCCTCTTTTTGCTGAGGAAGATTGGCCCTGGGCTAACATCCGTGCCCATCTTTCTCTACTTTATATGGGATGCCACCACAGCATGGCCTGACATGCAGTGCATCCGTGTGCGCCCAGGATCCGAACCCGTGAACTCTGGGCCGCCAAAGTGGAATGCGAGCACTTAACTGCTACACCACTGGGCTGGCCCCTATGATGACTTTTTTTTAATGCAAATATTTGCAAGTATACATTTTAATAAAATTTTGCACATGAACTTCTATGAAAATAAAATTTATGAAGTTCTGTCACAATTTTTAGTTTAATCTGTGTGTTTTACATGCTCAGGGCTTTAGAGATAGAAGCACACAGGTTCACGGTTAAAGAGTTTCTCAAAACTATTATAACTGATTTTTTTTTTTTTTTTTTTGCACTGAATTAGTCTTCCCCTCTAATTGAAAAACTAGCTATATGATCTTGATCAAGTAACCTAGGTTTTCTAGGCCCTGGATTCTCCATTTGTAAAATGCAGAAGTCAGAACTTCCATTTTACAGACTCTGTTGGATGAGAAGATGGAGACACCGAAGGTGTACAGGCTATGTCAGATGACACCATTGGGCATCTCTCACTCTGACACGTGGAAATTCTGGAACAGCCTGGGTTTTCTTTCCTCTTTCTATGTGACCATAAACGTCACTTGTACTGTTATTTCATTAAGAAATTATTCATTATAGTTCAGAGAAGAGACTGTTCTTTTTTTCAGGCACCTTAATAAAATAGAAGACAACAATGGGGATGTCTTAGTCTATTCTGCTGTTAAAACGGAATACCATAGACTGAGTGGTTTATAAACAGCAGAAATTTAATTCTCATAGTTCTGGAGGGTGGAAATCTGAGATCAATGTGCCAGCATGGTTGAGTTCTGGTGAAGGCCCTCTTTCAGGTTGCAGACTGCCATTTTCTCTTTGTATCCTCACGTGGTAGGGAGAGGGTGAGGCCACTCTGGGGTCTCTTTTAATAAGAGCACTAATCCTATTCACAAGGGCTCTACTCTCATGACCTAATCACTAACCAAAGGCTTCAGTTCCCAATACCATCACATTTAGGGGTTAGGATTTCAACATATGAATTTGGGGAGAATACAAACAGTCCATAACAGGGAGTGAATTAGCATCCATCAGAGAAAGGTAAAATATTAAACGTGTTAGCATGACAGGGACTGTGTACCATTTTAGTCTATCCATTTTCTCTGTCTCCTTTTTTCTCCTTTGAGGTATCATTCCACTGGGTTTGATATAGTGGGAAATAGGACTTTTGAAAGCAATGTTTGTCTTAGTAAGTATTTTCAGAAAATGGGGCCATTAGGAAGGACTGCACCGATTGGCAGAGCTACAAAAACCAAGCCCTGGAGAGGTTGGGGTGCATTGCCAGTGGGGGGGTGGTGGTAAAGCAGAAGAGCTCTGTTACCTTCTCTCTGCTCCTAAATGCCACCTTTTCTTCTTTTCCTGCAAGTACAGCGCTGGAAGGCGTGTAAAAACGGAAGAAAGTTACCAGAGTAGTTCTATAATTTTTTGTTTTTTAAAAAATAGTTATTTGTAAAAGATTTATGAGAATCCTTCTATAAACCTCCAAAATAGGATATGGAATGGTGAAATGAAGTTGTTTGGCAACAACATTAATTTAGGTAAAGCTGTGTAAATTCATCTTCTATCACAAAGTATAAACCAGATCTCGCTACTGGCTGAGTTAAGTATTATTTTCCTTCTCTTTTGCCTGGGTTTTGAAGGTTTTATGTGTACTGTAGAGGACATCCAGAAAACATTCTTGATGATGAATTTGTAATTACCTCAGGTAAATTCATAATGAAGCATTAAGAACTGTATAAACAGGTCCAACTGCTCTAGGACGCCTTTGTGCCAAAAGACCTGAATTTGTAGGATACAGTTGACACCAATCTTTACCTCTCAAATGCACCCCATTTGCTCTGTGTTCTCTAGGCATATGAGCCATCTTTCAAGTGTGCGTGATCATTTGGAGGACAAATAGGCATATGCTATCAAGTGGCAGAACACAGAATTTTTTTTTTTTTTCTGAGATAATCTTGGGAGAGGTTAGACTTAAAACGCCCTGCAGTGAGCAATTACTTGGAATTTAGCTGGGAATTATTTACTAAACACACAATACTTTCCATGGCACTGAATCATATGGCATGCACACCGAACATGCTGCACCAAATCTGTTTACAGAAACCCATAATACCCTGGTCAGAGTAATCAGGCTTTTTTGATGTGGGAATGTTTATGAGACTAAATATTTTTTACTTTCAATATTGTTTTGACTTTTATTGTTTAGACTTAGTCATTCTTTGGGAAAATATGAAAATCATAAAAGATAATGTCTCTTCAAAATTGTGTAAGTTTGAAAAACAAAACTGTTTTAGCTTACTTGGCAGACTCATTAGAGAGAGTGGCAGTAAGCTGTTATACTTAGACATATCTAAATGAAATGGAATATTTGATATAAACTTCTGCAGGTCTTGCCTTAATTTTTTGGAATAAAAGAAGCAATGTTATGAACGAAAATAGCCATGGAAAATTAATAAACTCTTTTGAACAGTATATTAGTTAGCTATTACTGCATAACAAATTACCCCAAAACTTAGTGGCTTAAACAACAACATTTATTATCTCACAGTCTTCTTGGGTTCTCTGGCTCAGGGTCTTTCTCAAGGCGATAGTCATCTCAAGGCTTCATTGGGAATGATTTGCTTCTCAGCTCACTTAGCTGGCTGTTGGAAGGATTCAGTTCCTTGGGGACTGTTACACTGAGGCCTCAGTTCTTCACAAGCTCATAGTTGGAGGCTTCCTGTGTTCCTTGCTGTGGGGGCCTGTCCATAGAGCGTCTTACAGCCTCAGAACAAGTGAGAGAGAGAACCAAGACAGAAGTCACAGGCTTCTGGAACATAATCACCAAGTGACATCCCATCACTTTTATTATGTTCTATTCATTGAAAGCAAATTACTAGATTCCACCTATGCTCAGGGAAGGTGATTACACGAGGGCATGAACCAGGAGGTGGTGATCATTGGGAGCCATATCAGATGCTGCCCACCACAGTAATATCAGAGTGCTAATATTGTAGGCAAGGAATTATTCTTGCTACCCACCCCATGCAAATTAAGGGGTTTGTAACTTAAATAGGGCTAGAAATATTTAAATATGAAAAATATACACAGATTATATACGTATACATGTACATGTGATTACACATGCACACACATAATTTTTTTCTTGACATGCGAATAGAGTAGTAACAGCTGGAGATGGTATAGCAGGGAGGTAGACAGTCAAAGAAATGAAAACTTATTTTTATGTTATCTGTGCGATTGTAAAGAGCTTGATTTAGGTCAGATCCGTCTCTAATACATTAGGAGACATATTTACAGATAAGCTATATTATTTCATTTTAGGTTAGTGTAGCTAGTATTGCAAAACAATTGTTATAAAATGGTGGTGTTGCATTTGAGGAAGTTGAGACCCATTACATTAAGAGCATAAAATCCAGAAATGTTGTCTCTCAGAGGCCTGGAAAAGAGTTTCCAGAAAACCGAGTTGCTGTAGAGGGTCAAGAGGACTAGAAATAAAAAGAAGCCAATGACTCTGATAACTGGAATCCTGTTGATAATCTTCAGGGAAGACACATTTTGTGAACTTATAGAAAATACTGAGAAACTTCACTGGGAGTCGTCTGATTTCCTATAAACTTCCCCCAGTAAAACTCCTGCTGTGTTACTAATATCAATGAAAAGTTGAAAATAGGATTTAATTTCAGTCTTTGTCCAATTTCTGATACTTGACTAATGAAATAGCAAAAAATAGGTGTGAAAAATAGTCTGAAAGAACAAGCTGAATAATTAGTCCCTGGAAAATGGAGAGTTTTCTCATTAATGTGGCCTTATTTCAGCCCTTTGAAATAAAATGTGTTGTATATATACTACTTGCAGCAGTTTCATGTAGACTTTCCTTAAATAACGTTAGAGGGAGAGAGATATCTTTCTCTGTTTATTTTCATTTTATGGAACACTAATTATCTAAACTGCAGAAGCAGCTGTACAAAGAACTCTAAAATTGCAGTGTTTAACTGAATCAGGTAGAGATCATGTGCATGCTGGAGGACTTGAAAACATCAAATAGAGTGGGATGTGAAACTAGATGGGAGAAATGGGAAGTCAAAATAATTATTTTAAGATTTGACATTCTAAGCCAATGACAGTAAGTCTGAAAACTTTGAAATATTGGAGCCTATTGACGGTTAGATTCCATGTCATTTACATTAAGGGTAACATTTCCACAATCAGGGACTATCTAAGGACCGTTTTTCGTAATGAGAGTTGGTTGTATGTAAATTGTTTATTTTATGCCCCAAGCGGTCAGTATTTAGAAAAGATAATAGTTTGTAATTTTAGAACATGGGTTTATCGTCTCTTGAGAATCCTATCAGCATTTCTGATTATGATCACAATGGAAATATAGAGGGACCTTCTTTGAGAATTAGGGAGATATGAGTAATTTTTGGCATATAGATTTGTATATAGAAAATGGTGAGGTTTATTAGTTTTCCATCCATCTCATTACTCACTTTTGACAACTGGTAAGGAAGTATATTTTAATTAAGCTTCAACTTTCTTTTACTGAATGCATAATGGCAATTATATACTAATGCTATTAGGAAATGAGTTGGTTTAATAACAAACATATCTACAGTAATTCTTTTAGAATATGGATTTTAATGGACAGAAAAAACATGTTTTATAAAGATACCTTTCATGATTGCTATTATGCTTTGATTCTTGTTTATATTTTTTATGTTTCTAATCACTATATTCTGAAACCCTATATCAGGAAGAATATAAGGAAATAGTGTTCAAAGAGTACCACAGATAATTTATCACTTTTTTTGGCTAAAATTTTATGTATTAATCTTTTGCATTTTTACTTTCCTTTTTAAAAATATGCTTCTCAATGTGCATGTATGGCCTAAAAGCTTCTAAATCATAATAAATTTTATAATTATGCCACGAATCTGCTATAGGGACAAAGTTTTTTAAATGGGGTTTAGGAACACAAGAAATTAATATTTACTATTGGACGTCCTTTACTTTTTTTGTATTGTTTAACACAAAGACTTTTTTTTTTTTTTTTTTTTTGGTGAGGAGATCAGCCCTGTGCTAACATCCGCCAATCCTCCTCTTTTTTTGCTGAGGAAGGCGGCCCTGGGCTAACATCTGTGCCCATCTTCCTCCACTTTATATGGGACGCCGCCACAGCATGGCTTGCCAAGCAGTGCATCGGTGCGTGCCCGGGATCCGAACCAGTGAACCCCGGGCCGCCGCAGCGGAGTGCGCGCACTTAACCGCTTGCACCACCGGGCTGGCCCCTTAATACAAAGACTTTTTCATTAGAAGTATTCAAAGAAAAGAAGCTTAATTTTTGTTCATAGGCTTGCAAGCTGAAGTTGAGCCAATGTGAACTATATTAAAATAGGGACCAATAAACTAATCTATATACCACTTACTGGTATGTCCTTACATTCAGTATGCAGATTTGAGCCAACCTTATGCTCTATTCTTATAAAGTAAGATAACAGAAACCAACATTTTGATTCTCTAATGAACATACGCTGTTGTTGAAAGATACCAAGCTACATACAAAATTCTTTTATTTGATGTATGAATGTGTACATTTGTGTTTTTCCAGTGCATCTGCATTATACTGTGTAATTCTAGCTCCTTTCTAGTGAAAAGACAGGTTATTTTTTGTTGTCTACTGGGTAAATGTCTGGATTCTGATTTGATATGTTTAGTTTTGAATTTTAAATAGGAATAAGTTTTGCTAAATATATATACTAGGGTTTAAAATAATTGTGCCATATTCTTCACTGCCTTAATCCTCTTATTCCTTTATTAAATTTCTGACTCCATATTTAAGATGTTTTGATCCATTAAAGGATTTAGGCTTTTCAGGGAGGGTAATCTCTCTCTTTTTAAGAAACCCCAGCATTAGCACAGACTTACTAGAATTTTTTCTGACTCTTGTGAGAAGAAATAGGCTAAAAATCTAGATAATAAATTGCTAAAAATCTAGATAATAAATTGCTTAAAATCTACTTACTGAATTCTCAGTTCTGCCTTTTGAGAGAGGTTGTCATGATCCCTAAATCTAATTTTTTAGATGAAGATGTTACATAGTTTTTCCAAAATATGCTGATCATAGAGCAAAGATTAAAACAGGCCAAATCTTTCTGAACCTTGATAGCAATTTCAATAATTGTAACCACGGGCCCATTGAGAGCCAGTTCAAACAGGCCCCATCTCTTATCAACAGAGTAATTAAGAAATTGAAGGGGCTGGCCCTGTGGCTTAGCGGTTAAGTGTGCGCGCTCCACTACTGGCAGCCTGGGTTTGGATCCCAGGTGCGCACAGACACACCGCTTGTCTGGCCATGCTGAGGCAGTGTCCCACATACAGCAACTAGAACGATGTGCAACTATGACAGACAACTATCTACTGAGGCTTTGGGGAGAAAAAGGGTAAAAAAAAAAAAGGAGCAGGATTGGCAATAGATGTTAGCTCAGGGCTGGTCTTCCTCAGCAAAAAAAAGAGGAGGATTGGCATGGATGTTAGCTCAGGTCTGATCTTCCAAAAAAAAAAAAAAAGAAAGAAATTGTGTTTCAGAAAATTTGCAAAGTCATGTAACAAGAGTGTGCGCAGAAGAAATCTTGAGCTGAAACGACCATGGAACCAAAGATTCTCCTCCCCAGGGAACCAAAGGACTGGGACGTGACCAGAACTTAAAAGTTGAACTCTTATCAGAAGTGAGGTGTTCATCATTCAGGAAGATCCAGTGTTAAAATTCCTTCCCCACCTTACCATAAACGTTTAGAACCTCATGATAAAGGTTTAGAACTTTACCATAAATGTTTAGAACCTTACTATAAATGCTTGAAGCTCACCAATCAAAACCTGTCCTGCCTATGTTTCCTGTTCTCCCTAACCTCATTTTTTTTTTTTTTTTTTTTGTGAGAAAGATCAGCCCTGAGCTAACATCCATGCCAATCCTCCTCTTTTTGCTGAGGTAGACAGGCCCTGTGCTACCATCTGTGCCATCTTCCTCCACTTTATATGGGACACCGCCACAGCATGGCCTGATAAGTGGTGCCTTGGTGCATGCCCAGGATCTGAACCTGAGCCACCAGCAGCAGAGCACGCGCACTTAACCGCTATGCCACAAGGCCAGCCCCTTCCCTAACCTCTTAAATTTCTCCCCAAACCCTGAATTGGGGAGACAGATCTGAGGGCACATGCCCCGTCTCCTTGTAGGTCGATCTCGCAGAATAAAGCTGATTTCTTTTCCTAAAAACTGATGCCGTAATAATTAGCTTTTTTTAATGCACATCAGGCAAGAGAACCCCAATTTTGTGCAGTAACATAATGAAGGCATTGTATTTAGTGTAAAAATTACCAGTTGAAAAACTATATAAACACAATTGGGGAGGGGTGTAATTTCCAACAAATGACCCGGCTGATATGATTTTAAAAAACCTCATTCATGTTTTCTGAGTTGTGCCTCGTCCTATTTTGTGGTTTCTGTTTTTCCCATAAATGCAGAACAGCAGGCTTTGCCAGCAACATCACCAGAACGTGGGTTTTCTTCACAAGTATACTTTCTCAAGTCAAGTAAATCACAAGTGAATGCTTCCTACCTTTCCTCAAATTTTTGCTGGTTGTTTTAAGGCCTTGGAAAGAAAGACAAGTTTTGTTTTGTTTTTGTTTTAAGTATGTACAAGGCCCTGTGCAGGGCATCATGAGGAAATGATGGCTGAGACTTGACCCTTGCCCTCAGGGAGAGGTTGCACTGAAACTATAGCAGGTTAATTTGGTATTAAAAATGCAAAACTTTTGTTTTTTAGAGCTTAATTATTCCATAGGTAGTGTTTCCCAGAGGTTAGCTAAGCAATAGCAAATGTGACCCTTGTGGTAAATTCATGAAAATAAGAAATAGGGAATAGCTATTTTGCCTTCTGCTGCCAGTGTGGCTGGTTCTGTGGAAGCCTCTACCTTCTAAAACCCTGTATACTGCGCTTGAGATTACAGATCTTTTCAGCTAGTATATCTTTGGGACTTAACAAGAAAGCATATGTGCTAAGAAAAGATAGCAGAGAGCTATCTCGTCTAGGCCTTTGTGAAAAATGAATTTCTGACTAAAATATACAGTAAAGAAAAATAGTCAGTAAAATTCCAAAAAGCTTACCAAGTTATGATTTTTAAAAAATCTTAGAAAAGTTACAGAAATCACTAGATTACCATCTACTGTTATAGATTCTCTGACTTGAACAAAGCTTATGAAGGAAGGGAATTTTTCTCCCCATGACCTTTCATTTAACTTTAAGTGCTAAACTTAAATGAAGTTTTAGAATTCTGTAATTGTGTCATCAAGTGGCCAGTTTGTCTTAGGTTTGGTGGCCAAATTACTGCTAACTTCTAGCCTTCTCAGACTTTTAATTGGTTTATATTATTTGGATAATAATTTGATCCAGATTCATCTTTGTCTCAATTTAAATTTTATGTGTTTTTCTAATGCTTATGATATTTTAGAGGAGAAACATAAAAACTTTTGGCCAAAATACCAAATTCATTAAAAATTTATTTTAAAAAGGAAAATGTACACTATGTAATGTTTGTCAATTGCAAAATTGTAACTTAGGTTAATAGTTTGATAATTTTTATTGAACAGTTTGTTATATAACATAGAAGTGTGAATTTTGTCTTTAAATTTCAACCAGTTAACTTGAAATTTTGAAAATAGTGATTTTTTTGGTCTCTGAAACTTTTCTGTTAATAAATATATATAAATCTTTTTGTGGCTTTATGTTAAGGTACAGATTTCAGTATTATGCTTCCCGAGCAAAATTTTGTGATCATTTCTAAACTTTAAAAAATGCAGCATTTATGTCATTTTCAACTAAACTTAGTGGAGGAAGATCATGGCAGAATGGATTTTTAAGCCAATTGAATTAATGGATGAACTTATTGGTTCATCAGTCAGGAATTTTAATTGCAAATGTCAGAAACACAGCACAAATCAATTTCACGGTATAACTGAAAAATCCGAGATCATAACTTTAGGCCTTGTTGGACCCATATGCTCAAAGGGCAATTGCCTCTTTCTCTCTCATCTGTCTCTTTTCCACCCTGCCTACACCCAATAACTTGATTCTTTATTCTCATGTGGTTTTCTAAATAGTATCAGACATAATCACTAGCTGCTCAAAGTTTATATTGTATTAGTTTAGTAAACTCAGTGGAATGAGAGTGTCTCTATCCCAATATTTTCACTGAAAGTCCTGGTTCTCACATTAAGCTTGCTTGTAAAACATATCTATATTTTCTGATTCAATTACTGTGGCCTATCTGGATGTCCATTCTATTAACCAGGCCTAGTTAATATGCCCACCTCTGGAGCTAGGTCAGCTCACCCAAACTGCATGGAGGAGTATAAGGATTGGGTGCATTCCCAAAAGAAAATGGTGGTAGCATTCCCCATAGTGTGGGGAACAGATGCTGGACAGACACAAACAATAGATTATTATCTGTTTATGTTAAGAACTGAATGTTTATGTCTCCCC
This sequence comes from Ceratotherium simum simum, assembly GCF_057802395.1. Taxonomy (NCBI): domain Eukaryota; kingdom Metazoa; phylum Chordata; class Mammalia; order Perissodactyla; family Rhinocerotidae; genus Ceratotherium; species Ceratotherium simum. The sequence goes on along the minus strand of NC_141900.1, from coordinate 50,036,546 downwards.
CAAATTCATATGTTGAAATCATAACCCCCAATGTGATGGTATTAGGAGGTGAGGCCTTTGGGAGATAAATCGGGTCATGAAGGTAGAACATCTTGAATGGGATTAATGCCCTTATCCTCTGCCATGTGAGGATACAACAAGAAGACAGCAGTCTGCAAACCAGGAAGCGGGCTCTCACCAGACATCTGATCTGTTTGCATCTTGATCTTGGACTTCCCAGCCTCCAACTGTGAGAAGCAAATACTTGTGGATTAAGCTACCCAGTCTATGGTGATTTATTATAACAGCTGGAACTAAGGCAACTTATTATTTGGGGCATTTTTCCACCTTAGTAAATGTGTAAGATAAAGACGCTAAATATTTGTGTCCACATGGTGTAAATTTGGGTGCTTGTTTACTAATTAACTGTAGAGTATCAGACATTTAGAGGACTTTAAAGCTCAGCTAGACAGACTCTTCTTGAAATATTGGCAACCACAGTTATTTTTAACCATTTGTGAAATGCCCTGTAAATTATATATTATTAAAAATAGTTCCAAAGCTTGGAAAACATTTAGTAAAAATAGCCATGATAATAGTAATACCCATTTGTCTCATCTTCACTCCAGAATGCTCCCTAGGAGAGGAAGATAGGTCACATCCTGAATATCACACCTTATTTTTGTGGCACTGGAAGGAAATGGGTTGAAAACTACTGTTCTACCACATCTATCAGCCTTTCCGTAATTCTTTTTCACAGAAAAACAAAATTAGAGCTTTCATATATTTATACTTTTATATACTTAGCTTTATAATGTATTATACTTAGCTTTTATGTATTTATAATGCTTAGCTTTGGTTTCCTTTATCATATTGGTTTCTTTCCAGATGCAATTTGGATTGAATGTGTATTGACTCTGACCTTCCCCCACTCAAGTAATCCCCAACTCTCTTTGCATTTTTTCTCCATAGCAATTTAACACAATCTGGCACATAGTGTTTTTTACTTATGTGTTCTTATTGTCCATCTCCCTCATCTAAAATATGAACCCTAAGAAGGCAGGTTTTGTGTGTGTATGTGTATGTGTGTTTTGGTCTGGTTCGTGGATTTATTTCTGGTACCCACTGTGGTGTCTGGTACAGAGTAGGCCCTTAATAACTATTTGCTGATTGACTAATATGTAATGTGCAAAAATGAACATATACTTGCAAGTATCAGAACATCATAGATATGAGTAGTATCTTTTCCTTTCTTGTTTAAAATGCTGTACTACTCTGATGGTTTCTGTTTATGCTGCATCATATTATTCCTGAAAGTGTGCAAAATATTAACAAAAAAGTTGTTAAACTTTTTGTTATTATGAGTTGAATTTATAGAGAAGTAAAAGTTAATAGATTCCAAATGGTAGACCAATATCAATCATAAACATGAATGCCAATTGGCTTTTCCCTGGGATTCAGAGATAGTCTGGTATCTATCTCTATGGTGATATACCATATATTCAAACTAAGGGAGAAAAATAATATCTCAATAGTTGGAGCAAAAACGTAATACAAGTCATCACTCAGTCATAATAAACTCTAAGCAAACTGTGGGTAGAAGTAAAATTTCTTAACTTGATAGAGCGATGTACCAGAACCCAGAAAAATTTTGCATACAGAAATCAACATGCTGATATATTTTACTTCAACATAAGAGCAACAAGCTGTTAGAAACCTTAAATGCTATCTTTTATTAAATAGAAATATATTAAATGGGGTGTGTGTATGTGCTCTCTCGATCTTTCTGTTTATGGGATCTATAATAATAATCTTAATTCATTTGCCTTGCAATGAATTTGAATTCTTAACTATATGTGTGTTGAATTTATCTTCATTTTTATACATAGCTCAAAAATATTAAGAGAAAAATGTCTAGAAAAAAATGAAAGCAGAAATTAAAAAATAAGAAAAAACTCCTTTTGGATTGGAAGAGTTCAGCACCATCCTTTCTCTGGTAAACTGTTAAGCAATAACAGTTTTTGATGTCTATGTACTGGATGTTTCTGTTTCAGGTTTCTGCATGCTTTCTCACCACATTACTGTGTGAACATTCACTATCTGTTAGGTATCTGCTCTGTTGCTTAAGGGAATTGATGATATGCCAATTTATTAATCTTTCACAATATTAGTCATCTAAACATCCATGATATGTACATTTTGGGAAAAGCCTTATGATTTTACTTTTTGCAAAAAATTTTAATTGACTTCTAGGATATCTGAAGATATCATAAGGTAGCTGAAGCTTGATTAATTATATGGTGTCTAGAAATCAAATTAGGAAGCACCTTACATTTTTAATTCAATCTCCATGCCTCAAATCATTCTAGAACTTCATAAGTGTTTTGAATTTGTAGGATTGTGAATGCCATGGAGAAAATATTTAATTTATGTCATGTTTATAGTATTTCTAGATTTCTAGATGCTCATTGTAAATGTAGCTATTATTGTGATTAAAGACTGCTCTTTTTTTTTTTTTTTTTTTTTTTTAAGATTTTATTTATTTTTTCCCCCCAAAGCCCCAGTAGATAGTTGTATGTCACAGCTGCACATCCTTCCAGTTGCTGCATGTGGGACCCGGCCCCAGGATGGACGGAGAAGTGATGCCTCGGTGCGCGCCCGGGATCCGAACCCGGGCCACCAGCATCGGAGCGCGAGCACTCAACCACCAAGCCACGGGGCCGGCCCTAAAGACTGCTCTTGACGTAAAAAAAAAATCTTTTTTGAAATACTATGTAGATTTGAGGCTTGTAGATTAACATTTCCAATTTCTTGTAGGTTAACATCTCCAATTTCCAATTTATCTTTTGAGAGAATGCTTTTCAACATCCATAATAATAATTAATAGTTATGCTGAGGCATGAATTTGAATCACTATCGTGCTGAATATGTACTTAGTATTTAAGCATAGTCTGTTTGCTTCTTGTACAAGAACTCATGTGAAGTGATAGAAATTTATCTATTTGTTGAAAAGTAATGATGTCCTAGAAGGAAGGCATTTCTTTTGGAAGTTTACAGATTTTCAGTTGATGGTTTTGGAATAAATTAGAGTGGAATGTCTGATTGACTTGGGTCCATGAAATTAACAAAATCTGGAAACTAGAAACACTGTTAATGAATCTGCTATAGTGAATTCTCTGGTCAGTGCAAAAAATACTTCATCAAGTGAGAGAAAAATCTTTACTGAAGTTTAAAAAAAATAATATATACTTTGAGTATATACTCAGGAAACATACAAATTTTACGTGAAAATGTGATTCAGGAGAATTTTAATGGTAATATAAAAATTAGTTTGTGTTTACAGAATGTTTTCTTTGTTTTTATGAGCTCATTCTACAGAATTGGAACTTAGAATCCTATTAAATTGGTGTGTATGTGTGTTTGTAGAATTGTTAGAAGACTTAAGGACATCAATTAAATATTTTAGTTCTTTTATTCTAATCCATCTTTATTGGGAAAATTTTGTGCTATGATGCTAATCTTGATTTTGAAAGCTAGGGTCTTTCGATGTATTCTTTATACATATCAAAGGCACTGCTATCAAAGATAAAGCCAGACAGAAGTTCAAGTGGTGAAAACAGGTTTTATTCAGTAACTAGTGACAGTAGGGAAAACAGCTGAGCTCCATTCTGATTTGTGCAGAGGTGACTGGGCCTTTTAAAGGGAGAATGAAGGAGCAGGGAGTGGGGGAAGAGACTGGGGCTCAAGTGAAAAATTATAAAGCATTGGCCAATAGAAATGTGATTAGGCCAGCTGTGACTGCTAGTGAGCAATTGTCGTGGTTATGATTGTATCCTCCTGCGGAGTCTGGAAGGCTGAGGCTCTATCCTTCCTGATGATTAGATTTCAAAGAAATGGTCTTCTGGTCCTTAAGAAAGACACTCCTGAGTTGTAGGAGATATATATACATCTCAAAGGGACAGAGAAAGGATTCACAATTGTAAGCCCTTTTTAGTAAATGCTCTAAAGGGAGGTCAGGGGCCTGTCCTCTGGTATTGGCTAGAACAAACAGTAAGTTCTACTGACAGTGTTGAGTTTTCTCAGGCAGACATTTTAATGGGGGTGGAGGGGTGGCTGCTGGGGTCATCCTAGGGACATGGCCTTAATGCTGCTAGAAGCCATGCTAGAGTTTTGTCATCTCTTAGAGCAGAGGTTTGGACAGAGTATTTATGTGCCACGAGTTCTGGGGTTCTCATTACTTTATATTATACAAAATTCAAATGAAAAAATTTCTAAGTTTCCAATAAGAAAATAAAATATTATCAATTTGACATTTAAAGGAATAAAGGAGATATGCTTTTCTGAATTGAAACTTCAGGTTTTTTTGCATGAGACAATGCTAAGGGTTACAAATGTTTCTTTTTTTTAAGTTTTTTGAGAGAAAGTGAATTCACATGGTTTTAAATTTAAGCCATATACAGTTGTACACTGTGGAAAGCATCCTACCACCATGCTGCCATCAGCCTAGTCCCCACCCCCACCCCAAACAGTAGCATCTGTTCTTCCCAGGTGTGTGATTTGGTTTCATAACTAGGTTTTCCCTTTTGGGCCCTCAAGCTTTCTTCAGATTGACAATGGTGTATTCATGATGAAGGTGTGTCACATTGATCATATTTGCCTTATTTTGTTTCACCTAGGTTGGGGTGGGTTTTACCTTTTTTAAAAAGAGAGTTTTCCCAACTATGTTGTCAGATGAACAAAGTGGCTGTTGTGTTTTCCCAAAACATGATTGTCAGCATTTTGAGTAATCAACAGGGTTGGCATATTTTGTGTATTGAAATAACATACGTCATTAGGTTATAAGGAGAGCTATCACTGTCAAACTAATAAACAGAAAACTCATTAAATTGGAGCTTCGCGGCCAAGAGGGAGAGGTCTCACGCCCGTATGGATAGCAGAACCCAACAGGAAGAAGAGAGACTTACTTCTTCTTGACCAGCAAGAAGTTCAGCCAATGAGAGACTGTTATAACTCAGCCAATGAAAAGGCACTACACATCCAACTCTCAATTCCTGCAATGGACTCTTTGTTTACAAAAGCCCTCCCAACTTCCTTTTCCCCTCTATAAAAGAGTTTCTCTTGCCTTTCTGCTGAAGGACTTGCACATGACTCGTCATGGTTACAGACCCTAAATTGCGATTCTTTGCTGATCCTGAATAAACCCATTTCTGGTGGAGAAATAACTGGAAGTCTGTTTGTTTAAGGTCAACATTATTATGGAAACAGTAACAAAACTCTAAGAGTAATCTAGGTGTTTGCTATCTTTGCTAGTCTGGGAAAAAGAAACAGTGATGGCTACTTGTGACTAGAAAGTTTGATATGAAGGACCTTCACACCTGATCAATGAAGGTGGCTTTTTTTGTGGACTGTGACTGAGTTCTGGAACTCTTTGAAGTTTAGTCGGCCACATTATTTGGAAAACACCACTGCATTTCTCTTGAATGCAGTTGGTGTCAGTATCTACAGTGTTTCTTCTCTCAGCTTAAGATACCCTACTAACTCGGATTGTATATCTTATTCTTCTGTCCATGCCTAGCTAAATGAAAAGCATTTGTTAAAATTGGCCATTCATAGAGTATGAGAAGAAGACTAACATTTTTTGAGCACAGTTTGCCAGCCACTTTCATATACCCTCTCATTGAAACTTCAGAATAGTCCTGTGATGTGGGTGTTATAGCTCCACCATGTACTGGTGAAGAGTCCTAGGACCAGAATCCAAAGTAACCCCCCCTACCATTAGCTCATAAGTAAATGGCTGAAATGGATTTGGAACTCAAATGCACCACAATGCTCACCTGCTCAATAAGGCTTAGTAGAAGAGCTGCTTAAATTAAAAAAAATTACACACACCATCTAAAATGGAGGCTGTGTGACATTTTTAACACTTAGTAGACTTTCAGTTTATCCTAAAAATCAAAGTAGTGTACATTCCTCTTAGGATTCTTTTATGATGCAGCCTTCTCTCCTAGGCTACTTGGGGATGGGATCCTGCTGGGCATGGAGGCTGGCAGAGTCTTTCCTTAACTGTGGGATGTAGAGCAGAGAGGAACCAAAGGAATCCTGGCCTGAGTGTGCTTGGAAACCCGGAACCAGTCTTTATCACCAGTTCTTACAGAGGAGTGAAGAGCAGGAAATGGACCTGAAGTAAATGGTATGTTGCCATGGAGTGGTGAGAATGGATGTGCAGGAGTGAGAGGAGCCTTAGGGAGCAGAGCCTGAAGACATTTCCTCAGAAGTCATATGAAGGGGAAGAGGCTTTTTGTAATGGAGCACTCTCAGCCAGACCCCACAGATGGGGAGGAAGATATTAAAATTGCTTGACCAGTTCAGGTACTCAGACTCTAACTCCTGGCCAGAGTGAAGCTGAGAACTTCCCAGGACTTGTTCCTCATCATTCGAGAAGTGAGAGGCTGAAACCCTTCTGTGCCCTTCGGGAAAATGCCCATCTCAGTGCAGCTGGATCTGACACTGGCTGTGGTGTCAAGACCCAGAGAGATTGTTTCCTGGCCTGGACTACCTTGATTAGCTGTAGGTGGGACTGTCTTAGAAAAATAGTTTTAATTTTGCAGAGAAGCAGAGTAAAAGCTTAAGTCCGTTTAGAAATTAACACTGTTAGAAAAGCAAGCTCTCTATGGAAATACTTGGTTCCAGGAGGAATGGTTCTTAGACACTTGCTGTGTTTCACTGCCAGAATTGGGTTGATGGGATACATTCCAGAGAGAACTAGGGAGTTATAACATTATTTTTCTAATAGTGCTCACCTTAATTATCTGCTTATCTTAATTATCTTTGCTTCCAGGGATCATTGTGTAGCTTACTTTGTTTTGGGTTGGGCTCCTAATTGTATATTATAAAGAACATTGTAAATAGTGTTTTTCATGCCTTTTTTTTTTTTAATTTGCCTCCATGATTCTTTGTGGGGGTGGGGTAATAATGGTGGTGGTGCAGGAACCTATCAGAATGACCTGGGAGTTGTTTCAAACTGCAAAAGTCTTCTCTCCAGTCTCTCACTCCACTGATTCCCAGATGTCACCTCCCCAAAAACATCCCTGGAAAATATGTCATATTTTTTAGGTATGTTAAAACACCCCCTCTCCCCCCGCCAAGAAAAAAAAAACCACAAGAAAAAAACAGAAAAAGATGTTAAACTCACAGAACATAATTTCAAATGTTTGTACAATTTACAGAGTATTAAGGTAGATCAGACTACTGACTACTGCTCAGTCTGGTTATCTTTGTCTTCAGTGCCTTCTTGATCTTGACCCTTAAGAGAAAGTGTACCTTGTACTCATGCAACTCAATTGATTAAAAACAAACAAACAACTTATTCATGAAAATAGTACAGCAAAATAAAACATGATATATCGTAAATCCAAAGTTAGTTTTCTTTGTCACCTAGATTGTTCTGGGTAGAGAAATATTTTCCATAGATTGTTCTTTTCTGATACAACATTTAGTTATCTTGGTGTTGACAGAGAGATTGTAGCTCCATCACATGCTACTTTGTTAGAAGCATTGTAAGCAAATTTATGGAAAGCTTAAGAGGCAAAGGGATGTGGGTAGACATTGGCAAGGGAGCTTGAGACTTGGAAAATAAGTACTAACAAAAGTGTGTGTATAAAATCTCTTTGGGGGCAGAGCAGGAGTGATCAGTGAAGAGGAGCCCTCCAATGAGTACTTCTACTTTGACAGAGTAGGCCCCATGTTCTAGAAGGAGCCAGAGATAAAAAGTGGTCTGTCTCACCCCCTGTAGAAGGCCCCTGTATTGTGTATCTCGGTCCTTGTAGGACAGTAGTGTTTTGTCTGGAAAATAAAAGCCTAGGTTCACACTCCCCTCTGCCCATAACATAGCTTGAAAGCCCTGCATTAGGTTTCCTCCAGGGCTAACAGAGGAATCCTAATGATTTAAAGGCCTGTTTGTCCACTTCTATCACTCTAGCTCCCCATTTGCTTGCTAATGAAGTTTTTTTTTTTTTAATCATGGGTGAACAAGTGTTTAATTCCTTCGTTAAGACTTAAAATACCTGGTAAATTTTTACCCTAGATATATTTCAGTTTTAGTGAAATCAGCCAGTCAGCCACAAGGTATAAAAAATCAGATTCACTGCTATTTAATTGGAGGAGAAGGTTGGTGGTGAAGAGATCAGAAAAATTTCAAATTCCAGAAGATAGCTGGGGGAGAGAATCCTGCATAAGTGAAGAAATGATATTAAGTGAGTTGGCCCTGTTCACAGCAAGGGGATAAACACAGAGGAGTTGTGCTTTGACGTATTTTTGATCTGCCTCTGCAAAAACAGTACTACTTCACTGATTTATGAAGAGTTTTTTAAAAAACAAGATTGATATTTAACCTCTTTTATATTTATGGCATTTATACTAGAGCGTTTATTCAATTTCTTTCTAAACTTATATGAGCAGCAACTTTAAAAATAGAGTGGAATTATCTTCAAGTTTATGTTTTTTAATCTATGGGAAACTCTGCAGTTGACAGCATTAGTGAATCACAAACTATAAATGTAGAGTTGTTTATTGAAGCAGATTTACCTTAAAAGTAAAGCAACTTTTTCAACATTGTGATATACAGAATATTAATTCCACAAGTTTTTAATAAGTATTTTATGAAAATGTCCCATGGTTAACTAACTTTGGAGGAATATTGTTTCCTTAAATGTAAGTTCAATACAGAAAAATTAATTTTATTTTCATATTCTAGCAACAAAAAATTGGAAACTAAAGTTAAAAATTAAACAATATCATTTACAGTAGTATGATAAAACATAAAAGACTTAGGATATAAATTTAGAGAAATGTTCAAGACCTATACTTAAAACTACAAAATACCACTGAGAGATGTTAAATAATACCTAAAGAAATGGAGATACATATCTTGTTCATGGATTGACAAGATGACAGTTTTCTACCAGTTGAGCTAGAATTCAACGCAATTCCAATCAAAATAGCAACAGGCATTTATTTTTGAAAAATGACAAACTGATTCTCAAATTTATGTGGAAATGCAAAGGGCCTAGAATAGCTGTAATTATTTTTTTTAAAAGAATGACAAAACTGGATGGCTCACACCAACTGATATAAAGACTTGTAAGGCTACAGAATCAAAACTCGATAGAATTGGTGTAAGAAGGCTAGAGGAATTGAACAAAATAGAAAATGTAGAAACAGACTCACACATATATAATCAATTAATTTTTGACAAAGGTGTCAAGGTGATTTAATAGGGAAAGGAAAATCTTTGTGACAAACTTCTAGAACAATTGGAAACAGTTATCAGAAAACATTGAACTTCAACTTCCACCTTAAACCTAACACAAAATAAATTTAAGATAATCAGAAACCTAAACATAAAAGTTAAAAACTAAATCTACAGTTAGAGTAGCAAAGTTGAATCTCAAAAACATTTCAAGTTGAAGCGGGATGGCTTATAATTTGTGCTTAAAACATGTAGGCCATCTATATAGTCATAGCTATCAGTCATGTCAATGAAATGAATAAGATCAGGTTCATGAACTGAACTGTACCTGGCCGAGGAGGTGCATTATTATTCCCAGATTGTAGGCCTCTAGGCGAGAGGGGAAGCCTCCCTTCTCTTATGCTCTTCACTGGCACCATCCCATGTGGAAGAATTACAAGTTTAATTACATAAATTTCAGAACAATGATTGGATCACATTCACTTGATCCTCAAACCACTCTGTAAATTGGAGAAACTTCATCCCTTTTTTTTATAGATGGAGGATCAGAATCAACAAGATGGTGTGATTTGTCAAAGATTTAATCATTAAAAAAAAAAATTCATGATGCCAGACATTGTTTTAGAAGCTTGGGATGCACCAGTGAGCAAATCACAGAAAATCTCTGCATGTGTGGAGCTTGCATTCTAGTGGGTGGGAGACTAATAATACAAAAGGAAATTCTATATTAAGTTAGAGAATGATAGAAAGTGATAAGTGCTAGGGAAAAAAATGAGATGGAGTAAGTTAGGGGGCACTGAGAAGCTCACATACGGGTTTGCCTCACTAACATGGTGTCATTTAAGCAGAGGCTTGAAGCTGAGGAAAGGAGCCTTGTGGATACCTCAGGGGAGCCAGTTCACTAGAGGATGTAACTAATACAAAGCCCCAAAGCCTGGTAACTAAGACTAGAGACTTGGTCTTAAGTAGTTCATTCTTTTTTTTCTTTTTTCTTTTTTTTTTTTTTTTTGAGGAGGATTAGCCCTGAGCTAACATCTGATGGCAATCCTCCTCTTTTTGCTGAGGAAGATTGGTCCTGGACTGACATCAGTGCCCATCTTCCTATACTTTATATGGGACGCCTTCACAGCATGGCTTGACAAGTGGTATGTAGGGCCGTGCCTGGGATCCAAACCTGTGAACCCCGGGCTGCCGAAGGGGAGTGTGCAAATTTAACTGCTACACCACCGGGCCGGCCCCAGTAGTTCCTTCTTTTAGCAAGTAAGTATTGAGCACACTCTTTCTGCAATCAGTGTATGCAATGGAGCTGTTAACAGTAAAAGTTGATATAGAGCTCAGGAAATTCATTCTTCTTTTCACCATAGGAGTGGTTCCTCAATCATGAGCCACAAAGCCATTACAAAGGTCTTCAAATGTATTTTGCTTTCAGAAGTTTCTGTAGACAATAATTATACATATTATTTTCAAACATATAGAGATGTTATAGATGATAAATATAATTTAAAGACATTATTAAATTCATAATTATTATGCATTATTCAACTGATAAATACTAGAAGTTCTGCTATGATCATGCTGGGTGCTATGTAGTCTGTGAGCAATTCTAAAGTTGAAAAGGGTCCTCATTCTTGAAAATGTTGGAAAAACCTCTGCTCTGCTCTATGAGATGGCCAGATTGAAGTTGGCTCCAAAAGCCACACTAAAAATTTGCTGTTTCTAAAGACAAGGGAAACCTTTGGAAGTTTTTAACTGGAGGAATAACATGATCAGACCTGTGTTTTTTGGAAGATTTCTTTTTATTGTCGGTTATCCAGAGGAAGCCAAATGGAATAAATCTATTGAGGAATGCTTATTGTTTAATTATAGTTACTTGATTCATTTTGTAACACAGTGATCCAAACTGCACTATACTTAATTCTTTGTTTCTAATGCTTAAAAGAGATTCACATCCCAATTTCTCTGCATTATACATTATTTGAAGCAGTATTTCCAACTTAGAGGTGTCTTCTATTAAAAGTCAACAATTAAAAATAGCTTTCTAGCTTAGCTCTGCCTAGACTACTTGAAATGAAACATTGAGAACAACTAAAACAGACCCTTGCAAGAGTATATGCACATGCTAGCAGATAGACATCTGGTTTATGTGTCTGCAAGCTGATTTGACATTTATATGTTTGGATGAACTTTCATTTTAGCCTCATATTTGGAAGCGTGACCTTCAGTGTTGTAATTTACTTTTTAATTTGGTCTTCATAGACTATGGTGAACCAAAGAATTATTGTATGGGAGATTTGGAATATTTATCATCAGTAAAGGTCCCTCTTCTGATATTTAATATTGAATGGTTTTAGAGTAGCAATAAATACATTTTAAGAGACTTGAGAAAATGGAAATCAACATATTCGGATTTGACAGGCTATAGCAGTTATATCTTTGTAAAGGATTTCCAAAGCCTGCTGTTTATCTTGGATACTTTCACTTGGGATTCTCCGTGTGTTCTGTATTCTGCTCCTGTACCGTGTTCTTTCCCTCTTAGAAAAGCTATTTCTTTGTGATTACTACTAGTCTCTGATTCATTTCTTCCCGGTAACTATATACACACTCTTGATGAATTATTATATATTATGCTATATTTTGGTCTTTGATGTTGCTGTCAGGCAGAGTATCAATATGAAATTGTAACAGTTGTTTGCTTTTGTGTTTAATTCAGCCTGTGTGGTACTGGCAATACTATGAATATTCATTCCTTGGCAGGACGTATGCTTCTGGCTTTGTTGCTGATTCAGATTTTCCATGCATGTGGGTATGTGGTAGCTCAAACATCTAGATGCGCCATTGCTAATGCTTCCCTCTTGCCAGATGGTAAATATGCAGCCATAATTTTCCAGACAATATTGTTGTCTGGGTAGAAATCCAAGTACACTCTGAATTTTTCTTGTGTACTTTTTATCTCTTGTGAATATTGAATGAGATCTGGCCACAGCAAAATGGCTGTCCTGTGCTTAACTCGGTTCTGTGAGTTTCTATATTTGCAGTGGTTTTATTCACTAGTAGGGGACATCTTCCCTTGTTAATATTCTGATTGCTAGTGAGACTAGTGATATAATCTCAGCCATACTCTTGCTGAGATTTGCTCTAGTCCCGGTGACCTGTATCTGCCAAAGAAAAGAAACTGCAGATGTTGAAATCTACATATTGTTTGTGTGTGTCTATCCACCAGGGCCCGGGAGAGGCTGAATGATGTTTGTAACACACTAAATGTTTGTATGAGAGTCACTCATTCAATCTGCGTTTGAATTGCCTTTTTTTTTGGTTTCTTTTCTTTTTGATTTCGTGGCTAGAAGAGCTGAAATAATGGTTCTTTATATCTTGGAATTTGTTAAGGAACTTGTCAAGGAGCTAAAAGATCTAATGTACATTAGTCAATTATTTATAAAATACATTTGGATTGGAATAATGACAGAATTATAATAATCTTCAGATTATCTTTGTAAAATGAGGCATTTCTTTGAAAGAAATGTACGTAAAAGTAAATGCAATTTAGTATAGATTATCCTGTTTTTGAGAAGTTGGGCAGATGATGATGAATAATATTATTATTTACTGAGAGACTACTGTGTTCTGATGCTGAATTGCCATCTCTACGTTCATTATCTAATGTTTTGCTTACAACGACCCTGTCAGGCATATTATCACCACAGGTGAGGAAGCCGAGGTGCAGAGAGTTTCTGTAACTTCTGGAAAGTCGTGCTACTAGCAGAGACAGGCATAGAATAGAATCTCAAGCCAGTCTGATATCTAAGCCTGTAATATTAACAACTACAATACTGTATCATACATTGAATGTGTTATACATACATATATATAATAACCATTTCAATCAGTGAATGTGGTTTTGGAATCTGGTTTGGAATGTGGTTTTGCTATCTATTTTGTTGAATATGCACTTTAAATGCTAATCTGTTTCATAGTGCTCCCTTGCCTGATCATCTCTCTGCCTCACACCACACATTTGTTCTTGCCCTGGCTGTAAAATAGCACAAAATAAAGATTACTTAAGGATGGAAGTAATGACTTTGTCCAAATTCATACATCTCCTTCTTACCTTGATAAATTTCCTCATTTATCTAAGACCACAAACTAGATGACATTGCAGCCTGGAATGCTCATCCTGGGTATTTGCACTTCCCAACTTTTGAAGATGTCTTATTAATCTCCAAAATAACTATCTGCTTTAGCCATACAAACTCCAGACTCTCCCTAACATTTTTCCTGCTTTTGCTTCTGTGAAGAAGATTCACTTCTCCAGCCTCTCATAAGTCCATGTACTATCTTCATCAACTCCCCACTTCCTAAGGAATTACTTAATTCCTGTCTATTCCATATCTCCTCCAAACTGTCAAATTGGATATGTATCTACCAAGTTGCAGTTATACTTCTCTTTATATGGAGCCTTAAGTGTTTTTCTGATGTTTTATATATCGTGCTGAACACTGCCAATACTTGCTCTTTGTTCAATGAGTTGCTTTGGATCTTTTAAGGTTAACAGAAAAATGAAATAGCTAGAATATTTAAAAAATTAATAAGCAGAATTAGGCTTGAAGAGGATTCAGGAAAATGCCCTAATTCATATGTTTTCTCTGTTATAATACTTATGCTAGCATGGATTGTTAAAATGCTAATAAAATGTCTTCTGTCTAAATTAAACCAAAAACTATGAATGCACTATTGGGCCATAATCCAGAAATATTATCATGAGGTTTCAAGATTTAGGAACAGAAAATCCCCTAGAAATTTGCCTAGTGACTGAGTGTGTGTGTTCACTGTACCATGACTAATTACACACATATGAATAGAACAGAAAGCATGGTACATATGCTTAATGGGCCTAAAGTAATAAGCTAGGTAGCATGACAGTAATACCTGAGGAAAAAAAGCCTTATCTTTGCTATTTAGCCTGTGAATCCCTGAATAATATTTGATGGTACAAATTAAAATTATTTGATATTTTGTTTTTAACTTTACTATCACTATGAAATTGAAAAGGGAAGGGTTCTTTTTTTGACTGATTATAGCATCCCCTCTAAATTATTACTCTAAAACCTTTTCTGAAAAGTGGAAATCATGAAAGAAGAGCTTTCTTTCACTTAAATACTTTATTTTCAACTTTTTGTACATGAGAAAAAAATGATAATGAAGTTATAGGCTAAAATTCGAATATTAAAAATCTGTCTTAGATCTTTTCTGATAGATTATTTCAGCAGTGTGTCCATGGAGGAAATTGGATGAGAGTAAGCCTTTCAGAAAGCAGACATATGGGCTTCCCAAGAACATGTTCCTGTCCCAAACCTGGAAATCTGCACTCTCCCTGTCCAGGAGCATAGGCTGTGAGCGTGCTATGGACTTGTGATTATTTTGAATTACTTTTTATTGACCCTCTTTCTGGCATTTTATGGTTGCTATTTTGTTTTTATTCCACTGTGGTTGGTGTTTAAATGTAAAGGAGTAGATACCTTATCATTTAGGTATAGTTCACTAAGCAATTTGGACCTACTGGAGGTAATTGCTCTTATGTGGAAATTGTGGACTTAGAGCTTAGAGCAGGGACCAGATGAGACTTAGGATCTTCTCCTTTAGGGAAGGGATAGAAACATGTAAGTAGGGCTGGTAAGTTTTGAAAATAAGACAATAAGGCTGTACATGGAGATTTTGTAGCTAAAGGAGTAGTTAACATTGATGGCTGACTATTCAGGAACCATGATTGCCTTATTTTCTAACAGAATCCAAATTTTGTTCAGTATCTATCCCTGTTGTATAAAGTCATGTGTCTGAGGGAAAACCAACTCATTCTTTGTCCCAGAGATGAACTGGTGGGTCTAAAGATAATCTCGTCTCCCTTGCTGATGATAGCTTTAAGGCATCACTGAATTCTGGCCATTAGGATACAAGGAGAAATTTTCTGGAGGCTTCTGGGAAGTTTTTTGATACTTTTAAGAGAAGCCTATGGTAAGCCATTCTCTTTCTTCCCATTAGGTATAAATAGGGAAATCTCTGTTCCTTCTGTATCAATAAGAAATAAAACTAACCTCAAAATGAAGTTGACACTGCTGACAACAAATCAAAATGACCAAGAGACCCTGCATCCTTGAGACGTGGAACTGGTGCTTTGACTGTAAAGCACTTGGAGATTGAGATAATAATGTCCTCATTCTTTAAGACTTGAGCCAGCTCAAGTGATTTAGGATTTTTGTTACTTGTAACACAAAGGTCTTTACTGATAAAGGCTTTCTTTGGACATTTACAGCAAATGCTTAAATAAATCTAAAGACATTTTTTACTTTGTCTGACTCAATGTCATTGGGGCAGTCTATAAGTGCACACTTAACAAGGATAAAGATGGGTCATCAGACCTTTTTTTTGTCTTGAGTTTTTTGACTTGAGGTAGAGCAGTGTATTGAAAGTGGAAGGGTAGGTGGAAGATGTCCAAAAGGGTAAGGAGAAGAAAAACTTGGCACAAGTTACAATTATACTTTGGGTGGGTTCTGTCAGGGTGAGGAAAATCCCCATTCTTCCCTTCTTGTGTTCTTGTGTTCTTGTGGCTGGCCTAATAGTAAAATTGACACGAGACTGGATTAACAGGAGAAAAAACCTAGTTTAATACATATGTATTGGAGACTGTAAAGAAATGATGCTTGGAGAGTGAACAAAACAGGCAGTATGTATCTCTTTTACACAAAGAAATATAAATTTGTGAAAAATTGACAGGACAAAGAAACTTAGGTTTGGGGTACATAATTAGTGAGGAATTTAAGCAGAGTTTCGGCTTGAGGTAGTAAATTAGCAAAGTTTGTTTATTCAGATTTCTCAGCCTTGAATTCTCTGTCTCTGATGATAAGGATGCAGGGAGAGCACCTTTCACATGGAAGATTTATTTCCTACTTTTAGGGGAACAGAGACAGGAGGGTCAGAATGTCCTTTTTGCTTCTCAAATAACTTTTACTCAAAATAAGCAATATGATACTGTGGGATATTTGGGGGGTGGCCTGCCCTGGGCCCCAACAGTTCTAATTGATTAAAATTGCTGTGGCAAAGTAGGGTCTTGAAGTGGAAATTGGGAAGCCAGGACTGATGCTTCATTAGTAGTGAACTTTGCTATGAAAATAATAAATATAATTCTTTGAGCATCAATTTCCTCTTCTTAAGATGATAGGATTGGAGTAGATGCTCTCTAAAGTCCCCTCTACCTCCAAATTATTTTGGTTAACACCAGAGTTTTCTTTTGGATAATTTATGAAATACTTCATTTAACACTTTGTTATAGAGGGGCTTTGTTCCCCATGGGCTGATTTATTAGGATGTTATTGAAATGATGTTTACAAACCATGGTGACAATCTATACTTTTGTAATTCTTAAATCGTTTTCTGTTTAAATAAAGGATTTTACTGTGGCTTGTTTACCACAGCCCACACCCCCAGAAAATTCCTAATAAACCATTTTGTATTTCAAAACTTTTTAATAGTAATTATTTCAGACATATCGTTGATATAATTTCTCCAGTACAAAGTATTTTTCATTTTATCACTATTAAGGTTGACCATTTAGTTGACCAGTTATAGAAAAATCTGAAATAATGTATTTCAGCCAGATACCAAGAGATATTTTATGAAACAAATGCAGAGTATGGATTGCATATGTTTTTATTTATTGTTCAATGGTAAATGTTTACCCTTTATAGCAACTGAACATTAGGTTTACAGATTGAGAAATAAATATTGATGGTAATAAAAACTACACTAGTTCTGTTGCTCATTAGAGATTAATTACATTGTTTATGTGTATGTATATGAAGTGTATATGGAATAGATTAAAAATCTGTAAGTTATTTGCTATAAATAGAATGATTTAAGAAACAATTTATATTTGTTAAAGGATATACTCAGTCCTCTTTTGTTTGCTAATATTTAGTATTTATAATATTTCTTAATGTTTCTTAGTATAAAAGTGTCATAACAGCTGTTATATGTATGAAGGAAGATAATTACATATAGGTTGTCGAATAGCAAGTATCACATCCTTGCATTAATTTAATTTATGCTTTTTTTTTTTAATGAATTGAGAAAATTACTCCATTATTTTCAAAGGGAATGTCACTTTGAAAAAAAAAAAAAGCACCCTGACAGTAAAGTTGGAATTATAGCAGTGAAAATCGTTGATTTCATGCCATTAAGTTTGTGTTTTTGTTTGCTTTGGTGCATTTTGATAACCACATAAGTGTTTTGTTTACACCTCGAAGCTGGAGATTTGGTAAATAAATCACATAAAGAGTAACAAAATTCAAGAATTTGACCTGTTTAGCATCATGTGTATATTCTTCTACCTGTAAATTTGATTGTGGTGGTAACTAATGAATGATAAGACAGATTCTAATATTTTATTAGAACATTTTAATGGATGTTAATTATAGATATTAATATATTTTAAATTAATTTGGAAAGTAAGTATGTTTTTAAAGGTTTATAATTAGCCCTTTTTTCACTTCTAAGAAAAAGTCTTAAATTTAAGTGTAATATTTTCTTAAAAACAATTTCTATATGTCTCAACCAATTATATACAGTCATGCACAGCATACGATATTTCGGTCAACAACAGACCTCATGTATGATGGTGGTCCCATAAGATTAGTACCATATAGCCTAGATGTGTAGTAGGCTATACCATCTAGGTTTGTGTGAGTATACTCTATGACGTTTGCACTATGACGAAATCACCTAACAATGCATTTCTTTGAATGTATCCCTGTCCTTAAGTGATGTATGACTGTATATATGTATATATATACATATATTATAAAATAAAAATTTGTCCAATCGTATAATTATTTTTTAAAACTTTCCATAGAATTAAAATTAATTAGAATTTCTGTATCTTGACTTGAGTGAAGATGAAAACACTCAAACTATCGAAGATTTTCATTTACAATTGTGTTTACAATTACAGTGAAGCTTTTCTAATCATTTGTATCACATCTTATTTCCTGTTCTTAGAAATCACATAGTCATAAAAGATTTTTTTAATATAAAACCACAGAAACATGGCACTATGGCAGCTTTGGAGACGGGTTCGGCCTTCTAAGTCACATACAATTTTGATATTTTCTAGAGAAAATATTTTAGAAATATTTTGTTTTTTATTTTATGAGATATGTATGAACATAATTCTAATAAGCCAGATAAACATTTTATGAGGGAAGGCTTTTATTAAATATTTAACATGGAATTTGCAGCTTTCAGTTTTTCTTGACAAAAAGCTGACTATAACAATTAGAGAATTGGCATTGTGCAGTGAAACTTGAGTCAGTTTAAGAGTAAAGTTACAGAAAATATTGTTAGAAATATATTCAAGAACATGATTTTGAAATAGGTGAATAATATAATGGTCACCACATAAGCAGCTAATGGGATTAGAGAAATTAGGCCACTACATATGGCTAGACCAATAAATCTGCCATTACATATGAAGGATAGCATCCTCCAATGTAATAGGCAGCATAACTAATACAGTCTTGTATGGTGTATTTGTTGCCTTCTTATATTATGATACATTATAACTGTGAACATTTTACCTCTCTCAACAAAGTTTTGTTACTAGTTAAAGGTTATAGAAACTGGTATTTTAGAAAAAAAAAAAATGATATTGCTGGTTCCCAGCCCTACCTAGCTGTATAATAGAATCACCTGAAGGGCTTTTAGCTAATACTGTTGTCTGAGTCCTACCCCAAACTAATTAAATCAAAATCTCTCAAGGTAGGGTCAGGAGATGGAGTTTATTTCTAGAATTCCCCAGGTGATTCTAGTGTGCAGCATGGGAGGAGGACCTGTAGTCTATCTGATGCAAGATATCCATCAAATTATTCTAACAAGTCATTTGACTAAAACTTTACATGCCTCCGTGGCTTATATATATCTAAAAAATTAAAAAACCTTTCCTTTGATTTATAACCTTATGATTTTATTGCTGATGTTCAGAAAGTGTAGCTTTCTTTATATAAATATGTTAAAATGAATGTAATCTATCAAAATCTAATAGATTTGGCTACTATTGCTGGTCATTCTATGGACAGTTCTCTGATGATATAAATTAACATCAAGAATGCTTTGACTACAGCTAAAAAAGGACTTCTGCAAACAGCCGTGGATGTTATTTACTCCTCAAATGTATGCCATAGTGTATTAGTTTCCTGTTGCTGCTGTAACAAATTATTAGTGGCTTAAAACCTAGTGACTTAAAACAACACAGTCTATAGTTCTGAAGGTCAGAAGTCCTAAAATCGAGATGTCAGCTAGGTTGCATTCCTCTTCAAGGCGGTAGGGGGGGAGCCCTTTCCTTTCTTTTTCCAGTTTGCCTTGGCTTTTGGCCCCTTCGTCTGTCCTCAAAAAGCACCACTCTAATCTCTGCTTCCATTGTCACATCTCACGCTAATTCTGACCCTCCTACTTCCCTCTTATAAGTACCCTTGTGATTACACTGGCTCCACCCAGATAAAAATAATCCAGGATAATCTTCCATATCGAGATCCCTAACTTAATCACACCTTCAAAGCTCCTTTAGTCATGTAAAGTGACAAATTCACAGGTTCTGGAATTTGGACAAGTACATCTTTAGGGAAGCATTATTCTGTCTACCACCAGCAATTTTGAGCTAATTTTTTTCCAAAATGCAGCATTTTTTGGAACAAAAAGAAATTCAGTGCTAAAGTTTCAGAAGAGAGCAGAACAATGAAAAGAATAACAAAATGAAAAGTTGTTCAGGGAACTATATAACATGATATTGAAACCTTTGAATCAGATAAAAATATTTTAATTCATTATTTCATATCACTTCTCTTATTGGTTGACTATGCAATTAGAGTTTGATTTTTCAACATGGTGTCAAAACTGGAATAAGACTTGTGTGTGCATGAGACACTCCCAAGATACACACTATGGTTATATTTCCTTACTTCTTCATGTCTTCATGTTCTTCATCAATAAATGGAGACCGAACCAAATTTATGGAAGATTTGATGCCTAGTGATGTGATGCAATTAATGTTTTTCACACAGCTATAGCAAAATAGTAAATGCATGATAAATATTAGATATTATTAGTGGTAGTATAGTAGTTTTATCTTTTAAAAAAATGCTTATATAGACATTTTACCAATATATAATTATTGTCTATCTTGGTAGATTTATGTATTTACTCAGACCACATATGTCCATTGAATGCTTTTATGTGTCATGTACTCTTATTAATATCCTGAGGTAGATATAATGATGGAAAAATAAGTCATTGATATTCTGCCTTCAACTAAATATATAATATCCTACTTAGGAAGGAAATATAAAAGTGCTCTAAGAGAGGTACCAAAAAATGACTTTAGTTTAGAGGATAAAAAGTTTTTGATGATAGTGTATATATGCTACATTTATTTCTTAAAACCAAAGTCAAATGGTTTATTCTACTATTTCCCAGTAATGTAAGAATTTGTGTGTTTGCATGAATGTTTTCTTGAGTCTTCATATTCTACCAATTACTTCTTTATTTTAAATTCTAAGGAGTTACAGACATGAATGTGAATCTTCAGAAGCTCTGCTCAACAACTGTGCTTCATATGGTTTTGGAATCACTAATAACCCATTTTGGGCTCCTCCCTAAATATCCTTACCCATCCCCAGATGCCAGCAGACAAAAATCATTGCAAATGCCATACTATCCATTGTGTATGTCATTTCCATCTGTTACTGCCCAGTAATAGATCCTACTTGGTTTCCCAGGTGCCAAAATCTTCCAAGTAAGCACCCTCTCCCTAAATTCAGCAGCCAGACTTCTACATCAACAGCCAAAGAAAAGACCTTAGAACTATCTTTAGAAACATTTAAATGTCTTAAACAAGTTCCAGTGAAACTTGCCATTTGTCCCTTTTTTCCTCTCCTAGACATCAGCTAAGAAACCTTCGTTAATCTCCTCTCTGCTGTTTATACTTTATTGAAATTATCTTCTGTCTCTTGAGTTGATGGAAGAAGTTGGTATAGTGGGTGTACAGAATGATACAAAAAAAATTTACTTAGTAGTTGCAGTGCTTGGAAGAATACCAATTGTTATACTAGTTCACAACAGTCCAAAGGGAAAATAGTCCTTCATTTGATGGCCCATGTAAGAAGATGTCCAGTTTTATAAAATTATCATGTATTTACTATTGCTATTTAGCCCCTGCTGTACTTCTATTTAAAAAGGAGAGATAGTTTCGATTTACGTGAAGAAAAAATTTAATCGTTGTTAGGGAGTTTGTTTTTAGGGAGTATGTATTTTCACAATTAAGTGCTCTGGGTTTTTTACTCATTTGCATATGAACTTTTTAGTATTGAGTAGTATTTGGTAAAAATATATACATTCATTCTTTTCTTCTCTGGGTTATTATATTTATTCCTGTCATTCCCATGGAGACCTTCAAGTGACTATCTCTAGACCTAACTGATGATAACCTTCCTTAATTATAACTACTGCATAGAATTATGATTCTGTGTATTGCAAGAGGCTTGGTAAACACAAAGTACTCCATCACCACTTTTTCAAAAAACTGATAAATGAACTTGACCTAAATAGAACATGTTATACACCTCATCCCTTTTTTGGATATTTGTATTTAACACTTTTTTGTTTTGAAACTTACACTTAATAACTGTGTCTGTCTGTCTGTCTGTCTATCTATCTATCTATCTAGCTATCTATCTGTGGTATGTAGTTCTTTTAGTTTTAACAAATGTATTGAGTAATTACCAGCGCAATCAGAATACAGAACAAGTCTCTCACCTCAAAAAAATTGCCTCATCCTGCCCCTTTTTAGTCATTACTCTCTCCACCCTCAATACCTGGTAACAAGTGATTTCTTCTCTGTCTCTAAGTTATGGCTTTTCAGCAATATCATACAAATGGGATCAAACAATATGTAACCTTTTGAGTCTCACTTCTTTCATTTAGCATAATGCATTTGAGATTAATCTGTATTGCTGCGTATGTCAGTAGTTTGTTCTTGTTGCTGAGTAGTACTATTTTTTGTGGATGTACCATATTTGTTTACCATGAATTTGTAGGAGTGTATTTGGTTTTTTTCAACATTTTGGTGATTATAAATAATGCTAGTTTAAATGTTCACCTGCAGGTTTTTGTTGATCAGAAGTTTTCATTTTTCTAGAGTAAATACTTGAGAGTGTGATTGCTGGGTCACATGGAAAGTGCATATTTAACTTTATATGAAAATTCTTAAACTGTTTTTCTGAGTAGCTCTATCATTTTGCATTACCACCAGAAATGTGTAATTTCCAGTTGCTTCATATCTATACTAACACTTGGTTTTATCTGTTTTATTTTTATTTTGGCCATTCTAAATCAGTGTGCAATGGTATTTCATATGATTTTAATTTATGTTTCCCTAATGACTAAGGATGTTGAACATCTTTTTATGTACTTATTTGCTATCCATATTGCTTCTTTGATAAATTGTTCAAATCTTTTGCCCATTTTTTTGTTGGCTTGTTTATTGTGTCTTGAGAGTTCTTTATATGTTCTTCATACAAGTTCTTTGTCTGATATATGATTTATGAATTTTTTATCCCAGTACGTAATGTGTCTTTTTATTCTTATGTTGGTGTCTTTCACAGAATAAACATGTTGATTTTGATGAAATCGAAATGTATCAATTTATTCTTTTATGAAGTGTCTTATATAAGAAATCGTTGCTTAATCCAAGGTCATAAGGATTTTCTTTTATATTTTCTTCTAAATATTATATAGTTTTAGGTTTTACATTTAGATATGTGATCCATTTTGAATAATTTTTATTTAAGATGTGAGGTATAGGTTTTGGTTTCTTTTTTTTTCTTTACATACAAATATCAAATTCTAGCCCTATTTGTTGAATTGCCTTTGCACCTTTTTCAAATATCAACTGACAATGGTCGTGTGTATATTTCTGAACTCCTTATTCTGTTTTATTGATCTATGTGTCTATTCTTTTGCCAATACTGTGCTATGTTGATTACTGTAGCTTTATAATAAATCTTGAAATCTCTTAGTAAAAGATTCTCAACTTTGTCTCTCTTTTCTCACAATTATTTTGGCTATTCCAGTTTCTTTGATTTTTTTGTATAAATTTTAGAATGAGCTTTTCAATATCTATAAAAATTCTTGCTTGGATTTCGCTTGGGATTGCATTTGATCTATAGGTCAATTTGGGGGAGAATTGACATCTTAACAATATTTGTTTTTCCAGCTCATGAACATAGCATATCTATACATTTATTTAGGACTTCTTTGATTTCTTTCTTTGGTGGTTTGTAGTTTTCAGCATATAGATCCTGTCCGCTTATACTGAAATAATTCTTTTTCCTTGGGGGGGAGTGGTGGTTAGGGGAGCTACAGTGAATGTCAATTTTTAAAAAAATATTTGTTTCCAGTTATTCATTGTTATTTTATAGAAATACAGTTGATTTTATATATTGACCTTGTATCTTGTGATACCACTAAACTCACTTATTAGTTTTAAGATCTTTTCTATACATTCCTTGAGATTTTCAACAAAGGATATCAAATCGTATTGTCTGCAAATAGAGTATTATTTATATTTTATTCAACTGTTTGCCTTTTATTTCTTTTTCTTGCATTGTTGCATTGACTAGGACCTCTAGTACAGTCTCAAGAAGAGTTATCAGCAAGGACTTGTTTCCAATCTTACTAAGACTTTGTTGTTAAGTAGGATATTAGGTGTAGGTTTTTCATAGATGATTTTATCAAGTTGAGGAAGTGGAGGTTTATCAATTTTATTATTCTTATCAAAGAACCAACTTTTGGTTTCATTGATTCTTTTTCTACTGTTTTTCTGTTTTCAGTTTCATTGATTTCAGCTCTTTATTATTTACTTTCTGCTTGCTTTGGGTTTAGTTCATTTTTCTCTTTGTTTTTTAAAGTACAAGCTAAGATTATTAACTTGAGACCATTCTTTTCTAATATAAGCATTTACTGTTGTAGACTTCACTCTAGTCACTGCTTTAGCTGTGTCTCAAAAATCTTGGTATGTTGTATTTTCATTTTCTTTCGATTCAAAATACTTTCTAATATATCTTGAGACTTCCTAATCTGCTGACTATAAATGTGTTGTTTAATTTCCAAATATTTGGGGATTTTCAATATATGTGTCAGTTGTTGATTTCTTGTGTAATTCTATTACAGTCAAGAATATACTTTGTATGATTTCCATTCTTTTAAACGGTTAAGGTTTGTTTTGGGACACAGGATATGGTCTATTGATGTGTACTTAAAACAATGTCTATTCTGCTGTTGTCAAGTGGAGCATTCAAGTTGATTGAGTACATCTTTTCAGAGCTTCTATTTCCTTGCTGATTCTCTGTCAATTTATTCTACCAGTTTCTCCATGAGTAATTTTAACATTTCCAAGTATAATTGTACATTTGTGTATATCTCCTTCCAGGTCTATCAATTTTTGTTTCATGTGTTTTCAAGCTCTGTTGTGAGGTGCTCACACATTTAGGATAGTTATAGCTTCTTGGTGAATTGACTTTCTTATCATTGTGTAATGCCGTTTTTATCCCTGGGAATTTCCCTTGACCTGAAGTCTTCTTTATTTGAAATTAATATTTTCGTTACACCTTTCTTTATGTTGATGTTTTCATGGTTTTATTTTTTTGCTTTGTTACTTTACTTTTATCCTAACAATATCATTTTATTTAAAATTGGTTTGTTGTAGACAGTATATTTTTATTTATTTTTTAAATCCAATTTGATTTTTTTTCTTTTATCTGTTTGTTTAGATCACTTGCATTTAATGTAGTTATTGACATCGACAGATTTAGGTCTACCACTTACAATTGTTTTATGTTTGTACCCTGTTTCTTCATTCTTCTACTTCCCTTTCCTGCATTCATTTGGACTGTTTGAATATTTGTTAGTATTCCAGTTTACTTTATTGTTGGTTTTCAGCCATCTCTGTCTATTTTTGATTGGTTTATCGTAATATACATACTTAACCTTTCACTGTCTACTTAAGGTTAATTTATCATTTCAAGTGAAATGTGGAAACCCTACAACCATGTAGCTTCCTTTTAACCTTCCCCCATATGTTGTAGTTGCCATATGTATTATATCTACACGCATTGAAACCCACCCAACAATGTCATAATTTTTATTTCATAGAGTCATAGAGTCATTGAACGAAGTTACAAAGAGAAAAAATAGTTTGTTATTTTTTACCCAGATATTTACCAATTCTGTTGATCTCCCTTCATTCCTGAATTCCAAGTTTGCTTCTGGTATCATTTCTGTTCTGCTTGAGGAATTTCTATTAGCATTTCTTTCAGAGTAGATCTGCTGATGATGAATTCTCTGACTTTTCATTCGTTTCAAAATGTGTTTATTTTGCTTTTATTTCTAGAGGATATTTTCACTGGTTATAGAATTCTAGGTTGACAGTTCTTTTCTTTCAGCACTTTAAGGATGATATTGCACTGTTATCTGGCTTCTATGGTTTCTATAAGAAATATGAAAGCATTTAATTTATTGCTGTCCTATATGTAATGTGTCATTCTTTTCTCAGGCTGCTTTCCGGTATTTTTTTAATCTTTAGTTGTTACCTGTTAGATAAATGATGCATTTGGCCATGATTGTCTTTGTTTATCCTGTTTTGGGTTTGCACGTTTTCGAATCTGTAAATACATATATTTTTTGTCAAATTTGAAAAGTCACTATTTCCTAAAATATTTTTTTTTCTGCACCAATCTTTTGCTCCTTCTTGTAGAACTTCTACACATGTCAGATTTTATATTTATATTGTCTCACAGGTTTCTGAGTCTCTGTTGTTTTCAACCTTTTTACTCTTTTATTCAGATTTGAAAATTTTTAATGGTCTATCTTGACAGTAACTCTTTCCTAAGTCAAGTGTTATTGAAGCTCATCCAGCTCAAATATCAGTTGTGGTTTTAAATTATAAAATTTCCCTTTGTTTCTTTTTTTATAATCTTTTAAAATTTGTTTAAATTGTGGTAAATATACATAACCAAAATTTACCATTTTAACCATTTTTAAGTATGCAGTTTGGTGGCAATAAGTGCATTCACATTGTTGTACAACCATCCCTGCCACCCATCCAGAGAACCTTTTTCATCTTGCAAAACTGAAACTCTGCACCCATTAAACAATAACTCTCCATTCCCCTTACTTCCAGCCCCTGGCAACCACCATTCTACTTTCCATTTCTATGAATTTGATTATTCTAAATACCTTATCTGAATGGAATTATACAGTATTTATCTTTTTATGACTGGCTTATTTCACTTAGCATAATGTCTCAAGGTTCTTCTAATTGTAGTGTCAGAATTTCCTGTCTTTTTAGGGATGAATAATATTTTATAGTATGTATGTATCACATTTTGTTTATCCATTCATTCCTTGATGGACATTGGGTTTACTATTGTGAATAGTGCTGCTATGAACATGGATATATAAAATCTCTTCAAGACTCTGCTTTCATTTATTTTGGGTATATACCCAGAAGTCAAATTGCTGGATCGTGTGTTTAATTATATGTTTAATTTTTTGAGGAACTGCTGCACTATTTTCCCTAGCAGTTGCACCACTTGACATTCCCACCAACAGTCCTCATAGGTTCCAATTTCTCTACATCCTCACTTATACTTGACACTTGTTATTTTCTGTTTTTGTTTTTTGGTTTTTTTTTTTTATGATAGCCATTCTAATTAATGTGAAGTGGTGTGTACTGTGGTTTTGATTTGCATTTTCCTGATGATTAGTGATGTTGAGCATCTTTTCATGTGCTTATTAGCCATTTGTATATCTTTGGAGAAGTGTCTCCAAGTTCTTTGCCTATTTTTGAATTGGATTGTAATTTATATTTTCTTTACTGAGAAATCTATCATTCAGTTCATTTCACGAGTTTTTGTTCTTACTTCATGAGGCATCATTATTATATCTGCTTAAAAGTCTGATAATTCCACCATTTGGGTCATTTCAAGGTTGATGTCTGTTGATTATCTTTTCCCTTGAGAGTTGTTGAGATTTTCCTAGTTCTTTGTGTGCTGAGTAAATTTTTTATTGTGTCCTGTACATTTTGAATATTATAATACGAAATTCTAAATCCTCTTAAAATCTTGCCAATGATTTTGATTTGTTTGGTTTTAACAGTCAATCCACCTAATTGTATTCAGAATACAAATCCTACCCTGCCTCCTGAGGGCTGTGATTTCAATATCACTTTGGTTTTTCAAGCCTTTGCAATGTTGTATGGTCATCCCACTTGCGTGCCACTAGGGGCATGTCTTGGATCTGAGCAATGTTCTGCATCGTAGTTCAGTTTTCATCCTTTGCAATATTAATTTGAGTCAATCTGCACATGTGCAGTTCACCATTTACCAGGACTTCATACACAGATTTAGGAGGTCTCTTTCTTCCACTCTGTCATCTCTGCGATTCCCCTGCACTCCTGGCTCCTAGGGACTTCTGTGAACTTGTAGCTCTGAAAGAATAAAGACTTGGATTGCTATTGCTGAATTTTGGATAAAGAAAAGTCATTATCAACTGGGCAGCCACATGCAAAAAAATAAAAGTAGACCCTTACCTTACACCATACACAAAAATTAACTCAAAATGGATTAAAGACTTGAATGTAAGACCTGAAACTATGAAACTTCTAGAAGAAAACATAGGCAGTACACTCTTCGACAATGGTCTTAGCAACATATTTTCAAGTACCATGTCTGACCGGGCAAGAGAAACAATAGAAAAAATAAACAAATGGGACTACATCAAACTAAAAAGCTTCTGCACAGCAAAGGAAACCATCAACAAAACGAAAAGATAACCTAACAATTGGGAGAAGATATTTGCAAACCATACATCTGATAAGGGGTTAATCTCTAAAATATATAAAGAACTTACGCATCTCAACAACAAAAATCTAACAACCCAGTTAAAAAATGGGCAAAAGACCTGAACAGACATTTCTCCAAAGAAGATATACAGATGGCCAACAGGCACATGAAAAGATGTTCAACATCATTAACTGTCAGCGAAATGCAAATCAAAACTATAATGAGATATCACCTCATGCCCGTCAGAATGGCTATAATTAACAAGACAGGAAACAACATGTGTTGGAGAGGATGTGGGGAGAAGGGAACACTCATACACTGCTGGTGGGAGTGCAAACTGGTGCAGCCACTATGGAAAACAGTGTGGAGACAGGAAACAACAAGTGTTGGAGAGGATGTGCAGAGAAGGGAACTCTCATACACTGCTGGTTGGGAGTGCAAACTGGTGCAGCCACTATGGAAAACAGTATGGAGACTCCTCAAAAAATTAAGGATAGAACTACCATATGATCCAGCTATTCCACTGCTGGGTATTTATCCAAAGAACTTGAAAACACCAGTGCATAAAGATACATGCACCCCTGTGTTCATTGCAGCGTTATTCACAATAGCCAAGACTTGGAAGCAACCTAAGTGTCCATCAAGGGATGAATGGATAAGGAAGATGTGGTATATATACACAATGGAATACTACTCAGCCATGAGAAATGGTGAAATCCAGCCATTTGTGACAACATGGATGGACATTGAGGGTATTATGCAAAGTGAAATAAGTCAGAGGGAGAAGGTCAAATACAGTATGATCTCATTAAGTAGTAGATAACAAAAACAAGAAACAAACACATAGAGACAGAGATTGGATTGGCATTTACCAGAGGGGAAGGGGAGGGGAGGGCAAAAGGGATAATTCCGCCCATGTTTGTGGTGATGGGTTGTAATTAGTATTTGGGTAGTGAACATGACGTAATCTATGCAGAAATAGAAGTATAATGATGTACACCTGAAATTTATACAATGTTATAAACCAATGTTACTGCAATAAACAAAAAATTTTAAAAAAGTAATTATAAGAAACATCCATATGAAATTTGTATATATTATAAAACAAATTCTTGGTGATATATCCATTAAATATATCCTACATATGAATTTTTATCACAATTTCTTTTATGATAAAAAAAATACCCCTCCCACTAAATTTATGAGTTCAAGTTTCCAAAAATGAGAATAATGGAAAATGATAAAACTGCCTGTATTAAAGCAAAATCTGATTTTGTACTAAATTTTAGATTTTTTACATAGTATTGCTTTGGATGGTATCAAAATTCAGAGGCTTTGGTACTGATAAGAAAACATTCAACAACTTAAGTCCAGAATGACTCATAGTTAATGGTAAAACAATTTCCTTAAGTCATTAAAGGCATTTTGTCTCTTCTATTTAAATATTTTATTATTTCAATAGTCATAGTTTTCTTCCCAAAGAATATAGTTGAAATCTTTTTCTCTTAATACAATGAAGCCTTGAAAATGAGGACTTAAGGTTATTCATTGAGAAGATGGAGTACAGAGCCTAATATTGTCAGGATGCATGCATTCTATAAACTTACCTTCTTTCAACCACAATTCTCATAAGATGAAAGGGTTGACAACTTAGGGTTCCATTGTTCCCAAAGTAGATGAGAAGTTATTCACCAATGTCTTTTAAGACTGTCTTAAATACACATGACTCTGTAATCACTCCACCATTTTCTGAAATGCACAGTACTCTCATCATCATTGGGAGAGACCTTTATTCAGCTTAATTTTACATAAAAGCTCAGAGAGATGTGAAAGAAATGCTAAAACTTTTGAGCTCTGCATTCCATAGCAATCTCTTTCAAGCACAATTTATCTTTCCTTTTTTCTCCTTCATCTGTAAAATTAAATTTAAAATCTTTATGTAAATATTACATAATTTATATAATTATTAAAACATTGTTTTCTTATTATTGCCACTTTTTAGACTAACCTAGGAAATAAGAAATATAGCTGCTTTTTAAAAAAGAAAATAATAAATATGATGGAGAAATACTGGAAAGCTTACCAAAAAAACCCCAAAAAACAAAACAAAACAACACCAAAAAGCCCCAGAAAGATAGATGTGAAAATTCTATGGGGAAACAGATTGTTCTCACAGTTCTCTGGTCCTTCAGTGGTTAGAGACACAGAAGGACAAAAGGAAGAAGAGTATGTCTTTTTATCTGGTATTCTTTTTATTTTCAGTTGAGATGAAGAGGGAATTACAATAATTGCATGCATTTAGAACAGTTCATTCCCTTAGAAGTAAAAATCTTTTAAAGACAAGTAATGTGTATGAAAATATATTAGTTAGAAGTAGAAACACTTTAATTGGAACAAATATATTGAAAGATGGTGACTTTTTAATGCACTATCAATGTATTGCTTATTCTGTGATTTGGGTTTATATTATATTTAAAACTGATCAGTTTAAGACTTCTAAACATCAAGTTTTCAGATTTTTCCAGTTTTTCAGCTTTCCTTTATGTATGTTTACAAATTCCTTGTTAACTTGAACGTTAAACACTTGCCTCTGAGAACCATTTTCGCTGGTTTCTATGTACTGCCTAAAAAGGCAGTACATTTCCATTGAGTCATATGAGCATGTAACTATAAAGAATTTCCAGATGTTGTTCGGAAAACAACAAAATTACCTCCTATTCTTCCAGTTGGAGACCTGAGTTGTATCTTCTAATTGGTTAAAAAAAATGTGTGGAAATGTTTACAGTTTATTTTATCCCTCAAAATGTAGGATGAAAATTGTTATAGATTATTTTCATCTTAACTTGAGCTTTTTGCTGAATAATGTAAGAGTTACTTTGAAATCCTGTTTGGAATATATTAACTGAAAGCTAAAATTCTTCTAAATAATTTAAAATCCATTGGCTTTTCTTTAAAGAATTCCTTATAAATCTCCATGCTGTATATTTTAAAAATTAAAATTGTGCCACGTAAGTATTTTGTAGTTGATTGGGTGCTTCATGTTAAACAATAAAATAAAATTAGACCTGGGTACCAACCTTTTATCTTCTTCTAATTCCATAACTTTTTAAACTTCAGTTTCTCTATCTTTGTCATTTGATACTTTTTCCTTGCAAATAATACAAAAGAGACTGGTGACTTCTGATTTATAATTGGCTTTTAGTTAGAAGTGCATTTTTTAGCAGGAATTGGCAAACTGTTGCCTGTGGGCCACATCTGCAGATTGCTTGTTTTTGTAACTAAAATTTTATTGCAATACAGCCACATTCATTCATTTGTATTGTCTATGGCTGCTTTCACGCTGCAAGAGGAGATTCGAGAAGTTGTGATAGAGACCATATGGCCCACAAAGCCTAAAATACTTATTATATGCCCCTGTACAGAAAAGATTTGCTCATGGGTGCTTCATAAGATGAAGGTTGCCAATCATGACCCTTGCATTTTCCCCTACATTTGAGGTTATTGTGTAACTCAGTTTTCTGAGTTACGTCAGGATGTTGCTATGAAGCCATCACTTATTTTCACTGAAAGCATGTTTTCAATGTATCGTTTATCCTGTGCTTAAGAATTAAAGCCATTGCAAAGTTGTTGCTATTTCAGAGGTGTATATTATTTCATTTGATTTTTCATTTTTGCCATTGAAAAAATTTCTACCTCAGTAACCAGCCTATTATGTCTTATCTTTGTTGATTACATTGACTTTGTTCAAATTGGCAGACCAGCTTGAATATTCATTTATTAATTCAATAAGTATTTAATCCACCTCTATTATGCTTATCTTCATAATTTTTAGGTTACATAAAAATAATTTTTGTTTACTTGTTTTGCATATTTTTGTACAAGGAAAGATATAAAATTAATAGGGTGTAATTAAGTAGGGCTATTATAACTCAGGAATTCTCTGTGTTACAGAGATATTCCAATACACATACACCCATTTTCTAAGTAGTTTTACTGGAGAAATAACCTTTTGATTGAACTAAGAACATTTTATGGACTTTTAACCTTAAAATTATAAATGTATTTAAATGGCAACCTGGTCATACTTGATGTAAAGTATATTTATTGATTTATTCAGAAATATGTCTTGAGCCAGCCACTCAATTTAACCACTAGCCAGATGTTCTAGTGGTTAAATTTGGCACTCTCACTGCTTCAGTGGCCTGGGTTCGGTGCCTGCTTGCAGAACCACCCAACTTGTCTGTCAGTTGCCATACTGTGGCAGTGGCTTGTATAAAAGAACTAGAAGGACTTACAGCTAAGTTATACAACTATGCACTGGGGCTTTGGGGAGGAAAGAAAAGAAAGGAGGAAGATCAGCAACAGATATTAGCTCAAGGCAAATCTTTCCAGGCAAAAAAAAAAAAAAAAAAAAAAGAAATATATCTTGAATTCTTCAGTGTTCTTACACTGTTCTAGACATAGGAGGTACAATAGTAAACAAAATTGACAAAAATCTCCTAACTTTACTGTAGCTAACGTTGTATTGAGAGCAAACAGACAACAAGTAAGTATCAGAAAGGGAGGAGTGTATGGAGAGAAAGAGAGAATGGAGACAGTGAGTGGGGGAAGAAATTGATAACTAAAAATAGGAAGTCAGTCTCCAAAATCTCTTTACTAATCTGTACTTCCATCAACAGTGCATGAAAGTTTCTAAATCCCCACAAACCTCCCACTTTTGACAGTATTCAACCTCCTCACCTTTACCAATCTGACGGGTGTAACTGATGTCTTCAATTTCCATCTTTGTTGTTAATAATGAATTGAGGGACGTTTTTCATATCCTTGTTATCATTTTGGATTTTCTTCTTTGTGATTGGTCTAATCCTAGCCTTGGTCATAATTTTATGGAGATGTCCGTCTTTTTCTTATTGATTTGCAGGAATTCCTTATATATTTGTCCTTTGTTGGTTTTAGACATTGCAAGTATCTTTTCTCCAAATGCTAACGTTTTTCATCCTGCCCTTCTTTGAATATAAATTCTTAATGTTTATGGAATAAGTTAATCAATTTTCAACCTTATGATTTATGATTTAGAGAGTTTTTTGGGGGTTAGATTTGAGGTGTAATTTACATACAATAAAATTCTCCATTTTAAAGAAGTGTACAGTTTGACTTTCGACAGATGTATGTAGTTTTGCAGTTACCATCAAAATCAAGAGATCAAACATTTCTGTCACCCCCAAAAGTTTTCTTGTGCCTCTTTACAGTCATTCTCCTCCCTTCCCCCCAGTCCCTGGCAACTACTGAAGATAAGAGTATCTTCTGCCCCTATGGTTTTGTGTTTTCTAGACTGTCTTGTAGATTGAACCATCCAGTATGTAGCCATTTTTTTCTTAGAGTTTTTAAAGAAGTCTTTCCTCACCCATAGGTAACAAAGGTAATGTATTCTCCTGCATTATCTTCTATTAACTCTTTGATTTACCTTCCACATTTAGAAACTTTAGTGCATTAAGAATCCAATTTTTATATTGTTTTAGTTGAGTTGAATTTTTAAAAATTTTTTTCAGTATAGTAAGCTACTTGTTTCAATGCCATCTACTAATGACTATTCTTAAAGAAATGCAGCTGGAATTTTTATTGAGATTGCATTGAATATATAGTTTAATTTGGAGAGAATAGTTATGTTAGCAATATTAAGTCATCCCGTTCGATAACATGGAGTATCTCTTTATTCAATTCTTCTTTATGCCTTTTATAAGGCTTTTAACCTTTTTTCTGTAAGGATTCATGAATACTTTAATTTGTATGTATTGAACAGTTTTTCTTAGTATTGTGAATTGTTTCTCATTTTATCATATTCTGTATGTATTTATTGCTAAATTAGAGGAGTGCCACTGATTCTTATAAATCAACCTTTTATTTGGTCATTATGCTGAACTTTCTGATTAGTTTTAAGAGTTTAGTTGTTGATTTTATTAGTTTTTATAAGCACATCATGTACTCTACAAATAGTAAAAATCTGAATCTTCCCTTCAGGCTATAACATTTTTTTTTCTTTCCTGGTAGTGTTGACTAGGTCTTACTCAACTACATTAAATATAGTGGTGAGAGTAGAAATACTCATCTTATTCTCTATCATTGAAAAAATACTGCAGACATCAATTAAATATAGTGGTTGTTCTAGGTTTAAGTCTCAAACATTTGACAATGGGAAACTTTTTCTTAGGGTACCAATTAATATGGTCCACAAAAGAGCTAGATATGCGACTAGAGTAGTGATTTTCCTCCCAGCCTGCATTAAAATCACCTGAGGCAACTTAGCTATATCAGTGTTTGGGCTCTATTCCTGGAGTTTTTCATTGAATTGCTCTGGGGTAGGATTCAAGCATCCGTAATCTTCCCAGGTGATTCTTCTATGCAACTAGGTTGAGACTCATTGGAGAAGTCCATTGAACTAATTAACCTCTAAAAGAATGTGTATCTAAACTAGTTTAAATTTTTAAATGTTTACTCCATAATTAAAAATATATTGACGAAACTATAGAGAATTGTGGGTTTCTCCAGTTAAAAACAAAGTACATGAATGTTTTATTCATGGATTTCATAAATTTTAATATGTTAGGAGACAGTTTCTTAGGGAGGAAAGCATTCCTATTTTATGTTGGGTGTACTGATGACTTCTCCATATTTAAATTGATGTTTGTTAAAAGGTCTTTACCCACCCCAGGATCCCTCATGTCCTGTTTAAATATTCCTAAAATAATTGGGATTGAGATTGACATGTTAAATATGTTTTATCCATCACCTCCACACCTATTCTAGACCTATATGAAGGTCACACGGGATACATATGAGCTCCACAAAAAAAATATTTATAATTACACATATATAATTCATAAAAGAACAGCTATTGAGTAGTCTTCATTTGTCTACATTATCAAAATGTGTTTATTCACCATCAAATATTAGCAACCTCTTGTTTTAAAGACCTGACATAGAAATGATCCATATATCCAAATGTCATCTTTCCAAAGCTCATATTATATCCTTC
Organism: Ceratotherium simum simum; assembly: GCF_057802395.1. NCBI lineage: Eukaryota > Metazoa > Chordata > Mammalia > Perissodactyla > Rhinocerotidae > Ceratotherium > Ceratotherium simum. Next base: position 50,001,349 of record NC_141900.1, on the reverse strand, counting down.
CAGATCCCTGTGTTATGGGACACACCTGTCCTCTACTCTCTACCCCTTAATTTCCCTGACCACCCAGTCCTCATGTCACATGCCACACTGCTTCTGAGTGTTCCCACTCTCTGAGGATGGAGCCCACCTCTGCAGCTGCTGACAAACACACTTTCCCCTTAATTCTTCTAATTAACAAATTTAGAATGTCTAGGAGGTGGAAGAACAGCCATCCTCTGCCAGTTTGGGGAGGGACACAAAGTATATGGGACTGAAATGGCATTTTCAGTAGGAAAGGGAGAAAAAAATCGTACAATTTGTAACATAGTTCACCTTTATTATCTAAATATGCCACTTGAAAATATTTATACCATGATTATCAAAAGGGTTGGTGCAAGGAGGATGCCAATGAGCAAGTGCACCTGTTAAAGAATGCGTACTATGTCATAAGTGTCTTGGCAAGGGACAAATATGCAGAACCACTGATAGCACTTATTTCTAAGGGAAAATTCATTCTTTGTTCTAAACAAATTTTCTTGGAAAATACTCTTTGATTAGACTCAATTAGTAAGTTGGGGGAGAAGTTTTGATGTTAAAAACCAAAAAGATACACTTTAAGCAAAAATTATGTAAAAGAGACAAGTAATATAAAAATTTATGAAACATGTACATTTCATTGTTTAAATTTTAATATGAATTAGTTTTTTAATCATAAAGGGCTGGGCAGTCAGTGCTGAGGTAGATAAAAAGTAGAAGTAACATTTTAAATGTTTGCTGATGCTGTATGTGTGCCTCTTGATATACAACAGTGAGAGATTTAAAAATAATGTCTCTTGGGACCGGCCCGGTGGCGCAAGCGGTTAAGTGCGCGCTCTCTGCTGCGGCAGCCCAGGTTCACCAGTTCGGATCCCAGGCGCGCACCAACGCACTGCTTGTCAAGCCATGCTGTGGCGGCGTCCCATATAAAGTGGAGGAAGATGGGCACAGATGTTAACCTAGGGCCAGTCTTCCTCAGCAAAAAGAAGAGGATTGGCAGATGTTAGCTCAGGGCTGATCTTCCTCACACACAAAAAAGATAATGTCTCTCAGCTAATCTATTCTGTAAAAATTTTCTAAAGATCTTGGGTTCCAATGTTTCGCCTCTGGCTGCCCATTTCTGAATTATTTGCTAATTAATTATGTACATTTTAATTGTTTGCTTTCTGCACCTGCAAGGGAAATAGGAGAGTATGGGCAAGTAGCACTCTCAAAGAGATTAGACAAAGAATTAATTCCATAAATTAACAGAAGAAATCACATCCCACTTTATGGGATGCTTGTGATTTATACTTCCATATTTTATTTGGTTATAATCGTCTATTTTAATTTATTTAAGACCTAAAACTTCCCTTTAATATATGGGCTAGTTAAAAATGCTAGTTGCTGGTCACGGAAATTTAGAGCTTCCTAAAACCAGTATATTATCATGTCTACCAGGAAAGTCTAAATTATTTGCTTATAATTTAATATTAGCATTTGTGTTTGTCTTTATTTTCCCTCCGTACAGTGCTTCTCATTTTTCTGGATCTAAGGAGAGTTGTTTTCCATTATCTAGGTAGACAGAAGGACTATTGTTGGAAATAACCTCATTTTACCAGTCATTTAGAGGAAGCATATGAATGCTACAGTTTCCTTTCCTGATATAATCCTTGAGAGGGGCACCAGTGAAATAGTGTTGCAACATGGGGCAGAAAGATCTCTGGTTCAGGACTAGTTATTCTTAGGCAACTGAGTCACACTGTGGGTTAGCTGGATGTTAAGTTAAATGTCATTGAATTCATTTTTCTTCTTGAATTTTAAAGCCTTAAGTATTTCATCCTGAAGCTGTCTGCATTCCTGTTGTCTAAGTGTGCTCCCCTATGAATGTTTAGTACGTTGTAAAAGGGCGATCATTTTACCAGGTTATGAGAAATGTTCCATTTAGGTATAATTCACCTTCCTGGCTCTCAGTTTTAGATTATGACTAGCAATGTTTAATTATGAAAGTGTATTAGACAAAATGTAGAGTTCGACAAGTGTACAGCTGAACCTTTTTTATCGTTCAACAAAATTTTTATTTCTTCAAATGAGAATGGATTGAATTTTTTGACCTTATGATTTCCTATCCTTTATTTCTTTTTTGTTAACGCAGTACATGTACTTTTTAATATGTCCCAGTAGTATTTTTATCCATTTGAATGATGTCTTGCCTTTTATAAGGGAAGATATAAACCATGTATTAAAGTGGAAATAAGATGTGATTTCCATGGTCTTTTTTTATTTGTGTAAGACAGGCCTGATGGTGCGATTCTGCAAGCTAAAGAGTACAGAAAGTCATGTTTCTGGGACTTGGATTTCGATTTCTTAAATCCTACATGCCTGAAACTTCTCTAACAAAATTTGCCATATATGTTGGCATTGACTACAAGTGCTTAACTGTGTGGGGTTGTGATTTGATTTGAGAAGCCCTCTCAAGGCCCATTGCTCTGCCAGGTACTGTCAGCCAAATCTAATCATAACTGCTCAAATAGTTACCATTACCTGTTTGTTGAGAAACTTTACTTTCATTAATAGTTGTATAAACAAAGCCACATAGTGTACATATATTTTTTTTCCTTTAGAGTTTACTAATTAACCTTAACCTTCAGTCCGACTAAATTGAACAAGAGAATTTATTTGTACAGCCTTTGAGGTTTTTTAGAATTTTTTAGATAAACACTACTATTTCTTGTTTTTTTTTTAAAATAATTTTATTTATTTATTTTTTCCCCCAAAGCCCCAGTAGATAGTTGTATGTCATAGCTGCACATCCCTCCAGTTGCTGCACGCGGGATGCGGCCTCAGTGTGGCCGGAGAAGCGATGCATCGGCGCGTGCCCGGGATCCGAACCCGAGCCGCCAGCAGCGGAGCGTGCGCACTCAACTGCCAAGCCACAGGGCGGGCCCTACTATTTCTTACTAAATGAAATTATAACTTTCTTGTTTTAATAACAAGTGTCTTCTCATTTCAATGAGAATGTCAATGTCCAGTCTCATTCCAGTGCTGTGTCAATGATTTGTGTGTGTATGTGTATTTTACTTCACTCTTAACTGATATTGGTCTGGATTCTTATTTATGCAGGTTTAATGAGACTGAAAACACTGATGCTAGTTATGAAAATATTAATGTCTATCAATTTAGTATTTTTATATTCTCCATCATAGAAATCTATTCCAATGTAGTGCATAGTAATAATAGTTTGTATACAAAGAAGGATTTCCAGGTTTACCTTTTCATATTCCATCATGTAGTGCTTTTTCTTTGTTCAGTTAATTTTTAACAGTTTCACATAAATTGTTTAAAACAAAAAGAACTATATTGTCTATAGTGAATCAAGCTGTAAGAAGTATTTATTGGCATCCAAGTGAGCAGCTAACTTGGCAATTACACAAATCCTCTGTTTAGCCAACTCATGCCAAGAGTTATGGACTGATGTTTGTGCTGTTTTGCTTGATCTTGTCACTTTCTTTATGCAAATAATATAATTTTCATATTTTTCCACCTCAAATTATTGCGTGGTGGTTGGTCAAATATTAAGATCACATCAAGGAATGAGAAAGTCACTTATGGGATTTTAACTACAAATAAATCATACATAAGAGGAAGGGAAATAAATATTCAGTAACATTTGCATATTGACGTAGTGCACTGGATATATGGTGTGAATAACACATGTGATCCATCTAGAAGAGGCTACAAACAGTCTTAGGATTGTATTATTATGTTGAAGAAAAGCAGATCGAAGGGCAATGGCAAAGGTGAAGAGGAGGGAAGGAGCAGGACACCTAGAGCAGAGGGGAGCTGGGTTCGTATCAACGAACAGTGGAGACCCAGTAAGGCCAGGCAGTGAGAGTCTCGTAAAGTAGTCTGAAGAGTTTAAACTTGGCACGGTAGATGGCGAGCACACACTGGAGGCTTCTGAGAGGCTGATGTATTTTTAACCAGTTGATAACTAACACAAGTTGTAGAATCTCCTTTCCTTATGGTCTGTTAAAAGTAGTTTAGGCTATAACAACACTATTAGGGACATTCGTGCGACTGTCTACCTCAACAGTATTAAAAAGAACCACTTAAATAGAGAAATATTTATCAGTTACATCTCCTTTCTTCTAAGACTCTACAAATGAAAACAGGCAAAACTGGTGTAATTAAAAAAGCCTGTTTGAACAGAAACACAGGTTTAATTTTGTGTACAAACAAGGAGATTATAACATTTAAGAGGTAGTGAAGGGGAAGTCATAAAATGTTCATTTTTAGATAGAATGATCAGAGGAATTCTATGCTTTCTTTCAATTAGGAAAATTTAATATGGGCTTTTGGAACTTTTTAAATGAAGGAAGGGTGAGTATAAAGTAGCTGGAACCTCACGGCCTTTTTAACCTGAAGATTTTACAGTGTGAAGATTGTCTGATCCCTTGGTCTATGGAAGGCTTTGCAAGGACACTTGCCAGGACCTCAGAAGTGTACCTGACAAGGTTTACCAACATGAGCTATACATTTTTGTAATGTTTAGGTGCTGATGATTTTTACAGCAGTCTAGAGTGGGTGAGGGGGGAAGGAGAGAGAGGTGGAAGAAAGCAATTATGGCATTCTCAAAAGCTCATTCTAAGTATTTCCAAGGAAAAGACTATTTTTGATTTTACCTTTACATGTGGGTTCCCTTTGACAAAATGACCATAGGAAGTTTAATTGGTGACTTCTCGTATGTGGTGTTTTCATACATGGATTGCTGCTATAGCATATATAGTCTTATGTTGATCTTCAATGGCAAGTATATATTCATGGCATTGATCTAGCTCCTGGAAATGGTGATGGCTGAAAATATTTTAGAAATGTGGCTCTTTTTCCCAGATGTCAAAAATCAAGTATCTGGGTTTAGTTCATAACACAAATTTAAATATATTATGCTCCTAGTACTATTGCTAGTTCATTTGTATAGCTTAGATCATTTAATCTCTGTGTTTCTCCTTTATCATATGTAATCATAAATAAAACTCACAGGCTTTATTAAATAAAAATATCCAGGGGGTTGGATTTTTCTTGGAAAAGGATAGGGAAGATGAATAGAGAAGTGTTTTGCATCTTAATTTTAGGTCAAAAAGAAAATGATAAGAAAATAGACTTATAAAATTAATCTAAAGAAAAGTAGCTTCCAGTGTCTGCTGTATGTTTTCTTTATGTTCTACTATGTTTTCTATAAATAAAACTCTAGCACTGTTCTAGAAAGCAGTTTTTAATAATGATGACTTTAAAATGCATCATAAATTTCTCAATCACTAAAATATCAGCTAGCTTTAATAGACTGTGCAGAAGTAAGAGTATATACAAATGTTTTTTGAATAATTTTCGAGAAAAATGCCCAAAGTAAAATAGTGTTTCTCATAAAGCTTTTAGCCTCAAATGAAAGTGAATGTCCCATTACTGGGATATCTGGTCAATTGGGTGATTGCTTACTGGGAAAATAAACTGGATTTAGAGCCCTACTCTGCAATTTACTAAGGGTGGGAGTAGTTAAGAGGAGTTTTTAAGCCTGACAGACTTGAGTTCAAATCCTGGCTCTCATATCCTCAAATGACTGGCTTAGTCTCTCCCTGTTCTTATTTACCTTATTTGAGAAAAAAAGTTTAATCACAAGAATGTTCTAATGATTAAATGAAATAACATGTATAAATATATTAACTAGGTGAGGCACCACAAAGTAAACATCATAACTTTTAGTTATGTGCCTTCGGGCAAAGCATTTAACCTCTTTGAGCATAAATGTCTTCATTTATAAAATGAGGACAATACAGCCTCACAGGACGTCTGTAATCAAAACACTGTGTGAGATTATATTAGAAAGTATTTTGGAAACTGTCAAGAGGGAGAAATCAAGGATGACACCCACGTTTCTGGCTGGACTTTTGGTTTATAATGGGGTCCTTCACTGCAATCCTGACACAAGGCAGGGAGCAGGCTCGAGGGAACAGCGATGAGTTCCATTCTGAGCATCATGAATTTGAGAGTGAAGCAACTATAGAGCAGCAGAGCTCCCTTAAAAGTTATATACAAGGCACAAACTCTCACTGGTCTTGTTAAACATAAATTCATAAGAATTTCTGCCTTTATCATGTGCACACCTGTTATGGGTAAAATGTTGTCATTTTGCCAACTACCATGACTAAGTCACTTTTTCATAAATCTGTGATACCTAAAATGTACATCTTTATTACTACCCTTTCTTCTTTTGTTGGAGCAAATACATAGATCCTCTTGTGAATGGCGTTTGGTCCGGGCGTTGCTGTTTTCTGGTTGGTGTGTGGCCTGAATGGTCCAAACAGCTCTGAGTGAATCACAGTTCTTAAACTACAGTAAATATTACATATATTCCACATTTTCGTGTAATTTATTTCCTCATACCTGGCATCATGAATTTGTAGTTTTCCAAAACACAATTTTTCACTTGGAAAGGTTGGAATTTCATTTATATTTAAATTATGTATTATATTTAAACCATATTTTTGTGAATGAGGGGGGAACATATTTCCCTCCAACTTGACCACCTTAATCTTGATCATATCTGGGCATGGGCTTGTTGAATTGATCTCATTTGAGACTCCCTGTTGACCAAAAGCTTTACATATGCAAGTCTAGCCAGTCATATGGCTGGCATTACTGTAAAGTCAACTGTCTTTAGGTAGAGATATCCAGTAGTCATGTATGAAGATCTAAAGTCCAGGAGACATGTGGACAAGGCTTAATGTATGGACTTGGAGCTATGCAATAGTAAAGCTTTAACAGGGTAGTATTGTAAGCATCCCAAGGAAACTTGGAAGCCAGATTATCTGGTTCAGGTCTTGGCTCTGCCACCAACTAGCATTGTGGCCATAGGCAGTTTGCTTAAACCTCTCTGAACTTAGCTTTCTACATCTTTGAAATTGGAACAAAAATGGTACTTGCTTCATGGAGTTGCTGTGAGGATTAAATATGTTAACATATGTAAAATGCATGGTAAAATGTAAGAGTAACAGAAGTAGTATCCGTTATCATTATTATCATTAGGATATGGATGTAGGTGTTATCAATGTATAGGCAACTGAAGCCGTAGATTTAATAGTGTATTCTGGGAAGGTGGCATTTAAGGGATGGGGAAAGGAATGGGGGCCTTCTGAAAAGTAACGATACGGGTAGGAAAAACATCTGGCAAATATGGTATTGTGGAAACTAAGATAAAAGTATGTTTCAATAAAAAAGAATTGGTTAACATTACCAAATACTAAAAAAAAAAAAAAGCAGACTGCTGCATCTCACACCTCCAAGTGCCACCATTAGATTGTAACCATGTAGACAGAACCCGCTTTCCCATGTTCATATGTTACAAACTGAATGGTGTGCTCAAGTTGGTTAGTGCAGGGGAGTCTCTGATTCTCAAAAGGTGTCAAGACAAGTATTTTAAAGCATTTGCTTTAAAATGCAGGAACGTGGAAACCTTGGAAAGGCCTATAGGAGGGTAATTGTTAGGAAGAAATCAAATGGCAGTAAGTTGAAGTCTAAGTGAGAGCTGGGCCGCTTGAGGACAGTGATAACACCTGTGAAGAGGGAGCTGAAGACGGTCTGGGCCTCAAGGAGACTGGCAGGCATAGATTTGTATTGTTTTAAGATGAGAGACCATGCTGAAGTTAAGGAGAAGTTAAGAAGGTGGCAATGGGGGGGGGAGGGGCTATTGGTAGCCTAAGGACACCTAAGGCAGTAGGATACAGCGCCTAGTCACGCGGGAGCCCTTGAAGAAGAGGAGGGATACTGTCGAGTTGTAACAGTGCAAGGAGAAAGGATAGGTTCCTGTGCAGCTACTTTGTAACTTCGGTGGCAACAAGTTGAGGGAGCTCCTGTCTGATGGCTAGCACTTTCTCTGTGAAATAAAGAGATGTAAATTTTAAGAAGAATGACATAAAAAGTCAGTCTCCAAGAGGGAAGCATTGTACCACTCGGTACTTTGGAGTAAAATTTGGTAACAATAGAGCCAGTCCTAGGCGCATGCAGTGGGAGATGCTTATTTAAGAAACCACGAGATCTGAGATCTCATGGTTTAGCGTTCTGTGGAACCCTGTCAGGGCCAAGACCAGTGGCAGTAAAGCTTCAGTGTGGTGATATTGCTAAGCATCCCCAAGGAGGCTAAAGTCTGCTTCACAACAGGCGGCCAGCTTGTTTACAGCCATGAAGATGATGCCAGAAATGATGCTGCAGAGCTGTGAATTATATCTTTTTCATTGAACTTAAAATGCTAGGAGAAAAGTATTTAGAAAGCACTTATCTCTTCACCTATTTATTTATAGCACAAAAGAACTCCCTCTTTGAATATTTTCCTACAGAAAATCAATTTTTCTTAATAGACCTATTTTTTTTCATGAATGCCCTTTGACAATAAGAATAGAGGATAAACTCTAGTACACAGCTCATTTCTATAAATAATATAAAATACTTATGATTGAGACAAACCAGAACTTTCTGTTCTGAATGAAGTCAACTTGAAAATTAGCAGAAACTGGATTTTAAATAATTCTAACCTGTATTTATACTCACAGTTCTGTCTTCCAGGGAGCTAGGATCCCATTAATAATTGAATATTCCAGATGTAACAAAAGAAACTGGCAGTCTTCTTAGTCTTGTTTAGTGATTCAGCGGTTATACTCAAACTTCAAAAATTTTTAATGTAACCCAACCATTTTTTTAAAACATCAGCCTGGTGGGGTTTGCACCAGATGGTTCTTTTTTAATATGTTTGCATTCTCCTTTCTATGGGGCCTCATAACCGGAAATTTTATCATGTCCATTCTGCATAAAAGTTGGTTTAACTTTGTCAGCAAATCACTTATAAATGTAGATATAAAGTTTTTTATATCAGGTTTTATAAAATTTGCTATCCAAAGTCTTTATAGTTCAGAAGATGAGTTTCCCCTTGTAAGTGTTAATATTTGCTTGTTTTAAAAGGTCTACTTTGAGGATTTATGTAAATTGGATAAAAATATAATATGTACAAGACTATACGAAGATTTGTAGTTTTCTAATGCCTGATAAGGTATCAGTTAGAGGAAAAAATTAAATTGCCTTAACAAAGACATCCCAAAATGCATTGGCTCAAACAAGACAGAAATGTATATCTTTCTCAGGTAACAGTCCAGATAGATCGTCCAGGTCTGTTAGCAGCGCTGTTTCATGCAGCTGATGAAACAGCTGCATGTTTCAAGGATGCAGGTCTGCCATTCTTAATGCATAATTTCCAAAGTCACTGGTTGCCACTACACTAAATAGAAGTGAAAAGAAAAGAAGAGAAGCCTTGGGGCAAAGATTTCCTCTCAAGCAAGTCAAATAGAAGTTGCTCATGTCATTCTTGGTTGCACTCCATTAACAATGAGGTATTAATCACATGGCCGCACATGTAGCAAACGGAACTAGGAAATGCAATCCCCAGCCAGCAGCCATGTCTCAGCCACACTTTACTGTTATGGAGGAGCGGGGAGAAAGTCTTTACTGGACAGCTAACAATATCTGACACAGATAGAATTGAATGTATAAGGAGAAATAAACTGTTTTAAGAGCATCATCCCACTCATTAAGCATCATCCCACTCATTAAAAGACACCTACTTAGGAGTAGAATTGATAGGTCTTAGAGAGTGAGAGGAACAAAGGAGAGGGAGGAGCCTAGCATGACTCAGGTTTCAGACTTGCAGCCAGTGTAGATGATAGAGTAGAGATGGCACTGTGAGAGCAGGAGTAGCTAGAAGGGGGTGCTGTAACACGTGTTTTGTTTTAGAAATGTAATTAATATTCTTTTATTAATATAATTACAATAATGTTCAGGGTGACTTTTGAATACAGACATTGCAGAATCATATTGTTTCCATATGAGAACCTTCTCCCAACTCTTAGATGTCCTTCGCTGTACTTTCTTGAACTCTAGTTGCTTGTCTTCCTCACTTCTGTCTCTGCAAATCGGAATAAAAAGAATAAGCTTATGAATTTCACTTCTTAGCTCCTTAGGGGAAAAAAAAAAGCAGCATTTGTGTTCTGAAAGATTTCCCTATGCCTCAAAAAGCACTAAAGTATTTCTTCTCTTTCTCAGAAGCTTCCTGTGACTTGCTTTGAAGTCTTTGTTATCAAAAGAGTTAATTTAGGATTGTCTTCACTGCATTAGATTTGGAGTGAAAAAACTTGTACATATTTGCTGCTAACTTGCTGTGTTGTGTTAGGCAAAAGACATCACCTATTTTGAGCTTTATTTTGCTATTTGTAAAATTAAAGGATTGGATTAGATCCGAGTTTCTTAAATTGGGGTTGTTGGCATCATTTCAGGTGATCTATGAGCTCCCTAAAATAATGTGGAAAATTCTGTGTCTATTGACGCAGGCACTTGCGTACAACATGATCCACAGCTTTTATTAGATTCTTCTTAGAGTTCCAAAAAAAGTTTAAAAAGAAAACAACAACACTGTTAGGACCATTTGACACAAGGACTGGATTTCTTGCCATAAAGCTTCCATCTTTTGATGGTAGTGAAAATATTCCACCTAACATAGTATGGAATTTTCCTAGATGTAGATCTATCATTTTATGAATTCGTTCGTAAGTCATGCTGTGTCTTTTAGTGCCTCTATGATCTTCTAAGATGCCATCAATAAAATCTCAGCATCTGGTCCCTGAGGGAGAGGAGGGAGTGGGAGAATCAAGTGAAGTTGCAGAGGTCACCAGAGGGTGGATTCTGTGTGTAGTCAAATCTTCTGCCACCTGACTCTGGAGACTAGGAGCATATTTAGATTTTCTTCCCTTTACTCATGCAAGCCACAAGCAAGGATGTTAAACCCTTGGCAGAGCCCTTTGAAAAAGCTGCCAATATCTGCCCCAGACACAGAAATTGGCTGCAAAGTACAAGTGTGGACAAAACTGGCCAAAAGCTTATCTAACGCAGACAGAGCAGTGACAGTTACTGAGATAAAGCAGGTGAGAGAAAATGAGAATGAGTGTTGACCCTAGAGCTATTTGTAAGTCTGAACCTTGGCCAATGCTCCAATAAACTAACCCAAACACACTTCTTAAATTCCAGGCAGCATAATTATATAGTGTTTACTTTTTGCTTCTTAATAACTCAGAATATACAGAGTTTAGCTCCATTTTTCTTTGCTTAGTTAATTTATAAATAATGGTTTACTCTTTAGGAAATTTATGCAGTATCTATATTGACCTGAATCATACTTATTTATGCTGCCTCCTCCTCTTGACTTCCGCTTAGATCCCTACCATATCCTTTAAGAGTTGCTTCTCAAACTAACTGAGATTAAAGCACGTATTTTTGTTTGTTTTATGAAGTTGTAATTTCCCTCAGTCTGTCACTGTGGTTCTACTGCATGTGCCTAATAAGCAGCTTGTCATGTGACTCAGCACATTAGATTCCGCAGTATCTGAACTACTCCCTTGCTGGGATATTACAGAAATATGATTTGCAAGAACTTTTGCAGCAATACAAGGAGAGAACAATTGATGTATATAGAATGTGTGGCCCATGCTTTGGTAAAAGAGATAAGGAGAACAATGCACACAAAGCAGCGCATTAGCGTTCAAGCGCAATAACGTTATTTTCCAAATTTTTAAAATAAGAGTCCCTGGTAAAATATTAATACATAAAAGCATTAACCAAAGAGAACTATATTAAAGAGTTTTATGTTTTGTTATAAAGTCACAAGAACAAGAAAATCTCAAATGTAATCTCCAGTTAAAATCTGGGTAATGTCTAAGAAGAAATTAATTTATCAGTGATTATTTATATATATAATACGCAGGTACATGTTTTTACTCTTACACTTGTATAACAAGTTTATTCTTGTTACTCTAAGTATTTAGACATGATATACTCTTTATAAGCATTCCTTCACATTTAGCATATAAGTCACGTGGAGAATCAAGCCCGTAAAACTTAACCAGTGCTCAATAAATGTGTTTATATTAAACTCCTGGAAATAAAAGCCTTGAGTTCTGTTTTTGTTTGGTTTTGGCTCACCCCATCACAAGTAGTGGGAGGCAGGCTACTAGTCCTGCTAACGTCACGTTGTTTCCCACTGCTGGTTGGACTGCTTGAACGTACTGAATCACCTGAGAGGCACATCCCGTTAAATTTCCAACAATTTGCTATAGGAAAGGGTTTCCAGAGGCAATTGTTTCAAATACAACTCAACATTATTGTTGAGTTGAGTGGTTAAATGTCTGTACTCTGCTACATAAAACACAAATAAAATTGGCATTATTTTAATAAAAGTAAAATACAACACTTAAAGAAATTGTTTATTCTTGATATTTAATTCCATCAGTTGCTACTCACCTCTGCCTAAAATTTATCACAATTGGGGAAGTTGGAAAGTTCAAAACTGGAGGGAGATAATGTTACTTAAGATAAAAATATTAATTAGTACATAGTGAACACAATTTATTTTTCTGAAGAAAAATTATTTAACCTTCTGGAGGTTCAGGTTCCTCCTCTATAAAATGGGTGTCATAATTTCAATGACATGAGATTATTTTATATACAACTAAGTTAATGTGAATCATCTTGAAGACTACTTGCCTGCTGCCTATGATGCTTTGAACAAATTAGGTTACTTTGTGAGAGAAAAGTTTAAGAAATATGACTTGATAGATATTTATGTCTATGCATGCTAGTTGCCTGCAGATTGCTTTGCTTTATACAGTAAATACATTCTGAAAATTGGCTGAATCAAATTTTTGAATTAACAAAATGATAGTAAATTATTTATACCAGGTCAGCAAACTTTCTCTGTAAAGGATCAGATTGTAAATAGTTTAGATTTCATAGGCCTTGCATAGTCTCTGTCTAATATCTTATTTTTTTTTTATTATTTTCAACCATTCAAAAATATAAAACTATTCTTAGTTTTTGGATTGAACAAAAATAGGCCAAAGAGCAAGATTTGACTCACGGATGGTAGTTTGCTAACCCCTGACTTAGATTGATATTATAAATAATAGTTTAAATACCTCAAAGGTAATTTATATGTAAAGAAATTGTCAATGAATCTTTCAGATAGGCTAACAGAGCTTTAATTTTTATTCTGTTGAATAAACCCAAATTTGCATTGTTAGTTTTACTTAAAGCTAAGCATAAATAAAAGTCAGGCAAGCTACCAGCAAAGTACTCCTTTGCCCTAAAAGCTGTAACTCTAAATGTGTAAAATCCAAAATGTTGATTATTTTGATAATCAAGGCAATGACAATTAAACATACCATAATATATAGAGTAGAATTTATGCTGACATACAATATTGGTTTTTTTCTTTCTAAAAATACTTCCTAGAAAACATATATTAGTCAGAAACTAAAAACTCCTTTAAGATAGAAAATAAACTCAATATTTCTGCAGATATTTTGAATAAAACCTTATGTATAACAAGGTTTTTTGAGTTAGTAGTATTATTGCTGCACAAATAAAAATTAAACTCTTGGAAGTCAAAATAGTGGTTATTTTTCGTATGTACCCATTATATAAAATATGTAAAAAATTCTATATATGTATTTTAAAATATGACTTTTTATATATTCCTTCAAAATATACATGAAATATGTATAGTTATTAAGCAAAGAAAAAGGAAACTGAGCACTCCCAAATTGGGTTTTAATGGGTTTAAGTTGATGGTTTCAGGCAATGATTTCTAGTTTTTTGAAGTTCCTTTTTCTGATACTTGTTATGAACCAAAATATTCCCTGCCTTGGAAGAGACAGCAAATTAACAAATATATGATTTATCATATTTGGCTTATCCAGGCCTTAAGAGATAAAATACCTACCTCACTTACATTGTCTTATTGTACCCTTCTGTGATTACTGCTGGGTGTCTTTAACAGAATTCTAAGAAAGCAACTATTTGTTGATTGTTTTGTATTAATGACTAGAAAATGACACCCTTGGCATTTTCTTACAGCATATGGTGCTCACTCAGGAAATGGTGCTGACAGACAGCCTTAAGTTTCACTCATAGTTTTTTCTTTTGTGGTGGTGGTGTTCTTTTAATTCTAAAAACAGCAAAATAGGATGCACTTCCTTTTCTATATCATATTTTTAATGTGAGATGAAAAGAGTCATTAAAAAGCCATAGTTCATACTTCCAAAGTTGGTCAAGGGCTTCGTTCAGGTTGAAAACATTTAGCATCCTTAACAATGGTTGATTTGTCACTGGAATCACTTCAACATCCTCCACTGAATAACCATTCTATTAATCTTAACAATATCCTCCTTAATAAGACAGAGAGGTTTTTGTTTTAGTAGTTAAAATAAATTTAAAAAATTCTAAAGTAAAAAGTAAGTTGCTGATTATCCCTAAATTGAGGGAAAATAAAACTATTAAGTAACCCTAATTCCCTAAATATTCCACTGAAATCGTGTACTACAGGGTTTTTGATAAATCTGTCATTAATAAGTCGTTTTGTTTATTTAGTTAAAATCTTTATTCAAATCTAAGAGTAAAAGATTTTATGTAATTATGGCACAAAAACACTCTGACTATATCAAATAGAGAGTACCAGTTTTATGTATGTAGAATGTCCCAATGAGGTAAAATGAGCATCTCTTAATACTTGATGTTTCTATTTGGAAGGCTAACTGATTATACAGATGTAGTTAGAGCTTAGCTGTAATTTTTATGGATCAATTTGCTGGTAACCTAAGGAACTATTTCGGTGTATAGGGATATCATGTATTATCTTTTTAAATATAAATGCTGTTATGCTTGAATGCTAGATTTTGAAGAAATGGAGAATAGTAGATAAGGGCCTTGATTTGCTCAATACTGAACACACTACCTGTACATATAGTGATGTAATGTTGATTATCACAGTTTCTAACACTTTTATGATAAATCACTGGCAATGGCATGGAGGACGTATGCATGTTTCCTGTGCATTTCCTGCCAAGTGCTGTTTTAGATACTGCATTTTGTAATACTATCGTAGACTAGGTCTGTCTTTCTATGCTGTGGCAGGATAGAATGCAAATGTCCCAACTTCTCCACCATTTAAATCCTTTACTTTGTACGTGACCTCGACCAGGAGGAGCCAAACCTGGCTACTCATAGCTTCTCTGGAAAGCATTTAAAAATAGAGATCCCTGGGATCCATCCCAGGTGAATCCGAGTCAACTCAGTGCCTTCCAAAACACCAATGACTTGGTTCTTGGTGACTTGGTGAAACAAACCACATGTAGACCTAATTATTTTTAATTCCATGTTTGTTCTTCTAAAATCTGGTTTCATTGTGAATATATGAAATTATGATTTGAGTCTGCTATTGATTTTCCTTTGTTTATAGTAATGATATCACAATTGTAATGACTCTGAGAAAACGCTGCTTAGAGCTTAAAGAGTTTTCTTCCTTTCTGAAGATTAAGTATAAATGAAATAAAATGGAAGAAATTTTCAAACTTGAAAATAGTTAAATTTAAAATTAAATTTGAGGCTTTACTGATCCTTAACACACAATATTCATTTTTCTGAATACAAATTGTTTCAAGCCTAAAGGGTATATTAAGTTGTTTCAAAAGCTTAGAGAGCATTTTATTTTTGTTTACCATTTGAAATTGTTTTCTCCTGTGCATGAAGTGAAACATTTCACATGTAATTTATAGCTTCTCTGCTTGTTTCACTGTAGCATATCAACTAGTTTTTATTGTATTTGGCAGGTTTGTTTATTTAAGAAGGCCTTGAAGGGCATTTTTTAAAAATATTAGTTGGTAAGAAAAAAAACAACTTGCCCCTACTCCACAGGTCTACAGCAGTACCCTCTCCTGAGGCAACATTGTTACTTATTGAAAAGGGTTAGAAATAAGAGCTGACAGTGATTTCCACTTCAAGTCCTACCTCACTGGCCGACTAGCCACATTCTCTTGGGCACAATCTACTTAATCTGGGCCACACATCTATCATCATCTAATTTAGGTTTTTTTAAACTCAAACATGCTCTATGAAGGGCCATCCCTGACTATCATGCACATGCAAAATGGTTGTGCTGTTTTTCTAACACCATAAAAGATTATAGAAAATACATTTGTATGCTTATAGATTTGCATATAAGATATGCAGACTTATAGATTTGCATATAAGATATATATCTTGCAGTTTATTTTGAATTCTGTTTAAAACTCTCTATCTTGTACTACCTTTGCCTCACTTCCCTTGTGATGGAAAGCGTGATAGAATTAATCTATTGGTAGTGTAATGATTGCTCCAAATGTCAGTCATTGCTCAGACATCATTAGGAAGGACAGAGATTGTAATGGTCAGCCCTGGGAGGAGAACTTCATGTGCTGTTAACTTCTTTAGGATACAGGGATGATTGAAACGGATATTATCTATCTGCAGAATAATAATTACTGTATATTTACCCATAGTGTTTTAGTTTATTATCACACTCTAAATATTTCCTATTGGCCAAGATTCACAAATATTTCACTGTTGATAAAGAAAAAAGGAATTAGGGGCTGGCCCAGTGGTATAGTGGTTAAGTTGGCATGCTCTGCTTCGGAGGCCCAGAGTTTGCAGGTTTGGGTCCAGGGTGTGGACCTGCATACCACTTATCAAGCCATGCTGTGGCAGCGTCCCCTATAAAGTAGAGGAAGATGGGCACAGATGTTAGCCCAGGGCCAATCTTCCTCAGCAAAAAAGAGGAGGATTGGTAACAGATTTTAGCTCAGGGCTAATCTTCCTCCCATACTCAAGAAAGAATTACAGTCAATGAAAATGAGAATTAGAGTTTCAGAGTAGAAAACATATCCTTCCTAATTTTTGTGTAGGTTATATTTTTAAGATAAAAAATATGTTGTGTTATTTTCAACTCTGCTGCAAGTACCCTGTGGGTATGATAACTTATAAAAAGCTATATAAGAAATTGCATTGTGGGGTCCGGCCCCGTGGCGCAGTGGTTAAGTGCGTATGCTCTGCTGCTGGCGGCCCGGGTTCGGATCCCGGGCACGCACTGATGCACAGCTTGTCAGGCCATGCTGTGGCGGCGTCCCATATGAAGTAGAGGAAGATGAGCATGGATGTTAGCCCAGGGCCAGTCTTCCTTAGCAAAAAGAGGAGGGTTGGCATGGATGTTAGCGCAGAGCTGATCTTCCTCACAAAAAAAAAAAAGAAAAGAAATTGCATTGGGGAAG
Organism: Ceratotherium simum simum; assembly: GCF_057802395.1. Lineage (NCBI taxonomy): Eukaryota > Metazoa > Chordata > Mammalia > Perissodactyla > Rhinocerotidae > Ceratotherium > Ceratotherium simum. Next base: position 49,984,127 of record NC_141900.1, on the reverse strand, counting down.
ATAAGATATGTATAGAAATAATTACCATCTGAAGCAGTGTAAACAGTGAGTGGAATAGACAATATTAGGGACTGGAAGAGACAGATCATCTTTGCTTGAGGTGATTAAGAAATGCTTCATGGAATAGATATCAACATCAGATACAGTAAGATCGAAAAACTGAAAGACCACAGTTGTATGTGTGAGGACAGGAACTAAACTGCTGTTGTATTAGTAAAGGATATGACAAGTCTGGCACATAGTTGGCATTCCATAAATATTTGTAAACTATGACTGAATGTGTTGGATTCTAACTAAAGCAAAATTCATATAATGAGAGTCATAGGAGATTTTGTTTGGCAAGTAAGGACAAAAATGGTAGAAACCTTGAGATATTTGTTAATATGCCTTCATTTATTCTTTGAACAATTAGTTTTTGGATCTGTCCTATGTGCTAGGCTTTTTAATGTGTGAAAAGCACCAAAATAAGGCAGACATGTTCTGACCATCAAAGAGCTTAGAATATAACTTAGTTTAGGTAGGAAAAATTCATATTTTATTTTTCTCAAATGGGAAGTTCTGTTACTTGATTAATTCTTGAACACAGACAATTAAGCAACTACTACATAAGCGGCATCAGTAATATGAAGACCGTGCTTGATAGAGACATGCACAGAAGGATGTGGGCAGGTGTGATTAGGGAGTTAAAGTGGGTGTTCTAACCACACATATTTATATCAGACTACTGACAGAAGGTTTAATTTAAAAGGTGAATCCTTGGGAGTTTATAAAGGAGATGGATGAGAGGCAAGTGGCCTGCATCAGGCAAATTCTTTTTCAGAAGCCAGGGAGTTGCCTCTTTATAAGAGGGACTATGAATAACTCTTGTGAGGTCATCCTAGTTTTATGATTTCAAATTTGATGACTGTAAAGTTCACTGGGTTGTATTAAAATTCCTGAAATGGTAAGTTATGGTCAAGATTTTATTAAGTTGCTTAGGCTTTTGTCCTCAGGTTTCTATAAACAAACCATTTACTATTTTACTTGTTATTTGAAGGCTTTGTCTAGTAAACATTCTTTAACTAGAAATGCCTTTGATGATAAACACAGATACTGATTGACAGCATATAAAATATAAGCTTGTGGCCAACTCTAATAGGCAGAAACAGTGCCCCCCACCAAAATGTCCAGGTCCTAACTCCTGAAACTTGTGAATATGTTACCTTACATGGCAAAGGAGAATTACAGTTGCAGATGCAAATAAGGTTGCCAATCAGCTGCCCTTAAAATAGGGAAATTATCCTGAATAATCTGGGTGGGCCTAATGTAATAACAAGTGTTCTTAAAAGTGGAAGAGGGAGGCAGAAGAGTCAGTGTGATATGGAGTGAGAAAGACTTGACCAGCTGTTGCTGGCTTTGAAGACAGAAAGGGTCCATGAGCCAAAGAATGTGGGTAACATCTAGAAGGCTGTAAAAGGGAAGGAAATGGATTCTCCCCTAGACCCTTTAGCCCAGTGAGACCTGTGTCAGTCTTCTGATCTACAGAACTATAAGATAATAAATTTGTGTTGTTTTAAGCCACTAAATTTGTGGTAATTTATTATGATAGCAAATAGAAAACTAATATATCAACATCCAGTGCTGCTAAGGATCACTTACAAGTTATTCTTAGAAGAGATTTAAAATAAAATATTGTATATTAATTACACAAGGTGTTGTAAAATGGAATGACAAAATTACTGGGGTTTAATCTCATAATTTTATCATGATTTTGTTATTGTTTAGAGTATGTATTAGTGTAACTTTAAATAAAAGCTTTAGGGTGTTACAGATTTTTTAAAAAATCCTAGCAGATTAAACAACAATTTATAATCAAATAAACCAAAATTAAGTAAGTTTAGCAATGTAATTTAGGGATTCCGAAAGGGAGATATACTTATTTTAAATATATTAACAGGATTATAAATATGTCGACACTCAGATTATTTGGATATCAACAGTATAAGAAAATACCTAAAATCTAGGGAATCATTCTATTTGTCATGATCTTGGTGAAAAGATTTCCCCAATCTTTTGTATATTCTTGAAGTTCCTAAAATTCATAATGAAGTGTGTATCTGTGTGCGTATGTGTTTTAACAAAATATGAACCATTTGCTCTGGTTGCAAATAACGCCATAATGAAATTTGTGATATTGGGGCCAGGTCTCTCACATAAGGTGTTGAATAAACAACTGCATATGTTTTACAATTTAAAGCAAGGCATGTGCAAAGTGCATTTTGACTCTTAAAGCAAATGTGCAGTTATTAATTTTTCAAGAAATTTAAAGAACCTCTAATGCATGTTGTCATTGAAGAACTAGCAGCTAATTGTATTTTCAGAAATGTTATTTATCTTTGAAAGGCTTTATGTTGCCTCCCTCTGTCTTCTAGCCACTGTACAGTCTTGACCAAGAGAACTTTGAATCTAGATATCACAGAAAGTTACTGGTGTACTGAATACTTGACTTGGCATGTGCTTTAATAAGACTGAGTTTAGGCTTAATTTATAAAATGTGTTTCCAAATAGCTTAAGGTTTTCAAAGTTAGCCAGTGAACTGTGCGATGCCTATTTTATAGAGTGGACTAGAATGTCATGTTTGGAAGAGACATTAGTTTCTCCCACTTGTAGGTGGTATTCTAGAGATCAAAAATTTTGTCTCATTTAATTAAATTATATTGCTAAATTGAGATTCAGAACATCTAAAGGTAAATATCACTATTTGCTGCTTGCATCATCTCTTTGAATTTAAATTTCCTTATCACTAATTGCATCCTTATCTCCCCTGCCTTCCTCCCTGTTTGTTGTGAGGCTCAAATGACATAATATATTGGAAACTCATGTGAAATAACCTAAGGCATAGATTCCCAACATGTTGTTTTCTTCCCGCCTCAAGAAGTGAATGACTGCGTGGTCAAATTTATTTGCAAAATGATGTATACTATATTCCACTTGCGGAGACTCACGATTTATATTGACTTACGAGAGACTCTAGATAGGCAGTAAAGAAGAGTCAGGCAGTAAAGAAGCCTGTTTAACCCAACATCCCACACTTAGTTGAGCATGAAGCCCTTTTATCAGAGCACATACAGTACATTTCATGTTACTTGGAAAATGCCTTCAACAGAAGTTTACACATGAGAAATCTGAGGGTTCAAGACTTATGGCTTGGAGATGGGGAAGGAGGTATCACACCTTAACACTCCATAAAATTCCTGATTAGTTCCTTTATTTCCTCTTTTAAATTTTGCGGGTACAGAACCACAGAGGTTTAGTAAGGTTTTTATGGTATTGCTTGGGTTTTAGAGATAATTCTTGTATCTTTAATTGCATAACTTTATTACTATTATATCCCATTTCATTCTAACTAGACTGTTTTCAAAGCATTTGTGGTAACTCTAGTAGAAATTGTGCATGACATAATTTACTTTGTGAGTTCAAAATCATAATAGTTTTGTGGAAAACTTAGATGAGGTTCAAAAGCTCTACCCATTTCACACAATTATATATAGTATGTTAATTTAATTCTGTGACATTTATCTATTGAACAAATTGTATGTAAAGTTTACTATATGAGATCGTAAATCAGCTACATGAATCAGTTTCCCCTTGATTGCAAAAGTTACCGTCATCATGTTTCCCAAGGACCATCAATTCCAATTAGACAGTATTGGCAAGTGTGTTGAAGGCCTGATTTTACATGTTACAGTGCTTAGTCTTCATGCTTTATCTCTTTAATTGTCATGATATAGCCACGAGGTAGTGTTCGTCCCAATTTTATAGATGAGGAGTCTGAAGCACTGTATTCTCCTGACTCCTCTGTTTATTAGAGGTGTCACTGTTCTTCTAGTTACCTGAGTACCTTCAAGAATCACCCCTGATTATTCCTTGGTGCCCAAGAGCCAATAACTAAATGCTCTAATTCTAATTCTAAATTCAAATCCTTTGATATTTCTGGATTTCCCATTTCCTTTTCTTGTTCTGCTGTGACCGCTATAATTCAGGTGCTGCTTGTGTCTTGGCTGGAACTACCCCGGTAGTCCCCTAGGTAGTCCCTCTAGTAATGTCTTTTCTGAAAACTGTCCTACATACCACAGCTAAAGTAGCTGACCACATCTCCTGATTCCATTGCCCGTACAAGCATCACTGTGTTGTGCTACTATTAAGAGAGAATGGTGGTAGGTACATTAGTGCTTTGCACATAACTGCAGAAACCATAGCTAGTCATTCCCCTATCAGAGGGAAATAGACTTTATTAGTATTACTTCAACCAGAATTAAATGTTCAGTGTTCAAGGATTCTTTTTGAAGGTAAGTGGCAGTGTCACATTCAGTAACCTTATTTGTACTTCTCTTCAGGTAGTCATGAACTCGTTTTTATGGACAAACACCATCCTACTTACCCCTGGCTTAAATGGATCTCATACATGTCCATAGCTTTCTCTGCTACACTTTTTTGGCCTTGTATTTCCACTGACTTTAGTCTCAGAATTGTTGCATAAGAGGAGTTTCTAATGCCCTAAGTGTCTTATAATAAAATCTTTCCTGGGGCCGGTCAAGGGGCGCAGCAGTTAAGTTCGTGTTCTGCTTCGGCTGCCCGGGGTTCGCCGGTTCCGATTGTGCTTGCGGACCTACTCACTGTTCATCAAGCCATGCTGAGATGGCATCCCATATACAAGAGCTACAACTCTACAGCTATGATATACAACTGTGTACTGTGGCTTTGGGGAGAAAAAAGAAAAAAGAGAAAGATTGGCAACAGATGTTAGTGCAGAGCTAATCTTCCTCAAAAAATAAAAAATGGATTAACGTTAAAAAAGAAAAATCTCTCCTGAATAGGGGAAATTTTCACCTTCTAAATATCCGGAAGCATACGGCTCCTTCACTTTTACTTTCAAGTGATTCACTTCTAGAGAGGAATATTTTCTATAGGTGAGTATGTTTGTTGTTGTATTTCTAAGATGGGGTGATGGTGATGATAGTAATGGTCATGATCATGATAGGGACTTTGTATACTGCTTACCATATGCCATGCACTGTTCTCAGTGCTTTGTACTCATCAACTCAGCCAATTACAAGATAAAGAATGTCTTTTATTTTTCCCCACATTATTTTTCAACCATGAGCTTCAAATAGAGCATAAAACTGCCAAGCCTACCCAGTTACAAATATCTACCATAATTTCTTTTCTTGATATATTTCAGTCATTTATTATTCATCTTTAAATCATCTTGATGAAATCTTATTACAATCTTTATCTGAGCTTGAAGAAACGAAGTTATAGGTGAACTGTGGTTGAGATTCATTACTCTTTTCTCTGGTGATTTTATAATGCATTAGTGTGCTAAAATCTAAAAATGCTTAAAAACGTCATAGGAATTTAACACAGGATACAGTTTTGAATTATACATTATTCTCAAGAGGAGATTTATTATAGATCTATACTTATAATGTAGGTGTTGCATTTTGAATGGGCTAGGAAGGTAGCCAAAGAAATTTAAAATATTAGTGTGTGAATATAGACCTAGGAAAACTCTTATTACAGATTTTACTTTTCTTTAAGAAATGGAGACTATTTTGGAACAATTGTTTGTGTATGACTAGCTCAAAATCCAAGAGTTTTATCAGCATTTATTTTTAAATTACCAAGCATCTCAATGTGTAAAGGCTTTCTCTTCCTATATAATCTCTTTAATACAATACAGAACTTCATTCTCAGAATTAGAAAGCTTTCACATTAAGTGTGGTCCTGTATTTAAATTAATATACAAGTTGAGTGTTTGAACTTGGTAGATGAGTACATGCATATTTTGTACTCAGTTGAAGGTCTAGGCTTGCCTAAAATTACTCAAACAAATGCTTCACTAAGGTTTTTCTCAATCAAGCAATTTCAAATGTAGTTAAATAAATAATATTCCTAACACTCTGATAATTACTAGTTTGGGAAGGACAAGAATTATAGTGAATGATAGAATATGTGTGATACCTTTTTGGTATGCCCTTTACGGTGAAATGTTTTATATTTATATTTACATAGCTCACTTAAATCTCTTGTGTCTAATATTTTAGATTTGTTAGTCTGTGTAGGAAACTAAATCAAAGGTTCTGTACAGCTGTTAGCTCATTTAAGGTCTATTTTCTCAACTCATTTGCATAAATTAGAGAAGAAAAATATTAAAAAGTTGGTTCTTGGTATTTTGCATAAAATTCAGATGTTGAGTGTTGATTAAATATTTAAGGAATTGCGTAATTAAAGCCTAGGTGTCAAAATGTTTTATTTTTTTCTAAATTGTTATAAAATAGTTTTCTTTTTCTTATGAAAGGTGAAAGAAGATATAGGGGCTTTGTGGGCACTCAACCCTAGGTGCAAAAGCAGCCATAGACAAATAGTAAATGAATGAATGGTCACGTTTCAATGGCACATTAATTGCAAATACAGGATGTAGCCTTGATTTATTCTTAGAGCCACAGTTTGCTGACCCGGATGTAGGATCCCAATTTACATGGGAGGAAGAAGATGCAGGAAACAGGATGCTAATTAGACAAGTGAGGAAGACCAATGAAGGAAAGTTTCTTAACCTGACGTCTGTTGACCAGTTTTAGGCATTAATGTGCAAAATGTTGTGCCTTGGCTCATTTGTCTTGTGAAATGTTTCACACTTGTCTTTAGTGCCTAAGGCATGCTTGGTACTCCAAAAATAGTTGTTTAAAAAATAAATGAGGGCCAGCCCTGGTGGCCTTGTGGTTAAGTTCGTCACACTCCACTTCGGTGGCCCGGGTTCGTTTCGCGGTTGCGGACCCACACCACTCGTTAGTGTCCGTGCTGTGGTGGCAGCTCACATACAAAAAGAGGAAGATTGGCAAAGGATGTTAGCTCAGGGCAATCTTCCTCAGCAAATGAATGAATGAATAAATGAATAGTTCTCAGCAGTTTATGACCCCCAAATGTTAAAAACCATTCTATTTGTTAAAAATAGCAGAAATTTATAAATAAATGTGTCCTGGATTATTGAAACACATATACAGGAGATACTGGATTCAAACCTCATGAACGTTTCCCTGTGAGTTAGAAAGGATGTTCTTACAAGATTGAGATAAAAAGGATTGTATAAGACTGTGGTTTTCAAACTATGCTCTTCAGAAAAATTTGATAGATCCCCTGGGGGGATTCTGTGGGTGGAGAGTGAGCCGGAGAAGGAACGTTTCATTGCTGCCCCTCTACCCTGATTCTTCAGCTGAGGTGGTTCAACTTGATAGTTTATTTCTCTATGTCTCTGCATAGTAACTTATATGAATAAAGGACACAAGATAATACTTAAAAATCAGTCGTATAATAGTAAACTGATGAATAACATAAATATGGTACTTACATTTCCATTGTTTTGCTCTAGCCTGTATAGTATTCCTTTGGATATATACTTTATCAAGAGCAATAATTCTACTTGACTTCTTTTAACAAAGAATTTTGATGATGGCAAAATAATAGTAATCTTAAATTTAATTATGTCTCTAGGAAGTATGGCTGACCAGACTATGAGTCTGTTAACCATGACACTTCTCTGCACTTTGTAGCAGGTTTTCTGCTCTGGAAAGAAAATGCAACTATAGATGGTTAGTCTTGGAATTCCAAAATAGAAAATTATGCAAGGTATCTAAGTTGGAAATATTTGTTATATTAACTCTTAAGCCACATAGCAGACTTTAGTCTGGGTAACACAAGAGATGCATTTTGTATCCCTTTCTTCTGTTATTTATCAATTTTTTGTTAAGTGCCTACTATATGCCAGGCACCAGGGGTCTGAAGTCAACTGTAGTCTAGTTGCAAGAGAGAGAGAAAAGCATCTTATTTCTTTATCACATTTCTATTTTAAATTATTTTTAGTATTAATACTATTTACTCAGATAAAACTCGTGATGTAAAGGATTTTAATTTAACTTTTTTCCCCCGGTAGCATGAAGAGAATCAGTGATAAAATATATATGAAAATGAACTTCATAAAATGTTATATTTGATCAGGACTTTCTCAGAACTCACATTTAAACCTTAGAAAAATTCTGGTACGGATAGGGCCGGTTCGAGGGAACATGTCAGGTTTTGTTGTCTCTATTTTGCAGATGAAAAAGAAAATGAGAACTGGAGAAGCTTGATGAGGTACCCAAGGTCATATTCTTACATCACTGATCTTTGACTAGACTGCCTGTTCCCTCCTCCTTATAGTCTTTCCCGTGCTTCATGCCACCTCTTCCTCAGTTAATGGCCTTATGGCCTTCTCAAATGAAATGAGCTGCTCAAAGAGTAAATAGGTCCTTTAAAATGTTTAGTAGATATTTTAACTAATAACTCTTCCTCTCTACCATTCATCAAAGTACAACATAATTTTAAAGAAGAATTGACTATTTTTAAAAATGATTTCATAATATGCAGATACTTTGATGTAATGAGAAAAGTATATTAGCATCTTCAAGTTACATTTTCCCCTCGTGTTTATGTTTGGGGCTTGTGCAGGATTGCAGTTCTAATGAGCTCGCATACCTCACTGATGGAAGATAAAACATGAAACACAGGCTAAAACAGGTAAATGCAGACTCACAGTATAATGTGGATACCTCTGAGGATCTCTTAAAAGCTCTTGAATGATTCTAAGACATTCTTGGTTAATAGTTTTTGAAGGTACTTCAAATTTATTTTCTATATTTCTCAGTCTCTACACAAGAGTAGTTTCAACTTTCCCCCTCATCTCAAGACAGAGTACCTTTACCAGTTCTACTCTCACGTAGCCAAACCCTTTTCTTGAGAAATGATGGATATTTAAGCTGTAAATGATTTGTCCTATCTGAAAGGTTATTATTGTAGGTGGTAAGTAAACAGCAGACATTCTCTGGAAATGATGATCTTGTTTTCACATAAATATCTTCAGCTGTAAAGGGTTCAGTTAGAGAAATATGCCAGATATATATGAATAGTTGACATCGTTTATGTTCTATTAACCTTGCTTCTTTTTACAGCATGTTTTATTGTTGTCTTAATATTTATGTTATCTATTTTTTGTCGCTTCAGAAATGAATAAAGCTTATGTCGTAAAATATTTTTTCTACAAGATATTTTCCTCAAGTTTTAATAGAGCATTACTAGTTTAATCAGCACTCAATGCTCATATTTTGTGCAAGATTATAATTAGACGCGTTCACTATACAATTCATCATAGGTTATTTGTGTACTGCATACAGTATGGTACTGAAAAAGCAAAGGTCACAACTGTCTTTAAATCTCGCTCAGAATTATTCATTAGGTTTATTCTCAAGTTATTTTTCTATATGAAATGCTTATAGAAAAAAAAAAATAGAACCACCAAAGCAATGGATATTCTAATGGAAAACTCAAGTGTAGTGTCAGTTGAAGTTGAAGGGAAAATTAAACCTCTTGTTGAAATAAGATGATTGAAAATTAAATTTAAATATTATGTAATATTCTTAATCATATGCTAATAAAAGGAGATTTTGTATAGCTGTCTGTAAAATTCAACTGTGCTTTGCATATTTAATTTTGAATTCCATATGTCTTTGGTATTGTTATCATTAAAAAAATAAATACATGAGCTCATGCTTTTTATAAAACAATTTTAAAAAAACAGAAGTGTATCTAATGAAAAGCAAAAGTCTCTTTTCATCCACCTATTCCGTTCTTTCCCACGGTTAACCACATCAAAAAGTTTAAGTATAGATCACTAGAGTTGTTCAACTTAGTTGTTCGACTAAGTTGATCTCAGTTCTCCTTTCTGAAGTGGTCTTAGTCCTGTCTTCTGTAATATAGTGATTCAAGAAATTATTTTAGTGAATTTAAACTTGTCCCAAATTAGAGAGCTCAGAACTCTCATATATAGGGAATACGTGTAGAGATCATAATCTAGATACAAATTTTAAAATAAGATATGTATGCATATTGAGATATACATATATATAACATGTAGCTGTATCATATATGATATATACATATGTGTGTATACAATATATATATGTGTGTGTGTATCAAATACATGGAACATCAACACTTCACAGAGAAGGTTTCACGGAAGAAAGTAGGTATCCATGGTTTATTGGGGTGGAGTGAGAGGAAGGATAGTAGGAAGATATGTATAAAATATAATTAATATAATATGAAATATAATTGTATAATATGATTGTATTGATTATAGTAATATATAGTATAAAAATATATAATATATTTATTACAAATATTAATTTAATATTAACGTATAATAATACATTATATAAACATATATACACACGTATGTACATATATATGATATTTCTTCACACTACCCTCCTCTCGCTCCACCCCGATAAACACTGGATACCTACTTTCTTCCATGAAACCTCTGTGAAGTGCTGATGTTTTATGTATTTGATGCAATGGAGACAGCTCTAAAAGAGACTACGGAAATAGAATGTTTGTCTCCAACACTACTATGAGTTCCTTAAGAATAAAGACCATGTGTTGCTTAGTAATTGTTTGCATTAATTTGTAACTCTGTTTCAGGATCTATATATTTGAAATCAGTCTAGCTGATAATTGGGTCCTTCTTGAACTTCAGAAAGGAAAGAGCATAGAATCATAGAAAAAAGTTATTTTTGAAATTCAGATGAAACTGGATTTAATACTCAGGACCGTCACTTATTTGCTCTGTAAACTTGGATGAGATACTTAATTTTTCTAAAGTTTGTTCTCCTCATGGATGAAGATAAAATAATATTCATATCATTTGGTTATTTTAAGTATATTAAGTGAGTTAATTTGACACACTTGGTAAAAGGCATGTAAGAAATCTTAGTTTAGATCTCTATGTAAATATCTCAAAAGGATTTCTATGCTTTTTTAATATCAATTTCTAATTTTTGGTAAAATATTTAATACTTAATTTCATATGTATGCGGCTAGGGTGAAGTATGAATTTCATTTGCCATTTAATCTACTCTTCCATATTAATTGGCTTCAAGTACAGCACAATTGCCTTTTTTATCTAAGAAGGTAAAATTGAAAAGCTATTGAGAAGTAGGCCCAACAGTGTGAGAATTTGGGAAACAAAAAAGGAGCCAATTGTAAAGAAAGCAATGTGCTTCAACTTTTGTTCCTGGGAGGAAGATGTGAATACTTCCATCTGCCAAGGACATGGAAGGGAAAATGGTATATAAAAACATTATGAAGGGCACTGTAAAATTTTCATGCTTCAGAGATAAACAGATAATCATTACCATATACAAGTTAAAAATAGTGTGGAAGTAGTTTTTCATGGAAGATTAACAACTGAAGCCAGAAATGTTTGTGGTTGCTCATACGGAAATTGCTTTGTTAGATGAACGTACTGACTGGGCAAGAAGTAGTCAGTAATTTGTGTGAGCTGTTACTTTCAAAGTTCAAAATTCTGAATAAGGTGGCTCTGATTTCAGATAAAGTTACATATGTTGGTAGAATTATCATTTCTCTTTTGGCTTTTGAATCATTTATGAGCAGGAAATTTTTTTTAGTGGAAAAGAATAACCTTCCCTCTGGCCTTGTTTATTATCGGAGTGTAATGTTCCTGTACACTCGCTTAAGTGTTCATAACAAGCCTGTGGATCCTGAAAGGGGCTGAAGAATTATTTCTGGTGGTCTTTGAATCTGTAATTGCTGCCAGCTGAGGAAGCAAAATTCCAAATAAGTTGAAGGAACCTTCACGAATAACACTTAACATAATTACAAGGCATAATGCTCAATATACCGTTTATATAATGTCTTACCTAACCACAAAGTATTCAAGGACCAGTCAAACAGAGGTCTTCACGGAGGTATATATTGACCTTTAGCTTGACACTGTACTTATTTAGATTTATTAAAACCTTCTGGCTGTGCATTTCAAATTATACCTGTTTAAAACCTCCTTTTGCAAAATTTCTGTTTTGTTGTGACCATTTCCAAGAGCACCTAACAGTAATGATAAAAACATGATCATCAAAAGGCAGAAAACCCTCCATCTTTGCTTAAGTGTATTGGGATGAAATGGTTTTGAGATCTTGGCCAAGGACACATAGCATTATTTACTTTTTTAATAGTGTATTCTATTTTTTTAGGGAAATACAATATAAAAACCCAGACTCCAAAACAGGTATTAATATACCTGTAAAGGATCATACTGTAAAATTATTCTTTACTTTTCAGAAAAGTTTGATATGTTATTCACTTAAATATGGAACTTTTCACGATACCTTTGCTTTATGATTAGATTTACTTTTTTGGCAAGCTTTTAGGTACATTTCTCATATTTCGACAAGGGGTAAATTTGTATGTGATCTGGCTGCAATTCAATCATAATTCACAAAAGCAAGTTTAGAAATATCAGGATTGCCCATATTCTCAGACCAATTCTGTATCATTTACTCCTATTTTTATTTTTACCTGTTAGAACTTCAGAAAGAGTTCTTGAAGTTATTGATTATTATTCTCTGTAGACTTAGGTTTCATATGAAGAAATCATCCACTCAACATCTCGTTTTCCATTCTTCCCCTCACCGCATTAAAACTTGTACTTACTTTTCTAATTTCCCTTTTTTGAGTAGTATTTTCCCCTTACAAAGACTAGAAATTTAAATCAATAAGAGAATTCTGTATATGCTCTCTTCATTATGTGTGTAAACTCTGTATAGGTCTTGTACTCGTCACTTTAGTCAGTCTCCCTCACTTTATATCTAAAAATAATTACTCTCCCTACCTCCAATCCATTAGTTCTCAACCAGAGGTAATTTTGCCTCCAGGGGACATTGGGCAATATCGGGAGATGTTTTTGAGTTGTCACAACTGAGAGTGTGGTGCTGTGGGTATTTAGTGGGTCCATTTTATGGATGATGATAAACATCATACAAAGCACAGGACAGCCCTGTGTAACCATTATCCAGCCCAAAGTGACAATAATGTTAAGGCTGAGAACCCCTGCTACATTGCCTCTTTGACTGTTTCTCCTCCAGGTGATTCTTTTTAAAATACTGCTTTTGTTGCATAAATTACCTGATGAGGCGCCTTCAGGGGATATTATCTTGAGTATATGATCTAAGTTCTCTATCCTGGTTTCAAACTTGTACAACTGGTATAATCCAACCCTGTTGCTATGGGGTCCTCTGTTGCCTTTGTTAGTCAGGGTGCTGCCGTCACAGTCATCGGAACATGGCACGTATTTTAGGGCCCCAATGTCTTTACAGCATTCCCCTTTCTGTGGTGCCAGGTTACCCTACTCCCTCTACTTCTGAACTCCCAGCTCAAGTCCTGGAAGTCTTGGTTGACCATTAAGACAGAATTGTTCCAATGAGTTTATGTCATTATCTGTACATTACTCCTTAACTATTTCCTCATTTCTGTTATTATCTTTGTTTTTAAAAAATTGTTTCTGTCAATGAAATCCATTTTGCAAAACTAATTTTATATGCAGTGGATTCCCTTTTATATAAAACAGATGAAACCGGAGTCTTATCTACTTCAGGAACAGAATGAGAAGCTATCTCCTTGACTTTCTGCTTGTTTCCTAAGCAGCCTTTGAGGCATTATCAGAAAATAATAAGATGTTAACTCTTGTATTATTCTTTAACTTTTTGGTATATGTTTTGCCATAAAAATCTTTAGAGATTATAAATCTCTTTATGACGAGAACTACCTATTAACACATTTCTGTGGACCTCATGGTCCCCTATGTGTAGCATTATGTATATATACAATAGATATTTAGTAACTGTGTGAATGGAGTAACACGGCCAAGTTATCAAAAGTCATCAGAGTCACAAAAACTTTGTTTTGTGTCAATGGAAACAAAGTAAATAGAAGGCAGAATCTTAGCCTTCTTAGGCAGAATCTTAGCCAAATCTTGTAAAGATTTGTAGAGTGTAAGGTCTGAATAGGTAAATATGTGAGTCTTTTTGCTGAAAATTCACTAAAATGAACTAAAAGAACCAAAAACAGGAAATATGTTCCATTCTGAATATAGGGAACCTCTTCATCTTTAAATCCCAAACTGCTAGGAATATCTTCCAGATGTTATTCAATTTGGACCTAATTTAAAAAATAGAATGCAGAGATGCATTACTTTCCCATAAATAAATGTGCTCCTCGGCAGTATACAACAGGAAGAGAGAAGATTCCAGGGAGCTTCCCGATTATTGCAACTTGGCAGAATAAGGGCTGGGATCAGTGTTAGGAAGATGACACTTGCTCTTTGGAAATCCGTTCCTCAATTTGGGAATGGGGAGTTTAGGACAGAAGGAAGGATTTGTAGTCCTGGAATTTTACTTTTTATCGACCTGATTAATTCTGTTGTAAAGATTAAATAAAACATGCAAGACAGAGTCTACTAGATACCCATCTCCTCATTTCAGAAACCCAGTTTATTTGGGACAGCAATCATTTCTCTGTGATTGATCTCTGTGATTTATTTAACTGAAGATTTTCTGGAGTCTTTATTTATTTATTTTTTAATTTTTTGTTTATTGCAGTAACATTGGTTTATAACATTGTAAAAATTTCAGGTGTACATCATTGTACTTCTATTTCTGCATGGACTACATCATGTTCACCACCAAAATACTAATTACAACCCATCACCACACACATGTACCAAATTATCCCCTTCACCGTCCTCCCTCCCCCCCTTCCCCTCTGGCAACCACCAATCCAATCTCGGTCCCCATGTGTTTGTTTATTGTTGTTATTATCTACTACTTAATGAAGGAAATCATATGGTATTTGACCTTCTCCCTCTGACTTATTTCCCTTTGCATTATACCCTCAATGTCCATCCATGTTGTCACAAATGGCTGGATTTCATCGTTTCTTATGGCTGAGTAGTATTCCATTGTGTATATATACCACATCTTCTTTATCCATTCGTCCCTTGATGGGCACTTAGGTTGCTTCCAAGTCTTGGCTATTGTGAATAACACTGCAATGAACACAGGGGTGCATGTACCTTTACAAATTGGTGTTTTCAGGTTCTTTGGATAAATGCCCAACGATGGAATAGCTGGATCATATGGTAGTTCTATCCTTGATTTTTTGAGGAATCTCCATACTGTTTTCCATAGTGGCTGCACCAGTTTGCACTCCCACCAGCAGTGTATGAGTGTTCCCTTCTCTCCACATTCTGGAGTCTTTATTTAAAGGGACTCTTTTCTCTCTGGTACTTTCTCCTGTCTGGAAAATATCCAATATGCATTAACAACATAAATAATGCACATAATGAATTCTTTTGTTTTCAAAACAGATTATCATCTATTTCCAGTAACTAGAAAATCACAACATATCTATTTAACGTTATAGTGACTTCACTATTATATTTTTATTGCACATAACTCCTATGAAGAGTTTAATCAGGACAACTGATTTTCTGGGTGGTATGATAGCTATTCTATGGATGGAATCTGTTATGATCTGAGGTAGAATGTGGAAAACTTTTTAAGAAGGTCAAGAGTTATTTGATTGTGTGCATTCACATTCTTGTCCCAGGTCTAATGTGAAGCTAGGTCATCAACCAGGAAAGAATGAGTTTTGAGAGTTGGAATGGCAACATATCAGAATGGTTGGAACCCAGGAAAGAAACATCCTTCCTCGTCATTGGAATAGTATATTAAGAAGCAATGGTGGGCCGCCCCGTGGCTTAGCGGTTAAGTGCGCGCGCTCCGCTGCTGGCGGCCCGGGTTCGGATCCCGGGCGCGCACCGACGCACTGCTTCTCTGGCCATGCTGAGGCCGTGTCCCACATACAGCAGCTAGAAGGATGTGCAGCTATGACATACAACTATCTACTGGGGCTTTGGGGGGAAAAATAAATAAATCTAAAAAAAAAACTTTAAAAAAAAAAAAGAAGCAATGGGAAAGGATGGGAGGGAGATGAAATGTAAACTTAGAACAGGAAAAGAGAAAAAGTTACATTGTGAAAGAATTGCAGAGGTTCATCAACAAATAGTGCCAGAAACCTAAACTTCATTCCTTACACATTTATTCATTCAAAATATGTACTTCTCTGTTCAAATGTGTACTGGTACCTAATCAGGTTTGGGCATCATGAGAGACACTCAGGATGCAATGCTGAGCACAAACAGACAAGATAACATAGTATCTGGTATTGTAGTGTGAAGCTTCAGGCCAGGAGAGAATCACACTAACAAATATAAAATTGGAACGGAGGCAAGAGCTAAAAAGGAGAGGCACAATGAGAGCATAAGATGGATGTATTTGACCTAGGTAGGGGTGTCAAGAAAGACTCTTGAAGAAGAGGAATCAAAATAAAAAGCAACTTTTCCACCCAAGAAGAGATCTGAAGGAAAGTAAAGATGGAAGAGAGGGCATTCTAAAGAAAGGAAGCAATGTATAAGAAGGCCTTGTGACAGAAGAGAACTTAAACTCAAAGGGCTGAAAATAGGCTAATGAGGTTCGATGGGAAAGAGAAAGGAAGAGCGTAATTGTAGAGGAGCGTAATGTTTGACGTGGCAAGATGGATCAGTGTCATTTTTTCCTGAAAAATAATGGGTTTGCTAGTACTGATTAAAACTGAATGGATTGCTAAAACTTTGAGTCTTTTCCTTTTATGCCTTTGCTCTTATGTCTTAGCTACAATAATTAAAGCAATATATACCAGTGTTTCTTGATTATAACTGTACTATAAGACTGAAAATGATTGGTATATTTTGCATTTAATCATGAAGTATAAATAATTATTTTCTGATGTCTATGAATTGCTCACCACTCTCCGTATATTCTTCTCTTTTACTTATCTTACCCCTAGTCATAATAACTTTATTTCGATAACTATCATAATCTGTTATAAATGCAACATGTTTGGCTTTTTCCTAATTCTGTCCAGTACACAATCCTGCTAAGGCAGTGTGTTATTTGGGTCTAATTTTTCCTTTTGCCTTACAACTTGGAAACTGGTATGGAATCTTCTTTTCCTTTACTGACTAATGTTGTTCTATCACTAAGAAAACCCATGTCTTAAATTTGGCGAAAATCTAGCTTTCTTGCCAGGTGATTCATTTGGCTTTGTTATTTGTCTTCTGGTTTCTCTTCTTTAGATTAGAAACCCTTTTTTCTCTAATTTACCACTTACATGAAGGTCACAGATTAGCTCTAACCCAGACTGGTGGACTTCCCATTTAAACACGCTTTTGATTTCCCTGACCAAAGATTCGCTTTCTTAAAGCGCTATCTGTCACTTTGGGAAAAGAAGAGAAAATGGCATTCTTGGTCACTGGTATTATTTGGGGGAGGTTGAGATGAATTTTGACAAACTTGTAAGAATCCTTCTCTATTCTTTTCCCCTATAACACCTGAGAGGAGAAAAACTGATTCGTTTGTAGCTGTAGTTCAAGAGTATGGCAGCCTCAAAAATTGCATAAACTTATTATTCCTTTAGCTGAAATCTTAACCAAAATTAATATGATATTTTATTGTTTTGTCAGTCAACAGAAATAAGTTGGAATTAATACTGATAATATTAGCTATAAAACTATAGATGAATACAATTTAACACGATAGTAGCTTTTTTTTTGTAGTTTTTTTCTTTTTGAACATCCTACAAATGTAGAGTTAAATTGCTTGTTCTAAGATGCAATTACTAATATTTATTGTTGATTAGTCTGTTTTAATTTGGAAATGTCAGTGCTTTACCTGCCACTTCTCAAGACTTAATTATGACCATTTTATGGAGTTTTATTTTGTTTTTGCTAATGTGATTATCTTTTTAATGAAATTTTGTAATTGGTTATTGCCAGTGTTTTGAGAGCTATCAAATTTTGTGAATGAGATCTTTAAAAACATTAAATTTTATAATTGATTATTGCTATTATGTAGGAAAGCTCACATTATTTTGTGGCTTGATCTTGTACCTAACCACTTACTGAACTTTGTTAATAGTTCTTTTATATTTTCAAATGATTACTTTTTATGTTTAAAAGGAGGATAGATTATGTCTTACTTTGCAATAAACCCTCTTATTTATTTTTCTTATCTTGGTACATCGGCTTAGAAACCCAGTTCGATAATATATTTAAGGAGTGATGCCAGTTATCCTTGTGCTTTCTCTAACTTTAAGGGAGGTTCTTAAAATAATGAAAACGATGCTTCTCCCCACATTTCCTTTATTACTTTTTGTTTTCTTACTCAGGGATACATGTTGAATAGTACTAAATACTAAATCTACTTAAAAGTTCCTGTTATGTTTTTCCTTTAATTTCATAATATGTTAAATCAAGTCTATTTATGTGTTGAAACCAAACTTGAAATCCTAGTATAAACTTTTCTTTTCACAGTGTATGTTTAGAGAACATTGTATGCATATTATCACAACTTTTAGTTAACAGGATATGTTGACATTATTATTGCTATATAAATGTCATTTATTTCTGATAGCTTATTTCTCTTATAGAGGATCCTTTTTCCTTCTGGAATTTCCTGACAACCTAAGGCACTGTTATTTCTCTAGACCAAGTGCTCACTTGATATGCTTTAGGTTGTGAGTAAACATCTTTATTGCCCGTTCTTTAATGGAAGTGCCGAATGAGGGAAGGGCCAGCCTGTTGACTCCTTAGAATATAGTTAATGAGCCCTTAAGATTGGCCCAGGATCTTATTCTGCTCCTGGAATTTGTTCACTCTCTGCTTGAATTGACCCCAAATTGTCTTCTGCATAGTTCTATCTTGTGCATGTTTTGGCCTATGCTTTTTGTTTCCAGCCTAATCCTATCTCTTTCTGTTTCTCAGAAATTCTCCAAAATTCCTAGTCATATCATAGCATTCTCCTCTCTTTTCCAGTATTATCAAACATGTATGTGTGTGCATGTGTGTGCTTCCAGAGTGCATTTAATCCCACCGTGCATTAAATACACGTTTGTAGGGATTTAAAATGAGGAAGGCATGTGTTCTCAGGCTACCACCTTGATCCAGCTTCCCAATGATTTATTAAAAAAATCCTTACAAAAATACAGTTTTTGTTCTTCTAATGTATTCTTATGTCATCATCCATTAGACAACCTACTACATAAAATTAAAAAGTAATGGATTGATTTCTTCTTTAAAGATGTACTTAGAATTTATAACACTTTTTTGAGGAGCGGTCCCCAAAGAGTCCATTATTATAATTCTCATTACTTATAATCCCATCATTGAAAGCTCATCCTGTCTTGGCTGTTCTCTTTCTCATATGATCTTCAAATTTGTGGTGATTGCTCTCTTGCTGATTCATTGAGTTTATTCTTAGCTTTAAAATTATTCTATTGGGTTCCATGAAAGGAATGAGCTGTTTTTGGATGAATTGTACATTATATAGATGGCCCCAGAGTAAATGAGAGAGGATATGCTTGACTGTTTTATAACTGGAAAAAAAGAAATTACATAGTTAATATATTTAAAATAATGAAAA
The DNA here is from genome assembly GCF_057802395.1 of Ceratotherium simum simum. Classification (NCBI taxonomy): domain Eukaryota; kingdom Metazoa; phylum Chordata; class Mammalia; order Perissodactyla; family Rhinocerotidae; genus Ceratotherium; species Ceratotherium simum. Next base: position 49,964,682 of record NC_141900.1, on the reverse strand, counting down.
CTCTGTTTTATGTTTATTCACAGTTTTAAAAGATCATGTTTTAGTTATAGTTTCAAAAAAAGGAACCACTTGTAATTTTGTGGCTTCCTTTCCCTACCCCACAATGAAAAGAAGAAATTATATTTTAAATGCCATTTCATGTCTCCAGTTTTTGAGTGGCTCTTGAAAAGACGTGATTAGCAGTTTAAAATCAAAATGAGTGTTGTTTAAGTCAAAGGAAATGCCCTTTTTTTTGTTTATATTTATTTAATTAAAATCTTATTTTGTCATTTTTTTGATGCTGGAGAAAACCTTTACATATTTGTTCCTCAACTTGTCAAACTATTTTTCTAAAACGTAGAGAGTTGTAAGTAAAGCAGTTAAAACCCCACAAATTCAATAATCCTTTTAAATCCAGAATCCATGGATTTCCACAGAGTTTAATGTGACACAGTGACTTCTCATGCCTCTTAAGCACCACACAGCTGGGCGTACAGTCCATATTTTAGAGTTCATCATCACCATCACATGGTATTTATTGGGTGGACTGGCATGTTGCGAGATCCTCTTCCATGAGCTATAAAACAGTTATTTTTAAAAACTATCTTTGCCTTCTTGTGGTTGATGTGAAAGTGGATGTTGCTGGACAGACTCAGAGCTACTGGGGCTTTCAAATGTTTTTTGAGGAACAAGGTAGATTCTTATGAGTCTAACATAGTTTGCCTTTGGACTTAGCTGAAATTTGAGTCCCTTGTGGCTCATCTATATTCAGTATTCCTCTTCTATAATTTAAGCTGATTTTTTGCTGTTTTATACACCCTGGAAATTAGCAAAATATCAGACTGCAGGAAATGACAACTATTTTATTTTGAAGGGAAGAAGAGTAAGTACTTAGAAGCTTGCTGTTGTTTCTTAGGGCTTTTAAGTGTCAAGCATATAGCATTTATCAATTATATTTACAATCTTCTCATAACTCCTTTTTTGGATTAATCAGCCTGTTCTAAGCAACCAAACTAATGTTATGATATATTGAAAGCTCTTTGTACTGTCTTGTGTTCTCTTAAAATCTCATGTCTAAAATGTGCCTCGTTGAAAATAAGGAAGTTTTTACTGTTTGATTAAACAAATCTATTTTGTTTCCTTTTTGAAACATCCACTTTATTGTTTCTATACACCACATAATTAGTTAAAGGCAGAAAGGTAACATGCTATAAGGTAATGTACAAGAAATTGTTACCTCATAATGAAAATAATTGTTGTAAATCAGGGTGTTCCTCCAGTATTGATTATGGAGAACATGAAGAACAAGCCCAAAGGCTTCTTCCATAATAATCAGACAAACTTCTACTACCCTTCTTGTCCTAAGCTTCACAGAACTTATCATTAAAAAAAAATAATAAGTTATATAATATGTAGAATAATGCCACTGTAAGCTACAATTTTCTTAGGCAATCTGCGTGAGTGTGTTTTTGTTTTGTTTCTGTCCCCCAATGAAGAGAACTTATCTCCAACTAAAGTGCTTAAATCCAAACACAACAATTCTGAGTAGGCTAGATTTCTTAGTGCGAGTTTTCCTTTCATTTATCAAGTCATGGAAATAACTACATATTTCATTCTATGAGAGGATTGTATTTTTTAAAAGAATGATGTATATAATTACTTGTCAGAACTTCCTATCATTGAACTTGAGTTTACTTTGAAATATCTTTTGATATATTCTTGTAAAGATTATCGTCATTTTTGCTTTCATGATTTAGTGTTCAATATTCAGTAGTGTCTCTTGCTCTTTTCGCTGGATGTCTGTATCATCCAGATGGACATTTTCTTTCTTGTAATTATTACTCCTCTTTGCTAGTATTTTCATTATTTATAGCTATCAGGCATTTATTTGTCTTTTAAAGGCCTTCCAATCCCAATCAGAATGAATAAACAATTAAAAGGAAGAAAGATTTTGTAGCTCTTCCTTTCCTTTTTGATTGTGTGTGTTCTATATAACACTTAAATTATTCTTTATGAAATTAGTATATCCAGGAAACTGGAGAATTATGCTTTAGGCTGAATGAATGGAAAACATGTTAGCATTTCCTTTGTAAGGTTTCCAGGGTGCCACAGGAGATTTCTAATGTGCTCCTTATTTGTGTTCTCCTCAGATCTTTTTCAGTTTATTAAATGCTGAGGCAATAATTAAAATGTTGCTTATCCTTTTCTATGCTCTACACCTCACTGAAAACATGTCAGCAGAGAAAGCAAACGTTCCTCATTTCTCAATATAAAACAGATCCTGCCAAGGATCATGCCAAACCCAACCAACCATGACAGTCAAATCAATGTATGTTTTGGTTTAAATTTTTATTTTTGTCTTTGCTTTAGCAACTTGACTCTGGTATTTGTTTTTCCTTATGGCTTATCATTTTATGGCATGACAGTTCCTGAAATGGACAAGGCTTCCTGCCTACCTTTGCAATGTATATGTATGACAATATAAACTATAAGAGAAAATGACATTTTGACTCAATAAATATTTGCTTTATGTCCCCTACATCTGTTTTACAGAACTCCTTTTTTTATTCCTCCATCAATAGTCACTGAAAAATGCTTGCTTCTACCTATTGTCTGGATGTTACAAATTCTGGAATCAGTGTGCAAATTTATAAGTTAGAGTTTTTGTTATTGCTGACCCAAGAGATTTAATTCTTTCATCAGTTTGTGTTCATGTCATAAAACATAAATTGGTATTTTTTTTTTTTGCAATTGTGGAGGCAAGATATGCATGCCATGGAGGTGTGAATGTGTGTTAGACTACACAACCTACTTATTGCTGCTGAGTCGTTTAAAAAACTCGAGGGATTATATTTTTAAATTTGATATTAAACTGAGCAAAAAAAAAATTAATGGGTCTAAACTTTAGTCATTTAGAAGTGTGTTTTCTTGGATAAGAATGGTCCCTAATGTTGTTAAGTGCTTGGACTCTATAGATTCTGATTCTGGTCTCAAGTCTGGGTTTTTCAGTCATTATCTATGTGATTTAGGACAAGTTTTTCAACCTCTCCTGGCTTAAGTTTCTAAATAATGTAATTTACCTCATAGAGTGTGTTATACTTTCTTTACTTTTTTTTCCTAGTGATTTTGTATAATTTAATCCTGTTTCATACTACTGCTGATTATTTTCGAGTTTTATATTCATATTTACTTTTTTCTTTCTTATTAACTTAAAATCAATGATGATTTAATATATATTGGCTTGACTTTGTATAAAATGAGAAATTCAGTATGACTTTCAACCCTATTTGTTACCTTTTCACATTCTAATGTTTTGTGATGTACTTTAAATTATGTAGTGCTTTAAAAAACCTTATCTTTACAGAATAATTATTGATATCAAAGCATTGCTTTGCTTCATAACTTATTAAAAACAATTCTCTCTCCTTATCTCTGTGTAACTGAACCATTTTTTTTTCTGTAACAACCTGGAAATACCAATGTATAGCAAGGTACCTTTTTCTTTTTTATGGTCCTTTTATCTCAGGTTCCACAGTATCACACTCCCTTGATTTCTTCCTATAAAGTATGTCTTCTCCTCTCGGACTCCTTGCCAGCTTCTTAACTTCTGTTAGATCCCTAAATACTGAAGATTCTTAGGGCACTGTCTTGTGTGATCCTTAAGAATTCTCACTCACTGCTGTGGACTTAAATACCGTTCATTTGCAAATGACTAATTTCCATGCTCCAGACTCACACACACAGCGGCCTATTGGCTGTTTTGTCATGGATGTCTCCCTGGCATCTCAGATTTATCCAAAATGGATTTCATAATTTCCAACATCCAAAACCTGCTTCTGGTGAATGAAACTTTTTATAACTTTTGTCATGACCCTCTATCTGTAATGCTTTTTATCTTAAAGTCTATATTTTACTAGTGGATATACTGAATATAGTGAACCAAGCTTTCTTTTGTTTAGTGCCTGTCTGGTATATCTTTTTCAATCATTTGACTTTCAGCCTTTTGTGTCCTTGTGTTTTAGGAGTGGCTATTATAAAGGACATATGGCTGTGTTTAGTTTTTAATGCAACCTCTCAATCTCTGTATTTCCGCCCATAAGTTTAGTCATTCACATTTATTGAAATTAGAAAAATATTTGGAACAGTTTCTCTCACCTTACTTTTTGCTTTCTGTCTGTCCTGCTTTTCTCATATTTTTTTTCTTTACTGTTTAATTGAAATTTTTGTTTTGTTGTTTTTCGTTGGTGTTTTTCTCTGTTAGTATTCTTTTTAATTTTTCATCTTGAAATAATTTCAGACTTATAAAAAATTTCATAAATAGTACAAAGAATTTTTATACACCCCTGACCCAGTATCCTTAACATCTTATATCACCACAGTATTAAAATCAGGAAATTAACGTTGATGCAATACTATTATCTAATCTATAAATCTTATTAACTTCTGTTGATTTTCCCACTATTATCCTTTTTCTGGTCCAGAATGCAATCCTGGAACACATGTTGCTTTTGTTGTCATTTCTTATAAGTCTCGTTTAATCTGGGACACATCATCAGTCTTTGTCTTTCCTGACCTCTCACTTTTGATAAATACTGGCCTCTAACATCATGTCTCTTAATTTAAGTTTGATGTCTTCTCATAAATAAATTCAGACTATGCGTTTTTGGCAAGAACACAAGAGAAGCAATATTGTATTCTTTTCAGTGCATCATATCAGGGGTCACATGATGTCTGTCTCACTACTTTTGATGTTAATTGTGATCACTTGGTTAAGGTGGTGCCTGCCAGATTGCTCCACTGAAGATTTATTATTTTCCCTTTATAGTTAATAAATATCTTGTGGGAAGATACCTTGAGATGGTGTAAATATCCCAATTTTTATCATCGTTTTGCATGCTAATTTTAGTATGCATTGGTGATTCTTGCTGGAGATAATTAAATGGTGGTGCTTGTCAAATGGTGATTTTCTGTTTCCATCATTCTTTCCAAATTTTTTAAATGGAATTCTATAATAAAGATGAGCTTTCTCTTCTACACCATCCGTCTGTCTATCTATCTAAATGGACTCATGAGTATTAGTTTTATTTTATAGGTTCTGCTGAATAATTTCATTATTTTGTTGCTCCATTTGTATCGGATTTGGTCATTGGGACCCCCTGCGTGTTACCTTCTGTTGTATTTCAAAATGTCCTCATCAGATTTTGAGCACCTCTTTACTTTTTAGCATCAAAAGATGTTTTATGCTCATCTTGTTCTTTTTTTTTCCTCTCCCAGCCTTGGAATTGGCAATTTCTCCAAGGAACCCAAATTTCTTTTATTAGATAATTGTATTTAGAAACCAAGTTCTGGGCATAAGGGTGCTCATTGCTTCTGGAATATCATTGTTCTGTAAGCCCTTTCAGTGGACATTGCTAGGAAATATATGTATTTTATACTCCTCTTTCAATATTGATATGTGTGGGTTTGCATATAATATATAATCTAAAATAAACCATGAGTTTATACTGACATCTCTGTTTCCAGTCCAACTCATGGGATCTTTCTAGTTTTTCCCTTTCCTTATATGTAACCCCTTTCTCCAATAGTGAGGAATCTGGCTTTCATTATCAGCAGTGTATTTACTTCTTTGTTCAATCTTGGAATTCATATAAGTGTAATTTCAGAATTGCTAACCCATACCTCTGGGGAAACAAATTTACTAATTAGAGTACAATAATTGTATACAGTTCTTTGTCTTAAAGTATAGAATCAAAATACTATTTTCCAAAATTAATTAGCTTAATTATTTTCTTTGCCACTCTCTTCAGTTTGGTTATTTATTTGTCTGTGTTTGAGTTCATTTGATGTTGTTAATAATCCATTTTAAATTCCTCCCCCCGTCCTGGTTCATTCTAATTGTTTATTTTTGGGAGTGTGTGACACATTATCATGGTTCTGCAAGTCAGAACTATGCAAAAATTCTATTCAGTTTGGAGTGTTATTTTATAGTCTTCTGCTTCATTGTTTCTTCTGGGGAGGAGGGGAGTTCATTAATTGAGGTGGTTGAATCTTATTTTCTTTCTTTTGTGTAATAACTCTGTATAGATGTATTAAGTTCTCTCCTGTTCATTTGTTGTGGATTTGGCTAGTTTACAAGGTACCTAATTCAATGTCACTATCTCCTATCAGTGTAGCAAAATCCAGCTTCTTTAGTTAATTTTCCTTAGTTAACGGTGGAGGAAAGAGTTGTGTGTCCTCCAACTTCTTATTTCCCTTTTGTATTTCAGGACCCTAAATTTTTCTCTCTTGCTTCTTTACCCTTTCACCACTCAATTACCAAAAATTACTTCTCTCTCCCTTTTCCTGGTTTTAGGCTTGCTGTATTTGGTGATGGTTTTAGATATACTTTACATTCATCAGTAGCTCCCTCTTCCTTTTCAAATTTTTCTCATCCTGCCCTTAGTTGCCATAAGGGTTGTAACAGGGCAGAGGAGCATGAGAAATTGCTCATTGAAATTTGTTGGTTTTCTCTTTTTTCCTTTAACTTACAGTTATTTTGAAGTTTGGAAATTCTCTGTCTTCAAATTATATTGAGGGTGCTGTATTTGTGTGTGTGTGTGTGTGTGTGTGTGTATAGTTTTATTTGATCTTCTTTTTGTTCTGTATTGTTTTTGGAAAAAATATTGAGAGAGCCACTATTTGATCTTCTTTTTGTTTTGTATTGTTTTTGGAAGAAATATTGAGAGAGCCACCATTGGCCTTAGCCACCTAGAAGCCCCAATTGTTTTTCACTCCGTTTTCTCTCTATTGCTTTACAAGTTTCACATCCTATTTTTAGACATTTAGTACATCTTTTGAAATTTTACTTTGCATAATTGTGTTAAAATCTTAAGTTAGTATTTTAATCACTCTCCCAACAGTTTCATGGATCTAGAACATTTTGTTTGATCACTCACCTTCTGCTTTTCATGGTACTGTTCTTAGCCAGTATTTTTATTTTTTTCTTTTAAATACTCTCTATAATTAAATGTTATTTTTAATGTTTTCTGGAGACACTGCTTTTTTAAGATTTATATACTTATTTTAGTGCTGCTTCTTTATTTTCTATATCTTCCTGTGCTATTAGACCTTCCTTCTGAAATTATTTCCCTTCCACCTGAGGCACATCCTTTAGTGCCAGAGAATTTTTAGGAGTACTTTTATGTTTTATTTTATATGAGGAAGCCCATATTCTGTCTTCATTCTTGACAAATAGTGTTTGGGGGTGGGGGGGTGTAGGCGTTCTAGGTTGATAGTTTGTTGTTGTTGTTATTGTTGTTGGGAGTTAATTTTTGCTTTTTGTCTTTAGTATTTTGCAAATATGTCATTGTGTTCTTGCTACCATTATTGCTGTGAGAAAAACTGTTGTCGAATCAGTCTAATTATTAGTCTTCTGTTGGTGTGTTCTCTCTAGCTGCTTTAAGATCGTCTCTATATTTAGTGTTCCACAGTTACCTTACAGTTTCTCTACTTGTTGAGCTTCTTTTTTATCCACCTTGGAATTCATTGGGTTTCCCTTATGATTGAATTCAAGTATTCCATAACTGCTGAAACTTTTTAAGCAATAACATCTTTATTATTTTTCCTCGTTGTCTTATTCTCCTTTTCTTGGATTCTGATTAAATATGTATTAGAAATTCTTATCATATCTGCCAAATGTCTTAACCTCCGATTACATTTTCTATTCCTTGTTTTCTCTGATATGAATTCTGAGGAATTTCTTCAACTCTGTTTTCAGTTTCAATAATTCTCTTGTCAGCTGTGTCTAATCTCTTGTTGATTCATCCTTTGAGATTTTTTTGTTTAAATTCAGCAATGTTTTTCATTTGTAAAAGTTAAATTGCTTTTTTTTCAAATCTGTATATGTTTGAGAGCCTAGTCTTTCTTGCTCATTTTTGTGATTCCATGTTTGTTTATTTATTTATTTTTTACAAAGTTTTAAAAATATTTTATGCCTGAAAATTCTGATGCTGGATGTGTTTTGATACTAAATTGGTTTGTTGTTTTCTTCATAACTTGCAATTATGAATGCATTTATGTGTTTTTCTGACTTGCCTGACTACCTATTCCATAAGGGAAAAAACCTTTTATGTCTGTCTAGTGACATCTTAATTTATAGCTTACAACCTGGTATCAGGTAAGTTCCTGAAATAAAGTCATTGAAAGGAGTCACCCTTCTTATTTTTTTCCTCACTTATTTCATCATTGGATAAGCTACATTTTTAAATATTCCTTTTTTTTTTCTTTTAAGAAAGACTCCACTACTTGGTATGCGTTCTTGATATGCCCCTGCATATCCCACAATGTCTCCTTTTTTGTTCTTCTGACAGTTAGCAGGGATTCTTAGGTAACAATCTTTTCCCTAGATCTCATTTTCTGGTAGTACTTAGCATTCCAGAGAAGTTACACATCAGCCCTTCTTATCTAATCAAAATAATCTGTGTTGTCTGCTAGAGGCTGTTTAATTTTTATCTTTAAATTTGAAGTTATCATCTGAGTATGGCTTCTTTTGGGGATTTTTTCGCTAATTTTGCAAGGCACTAAATGATATCTGTCTATCTGCAGATGCTGATCTTTATTCAAATAAGGGAATTGTCTTATACATTTTATAATGACTTCTGCAATACATATTGTGTTTTCTCCCCAGGTTTCCCTTATATAATTTAGTTCTTTAATTAATGCCTTGACTTTTCTCTCACTATTTTCACTCCTTTATTCTTTTCTTGAGTTCTAGACATTTTCAAGTCTGTCTTCTATTTATCTATTTCAGCTTTATGTAGAAAAAGTAGGTTTTACACCACCTCCAATGAGGTTTTTTTATTCAAAATACTTAATATTTAATATATATATGAAATTAATATTTAAAAAATACTTAATATTTAATATCGGCATGAAACCTCTTATCACATAAATTATTCCTACTTTAAGCCCACTTCTATGGTTGAAGCATCTTCTTGAATCTTCCTGAGACTGAAAATCAGAAAATATCTAATATGTTGTCTTCACCTAGTAGTGTCATTTCAGAGAGAGATGTATAATTTTGATGATTCCAGAAAGTTCTTTCCACCTAGAAAATTGTTTCACAAATCTATTGGTTTTTTTTGTAACACCTTATTGGGAAGAGGCACTATAGGCAATCTTCTACCATCTGTGTCTTTCTCCATGAGAAACAATCTTTCTGATCTCCATTCTGGAAGGAGCTTTGCCAGGCTAGTTTTTTGCTAGTTGAGAATGACAAAAATTGGCATCAATGTGGTCAGGACAGAACTCTGTTTTTTTTTTGTGTGTGGATTATAATTCCAAGCCTCCTTTTTAGAAGAAATAGGGCTTTTATTTCAATGGTATACACTTGTATGTGGAAGTTTGAGATTAAGACTTTGGATACTAACTACTCACCCACTTAACCAACATTTAAGAGTCTAATGGTCACTGACCAGGAATCTTTTTCTTTTTTAACTGCTCGAAACTATTCTAACAATAACTTCCTCTTTCTCTCTCTCTCACGCACGCACACACGTTGTTACCAAGAAGATATGTTTGAATTGGCCTATTTTAGTTCTTTCCTTGCATTAAGTTTATAATTATAAATTTGAAACTAAATTTTATGGGAAAAGTTTAATCAGTCTTTCTGCTCCAAGAGAAATTATCAATAGTTTTTCTAATAAAAGTTGGTCCATCCCACTCTAGAAGAAATACTTCTGATTAATCTTTCTGTCCCTCATTTCTCATTCTCATGTCTCAATCATTTCTCATGCATTCTGGGAGCAGAACCCATTGCCCACCAACACCTAGTATGTAGCTTTTTTGCTTATGCAGCCACCCTATCTAAGAGAATGCCAGCTTCATTGTCTGTCTTTATCCTCCTGACTTGGGTATATTAGTGTAAATTTATCAATATCCCTTACACTTACTTCCCAGAACAGGCCTTCTTTCACAGGATGGGGAATCACGTAGCACAAATTTCTGGCTTTTGACATCTTTTCAGTTTCCAAGTACAGATACAAGTTTTCTTCTTATTTTTATTTTTAGGTGGTTATTTCCATAATGATATATCTTTAACCTAAAAACTTTGAGGTTTCAAAGATGTCTTAATAGGCATATATAAAGCCAGATTTTTATAGAATTAATTAGCAAATTAATTTATTGAGTACCTACTATGGGTATAGCACTTTATTTTGAGGTTAGAATTTAATTCAAAAGAGTTGCTTTTTCTATCTACAATTTAGCTAAGAAAGACCTATACATATATAAAGCTAATAAAAATATTAGTAAGGGATGTGAGACAAACTATGATAATGTAGATTACTGATGTTCAGTAAAAGAGATGATTTCGTAAAAAGAAGTCAACCCAACCAGGTCTCTGAATATTAATTTGAATTAGAAAGCCAATTATTGGGAAACCATTTTACTAGGGAAGGAGTAACAGTGATTATACCAGTATGGCCACAAAAGTGGTTTCTGTGTAGTAAAGAAGTGAGAACTGTGGTTAGAAGGGTTGATTAGGTTGACTGTGAGTGTCTTCAATGCTAAGATGAAGTTTGTGCAGAAAGTAATGTGGGTTTGATAGAGTGAAAATGGTTGTTCTAGTGAGGTTAGAGCAGTGGCCAAGGGCAAAGAGAAGTGGCCAGTTAGGACATCCTAGAGGAATCCAGGTACAGGATGGTGTGGATGTAGACTTAGAGTGGTTGGAGTGTGACTGGTGAGGGATGTTGCAATAGAAAACTAGCAGGACTCAGTAACTGTTGCGTGAGTTGTATAGGATCAAAACATTTTGCTAACTAAAAGGGACATTGTGTATGAGACTGCTTTCTCAACTTTATTAAGTTGGGGGATTGATATTATGAATGATGTTGTAAGAATATAAAGTGTGACAGTGTGACGAATTCCAGATCTAGAAGTAATTGACACAATAATGAAGTGCTTGTTCCTCAGGCTGGACATCTGGTGCTTTTGGCTGCCCGTGTCTTATCCCACTGCACTCTGGCTCTGAGCACTGCATAGTTTGAGTCTTTTCTGTCTTTATTCTCTGTTCCTGTTCAGCAAAGTAACAGTGCTGCCCCTCACGATTTTATTGGCCAATTCTTTTTTCTTAATTACCTCAGTCCACAAATACTTATTGAGCACCTACAGTATGCGCAAGGCCTTGTGCTAGGCATAGAGAATAAAGGGGATAAAAATTTCTATGTGATGATTGTGTTAATAAGTAAACACAAGTGCATTTTCACTGGTATTTTATTATCCAGGTTTTTGGGAGACAGCTACTGCGCTCAAAGGATCTAGATGTAAATGCTTTTCATTTGGAGAAGACTGTTTTGTTTTTCTCAAAGTCTGTCAGTAGCTCCTGCTTTTTCTGCAGTTTTGGAAATTTACAAACACCAAACCTTTATTTTCATCTCCACTAGGGGACAGTGTGTCACCATTAGATTTTTTTTCTTCCATATCAGCAAAATGTATATAGAAAGGAAATTTAGTCTCAAATTATTTTGGTATGATATTAATTATCTTATAAATGTAATAAAACTGTTAAAAGTCTTCCAAAGGCTACAACTTACGATTGTTGTATATTATATATGGTATGGATGAATGGACAGAGACATAGATAGATATGTATCTATAGATATAGATAGCACATTTTTATTTGGAGTATTTGAAAATTTGCGGCATTTGGATAATTTTTGTATGAGTTCACCAAAACAAGGATGGATGGCAGAAGGATATGAATATTAAAACACAAGCAACCTGAATTTCAGGACTGTTTTGTAACTCATGGAAATTGAATTAAGCTTTAGGTATGGAATTAGCTGAGACAATGTAATGTTTACTCTTCAAGAAGGGCTGTCTAATCTCCTAAGACTCTAAAGCCTAAATATATATACATATATTTTAACTTTATAGTTTTCCTTTTAACAGAGTACATTGTGTTCTTTAGGAATGATGTGTATGGAGGATGAATATCTCTGGAAGATTTCCTTTCAGGTTGTCTATAAAAATTTGGACAACAATGATGTCATAGCTTTTCCTGCTATTCTTTGAGATGGTATTCTACAAAATCCACATAAATTTGATTCTAAAAGCATACCTACCATAAATTTGTTTACATCTCTTTAATTCAAGTACTGAGAGCTGTATAGTACAGCTAGGATTTAATGCTTTAAAGTATACCTTTTAAAAAGTTCTTCAAGTTTATGTACAGTGGGAATAGTTTTACCAAAAGTTGTCCTTTGAGAAAATTGAAAGGGACAGTTAGTAAGTAAGGGATTTTGAAGACATGGGCATTATAGAAAATTGATCACTTGTACACACTTGCAAGGTGTAACTTCTCAACAATTTACTTCTGCAACTGCAGGCTTTATTTGTCCAAATTGTGAGGTAAACAGTGGGGAAGAGAGAAAAGAAGAGCTACTATGAATTAATGGAGATGCTGCTGTCTTTCCCAATCTTAGGTGAAAATAAAGAAATCTCCTACTTTCCCAATTCTTGCCAAAGGCTTAGAAGTCCCATGAAAGTTCTGCATTGAGACTTCATTACTCTACTGGAGATGATAGATATATATAGCCATCATAAGGAAACCTACGTATCACCAAAAAAAACCCCACATGTACAAGAAGACTAAAGTCTAAGGTTCCATTGACAAGACTTAATTACTATGGAGTAAATTTAGAATTACCTTATGTGTTTAAAAGATAGTGGTAATTAGAACTTTTCTTCATATTTCATCTAAACATAGTATATTCCATCCTAATTTTGAAATTACAAGGCGTAGAGAAATAGCTAAATATGATAAGTTTCTGGATAAAATCCACGGTAAATTCTAATCATAAATAATTCAGTTTGAGGATATAAAAAATTAAAAATAGGTATTTTATGTTGATATTTTGTCTAATATTCTTCCTAATAATTAAAAAATCCCACTGTTAGGAAACTCTTCAAGATCTCAATGAGAACTTGTTAACATACTAAATGAAATTAAGTACAAATTTTTGTTGTTAGTTTTAGCTTGACTTCCATAATATTTTTCTACTTCTAAGTCAGCAGAAAGCTAAGACCTTGTGAATTATTAGTATGATTCTTTCTTAGACCTTTTATTGAAGATTAAAATGTTCAAACCAAAAATGTTTTCTTTGTATAGATTTTGAAGATTTTTATGGAGATAAATGTTCCCTGGAAATTTGGACAATGTTTTCTGTATTACTGATTTTATATGATAACTAATCAAATTTAGTTCCCTGAATTTAAACAGTCTTGAAACTAAATTTTTAAATAACTCATTTTTTTGTTGTGAGAAGAATAAATTGTGTTCATTATGGAAACTTTTAAAACATAGCAAAACACAGAGAAGAAATAAAAATAGCCATAAATCCATCATCCAAAAATAACAATTGTTAACATTTTGATATTTTCCCTCCCAGTATTTTAAGACATCTGACTACTATATTCTTTTTTCCTTTTTGACTGGTTTCTATTTTATAATACAGTTGTACTCAGGAGAGAGAGTAAATGCTGTGTTTTTCAGCTAGAAGTTATATTTTTATTGTTTTATGAGAGGATAGATAGAGTTTGCAATTTTTAAGATTTTCGTCACAAATTTGACATTGTTATGAAGTTAACAGGATGGTAAGATAAAACAAGTAATTACAATAGTGACAATAATTTAGACTTAAAAGAAAATGCAGACATTAACACATATCATTAAATATCCTTGTTTTTCTTTAACTTCAACAAATGTATGTTTTTGATTTTATGTGTGGCTGTGTAAACATTGGTGTGCCATGTTGATAGTTTATGCTTTTTATGGCTGGGGAGTAGAAATCAAGGTAAACTTACAGCCTGGAAATTGCTAGAGTTACAGATAGTAAATAAACTGCTGGTAAATTTAATTTCAGTAATTTTTTCTTTATTTTTTATTGTGGGAATTTGTGTACCTACTTTTCTTGCAATACCATTGTAAGATCTAGCTTATCACATTGATATGTCACAGTAAAGGTTAGTCATGATTTCTTGTTCCCCAAATATTTCTTGTCCATTCTGGACTCTGCAGTCTTTGCCTCCTCTTTTTCTCCTCTTTTGGTTCCACTTCCTTCAGGAATCACTCCAGCATTATGTGACCTTACCACGCTCTGAATTGCCTCATCTTTTTATGCCCAGCTATAGCGGTATTACCTACAGTCTAGTCTTTTGCATAGTTATGTACATTACATCGCCTTGCTTTCCTAGGATTGGGGTTGGTTTTTTTTGGTTGAGGAAGATTCACTCTGAGCTTACATCTGTTGCCAGTCTTCCCCTTTTTTTGTGTAAGGAAGATTAGCCCTGAGCTAACATCTGTGCCCGTATTCCTCCATTTTGTATGTGAGTCGCTGCTACAGCATGGCTTGACAGTGGTGTAGGTCTGTGCCCAAGATCTGAACCCATAAACCCCGGGCCACTGAAGCGGAGCATGCTGGACTTAACCACTACATCACAGGGTCAGCCCCATGGGGTCGACATTTTTTTGTGCTTATTTGTTTCATAGAGTAAATATTCCCAGATGACATGGCTACTGAGATAACCCATATGCAGTTTTCTAAATGTTCCAAACAGGATTCTTGGTGGTGGTGGTGGGGTGTAGCAGTAGATAAGGAAGGAATAGGGAAATGGAGTAGTAATATCATCATAAAGTATTAAGATGATTATATGATGAGAGAAAAAATTTGTTATTTTTTCTCTCTGTTCTTCAGTTTGGGTATTTCTTTTTGCCTTTCCTCAGGATCACTAATGTCTTCTGCTCCGCTCACCTTGCATTACACCAGTCCAATTAATTCTTAATTTCAAATATTATATTTTATAATTGTAAAATATTCTTTATTATAGATTCCAATTCTATGTTGAAAATTTCCATTTTTTTTCATTGTTTCCATCTCTTCCTCTATTTTTAATATATTAATCATAGTTATTTTGAAACCTTTGCATGCTAATTCCAATTTATGGATCATTTCTGGATCTGCTTAAATTGATTATTTTCCCCTTCTTTATGGGTTATTTTTTCTGCTTCTTTGATTTCTGCTTCTTTACTCATCTAGTAATATTTTATTATATGACATACTTTAGTTACAAAATGTTATAAAAGCTCTAGCTTATTTTAGCTTCCTCCAAAGAATATTAAAATTTGTTCTGGCAAGCATTTGTTTTGCTGGAAGATCAGCTCGATCTTCTGGAGGTTGCTTAAACTTTGTTAGGGCAGGTCGAATTCAGTTTTGCCTTTATTCCCAGGCTGTAGGCAGAGATCTCAACTGAAAGCCATGGGTGTTCACTAAGGTCTCCTCATTCTACCTGGCCTCACCTCTAACCTCCTTCTCAGCACAGTGCAGCCTCTGAAATCTCTGCTCAGCTCTCCAGCTTCCCAGCAATCATTCTCTGCTAGGAATATATTGAGTCTCTTCCTGGGCAAGCACTTGAGGAGTTGGCCAAAGAATGAAGGGGAATTTTTGGCAGCTTTCTAGGGCTTCTTTGCAACTTCCCTCTCTCAGGGACCTTGCTTGCACAAATCCAAGCCACCTTGACAACTCTAAATTGTAATCTGTACCTTTTCTACCCAGAGGGACTGTCGTTCTCTACTTGGGCTTTATATCTCTATAGTTTGAGAAAATTCTCTCAACAAGACAGCTGGAGTGAATGTTAGCTAATGGGCTCTACTTTCAAGGGTTGTAGACACTCATTGGTTACTAAGACTTGCAAAGAATATTTTTACATGTAGTTTTCCAGATTTAATGGTTATATATGGTGAGTGGGTGATATCAGCTACTCTGTCTTGGCTGAAATCAGTATACTCCATAAAAATTATAATTCTAATAGCTATTATTATTGAGTATTTATTAGGTGTCAGTGATTTCCATATCTTATCTGATTTAGTCCCTACAAAAAATCTGTGTGATAGATAACATTGCTGCCCCAGTTTTAGATGAAAAAACTGAGAACTATAAAACTTTAATAATTTGCTCAAAGATTACTTGAAAATTGTCAAAGCCAGTGTATGAATACCCACAATCTGACTGTAGAGCCTGTGTCCTTATCAAATGCATAATTTATTAAATGAATATTATATTTTATCAAGAAATATACAAATGGGCTAGTGCACACAAATAAATTACCTTTGTAGGGGCCGGCCCCGTGGCGTAGCCGTTATGTGCCACACTCGGCTGCTGGCAGCCCCGGGTTTGATCCCGGGCGAGCACCAACACATTGCTTGTCTGACCATGCTGCAGCGGCGTCCCATATAAAGTGGAGGAAGATGCGCATGGATGTTAACCCAGGGCCAGTCTTCCTTAGCAAAAAAAGAGGAGGATTGGCATGGATGTTAGGTCAGGGCTGAGCTTCCTCACAAAAAATAAATAAATAAATAAATAAATAAATTACCTTTGTAACTCAGGTTCTGTAATTATGGCACATAAGCATTTTTAAAATCAAGAAAAATATTTTTAAGTTAAACACATGCTTACTTTTTTTGAAAAAATACTACACTTTAATTTTTATATTTACTGAAAAATTGAGAAGAGAGTACAAAGTTCCCATATGCCCTGTATCCACTTTCCCCTATTACTAACAACTGAAGTCCATAGTTTATTCAAATTTCCTTGGTTTTACCTAATGTATTTTTATTCCAGGATACCACATTCCTTCTAGTTGTCATGTGTCCTCCTCTTGGCTGTGACAGTTTCTCCAATTTCCTTTGTGTTTGATGAACTTGACATTTTGAGGAGTTCTGGTCTGATATATTGCAAGATGCCCCTCCATTGGAATTCATCTGATTGTTTTCTCATGATTAGACTGGGGTTATGGGTTTTGGAGAGGAAAACCACAGAGGTGAATGCCATTCTCATCACATCATATCAAGAGTGTATACTATCAACATGATTTTTCAGTGTTCGTGTTGACCTTGCTTACTTAGTTTTAACATTATATAATAAAAGTTTTTATTATATAATATTTTATTATTTTTATTATATATTATATAATATTTGGAACACACAAGGGAATATATGTATGTACATATACATAAATATGTGTGAATGATACTAAAATGACCACCTATAATACCCCTTTGCTCTTCACCATCCTCAAGGATTAAAAACACTGTTTTGCATATCCACTGGCAGCAAGAAATCCTTTTTAAACATCTGAGTTTGCTTTTTTTAACTCATGTTATCAATAATTTTACAGAAATATAGAGTTTTGAGGTGAGTTTGGAATCTGTAAATTGTTTGAATATCTGATCTTTGCACATACTAGAAATATTTTGAGTATATGTCTGTCTCACCATCTTCTTTAATCAGTTTTTAGATTTCCATATTTTTCAGAGATAAGTCAATTGATTGAGCTCAGGCAGAAAGGGCAAACAAATATTCGGTGGAATAACACAAGTTCTTCTCACTAAATTCTAATCTTTCCAAATGGTGCCTATAAAAAGTTGCAGAAGTAAATTAATCCTTAAGAGAACATTCTTACTTAAATTCTTTATTAACTAAAGATATGTAAGTTATGGAGCTAGCAAAATGAGCATAGATGGTTTATTCTAAGATATAAAAATGTGATTTTTTTCTAGCCCTAGGATCTTAAACAGATTTCCCCCCCTTCGTTTCTTCATTTGTTACTGTGCTGCTTTCATTATGACAAGTATTAGCTGGTTTCAAAGAGGCTCTACAGAGAGGGTTTTTCTGTTTATTTTTGAAGGGGAAACCTTAATTATCATCATCTGTTGTACGTCTCAATTTAATAAATGAGTCTTGGGAATAGATGTGTATTATAAACCCTGCAACACTGTAATTAATTAATCATTAAGTACAAATATCTATAGTTGGTTTGTATTTTGTTCAATTTTAGAATACTTATTTCTGTGTTTATGAATGGTGTGTCATGAATGATATCTACTCCCTTTTAAGTGAATCATATTTTAGGCCCCAACATATTTGGCTTTAGAATGATTTGTGTATGTGATTTAAGTCTCGTGATATCCTGGAAACCAGTACAGAATTTGAAATCCAGTATCGAAATGTCATTAAAACCCATTTGCAAGAAGCAAAGTAGCCACCATTTAGCCACTTGTGCATCTTCCTCAGCTCTACCCCTTAGAATAGGATCAGGGAAGTTGATGGAAAACAGTAGCTTAAGCTGAGGTGGTCTCTCACCATCATCCTCATAGATGAGAAACCCAAGGCCTGGGCTGGTGGAGGCCTGGTGGTCATGGAATGCCTTGATTATATTCTTCTTGAATAGGCTTCTGGCTAAATATGCAAATAGAAGGGAACTGAGTAACCAAATAGTGGTCATTGTTAACAAATGAGTTAAACCGAAAAGGTGATGATACCTCTACCATAGTCAGAGCCTCCTTTTCTTTGAATTTGTTATAATTTGTGGAGTGCTACCATGTGTTAGGCATTGAACTAAGTGTTCCATATTCAAAGATAAAATGAAAAATTCTTTACACCAAGAGACATCATCTGGTGGAATAGATGGTCAACTGAAAAGACTATTTTAGAATTCAAAAGACACTTTTAGAATTCAGTGTGCTAGAGGAATTCACAGCTGTGGAAACATAGATTCACCTCACCCAAACTGGGCTGGAGGATAGGAGTCAGGGTAGATTTCAAGAGTCACTGATACCTAGGTTGAACCACAAAGAGTAACTAGGGTCAGCTAATCTAGGAAGAGAGTGGGAAAGCTTTTCTGGCAAAGGGTTAGCTGGTGCAAAGGGATGAAATCATGCTTAGAAAAATGACTGTTTGGGCAATCTTAAACAGTTTCACGTGGCTTAGAGAATTGAGTGATTTTAAGGGAATGGCAAGAAGAGGCTGGAAGGAGAAAAGACTCTTTTCATTACCGGGTAAAGGGTTCAGACTTGATCCTGAAGGTTATAGGTAGGCTTCAAAGGATTTTAGGCAGGATAGTGATATGATCAGATCTATATTTTAAAATAAATATTTTGACTGCTGTGTGGGAAATAGGGTAGAACAGGACAAGACTTCAGAGAGACTGTTTATGGATTGTTCCAGTAACTCAGGACAGAGGTGTTATGCTGGCAATGGCAGTGTGAGTGGAGCATATGGATTCAAGAATCGTTAAGGAGGTAGAAGCAATAGGTCGTAATGATATATTGAACATTGGGATAAGACATTAAGGATGATGCCAAAGTTTAGAGATTGGTTATCAGATCCGTTTTTTTGAACATAGCACAATTCATAACACAGAGACCTTAAAGCTGTTAGCTCTATTTCCACTTTCCTTTTCTCTTCATATTATCATCCCCTCATACCTTCAAGAAGTCCAAATAATTAGAATAAACATATTTTCATAGGCAATATGATTTCAAAGACAAAACCACATTTTAGTAACTTGTAAGATAACTCATTTCACAAATTTGCCTGATCCTAAACTTGACAAACAACAAGCACGTTTTTTTTCCCCACACCAGTACTCACAGTTTATAACAAAGTCTGTTGTTGGAGAACACTCAGAAGGGGATGAAGAAAAGGCTTGCATCATCGGTGAAATATTCACACTTTAGTGAAGAGCCAAAGTTGCTCAGATATTGGATTAAGGGAAAATCATCTTTTGTTTCATACTGTTAGCATTTGAAATTATGTCAGTGTTTTTCTTGGTATCTTCAGCAAATATTTTTTGTCTATAATGAAAAGTGCTTGCAAAAGCATTTCTCCTTTATTTGGGGGACCAAGTCCATGCCAGTGGCTATGGTCTGAGTTCTATAGAATGCTGAGGCCAGAGAGCACTGGACCTTGAAAAGTGGCTCCTTGAACTCATAGAAACAGAGTAGAATGGTGGTTGCCATGAGGGGTGGAGAAAATGGGGAGATGTTGGTCAAAGGGTACAAACGTCCAGTTATATGATGAATAAGTTCTGGGAATTTAATGTACAGCATGGTGATTATAGTTAACAATATTGTATTATACACTTGAAAGTTGCTAAAAGAGTGGATCTTAAATGTTCTCACCCCCTTCCTCCACAATGGTAACTATATGAGGTGATGGCTGTGATAACTAACCTTATTGTAATAATGGTTTCACAATATATATGTATATCATATCAATGCATTGTACACCTTAAACTTACACAATGTTATGTGTAATATCTCTATAAAGCTGGGGAGAAAAAGTTAAGAATAAATAAATTTTTTAAAAAAGAAAAGTAACTTCTTGTTCAATTTAATGTGTGACATCTTTCTAAAATAATTACTGTTTTTTCTTTTCAGGATAAGCAGAAGCTACAGGAAAGTTTAAGGCAAGGTGCCGCTATTATTGCCACCTTAATCAAAGAAAGAAATCCTGGACTTGTTGGTCAGCTATTGATAGCGTGAAGAACACAGAAAATTACCTACTGAATTTTTAGAAATGTTTACCTACGTATCTCTTTTGTGCTTCCCTCCCTATTGTATGTGGTAGAATATTTAAGTTTTGTTATATCTCATAATTTGTAGATGTGACGCTTGGGTTATAAAAGTGGATCAATGCTTATATCTGTGAAATAAAAATTTACTTTTGTGCATGTCAAATATAAATTGCCTGAATCAGAAAATGATAAGTGGAAAATAATACCCTTCACATAATCTTTTCACAGAGGCATGAAAGATCAAACAGAAATGATAATGGGTGAGCTAATCCTCCAAGGAATGAGAATTTAGAAAGCTTCAACTATTATCTCTGCGTTAGTTAGTAAATCACCCTATAATGAACCTAATAGAGAGGATTCAGGATTATTCCTGATTCTAAAATTGTCCTCTTGTGATGTGATATTTTGACTTGTATTCTAATTTTCTACACCATAAAGAAAAAAAAACAGGAGCTAACAGGGAACTCTGGTTCAGATATCTTCACCATTGGCCTCACATTGCTCTAGATCCCTAAAGCAGATGTCATTTCCTCCTGCTTTTTACTATTTTAAAATTGTATGTTTTCCTTGGTTGATGAAATATAAAATTTTGACTTACTTAAAAGGTCTCTGATTTTTCTGAATAAATTTAAAGGACTAGAAAGCTTCATAAAAGTGAAATTATTTTTGTCAATCCCACGTCTTCTTCTAAAAGGCAGGAGTCAATGCACCTCCAAGAATTAAGTTAATTCTTCTTTTGATACAGACACTGCTGTGTTTTTAAATCAAGTTCTTATTCTTTCAAATTTCCACTGGTGTATACATCTTAAATATTGATGATTTTCTCTTATATTACATTTTACAATATGTACATCCAGTCATTAGAGATGCCTTTTATTGTATATATATACATTGACCTTATAAAAGCACATTTGATGAGATTCTTCCAGGGCTTAGGCTGCATGTGGAAACTATAAAAGTTGCATGAAATGTTTTCAGTTAAAGGTAGACTTTGCAATATCTACCTTGTGCAATTTCTTCTTAACACGCTGGATGATTTTACCTATATTTCTCAAGTATTTACATTAATAAAAGAGTTTATATTTTACATTTAAATAATAGTAGAATATAATGGACATGGAGTAATTATTGCATTCATTCTCTTAAATGTGTTGTTTGAATGTAGGCTTAGATCTAAATTTCTGGGCTTGCCATTTTTTCTCTCTATCCAGGGATGTTAAGAATATAAAATAAATCATTTAATTCGAAATCTTGAGTATGAAAATACATGGGCAATGTGTGGATTTTTGTTAGAATGTTTATGTCGTTGTCAAGGGGAGTTGGCTGTGTTGTGAAAGATCCACACAGCGCGCCTGTTGAAGTCTTCAGGTGAAAATGTTTTAAGATTTGAAAGTGCTCATAAAGGTAAAAGGGAAAATGTTATCGAGGTTTTAAAGAGGGTGAGTGCTTTTAAGTGCACGGTAGGAAACAGGGCATATCCATGGCACAGCAAAATCACTGTGTCTATTGAGTGCTGGCTGAGTTACCTTCGATTTCAACTTAATAATGGAATGTTATGCCAAACTAGAATTTATCCTGGAGCAACTAGTATGACTTTCCTAGGTGATTGGAAACATTTAGTGTAATGAGGTTTAGTTAATAAAATATTAAATTGTGAAATCATCATCATCATAGCATTTGATTTTTTTCTTTATAGTCTGCAAAGTGATTCACAGCATTGAAAATAATTTAAAGAAATCTCCCCACATCCTTTACTGTTTAGATGGAAATTGAGGCTCAGAGACCCTTAACTACCTTGCCACCCAAAGCCATGTGGCTACCTAGTAACAAAAGGCAGGGCTTAAACTCAGGACCACTGAGAATATGGTCAAGCTCCTCTCCCTGTGTAACCATGATTGCTGGCAAACGACATCCAGCAGAGAGGCTGTGGGGAAAGAGCCGGAGGCCCTAATGAGAACTGGAGGAACTGAGGCCAGAGGGAAGCCCTTGA
The DNA here is from genome assembly GCF_057802395.1 of Ceratotherium simum simum. NCBI lineage: Eukaryota > Metazoa > Chordata > Mammalia > Perissodactyla > Rhinocerotidae > Ceratotherium > Ceratotherium simum. Next base: position 49,942,322 of record NC_141900.1, on the reverse strand, counting down.
AGCTTTTAGCTTTCCGATCCTCTTTCCAACATACAGAAACTGTAGCTGGGGGTGAAGAGAATGGAGAGAATTATTGGCCAAGAGAGAAAGATAAGTTGGTTGTTTTAGCTATTTGTTAAGAAGAGATTCAGAGGCAACTTGACAGTTACATTTTCATCTCTGCTTCTGTAAACTTAATTACCTTCATGAGAACTGTCCCTTTGCATTTTATTTTCCAAAATTTCTTTAAAAATAATAGTAATGATGCCTCAGAGTTGCTGAAATTGCTTTGTACCTGTGGAAATTTTGTGGAAAGACTTTCTTTCTAAACGTATGCTACTAAATTAAATGCAATTTAAAGTTAGCCTTTTTTAGGATTTTAACACAGTGTGACCAAGCGTTTGATTAATGACTTATATTGGTAAGAGGTAGTTTTTTTGTGTGCCATAAAAGTGGTCAATTTGAGAAATGATTTGTTGTAAACATACTCTTCTATAGATAAGAGTCAGACCCCTATATTCCACTCAGGCCCATTCTTATTTTGGTCACTTTAAGCATTTTGCATTGGTTTAACAGGAAAACTCTCTTTTCCCATGCTCGTTTATTATAACTATCAAATTTTACTTTATATATAAATATAATATTCATTTTATAAAAATCAAGTTGCAATAGAACATTTTCTTGTGTTAAATCTGTAAATTTAACTTCCTTTTAATGTTGAAACTATGTCAAGGAAGCATAAATCATAATATTTAAATTAAAATGTTAAGAAAGCCATTTGGAAAAAACAGTGAAGATATTTTAAAAGTTTAATTAAAAAATAAACAATAAATGAAAAGTACATTCTGTTTATTTATTAATATGGTTTAAAATAAGTAGAAATGGCTAGGTAAGTGGTGTTTGGCATTGTAACACTTATATGTGTTCTTGTACATTTTTAGTTTCAAAATTGTGAAAATGTATAGATATATTTCTGGGGATATTTCATAAATGAAAAGTAACAAACTTATTAAAGATTCTAAATATATTTCCTTTACAAAACAAAATATAAGTAATTGATGAATAACTAAATTGCTATTTTCAAATCTAATGGCAATTTTCATTGATATTTAGTGTATATGTTTTTTTAAGCTAACTCATTCTCAATTGAATAAATATAACATTTATTCTCAAAATATACCGATGTGATGTTTTACCTTATAGAAAGATAGCATTTGAGATCCAGATATATTATTCTGTAAAATTTATTAAAAAATTGCAAAACCAGAAGTGCCAATTAAATTTTTTCTTCTTTCCCTCATATTTAGCAGGTTTCCTAGTAGTTGTAGTGGCTGTTAAGGATATAAAGGCTCTACTCAGGCATGGTGGAAAAGAATATTGTGATCACTTAATGTCTTCATGGGTGTGGAGGGTTGAATTATTGTTCAGAAGTATTCTTTCCCTCCACTGGCTTCCATGGGAGGAATATACGTCCACCTCTTGACTCGGAGATTCGTCATGTGACTTGCTTTAACCAATAGAGAGAGTCAGAAGTGGCAGTGCTCCACTGAGATTTGACTTCAGAGACCTAGCACGTTGTGGCTTGCTGTCTTCCACGTCTGCCACCACCATGAGAGGAACATGCCCAGCCTGGTCTGTTGTCTCCAGAAGGAAAACAGGCCCAGATCAGCTGATCTCCAGCTAATCCACAAATGGAGGAACAAGCCTGGCTGAGATCAGCAGGGGCACCTAGCCCAGTTCATTGTTCTCCAGCAGACAGGTGAGCTAAATAGATGCTCACAGTTTTTGGCTAGTACTGAGTTTTGAATCTTCATTGCACGTCAACTGATAACCAAGGAAAGATCTGTGGCAGTGTGTTATATATTTGCCCTCACAAGTCTGGGATGTATGTGGAGAGGCACATTTTGTTAAAGCAGAATGCTTAGGAGGAGAAATGTTGGTCAGAGCGATGGTCCCAAAGTACTAAAAGGTTCTGAGAATGCCTACTTCCCTATTCAAAAATTACTAAAGGAGAAAAATAGACCTGTTTTAGAAAAGTTTTCAAAAGAGGTTAAACTTTCTTGGGCCTGAAATGATATGGAGTTAAAATATGGGCATGTAAAATAATAGGTAATAAAAATAGCTAACATTTATTAAATGATTACTGTGTCCCAGAAACTGATCTTAGTGCTTTACATGTACATGATGTTTTTATTCTTCATGATAACTTTATGTGCTAGGTAGTATACCAATCACTGTTTAAAAAGTGAGGAAACCAAGGCACGTACATTTTGAGTAACTTATTCAGAGTCACCCAAGCAGCAAGTAGGAGAAGAGAGATTCAAATTTGGTTATCTAACTTTAGAGTTTATATTCCTAAGCATGATGCTATACAATATTACAAAACATACTATTTTAAGATCCCTTAAAGAATAACTCTCAAGGACGGGGATCTCAAATATTTTTTTTTTTTAATAGCAAGATAAAGAAAATGGGTAAATCCTGTTACCTTTCAGTGTTTCTGTATTCTTTGTTTCCTTTGCCCATCACCACCCCCAATACGCAAACGTATTTTGGAACATACTTGGATCTGCATGTGCCAGTAAAACTACAAAGACTGATACCCATATACAGTTGTTATCAATGCCATCTCTGTGAGCTCTCCAGTTGTAAGGATTTCCTCCAGCAATGAATGAGCAGATATACTTGGATAACAAAAGTGTAAGATGAAAAAGTAGAAGCAAGTACTTTCTTAATGAACCAGAGTTGCATATAGCCATTTGTGCCTCAGCAACACAACAAGACATCAAAAGAGAAGTTAAAGTCCATTCACCATCTTTACAAGAGAAAGGAAAGTCTAGAGAAATGCCCAGGCATGAGGAAGTATGAGGTCTCCCCTTGCTATGAGACTCTTCTAAACACGTGTGTCCATAATGTTTGCTCAATGGGAAAATTTTGGGGTGAATGGTATAATGAGCTTAGCCTGAGTGGAGCCAGACTGTTTTTCTTTTCCCATCTGAAATATTGGAATCTTTGATTTTTAAAAATGTCTTCACAACTGAAATGCATTATGCAAATTTATTCTCTACTTAGCGAGGATGCTACCAAATAATCTGAACACTTGTTAAAACATCTGGGTCTCTTTAGCAACATGGATGAAGATTGGCTTGTCAAATGCAATTTTTTCTTTCAGTTTAACCTTAATCCTGTAGGATCTCTGTGTGGTAGGTCTGTATCGACCTTGTGATATGACAATTGCAAAAAGGTAGATGCAGAGATTAAGGGCTCATGATCACCCAGCACACTGGAAGCCAAACGGAGTATGGAAATCCAGAATTTCTGACTCTACTTTGGACAGTTTCTCAGGGAATTGGATTACAAATAGGAGGGACTGTTTTTTACTTAAAGTTAAAAAAAAAAATCTGATTTAAATCTACATTCAGAATTTTACCTGGATGCATTCCCTCATTTTCCATTTTGCAAAACTGCAGTTAAGCCCAGAGGCAAAAGCTTCAACAAGGCAATCCTAGTGATCTTTTTGACCTGAGTGGAGACATGATTTGAGATTCCACATGGAGGCCAATTTTGTAAGAATTTCCACTAGTCTGTAGACTGTAATAATTGGGTTATTTGGATAAGGTTTGGCAGCACATCTAATACATTAACTGAATGAGGTTTCTGGAGTTTTGCCATTTTGGATCTATCCATTTTGTTCTTTGTTCTACCTCATTATAAAATGGGCTATTGAAATTGGTTAGTTTGTTGGTATGTCAAATTTTTCTTTTTTTTTTTTTTCTGTCCTATTCTTTACATTTAAGCTCTTAATTTGGTTGAAAGCAAGCTCTTCAGTCTAAGTGGATAACAAAACATCCCTTTGAGGAGAAGGAAATAGATGATAAAATCTATGTTACTAATTTTTTTCAATGGTTTGGAGGAATTTCTTTTCCATCCTGTGTGTGTTTTTAAGACCCTGTTAAGTTCATAGTTCCTTTTTCTTTTCTTGTTTGAATAGAAAATCATTCTCTTTAATCCCACCTGAGTTTTAAAAATGTATTATTGAACTGCCCAGTTCAGGAATTCGGTTGCCTGTTTTACTGAATGGAGATATGTATGACCTGATAGTAAAAGAATGCTATTCAAAGACATTTCCGCCTGTTTGTTTCTTGGATCAGTTACTGTTCACATAAATCTGGAAGGAAGCCAAAATATGTAAACAAATTAAGAGTTTTGAGGATCCTGGTGGGAATATCTGTAAATTCTACCATAAATCAGGAATTTAAGATAAGTGCAGTATGCTATAATAGGATAGCAGGGAGAAGCAAATTATAGACCAAATATGCTTGACTCTGGTTTGGCAATCTTAATGGATATTAAAAGATTTGGGTTAATCATGGAGTAATGCATAACACTACTACTTTCCAAGCCTATATCTGTTGCTTAAATGGAATTTTATTTATGTTTTACTAACTTTTAATTGTTGCTTAAAATCAAACAACCCTTCAACTCTGAAGCCGCTGTTTTATATTCTTTTAGCACACTAAATATATATAATATGTAAATTATTTTATCTTTATCATTAATAAAGAAGTAATGACTCCCTTTACACATCTGCATAAATCTGTTATAGTAAAGGACAATTTGACGGTTTGGGAATTTTTCCTCTAGAGCTTTTTTGATACACACTCTTCTCTTCTTGTAACTGTCTATCTCAGCATATGAATTGAAAATTGTGGTCTTTTCATTTCCTTTGTCCCAGAGTTGAAACTTAAATGTAACATTTCCTCTTAACAAAGACAACCCAAAAGTTTAATTTCAACATTATTGTATCTCCATTAATTTCCTCTTGATTGTGTGTGTATTGTGTGTGTGTAGTGAGAGAGAATGTAAAGAAAGAGAAAAAATTTTTTTTCATGTCAACATTTTCTTGAAAGAGTTGTTCTAAAATAATTGCATTTGGGCTTGTGCTTTGTATGCGCATACGAGAAGAACTTGTAGAGATTAGGTGACACTGATCTAGCAAAGTTTATCTTAAAATAATTGGGAAAATAGAGAAAATATAGTGTACGTCTTTATACATAATAAATACATATGTATACATAATTATACGTGATTAACCATACTCCTTGGCAATGCAGATTCAAGACAATTTTTAAGTGATTGTATATAATATTGGTGGCCTCCCTAGCCTGTGATGTAAAAATGATTTTACACTCGTGTTTTTTTAAACCCAAGTTATTAAAACATGAACCACATGGTTTCTGCCAGAAACTAACCTGACTCACAGTATCCTCCCCAGCAATTTCATGCTTGCTGTAGAACAAGTACCTCAGTTTCTTTTACCCTTCATTTTTCATCTTGTCTTCATGCTGTTACCTCTGTTGCCGATGACCCTCATGAGAAAGCCACTCGACTGGGCTCTGCCACTGACAGTCTTAATTGTCCCTAGGTGTCCCGCTGCAGCCCCAGAGGAGGGGCTGTCCTTGCATCCAGAGCATCAGTCTTGGGTGCTCGTCCAGACCCTCAGAGAGCTTGATCTCAGATGCATGCACTTCAAGCAGGTCACTGAAACTGCAATCATCTTTCTGTTGCTGCAGAGAAATTTGCTGCCACCAGAGAGAAGCAAATGTAGATTTGCCACTCACATCAGGCCTGTCTCCACTTGACTCACTATCAGAAACACTTTCAATTCCTGAATGTTTGGGCCCAGCTAATCCTGGATCAGAGAGCAAGCATTGCCCGGCCTCTACTACATCCCCATCCAAAGGACTTGGCTTACTTCTTATATCAGGATTAGACAGTCCCTAGAATAGGTAAAAGCACTATCATCCATTGTCGTTAAGAGTCATGCTTATGTGTACAACAAGTTAAATGCAAAATAGTGTGAATATTGATATATTTCCCGAGGTCTGGATTTTTCAGTCTTAGCCATGGTCAACTTGTAACACTCTAAAAAGAGTTGTTTTTCCAAAAATATCTTATATCTAACTAGGAGAAATATTTTATGAGACTTGAATAAATTAAAGAAGGTGATTTTACAAAGTAATACAAATATGCGCAAAATATGTAAAAGACTAATTTTTTTCCTTATTCTCTGTGATCTTTATTATGGTAAAAGAATATCTTGGAGACAGACTAGTTATAATAATTACCATTAAGTTGTATTTTACTCTTTACCAAATAATTTTCACATATCTGATGTAACTTTTTTGAGAGCTCAGTTATCCATATTTTACCGAAGAGCCTGAGGCTCGTAGAGGCCCAGTGAGGATCCTAAGATCACACAGCTTGTAAGTGGCACAGCCAGTACCCAAATCCTGTATTTTCTGAATTCTTTCTACACTGCTGGTCATCAATAGGATCTAAAAGTTATCCTAAATAACAATAAGAAATGACCAATGATAGATCTGATGATAAAAAATGTTTAGAGTCTACTTATTCAATTGTGTTCCAGTTTTTGTTTTGATTCTTATTCTCCTAAGGGCTTCAGGCCAACTGGCAGAGTTAGTCATTAGCAACAGATGTATGTCTCCTGGTCATTCAGATGAGAACTATGTAGCAGACCAAAACCTGGTCCCTAATTATTGAGCATTTCTCATGTTCAAGACCTCTAGGTCCCATGGAAATTCTACAAAGAGATAAAAGGTAGGATTTCTATTCTCCTGGACCTTTTTTTCTGGAAAGTTAAGAAAAACAAGTGAAAATTATGACAATGGAAAGTATCATGGTAAAAGTGAAATTAGTGTTATCATTTGGTAATGATAGGAATTCAGAGGAGACAACCCTCCGGCATTTGAAGTAGAGGATCCTCTGTCTCATTATGGCCTTAGTCTTCAAGATTTCACTTAGCCTCCTACTAAATTCTTTCCCTAAACTATCCTATAGGGCAACACATCCTTCTTCTCTGGTATTCACATAGCACCAGTGGATACCTTCACTTACTGATTACGTGTTTTATTGAATTGTTCTCTGTATACATCTCTGTCCACTTTTTTTTTTTTTTTTTTTTTGCGGAGGAAGATTCACTCTCAGCTAACATCTGCTGCCAACCTTCCTCATTTTGTATGTGGGTTGCTGCCACAGCATGGCAACTGACAGACGAGTGGTATAGGTCCATGCCCGGGAACCTAACCTAGGCTGCTGAAATGGAGCGTGCCAAACTTAACCACTAGGCCACTGGAGCTGGCCCCATCTCTGTCCACTTTTATGATGTAATTTCCTTGAGGCTAAGCATTAAGTTTTACCTATGTGTTTAACTCCAGCTTTCATTAAATGTAAGCGTAACCTGCTAAGGTCCTTTTCAGGCAAAAAATGTAATTTCAGTTCAGTAGCAGTATCAGCAATCATTTAATTATGCCTTTATCTGTTGGGATATAAACTGTTGAAAAATTTATAACCCTGTTTAACAAGGGAGACAATATATAGATCAAGTGATATCTAAGAATCTATTGAAGCATATGTAATGTGTTAGAATCTCAATTCATAAATTCATGTGACCAAAACTATCCATTTTTTAAAATTATCCCTTATTTCATGCCCCAATCCTGTGGGGCTAGAATAAAAGTCAACCTCAGGCATTCTTCATCAGGGAGGTATAAGGATCCTGGGTCTCAAGAAGCATCAGAGTATCACAAATGTCCCTCTAGTCCTCAGCCGTCAGTCACCACTGTGCCTACAGGGCCAGCAATATGGCCCGGCTCCCTGTACTCCTGGGTCCCATCGTCCTCTTCTTGATCTCCAGGTATCTCGCTCTCTCCCTTCTTACCTAGAAGGCTCTTCCTCGCTTCTCTCATTCAGGGATTGTTAGTAAATCTAATGGAGTTTGGCTTTTATACAAGAACCAGCAGCACCTGTAATTTTAGGCTCTTTCTGCTTTCCTACCTCCCCAAATCCCCGCAGCAAGAAAACATAAAGCCAGGCTACTAGCTTTAAATATAAGGGGGAGGAAAGAGCACAGAGAGCAAAGCACAAATGAATTACACAAGAAATCCTAGCTTCCATTTGTGAAGTGTTAAATGAGGGATGCTGATGACGAATGCCTCTGATTTCAGTGCTGTTTTCTGCTCTCTCCCAAGCGCCTCCCCCACCCAATGAATATCACACAAACTTCAATCATGTCTCCAACTGCCTACTGCACAACATTTTCACACGTGGATATCTTGCTATTTAGTTAAACTTCATCAAAAGCTGTGGTTATATTTTCTCCCCAAGTTTGACTTGTTCCCCAAATTCGTGTTTTGTCAGTGTTACCAGTGCTCGCTGCTCTTCCCCTTTTGGAGTCGTGGACCCTCTTGTTTAACCTTGTTCCCCACGCAACAGCCTGTCTTTCTTGAACCTATCCTTTGAATCTAGGCTTTCTTGCTTTCTGAGGCCATCACTTCAGTTCATGCCCTCATCACTATAAGCCACTCACTCCCTGTATGCCACATGTGCCGGCACACCCCTTACCATTTCCTGATCACACTGTGTTCTTTTTCCTTGTGCCCTTGAACATGCTCTTGCTGCCTGATGTGCTCTATTATCATATCTTTTTACACACATTTAATTTATTTCTTCTACATCCGTACTTATGTAGTACTTTCCCACTGTTGTAGAACTTAAGTATTTTACCACCAGACAACTTAAGCGTAGAGGGCCTGCTGTACACCTCTCTATTTTCTTTGAATCTAGAAGATTAAATGTTGGTAACAGGTATAAAAGAAGTTAAGCAGGCAGGCTTAATACTAAATGAGCCTCCCCAGTTTTCTTTCCCTTCGTAAGCCACGTAAAGAATGTCCTTCTCATTCTGTATTCCTGACCCGCAATCTTCAGTAACTCTCCACCTACTTCTCGAGCAAGTCAATCCACTGTTTGTCTTTTATTATGGCCCATCATCTTAGTCCACAGCACTATTTGCAGTCTAGTTCTACTCTTTAGGCCAAAATGCACCTGCAGTGGAAGCAGACAGGTTGCTCCCTGACCGCACGCCTGCTCTGCACTTTGACTCATGTTCTTCGTCTTACTGGGAGCACGTCCTGTATCCTCTGTTGATTCCATCTCCATTCTTCCTACAATATTCATTCCTATTTTTGTTCGACTGGCATACCTTCCTTGACCTCTCTTCATTCTTATAGTACTTACAAGGTGTATGTTCACAACTCACCACTTAGTTTATATGCCAAGTCGGGTACACTAATTTGTATAGCATCTTTTCTCCTCAATTTAAAGACAAACTTTATATTTTTTACAATTGGCTTCTCGGCAAGGCCTAGAAGTGCTTTGAACACAAAATAAGCTTTTCATAGACACATAGAACATTGACTTGGTAGGGATTAATCACGAAATGGTTGTCTCCTTTGTGAATTCAGCAGAAGTAATTTTTATTACCAGGTCACTCTTTCGGGCACTGCATTCGATGTTTTATGCAACAAATTTAATTTCATCTAATGGAGAATACATGTTCTGGTGTGTAATGAAAATAATTCCATCTTTACATAATATAAGCAATTTCTTTTGGTAATTTTACTTCTTAAGCCCTGGTATAGTGGTGTTGGTGATTTTTATTTAAAGGCAAGTGCTTAAAAGTATAGGAATTTAACAATGTTCTCATACTAGGAAAGGGAAAAGAACAGAAAGGAAATCAGTTGTCAAATCATTTATGAGTGGCCACTGAGCACCCAATCCTTTGAGTGTTCTCATGAAGAATGCTTACAGTCCTTGATAACTGGCATTTGTAACAGACTTTTAAAACACTCAGTCTCCTTTGAAGTTTGCCTTTTACTTCAGTCTTTCCTATGCAAAGAATTCAGACAACCTCTTGAACTCTTTTTTTATAGATCTGCTGCTTTAATGGAAGCTAAGCTCCACCTGGTGGTAGAATTTCCTTCTCTTGTTTGGACTTCAGCATATGCATTGAGATCAATTCAGTAGGGAAACTAAATCTGATACATCTATATTTATGCATACATACATATATAACGTGTGTGTGTGTGTCTTTTGCAGATTTTCCTCTGTCACTACAGTTGTGAAATATGCTTGTTTATTTTACTAACATTGATATTTGAAGCACAGAATTCAGCATTTGATTATTACAAATGTTTCATGACATGCAGGCTCTCAGTAATTACCAGAATGATCTAGTGTGATAATTACAAACCAAATGTTTCCTCCCATCCCTGTCTCGTTATCAAAATTGTTTTTTGAAGGACTTGATTTATGCTTTGATAGTAAAGGAGGTCTATTTAAAGGTATTTATGCTTCATATATAATCATAAAAATAAAATGGAGAAATGTTTAAAGATATTAACTCAAGTCATATTTTAATGCTGGGTAGTCCAACCCTTTTCTCAGTACTCCAGTATGTTCTGTCTCTCTCACAAGCATGTGAGAGCAGTGTTATATAAGTGATGTTGAGTGATGTTTTGTAGCATTTAGCTTTATAAGGACTAGAAAATTAGCCAGAGTTTACACACTGGAAACCCTCTAGCTGAATTTAACCAGCAGATATGTTTTTCCATATTTGTATTAAAATATAAAAGACTTCCCTCTGTTTGAAAATTGAGAAATTTCATTATAAAAATGCAGCTATCTAGCAATGAGGGGCCTTTTTCTTGCAAGGCAAATGATCTCAATCTGAGGAGTAGCTACCCCTTTTTAGATGGGGCGCACACTCTAATTTTCTGTAGGCCCCACTACTCCTTAATGTTCACACTCTGCCTCCTTTTTTTTATTGCCTGGCTTCTGTAGGCATTAGCATTTATGACCACTGTCATTCATTTGTGATGTCTATCTGAGAAACTCATAGTATAGTAGAAGGAGAAAATGAAGAGAGATGAGTCAATAACTGTCAAAAAGATGAAGGAAAGAACCCAAACAAAAGGTGCAAAATTGCTTTCTCTGTAATTTTGCATATCACCCCAGTGATATGCTGTACTTCAAATGGTATGATAGTTAAGGAAAAGGAATACCTTTCCTAATTATTGGCTGACACAAATTTTAAAAGTTTCATTTTCTTTAAAATCAAACTCCTGGGCTGGGAAATATCTGAAGCTATATTACTTTTTTTTTTTTTTTAAAGATTTTATTTATTTTATTTTTTCCCCCCAAAGCCCCAGCAGATAGCTGCATGTCACAGCTGCACATCCTTCCAGTCGCTGTATGTGGGACCCGGCCCCAGGATGGATGGAGAAGTGGTGCCTCGATGCGCACCCGGGATCCGAACCCGGGCCACCAGCATTGCAGCACGCGCACTTAACCACCAAGCCACAGGGCCGGCCCAATGAAGCTATATTACTTATTTTCACTTTGAGATCATTTTAGTTGTTTAGGCATTGTTAGGTCTAACCACCTATTTCACAGAGGGAACTGGATTCCAGGCAGAGGGGCTTTCACAAGGGCACACAACTCCTCGGTTGAAGATTTAAGAATAAAATCTAGGCTCTCACAAAAATGTATTTGCCTTCTTCACTCAATCAAATCACCTCCTGAATAGTTAACACTATTATTACTAAGCCAGTGCTGCCCAGCCTTCCTAACCTGGTCCCCCTCTAGTGAGCTTAAATATTTCATGCTCCAACACTTTTTTGATTTGCATTTTGCATCTCCCTTTAAAGGGGCACCTCTTTTATGATTAAAAATTACCATGTTATGGCTATCCTCACCAGTTGTGGTAGGCAGAATAATGACCCCCTAAAGATGTCTACATCCTAATCCCCGTAACCAGTGAATATATTACCTTACATGGCCGAGGAGAATTAGGATTGAAGATGAAATTAAAGTTGTTAATCAGCTGACCTTAAATAGATTATCCTGGATTGTGGGTGGGCCCAATAATGACAAGTGTTCTTTGAAGTGGAAACATGGGCTAGAAGGAGAGTCAGAGAGGTGTGACTGTGAGAGAAGTGTAAGAGAGATGCACCACTGCCGGCCTTGAAAATAGAAGAAGGGGCCACAAACCAAGGCATGTGGGTGTCCTTTAGAAGCTGGAAGAGGCAGGGAAACAGATTTGCCCCTAAAACGTCTAGAAATGCAGCACTGCTCACACCCTGATTTTAGCCCAGTGAGATCCATGTTGGAATTCTATCTTATAAAACTCTAAGATGATAAATTTGTGTTGTTTTAAGCCACCAAGTTTGTGGTAATTTATTACAGCAACAATGAAAACCTAATATTAGCAAAGAGATTTTAGTTGAAGTGTGCTCTTTGAAGTTTTCGTTATGAAAATAATATTTTTTTCAAGATGTAAAATTATAGTACTAAAACAATTTTTAAAACAAGACAAGATTCTTACCACTCCTTTCCTCTCTTATTCTCTCACTTGTCCTGAGAATCACTAATCTAATCCATACCTACCCTATATAGCAGAGAGAGAAGGTCATGATTAAAGATCCGTGCTCCTACAGTGTGGCAGGGAGGTGGGAGTTGGCGAATAGGAGACGTATGGTAAAAAGAGCTAATGTTAGGCAGAAAGTATCAAAGATAAACTTTCTTTTGTTTTCCCCAAGATTCCGGTAGCCTCTGCATAGATTGTTTAGATTTGAAAATGACAAATGGACAAATTCTCAAAATAATAAAGGTAATTTTGCCGCAGCTTATCTAATGTGTAGGACGGCCGCAGCCAGTGGTGCTGTAGACATAAAGACTCTTTGGTTCAAGTTCATAGCGTTTGGATTTTGAGAATAAAGTAAACGGAAGGGGTTGAGAAGGAAGTGTAGTTGATCTAAGTGTAGTGGCAAATTAGAAGTTAAATAGGAACTTAGACATCAGAATATTGAGAATTTTTTAATAGAAATGGATTTAAGCATATATCAAGTATTTTTATGTAAACACATTGTGGAATATTCTCTCCAGTTCGGAAATGCACTTCTTACAGCAAAAGGAAATGTGCATCAATACTCTTCTAGGTTTATGATTGAAATAGTTCTTAGGAAATAAAAGCATAAATTCATGTAGCCCTTTCATGCCCCTGCGGTTGATTTTCTTAAGAATGGAGAGTATGTTTTTAATTATGATCGCTTTGGCCACACTTTGCTGCTGCTTCTGAGATGCGTGATGTTTGTTAGGAAGATTTTTTTTTCTGTTGCTTTTGAACCAGAAAACTACTGACATTTTGCAACCCACTAAGAGAGTGATGCTTTATAAATTTTTCCATGAGATCATGGCACAGTAGGAAACTTTTGTGGTCTGTATGGTACTATTGATGGGCACATGGCTGTCAGGTATATGTGGGGCAATGATGCAGTTACACATATTCAAGGAGCATAGAAGACAGTGGAGCCCCCAAACCCAGATATTCATGTAAGTGGACCTCACAGTAGACTACATCTCAGAATCATATGCCAGATTTACAGGGAGAAGGTTGGGGATATAAACTATAATACACTTAAATAAGTAATACTGTAACTCCATAGGCTAATAAGCCATAACACTTTAAAATGAATATTTAAATAGATCATTCCTATAGAAAAATGTTTAGTTTCCTTCTGTTATCACCTGTGAATAATTAAAGCTCCTCTCTTTCGCTCCACCTAGTTGTCCTTATGGTTTTCTTTCACTTAACTAGAATCCTTAATACATTTTAAAGTATCAAACTGAAAATATCTATTGAAAAGTTTCTCACATTAAGTTTATAATTTTTCATAATGCTATTACCTAGAAGTATAACAAACTCTCATTAGGATGACGCAATTTCACTCATTGTCTTTTTTTTTTTTTTTTAAAGATTTTATTTATTTATTTTTTCCCCCCAAAGCCCCAGTAGATAGTTGTATGTCATAGCTGCACATCCTTCTAGTTGCTGTATGTGGGACTCGGCCTCAGGATGGACGGAGAAGTGGTGCCTCGGTGCGCGCCCGGGATCCGAACCCGGGCCACCAGCATCAGAGCGCGCGCACTTAACCACCAAGCCACAGGGCCGGCCCTCACTCATTGTCTTGATATTCCTGTCATTAAACAGCACTTTATATATAGTGGCTGTTCAATATATGAGTGAATGAACTAATAAATCAATAAATCCATCTGTTCAGTTTATTGGCACTCTCTCTGGTTTAGCCAAAAGAAAGATCTAAAAGTTCTGCTTTCTCAGCTGGTCTCAATTTTACTTGGAGCTTCTCAGGGTCTAATTTCTCCAAGCTCAAGATAATTCTAGAATTTAAAGATAAATATTTTTCAATATGACCTCTAAATGTTAGACAACTATGTAATCTAGTGTTTATTCAAAGAAGGAAAATTCATTTCTTACACAGAAGGGAAATCTAATTGAAAGGGCATGTTGGTCTCCAAATGTCATTTTCTAAGGGATTTGTAAAGGTTTATGTATGATTTCCCTATGTTGGTTGATATTTAGAGCCTACTTTCCCCCACTCCCATTCCTTTTACCCACATGTATAAGGACCCATGAAGATGTTTTTAAAATCCCTGCTACTAAGATACTTACACTTGAGTATCTATACCAAAAATCAGCTGGGGATCTTGTGAAATATGTTGCTTATCAGGCAGCATCCCAAGAAATTCAGATTGGGTAGGCCTTGGATTGCACCAGGAAATTGTGTTTGTAAAAATTGCAGGCAAATGTTGTAGGTGAAATCCAAGGGCAGGCTTTGAGAAACATTGCCTTAGATTGCTTGCCGTGCTTGTATTGTTGTTTAGCTGCACAAACATCAATGCCCAAGCAATCTAATCTACAAAGAAATCGGCTACCATCTAGTCCATATCCCAATACCTCTCCTCTGCCTCACACCTGCTCCTCACCCCAGCAATTGTGTAACGATTTTATAAAGTCATGCTTCCCAAGAGACCTAGAGTAGATAAAATTATTATTATAGAAAAGATGCTGTAATTGTGCTCTGGGATAGGTGGCACTTTGCTTTTTAAAAAGGCTGAATTTTCTTTTCTGTGGGATAGGGATCTGGGTTGCCCTAGACAAGTGTGTGTCTTTGGTGTTCCTACCTCTTTTTTTAGACACTTCTCTTCCATCCTACGTTGATAATGCCCTGTCTGCTGAGGTCATCCCCACACAGGACACACTCTAAGACCTGTCCTAAGTCTCATTGTTCTCCATACCTTTCCAAAACACTTCTATCGGCAGCGGATAATCTGAAAGGCAAGTTCATCTGTTATATGGTATAAAGAGGAATTAATAAATATTAGTGAACCTAAGCATTAAACCTGGGGCTTCATCTTCTTCAGCAGTAAGCACGACTTAAGCATCTACTCAGTTGTAAGCTCTGTGCTGGCTCAAAGGGGCAAAGTGGTAGGAGGATTTTCCTGCTCAAGGGGTGTTTAACATAATGGTGGGGATTTCAGTATGAAGCTTTTTAAATTGGGGAGATGAATTTGAGCATATGTAGGATAGGTAGTCTTTGAGTCCTTTTACTGTGACTAGGTTCTGCTACTTTGTACAGATTTTTGCTTCACCCTTTGGGCTGTAAGTCCCTCAAGGTCTTTTAGGTTCTGCACAGAGCTCCTCTACCACTGTGGGTTAGCAAAAATAATCAGTTGCACTAGATCTTCCACCCAATAGAAATTAATCATGTAGTTTCATACAAAGTGAAAGGAACAGTTTTTTAAATAATTCAAATTAACAAAGATTTGTTGGGCATATTTGTCTGCATACACTATTTGCTTTGGGTACAACACTCAGTTTTGGATATGATGATCAATGGTATGATATAATGGCAAATAAAATAACCATTTTATGTTTGTAATTTCATGGATTATTCATAGTGCATTCTTATTTTGTTACCCCTGCCTGAAACAATATATATTTTTAAATGGCTTCTTAATGCTATTGTTTTTCACTTGTTCAGTAGCTACTCTTATGATGAGATATTTTCTAAATATACTTTAAGGATGGGCAAAATGGGAAAGGGAGTAAACTCTTCCCAGATTCTTCAAGAGGTCCAAAAGTGCATGCTACAAAGCTTGGAATTTAGATTCGATATAAACATAACTTGCTAACAATAGTTATCACAAGATAGAAACAGTAGCTTTCTGGAGAGAGGGAAACTTAGACCAAACATGATCTGGCTCCCTCTGAGGTTCCTGCATCACAAGAACAGTTGACTAGACAATCTGCAAAGACCCTTCCCGTTCAGGATGGTGAGAATCCTGAAGCTCAGAACGATTTGGAGGGTGTAGGGAGGTTGCTGAATGTTCCATTTTAAAAATGCCCACTAGAGGGAGTATAACATCATAAATATTTCCTTTCAGTTGCCTCGCTTCTAGTAAGTTAGCAGGAAAGCAAGATTCAAGTGCAAATACCTAGAATTTATTTCATACTCTTTTTAATATTTTTCTCATTAAAATCTTATGGAGTATTCTGATAAGCAAAGGAAATTTTTTCTAAGAAAATGTAGTGTAGTATATAGTATGTAATATTAATATTTTAATTTGTATATGTGAAGAGTTCAGAATTTAAAATCATTGTGTGGAAATAGAATCCAGATCAATTGTTTGTGGCTATCAATGTAAAACATCTTGGTTTTACACTGAGTATGTTTCACTAAATTTTGTTAGGTCTGTTCTTATTGTTTTATTTGCTGTAGGTATAATTCCAATATTTACCTGTCTGTCACTTTTTGTGATAGCTTTCCCAGACATTTAAGATAAATTATTTCACCGAAGAACTGGTTTGATTATATAATAACAAAATCAAATGTTTAATTCTTAAGTTTTCAAAAAAAACCTGCCTACCTGTCTTAGGAAAATTAAAAATAGATATTTCTCAGGGATAAAAATAACTCATTCTCATTTCAGTATGACGGTTTTGCATGTACCTCTTTTTTTCATATTTCTGTTAAAAATTTCTTGTTTTTCTCAATTTCTGTAAATAATTTGAAATACAGTCAAATTTTGTCATGAGTCTCCAAGTTCTGTTTTGGATTGAACTTTTTATGTTTGAATACTTGGAGGAAAAAACTAGAAATAATTTATAATCTATTTTGAAGCATTAACATTGAAATGTCATTTAAAAAGTTCGAAAGTAAAATATTTGTAAAAAATTGATAGGTTTTTATTGTCAAAATAGATTTTAAACCAGAATTTACATAATTTTCAAGGAAAAAGAAGCACATATATATTATTTCAAATATATTTCAATGAAAAAAATTAATTTCTTGGTATCTTTATTTGAAAAACATTTCTAACTGATTTTCTTTTTTAGTTACTTTACTGTCAGCATCAATGGCCACAAGAGTTTTTCCTAACCTCTCAGTTCACTGAAAATTGTTACTTCTATTTAAATTGAAATTTTTTTCTTTTTCTTTTCCATTGCAATAAACAAAAACACCCCCACAACTTTGCAAGTAATGTGTCAACATGGAAACAGCTAAGTTGTTTTGATTTTACGCTGCCTTTTAATAAGTGATTTGGGGTAGAGGTGAATTCTTGATCTGCTCTTTGGTTCCTTACGTCTGCTTCTGCTTGCCTGAATGGTGCTGTCACTGGGGCGACTCCTCCCTTATTCCATGTGTAAATAAAACCAATCTCCAACCTTCTTCAAAAGCCAGGCTTGTTCGTTGTGTTTTTATTTTTTAATTTATGTTTACAAAAGTTTAGTATGAAGTTAAACATACTTGTTGTAAACAACCAAAAATATGTAAATGGTACTGAAGGACAAAAATTAAAAGGTAAAAATTTTTTCTCCTTCTCTTAGGCTTTGCTATCCCTCAGTACAATCTGAATTTTCACAGATATTTTCTAACACATGCAATCCTACATATATATATATGCAATCCTACATATATATATATGCAATCCTATATATATACACATTATTATACATGTGTACTTCTTTACTTTTTTTACAAAAATGGAATTGTATGAAAAATACTCGTGTGACTTGCTTTTTCCACTAACAACGTATTTTTAAGATGTTTCTGTCAGTACTTACAGAATTACTTCATTTTTATAGTTGCATAAAATCTCATTTTATTTAGACTCTAGTTTCCTATTGATAGACGTTTAGATTGTTTCCAGTATTGCATTACATCAAATAGTCCTACAATTCAAGAATTTGAATAAACATCTTTGGGATATTACACATTTCCTAGATTTTTATAATTAAAATGCTATAGCTGCTAAAAACATGGCTGGTTTATTATTTACTTTTTATTCATGGCCTATTTCCACAAAGCTTTTAAGATGTCTGTGTTTTATGTGGTTTTGTGTCTCTGAAAAATATTTACTTTTATCAACAAAACATGTTGGTTGCCAACAATCAGATTTCAAAACTAAAAACACTAATTTCTCTGAGTGTATCTTTATTAGAAAGTGAAAGAGAGAATCATTTGTCTCGATAATTCAGTTGAAAAACTTTTATGTAAAAGATGGAAGAAAAAAATGTGCGTTACCAGAATCACCATGACTTTAGATCAGGTTGATCAAATATGAGATTAACTATTGGATGTTAATATTTTTGCTGTTAATTAAATGGCAAGCATTGAGTGATTAGGTAAAAATGTCATTGGCACCCACAGGGATACTATACAGTAATTAAAGGCAACAAACCAGATGTACATAAAATAACATGAGTATATTATAAGAATACTGTGTTGAATGATTAGTAGTAATAGACAAAATGAATCAACATCTTTATAAATCAATAACCTTTATTGATTATTAGGTTATAAATCAATGCACTTTAAAATATGCACAAAACATTATGCATTATACAAGAATTCCTTGGAATTCAAGGCTATCAAACATGTTAGCGTGGTCGTAGAAGAAAGAGTGACATGGGATTGGGGAATAGACATAAAGATCAACATAAAATAAAACAATGAAAGAATAAGCATTTAGACAGTGCTTTCATGATTTTTTTGGATACTGAAGTGTCTTTTTGTAGAAATGAGTGGTTTATTTCCCATGAACATTTTCTAAGTTGACTTGTTCTTTGAATAGTTTTTTTCTATCAAGTTGACAGTTATAGGAATGGGCAGAAAAGAGACAATACTAATATTCCTCAAATGCAGTGAAGGGAATTAGTATCTAACTACACCTCTGTGGCTGTGAATGATGGTGTATTTTGGAAATGACAGTTGCTGGGGGGTAACTGTATTCTAGGTCCATCTGAGTCATTGGTCAAGGTGGTTAAATTGCTGGAAATTGCTATATGATTGTATTAAAGCTTTGCTATAACATGACCTCAAAGTCAGGAGACAAGAACAGCTCAGGTAGCTAGCTGGGCTAATTGAACCCTCCTTCCAGCCATCTGAAGAGATGTTCTAAGAGCTGGGAGCTGGGCCTGAGAGTGAGTAGATTGCCCAACAGGCCAGGTCCAGAGCCAAAGGGAACTAAAGATTGCATCCTGAGCAAATGATAAAAACAAACAGCTAAAATTTACGTAGCACTTCCTGTGTGCCAGGCACGGTTCTAAGAACTTGACACATAATAACCATTTAATATTTACCACAAAGAGATGAGGTTATAGAGGAGAAAACTGAGCTACAGAGAAGTAGAGTAAATTGCCTAAGATTATTCTATTAGTGAATGATGGAACCGATATTGAAATCCAGAAAGATTGCTAAAGAGTCTATGTTCTTACCCAATATTGCCTCTTTGTAGAAGGTGAGGACAATGAAATAGTCGACACAACCTGTTTCATGTGATGGGTTCCAATAGGCCTGCAGAAGCAGTATGGGAGATTGATAGGGAAGGCCAGGCACGATGGGGATAGATGAGTGAGAAGGACTTGGGAGAAATTCCCAGAGGCGCCATTCTGCGGAGGCGGGGAGAATTATATTGTGTGCCCTGGCCTTGCTAGGTGGAGGCAGGAGCTCTGAGGGCTTTTGAGCCCATTTGTATAATACGAAGATTTCAATCCACTTCATCCCTCGAGCCACAGAGCAGATTTCAGAATAATAAGGTCAGCAGTGTAGAGGCAGCCAAATCAGGATTCTCGAAACGTGATATTCTTTGTTTTGGTGAGGTTGGCAGCCCTCTCTGTGTCTCCTTTCTGGATGAATAAAAACCCCAAACATCATGAGGCGGATGTTTGAATGTTTTTAAACCTTGTAATTTTGTAAATTGTCTGTTCCTGGCCCCCTTCTGCACACTCTGGTCCCAGCTGATGTCACGATGCTTTTGCACTCAATTTCTTCATTTCTGTAGACTCGCGAGTGAAGAAAGTATGATTTGAGTTTGTTTTCTCAGCAAAGTGATGGCAAAAAGATATTTATAGCATTGAAGAATTTTTATTTTCTCCCAGACATCTAGGATGAGTAGTATATTTTAAACCCTACTCTCCAGGATATCTCCCTTCTGCTGAGATAATAAAATTGATCAGATGTTTTGAGGTTAAATAAACTGTTGTAATGATCTGGCAGCTGCCTGCTGGTTGCGGTTTTCAAAAGCAATTACTCACTCCGGAGTCAACTTTGAACTCTACATTTTAATTGAAAAAGCTAATTGTAGGCTATTGCTCCTGATTTAGCATTTGATTTGACAGATTAGGAAGTAAAAGGACGCTGGGAAGGGAGGGGAGAGGAAGAGAAAGTAAGTAGAAGTGTTGCCGAGCTCACATTCCTGTTTATATATCAGCGTTTTCACACACAACATGTTGTATGCTAACTGGAGTAAAAGCAGTTGGACTACAAAGTCTCTGAAGCATCTGTCTGAGGCTGGTCTGCAAAACCCTTATTTTTGGCTGCTTTCTCAATCTCTCTCTCTCTCTCTTTTTGTTTTTTTTTTTCTCTCTGTCTGTGTGTATGTGTGAGTGAGAGAGAGATGCTATAAACGTTACTTTCTTATCTTTAATTCAAATGTGAAATTTCAGGAAGAATTTTCAGGAATATTATCAGACTGTGCTTAAATGTCTGATCAGGGGCTTATTTCACAAAGTCTTGGAGATGCTAATGTGTAGAGAATGCTACTATTTGCTTTCACTAAAACATATCTAACAATTTTACTTAAATTCAGCAAGAGATAGGAATTATTGATATGGGTGCCCAAAAGAACAAATCAAGGCTGTATTGGAATCATTAAGAATCTAAACGGTTACAAGGAAGACACCAAAAACCCAAAAAGAAATACAACTGCTCCCAAATTTACCTCTGGGACAATTAGTAGCATTATTAAAATGCTAGCTGAAAAGTGGGGGAATTTGTATTTCTGCAATCTTTTCCTCCTCTAAAAGCAAATTTAATACTTTAGGTTTATTTAGCACAGATGATACTGTGCATTTTATAGATATACACGCTGTAAATTTAAAAAAATACATATATGTGTGTATGTGACTCTTTTGGACTTTATGCTCTAAGATCAAACTATGCTGGGAATTTCCTGTGAATCTGATAAAAAGTTGATAGCCTAAATTAGAGCAGAAATGAAAGGCATGAATATATGAATACATTAATTTTATAAGATGTTTTAAAATACTAGTTATATATCACTTGAAAATCCAATTTATTTTTAAACTTTTTGTGGAATGCAGACTTGGCTCATCACAGTTCTGTTGATATTTTCATTGACCTCATAAATATAATTTAATCTCTATACATCAGCTTTCTGATCTGTAAAAATAAGATAAATATTCTTCCCACATACTTTGCACTCGGAACTCCTCTGTTGAAACAGTAAACTGGGTTGTAATATATGAATTTCAGTACTGTTTCAGAATCCAATGTTCTCCTTATCAACAACAAAGAGGGGATGACATTTATTTGGTGCTTTAGTATCAAATTTGAAGATATTATAGTTAGTGAATAAAAGAAACATCTGTGTTGATATTATGAGGATTATTCTGAAATATGGATATCACTGAAAATGTCAGCTGCCTGCTACGTGATTTCCAAGAGCCATTTTTGTGATCCCAATATTCACAGAGGTCTTCAAGTAAAAATGACCCAAAGGAGGAGAAGAGACCTTATAGATATGGACTTCAATTAAACACATTTAGTTATTTCAAAATATTTTAAAACAAAATCTGTTTATGTATTTTTACTCTCACATCTCACTTTTGGCCAAATATCTTGGTTCAGAAAGTAGGGAAAAAAAGATGTCTTCTGTGGCAAGATTAAAGAAATTTGTTTTTTTCCTGTGAAAGAAAAGGTTAAAGAAAAGTTAAGCTTTTTAGATAATAGCATTAGAGGCAGAATTTAGAAACAATCAATTAATACTTTGTCATGGGAAAGATTCAGATTTGAAGATGGAAAAATATTTAGTTACATAATGGTTTTTAAAAAGTACTATGAAATTATTAAGGTAAATAAAATTTTCCCCTTTGATGGTCTTAGAATCTAGAGAAGCCATGTTTGAAATGACAATTCTGGAATCTGGATTTCAAAAACAAAACAAAACCAGAAACCCTTCTAGCATGATGGTGTAACAGACATTTCCAGAAAGCTGGCTCTGGAAACACAAGATGGGATTACACCTCAGCTATACTGCCTACTTTTGACCTTAGACATGTTACAAAATCTTGATAAATTTCAATTTCTTCATCTGTAAAACACAGGGATAATAATATCTATTTTACTGAATTATGGTTAAGATTAAATGAGTTACTATTAACTAATTTAAGATAAAACTGCCCAACATGTACTAGCTGCTGTTATTTCATTACACAATTTCTATGTTTTATTTAACTGAGTTTCCTCAAAATTATCGCAAAGGAATAGTAGAAATCAAAACACGAAGTCACATTTGACATGAAAAATAAAACAAATTTTCAGGTAAGTTAAGAACAACAAGTATATAAATCCAATATTTAAATTTGGGTAAGTGTATGGACTTTTAGACTCTTGTTCTTTAATTGTCAGAGTGTCTAGAAAAAGAAAAGTGAGGACTGAGAAGAAACTATAGTTTTAGGAATTCTTTCACCCCTTAACAGACATACCACATTATGATCAAATTATTAGAATAGAAAAAAATTCATGCAGGAATAACTTCATAACTTGAGGTCATTTCCCATATAATTTCTATAAATATATTTGATTATGGACTAAATTAGTGGAAAATTTGTCCCTTTTCAAGAAAGATGAAAGAAAAAGCCAGAATTGAATTGTTAGTAAATGAAAATTTTATAACTACCAATGGCTATTGGGGTTTTTATTGTAGTTAAATCTCATACTCTAATTTCTTTAGCAGTACCTTACTGCTGTACGGGATAAAATAAACTATTCTTTATTCTTTTCTATTGTTTGACATACAGACATTTTAGTATCTCACCACCATTGTTACCTGAATTTCTCCTTGCTAAAAAAGATTGGTGTGTGTGTGTGTGTGTGTGTGTGTGTGTGTGTGTGTGTGTGACTCCCTTGAGAGACTTCACAGAATGGTGTGCGGGTCACTAGCTCCTACCTGCGGTAGGATCAGGTTCACTGAGAGTGCTAGCCAAAGCAGAGGCACGGCTCTCAGCGTCTCCAGTTACTTGGTCCATCTGCTCTCAGCTCTGGTGGAGGTTTGATTTTGAAGACTGCATTTTGCTTTGCAAACATACACTTGAGTCTTATTGAGATAATTTGCTACAAAGAAACTCTGGCTACTGCTCAGGTGAAACAGCTTTCTTTCCATACGGTTTCACTTGACTGGAGGTGAGATCCAAGAACTGCTCTTTAATGGGAGAAGAAGGATTTCTCCAAGACGACTTGCTGGGATTTCTTTGTTCAACCTACTTTCTTTCATTTCGAGTTGATTGAGGGACATCAGATAGGATTCTTGTTTCACTCTGCATGCTTCTTGTCAACTGTCTTGCCTTTCACAGTCTAACTACAGAGGGACGTTTACAGCCTTCCCATGGAGTCTGCCAGACCTAGGTGTTATGTGCCATACCTCCAGGGATCATTACCATATGGTATTTTAGGAGAGGACACAGTTCATTTCAATGCAATTCAAATGAGCAGATTTCTTTTCTTTATTACACCATTGCATTTGGAGGCAATCCACCAGAGGCAGAATCTAACTCTCAAAGGAATGCTCTGCCCACTCTGTCCATTTAACAGGACATTTGGCTTAAAAATCTAGTCGGTTGATCACACATGTGCAACAGATGTGTGAGCATGCGTAGAGAAAATAAAAAATAAAAAATCCCAGCAGTGTACTGTGGGAAATGTAGCAGAACTACTGGAAAACAGGACACAAAGAAGTCTGGTACTAAAACTTTGATTTTTGTTGTTGGAAGGGTGATATTTCTTATTAATCTTTCCCTCCTTTCATAGGAGGAAAAGGTGTAGGTTTCCACTATTCTTTTGCAGTGATTATTCATGTAACACTGGTGAGGAAACTTTGTTCATTTTCACAGACCTCATCTTATAAAGATAGGATTCTAAATATTTTGACCAGACTTTCTTGGGCCCCTGCCTCTCAGGAACTGAGTGTTGGCACATTTCCACTGAAAAAACCACCCATTTACAAGAGAGGATATCAGAAATATACATCCTTTCATCCGTGCCCCACAGGCTTACATGGAAAGAGAGAGCACCAGCTGTTTTTCTCATGGTGAATAAGGGTTACTTGGGGAAATCTCTCTTCCTGTTTTTATATGGACAACGAAATTGTTGCATAGCCAGTTAATTTTGGTTAGGTCAACAGCACAAGGTTAATTATTGGAACCTTCCTCTTTTGCCTGTGTGAGAGTAAAAGATTAATAGGAACCAAAAGAAGAAAATGAAGTATAGTGACTTATTCCAGAAGTGCTGTTTATTTGGGAAATATTTATTTGATTTTTATTATATTTGAAAAGATTTATACTACTCATCTTTGTCTTCTAGGAAATAGAAGTGGAACAACCTGAGGGATGTGAAATAGTTCGAAAACCTGAATGATATGAAATTAATTAGATTTAGAAAGGATTTTCTATGTTAAAATATTTAGAAAAAATATATCACTTTTATTTTATAATGGGAACATTTAAAGAAACTAGAACAATTGGCTAATCTATGAGATATCTTTGAAATAATGTTCTTCTACTCTCTGTTACACCTCAATTCGGCTTGGATAATTTTATACCTTTTTTAAAGCTACCTTATGATGTGACATTCTCTTTCTAACCTTGAATTTAATAAATGCATCGAAGGACACACAGACTGATTTCCTTCAGTGTAATATATATGTATATAAAACATATATGTATGTGTGTGTGTGCGTGTGTGTGTGTGTATATATATATATAAAACAGCTGCATGTTATTATATAACCTCAGAATAAAGCAACCATACCACTGTTGCAATATTCCACTTCTGTCCTTTGGATTTGGTCAGCATTACATATGGAAGCAGAAACCCACCCTGTATTGGTGTAAGGATGGTTTTTCATTCATATTCTTGTTGCTCTTAATAAATGTCCCAAAGAAAAATATTCTGCAGCAGCCACTCATAAAGAAGCAGAAAATGGCAAAACCACAGCCTAGAAGGAAACCTATGTAAAAACACTGGTTGTGTCTTCCTGGATACAGAAAACAAATAGAACTTTTGAAAGAGCTTGCCAATATATGCCTGCCAAATAAAATATTGTTTTATGAAGTCAGGAAAAAACTAATTTTAAAGGTTATTGTAGGTTATTTGTGGTCACTTCTGGTGTGCATACAACATGATGTCATCCTGAACTCTTCTCTCTTTATATTTCAGTCTTAGAGGTCTTTTGTGTAAGACTCGATCTCAGCTACTAGAGACATCTAAAATACTCTTATTATTCAATACTCATAAAAATCTAGACTGAAAAAAATTAGAATAGATGGAAAAAAGTCCCAGCCAAGTCCAGGCAAGAAATCGTTCAGGCAGATTTATCTTCTGGAATCATACCTACACTGTAGACGTCTTCTCGGGACATATTTGCTGAAGAACTTTTCAAGTGACTGGAAAGTAGCCATGTGTCCAAATGGCTCTCCTGGAAAATTATTGCCCTCTGAGCGGGGGCAACCAGGATGCCCTGTCAGGGACATCTCATCTGAGGAGTGGGAGCAAGGGATTCCGCGGGCAGTTCAGTTTCTTTCTCCATCTGGGTGGAGCACTGCCTATAATTCCCAGATATTTTTCACATTACTTACATGATCTCCTGCAGCAAATTCTCTTTTTCCCTGTAGCAGGGTTGATTTTTTTCTTTGTGGGTTTTTTTTTTGCTTGGAAAACCCCTCTTTGTTGAGGTAGTCCTTAGTGAACTAGGAAATGTCAAATAAACATTGGATGAAGACAGACCAGAAGACCAGTGAGATGTTAGCAATTGAAAATGGGGGAAGCTAAGAGGTCTCTTGAGAAAAAAAAATAAATAAAACAACATTTAAATATTAGAAAGAGCATATAGTTTTACTGAAATGTAAAAGAAAATACATGTTTATGGTGGAACTGACATTTAAAAAAGTTTATTAGGTTACCAGGCTGACATGATTCGCATCATCTTTATATTCGTTCATTTATTCAAAAATTGTTTTTTGAGCATCTTGATGTCCATATTGGTGTTAGAGAACAAAAGAAATAAGTAAGTTTAGATACAGTAGAAGGTATTAAGTGCTATGGAGAAAAATGAAACATGGAAGGATATAGAGTGCCGGGATGGAGGAGTTGTAATTTTCAATTTGGGATCTGGTGATAGCTTGTTAAGAAAGTGACATTTGAACAAAGAATAAAGTTGTGGAAGGAGCAAACCATATTATTGTCTTCAGGAGAGCATGGCAGGCAGAGGAACAGTAAATGAAAAGCCCCAAGCCAAGGAGACATGTGGTGTGTTGGAGGAACAGTGCGAGGGCCAGTGTTCATGGCATGTATGTTTGTGGGTATATTACCTTCATCTGCACATGTGTGCAAGCGCACCCCTGCCCTCCATACACGTTTAAATGCCTGAGAGATTTGCAACAAATACACGTTTTAATAACATAATTTTGTCATTGAATGTGAAGATGTACTATTCACAATTTAGGTTTAGGTAAACTGCTCTTTGAAAATCTGCTTTTTGCATGAGAATGGAAAGTAGCAGCAAATTCAGTGAGGTGAAGGGTGATTCTGATGTGTTCATGATTATTTTATTATCCCAGTGACTTACATTGTGCTAATGTTTAACAGTATATTAAGTAATATTAAGTTCTCCAAACCTATAAACAAATTTTGTCATGAGATTGGCAATGGTTTCTCCCTGATCCTTTCTTTTTGGGAAATATAGTCTGTGAAATTATTTCCTCATCTCTCTTTGCTTAGCTTTGAAGATGATATGAAACACAGATTCATTTAGTTCTGATAAAGTAAAGCTTTAGAGAATGTATAGTAAAGACAGTACATAGGAATATGTGCTGAGTTAGTAAACAAGATATAGGAAAATCAAAACTGGGATGTTAATCATCCCTTTAGCCCAAGTCCCTACTACACTGTGTGCTTGTTCGCTGACATGGGATAGTTTTAGAAAGGTGTGATTTGGAGTTTCCATGTTCTTGGGTTGCTATATATTGGGAGTAGTCTCTGGGAAAGAAAATTGGAGGGAAGACTGAATTACAACTAGCAATAGGAAGTAGAGATTGGAACTTTCCTTTTTCTCTCTTTTAATTGTAGGAGGAAGAGAATACATTTGGCCCCTGCTGAGATTATACACTCTTTTTGACAACGTCTGGAGAGCTGTGTCCTTTTTTCTTTCTTTTTTTTTTCTTTTTTAAGGAAGATTAGCCCTGAGCTAACATCCGTGACCATCTTCCTCTACTTTGTATGGAACGCCGCCACAGCATAGCTCCACAAGCAGTGCACAGGTCGGCACCCGGAATCCGTGCCTGCCAACCTGGGCTGTTGAAGCAGAGCGCGCGAACTTAACTGCTATGCCACGGGGCCAGGCCCCAAGAGAGCTGTGTCCTTTTGATAGCATAGGTAGCAAACCACGCAATGAGGCATCGGCTACAGGGGACAGGTGTGCAACTTGTCATTCCTGTTCCTACGTGAAGAGAGGGAGAAAATGATGTTTTGTCCTCCAAGATTTTCTTCAATTATAAAGCCTGAAAAAAAAGGCAAACCAAGGGAACTTTGTACAAGGTTAACTAGGAACAGAATGGGACTGACTCAGAAGCAAGTCAGATTCTCTGCAAGCTGGTACTGGGTCATGACAAGGTTCAGTGAGTGAATCTCAGACCTAGAGCATCGTTGTCTCTCTTTGACATGTTCCAATTCAGGGGCAGTGCTGTCCAGAGGGCTGAGCCGCCGTCTCTGCAGCCCTGAGGGATCTCTAAACTCCAGCTGTGCTCTGGCTATAAATTAGCTTGAAGGATTCCTCTTTCTGTTCCTCCTCCATCATGGACATTGACAACTCAGCTCACCTCTAGTGATGATTATAAATATTTTACCAGCTATAGAAAAAACGTCCTGCAATTCAACTCTGGGGTTAATTAGGTTTTCTTCACGCAAAGGAAGATAGATATCATTATCCTTGTGATATGCAATAGCATATCTTGACACAGAAGTAAAGATAGTATCCAGTGGAGGATGTAAGATAAGGCTAGGGCAGCCTCTGGTTACATAAATGATAAAAGTTCTGCACAAGAGTCGTTTTATTTTGGTTTTGTTATTTATCCATTTATTGATTTAGATGAAAGTGGTTCATTTTAATAAGAAAAAGACCACCTAGTACAGGAAGGCTTATAATGTAAAACAGCAGTTCTCTACCCCACATGTCTTTTTCCCAGTCCTGTTCAAAAGAGGCAGCTCCTTGTAATTTTTAACTTTGTGTTCTGCTCCTTTTTCTAAATCTAAAACATTTATTTTCCTAAGCCTTATCTTAAAAAAAATTTTTTTTAGAGCAGTTTAGTTTCATAGCAAAATTGAGGGGAAGTTACAGAGATTTCCCAGATACCCCTGCCCCCAGACATGCATAACCTTCCCCATTAACATCCTCCACCAGAGTGGTACATTTGTTGCAAGTGATGCACCTATATTGACACATCATAATTATCCGAAGTCTATCGTTTACATTACAGTTCACTCTTGGTGTACATTGGATGGGTTTGGACAAATGTACAATGACATGTATCCATCATCATGTTATCATACAGAATATTTTCAGTACTCTAAAAAATCCTATGTGCTATCCCTCCCCCACCTCCAACCCATGGCAACCACTGATCTTTTCATGTCTCCATAATTTTGCCTTTTCCAGAATGTAATAGTTGGAATCATACAGTATGTAGCCTTTTCAGATTGGCTTCTTTCACTTAGTAATATTCACTTACAGCTCCTTCAAGTCTTTTCATGGCTTGATATCTCATTTCTTTTTAGTGCTGAATAATATTCCACTGTCTGGACATACCACAGTTTATGTATCCATTCACCTACAAAGAACATCTTGGTTGCTTCCAATTTTGGCGATTATGAATAAGCTGCTATACATGTGTGAAAGTTTTTGTGTGGATATAAATTTTTAACTCCCTTGGGTATACACCCAGGGGAGTGATTGCTGGATCATATAGTAAGAATGTATTTAGTTTTGTAAGAAACCGCCAAACTGTCTTCCAAAGTGGCTGTACCATTTTGCCTTCCCACCAACATTGTATGAGAGTTCCTGTTGCTCCACATCCTTGCTAGGATTTGGTGTTGTCAGTATTCCAGATTTGGAACACTAACCACTCTGGCCATTCTAATAGGTATGTACTAGTATCACATTGTTGTTTTAATCTACGTTTCCCTGATGGCTCGTGATGTAGAGCATCTCTTCATATGCTTATTTGCCATATCTTCTTTGGTGATGTGTCTCTTGAGGTTTTTGGCCTATTTTTTACTCAGGTTGTTTGTTTTCTTATTGTTGAGTTTTAAGAGCTCTTTGTATATTTTGGAGAACAGTTCTTTATCAGATATGTCTTCTGCAAATATTTACTCTGAGTCTGTGGCTCATCTGCTCATTTTCTTGACTTTGCCTTTTGCATAGCAGAAGTTTTTAATCTTTTTTATTGAGGTCATAATAGTTTATAACATTGTGAAATTTCAGTTGTATGTTATTATTTGTCAGTCACCATATATATGTGCCCCTTTACCCCTTATGCCCACCCCCCCCAACCCCCATCCCCTCTGGTAACCACTAATCTGTTTTCTTTGTCCATGTGTCTGTTTATCTTCCACAGATGAGTGAAATCATATGGTCTTTGTCTTTTGCTGTTTGGCTTATTTCATTTAACATAATACCCTCCAGGTCCATCCATGTTGTTGCAAATGGGATGATTTTGTCTCTTTTATGGCTGAGGAGTATTCCACTGTATATGTATACCACATCTTCTTTATCCATTCATCAGTCGATGGGCACTTGGGTTACTTCCATGTCGTGGCTATTGTGAATAATGCTGCAATGAACATAGGGGGGCATAAATCTCTTTGAATTGTTGATTTGAAGTTCTTTGGATAAATACCCAGTAGTGTGATAGCTGGGTCATATGGTATTTCTATTTTTAATTTTTTGAGAAATCTCCATACTGATTTCCATAGTGGCTGCACCAGTTTGCATTCCACCAGTAGTGTATAAGAGTTCTCTTTTCTCCACATCCACTCCGACATTTGTCGTTTTTTGTCTTTGTAATTATAGACATTCTAACAGGTGTAAGGTAGTATTTCATTGTGGTTTGATTTGCACCCTAATGATTAGTGATGTTGAATATCTTTGCATGTGCCTGTTGGCCATCTGTATATCTTCTTTGGAAAAATGTCTGTTCATATCCTCTGCCCATTTTTTGATTGGGTTGTTTGTTTTTTTGTTATTGAGTTGTATGAGTTCTTTACATATTTGGAGATTAACCCCTTGTTGGATACATGATTTGCAAATATTTACTCCCACTTGGTGGATTGTTTTTCATTTTGTTCCTGGTTTCCTTTGCCTCACAGAAGCTCTTTAGTCTGATCAAGTCCCATTTGTTTATTTTTTCTGTTGTTTCCCTTGCCTGAGTAGACATGGTATTTGAAAAGATTCTTCTAAGACCAATGTCAAAGAGTGTATTGCCTATATTTTCTTGATGAGTTTTATGGTTTCAGATCTTATATTCAAGTCTTTAATCCATTTTGAGTTAATATTTGTGTATGGTGAAAGATAATGGTCTACTTTCATTCTTTTGCATGTGGCTGTCCAGTTTTCCCAACAACATTTATTGAAGACACTTTCCTTTCTCTATTGTGTGTTCTTAGCTCCTTTGTTGAAGATTAGCCGTCCGTAGAGATGTGGTTTTATTTCTGCACTTTCAATTTTGTTCCATTGATCTGTGTGTCTGTTTTTGCACAAGTACCATGCTGTTTTGATTACTATAGCTTTGTAGTATATTTTGAAGCCAGGGATTGTGATGCCTCCAGCTTTGTTCTTTTTTCTCAAGATTGCTTTAGCTATTCAGGGACTTTTCTTGCTCCATATGAATTTTAGGATTCTTTGTTCTATATCTGTGAAGAATGTCATTGGGATTCTGATTGGGATTGCATTGAATCTCTAGATTGCTTTAGGTAGTATGGACATTTTAACTATGTTTGTTCTTCCAATCCATGTGCGTTAAATATCTTTCCATTTCTTTATGTCATCATTGATTTCTTTCAATAATGTCTTATAGTTTTCATTGTATAGGTCTTCCACCTCCTTGGTTAAATTTATTCCTAGATATTTTATTCTTTTTATTGTGATTGTAAATTGCATTGTATTCTTGAGTTCTCTTTTTGCTAGTTTGTTATTAGTGTTTAGAAATACAAATGATTTTTGTAAGTTGATTTTGTACCCTGAAACTTTGCTGTAGTTGTTGATTATTTCTAATAGTTTTCCAATGGATTATTTAGGGTTTTCTATATATAAAATCATGTCATCTGCCAACAGTGAGTTTCACTTCTTCATTGCCAATTTGGATACCTTTTATTTCTTTATCTTGCCTAATTGCTCTGGCCAAAACCTCCAGTACTAAGTTGAATAGGAGTGATGAGAGTGGGCACTCTTTTCTTGTTCCTTTTCTCAGAGGGGTGTCTTTCTGTTTTTCCCCATCGAGTGTTATGTTGGCTGTGGGTTTGTCATATATGGCCTTTATTATGTTGAGGTAGTTTCCTTCTATACCAATTTTGTTGAGAGTTTTTTTTTTTATCATAAATGGATGTTGAATCTTGTCAAATGGTTTCTCTGCAGCTATTGAGATGATCGTGTGGTTTTTAGTCCTCAATTTTGTCAATGTGGTGTATCACGTTGATTGATTTGCAGATGTTGAACCATCCCTGCATCCCTGCTATAAATCCCACTTGATCATGGTGTATGATCTTTTTAGTATATTGCTGTATTTGGTTTGCCAATATTTTGTTGAGGATTTTTGCATCTATGTTCATTAGTGATGTTGGCTTATAATTTTCCTTCTTTGTGTTGTCCTTGTCTGGCTTTGGGATCAGGGTGATGTTGGCCTCGTAAAATGTGTTACAAAGTGTCCCATCTTCTTCAATTTTTTGGAATAGTTTGAGAAGGATAGGTATAATATCTTCCTTGAATGTTTGGTAGAATTCTCCAGAGAAGCCATCTGGTCCTGGACTTTTATTTTTTGGGAGGTTTTTGACTACTGTTTCAATCTCTATACTGTGACTGGTCTATTCAGATTCTCTATTTCTTGATTCAGTTGTGGGAGGTGATGTGAATCCAAGAATTTATCCATTTCTTCTAGATTTTCCAATTTGTTGGCATATAGTTTTTCATAGCATTCTTTTATAATCCTTTGTATTTCTGTGGTATCCATTGTAATTTCTCCTCTTTCATTTCTAATTTTATTTATTTAAGCCTTGTCTCTTTTTTTCTTGGTGAGTCTGGCTAAGTGTTTGTGAATTTTGTTTATCTTCTCAAAGAACCAGCTCTTAGTTTCATTGATCCATTCTGTGGTTTTTTTGGTTTCAATGCATTTATTTCTTCTCTAATTTTTATTATTTCCCTACTTCTTCTGACGTTGGGCTTTGTTTGCTCTTCTTTTTCTAGTTCTGATAGGTGTAGTTGAAGATTGCTTATTTGAGATTTTTCTTGTTTCTTAAGGTGGGCCTGTATTGCTATGAATTTCTCTCCTTGGACCGCTTTTGCTGCATCCCATATAAGTTGATATGATGTATTTTCATTCTTATTTGTCTCCAGATATTTTTTGATTTCTCTTTTAATTTCTTCAATGATCCATTGGTTGTTCAGTAGCATGTTGTTCAGTCTCCACATATTTGTTGCTTTCCCAGCTTTTTTCTTGTAGTTGATTTCTAGTTTCATAGCATTATGGTT
The DNA here is from genome assembly GCF_057802395.1 of Ceratotherium simum simum. Lineage (NCBI taxonomy): Eukaryota > Metazoa > Chordata > Mammalia > Perissodactyla > Rhinocerotidae > Ceratotherium > Ceratotherium simum. The sequence goes on along the minus strand of NC_141900.1, from coordinate 49,909,250 downwards.
AGAAAAGATGCTTGGTTTGATTTCAATCTTCTAAAATTTATTGAGGCTTGCCTTGTGTCCCAGCATATGGTCTATCTTTGAGAATGGTCCATGTGCACTTGAGAAGAATGTGTATTCTGCTGTTTTTTGAATGGAGTGTTCTATATATATATATCTATTAAGTCCACCTGGTCTAATTTTTCTTTTAATTTCACTATTTCCTTGTTGGCTTTCTGTCTGGATGACCTATCCATTGATGTAAGTGGGGTGTTAAAGTCCCCTACTATTATTGTGTTACTGTTAACATCTCCTTTTAGGTCTGTTAATAGTTGCTTTACATACTTTGGTGCTCCTGTGTTAGGTGCATATATATTTATAAGTGATATGTCTTCTTGGTGGAGTGTCCCTTTTATCATTATGTACTGCCCCTCTTTGTCTCTCATTGTTTTTTTATCTTGAAGTCTATTCTCTCTGATATAAGTATGGCAGCACCTGCTTTCTTTTGTTTGCCATTAGCTTGGAGTATCATCTTCTATCCCTTCACCTTGAGCCTGTGTTTGTCTTTAGAGCTGAGATGTGTTTCCCAGAGGCAGCATATTGTTGGGTCTTGTTTTTTAATCCTTCCAGCCCCTCTGTGTCTTTTGACTGGAGAATTCAATCCATTTACATTTAGAGAGATTATTGATATATGAGGGCTTAATGCTGCCATTTTATCACTTGTTTTCCAGTCGTTCTGTATTTCCCTTGTTTCCCGTCCCTGGTATTTCCAACTGCCAATTCAGTTTGTTGGTTCTCTATGATGGCTTTCTCATTATTTATCATTTGTGTTTCTGTTCTGACTTTTTGTTTATGGGTTACCATGAGGTTTGTATGAAAGATCTCCTAGATGAGTTAGTCCATTTTATGATAACCTCTTATTTCCATAGTCTAAGCAGGTTCCATCCCTTTCCTCTTCCCTATCTAAGTTATTGTTGTCACAACTTATTCCGTTTTGTGTTGTGAGTTTGTGGTTAAAATGAAGTGATTATAGTTATTTTTGATGTTTTCCTTCCCTTTATTTTTAATGTTATAATTAAGCATTTGCTAACCTGTTCTGATAGAGAGTTGCAATTTTCTGATTTTGTCTGCCTATTTATCTCCTTGCTCAAGGCTTTATAAACCCTTTCTTTTTTCTTTTTTCTTTTTCCAGGTATGAGGGCCTTATTGATCATTTCTTATAGTGAGGGTCTTGTGGTGATGAATTCCCTCAGCTTTTGTTTATCTTGGAAAGTTTTTATTTCTTCATTATATCTGAAGGATACTTTCACTGGATAGATTATTCTTGGCTGAAAGTTTTTGTCTTTCAGAAATTTGAATATATCATTCTACTCTCTCCTAGCCTATAAGGTTTCTGCTGAGAAATCTGCTGAAAGCCTGATAGGAGTTCCTTTGTAGGTTATTTTCTTCTGCCTTGCTGCCCTTAATATTTTTTCTTTGTCATTGACTTTTGCCAGTTTTACTAATATATGCCTTGGAGAAGGTCTTTTACATTGACGTAATTAGGAGTTCTATTAGCGTATTTTACTTGTAATTGCAACTCCTTCCCCAGGTTTGGGAAGTTCTTAGCTATTATTTCTTTGAACAAGCTCTCTGCTCCTTTCTCCTTCACTTCTCCCTCTGGAATACCTATAACCCTTACATTGCATTTCCTAATTGAGTCAGATATTTCTCAGAGAATTTCTTCATTTCTTTTTAGTCTTAGTTCTTTCTCCTCCATCTGAAACATTTCTATATTTCTGTCCTCTAAGTTGCTAATTCTGTCCTCCATAATATCAGCTCTGTTATTTAAGGACTCGATTTTTCTTTATCTAATTTATTCTTTTTCATCTCCAGCATTTCTAATTTTTTTATAGTTTTTATCTCTTTTGTGAAGAATTTCCTCTGTTCATTAATTTTATTCCTGATTTCATTGAACTGTCTTTCTCACTTTTCTTGTAACTCATTGAGTTTTTTTATGATAGCTATTTTGAATTCTCTGTCATTTAGATTATAAATTTTGGTGCTCATCATTTTCCTTCTGGTCTGGATGTTAATAGGCCTCTTCATCCTATTTGATGGGGTGGATTTGTGCTTTTGCATAGTGGTTGTATCTGGTCACAGATTCCACCTGACACCACTGGGGAGATGGGGACAGGAGCTGTGTATTATGAGCCTGCTGTGATCCCTGGCAGCTGTGCCTGTCCTTTGGAAGCTATGCTGACAGGGACCATCTGTGTTTGCCTGCTGGTTGCTGCTACTTTACACACATATATGCAGGTGCTCCAGTGGGGGTTTCTTGCTCTGGCTGACCGGCTGACCTGATGCTCCAGGTATGGGGAGGGGCACTTTCTTTCATGTGCACAATCCTGGGGCCTCTCCTGCTTTGCACTTGCTGTCTGCCCTCCTTGACTACTTGGCTTGGTGAAGATGCCCCTGTGATTGTTTAGCCTCCTTGGTGTGGAGCTTTCCCATGTGCTGAGAGGCAACTCCAAGAGTGAAGGTGTTCATGCGGAGGACTGCCCCCACCTCCTCTCAGAGCCATGCATGGTCCTGCGCCCTGGGTTGCTGCCATTCAAGGAGGGAGAAGAGATCCCCTTACCTCCTTCCACTACCTCCCGGGGGGAGGGGTCCAGCACTTCCACCTTCAGACGTATGGCTGTGTGGATCTCTCAGACGTCTATTGTGTTGTGTGAATGTCCTCCATTGATTTATGAGTGTCCTTTTTGTTGTATCTTAGGGAAAAGCTCACTCAGCCATGATGCTGATGTTGAGAAGTTTTTAATTTTAATGAAGTCCAGCTTATTAATTCTTTATTTCATAGATGGTGCCTTGGTGTTGTATCTGAAAAGTCATCATCAACCAGAGGACATCTAGGTTTTATCCTATTATCTTGTAGGAGTTTTATAGTTTTATGTTTTATATTTAGGGCTCTGGTTTGTTTTGGGTTAATTTTTGTGAAAGGTTTAAGGTCTGTATTTAGATTCATTTTTTTGTATGTGAATGTCCAGTTGTTCCAGCTCCATTTGTTGAAGAGACAATCTTTTCTTCTAGTATTGCCTTTGTTCCTTTGTCAAAGATCAGTTGACTATATTTGTGTTGGTCTATTTCTGGGCTCTATAGTCTGTTCCACTGATCTGTTTGTCTGTTTTTTCACCAATACCACACTATCTTGAATACTGTAGCTTTGTAGTAAGTCTTTAAGTCAAGTACTGTCAGTTCTCCAACTTTGTTCTTCTTCACTACTGGATTAGCTATTCTGTTTTTTTTTTTTTTTTTGCCTCTCCCTATAAAGTTTAGAATCAGTTTGTTGATATACACAAAATAACCTGCTGAACTTTTGATTGGGATTGCCATAAATCTCTAGATCAAATTGGGAAGAACTGACATCTTGATGATATAGAGTCTTCCTATCTTTGAATATGGAATTTCTCTCTATTTATTTAGTTCTTTGATTTTGTTCATTAGAGTTTTATTGTTTCTTCATGTAGATCTTGTACATTGTTTGCTAGATTTATACCTAAGTATTTCATTTCTTGGGTGCTAATTTAAATAATATTGTGTTTTTAAATTTAGATTCCACTTGTTCCTTGCTGGTATATATGAAAGTGATTGACTCTTGTATATTAACCTTTTATCCTGCAACCTTGCTATAATTTTTTATTAGTTCGAGGAGCTTTTTGTCGATTTTTTCAGATTTTCTACATAGATGACCATATCATCTGCAAAGACAGTTTTATTTCTTCCTTCCTAATTTCTATACCTTTTATTTACATTTCTTATCTTATGCATTAGTTAGAACTCTCAGTACAGTGTTGAAAAGGAGTCGTGGGAAGGGATATCCTTGCCTTGTATCTGATCTTATTGGGAAAGTTTCAAGTTTCTCACCATTAAGTATGATATTAGCTGTAGTTTTTTTGTAGATATTTATCAAGTTAAGAATATTTCTCCCTTTATTACTGGTTTACTGAGATTTTTTTTTTATCATGAATGGGTGTTCTATTTTGTGAAATGCTTTTTATGCATCTATTAATATAATCATGTGATTTTTCTTTTTTACTCTATTGATGTGATGGATTATATTAATTGACTTTCAAAGGTTGAACCAGCCTTACATACCTAGGATGAATCCCACTCAGTTGTGATGCGTAATTCTTTTTATACATTGTATTTGATTTGCTAATATTTTGTTGAGGATTTTTTTTTCTTTTAATTTTTTGTTTATTGCAGTAACATTGGTTTATAACATTGTAAAAGTTTCAGGTGTACATCATTGTACTTCTATTTCTGCATAGATTACATCATGTTCACCACCAAAATACTAATTACAACCCATCACCACACACGTACCGAATTATCCCTTTTTGCATCTATGTTCACGAGAGATATTGGTCTATAGTTCCCTTTTCTTTTAATGTCTTTGTCTGGTTTTGGTAATTAGGCTAATTTTGGCCTCATAGGATGAGTTAGAAAGCATTCTCTCTGCTTCTACACTCTGAAAGACATAATAGAGAAGCAGTATAATTTCTCCCTTAAATGTTTGGTAGAATTCACCAGTGAACCCATCTGAGCCAGGTGCTTTCTATTATTGATTCAATTTCTTCAATTGATATAGGACTATTCAGATTATCTATTTCTTCCTGTGTGAATTTTGGCAAATTATGTCTTCTAAGGAATTGATCCATTTCTTCTAGGTTTTCAAATTTGTGGGCATAGGGTTATCTATTGTATTCCTTTATTATCCTTTTAATGTCCATGGAATCTGTAGTGATGCCGCCTCTTTTATTTCTAAAGGAAATGCATTCTCTCTCTTTTATTCCTAATTAGTTTGGCTAGAGGCTTATCAATTTTATTGATCTTTTCAAAGAACCACCTTTTGGGCTTATTGATTTTCTCTATGATTTCCTATTTTCCATTTCATTGATTTCTGCTCTAATTCTTATTATTTATTTTCTTCTGCTTACTTTGGATTTAGTTAGCTCATCTTTTTCTAGTTTCCTGAGTTGGGAGCTTAGATGATTGATCTTAAATCTTTCTTCTTTTCTAATATATGCATTCAATGCTATAAATTTTCCTCCAAGCACTACTTTTGCTGCATCCCTCACCTTTTGATTAGTTATGATTTCATTTTGAATTTGTTCATATTTTTAAATTTCTCTTGAGATTTCTTCTTTGACCTATGTGTTTTTTAGAAGTGTGTTGTTTAGTCTCCACATATTTGGGGCTTTTCCAGTTATCTTTCTGTTATTGAGTTTTAGTTTAATTCCAATGTGGTCTAAGAGCAGACATTGTATGATTTCTATTCTTTTACCTTTGTTAATGTGTGTGTTATGGCTCAGAATGTGGTCTATCTTGGTGATTGTTCTGTGTGAGCTTGAGAAGAATGTGTATTCTGCTGTTGATGGATGAAGTAGTCTAAAGATGTCAGTTATATCCAGTTGATTGATGGTGTTGTTGAGTTCAAGTATGTCCTTACTGATTTTCTGCCTGCTGGATCTGCCCATTTATGATAGAGGGATGTTGAATTTTCCATCTATTTCTCTTTGCAATTCTATTAGTTTTTGCCTCACATAGTTTAACGCTCTGTTGTAGGTGCATACATGTTAATGATTGTGATGTCTTCCTGGAGAATTGACCCACTTATCACTATGTAATGCTCTTCTTTTTTTTCTATTGAAATATAGTTGACATCCAATATTATGTTAGTTTCAGGTGTATGACATAGTGATTCAACAATTGTATATATTACAAAATGATCACCACATAAGTCTAGTATCCATCTGTCACCATACAAAGTTATTAAAATATTATTGATTATATTCCCTATGCTGCATATTACAACCTCATGACATTTACTTTCTAACTGGAAGTTTGTACCTCTTAATCCTCTTCATCTATTTTGCCCAGCTTCCCCACTTGCCTCCCACTCTGTCATCCACCAATTTGTTCTCTATATCTATGAATCTGTTTCTGTTTTGTTTTGCTTGTTCTTTTTTTTTTTTTTTTTTTTAGATTACACATATAAGTGAAAGCATACAGTATTTGTTTTTCTCTCTCTGGTTTATTTCACTTTGCACAATACTGTCTAGGTCCACCCGTGTTGTCACAAATGGCAAGATTTAATTCTTTTTTATGGCTGAGTAATATTCCATTGTACGTATATACCACATCTTCTTTATTCATTCATCTATTGATGGACATTTAGATTGCTTCTATATCTTGGCTATTGTAAATAATGCTGCAATGAACATAGGGGTGCATATATCTTTTCAAATTAGTGTTTTTGGTTTCATCAGCTAAATACCCAGAAGTGGAATTGCTGGATTGCATCAGGAAGAAATAGAAAATCTGAACAGACTGATTACTAGTAATAAAATTGAGTCAGTAATCAAAAAACTCCCTACAAACAAAAGTTCAAGATCAAACAGCTTCACTGGTGAATTCTACCAAACATTTAAAGAACAGTTAATATCTCTCTGTTTGAAACTGTTTCAAAAAATTGAAGAGGGAAGAACACTTCCAAACTCATTCTACAAGGCCAGCATTAGCCTGATACCAAAACCAGACAAGGACAACACAAAAAAGAAAATTACAGGCCACTATCACTGATGAACATAGATGCAAAAATCCTGTACAAAATATTAGCAAAATGAATTCAACAATACATTAAAAGGATCATATACCATGGTCAAGTAGGATTTATTTCAGAGATGCAAGAATGGTTCAATATCTGCAGATCAATTGCTGTGATACACAACATTAATAATACAAAGAATAACAATCATATGATCATCTCAATAGATGCAGAAAAAGTTTTTGACAAAGTTGTTGTAATTGTAAATGGGATTTTCTTCTTGAGTTCTCTTTCTGTTAGTTTGTTGTTGGTATATAGAAATGCAACGGATTTCTGTAAGTTGATTTTGTATCCTGCAATTTTGCTGTAGTTATTGATTATTTCTAATAGTTTTCCAATGGATTCTTTAGGGTTTTCTATATATAAGATCATGTCATCTGCAAACAGCAAGAGTTTCACTTCTTCATTGTCTATTTGCATTCTGTTTATTCCTTTTTCTTGCCTAATTGCTCTGGCCAGACCCTCCAGTACTGTATTGAATAAGAGTGGCGAGAGTGGGCACCCTTGTCTTCTTCCTGTTTTCAGAGGGATGGCTTTCAGTTTTTCCCCATTGAATATGATGTTGGCTGTGGGATTGTCATGTATGGCCTTTACTATGTTAAGGTACTTTCCTTTTCTATACTCATTTTGTTGACATTTTTTTACCATAAATGGATGTTGGATCTTGTCAAATGCCTTCTCTGCATCTATTGAGATGATCATATGGTTTTTATTCCTTGCTTTGTTAATGTGGTGTATCTCATTGATTGATTTGCAGATGTTGAACCATCCCTGTATCCCTGGTACAAATCTCACTTGATCATGGTGTATGATCTTTTTAATGTATTGCTGTATTCAGTTTGCCAATATTTCGTTGAGAACTTTTGCATCTATGTTGATCAGGGATATTGGTCTGTAGTTTTCCTTCTTAGTACTGTCTTTGCCAGGCTTTGGTATCAGCGTGATGTTGGCCTCGTAGAATGTGTTGGGAAGTGATCCATCTTCCTCTATTTTTTGGAGTGGTTTGAGAAGGATAGGTATTAAATCTTCTTTGAATGTTTGGTAAAATTCTCCAGAGAAGCCGTCTGGTCCTGGACTTTTATTTTTTGGGAGATTTTTGATTACTATTTCAATCTCTTCACCTGTAATTGGTCTATTCAGATTCTCTGTTTCTTCTTGAGTCAGTTCTGGGAGGCTGTATGAGTCTAAGAATTTATCCATTTCTTCTAGATTGTCCAATTTGTTGGCATATAGTTTTTCATAGTATTCTCTTATAATCTTTTGTATTTCTGTGGTATCTGTTGTAATTTCTCCTTTTTCATTTCTAATTTTATTTATTTGAGCCTTGTCTCTTTTTTTCTTGGTGTGTCTGACTAAGGGTTTGTGAATTTTGTTTATTTTCTTAAAGAACCAGCTCTTTGTTTCATTGATCCTTTCTACTGTTTTTTTTTTAAATTTAAATTTCATTTCTTTCTTCTCTGACTTTTATTATTTCCATCCTGCTGACTGTAGGCTTTTTTGTTCTTTTTCTAATTCTGTTAGGCATAGTTTGAGGGTGCTTATTTGGGCTTTTTCTTGGTTGTTAAGGTGGGCCTGTATTGCTCTGAGTTTCCCTCTCAGGACCACTTTTGCTGGATCCCATACGAGCTGGTACAGTGTATTTTCATTTTCATTTGTCTCCAGATATGATCTGATTTCTCCTTTAACTTCATCAATTATCATTGGTTGTTTAGTAGCTTGTTGTTGAGTCTCCACAACTTTGTCACTTTCCCGGTTTTTTTCTTGTAGTTGACTTCTAGCTTCATGGCGTTATGGTTGGAAAATATGCTTGTAATAATTTCAATCTTCTTAGATTTATGTAAGCATGCTTCATTTCCCAGCATATAGTCTATTCTTGAGAATGTGCCATGCATGCTTGAGAAGAATGTGTAATCTGCTGTGTTTGGATGGAGTGCTCTCTATATATCTATTAAGTCCATCTCATCAAGTTTTTCACTTAAGTCCATTATTTCCTTATTGATTTTCTGTCTGGTTGATCTATCCATTGATGAAAGTGGGGTGTTAAGATCCACTACTCTTATTGTGTTGCTGTTAATACCTCCTTTAAGTTTGTTAATAGTTGCTTTATGTACCTTGGTGCGCCTGTGTTGGGTGCATATGTATTTAAAAGTGATATATCTTCTTGGTGGAGTGTCCCTTTTATCATTATATATTGCCCCTCTTCGTCTCTCATTACCTGTTTTGTCTTGAAGTCAACTTTGTCTGATATAAGTATGGCAACACCTGCTTTCTTTTGTTTCCATTAGCTTGGAGTAATATCTTCCATCCTTTCACTCTGAGCCTGTGTTTGTCTTTAGAGCTGAGATGTGTTTCCTGGAGGCAGCATATTGTTGGGTCTTGTTTTTTAATCCATCCCATTACTCTGTGTCTTTTGATTGGAGAGTTCAGTCCATTTACATTTAGGGTAATTATTGATATATGAGGGCTTATTGTTGCTATTTTATCACTTATTTTCCAGTTCTTTTGCATTTCTTTTGTTTCTCATCCCATGTGTTTCAGACTACCAATTCAGTTGTATGGGGGTTCTCTTAGTTTTCTCTTTATTTATTGTGTGTGACTCTGTTTTGATTATTTGGTTAGTGGTTACCATGAGGTTTGTGTAAAAAATCTCGTGGATGTGATAGTCCATTTTTTGATGGCTTCTTATTCCCTTAGACTGTTGATTCAATCACTTTTGTCTTCCCCTTCTAAGATATTATTGTCACATCTTATTCCTTCTTGTGTTGTGAGTTTGTGTTTAACGTGATGAGGTTATATTTATTTTTGGTGCTTACCTTTCCTTGAACTTTGGTTTTATAACTAAGTGTTTGCTAATCTATTCTAATAGAGAGCTGCAATTTTTCTGGTTTTGTTGACCTATTTTTCTCCTTCTTCAAAACTTTGAATCCCCTTTCTCTTTTTTTTCCTCAGGCATGAGGGCCTCCTTGAGCACTTCTTGTAGTGGGGGTCTTGTGGCCATGAACTCCCTTAGCTTTTGTTTATCTGGGATGGTTATTATTTCTGCATCATATCTGAATGATATTTTCACTGCAGAGTATTCCTGGCTGAAAGTTTTTGTCCTTCAGGATTTTGAATATATCATTCGGCTCTCTCCTAGCCTGTAAAGTTTCTGTCGAGTAATCGGCTGAGAGCCTGATAGGAAATCCTTTGTAAGTTATTTTCTTTTTTTGTCTAGCTGCCCTTAATATTTTTTCTTTGTCGTTTACTTTTGCCAGCTTTACTACTATATGCCTTGGAGAGGGTCTTTTCGTGTTGGTATATTTAGGAGATCTATTTATTTCATTCACTGGTATTTCTAGCGCCTTTGCCAGGTTTTGGAAGTTCTCAGCTATTATTTCCTTGAACAAGTTCTCTCCTCCTTTTTCCCTCTCTTCTCCCTCTGGAATACCTATAATCCTTGTGTTGGATTTCCTACTTGAGTCAGTTATTTCTTGGAGAGTTTCTTCATTTATTTTTAGTCTTAGTTCTCTTTCCTCTTCCATCTGGAGCATTTCTGCATTGCTGTCTTCAGTATTGCTAATTCTTTCCTCCATATTTTGCTTAAGGCTTCTAGATTTGTCTTTATCTCTTCTACTGTGTTTTTCATCTCTAAGATTTCTGATTGGTTTTTCTTTATAGTTTTCAATCTCCTTTTGAAGAAACTCTTGATTTCGTTGAATTATCTATCTGTATTTTCTTGTATTTCATTAAGCTTTTTTATGATGGCTATTTTGAATTCTCTGTCATTAAGGTTATACATTTCTGTGCTTTCTGGGTTGACTTCTGGGTGCTTGTCATTTTCCTTTTGGTCTGGAGATTTAACATATTTTTGCATAGTGATTGTCGATGTTGGCTTATTTTTCCTCATAGTGAAAATATATGGTTGCAATTTCCTCTTGCTGCCACTGGGTGGGGGTCAGGGGCTGTGTATTCTGGCCTGCCTCAATCCACGGCCACTCTGCTCAGCCCCTAGCTGAGCTGAGGTGTGGCTGAGCTGAAGTGTGGCTGATCTGAAGCGTGGCTGAGCAGACGCTGCTGGGGGTGAAGTGTGGGAACAGCTGGGACTGGAGCACAGCTAGGCTGAAGCAGCTAGTGCTCAGGTGTGGGTGGATTGAAGCATGGATGGGCTCAAGAAGCAGGACCTATAGCGCCACTGGTCTGAAGAAACGAACTAGAGCACAGCTGGGCTGAAGTTGCTGGCGCCAAATCAGCTGGAGCCTGAGCATGACCAAGCTGAAGCAGCTGGAGCTGTGGGAGGGGGAAGTCAAACTGAAGGATCTGGGGTGGGGCACAGTTGAGCTGATACAGCTGGGGCCGGGGTACAGTTGAGCCAAAGGAGCTGGGGCTGTGGAATGGTCCAGCTGGGGCAGCTGGTGCTGTGGTACGGTCCAGCTGGAGCAGCTGGGGCTGTGGCACAGTGGGGCCTGAGGTGCTACTGCCTCTGGTGTGGGGGTGCAGGCACGCCCCACTGCTGATGGCACCTGGGCACCTGGGGGCCGCTGCCTCTGGGGGCAGGACACGGGGACGCCGCACCACTAGTGGTGCTTGGGCACCTCGGGGCTGCTCCCCCTAGGGGCAGGGTGCGGTCATGCTGCTGCTACTGGTGGGGCCTGGGCACCTGGGGACCACTGCCTCTGGGGGCAGGGCACAGTCATGATGCTGCTGCTGGTGTGGCCCCAGCACTGGGGGGTCGCCACTCCTGGTGCCAAGGCACCTGGGGGCCACTGCCTCTGGGGCTGGGGCCAAGCTGAAACACTGCTGAGCCCAGGCTGCAGGGCTGCTGTGCTGAAGCATGGGGTGGGCAAGCCAGGTGGGGGAGGGGGGATTACTTTCACCTCCCCATCTCAGAGGTCTCTTGCCTCCTTGTCACTCTCTGCTCTCCTGAGGGGCTAGCTTGTTGAAAGTACCCTTGCAACAGTTCCACTCCCTCCCTAGGGGGATTCCCCACCGGCTGTGAGGTGTTTTGGAGAGCACCGGTTTTCCCATGGAGAGCCACCCCTCCCCTCCTCTGTGAGAGCTGGGCGGTCTCACTCTCAGGGTCGCAGTCCTTGGGGAAGGAAGGGAGCTCCTCTTACCTACTTCTACTTACTCTGGAGATTCCAGCACCTCAGTCCTTGGATGTATGGCTGCATGGGTGCCTCAGAACGTCCCTTGTGTTGTGTGAATAGCTTCTGCTGGAATATGAATGTCCTTTTTGTTGTGTCTTAGAGGGGGAGAGTTCAATGGGGGAAACTCACTCCACCATGATGTGACGTCACTTCCTTCCTTTAATATTTCTTGCAAGGTAGGTCGACTGGCAACAAATTCCCTTGTTTTTTCTTTGTCTGAGAAAGTCTTTATTTCTCCTTCACTTTTGAAGCATAGTTTCACAGAATACAGAATTCTAGGTTGGTGGTTTTTTTTACTCTCAGCACTTTAAATATTTCACTCCACTCTCTTCTTGCTTGCATGGTTCTGAGAAGTCAGATATAACTCTTATCTTTGTTCCTCTATAAGTAAGGTGTTTTTTTCCTCTGGCTTGTTTTAGAATATTTTCTTTATTTTTGATTTTCTGTAGTTTGAAAATAATATGTCTAGGTATAGTTTTTTTTTTTTTTTTTTTTTTTAACATTTCTCCTGCCTGGGCTTCCTGGATCGATGGTTTGGTGTCTGACTTAATTTGCTGAAATTTTCAATCATTATTATTTCAAATAATTCTTCTGTTCCTTTCTCTCTTTCTTCTCCTTCTGGTATTCCCACTACACGTATGTTATACATTTTATAGTTGTCCCACAGTCCTTGGGTTTTCTGTTCTGTTTTTTTCAGTCTTTGTTTTCTTTGCTTTTTGGTTTTTGAGGATTCTATTGATATATTCTCTACCTCAGGGATTCTTTTTTCGATCATTTCTAGTCTACTGTAAGATCAAAGGCAGTCTTAGTTTCTGTCTTATTCTTTTCTAACTTCAAATAATATTTTTATAATAATGTTTTTGTTTTATGAAACTTTAACTCTTGAGGTTCCGATCTGACAGATGGTGTGATAGCTTTTTCACACTACCATGGACATTTGTCCTCACTACTGTTTTCAAATTTGGATAATTGCAATATTATTTTTCTTTCTTTTATTGTTTATATTAAGGTAAAATTTAAAAATAAATAATTCTTTCTAATTTCATTGAATACAGTTAGTTTCTTGACATCCCCAATTATAAAAAATGAGAATGTCGATGCCACTAACTCTCTCCCCTCACTCTTTTCCCTCCTTCTATCCCCTACCTTTGTTCATTTAGACCTTTACTTTTACGTTTTCAAGATTGATCAGACTTACATTCTGTGTGAGAACAATAATTTTGTCTCCTGGCTTGATTGGTAGCACAATTCTGAAAGTTTAAATAATTAGATGCTGTAATTATTTGAATAAAAATTATGCAAAGCCAAAAATTATGCTGAGCATATATTCTTTCATTTAATTCTGTAAGGGTCAAATGTTACAACTTCTGTGGCACTTGAAAGATAAAAAATTTCTGATCAATGGTCAAGAAGATTATGTTTTCAATTGAGCAATAGCTCAATGCTTCATTTTCATTAGCCTGTTATTTTTTTGTATTGGTTTTTCATTTTTGCCGAAGATTCTACTAATATTTCTTTTTCCTGTTGAGGAGACACAGGATATTTTTACGCCATATTATTAATACCTTTCATCCGCTTATTCACTTTTCTTTCCACTTATATATTTGCATGTTTATTTTAAAATGGACCTCTAGGAACACAGACTGAATTAATCATAATTCTTGGTTTATGATATTCTGACATCATTGTTCCACATGGTAATGTATTTATTTATTTATATTATATTGAACTCTCACAATAATAAACAAGATCTAAAAGACTAATATAAGTTTTATTTGGTTTTGAATTTTATAAAGAGGGTATCATGCTGTATGTGATCTTTTAAGACTAGCTATTTTTCTTAACATTATGTTCCCAAGATTCATTTTATGTTGGCCCATGTGGCTTTGGTTAACTTATTTTTACTATGGTATTATTCTCCTTTGTGTTAATATCCTATAATTTGTCATCCTGGTGATATACATTTAATAGTTTCATTATTTAATATTACAAAGAGTGCTAAAATGAATATTCCTGTACATGTTTCATGGTTCATACATATAATAGTTAACTTAAATATGCTCATATGGTGAAATTGCTAGGCTATAGGGTGTGTGATTATTCAATTTCAAAAGATAATGCAAAAGTGTTTTAAAATATGGTAGAACCAAAAGATCCTTCCATCAGTAATGTACAAAAGATTGTATTGATCGATATATTCCCCAATGGTATTAAATGATTTCTAAATATTAAATTATTTCTTAATTTTTTTCATTTTAGTGGGTTCAAAGTGTTATCACATTGAGGGTTTGAATTGCCCGATAATTTTTTCCAGGGGTTAAAAAATTGCTTTTATGGGGCCGGCCTGGTGGCATAGTGGTTAAGTTCATGAACTCCACTTCGGCGGCCCAGAGTTTGTGGGTTTGGATCCCGGGCACAGACTTACACACCACTCAACAAGCCATACTGTGGCAGCATCCCACATACAAAATAGGAAAGATTGGCATAGATGTTATCTCAGGGACAATCTTCCTTAAGCCAAAAGAGGAAGATTGGCAAAGGACGTTAGCTTATGGCCAATCTCCCTCACCAAAAGAAAAAAAAAAAAATTGGCTTTTTTGAAGTATAATTGCATAAAGTCATCAAGTTTAAGAGCAGAAATTGATAACTTTGGAAACATGTTTATAGTTCATATAACACTGCTATGTCAAGATATAGGTAATTTCCATCACTCCAAAGAGTCCGTTCTCTCATGCTGCTTTGTCATCAACCCTTTCCCCAGTCCAGCCAGTGGGAAACCAGTGATCTGCTTTCTGTCAGTGTAATTTTATCTTTTCTAAAATTTCATATAAATGCAATCATAAAGTATGTAGTCTTTTGTGTCTGATTCTTTCAGTTAGCAAAATGCTTTTGAAATCCAAACACGTTGTTGTATAATCAGTAGCTTGTTCTACCTTATTGCTGAGTAGCCTTCCATTGTATAGATAAAACAAAATTTGTTATATATTCAATGGTTAGTGGACATTTCGTTTTCCCATTTTTGGCTACTGTAAGTAAAGCTGCTATGAACATTTGCTTACAAATCGTTTTGGGGACATATGTTTTCATTTCTCTTGGGTAAATACCAAGGAGTGGAATTGCTGGGTGATTTGTTTATGTTTAACTTGATTAGACAGTATCAAAATGTTTTCCAAAATTTATTGTACCATATTACATTCCCACCAGCAATGTATGAGAGTGCAGCTGCTCCACATTCTCACTAACACTTTATATGGTCAGTATTTTTAATTTTACCATTCTGGAGGGTGTATAGCAGTATCTCATTATGGTATTACTTTGCCTTTCTCTGATGAACAATAATGCTGCCCATCTTTTCATATGCATATTGACCGTGTGTGTATGTGTGTGTATGTGTATGAACTGTTTAAGCATTTTTCTTTAATCATGTTGCTTCTTTTCTTTATATATTTTGCATACAAATCTATTACTAAATATGTGTTTTGAAAACATTTCCTCCAAGTCTGTGGCTTGCCTTTTAATATTTTTTGGTAGGTTCTTTTAATGAGAAAATATTTTAAAGTCCAATTTATCACTATTTTTCTTTCATAGTTTGTGCTTTATCTGCTCTCTCTAGGAAATCCTTGCCTGCTCTCAACTTGTGAAGATTTTTTCCTATGTTTTCTTTAGAGGTTTTATATATTTTTTAAAATTATTTTTATTATTATTATTATTATTTTTTGAGGAAGATTAGCCCTGAGCTAACATCCATTGCCAATCCTACTCCTTTTGCTGAGGAAGATTGGCCCTGGGCTAACATCCATGCCCATCTTCCTCCACCGTATATGGGACGCTGCCACAGCCTGGCCTAACAAGCAGTGCGTTGGTCCACACCTGGGATCCGAACCTGTGAACCCAGGGCTGCCAAAGCAGAGGGTACAATCTCAACCACTACACTACCAGGCTGGCTCCCTAGAGGTTTTATATTTTAACTTTTTTGTTTTTGTTTTTGTGAGGGAGATCAGCCCTGAGCTAACATCTGATGCTGGTCCTCCTCTTTGTTGCTGAGGAAGATTGGCTCTGGGCTAACGTCCATGCCCATCTTCCTCTACTTTATATGGGATGCTGCCACAGCATGGAGTGACAAGTGGTGTGTTGGTGCGCACCCAGGATCTGAACCCGGGAACCCCAGGCCGCCGAAGCGGAGCATGCCCACTTAACTGCTTGTGCCACCCGGCCGGCCCCATATGTTTTAACTTTTACTTCTATAATATATTTCAAATTAAATTTTCTGTATGGCATGAGATAAGGGTTAAGGTTAATTTTTCCTGTATATATTCAGTTGTTCCAGGACATTTTGTTAGAAAGACTACGTGCTCTCTTTCTATTGAATTACCTCAATATATTTGTTAAAAATCAATTAACCACATATACATGGGTCCATTTCTAGACTCTTCTCTTCAGTTGACCATATGATAACACTGCACTGTCTTAATTACTGTAGCATTAGAATAAGTCTTGAAATCACAATGGTAAAGTTAAAAATACTGACCATATGAAGTGTAAGTTTTTTAACTTTGTTCTTGATTTTCAAGATAGTGGACCAATATAAGAGAATTATAGTCCTTTGAATTTGCATATAAATTTTAGAACCAGCTTGTTAATTTTTATTTTGAAAAGGTTTACTAGATTTAATTCAGCTGAGTTGAAATTAAAGATCAAACTGGGAAGAACTGACATATTGACAGTATTGAGTCTTCTGATCTCCATGATCATAGTATATCTTTTCATAATCTTTATCTTTTCATGCAATATTTTGTAATTTTCAATGTACAAGTTTGGCACATATTTTCTTAAATTTGTCCTTAAGTATTTCATTTTATTTGATCACATTGTAAATGGTATTATTTTTAAATTTCAATATCCAATTATTTATTGTCAATATACAGAAATATGATACATTTTTGTACGTTGATCTTGTATCTATAATCTTCCTATTTTACTTATTAATTCTGGTAGATTTTTTTTGAGAGGGTTATATTCTTTATGATTTTCTGCATAAATGACCATATTATCTATAAATAAAGGTAGCTTTATTTTCTCCCTTTCAATATATGTGCATTTTTCTATGTAGGTATGCGTGTATGTATTTATGCCTTATTGAACTGGCTAGAACTTTCAGCATCATATTAAGTAAAAGTTCTTTGAGAGGGTATCCTTGCCTTTTTCCCAGTCTTAATGGATAGGCATTAGTCTTTCATTATTAAGCATGATTTTACTTGGAGATTTGACATAGATACTTTTCATTAGAGCGAAGATGTTCCCCTTTATTCTTAATTAGCTGAGAGTTTTTACCATGAATAGGTATTACATTTGTCAAATACTTTGCATCATCAATTTGGTGACAAATCATCAATTGAGATGATCTTACGGGTTTCTTGGAGATTTTTTTGCTTTTATATAATGTATATATATACACACATATAACCTTTATATACAATCTTTATATATTACTTATATATTATATAATAACATATTTATATTATTAATAATCTTTATATATAACCTTTTGAGGATTCCTCCCTATGCTTCATGTATTATGAGGTGTTTTTTCCTCTGGCTACATGGAACATATTCTTAGGCTTGTGTAAGTTCCAGGAATTATTTGGCCTAATGGTTTCCAGTTGTTGTTTCTGTTGTCTCAGGTAGTTTCTTCTCAGGTATGCACAGATCAGTATTCCACCAAATACTCACTCTCTGGAGCTTTCTCTCTCTGTATCTCCCTTTTCTTCAGTACTTTATCCCGTAAATGTTAGCTGCTTTGGCCTGCCAAACTCCAGTCTCTCTCTCTTCAACTCAGTGATATCACCAGGCTCTCTTTGGGTTTTTCCCTTCCTGTGTTGTGGGTTGGAAACTGCCTACAGGTGGGACAGTCATAGATCCCTCCTCATTAGTTTCCTTTCTTTCTGGGATCAAAGATCTGCACTGCCTACTGTACAATGTCTGAAAACAACAATTTTATATATTTTGCCAATTTTCTGTTTATTTAATGTAGGATGATAAATCTGGTTCCTGATACTCTAATATGGCAGAAGCAAGAGTCAGTCATTGAGTTATTCTTTTTTTATTTTTGGTGAGGAAGATTCGCCCTGAGCTAACATCTGTGCCAGTCTTCCTCGGTTTTGTATGTGGGTCACTGCCTCAGCATGGCTGATGAGTGGTGTAGGTCTGTGCCTGGGATCTGAACCCATGAACCCAGGCCACCGAAGCAGAGCACGCCAAACTTAACCACTATGCCATGGGGCCAGCCTCGAGTTATTCATTATTTTAATTAAAGAAGTTAAATTTGATTATTTTCTAATCACCTTTGTTGTTTTTAGTCTTTTGTTCTTTACTCATATATTCAATGCTTTCTTTGAATTTTAGTTTGAAAAATATATTTATTTTGTATTATTTTTTTGACCCATTAAGGGTCTGATGCTGCTATTTGTTAATTCTAGAGGTATAGGTGGTGGTGGGAGGTGGAGGTGGGGTGAAGGTAAGAGAGTAGGAGACTGTAGCAGACAGAGTTCAACTGTATACTAACCAAGAACATTGCACCCTGTCCTCTCCAATTTATGTAGGAAAATTGTCTGTAAGACTTTCTGCATTGGCTTGGCTCTAGGATTTATTTCACGTTTCCCATGATCTGTGAAACCTTGAAAACTAGAGCTCAAGGTTATCTGGGTTTGGCAAATATTTTCAAGGCAAAAACAACTTTTTGCTTAGTTTTTCTCACTTCATCTTTGGCCTCAAATAATCCTTACCTTTTTATAGCACACCCACAAATTTAACTGATGCTATGTACGTTGTATCCTGCATTTTTAGTTATTTTCAGGGCAGGTTTTGTTAGGGTATCTAGGCTGCCCAAGAAAAAGAATTCTCCTCATCTACTTTTTGTTGTTCTTGCTAAATTCTGTAATACACTACTCATTCTCCTTCCATTTCTTTCACTGTTATGAGTGTATTCTTTATTTTTATTGTTGTTATTACTGTCATTTTAAATGGGTTGCCACATGAAGAAAGTAAATATGTGTGTTCAGTCAAATTCCTTAAGCTAAAAAATTATTAAAACGTCAAATCTTAATTACTTTAAAATGTTAATTCTCAAAATAGAAGACAGCACAAAATTAAAAAAATGAATATTCTTTATTTTTCATTATTTTGAAAGTGGTTTTTTTGAGTGGATTAGTGAAAAGGGGTTTCACATTAGACTGGATATATGAAAGTTTAGAATATTACAGCTAATATTATGCTAAGATGATTAGATGTTTTTATACAATTATATACTTAATTGGTTCTTTCAATAAATTCAATAATCTTCTTTTGAGCAAGTACTATATGCCATGTGCCAGATAAAAATATTCACAGAAAGTAGATTACTTAATTCAAGAATTAGAATATTTTCTTTTAAAGTGTATTTAAAAGATAAGAATACTCTGCTATTTTGGGGTATTATGCATATTTTAAATATTATTTGAGACTATTTATAAAAATGAAGATTTTTGAAATGATAAAGTCAAAATATCTGGATATAATATGAAACTTTTAATTTTGCTATTCTTGTAAAGCACTGGTATGGCAGAGATTTCCGACCTCAGAGCAGAACACATATATTAACATTTTATGAAGAAAGGGAACTTTGGATTATATTTATGATATGCCAAATAGTAAAGTAAATATACACTAGATAAGAATATTTTTCTGTGGTTTGGCCTACATAGACACATTCCCTTGCCAGTCCGATAACTACTCTTGGGAATTGTGAACATCAAAAAAATTGTATATATATATATATATATATATATATATATATATATATATATATATATATATATATATATATTCTTTTGGTACTATCTGCTCTAGAATGAGCTTGGCTTTAGCTGTAGCTACAGCAGCTCTCAGAATTGGTAGCCCTTTAGGAGATAAGACCAGATGGACAAGTCAGAAGATATTTATTTTGGACTGATGTAAACCTGAGTTTGGCAAACATTTGCTCAGGTTCTACAGTTAGGGTGACCGTGATCCCTGTCATTTCCATGGATCCCTTGTAGTTAAATTTGCATCAGTCATCAAGTTGACATATATTGTATTAGAAAGACAAGGAAGAAATAAATCTTCAACGAAGTATCTCTTCATTAAATTAGAACCACAATAACTCTGGTCTGACTCAAGACTAAAATTCAGTAGACTTGACTCCTACTGTTGCAATTGAAAGGCATTTCAAATTATGAAAATCCTTGAAAATCCAGCTGGCTCATCTTTGAGCATCTATTATTATCTGTCCCAGTTCTTGTCTATCTTAATGACTGGAATAAAGTTCCTGTGGAAAATTTTTCTAAACCAGCTGATAGCAGGACAGAACCATAAACAGAAGTAAATGTTCCTGTCCATTCAATTTGGTTGTTGTTGTTTTTCAAGTCATCAACTCAAAGCCAAGATTTTTGCAGTGTAGGTTTAAGGATTCTACCACAACAAGAAGTTTGATGTCAATTGAATGACATTATAAAATAAGTATGGAATTTTGCCAAGTGTTTCTTGGTTATTTTTCATAGAAACATTATAACAAACCATAGCTGCAGCTGCCCATTTCCTGCCGTATTGATGAACTTTGGTAGGCTTTATTTTCTTATGTAATCACACTCTTAAGTATACCCAGTTTAAGACATGGACCAATGGAGGTAGTAAGTAAGAAAGTAAATATGTTATAAAAAATTTATTAGCATAAAAGAGTATGATTTTTTAATTTTAGACTAGACTAATGTTCAAAATAACCTCTTCAAATTTAGAAAGATGACGTCACAAACATAGTGTTACAACACACCACATTGCAAATAATACAATACAAAAATTTATTAATGGATTCAAGTTTAAGGATGATCTACATTTTTCTCTACATTATAACAAGCTCAAGGTTATCCTTATAATGATATCACCCTTATTTAGTTTTATTCTTACATACTTTCTTAAGATAGAGAGAGAAAGTTTGAGCTGAGTTAAATCTGATATACAGTAAATTGTGTTTAATCTTGGATATGTCTGTGGGAATGTTTTGGTCTCCATAGAATCCTATGTTCTCACTGTTGAAGATTTATCATCTTTAATTTTAATTTTTACTTTTGTACATTTCTATTAGACTGTCAGCTTCATGAAGGCAAGACTATACTTGTCTGGTTCATATCATATCTGTAGTACTTATCACAGTGTCTCAGAATAAGCTCTCAATAAATAATTTTGAATTGATAATTGATTTAGCAAATTACTTCTTGATATGAGAGAAGGTTTAACATTTTTTCTCTACTGTATAAACTCAGAATACTCCTCTCTCACATAGATAGCTAAGAAAGAAAAAATACAGGTATACATGAGTTTTAAGCTTGCAGCTACTTATGTCCTCACCGACAAAGTTTGTTTTTATTTCTTCAGGCTCTAAGTGTGCTTATTCAACCTTATTTTTGTGATTCTCATGGCTACAGATGGAGCTAAAATTAAGTAAGAATTGGAAGAACAGAAGAGAAGCACTGGATTTTTGCCACCAATCTTCATCCTTTGCCAGCCCTGTAGATTATTTTCCAAGACTGTGGCAATATAGGTCTCTTTAGAAGTAACTGATGAGATAGAGGATACAAAGAATACAAGCCAAATGTCCTATAAATCTAGGAGCAAAAGCCCTCTGATCCAAGCAGATGTTGTTATGACATCCTGTACCTGCCTTCGCAAAATTCCCGAAGGTAAACACATAATTCAGGCAAAGGATACCTCTGGAAACATTTTTCGGTTGTTCAGCTTTTAAGAATGGCTTTGTATTAGATTTGTAACGCATAGCGTTGAATATTAGTTTTGGCAAATGACCTAATTTTCAAGAGTAAAGTAATGTAAATTGCTTATTTCAAACGGACATTTTTCTAGACCTTAGTACCTTCTTAAACTTTCACTGATGATAATAAATCAGTTTGGAGACATGTCTGACTGGGAGAGAATTCTGTCTCCCATGAGTCACTTCAATCACCTTTCTAGTCAATGGGGCAAAAGTACCCATTTCAAAAGCCAGTGTAGAAGTGAAGTACAGCAGAGTGAATGAAGAACGGACTAGGAAGCTGAAGACTGGATTCTAGTCTTGACTCTGTCACTTAGTATGTATGTGATCCTGGCTGAGTTATAAATAGCTATTCTGATCCTCAGTGTCTGAATTTGTATTTCTGATTCTCTCTGTCTGACCTACCTCATCAGAAATGAAATAATGAATATGAAATCTCATTTACTCTAAGATGCCATCCACATTTGAGATATTCCACTTATGTATCAAGGGAAGTGTCAAATTCAAGAATGTTCTCATTTAGAAACAGAATTGGAAGGATAATACCTATGGAAATGAAAAAAGAGAGAGAGAGAGAATGGTAGTTGAAAGGAAAAAAGAAGCACTTAAAATAGCAGTAGAATCAGAGGTCCTAAACTGAAAATATACAACTGGGAGGAGAGAAAAATGAGAATGCTAGAACCACTTAAGACTTTCTTTCCTTTGGCCAAGAATTATAGTATATTTCTTAAATGAAGTCTGTTGTTGCTTAAGATTGTCAATGAATGACTTAACAGGCCCGGGAAGACATACTCTATAAGGTTTTGGTGGCCAACTTTTCTAGAATGGTAATCAATTAAAAATATTTTTCCTTGTGCCCTTGACTGACAGTTTTGCTTAGCTGAGTTGTAGCCAAGAAGAAAAAGCAAACCATCTGAAGCATCTCAGGTACTTGCTCATCATGGGCAACTTCTTTTTTCACATGATAGATGACACTCTCAAAGAAACAATGCCAAGTAATTCAAGTAATTTAATTGAGCTAAGACTTCTTAAGGGAAATAATACAATTTTTAGGGGTAAATTGCTAAAAAAGTCTAGATTTTTAATAAACTCATTTAATTAGGAAAGCATGAAGAAATCCCTTAAAACTTTACTTTCTTTTTTTAAGAGAGGAATTTTGACCACATACTTTTAACTTTATGATGTTAAAGATTATATAAACCTAATCTTAGGCAATGTTGTAGCCTCAATTTAGAAGGAATTCAGATGATAGCCTCCTTTTATCTCTATTTCTTTTAATTTTTCTTTGAATGGAGAAAGGAAACAGGAATTATTAAAAGCAAAGAGTGGTTCCATTTATTCTCTTATCCATAGGCCTATGAATAAAACAAACTTACCTGGTAGGTCCCCAGCTAAGTGGTTCTATGGCATATATTTTAAAGTATTTTCCATATTACAACTACCTATACTCTTTTTAGAATTATGCTCTAGACGTTCCTTGAGTTCCCAAGGAGTGGCTAATATACCCAAAGAATAAAAGCTTCCTTAAGTTCTTCCTTATTGAATTTCCACATTTTCCACTCCTCTGCTAGTGAAGCTATTTGGAGAGGTCTCAGTGAATCCATAAATAATCACTGGTAGCCTTCATATATTTTAGTGGCCCATAAAATTTAAAACTCTTTTAAACTCACATCAAACAATTAGGTCTTACCCATTTTGTGACTGTTGAAAAATGATTACCTGTTCAGATTAATGAAAAATTTTAAAGTAGGTCAAAGGTTTTTTTGGGGGGTAGGGTGGTTATTTTCTTTATTTCTAAAATAGTTGCCTGATAAAAATAAACCGCAAAATAAAAATATTTATTGTGGTTTTATTAGAATTCTGTTCCTTAAAATGTGCAGTAATGTTCTCATGGTCAAACATTCGTTTCAATGAAAAATAGGAAGAACATTAGTGTGTTAATCTGTGTTGTCAAGTATGACAAATTCATATTAAGCTACCTGGAGACTTGGAAACCAAGGGTGTGTCCACTGTGTAGATAGGTTTTTATATCAGTTAAGAATTGTATTTGGCTACCAGTGACAGACTGCTGACTAGAGTGATTTGAATATATATAGTTTTATTTTTGTCAGTCAATAAAATGTATAGAGATAGGCAGTTACTGATATCTGTTCAATAGCACAGGAGTGTCAGGGAGTCTGCGACCAATTTCTTAGCCGTCCACTCATGGTCCCCAAATGGCTGCTGGACCTCAAGACTTTACAAGCAGGTTTTGGGAAAGAAAAAAAAAGAAGAGGAGAAGTGTAAAAGAGCAACTGTCAGCTTAATAAACTTTTGCAGGAGTCTCCTCCAGCTCTATTACATCTTGCTCATGAGATGTGCTTACGTCGTATTGACCATCCTTTGAGCAAGTGAGGCTGAGAAACGTATTTTTAGCTGGGTACATTGCCTCCGCCTATCCTCTCTTACAAAGGAAGGAGTAAAAACATGGATATTACGCTGATAGTGAAGAGTTGCTGCTACCTATCTGTTACATTTCACTGCCATCTCAGACTCCTCTTTGGAGTTAATCACCCAAAGTGAAAAAGAAGAAACAAAACTTCATCTACCAACCACCCTTGTATAGGAACCTGAGTTCCATCTCCCACTGTTGTTGGAGTAATAATTAGACCACATTTTCCAGGGGAGTATGAACAGGGTTGTTCTGGGAAGCTGCAGTATAGGACAGACCCTTGGTGTACAGCATTTTAAGTTTCCATTGTTCAAGACCAACCTTGAAGGTCCATGGCATATAATAAATAACTTTAAATTTTTGTCACATCAATTTGAGCCCTCTTTACACCAAGAGGAATAAAGTTTTCTTATACCGAGAGGTGTATTAGTTTTCTAAGGCTGCCGTAGCAAAGAACCACACACTGGATGGCTTAAACAATAGAAATTTGTTGTCTCGCAGATCTAGAGGCTGGAAGTCCAAGATCAAGGTGTCAACAGGGTTGATTGTGAGAGACAATCTGTTCCATGCCTCTCTCCTAGCTTCTGGTGGTTTTCTGGCAATCTTTGGTGTTCCTTTGCTTGTGGATGCATCACCCTGATCTCAGCCTTCCTCTCTACATGGTGTTCTGCCTTTATCTTCACAGAGTGTCTGTCTCTATCCACATTTTCTCTTTTTATGGGGACACCAGTCATATTGGATTAGGGCCCTAATGACTTCATCTTAGCCTGACTATATCTGCAAAGATCTTATTTACAAATAAGGTCACACTCTGAGGTACAGGGGGTTAAGAATCAACATATCTTTTTGAGAGGACATAATTCAACCCATAACAGCTGGTATGCAAATTACTTAGTCAGAAAATGAACCTATAGCATCCACATTGCAACAACCTTTTTTTCTCTTCCTCCATTTTATGGGCAAATTTTAGGCTATAAGGGTATTTAAGAAGTTTTAAGGGCCTATTCAACATCATACATTGGAGATATTGCTTTTAGTATATTATCATGAAAATATATGGTGTTTCTGGATCACCATTATGCTGCTTGTGAATGTGAAGAAATAGATTTACTTCACGTTATGACTGTTTAGTTATCACGTTATGACTGTTTAGTTAACCACTTTTACCATTACAGCTCACTTTTCTCAAAACAACGCATTTTGGGAATAACAAATTTTTTTCATTCCAAACTACACTGAAAACAATACAAAAAATCAACACTATAGTTTCAGGAAAAGACACACTTACCACTTACTTAGCACAATAGTTTCTAGTAAGAGTATCATGTGGAACAAATTCATATTGATCATCATGTTTGGATGAAACCAAACATTTCTGCTCTGTGTTAAAATGCCAGGTGAGAAAGAAGACATAGTATAGACATAGGAAGACATGGACTCTTCAGTCTATTTTGTATGTTTCCACGTGTTTTGAACCGCTCTCAGGTTTAGCCTTTATTTTGTCCTAGTCTTAAGGAAAAGAAAATTCTTTTTTTTTTTTTAAAGATTTTATTTATTTATTTTTTCCCCCCAAAGCCCCAGTAGATAGTTGTATGTCATAGCTGCACATCCTTCTAGTTGCTGTATGTGGGATTCGGCCTCAGGATGGACGGAGAAGTGGTGCCTCGGTGCGCGCCCGGGATCCGAACCCGGGCCACCAGCATCAGAGCGCGCGCACTTAACCACCAAGCCACAGGGCCGGCCCTCGGAAAAGAAAATTCTTAACCAGTAGGTTGAATTGTGTCCACTGAGAAGATAAATTCAAGTCATAAACCCGGGTATGTGTGAATATGAGCTTATTTGGAAATAGGGTCTTTACAGATGTAATCAAGTTATGATCATATCACAACGAAGGGTAGATGCTCCTCCAATTACTGACGTCCTTATAAGAAGAGGGAAATTTGGACACAGAGACACAGAGGGAGAACACCACGTGAAGACAAAAGCAGAGATTGGAATGATGCATCTACAAGCCAAGGAATGCCAAGGATTGCTGGCAATCACCAGAAGCTAAGAGAAAGGCATGGAACAGATTCTCCCTCAGAGACTCCAAACAGCTTGCCAAGGCTTTTGGACTTGATTTTGGCCTTTTGGCTTTCAGAACTATATAACAGAATAAATTTCTGTTGTTTAAAGCCACACAGCTTGTGATAATTTGTTATGGCAGCCCTAGGAAACTAACATATCCAGCATATCCAATTTTGATATCAAATGCCTGTCTCAAGATAAGCACCAACGGCCACGCCTTATCCAATCTCTTCCTTCCTTGGTGAGTAAAATAAATTTTATTACAATTTATCTTCAAACTTTATTTTACTTTCACACTACTGTTTAGTATTTATATAAACTTGTTTTTATTGTTCACTTGATATTATCTATTCCAATCTATGAAAATTGTTTGAGAATTTTGAATTGGGATAATATACTTCATAATATCCTTGTCAAATTAATGGATTTTCTTTTCAATTTATGGCTTTTCACTTTAGGGCAAGAGTTTCAGGAACAAGATTAAAATCATTAAATGAAACATAGACTTTACTATGATTCTGATAGTCACAGCACGAGTAAAGAAAAAAGTGTTTCCAGCAAGGATAAGGTAAGTGGGTGTGTTGGTTTCCTGGGAAAATAATAACGTATTATTGGAAACACGTCTAGTTATTTCTAGAATTTAAAAAAATACATATGTAGAGGGAGAGGAAGCACGTGAATTTTTCAGAGAAAGAAAAGAAGAGCAAAGCAAGAAATGAGGAAGAAGGGAGTTAGGGAAAAGAAGCAACTGGGCGGACCACAGAGAGAAGTATTGAGGAGAGTGTATTTTTACCATCATTCTTGCTCTCTGATACTTTCATATTAGTCTTCAGCTCTGTTTATCAGATTGCTATGTAATTTATCAGAGTAACTTTTTAGACTTTCATATTTAATTGGTAATTTATTATTTAAAATATAATTGCTTCGGCATGCTCCACTTCGGCAGCCTGGGTTGGGTTCCCATGTGCAGACCTACACCACTCTTCTTTTAGCGGCCATACTGTGGCGGCAGCTCACGTACAGAAAAAAAAAGAGGAAGATTGGCAGCAGATGATAGCTCAGGGCAAATCTTCCTCAGCAAAATAAATAAGTAAATAAATAAATAAAATATAATGGCTAGTCCCCTCACATTCTTCAACTGCTTGATCAACTATCACTTTGTTCAATAGTACAGCGACTACCCCAATTCTGTGACCTGATACCCCTCCCCAATCCCTGTACTTTGCAGCTCCCTTCCCCTGCTCCACATATTTATCTTCTCACTGCACTGGTCACCATCTAGCAAGGTTTATAGTTTGCTTGTTTATTATCTTTGTTCTAGTCTGCTTTCACTGTTCTCCAGAACGGAAGCTCCTTCAACTCTGG